>NC_059181.1:30746879-31988556 GCF_019923935.1 Bubalus bubalis
AGATTTTGAATTTGGACAAGACCATGGAACCAGTCACACACTTTGATTCCTAGAGTTACAAAGGAGCTTAGATGTATGTCATCTAGTCCAACTCTTCATTTGAGAAATGAGAAACCAAGCTTTGGGCAGGTGAAGTGACTTGCCCTAGGCCATACAATCAACTAATCACAGATTCGGGACCAGAAGTCAAGTTTTCTTATTCCCAGATCTGTGCCCCTCCCCAAATCGCCACCATAATCTTAAAGTTGGGGAAGGAGCTCTGGACAAACAGGAAGAAAAATAGAGAGTGGCTGTTCTCTGATCCTATCGAGGAGCAGTAAGAGTCTAAGGTACAGGGAGGAATTATAGCTTTTCTGGATTCGTTTTCTTTTCATTTTTTTTGGACCGAATTCATTTCCACTGTTTCACAGCACTGTGCTGGAATCTTTCAAAGGAGATGTAACATCAGGGAGAAGATACATATTTTGGGAAAGGACAGTGGGATGAGGGGGTACTCTAGGAATCCCACAAGACACTTAATGAACCCCAAACAGGTAACAGTTTGGAGAATGATGGCTTAAAGATGTCTCAGACTCTCAGGTGATCCTAACATCTGAGTCACAAAAGGAGTTTTTATTTTAGCTCATAAAGGAATTGGATAAAGTGAGAGTTTTAGAAATGGATTGAAAAAGGAGCAGGTCTTAGTCAGAAATGGAAATCTGTGATGATGAAGACACTGATGTAGGAGAAGACTGGGAGGAATTTGAATAAAATGGCTCCACAAAATATATAGTGCATGTAAAGCAATACAGTTCATGTCTACAAATCAGTACATTATTTAAGAGAATGGGTGATTTTAAATAGGTGTTAAACCATGTGCTTTAAGTGACTAAATAATTATACACAACAAAAATAAAATAAAATTTGAAATTGGAAAATTAAAAAGTAGGATTAAAACACACTGAAGTAGAACTTTTAAAGTGAGAGAAACCCTATCTGGAAAAATTTTGTAAGACCACCTTTCCTAAAGAATATAGCTCTCCTTGAAGAGCCAAAAACATCCCCTCAATCCCATTCTTCTGAGTTAACAAAATTGAGGCATGAAATCCAATTTCTTGAGAACTGTAGTAATGAAGATCTAGGACTGCCCTTATTGCTTGCGAACTGAATTATGAAGGATTGATGGGCAGTGGAAGAATAAAAACAGACTTGATAAAAGATGGCAGGCTGAAAAGATGGAAAAACATTTCATATTTTTAGTCAGACTGATAGTGGAAGCAAGTTCAAAGACTTAAGTTGGTATTGCAGACTATTTCGTGAATCTGATTTATTTAAATTGTTGTTGAGGTAGCTGACTGAAACTTAAATTTAAGCTGGACTCAATTACACAATTGATGAGTAACTGTTAAGGTACCATAATAACTCAATACTCTCTCTCCTCTCTCTTTCATGGCAACCCAATGTATCATAATTTGTATTTCATACAGCATCTTGCAGAAGGTGCTTCTAAGAACCTGTATGCCTTTGACCGACATAAATGGCCCCTGAAAACAGTATCATTTTTGTTGTTGTTATGTGAAAAATGCCAAGTGCTATGTGTTGAGAATGAACACCTCAGCTCCACAAATCCAGAACTATTACTGCCTGCCTTTGGGTACATCAAGTATTTATTCACCTAAAACAGTCTGTGGACAGATAGCTGTAGACACCTTCCATCTTTGTCTAAAGAAGAAATGTGGGAAAAATCCCTGGATAAAGAAAATGGTTCTTGTAAGTATTCACTGCCACTCTCCATAATATTAGAGGCAGTTTCTATTCTATTGCACGAAATCCACACCACCTCCAATCACAAACCATAACATGTATGTTGCATTAACTGGACTTTTCCGAAAGGTACCTCCCTGTGGCATCAGCAAGTTTTCAGTGGTCACTGTAGCATGAGTTAATTATCTAAGCTTCTTTGGGGAAGAAAGAACTAGGTATTGTAGGCCAGGCTAACATCGAGTTTTAAAAATAAATTCATCTGTGAATATACATATTAGCCAAAATACATGCCTCTTTGAGAACTTAATGTTTTCAACTTACTTGATATAGTAGGGCACTTTGTTTGGTGAGATGGCTCTCTCCCAGGGACCCTGGACAGAAGCTAAAAAAAAGGGGGGAAAGAAAGGCAAAGAGGTCAAGTTCAAGGCAAACAAGAAAGACAGCATTAATCTCCAGAATTACAATTTTACACTGATATTGGTCTGTTTGTTCAGTTGCCCATGAAGACAGGATGGATTAATGTGCTGTTCTGAAGTTTCTGTCCTGATATAAGTGAAATTGAACTCATTCAGGCACAAAGATAAATGCAAAGGAAAAAACACAAAAAACGTTCCACTGCTATACCTATAGAGCAGATAAGAAACTGAATGTGTACAGGTTTTCTCTTATGTGTCTCCATTGGGCGCTGTTCTTATAACACTTCCTGTTGCTGTTTTGCAGTATCTTTTACTATTCGATTGACCGGGTTTTATTAGTTTAGCAGCTGAAACATCCCTCTATGATATATTTATATTCTAAGTTATTGACACTAAAGTACTCCACTTATCACTCTGATATGCTAGTTTTCCTCTTTATTTGGTTTGAACAGAATTCAATTTCATTTACTGATGACATGTTTTAATTGGTGCCTCAAAAATGTCAGGTGACCAGCATGATCTGATTAGAAAAGATAACCTCAAGTGAGAGAATGGCACCTGATACTAGAGTGTAATAAAACTTTGATGATGAGTGATGGATCCTACAGGTGAAATTAAATTTCACATACTGGGAATTCGTTTCATAACAACTTGATTGTATATCACTCAAATAAATCACTTTTAAACAGTGTTTTAAATGCTTAACTTGTAGTGCTGTGTTTTTTTTTTCTTTTCCAAAGTTGAACAACCTTTTATGTGTGGTTTAATATGATGGGGTTTTTTGGCTTCTTTAAGAGAAAATGATCATGTTAGGAGACATTATACCATTTCCTTAATAATAAAATCTTCCTCCTGAACAGAGTTTTAAGAAACTCCAGTTTTGAGACACAGAATTGCATCAAGCATATAAATATAAGAAGCATTCTTATTAACAACCAGTAATTTTACGTGTATGTCCATTTTTCCCCTGAATTGTCATCCTGCTTATAAGTTGAAGCACAGCTGATGTTGACCATTACTTCCTCCTATGAAAATCTCCCTTCTAAATTAGTCTCACAGTAAATTCAGTCCACAGTGTATTGAGATGTAAGAAAACGTCAAAGCTAATATATCCCTAACTACACTGCATAATATGAAAGAACAGCTTCTAATAAAACTTTGCCCACTGCCAGACAATTTAAGGGTAATGAAACTACAGACTCTTTGTTTTATATAGAGTAATAGAGGGCTCAAACCACCCAACCTTCAACCAGACATGCTGCTTTGTACCTTGGCAATATGTCATTTAACAGATATAAGACATGAATCTGTATTTAGCTGCTAATTATGCCTTTTCATTTTGGTGGACAGATTTTTAATATGGAGGAAAAAGACATTTATCTGTTTTTTGGAAGTAGTCCCTGCCTTCAAACTCTCCCTTTCTTTTTCTATTTTTCTCTCTTTTACCTTTGTCATTGTCTGCCCAACTCTCCTCTTGTCCATTATTCTTCTCTAGGACACAGTTTTCTTGACCAGATTAGTACAGACAGTAATAAGACCTTATCTGAGGATTTAGGCTGAACTCCCTGAGCAGACTGGGCAGTCTGCTCTTATGGGAACTTAAAAACCCAAGCCTTCTCTAGCATGAAACATGGTGGAGAGCCAGAAATCATGGCTCCTGGTTTCTCGGGGTGCCTACTTCTTAAAACCATAGCATAAAATCAGAAGGTAGAAGAGAACTCCAGGGAGTACTTGGTTGAGTTTGCATTGACTGTATTGCCAAGGCTATGGATGGCTAAGTAGAGAAGGAATAGTTCTTCTTTTCATAAAGATTGCTATGGGCTGAGCTGCACCATTTCTCTGATCATCCTTCTCCAGTTCCCTATTATTCTTTTGTTGTTCAGTCGCTCAGTCATGTCCAACTCTTTGCAACCCCATGGACTGCAGCACGCCAGGCTTCCCTGTCCTTCACCATCTCCTGGACCTTGGTCAAACTCATGTCTATCGAGTCGGTGATGCCATCCAACCATCTCATCCAGAAAGTCTGATCTGGAGGCTGCCGAGAATGTCCTCTGATAGCAGAAGAGTCTGTTCTATTGGCTGCTGGGTGGGGTGCTGGCTGGGTAGGGGTGCTCGGCCTGAATGGAACAACCTTCAAGCAGAAAATCTAGCAGGAAACAGAGGAAAAGTGGAATGCCTGCTGAGTGAATGGCCAGGCCCACACCAGGCATCTATAGTGGACTTTGTACAGTTAAACATTAAAAGGAAAAGAAAATTCCCCAGAAAATGCCAGAGTAGTAGTTAAGAATATACTTGAACTAAAAAGCTGAACAGATATAATTAAAAAAAAATTCTACAAAAAGGTAAGTTCCAGATCAATATGAAATTTTAAGCTCTTGTAATTGGAGTTTTTATTAATTTTTATAGAGAGTATAGAAATTATATATGAAAATGGTGAATTTTTTACCTTCTAAAATAAAAGCTCGTTGCCTTTCTGTGTAGCTATTAAACAGATCTGATGGTGAGATTCAGTGAAGCTTTTGTGTTGAAAGATGTTTTTTCCTCTTTGACTCACAATTCATAGATGCACCTAAGCAACTGCTTTGCAGTCATCGTTTGAAAGTCAGAAATTTTATACCAAAAAATGTCCTTGATGCAATAAAAAAGAAAAATAACAGCCTTCCTCCATCTTGCCCCTGCCCTCTATCCCTACCACATACACACACACGGCAACTACTTGCTTTAGAAGTACCACACAATCGGACAATGGTTCTATGTGATTGGAATCAGTACTCCTCCTCAGGAAATTGCTAAAATGTTGTTGAGCAAAAGCTCGGGGCTGCTGGATTCTGGTCTTGCATATATTCCAAAGTTGGTCACATATACGGTAACTCTCGCAAGAGTGTTTCAGAATTATCATTTCACTTCTCGCAGGAATGCCAATGCCAACAACAGCTGTTTCTTATCTTAAGGTACCAGTGGAAGCTTGTCATCCCTCACAAAGCTAGCCTACATGATCGGCAGACACATCTCTTATGCCTAACGTGTCCACTTTTACTAGCCCATCACACGCAGATTTACTGGCAAATAGTTTTTATGACACTCTGCTGTCCTTTGATATTTTCTTATACAGATGTTTCTATAACTGCTACATGTAATTCCAGTGCAGCTTTGTGATTCAGATTCTCAAGGGTAAACACCATCCATTATCGTACGGCAGCAGCACCGTGTGGTATTGTCTACTGAATTTAAATAGCAAACTACACATGAGTTTATTTATTCCAAAACCAACCTCTGCATTTCCCCTTTGTTACAGAAGCAGTATGATATCAACAGCAAGAAAGGGTAACGGTTCTACCTTCAAATGTCTTTCCTCCCTTGAGGTGACAGGATTCAATATTGTGCCCGAGGTGTTTTTGAAAATCACCAACACAGGCTCCACTGTTTCGGGGAAGTTCTCATTTCTACCATTTTCTAATGCATGATGAACAGAATGGGCCAAGGGGAAGCACCCTGGTGTTAAGCCATATTTTAATCAACACAGGGGCCTAACCAGAAAACTAGAAACAAAGCTAGTATTATTTAACCTGTGCCAAAAGTGCATTCTCTGGAATTCAGACCCTCCTACATTTAGTAATCTTTCTACCTTTCTTATATTTGGTGGTTTTGGAGTTTAATGACATAACTTGGGTCAAAAGAAAGTGGGGACGGTTTATAAAAATAAATAAAACCCACCAATTCACTGGGGACAAAAGAGAAACCTCATCTGTGGGGGTTATGAAAAAGGCAGTGGGGAAGATAGGCCAGCTCAGAAGCATGCGGATTCCAGGGATGGGTTCTATGGACTCAGTCTATCAAGATCAACTCTAGAGCAACATTTCTCAACCTTTCCCCACTCTCTGTCCCCAGTTCAAGGTATCTTTTCTTTCTAAGAAGATCAACACAGAAAAACACCTTTATTTCTCTTTACTGAACTTCCATGTACTGAAGTCTATTTTTTTCAGTCTATTTTTTGCTCCTAATCACCCTATTCCACAGATATACTATATCTGTATCAGTTTCTGCATTGTATGTATCTGTGCTTCACATATAAAGATAATGAGTTTTACATCTCCCCAAAACCAATTTTTGCCCTCTTGGGGGCAATATCACTTTGTTGAAAATTCTTGATCTAGAGGAAGTGATGGGAGGGGTTGGGGGAGAAAGGAAAACCCCTCTCTGTGCCTGAAATGTGACTTCAAATAGCTCATTTGATATAGTCAGAGTGACTTGTGAGGTGGGTATTATTATTTTTATTTTGCAGATGATCACACAGTTAAGATCACATGGTAAGACATGTCTGAGGTCATAAATCAGTAAGTATTAGATGGTAATTTTGGTGTATTACTCAAAGTCAGATGATTCAGGAAATGGAGAAAACACAGCTATTGCATGTCTACTCTGTACCATGCATTGTATGTTTCTTAATGTAATCCTTCCAAATGCCCACCATGGTCACGCTATTCCATTGTTACACATAAAGCAACAATTCCATTGTTACACATAAAGCTCAGAAACAGTCAGTAAACTAACTCAGCTAGTAAAGGGTCACACAGCTAGTAACAAGTGTATCCTGGATTGCCACCAAGTCTCTTTGGTAACAGCATTTGTAACTGTTGGGTGCAGCAATGTTCCCAAGGTCCTGAGAATGTTAGCTGAGGGTATTCAGGTGAGGCTCCCGGGAAAGTTCTTTCAAAGACTGACTGAACTGAAAGGCAGCTTTGCCCTTTTCCCACCTGCCTTCTTCCTGCCTTGGATGTGATGATGTTTGGAGCTATAGTAGCCAGGAGAACAGAAGCCGTCTTGGTTGCAGCTCCCCAGAAACAGACAGGCACAAGGGTCTGAGTGTGAGGAGTTAAGAGTCCTGATGGAGGGAAGCACTGGGAGAAGAGCCGGAAGTGAGTCAGGAAAGGGAAGAAAGCTGATCAAGAATGCTTTACTGCTTTGGGCAGGCTGGGGCTCAGTTCAGCTGGGGCTTCAGTGTAGGACACACTTAAGAGTTATCCCCTGCACACCTGAAGGGCAAGGGAATGGTAAATTTAATAAATAAATATTTATTTATTGCTTGAGGGCTATTCCTGGAGCGTGGTGAAGTCTTTAACTCTCTGGCACTTCCGGTATGCTCCTTGTGCTGATGAGCAGGTGCTGATGGCCAGAGATGCCCTTAAAGGCAGAGTCACAGGTATGTGTAGTTTGAAGTCTAGTTTTGGTGAGCCTGGCTATGGTGAATGCCAGAGGGGATATGGGCAGGACCCTCACAACTTAGGCTACAAGAGTTATGCACTAAGAATGGCTGAGAAAAAGGGAGGCTCAAGAAGATGAGGATATATGTATACATATAGCTGACTCACTGTGTGGTACAGCAGAAACTAACACATTAGAAAGCAATTATATTCCAATAAAAAACAAATAAAGTTTTAAACGTATATGAGAAATCTGTTTTTTCAACTTTATTTTCTTAAAGTCTTTTATTCTTTGACTTTTTAATTAAAAATTTTAAACTTTTATTTTATATTGGAGTATTGCCAATTAACAATATTGTGATAGTTTCAGGCAGACAGCAAAGGGACTCAGCCATACATATACATGTAACCATTCTCCCCCAAACTCCCCTCCCATTCAGGCCAGATAATATGGAACAGAGTTCCCTGTATCATATAGCAGCTTCTTGTTGGTTATCCGTTTTAAATATAGCAGTACGTACGTGTCCATCCTAAACTTCCTAACTATCCCCTCCTCCCATACTTACTCCTGGCAACCGTAAGATTGTTCTCTAAGTCTGTGAATCTATTTCTGTTTTGTAAACACGTTCATTTGTATCATAGAGAAATCTAGTTCTTGACCAATATGTAGCTATCATTTCAGTTTATCTCTGAATTTCTATGTGAGAAACTTAGAGACTCCTACTTTGTGTAAGTCACTGTTATTTGAGTTTTCTGCTACATGCAGCCAAACCTGCTTCTAACTAGCCACTTTCACCTACCCAAACCATCTGTGGTTGCTCACATCATTTTAAACGACTGAACAGTATTTCATTAGTAGAAGTACTAAACTGTATTTTAGAAGTTTCCACTTCGGGACAATTTAGGTTGTTTCTAGTTTTTCACTGGTATAAATAAGGCTGCAATGAACATCTCTGTAGATAAATCTTTGCACACATCTTTGTTAATTTTCTTAAGTAAAATTCCTAGAAGTATATTTACTTGATTCTAGGATATGAACATTTTAAAGGCACTTTATATAAATTATGTTCTTGCCAACAGGAGTCTTTCTTTACTGGTCAAGGTGGAAAGAGAAAATCTACAGTCCACAACAGGTCAATGGCACTCCATTGGTACAATTCTCAAGGCATGTTAGATATATTGTGTAATTCAATGGACTATTTGAGAACATGCCTTTCCCATCTCCTCTTTCCGTGATAGATAATAAACTTTTTGAGATCAAAAAGGCATTCAGCACACGGGCATTCTACCTCAAATCCCGGCTCAGAGTCTAGAGGGGTATCTGGATCGCTAAGGGTGTCCAGAACACAGATTCAGAAGGGCTGGATTTGAGTCCTGACACCATCATCACTGCATGATCTTAAGCAAGTTTTGTTCTCTCCCTGAGCCTTATTTTTCTTATATGCAAAATGGGAATAATGATATCTCCCTTAGTGAAATGTTATCAGGATAAAATGAGAAAATCAATATGAAATTGTTTTGCAAAATGTTAATCACCATACAAATCATGTTGCTATCACATAGTTATGGGATATTGTCTGAATAGTAGTAGTCCTGGGATCAATCTCTTTGTCTCAACTGGGCAGCATTTGTCTTTCACCTTCAGATCCAGTTTTAACTACTATGAATGTGCTTCATATAGTATAAAGTGGGCCAGAGAGAAAAATCTTTGAACATTATCTAACTGCCTAGGCTTCTGTAACTTTTTTCTTCATCTTTGTCTGCCTAGACCAACACCATCTTCCCAACAGAATCTTCATTCTTAGGTAGACCATTTGTCCACTATTCATCAGTGTGAGTGTTGAACAGATTAGTTGACATATGATACAATGGGAAATAGCAGGTCATAGACTGTTTTATAATCAGAGGATTTGGATGATGAAAAGATAAGATTGTTCTGAGGTACTATATACACAAGAGGTTATATAGAGGTAGGAGAGTGGAGTTTGAGAGGTAGTTCATAAGTGACTTTGGTGTCCAGTGAAAGCAAGAAATCATAGATGACTCTATACTTCTAAGATGTATTTAGTAGGCAATTAGGAGTTTCACGGACAGGAAAAATAAACTGGAAGGTGAATTTCAGATGAATTATGTGTTTAGATGAAAATACTTGGAAGATGGGTCTTTTCACTGAAACTCAAGTGAAAGATTAAGACTGTAAGTACTATACAGTAGCCGAAGCTATAAAAATGGCTGAACTCTTTAAAAAAAAAATTATTTATATTTATTTGGCTACACTAGGTCTTAGTTGTGGCATGTGGGCTATAGTTCCCTGACCAGGGATGGAATCCAGGGCCCCTGCAATGGGAGTTCAGAGTCTTAACCACTGGACCACCAGAAAAGACTCATGGCTGGACTCTTTTAAGGAGAGAAGGCTGTTAAAGGAATTGTATCCTGTGGAATGCACCAAAATGGTAGTGGCAATAGAAAAGCTGCCAAAAAAGATAATGTAGAAACTAGAGTGAAGTAGGATGAAACACAAAAAGGATAGCCAGATGGTGAAGTATGAGTTACAGTGGATCCCAATGGACTAAGGGTATACAAGAGAAATATGTATGGCTCACAAGATCACTGTTGATCTCGACAGAGCAATTTTACAGGAGTGCTGAAGACTGAACCAGATCAGACAAGTTGATGGAGCAGGTAGTCAGAGGGGAAGTAGCAGTATTAGGTCCTAACTACGTGTTTGAGAAATGGTGTATGACAGGAGAATAATGTGAATGCAGCGGGGGATCATCTGAAGGTTAGTCACGCCTCTCTTCTGTCCTATAAACCAGCCTGTTTGATTCATTTATTTATGGAATTTGTTTCTGGTCTCCTTTATAATAATTCTCCAGGCCAGAATACTGGAGTGGGTAGCCATTCCCTTCTCCAGGGGATGTTCCCAACCCAGGGATTGGACCCAGGTCGGATTGCAGGTAGATTCTTTACCAGCTGAGTCACAAGGGAAGCCCTTATAATAATTAATTACATGAAAAACTTATTTCTACTTTTTTCACTTCCTAAGGTCATAATCAAGATTATAATACAGGGTTTCAGTTTTCATGTAGTTATTAATAGCAAATGTATGTGTATGTAGAGATGTGTATGTATAGATCATTTTCCCCCACCACAGTTGCTTTCTGTATGATTTCTATTTTCTTTTGATGTGATCCATAGAGCTCCTGTAGCCAGAGTAAGTTTTCTGTCATTTAAATGAAAGGTCAAGTTAAATGTAACACTTTACAGGACATTAAATTAAAATAAGAATAGTATTTTATATATCTATACCATATATCAAAAGTAAAGATTCAATGAAAACTTTCAGATCACTTACTAAACTTTCAAAGATAGGCAGGTTTTCCATAAAGATTTCAACAGCTGAGACAGATGGGCTACATTCCAGAGGGGAAGGTCACGAGAGTGATGAATGAGACCTCTAATGTCTGGCATGGCTGTGAAAATCTTTATGGCTAACTAAAATTCCTCACGAATAACAACCTGTAAATATTATATGAGCTGTCAGGCAGATAACACTGAGCTCTGAGACCATCGCACATGGTGAACAGAATGCCAGACTGTGGGATTTGTCAATAGATTGCCAAGTCATTTAGAAGCTCAGGTTTACATTTGATCTGGGAAGACAAGAGTTCATACTAAAGTCTCTGGCAAGGTGACTGAGTTGTGGAGATAAACACTAGATCTAATATCCAGTGCTGCTGGCTGTACAACCCCACAAAGACCAGTATTTGGTAACATGACTCAAGAGAAAAACTCCTTCAAACTGACTTATACCAAGCTCCAGGAATCTCACTGTGATGATGAAGACAGTAAGAAAGAAATCAAGCCTCATAAGGCTGATACAGGAGGACAGGTGCCTATGTAAGTTGAGCCATGACTGACTCATGGAGTTTCTGATAATTTCGAACAGAACTGGCGGACTCTATTACCACAGCTACGGTTTTTCCAGTAGTCATGTACGGATGTGAGAGTTGGACCATAAAGAAGGCTGAGCACCAAAGAATCGATGCTTTCAAATTGTGGTGCTAGAGAAGACCCTTAAGAGTCCCTTGGACTGCAAGGAGGTCAAATCGGTCAGTACTAAAGGAAATCAACTCTGAATATTCACTGGGAGGATTGAGGCTGAAGCTGAAGCTCCGATACTTTGGCCACCTGATGTGAAGAGCCAATTCAATGGAAAAGACCCTGATGCTGGGAAAGATGGAAGGCAAAAGAAGAAGGGGTAGCAGAGGATAAGATAGTTAGATAGCATCACTGACTCAATGAACATGAATTGGAGCAAACTCCGGGAGATACTGGAGGATGGAGGAGCCTGGCAGGCTGCAGTTCATGGGGTTGCAAGGAAACAGACATGACTTAGCGACTGAAAAGTAGCAACATTAACACAGTACTTTCCTCTGGGTAAAGGCAGCTGAGGTCTTTAGGCCATCTGGGTTAGCCAGGTTACTAAGAAGTCAGCGCAATAATGCCAGGTGCCTTCAGTATCTTTCCAGATGTGCTTTTAAAAGACAGCAGGCAGTCAACACCATTTGCTGAATACTCTGTGTGAACGGTATTGCATTAGGCACCAGAGAAATTTCAAGGAAAGTAAAATTTGAAACCTGAGCCAGTGGGGAGCAACTCAGGTATTAAAAACCAAATGATTATAAATGAGATGTATATCCATTTAGAAAGCAAGATAAGAGTGAGAAACAGCTAAGAATATGATAGCAATAAAAGTGATAAGAGGGAGGGAGAAATTCAATTGTGGCCTCAGTTCTTTACTCCACTATAAAAAATTAAATATCTGTACTAGAGTCATAGCTACACGACCAGCAGAGTGTGTTTCCCAGCCCCTTGACCTTGATCGTACGAGTCACTTTGGCCAATGGAGCTTCAGCAGACATGGTATGAACAGAAGATTGTCTTCTTATGCTCTGATGAGTTACCATGAGCACATGACAAGATGGCCTCTGGTCCTTCAGCCTAGACCTCAAACCCCAACACATTTAGGGACAATCAGAACTGATCTAGCAGCCAACCTATAGGGCAAGAGGGCGAGATAACAAGGGTGAGAGGGTGAGGGTGAGAAGAACATTAAAGAGATTAAAGAATAGAAAAATACTCATAAGCCAAATCACTCCCATGTCTTACTAGCCACTTCCTCTACTATCATACAAAACATTAATGGGGATTATCCCTTTTAGCCTCTGCAGTTGAGACTTGGGGGTTGCCCTCACTAGCCCCCGGAACCCCTTCTCTGAAGCTGAAACTCTATAGTGGTTACTTAAATTATTAAACTTCTCTCATCTCAATTTTCTCTTCTGTGAAACGGAGACAATAATAATCCTTATTTTGGGAACTTCCCTGGTGGTCCAATGGTTAAGATTGTGCCTTCCAATGCAGGGGATGTGGGTTTGATCCCTGGTCGGGGAACTAAGATCCCTCAAGACATGGGGCAACGAAGCCTATGCACCACAACTACTGAGCCTGTGGGCCACAACTAGGGAGAAGCCTGCACCAGAACTAGAGAAGCCCACCTGCTGCAACGAAGATGCCACGCTCTGCACATAAGACCCGACACAGACAAAGAAAGAAAGAAATATATATTCAAAAAAAAATCTTTATTTTATAAGGTTGTTGTAAGGGTTAAACAGGTAAATCCATGCAAGATGCTTTGCTCAGCCAGTGTTAAGAGCAGAGAGTGCTCATTTTTTTTCCCTATCCCTACCCTTATTATCATCATAATTTATATAGTGAGCTATCAAGATATTTATTCCATTAACTGACTCACTGCCAGTGTGAGGAATCCCAGGGAAACCAGGCAAATGAGAGACTCTATGGTGCTACAGTTACCCTGACTGTTAACCTCCAAATCATGGGCCTAGCAAACAACTCCACTAAATAATCCTGCTTTCTCCTTTTCCAGCCAAGTTTCTGACTCTTCAAAAAATTGTAGGCAGTTCTTAGAGTAGTAGAAGTTGAAAGAAGACAAATCTCCCTTCTGGCATTCTGAGGCTGGTGTCAACTACAAAAGTCAACTGTGCTTTATCATTCTCTATTAGTATTGTTTAGGAACTCAAAACAAATATTAATAGCCAAGTATTTTTAGGAAGAAATAAAACATTTCATTTTCATGTCTATCTTCGGTTCTGATTTTTAAATTAAATTTCACATCACTAAACTTACAATCTTTTTTGTTCTATTTCAATTGGTGTGGGTGGTTCATGTTAGAGGAATTGCCTGACTTATCCTAAGACATCAGTTTTGTCGTCTTTAATTTTGCCCTAAGACAGCAAGGTTTCTAGTGAGCTTCTATGTTGGGCTCCAGGAATAACTGAGGCTTTGGTTTCAAAACTTTCCCTTCTTCTCCTGACACCTCTAAGAGATGCAGCTGCTCTATACTGCCTGGGCCAAGTCTTTTGAATTAGTCGCTTTCCCTTGATAGCTGGCCTAGGTCAAGTTCCCCATACAAACTTTCACTTTTTACCTTCTGAGACAGAATTCTACTAGGTTTAGCTCACATCATAAATGAGCTCCTTCCATTCCATTCCTCTTCTCATTTTTTCCCAGACATTTCCTGCTCGGATTTTTGCTTTCAAGTCAAATTGCCCCCATGTTGACTAATCCTTCAATTATTCTCTCTCTTGTCTGCCTGTTTCTAGCTCATTAAAACATTAGCGTTTCCTAAAACCTATATTTATATTCATTATACGTACATAAGAAATCCCTTTCTGGACAAAAGGGCTATAAGGAGACTATGTGTGAAATTGGAAAGGGGGATATTCATCATATCAGAATGGCTAAAGAGAAGGGAGAACCTAATTTGCATCACTGAATACATCTTGTGACTCTCGCTAAATGAAATCAAGGGTCAGGTAATCAGAAGCATCCTCTGCTAGATTCCTATCAGATGAAATATTCTCTACCTTGGATTTGCACATAGCCTCAGGGGTCATGCGCATTAATACTAGTCAATATGGAACATCTCATTTTCCTCACTGGAGAATTAATTCCTCCTTCCACTCTACTCCCATGTCACCCACTATTTCCCACAACTATAGAAGATCATGATTTTTTAAATCTCTTTGTATAGGTCTCTTTGTATAGGTCTAACTCAACTGGTTTAGGTCTAACTCAAATGGTTTAGAATTTGCGTGTCCCAAGGCCAGGATTCTGTCTTTCTCATCTTCCTCTTCCAACTGCCTAGTGTTTATTAATAAATATTTGAATGAATGAGCAGATGCTATAGGCACAGGAAGTCAGGTCCTGTTGCTTTTTAGCTTAGAATCCTCCCAGGTCTGCCCTTCTTACTAAGAACAGATTTCACTTGCTTTGAACTGTAGGAGACAAGACTCTACTTGGTCTGACTCTTGAGTGCTCAGTCACCTGCTCTTATTTATCATCTTGCTTCCTCAGCTTCAGTCATACTAGTCTCTTCATTGTTTCTCAAGCCCCCTAAGGATGCTCCCATCCCAGAGCCTTTACGTTTCTTGTTTCCTCTACTTGGAACCCTTTGCACAAACCCCTGTATCTGCCTGCTGTGCTTCCTCATTTCTTGGTGAAATGTCACCACCCTGACCACCCCATTTAAAGTGTTCCTGTCCCCATCACCTCTGGCCTCTTTAGCCTGCTTTATTCTTCTTTATCCAGCTTATTATGATATGATTGCCTTCTCCTATTAAAGTTCAAGCTCCATGAGACTGAACTTGTCTTCTAATCACTACTGCTTTCCCAGTACCTAGAAAGAGTCTGACCTATAGTGGTCACTGAATGGACATTTGCTGAGTGAGAGAATGAATCAGTTCTTAACTGGCTGAAAATAAAGGAAAGCTCATAACTTTTTCAGGACATTAGGCTAGGCATGAGACTAAGTTCTTTTCTATCATATTAGAGTGGGAATAATCTTGCGAGTGTGCTGTTATTCACTCAATCAAGGCATCTCCTTCATCTATCTGTCAGGAGTTAGATGCATGAAATTAAAAGAAAAAAAGCACAGTGCATGCCCTTTATGCTTGTGGTGCTCAGACTTCAACCTGTTTCCTTTTATGATCTACTTTATTGAGCCTCTTTCCTTCTAACTCTTGCCTGTCATTGGCATGTATCCTGCTGAGCTTTAGGTGTGAGGCAAGGGGCTGATGTAATTTTCTGCTGTCCCCAAAGTCCTTCCCCATTGATGGAGCTCATTGAGGTCAGACACCTTAAATAGTGATCATCATCACACGCACTGGGCAGAATCATCAACCTCATTATGAAAGCAAGAGTAAATCAAATTACCCAGTGACCAGCATGAGCCTATGATAAGACTTATTTTTCTCAGATGCATCTAAATGTCTGTCCATTTCACTGCCTCATCACACACTGGGTTCCCCAGGAAGCAGACTCCAAGACCAAGTTCAGAGAGGAGGGTATTTGGGAAGTCGTGGTGCCTTTGTGATCAACACATATGGAAGGGAGCAGGCATGGCAGCAAAGCTCACACGCAGGCCCAGTGACAGACTCCCTCAATCCCTCAGGAACTCGAGCTAGAATGTTCAAGTTCTCCTGAGTTGGGCCAAAATGGCCATGTCTCTGTACTCTTACATTACTCAGGAGCTGCCTGTGGAAGGGGTGTGATCTTGGGCAAGGTAGCTGAGGCAACTCCCAAAGGGACAGACAGCAGAGGGTTGCCTCTTCATTGAAGGGGACCTAGGAATGCAGAAAAGTCATCTCCCATGCTCCCTCAGGCAGAGGCCACTGCACTCAGTCCTTGTGACCTTATTTTGGGGGCTGCACATCATCCAGGGGTTGGTGGACAGGAGGCAAGCTCAACCAGGGGCAATTCTGCCCTCCAGGAGACATCGGACAGTACCTGGAGACATTTTTGTTGTCACAACTGAGGGAGAGGGGCGTGCCTGGTATGGGATGCTGCTAATCCTGTAAGGCACACGACAGTCCCCACAACAAATGACTGTCTGGTTTAACATGTCACTAGTGCCCAAGTCAAGAAAGTCTAGTTTCTATCTGGCCTTGGCCTCTGAAATGACCTTCATTGTAAATAGACAGTAAATAAGTGAACCAATCGGCTGCTGCTTAGAGAGCTTGATTGCAATACACAGAGATAAATGCAGAGGGGAGAGAGGTGGGGCGGTTAGAAAAAGTCAGGGGGCTAAAGAAGAAAACAGAAGTCACAAGGCGGGAGAAACTGAGTAAGGAGGAGGAGGAGGGAAGAGAGAAGCTGTGACAGCTGTGATAGCCTGAAGTCCAGCGGAAAGACAAATACAGAGAGAGGCAAACACGTAATAGACAGTGAATGTTCCTCCCTATCTGTCCTCAGTTTCCACGAATCCTTAAAATGCCCCTCATCACCTAGGCCCATCCCTGTCCCTTCCAGCACATTCTGAAGCACACCTGCATTAGACTGAAATCAAGATGCTTGTTACTGCTGCTATCTGCAAGTGTATTTAAAAATTCAAAAGAGTGGCTTTTAAACCAGGAAACATTTCTGTAAGTCTACACAAAAAAAAAACCCAAACACCTTTTGTCCTTACCTCAAAGCTCTCACGAAAAATTATTTTCTACTTCCAAACTGGTTGTGTTCTGAAAATGGAAAACGTCCAAATGGGAAGGAAAAAAAAAGAAACACGAAAGTAATGATTTTTACCCACAGGGATGTGATTCCACCATTTCTGTTTGTGCAAAGCTTTGTATTTTGGGACAGATGACAAAATGCTACCCTAGGCCAAATGCACAAACACCTTCATTTTCTGGGGAGTGTAAAAATATACCTTTCAGAGCCAGCCTTCCACTAAAATAGTGCCCATGTGTCATGAAACTGATCCAGCGCTGTGATGCTGGTCTCCCTGCTCTAAGCCCTCATGAGACCCAGAGGAATCTGTCATGAGGAGGAAGATGAAATAGGAAAGAAACAGGTACTTGTCACATCTCTGCCATGCCACTGGACCAATTTCTATGTAGGCAGGTGATGAAGGAGAGGTGCTTAGCAATCAAGGTGAATGTCACCATTGAACCTGAAAGCCAGTTTCTGGGAGCTTCTAAAATCTAAAAGAGGTCCATGCTATGGATGTCCCACTCAGATTGCCTCTCCCCAGCTGGTGTACCCATTCCCCACTGTTGGCACCATTGGCTGCTACGGTTCCACCACTCCCAGCTCCAGAGAGCTGGAAACTGCCTTGCTGGTCACTACTCCCCACAACTGCTACTGCTAAGTCGCTTCAGTCGTGTCTGACTCTGTGCGACCCCATAGACGGCAGCCCACCAGGCTCCCCCGTCCCTGGGATTCTCCAGGCAAGAGCACTGGAGTGGGTTGCCATTTCCTTCTCCAATGCATGAAAGTGAAAGTGAAAGTAAAGTCGCTCAGTTGTGTCTGACCCTCAGCAACCCCATGGACTGCAGCCTACCAGGCTCCTCCATCCATGGGGTTTTCCAGGCAAGAGTACTGGAGTGGGGTGCCATTGCTTTCTCCGACTCCCCACAAATCCATGGCCAATGGAGGACTGACACAGGGGAGCAGAAGCTCCCTTGCCCCCAAATGGGGCCATGTCTGAGGAGCAATTTGTGCTCTAGAGTTCTGGGACGGATCAGGTGGAAGCGAGTCTCCACTGCCATGCTTAGGCTGACTCCCTGATCAGTCTTCCCCACCTTATCCTGCTTCCCTCTCTCACACCTGAAAGGTGCTGTCTCAACAGCTGGCTTGTCCAAGAACCCTTGTGTAGGGCTCTGTTTCTGTGGAACGTCACCGAAGGTGAGGGTGAGCAATTATCCTCGTATGCCTGGGACTGAGGAGCTTTCCTGGGACATGGGAAAGTAAACGCTAAAACCAAGAACATCCTGCACAAACCAGAACAAATGGGCCTCCTCTCTAAGGCAGATAGGTATTGGGGTCCTGAACTTTACCTTCTAGGGACTTGGGTGATCTGAATAATGTTAATATACTTGGTGATGTTGGTCAACCAGTCATGCCAAAAAAGAAACAGGAAGTCTTGATTTGCAGTGTTTGCTAAATTGGGAGGGAGGGATAGCGGTGGGGGTGGTGGATCAATATTCTCACTATGGTGGCTGATTTCAAGCTCCCAGAGGTGTGTTTAACAATCAGCTCACAATTCCTATAATATACAACAACTGGCTCTCCTGAGCTAGTATAAGCCAGTTCCAGTGCAGAAATTCCCACAGGACAAAACAGAATTTTTCCTAAGCTTACTCCTGTGTTCCAATAAATGGATGGGTAGGGCCATGTAAAATTTTGTTCCTGTGGATTCTCTCAAGCAAATAAATCTAAGGTCTAAATTGGAGAATATAAATTTGAACTCAAGGCAAAAGGGCCATAGAAATAGGTTTTGAGAAGAGAGAGTAATGATGAACACCATGACTGTTTTCTGCGGGTGCCTGAAAGGCTATCTTTGAACTTAGGGAGACATTACCAGCATCACTGATAAATGGTTTTTAGATGGTATTACTTCCAAGTCCCCAACACTCAAGACAGCGTGTGACTGTTGAAGAAACTGGCTCAAATTATTTTGCCCTGAGATTTTACCTAATGGCTTTAGGCTGAAAATCATCTCCCATTTTACCTATGGGTTTCTTTATGACTTTTATCATGATGATTTCTTTAAGCTGATTCAAGCTTTAAATGATTGGCCTACTTGTATGTCAAATTCATCCATCCCCCGAGGACAATGGTGGCATAGATTGCAGCACTAGTAAGTGAAATGCCAGCAATTATGAAACGTGCTTCAAGTTTTCCCCACCCCACCCTTTTTATTCAGTGTGTGAGTGGGGGAGGAGGCAGTGAAGGTTGGGCAACTCTCAAGATGGAAACAAGCTTTGTAGCCTTAATGTAGCAAGGAGAAACTGTCAACACTTGGGTTACTTAAACAAGAGAAAAAGAGTGAACCAGGGATTTGATTAAGGCACTTAAGATTATAAAGCCTGCAAGAAATAAGTGATCAGTTCTTTCTTTTTTTTACAGAGAAGGCAATGGCACCCCACTCCAGTACTCTTGCCTGGAAAATCCCATGGACGGAGGAGCCTGGGAGGCTGCAGTCCATGGGGTCGCTAAGAGTTGGACACGACTGAGCGACTTCACTTTCACTTTTCACTTTCATGCACTGGAGAAGGAAATGGCACCCCACTCCAGTGTTCTTGCCTGGAGAATCCCAGGGACGGGGGAGCCTGGTGGGCTGCCGTCTATGGGGTCGCACAGAGTCGGACACGACTGAAATGACTTACCTTACCTTCTTTCTTTTTACAGTGTCTCATAATCTGAGAACAAGAAGATCACTCAGTGAAACTCATGGCTTTTAAATTCAGAATAAAGAGTAAAAAGGAAATTTGTCTTCTGGAGTTATAGGAGAGTTTAATACTGCAAGAAGTCACTGGGTTCAGAGCTAGAGAATAAAAAATTTTGCCTTTACTGTTTTTTCCCCCATCATACAAGAAATATACTGTTATTAGTAAAAAAAACAAAAAAAAAAAAACAAAAAAAAAACAAAAAAAAACCTGCAAGGGTAAAAAGAAAGTAAAACACAACAGCTGTTTGCATTTTGATGTATTCAATTTTCAGTCTTTTCTTGATATGTACCTTTCTGTTGCTTATCATTTATTTTCTAATATAGTTGTGATTATGTTGTAATTTTGAAGACATCTTTCCCCCTTAATATATTACATGGCACAGTAGACATTTAGAAAAAGGACTATGTAAAGTTATGAATGCTATTAGACCTTGCTGAAAGGCAACATAAAAGGTCGTATTATTTACTGTCTACTATGTGGTAGTCACTATGCTAAATCTCATGCCACTGTGTACTAACAATAGAGGGGAGGAAATTTATCTCCTCTTCTTTTGGGTATAAGACACAATTCATTCTGTGTAGAATTTTACTGAACATTTATCAAGTACAGATACTCTGTTAGATACTGGAGGATATAACTGTCAACGAGACTAAAACAATCCTGTCCTTATATGTTGTTGTTTAGTTGCTCAGTCATGTCTGACTCTTTTGTGACCCCATGGACTGCAGCCCTCCAGGCTCCTCTGTCCAGAGGATTCTCCAGGTAAGAATACTGGAGTTGTTTGCCATTTCCTTCTCCAGGAGATCTTCCCAATCCAGGGATCAACCCCGAGTCTCATGCTGCTGCTAAGTCGCTTCAGTCGCGTCCGACTCTGTGTGACCCCATAGACGGCAGCCCACCAGGCTCCCCCGTCCCTGGGATTCTCCAGGCAAGAACACTGGAGTGGGGTGCCATTTCCTTCTCCAGTGCATGAAAGTGAAAAGTGAAAGTGAAGTCGCTCAGTCGTGTCCGACTCTTAGCGACCCCATGGACTGCAGCCTCCCAGGCTCCTCCGTCCATGGGATTTTCCAGGCAAGAGTAGTGGAGTGGGGTGATATTGCCTTCTCCTGCATTGGCAGGCAAATTCTTTACCACCGAGCCACCAGGGAAACCCCCTTATAGAGATTAGGTTAGGGTCTACTTATTGATTATTCACCTATTCATTAGTTACACAAGTAACTGTTGAGTTCTTCTAATATGCAAAACACTGTACTTTTAGATCCATGAAAAACATCTTTGGAAAGGAGAGGAAATACACTGAGAAGTAAATACAAGAGAATGAAAGCTACTTTTATGTCTTTTATGTCCAGTTTGACTCTAATAGGCAGATAATAAGTTGTACTATCAGGTTGATAGTAAAGATACTAATGCTAATAGCAAATACTTGCATAGCACTATGGCACCTACAGTGTGTTAGGCACTGCTGTATGGCTTCCCTGATAGCTCAGTTGGTAAAAAATCCACCTGCAAGGCAAGAGACCCTGGTTCAATTCCTGGGTCGAGAAGATACGCTGGAGAAGGGATAGGCTACCCACTCCAGTATTTTTGGGTTTCCCTAGTGGCTCAGCTGGTAAAGAATCTGCCCGCAATGCGGGAGACCTGGGTTTGATCCCTAGGTTGGGAAGATCCCCTGGAGAAGGGAAAGGCTACCCATTTCAGTATTCTGGCCTGGAGAATTCCATGGACTGTACAGTCCATGGGGTAAGGCACTGTTGTAAGGGTTTCACATATGTTAACTCTTTGATCTTCACTATAACACTAAGAGATAGTATTACCATATTTTATTGAATTCAAAACCCTATTAAAGGGCTTCCCTGGTGACTCAGTGGTAAAGAATCCGCCTGCCAATGCAGGGGACACGGGTTCGGTCCCTGATCTGGTTAGATCCCAGATTGAAGCAGCTAAGCCCACGTGCTACAACTACTGAGCCTGTGCTCCAAGCCCGGGAGCTGCAACGACTGAGCCCACATGCCACAACTACTAAAGCCCATACACCTGAAAGCACTTGCTCTGCAACAAGAGAAGCCACTGCAGTCAGAACCCAATGCACCGCAACTAAAGAGCGGCCCCCACCGCCACACCCAGAGAAAGCTCATGCAGCAATGAAGACCCAGCACGGCCACAAGTAAATAAATAAAATTATTTTTAATTTTAGACATTAGACATAAGGTATATTTTGATTTCAGAGCTGTTAAAACATGGGGATATGTCTTAAATTTGATGAAGTATATTATTATTCCCATTTTACAGATGAGAGATAAAGAGATTAAATATCTGAATCAATAGTTGAACCCAGTTAACCTAGTTTCAGAGTCTATACTCTTAACCAATAACTCATATCATTGGTGAAATGACACTTGGTTCAGGGGCATTGAGAGAAAAATTCAGGTTATATAAATCAACTTACTATGGCCCAGATCGACAGAAATAAAAGAGAGAAAAATCAGTGGTAGTATCAGATAGACTAGACAGTCACTGGCCTGTGTATTAGTTCTTAATGGGCAAGGCAACACAAGGTGTGGCATTGAAGTTCTGAAACTGGGTTCCAGTCCCAGATTTATTATAACCATCTATGTGACCTTGATTATGTCATTTGGTCTCTCTACCCCTATTTTGTCATCTGTAAAGTAAGGGTAGGGCTGGGAATACTTCAGTACGCGTCAGACATTTTTGACCAGAATGCATAAAAGGAATACAGTTTACGCTGTGAGGTAGTGCACAGGCAGACAGACGCACTCACACACACACACACACATCTTAACTGAAACCAGATACTTAGCCTTGCTTGTGCAATGTGCTCTGATATTTTCTAATCTGTTCCATTTCATTCCATTAAAAAATTGCTGGTTGCAAGTCATTAAACTGATTTCAGGATTCACTAATAAGTACTTTGAAAACAAGTCATATAGACACTCTCTAAGCTTCTCTCCAGTTAGGAAATTCCACAGCACAGGGGGCCTCCTGGGGTGGGCATGAGGGCTGGAAACCCCAGGAAAGAGACAGTTGACCCATTGGTCTTACAAACAGTCATTTTCTTTTTAATTGGATCATGTTCTTACTACCTTCAGCAGAAAGTTCTCATTATCAAACTGTTTGGCAAATATCACTTTAGGGCAAAAATTCTCATAGTCTGTTCCACGGCATGTTTAGTGAGAAATTAATTGGTGTGTCTGAAAAAGGCTTTGGTAGTCACAGAAGTAGGACAGGAGAGTCACCGACTCCATGCTCCTCTTAGAGTTTTGATGTATATTAAGAGCTACAAGAATTCCCACAGGAAAGAGGTTTGCTTATCTTTATAACCTAGTGTTTTTCCAATCTTATTGACCCCAGAATCATTTTTTCAAGAGAGAGTTATTAACATCACAAAGAACATTAATGTTCTGAGGAACTTGGCTTGGGAAATGGCCCTTCAGGGAATTCTAGAACTTGTAAAATATTAATAACAAATATAAATTCTTTCTACTATTACAGAAAGATTTTTACTTTCTTATATAGAATTATATTTCTTGATGAGAAAAGTAAAATTTAGACGAGAAGCCCAGAAAATTGAGAAATATCCAGAAAAAAATCTTGACTTCTTAAAAAAAAAGTTCTTAAATTCTTGAAAATAACAAAAGTGGACTATTTGCAGACTACTAGGCTAGTGAATACTATAGTACTGATACATTTTTGATCACTGACATATGAATATATTTTTAAAATCTATAAAATTTTAAGGATAAATATATTTTAAAATCACACTACTAAAATTTCTCCTTCTTGGTTTACGTTGCAGAAGTCAATCAGAAGTAGTAGAATATTAAAGCTCAAATTAAAGGCAATCTAGTGTCTATCAATGGATAAAGGTGATATTTTACAATGCTTCCTCTTCTCATTTTCTCTCAGATCTAAGATAAAAGAAACAGCCTCTTTAACAAGTAGAGACTGGGCCACCAAGAAGAAACAGTGAATACTTAAGTAAAAGGCTGCCTCTTTCTACTGATAAAAGAAGAAAACAAAGACAGCTGGTAATGTAATTTTCAAAGGTGTGTGTGTGTCTGTGTGTGTGTGTCTGACAGAGACAAAGAGAGAGACATAGAGAGAGAAGGAGACAGAGAAGTGACTGTGTGTTGGGGGGGGATGCAGTTAATGGTTCGTCCTTATTTCTTTCTTTTAACTGTGAAGCTTCAGAAATCACTCTTATTATTCCTGGTAACCTGGAAGCAAATTATTAGACACCTATCAATTCAAGCTCATTTAATATGAGCTTAGTTGTAATTTTCAAACATATTTTTACTTTTGGGGAGGGGGAACTTCTTTTTCTTTTATAGCAAATAAGTGACTTCAGAGAGGCCCTGACTCACATACGGTTTTGATGGCGCACCCAATTTCTAGTGCCGCTTTCTACAGATCAGTTTGGCAACACATAACAAAAGCCTTACAAATGTAAACATCCTTTAACACAGCATGTTCCATTTTGGGGGCATTTATCTTATGGAAAGAAGCTGAGGTATTTATAAAGGTGTATGAAGAATATTAGATATGATATACAATCTTCGATAAAGTACTGAAAATTTTGAAATAACCTTAAGTGATTGAGTGATTTAGAATTGTGGTAAATGTGGGACAGCCACAGAAGGGAATACTATGCCATCATTTAAAAAAATGCACTCTGCAGAGGAATATTTAAATATACAAAAAATATTTTTATTATAGTTCTAAGGGGAAAAGGCAGGTCATAAAGCTGTAAAATATTTTTATCCCTGTTTGGTTTAAAAAAAGGGAGAGAGAGAAAATCTGAGTTCACACACATACACACCCCTGAGAGATAGACAGAATGTGTATACCACATTTTTTATAGTGGTTATCTCTAAGTGGTTGGATTACAGATAATTTTTCTTTCCTGTTTGTACTCTTTGCTTTCCAAAATCTCCTTGAGGGGCCTATATTACCTCTGTAATTTAAGAAAGAGACAACACAAGGAAATAATCATTTATCTTTAGTCTCAAGATATCCTATTTCTCAAATATCCCTTCAGCCAAATTGGTATTTTGTGATTTCCATAAGCAAAGCTTCTAAGCATATATTGATACTCCACACGAATACTTAAGAAATTGGTGATGTCTGGGGCTGGCTCCATATAAACAGGTCAATCAGTGGATTTCTGAGTGTCTGTGTATACAGGTCTGACCTTTCTGGATGTGGGCACCGTGTGATATGGGTTGAGAGGTATAGAGATGCTCCTCTTGGCCCCTCGAAGTTCTCCCCTTACAGCTCAGAGATTATGGCTGACGTTTCATCCCCAGAGAATCATTCCTCAGGCTTACGGCTTTTCACCTTATTAAGATGCAAATAACCCAGAAAAAGTACACATTAAACTTTACCTGTCACCGGGGTTAAATGAGTATAACATATCATTTTCTGAGATTAGGCTTTAATGGGGGAAGACATAGGAATTCGAGTAGGGCAGGCAGAGAGAACAAACAATGAAGAAATATATATATAATATATATATAATATATATATATATATAAACATCTGAGGAACAATTAATATGCATAATAGTAATATTTTTATTTACAGTTTATGAATCACTTACATGTTATTGCACTTAATCTCAATTAAATCGAATAGAATGGCTCTGCCACCAAGGCAATTTAAGCAGACCAGAAATTGGGGGAAACATAGGAGATAAAATGTGCAGGATTTAAAATTGTTCTGGAGCCATTCTCAAAAGCCACTGTCCCACTCAATTATGTATACTGCTTTAATTTGCCCTTCTTTTTTTGACACTGTCTAAGTATTTGTGATACTGTCCAAATAATGACTGCATGTTGATAAAAAGGTCAGACCCAGTCAAGAAAATAAGACAACTTCTTGTTTCATATACTATCAATGTATAATGAAAAGAGAGGACCACTATTTTCCAGGAATTTTTGTTCTAAAATAAAATGGCCAATTGGAGACACACATGAAAGCATCAAGTCAAATACTTTAAAATGTTTGTGAGTGTGGATCTTTCTATTAACCTGTGGAAAATGGAGAAGAAAGGAAAGGACTAGAAAATGGCAATAAATGAGGAAGGCAGAAGCATGAAAGGAGAACATATAGAATTGCTTCTTCTCTATTGAAATCTATCAATTTACTAAAAGATAGTCTATTGTGGTGGTTAAAAACAGACTCTGGAGCTGACTTCTTGGGTTCGAATCCTGGCTCTGTCATCTACACCCTCTGTGACTGTGTCTCAATGTCCTCATCTTAAAAATGGGTATAATAATAATAGCACCGACCTTAAAGTTGCCATAAGAGTTAGGTTGGGTCATATTCATAATATTGTCAGGCACAACGTAATTGCCTTAAATGATGGTTCAACTCCACCAAACAAAAATAAACTCAACGTGGATTAAAGATCTAAATGTAAGACTGGATACTCTGAAACTCTCAGAGGTAAACATAGGCAGAACATTCTTTCACATAAATTTTTCAATCCATCTCCTAGAATAATGGAAATAAAAACAAAAACAAATAGGACCTAATTAAACTCAAAAGCTTAATTTTTCTTTGCACAACTAACAAAACCATAAGCAAAATGAAAAGACAACCCACAGAATGGGAGAAAATATTTGAAAACAACATGACCAACAAGGGACTGATCTTCAATATTTACAAACAGCTCATGTGGCTCAATATTAAAAAAATGAACAACCCAATTTAAAAAAATGGGCAGAAGATCTAAATAGACATTTATCCAAAGAAGACATACAGATGGTCAAGAGGCAACTGAAAAGATACTCAATGCTGCTAATTATTAGAGAAATGCAAATCAAAACTACAATGAGGCATCACCTCACACCAGTCAGAATGGCCATTATTAAAGTCTATAAATAATAAATCTTGGAGAGGGTGTGGAGAAAAGAGGACCCTCTTACAGTGTTGGTGGGAATGACAACTGGTACAATCACTATGGAGAACAGTTTGGAGATTCCTTAAAAAACTTACAACAGAGCTATCTTATAATCCAGCAATCCCACTGCTGGGCATATATTTGGAAAAATACATAATTCAATAAGATACATGTGCCCCAATGCTCACTGTAGCACTATTTACAGTAGCCAAGACACGGAAGCAACATAAATGACCATTGACAGAGGAATGGATAAAGAAGATGTGGTACATATATTCAACAGAATGCTACTCAGCCAAAGATAAGAATGAAATAATGCCATTTGCAGCAACATGGATGGACCTGGAGATTATCATACTAGGTGAAGTAAGTCAGACAGAGAAAGATAAATATCATATGGTATCATTTATATGTGGAATATAAAAATATGATACAAATGAGCTTATTTACAAAACAGAAATAGACTCACAGACTTAGAGAATGAATTTATGGTTACCAGAGGGGAGGGGTGGGGGGAGTAGGATAGATAGGAAGTTTGGGATTGATATACGCATTGTTATATTTATAGTATGTTCCAATATTACACTTGCAGTTAACCAAGGCCATTCCTCTTGGTTATTAATTATAGCAATACATTTACTTATAAAATATAATATTTACTAATAATATATGAATACTATAATTAATTATAAAATATAGTTAATAAAATAGTAAAACAAAAATAAAAAGAATGAAGAGAGGTCAAGGATAAAAGACAGATAAGAATGGTTAGGGAAAGGAAACAGAATGGGCTGAAGTTCCATCTTACAGGCAGGGAGTATTTAATCAATTATATAAAGAATCATAGACTCACAGTAATATATATTGAATTGTCATATAATTATATGATATTATAAGTATCAGCTTTATGAAGTGAACTGCCATGAGTAAAGATTCAAAAGTATTACTCAATTTAGCACTTGAGAATACACTGTAGGAAATAATTGTGCATTAGCTGAAGAATGGACAAAATGATCTAATTGGTCCTCCTCATCTTAACCTTCTGTATCCACCCACTAAGTCATATTTCAGGATGATGTGTGCCTCTAGTGCATTTGGCAGAGACTATCATAATTCAACTCTAAATAGCCACCAAGATGCAGTGAGGAGGGTAAGAGATGAAAGTAGTCAATGACTTACTGGAAAGGAAGTGCTGGGACGCTGGGCCAAAGTCCCTGTGGGCTTCGTGCAGCTGCCTGATGCGGTCCTCAACGGCCACCTGGGAGGAAGAGGAGAGAAATGATATCCTCTCATCAGACATAATGAGGCACAATGAAAACAATGCACCCTTTTTGGTAAGATCTTTTGAGCTTCTAAGGTCGGAACACTAAAGCAATGATTTATAACCCTGTTTTAATATCCGCTTACCTTGTGCACTCTCTGAGGCTGATTTTTATCAAACTGAGCCCAAATGAGAAAGATTTGCTCTCTTGACAATGTTAAAATGAGACTTTTAAAAACACTCTACTCTTTGGTAGCCATGAGTGAACTACTGTTCCAGTTAGTACCATCAAAATTGCAAGCTCTTAAATTTTTCACAAAAAGATTTGGTAGGGAGGTCACCATTTGCCATTAAACTAGGTGATTGAAGGAACTCAGAAATGATAAATATTTTGTCTTAGCCTCTTGTCATCATCATTTTTAAAGAATCATACTGACTGATAATTAATGGATACTGAATGATATTTAATCACTGATAATTAATAAGTAACCAAAAGTTGATTGATCCTTCATCTAAGAAATAAGAGGCAAGGTTTTAGGGTCGATGGTGAGAATAAAAAAATTTTAGATTTTACTGAACTTGGAAATTACTGGGAACTATACCTTTAACTGGCATGGATTAAAAATTGCCACTGCTTTTTTCCTATTATGTTTTTCTATACTATATTGACACAGTAGTCTGTCAGCTTAGTGAATTTCATTTTGAGTGGGTAAGAAAGGGAAAGAATTTTATGGGCAAAATGGTATATTTTGTCCATTGGCATTTTGCCAACTTTATATTAATGGTGGCCCCAGGCATCCTAGCTTTATAATTTCAAATCCTGATTTGGTTCTGAGCAGGCTATGCTAAACCAGAGGTTAGTCAGTGCTTGCCCAGAGCCATTAGAGATCAGGCAGGTTCATGCCTGTAAAACACATCTCAAATTCAACAGAAAAGTGCCTCAGGTAGTCTGGTCTAAAGTTGACTCTGACCTTCCCATATCAATCAAGTACGTAGCCCAAATCCAGCACAGTCTTCTTGTTGCACGTTCTCTTTAGACTTGTCCATCTTTGCTGGGACCAAATATTTCGAAAACCAAGTAGAGTTCCCAAAAATAAAGAGTTTGCTTCATTGTGATGCACATAAACACACGAGGGACATTTGAAACCTACTTTCTCAGCCTTATGACCCTGCTGCTGCTGCTGCTCAGTCAGTAAGTTGTGTTTGACTCTTTGTGACCCTTTGGACTGACTGTAGCCCCCCAGGCTCCTCTGTCCACGGGATTTTTCAGGCGCCAATACTGGAGTGTGCTGTCATTTCCTTCTCCAGGGGATCTTCCTGACCCAGGGATTAAACCATGTCTCCTGTGTCTCCTGCATTGTAGGTGGATTCTTTTTTATTATTTTCTAGAGTGAATTTTGTATTTAAATCTCTTTACAAATTGAATTCAGTATTTTTAAAATTTATTTTATAAAGTTAATTTATTTCAATTGGAGGCTAATTGCTTTACAATATTGTGGTGGTTTTTGCCATACATTGACATGAATTAGCCATTGGTATACACTTGTCCCCCATCCCGAACCCCTCTCCCACCTCCCTCCCCATCCCATCCCTCTGGATTGTCCCAGTGCACTGGCTTTGAGTGCCCTGTCTCATGCATTGAACCTGGACTGGCGGATCTATTTCACATGTGGTAATATATATGTTTCAATGCTATTCTCTCAAATCATCCTACCCTCGCCTTCTCCCACAGAGTCCAAAAGTCTGTTCTTTGTATCTGTGTCTCTTTTGCTGTCTTGCGTATAGGGTCATTGTTACCATCTTTCTAAATTCCATGTATATGCGTTAATATACTGTATTGGTGTTTTTCTTTCTGATTTACTGCACTCTGTGTAATAGGCTCCAGTTTCGTCCACCTCATTAGAACTGACTCAAATGTGTTCTTTTTAACAGCTGAGTAATATTGCATTGTGTTATGTACCACAGCTTTCTTATCCATTCAACTGCCAATGGACATCTAGGTTGCTTCCATGTCCTAGCTACTGTAAACAGTGCTGTGATGAACATTGGGGTACATGTGTCTCTTTCAATTCTGGTTGGATTCTTTACCCGCTGAGCCATCAGGGGAAGTGGCTCAGATGGTGAACGCAATACAGGAGACGCAGGTTTGATCCTTGAGTCGGGGGTCAAAAAGAGTTGGACAGGAGTGAGCAAATAACACTTTCACTTTCTTATGACCCTGCACTCCCAGTCAAACTCTACCTGCCTGTCCTGTGGCATTCCATCCGACTTAACACCCCTGAGGCTTCCCTCTGGAGTGCTTGTATTCCCCTTTTCTTCTATTCAAGGCTGGTCTATGTTGGCTTCCTCAGCATACTTGCAGTCCACGGTTTATACCTGGAGCACTTCTATCAGAGCCACTCCTTTCATTATATGGATGGACTGTAACCATTCCCTGCTCACTTCTTCTGTTCTGCCCTCCCTCCCACAGGATGCACTGAATCCTGCATGTAGTAAGTGGTAAGAAATATTTGTGTAATGACTAGTCGATCAAACTGGTGGGTAAATGTGTGTGTGTGTGTGTGTGTGTGTGTGTGTGTGTGTATGCATGCACCAGTGTGAGAAAGAGAGAAGGAGAGAGGGAGGGAGACACGGGAGAATAAATGAGAATGCTCACTGACACTAACTGCATGCTCTAAGTCCCTGGGTAAATTATTTGAATCTTAACTTACCTTATCATTACAATGGGACAATATGTCCTACCTCATGGAGTTATTATGGGGATTAAATAAGATGATACATGTGTTTAGCTCAGTTTCTATCATATGATAATTGCTCAGTAAATGCTAGTAGCTACTGTTATTGTTGCTATTATGCCTAATAAATGGAGAGGGATAGGTTATAGTGTGCAAGGCACCACATAAAATCCAAAAATGGATAGTATTATTAATCACTTTGTGCATGACAATATGAAGTAACATGCAATCTTCCCAATAATTCTATGGAAGGAAGTAATATTATTTCCCCAGTTCACAGATATAAAAACTGAAGCATGAGAGGATTAAAAAAAAAATCAACTGAACAAGATTGGCCTAAGCTTAAGTAGTTAGTAAACTGGCAGGTCCTGGATTCAAGCTCATTCAGTCTAGCTGTTGGTCTTCACTGCTACTCCAGAGATTATGGTTGGAAAAAAGTAGTGTATAAATATTTAATAAGCAGTGGGCTTTTTAATTTACTTTTACATTAATTTACTGAAAGTAGATCTAACCTAGTGTACCTATCTATGAAACAACAGTATATTTTATGGCCCAGTGAAAGGTCAGTTCCTGGTCTTGAAGAATGTGGTACCTTAAGATTGTAGACAAGAGCTGTAGAAGAACATGCAAATGAATGCGTGGAACATGTAATTCTTTCTAAAGGCAGAATGGGTTGTTTCATGATGAAATCAAAGAAGAGAGGAATGTGAAATTCGGGGTGGGTAGGAAGGGATGGGGAGGCCATATGGAAATGGGCACTGAGCAGAAATCTTGGCACATGCTGAGAGAGAAATCCCCAAGGGGACATGTGGGTGGCAAAGGAGAATGAGCATGCCACAGGCCATTTCTTCTGGTGATAGTGTTAGTAGCTTCATAGGGACCATGTGGGAACAGCATCAGAATCCATTATAAGCACCTGATCTGAAGGATGCTTTCTTCTTATATAGGAAGGGCCATGGTGGTAGTTTCCAGTGTATACCCAATATTATTAAGAATTTAAAATAAGATAAAAATGAATCGCCACCCCTATAACTCAAACTTAAGAAAAGGTATGAGAGTGAGATAGAAATTTAAAATGCATCATCTTAACTAATGAGAACAGACCTTATAGTACAGGGAACTCTACTCATTGCTCCAAGGTGACCTAAATGGGAAGGAAATCCAAGGAAGAGGGGATATATGTATATGTACAGCTGATTCACTTTGCTGCACAATAGAAACTAACACAACATTGTAAAGCAATTATACCCCAATAAAAAATAAGATGCACCATGTAATGAAATGAAGTCTTCAGAAAGCAGTCTTAACTAAAGAATTAAGCATAAAATATTTCTTTTCACAAATTATCTTTGGAGAAAGGTATGGCATGGACTGAATGCATAGTTGAGTAAATAATTTTAAGAAAGAAGCACCTGAAAGCACAGAAAATCCTCATAAACTGTAGCTACTTAGGAACAATGCACTTGTGAGCAATTAGACAAGGAGAAGAAATTTGATAAACTTTTAAAACAATAACTTCCATGTGTTAGGTCTTACCAACTGGATTTTTTTTTATAAAACCAATATAAAATTCTATATACAAACTAGGAAGCAAAAGTCAGAAATTTTACCCTGTTACCTTGTATTCTGGCACAATTCATTCTTTACTTGGTTGTTTATTTCTTCCTTTTATAAGTATATGTTAATATAGAAAGAGATATGAAAGGAAGGAATGCTACAGTCTTGATCTTTGGAAGCATAAAGGGTTGGAGGTGAGGAATGCAAATAAGACAGAAAATTCTGGGGTAGCAAGCGGAACACTGGTGTCAGACAGGACAGTGAGATGCAGTTAGCTAGGCACGCTGCAAGCAGATGATGCAAAATAAGACTCTGCAGATGCTGAGGCTCAAGATTTACCCCATTAGCAAAGGGAACCACTGAAGATTTCTGTGAGAGGACATGTGATTTGAGAGGGAAGTTGAGGTTTAGGGAGATGAATCTGTCAGCATGACAGATCCAAAGAGGCTGAGAGCAGTTAGAGGATGTTGGAATTGATCTGACAAGACTTGGGGTGATATGTGTTGGAATGAAGACCGTGCTGCCTGGAACAGAATAGAAGGTACAGACTGGGAGGCATTTTGAAATAAGGAAAAACTAAATACTTTGGTATGGCAGTGTAATTTTGGTAGAAGTGAATAGAACTTCAGGATTTCCAGGGTGGAAGACTGGGAGTTTGCTGATGGAAATATCGAAATGAGAAAGGGGAGGGATGACAAATGGGTAAAGGAATTCTTTTGGAACAGAAAGAATTTGACCTAACAGGGAAAGTTTTAACTGGAGACCTCACGTATAGCCAGTCGGGGAAATTTGCCCCAGTCATTAAAGGGAGGAAAGTGAAGTGAAACAAAATGGTAGGATTGAGCATTAGAAGGTGAGCAGAGAAGGAAGACCCAAAGGAGTCTAAATAGAATTATTTAAAGAGACAGGAAAGGGACTTCCCTGGTGGTCCAGTGGTTAGGATTCCAGGCTCCCAGCACGGGGGGCCTGGGTTCAATCCCTGGTTGGGGAACTAGATTTCACATGCTACAACTAAGAGTTCACATTGTACAACTAAAGAGCCTACATACCAAGACTAAAACTTGGCACAGCCAATAAATAGATAAATGGTGGTGGTCTAGTCACTCAGTTGTGTCTGACTCTTTGCCACCCCATGGACTGTAGCCTGCCAGGCTCCTCTGTCCATGGGATTCTCCAGGCAAGAATACTGGAGTGGGCTGCCATTTCCTTCTCCAGGGATATTCCTGACCCAGGGATGGAATCTGGGCCTCTTGCATTGCAGGCAGATTCTTTTACCAACTGAGCTACAAGGAAAGCTAAAAATAAATAAGCAAATAAAAAATAAAAATAAATAGGAAGAACCCAATTTCCCCCAAATTCATAGACCATACCTCTGTTTCCTTTCATAAAAAGAAATACAATTATAACATCATTTTGGAAGCATACATCTTCTGTCTACAATTAGATCATAGATCAAGAAAACTTAGAACTGGAAGAAACCTTATCTATTGATACACAAGGGTCTACTCTTTAGAACTATTCCAGATGGGCAGAAGACTGCCATCTGTTCCCTGAGTACTCATGATCTAGCTTCCAGCATTTCTTTAGAAAAAGCAAGTCAGAGGGGGAAAATGTTTTAAAAAACAACAACAACAACAAAATCAAAAAACAAACGTGCTCTGTGAGAATAAGGACCCATCTTTCTTTCCCTAGTATGTTCCAGGTGACTAGCACAGTTCCTGGCATACAGCAGGTACTCGATTCATACTAATTGAATGAATTAATTTGTAGTTTATTCAAGGATCTTCACCATAACCACTACTTTTTTTGGGGGGGGGTTCTGCCATGGTATGTGGGATCTTAGTTCCCTGACCAGGGATCGAACCTGCTCCCCCTGCAGTGGAAGCCCAGAGTCCTAACCACTGGACTGCCAGGAAAGTCCCATAACTACTATATTTTGAAAGAAGAATTTTATTTTCAAGAGGCCCAAATCAAGTTTTGGAAAGACCTTTCCTACCTCCCTTGCTTCTTTCTTTCCTTCTTTTTTGATGCTCAAATTTTATTTAGGAAAAAAAAAAGGAAAAAAGAAAACCATTTAGATTCATTGTGCCTACATTAGATTTAGAAAAAGTTTTTTAAAGCAGTAGTTTGTATGACAAACCCAGAGTCCAAATCTCCTCCATATTTGTTTTATTCTAATTTTTAAATAATCATATTTGAGAGCTCTGAGGACTATATACAATTCTTCTTTGCTTTCTCCTTTCAGATGAGTTCTATAGGCAGCATACTCTTTGCAGACATCTCTTTTTTCACTCTACCAAGAAATGTCTCTCTATTCATTCTAAAGATATTTACTACAATGTAAGTTCCTTGTCCACAAAGATAGGGACCTTGTCTGTCTCGTTCACAGTTTAGCACAGTGCCTAATACAAAGGAGATGCTCAATATTCAATAAATGAGTCAATGAATAGGCTTTTTGAATTCTTGTTACATTAGGCACTGTGCTAAGTATGATTAAGGTATACTTGAAAGTGTAATTTTGGGGCTAATGAATGAGCTCTGAGTCCTTCAAGTAAATTAATGATAACCACTCCATTCTCAGCTGTGACTGTTTCCCCATGTTCAGTCAATTCCTCTGTGTATTTTGAAGAGTATCTTTATTTCATTTTTTCCCTTCAAAATTGCTTTAAATAAGCCAAAAGGAAAAGAAAGATAAAGGACAGATACTAACCCTGTGGCTGCCAGTAAAGATTCCAAATAAAATTGATCTAAATGCAAATATTTGATACTTAACTTGTTTTAAGTTCTACTTTTTCTTTTGACCTGCTCGTTAATTACCTTTAAGTTTTAACCATTGCTAGGCAATGTGTTTCCTTCCTAGTATTCAAGTGTTCTTACTGGCACTATATCCATAAATGGTGTTTACCACAGTCTTAGGAAAAGATGTAACTGGGAGTGTACATTTCAATTATCTGACTCTCGACTTGTCTAAACCCTTGAAAAATATCCATGGGCATGCAAGAACCAGACTTCACACCTCCACTGATGAGCCCATAAAAATAAAACTCTCCTTGTGATGGGATGCTAGTGAATAAAACGACTCACATGCACACAAATGTCTCTCTACAGTCTACTCACGAGGCTTTGTCCAGGAAATGTACAGTTTGTATACTTTCCTGTCCTTACTTAACTGGGGGAAGGCTTCAGAATTCATTCTTACTTCCAAATTCTTACTGTAACATTCCTAAATATGTGCCCAAACGTTATCCCGGAAATGCTCCTGAGATTTATAACAGTTTAAGATCCTCTTAAAGAATTGTGGTTCTTTTCAGTTAAAATCCATTCTTATTCTAATGCTGATTTTTTTTTTTTTTTTGAGCTGTGTCTGAAAAGAAAATGGTCTGAAATGGTCTGAGATAAGGTTTGGAATGAGGACATAATGGGTACAGCTTCGTGGCAAAACAATCTGGGTTTGCTGAATGTAAAAGTTGGCTGAATTCTCTTTTCCTTGAACTTATTTTCATGTTTTCTTGACCCTGAGACACTTCTGAGTTAAACAGAGTTTCTTGCATTTGACTTCGGGATAGATCACAGGAAGGCAACAAGTGCTAGCACTGTGCTCGCTCTGAGTAGGACCATAATTATCAGTTGAGTTTGTGTGATTTATGGCATGGATGCTAATGCTTACATCTGAAACATCATTAATTCACCTCCTTTTATGTTCTCTCAGAGCTTTTTTGTTTCTTTTCTGCTTCCAAATTTGTATTTCTGGGCTGATTCCTATCTTCTTAGGGCTTCCCTGGTGGCTCAGATGGTAAAGAAACTGCCTGCAATGTGGGAGACCTGGGTTCAATCCCTGGGTTGGGAAGATCGCCTGGAGGAGGGCATGGCAACCCACTCCAGGATTCTCGCCTGGAGAATCCCCATGGACAGAGGAGCCTGGTGGGCTACAGTCCACAGGGTCACAAAGAGTTGGACAGGACTGAGCGACTAAGAGTTTCACTACTTTCATTTCTGGTCTTCTTAATCTCGGACTCCTTTTCTTATTCCTTCTTTCACTTTCCTCTCTCTTCCAGCCACTCCTCCACCTCAGCCGCTCTTCCCAATTGTGTCCTGCACAACCCCCTAGAAGAGCACACTGACTCTGTTGAGATAAACAGAGAGGGCCGAAAATAAAGTGGCTGTGCACCCCTGCGAGGCAGGTGGGGCAGGAGGTGAACAGGAGCCCCAGCCTAGGGCCAGCCCTAGGCTTCTTCAGGAACGCCAGTCCTCTAACGCTGACAGCCTCTGCCATCAAACAGAAAGTAAGGGAGGACAGAACAGCAAGTCCTTTGTCCACTGTTCAGCTTTTAGCTTTCCCCTCACCGATTTTGAAAATGCACCTTGGAATTTTGCTTTTTTCTTCTTCATCCTCATGTTAACTGCCTCATTCCGTGATAATAGAGTCAGGTTATATTAACATTAAGTCGACTTCATAGACCCAAGTACCTTAAGGGTATCATTAATTTTAATTTACGGAAGCAGCAATCAACCTCCTTTGCTTGCTTCATTTGTCAAAATCTTTAGTTTTTGTTACTCATACACACTATTATGAAAAAAAAGTGTAATGGCAAGGGAAGAGATCTTGGAAGCATTTTTATGCTCTCTTTTTCTTGTCTTAAAGAGATAAGAGAAAAAGCTCAATGACTCTGCTTGGATGATATAATTTGACGCAGATTTTATCTTCAAAAAATAGGTTGCCTTTAAAAACCTTTCTTAATGTATCACATGCTTTGCAGCAGGAGCTAAAGTCAAGTGGCTGGCACCTTGTGACACCAATACGTTAAATCTTTTACATTTTGGCTTCAACTATTTATTCCTGAGCTTTATTTATTCCACATTTGGAAGATAGCATTCTTGCAGAAATTTTCTGAGGCCACTGAAGCATTCCTTTCTTGTGGCATTTTGGGTCAGAAGTAGCTTAATGCTCCCATGGTAATGACATAGTTATGCCTCCTGGTACTAGAACACAGGAGTGTGCCCAAAGACCAGACGTGGCAATCTGAAATAAGTATCAAGGAGATAAAACAGAACTGATATCATGGGGGGAGGGGAAAGACAATGTATATAACAGCAAATTCACACTGAAAGATAACTAAAGCTGGGTGAAATCCTGAAGATAAATGAAAAAAGAAAAAGCACCAGAAATTATACATTTTTTAAATGGTTGCCAGGGGAAGGCAATAGTTAAGGAGTTTGGGATGGACATGCACACCTGCTATATTTAAAATGGATAACCAATAGGGACCTATTGTGTAGCACAGGGAACTCTGCTCAATGTTATGTGGCAGCCTGAAGGGGCGGGGAGTTTGGGGGAGAATGGATACATGTATTTGTATGGCTGAGTCCCTTCATTGTTCACCTGAAACTACCACAACATTGTTTATTTATCAGCTATGTGCTAAGTCATCCTAAAGGAGATCAGTCCTGGGTGTTCTTTGGAAGGACTGATGCTGAAGCTGAAACTCCAATACTTTGGCCACCTCATGTGAAAAGTTGACTCATTGGAAAAGACCCTGATGCTGGGAGGGATTGGGGGCAGGAGGAGAAGGAGACGGCAGAGGATGAGATGGCTGGATGGTATCACCGACTCGATGGACGTGAGTGTGAGTGAACTCCGGGAGTTGGTGATGGACAGGGAGGCCTGGTGTGCTGCAATTCATGGGGTCGCAAAGAGTCTGACATGACTGAACAACTGAACTGACTGACTGATGTGCTAAGTCGTTTCAGTCATGTCCGACTCTTTGTGACCCCATGGACTGTAGCCCACCAGGCTGCTCTGTCCATGGGATTCTCCAGGCAAGAATACTGGAGTGGGTTGCCATTTCCTTCTCCAGGGAATCTTCCTGTCCCAGGGATCTAACCTGAGTCTCCTGCATTGCAGATAGATTCTTTACTACTGAGCCACCAGGGCAATACACTGATACAAAATAAGATGTTTATAAAAGAAGAAATTGAACATTTTTTTAATCTTGATGGCAAAATCCTTGTATTTTGAGTAATAATACACCTGTAGGCTTTCAGTTTGTTCTATCAATCACCTTGACAATGACGGCTGGAGGGACAATCTGCTGAAGTAGGCAGGCAGAAATCCTTAACTCAGGAAATGGAAGCCCCTGAAATCCCACAGGCTCCCCACAACACTGCCAAAGCTTCCTGACCTTGATTCCCTGCACAGTCGATTGGGCCACATATGAAAGAACCTTGTCTGCCACGAGCCCCTGTTTCCAGTTCCCAGCTCTCCTCCTCCGGGCCACTGAAAAGCGTCTTTCTTTTCTGTCACTGATGCAGAGCTGCCAAACCAGTATCATGCTGTTCCTTACAAATCAATAATAAACCAGAAGATCTCGTCTACTATACTTCCCGATCCTGCAAGCTTCAGTCCTTCTCACTTTTTTTTCTTTGTATATCAGAAAGAGGCACAAGTCAAATAAGTGAGTACATTTCATGTTTCTAAATAAAGGACAGAAGATGGGGTGATGCACTTCTATTGTTCTCAGTGTGCATTCGTCAGAAAGTGAAAGTGAAGGTCGCTCAGATGTGTCCGACTCTGTGACCCCATGGACTATACAGTCCATGGAATTCTCCAGGCCGGAATACTGGAGTGGGTAGCCTTTCCCTTCTCCAGGGGATATTCCGAAGCCAGGGATTGAACCCAGGTGTCCCGCATTGCAGGCGGATTCTTTACCAGCTGAGCCACCAGGGAAGCCCAGTCAGAACTGGAGCTAAAACTGTAACATACATTCACTCCTCCTCTGGCTATACAGTCTCCTCCTCGGCTTTCCTGGTACTCTTTAGACTGATCTTTCCCTTTCTCTCCACCTCCCTCTTCCTGCTTCATTCCACCTCACCCCAAGCCCGAGGTGGTGTGTGAGCTCCCCCAAATAGTCCTAAGACTCACCTGAACTATTCGAGATATTCTTACTTCAAATCTAAAGGAAAACTACTTTTTAAAAAATGTTTATTCATTTATTTCTCTGCAGCCGGTCTTAGTTGTAGCATATGGGATCTAGTTCCCCGACCAGGGATTGAATCCGGCCCCCTGCATTGGGAGCGTGGAATCTTAGCCACTGGACCACCAAGGAAGTCCTCAAAACTTTACATAGCACAGAAAACTACAGGGGAAAAAAATCCAAGATACAATGTGATCTTTTATAGGAGAAACAAAAGATTGAATTTCTAGGTCATCACAGAAGTAGCTATACTTCCTTCAGCAATAATCTGAGGTACTTTATGAGATTCTTCCTTTCACTAAAGCAAGAAATCCTAAAATCCATCAGGATACATGCACTGTACCTTGCCTTTCGTTTTAATCCTCAAGTGAAACCAAGACAGCAAAGTGTAATAAAAATGCATATAGCCCCAGGCTTTCTGCCTTAGCAAAGAGAGAAAAAATAAGCTTCTTGACTTAATATGTCTACTGTGAATAATCAGCCACGGCATTTTGGGATCTCGTTTTATAATCTTAACGTATAGCAGTGAACTCCATGCTCGTGGTGTGACAAGAATAAAGGAATATTTTTTTCTTTCTTGTAAAAAAGAGATTTTTCTTCCTATTTTCAGAAACAGATATATGTGTCAACTTAAAAAAAAAAAAGCAGGAGGGGGAATCTCTTGATTTTTAGTAATACATTTTCTGTATTTTTACCCCAAGTTGTAAATGAAGGGTGGGCAAAGTGAAATGGGGTCTTAGGCTGTGTAATGGTGGGGCTAACATTTGGTTTGGAAGCTTTTACAGTTCCCTGTCCAGATGCTTAAGCCTGTCATTCCCCAGTATTGGTTCTTAGCTAATTAATAAACATCCCTAGGAAGATCAATGATGGCTCATAACAGGCTGCTAGTACTACAGCTTTATTTGCATTTCAAAAGCAACTTTAATTAAATAATTAAGCAATTAATTACTCAAATACTTATTGAGTGCTTATAAGGCACTCTGCTAGGAGAGAAAGGAAAAATGAATAAGGAAATAAGGAGCCCACTTTAAACGAATTTATGGTTTAGATATTTATAAATAGGTATGATAAAGTGGCAGAAGAAAGACTGGCATGTAGGGCAGTCATGCCTTGATTTGACAGAGTATCACAACTACCTGGAAAGTTTCTTAAAAAGACAGATTCTTAGCTCATATCTTGGGCATCCCAGGTGGCTCAGTGTTAAAGAACCTTCCTGCTAATGCAGGAGATGCAAGAGACATGGGTTCAATCCCTGGGTCAGAAGATCCCCTGGAGGAGGAAATGGCTACCCACTCCAGTATTCTTGCCTGGAGAATTCCATGGCAGAAGAGCTTGGCTGGGCTACAGTGCATGGGGTTATAAAGAGTCGGACATGGTTGAGCAACTAACACACACACACACACACACACACACACACACATATAGATCATCTCTAGAATGTCTCAGTCTGTTTGGGGCTAGGGCTCAAGAACCTGTACTTTCTTTATAGCAGCGGTCCCCAACCTTTTTGGCTCCAGGGACCAGTTTTGTGGAAGACGATTTTTCCATGGACCAGGTTGGGGGCAATGGTTTCGGGATGATTCAAGTGCATTACACTCACTGTGCACTCTATTTCTATTATCATTGCATTGGCTCCACTAGAGATCATCAGGCATTAGATCCTGGAGGCTGGGGACTCCTGCTTTAAAGCTCTACCGAGGTTGACATATAGCCTGTCTTTGGAGCAACTGCTGTAGTGGAAAGGCTATCAGTACTGTGGATCAAGAAAACCTGAGTTCAGATCCCCTCCTAGCTGTTTGACCTTCAGCATCTTATCTAATAGTCTATAAGCATTAGTTTCCTTCTTGGTAGGCAGAAACACTGAACAACAACAGCAGTGATGAGAGTAACAATAGCTAACATTTATAGAGCACTTACTACTTGCCTCTTGTGGCTCAGATGGTAAAGAATCTGCCTGCAATGTGGGAGAACTGGGTTCGATCCCTGGGTTGGGAAGATCCCCTGGAGAAGGGAAAGGCTACCCACTCCAGTATTCTGGCCTGGAGAATTCCATGGACGAGTCCACTGGGTCACAAAGAGTTGGACATGACTGAGTAACTTTCACCTTCACTTTTCACTTAGCTGCTGCTGCTAAGTCACTTCAGTCGTGTTCAACTCTGTGCGACCCCATTGACGGCCACCCACCAGGCTCCCCCGTCCCTGGGATTCTCCAGGCAAGAACACTGGAGTGGGTTGCCATTTCCTTCTCCACTGCATGAAAGTGAAAAGTGAAAGTGAAGTTGCTCAGTTGTGTCTGACTCTTAGCGACCCCATGGACTGCAGCCTACCAGGCTCCTCCATCCATGGGATTTTCCAGGCAAGAGTACTGGAGTGGGGGGCCATTACCTTCTCCACTTTTCACTTTACTACATGCCAAATTCTGTTTTAAGAGCTTTATGGGTATATTTTCATTGAAGCCTTTCCTACTCTAAGGAAAACTTGACAAAAGCAGTACTTGGTCTATTTCATTCAGTGCTGTATCCCCAGGATCCAGGTCAATGCTGGTCTTTTAGTATGCATCCAATTAAACTCTTAAATGAACACCACAGTGAGAAAGGTACTCCTATTTACAATCATTTTACAGAGGCAGAAGATAGTATATAGAGAAAGGTTGGAGAATCTATTTCTCAGCCCTCAGTAGATGTTCACTCCTTTCTTTTCCTGGGAACTGTGGTCAAAGCACTGAAAGAAACATAAATAGCTATGAGGCTTACACAGTGTCTGGACTGAATTAATGAAGGAATGAGGCATTTAAGCTGGGCCTTCAAAGTTGGGTAAGATTTTGATGGGCAAAAACACAACAAACATTCTGTGTGGCTAGAGCAGAATGAGCAACGTTTCTGGCATTGGGAATGGCCCAGATGTGGGGTATGAACAGAGGGGGAGCTGAAGAATACCGGGCTGGTAATGTAGCTTGGAGTCAAACCAGAGCAGCACTTGACTGTCAGGTTTAAGAATAGAGACTTCAGTTTTTTCATGGGAAGGCATTCAAATGTTTTCCTAAATAAGTACTTTTAAAATGGACTTTTTTTTGTCATGCATTCACATAACACAATTCAAGAAGAACAATAAAAATCTCGAAAAAGTGAGTTTTCCATTTACCACATCCGTCTAGCCATCTTGCTTCCCACCCTGGTGGCAACTACTGTTAACATTTTCATTCTACATAAGTTTTTTAAAAAAATAAAGAAATAACATGGTTAGAGTGGACTTTTAGGGTGAACTGAAAAATGGATCATGGCATCCGGTCCCATCACTTCATGGGAAATAGATGGGGAAACAGTGGAAACAGTGTCAGTCTTTATTTTTCTGGGCTCCAAAATCACTGCAGATGGTGACTGCAGCCATGAAATTAAAAGATACTTACTCCTTGGAAGAAAAGTTATGACCAACCTAGATAGCATATTGAAAAGCAGAGACATTACTTTGCCAACAAAGGTCCATCTAGTCAAGGCTATGGTTCTTCCAGTGGTCATGTATGGATGTGAGAGTTGGACTGTGAAGAAAGCTGAGCGCCGAAGAACTGATGCTTTTGAACTGTGGTGTTGGATAAGATTTTTGAGAGTCCCTTGGACTGCAAGGAGATGCAACCAGTCCATTCTGAAGGAGATCAGCCTTGGGATTTCTTTGGAAGGAATGATGCTAAAGCTGAAACTCCAGTACTTTGGCCACCTCATGCGAAGAGTTGACTCATTGGAAAAGACTCTGATGCTGGGAGAGATTGGGGGCAGGAGGAGAAGGGGACAACAGAGGATGAGATGGCTGGATGGCATCACTGACTCGATGGATGTGAGTCTGAGTGAACTCTGGGAGTTGGTGATGGACAGGGAGGCCTGGCGTGCTGGGATTCATGGGGTCACAAAGAGTCAGACACTACTGAGGGACTGAACTGAACTGAAATGTGGAGAAAGTGATGAAAGGATAATCTGGAAGAAAAAATCCCAAGAGATGGTAGGATATGGCACAATGGGTTAAATATAAGGGAACCAGAAGGAAGGGCTTCCTTGGTGGCTCAGTGGTAGAGAATCTGCCTGCCAACATGGGAGATGTAGGTTCGATCCCTGGGTGGGGAATGGCAACCCACTCCAGTATTCTTGCCTGGGAAATGCTATGGACAGAGGAGACTGGGGGCGTTTCTGGTCCATGAGGTAGCAAAAGAGTTGGACACAACTGAGCAACTAAACAACAACATCCAGAAGGAAGAGCTGAGGAAACCTCAGACTTTCATCCTAGTCTGAGGAGATGTGCAAACATCAGGAGGAACCACCAGCATACTGAGGCACAGTTTGACATGGTAACTAACCCCAAAGAGTAAATGAAAAATGGCTGAACAAAGACTAGATGGAATGATGGAAAAATCATGAGGAGGATTACAGTGATTTCTCTTCAAAGCACCTCTCATCATTTAACCTGATGGTTACCAAGATTCCCACAATGGCTTGGGTAGAAATACTGTACAAAAAAAAAAAAAAAAAAGCTGAAAAGCATTTAGTAGCATCTACTACAAGCTAAGTACTGAATAAATGGTAGTTGTTACTCATTTGTGTTAAAAGGTGGGTGTCAGGAGTTCCCTGGTGGCTCAGTTGTAAAGAATCCACCTGCCAATACACGAGACATGGGTTCGATCCCTGGTCCAGGAAGATCCCACATGCCATGGAGCAACTAGGCCCATGCCCCACAACTACCGAGCTTGTGCTCTACACCTCAGGAGCCACAACTACTGAAGCCCTCATGCCCTAGAACTCGTGCTCCACAACAAGAGAAGCCACCACCATGAGAAGCCCACATACCACATTGAAGAGTAGCCCCTACTCACCGCAACTACAGAAAGTCCACACAGCAATGAAGATACACTGCAGCAATCAATCAATCAACCAATCAATCAATCAATCAAATAATCCTATAATAAACTTTGGGGGGGAAATGGTGTGTGTGAGAGCAGAATATGCGTGGGTGCACTGGGCAGACACATTTCTGGGGGAAGCTCCATTTCAAGCTTACTTCTTTTATAATAAATACTCAAGTTGGCCAGTTGGGGAGCTCTTGCCTGGAGGGTCCCATGGGCGGAGGAGCCTGGTAGGCTGCAGTCCATGGGGTCGCAAAGAGTCGGACACGACTGAGCGATTTCACTTTCACTTTTCACTTTCATGCATTGGAGAGGGAAATGGCAACCCACTCCAGTGTTCTTGCCTGGAGAATCCCAGGGACGGCGGAGCCTGGTGGGCTGCCATCTATGGGGTCGCACAGAGTCGGACACGACTGAAGTGACTTAGTAGCAGCAGGTGATTTCTACCCTTTGTCAGGACCTAAACAAGTCGAGCCAGGAGAGCAGGAGAGGTGAGCTTGGAAATCAATTATTCCCCAAGCATTTTCAAGTGCTGTTATATACACTGCGCTGTCTGGTCATCTTGTGGAGGAGAACAAAGATGGAGCGTGAGAAATCCCTGCTCTTCAGAACCTGTGTCTTGTGGGAAGAAGACTGCATAAGGGAGAAAGTAGAGAATTTACAAGTTCTAGGCTGTGGGTTACTGATCAGTCAGAATGTTATGGAATTCTAGAAGCGAGAAAGCAATGAGGCTGGAACAATGTGGGAGGTTTCTGGAAGCAGGTGACACAAAGCACTATGGACCGAGACCAGACCCAAAGTCTTTGTAGCTTAGCATCCCATGTCCACTGGGGTATACTTTTTGAACAGGCGTTTCTTATGCCATTAGTGACATGATCTTAATGAATTAGAGATCCCCAAGAGTTCAAATGGTATCACTTACGCTGTTGATTTTTTATTTTAATTGGTAAGCAACAATTCATCATTTTCCCTTCTTTTAAACATCTCACATTTGTTTGCAAAGAGCTTTAAAAATACAGTTATTAAAATGGTTTGTTTTGTCTTTTCCTCACTGTGTCATAATTGATTTTTTCATGGTTATATGAATATAGATGGTTGGATAGAAAAGCACTTAATGATTTTGTACTTAGAGAAAAACAGTGCATTTTATATGCATGAAGAGCTCGTATCGCTATGTTCGTACTTGAAAATGATTTCACTGCACTGATAACAAACTTTCTTCTAGACTTTTCGAAAGTAATGTTAAACCTCATACGTGGGACTTTGAACATCGAGTCCTTGATCTAGGATTGAACACACGTTTCACATCTTGGAGAAAACTTCTTTTTTTCCGGTTAGCTGATCTTTTTATCCCTTCAGGTATTAACCAGTCTTTTTATTTTCTTAGCAGCAGTTCTAGAGAAAATTTCCCTGAAGGCTAAAGCATCTATTGGATAGTTCAAAATGTATAGTGCTAAAAGTTTGCTTTTGTTGTGTTATTTTTTTAGCAGAAATCCCAGAAAGAGAAATACGTTCTTGCAGATGAAGGCATACTGTGGTCAATTTTCCCTGATTAAACCCTAAATTTGAACTTTCAGTACTATAATCTGAACTGGCATTGAGATTCAACTTGGTAGTGTATAAAAAGAAAGAATATATCATAGTAAACTTCCAGACTAAACAAATCTATAGTCCAAGGATATTCAAATAGATCAGAAACAAATTAGTACTTTTGAAATAACACTTTCATAAGGCAATTTATATGCTAAATGGGGATGATTCTTATTTAGTCACCAAAGCAAAGTTCTGAAGGATGCTAAATACTAAATAGCATGTAAAATTAAGTCAAATTACTTTGTCTTAAAAACAAGATTTTTGTTTAAAAAAACAAGATTTTAAAAATCCAGGATTTAGCAGTTTCACTAATCCAATATAGTCCTTCTGTCCAAAAGTTAAATGAGTTGGACAGGATCTCAATATCAAGTATTGATAGATGCAAATAAGAACAAAAAAGTCCCTATTAAGAATTTACTGGACTTCCCTGGCAGTACAGTGGTTAAGAATCTGTCTGCTAAAGCAGGGGACATAGGTTTGATCTCTGGTCCAGGAAGATTCCCGTATGCCACAGGACAACGAAGCCCATGTGCCTCAACTACTGAGCCCGTGTGCCTAGAGCCCATGCTCCAAAACAAGAGCAGTGAAAAGCTCGTGTACTGCAACAAAGTCGAGCCCCCCACTCACCCAACTAGAGAAAACCTGCGCACAGCACAACCAAAAATAAATAAATAAATAAAATAAGAAGGTATCAAAGATGAAAGGTTTTCATGGCCCCTCTCAATACCTATGTGCACATAAGACATGTACCTTTATCTATGGAGGAAGGTTTCTCCACTTTGACACTACTGACCCTTTGCCTGAAAAACTCTTTGTTGTTCTATCACGTGTGATAGAAGATGTCTAGAATCATCCTTGACCTCTATCCTGGGTAGGTATCCACTAGATGCCAGTAGCACTGCTTCCACAGTTGTGATAACCAAAAATGTCTTCAGACATTGATGTGTACCCTGGTTGAGAACCACTGGTCTATACTGACATTCACTTCCTATTTCATGTACATGCCATGGTATGAATATTTGAAGTAAGACCTGAGTTCCATTCTACAACTCTTAACTAGTGAGGAAGGGAAAGTAACAGCCCCCAGTTGTATACAGACTAACCTCAGGTCTGCCCAATTCAGGACCCCCTCTAATTGGCAGTTTTTGCTCTGGAGCTCCCCAACAGGCTGGCCCAGGCTTCGTAAGAGCTGCATTGTGATCTCATGCCTCCCCCTGCCCAATTCTGCTTCAGCCCCTTTTTCGTCCCCAAAAATTTATCTTGGGGCATCGTTTCCTGGAGGGCCTAACCTGCAATATCACTCACTCACTCAATCAAATCATTCAATCAGAGCGTTTCATTCCCTTAGCTGAGATGGGCATACAACTGCATTTAGACCATGAAGTGTCAGACCCTTGCCTTTTTTAAACTCCTGGGTGAGAGTAGCTCACTCTTTTCTGCTGGAGATGTTCAGGATGCTAAGAGGAGAGCAGGTGGGCCTGCAGCAGCATGCTGCTGCTGCTGCTAAGTTGCTTCAGTCGTGTCCGACTCTGTGCGACCCCATAGACGGCAGCCCACCAGGCTCCCCCATCCCTGGGATTCTCTAGGCAAGAACACTGGAGTGGGTTGCCATTTCCTTCTCCAATGCATGAAAGTGAAAGTGAAGTTGCTCAGTCGTGTCCAACTCTGCGCGACCCCATGGACTGCAGCCTACCAGGCTCCTTCGTCCATGGGATTTTCCAGGCAAGAGTACTGGAGTGGGGTGCCATTGCCTTCTCCGCTGCAGCAGTATAGCTGCCTGAAAATCTTCACTGTCATGACCACCCTTTTTTTTCCCCTTGACTAATCTAGGTTGAGCTTTCTGTCACAGCCAACAGTCCAACCTAACATACTTTATATATATCAAAGGGGGAACTACAGAAATGTTCAAAAATTAAAACTGAGCCTAGAAAGTGTTTTAAATGAACCTATCACAGTGACTATTAAGAGCTAAGTATACAAGTGAAAGGAAGGGGGCTTCCCTGGTGGCTCAGATGGTAAAGAATCCTCTTGCAATGCAGAAGACCCAGGTTTGATCCCTGGGTCAGGAAGATCCCCTGGAGAAGGGAATGGCAACCCACTCCAGTATTCTTGCCTGGAGAATTTCATGGACAGAGGAACATGGCAGGCTACACTTCATGGGGTCGCAAAGAGTCAGACATGGCTGAGGGGCTTCCTTGGTAGCTCAGACCATGAAGAATTTGCCTGTAAAGCAGGAGCCTGGTGGGGTATAGTCCATGGGGTCACAAAAAGTCAGACATGACTTAGTGACTAACACTTTCACTTTCACATACAAGCTGTCAAGAATTACAAAGCGTTCCACCATCTTAAATCTCAAGATACTTCGTGATGAAGTGGGAGAGGGCAGAATGATACCCTTTGTAGTGTAATGATTTTTATCAACTGCTGCATCAATTCTTTAAAGATTTTCTCCAGTCTCATCATGGAGAAATAATGGCTATAGACTACTAGATCATAGCTGCCACAAGGTGGTCAGTACACATGAGCTTCTGTTTCCTATAATGAGGCTTTAAGCAAACTTGAGTGGACTCCTAACCAGCACCCTGCCCTTCCTATTTTCCATTCTTTGCTCCTGCTATTAGGAAAAGAGAACATATTCATGAGTATAATACTTGATTTGAACCAATCTTTCAGGTCTAAGAATATTTCAATCATGTGTGTGCATGTAAGACTGTGAAGTATGCCTATTTCAGTACCCCCCCTTTTTTTTAATAGAAAGATCTGTTTGAAAATGGAAAGCCACATTTTTCCACTTGAAATGCTTGAAAAGCTTCATTTGTGAAAAGCAGCATTGACCAGAGCTGCTGGGGATCATTAGTGGGAGCCTGAGCTTCAAAGGAGTTTCTGTTAGGAAAAGGTATTTGGACATTTTAGCTAAGCTGCTGACCACCTGCGATTTGGTCATTTAAAAGGATGTTAGTTTTCAGTTATTTTACATTCCACTTATAAGTGACATCATATAGCACTTGTCTTTCTCTGTCTGACTCATATCACTTTTAATGTACTATCCTCAAGGTTCATCCATGGTGTTGCAAATGGCAGAATTTCCTTCTTCCTCATGGCTGAATAGTATTCCATAAAAAGGTGGAGGAATGGGAGGGATGTTGTTTAAGGGTGTTGGTATTAGTTGCTCAGTCATGTCTGACTCTTTGTGACCCCATGGACTGTAGCCTGCCAGGCTCCTCTGTCCATGGGATTTCTCAGGCAAGAATACTGGAGTGGGTTGCCATTTCCTCCTCCAGGGGGAATATTTAATGGTATATCCTTACAAATAAGCCCTGGAGGTCTACTACATAGGAAAGTGATTACAGACAATAAAACTGTATTATAAACAATCAACTTGCTAAAACACTGGGTTTTAATAGTTCTCAAACTCGGAAGAAATAATACTTACATGATATTATAGAGGTATTAGCTAACACTACTATGGCAATCACATTGCAACATAAATGAATCTAAGCAATATGCTGTGTACTTTCAACTTAATGTTGTATGCCAAATAGAATTCAATTAAAAAAGAACAAAAGGGTTAGTTGTTGACAGACTGACCGACTAGGCACCCTTTATGCCTTAACAAAATTCGTTTAAGAGATTTGTATTGTGGGCTCCCTATTAAAATAAAGGTTCTGTTTAAGAGAGGTATCTTTTTTTTTTTCTTGAAATGTAGTTGACATACAGTATTATGTTAATTTCAGGTGTACTACATAATGGATTTCACACATACATTATGAAATGATCATCATGATACATCTAGCAACAATCTGTCCCCATACAAAATTATTATAATATTATTGAGCACATTCCTTTAGGCTGTAGATTACACTCCCGTGACTAATTTATTTTATAACTGGAGGTTTGTACTCTTAATACCCTTTACTTATTTCACCTAACCTGACACCTCTTTAACCTCTGACAAATACTCATTTCTTCTCTGCACCTATGAGTCTGTTTACATCTTATTTGCTTTGCTTTCAGTTTTTTTAGATTCCAAATATAAGTGAGATCATATGATATTTGTCTTCCTCTGACTTGTGTTTCTTAGCCTGATACCCTCTAGAACCATATCCACGTTGTCACAAATGGCAAGATTTCTTTTTCCCTTGTGCCTGAGTAATATTTCATTGTGTATGTATACACCGCATCTTTAACCACTCGTCTGTAGATGGACACTTAGGTTGCTTTCATATCTTGGCTACCGTGAGTAATGCTACAATAAACATTGGGGTGCATGTGTCTTTTTGAATAGGTGTTTTTGTTTCCTTTGGGTAAATACCCAGAAGCGGAATTGCTGGATGGTAGTTCTACTTTTAATTTTTTTGAGGAACCGATATACTGTTTTTCATAGTGGAGGTTCCTTATATTTTCTAACATCATTTGCATCAGCAGTCTACCACAACATCAAAATATTCCTCACCTCTTGGCTGGGGGGGTTGTTGTCTTGGTCAGCTCTTCTGTGGTGCTGGAGATGACAGTGACACAGCGGGGTGAATGAGACCACCCATATTACTTGATTGTCTGAATCAATTAAAGAAGAACTGACGTCCATTTTCTCTCAGATTGGGAGAGTCCAGGAAAACAAATAAGCCACACAACAGAAAAGTTGCCTGGCTTCACAGGGAGTTGCTATTATCGCGCAGTTGCCCAACCGTTTACATTTTAAACTCTTTTCCAGTCACTAGTTACTGGCAGGCATACCGCTGAAAGAAGCAGACAACTCTAAGCTGGGGATTGAACAAAGAAAGATTCCTGGAAGTGACTCTCTTTCTTCCCCCAAATGCCTATGACCAAAAGGCTGTCTGAATATGATTTTAATTGCCAAAGGACCAAGTCACGGGCTCCTTGGGTTTCTTTAGATGATAATCATATTACTTAGAGAGCTGGCACGGGTCCTGGGTTTCTCAGGCTATGCACCGCTGGTAACCAAACTGCAGGCGCAGGAACACAACGATCTGAGGGAGAAGAATGGTGTCTCTGAGACCCTGGAATGCGGCTTTGAACCACCTAAGAACTTACTGGAAGCGGATTAGGAGGACACTGCTGGGCAAAAGGCCATTCTGTTGTTCTTAAGGCTTCCCCACCACCTCAAAAAAAAAAAAAAAAGTGGCAGGAGGTGGGGAGCGGTGTTGTGGAAAGTAGAAGGGAGCTGGTAGATGTGAAAGGATCAAAAATTTGGGTCTTTGTCTTGGTAAAGGCGATGCAATTCAGATTACTGCCCACTCCTTCCTCTTGGAAGCTTTCCACCTGCATTGTAAATGTTTGCCTTTAATCTGTGTCATAATCACTGCATTTTCCCTTCAGTGTCCTTTTGTATTCTTTTTAACACTATAGACTATTCCTATCTTTCATGGTTGCTTTATCTTCTCTTCTAAGCCATTTTTCTCCTCTATTACTGCTTTATTTAATGTTTCCCTTCTGTTACAGCATAACTGCCTCTTTTGCCATCTACCTTTCTAAATTAGGGGGTCTTTCTTTCTTTTCTGTGCAGCACCCTCTCTTCAGCATGATGTCTTCACTTTTCTCTATTGTAATCTCTTTTGTGATTGGCCAATAGCAAAGCGAAACTTACTAGAATCCAATTCTAAAAGCACTTTAGAAGGATGGAATCTTATCATTTACTCCCTGAATCACTATCATCAGTCTAGTTGGTGCAGAATGGCATTCCATTTGGGGCCTCATTGGATAAGTATGAGTTCAACCTGGCGGTCATAAAATAACTGGGGGGAAAATTTGCTCCTTGCCTCCCTTACAGTTGAGAAGTTTGTGACTGACCTTGATTCTTTACTTTGAATGATGCCCTGTGGAAAAATAACCATTTTTTTTTCATTGACATTGTACAGTGTCTCAGATTTTCCCAGGCCTTTCATGAAGAACAGTACAATTTCATTTTCATTTTTGAGATTATGCAATTTAATTTTGGAAAATTAAACTACACGTCCAAGGGAAGATTCAATACTTCTGGAGAACCTAGCATTTTCTGTCCCCCAGAAGATGAATCTTAGAACCTGTTTTAATGACTGTCCCTGCAACACTGAGTTGTATGTACTGAGAATGTTTCCATGTTCCTGCTGACTGTCCCTGCAACACTGAGTTGTACATACTGAGAATGTTTCCATGTTCCTGCTAACAAGCCACTTACTACTATTCACTGATGTGGGTCTGATGAATTCTGACAATCAACAATAATAATTGTATAAACATTAACGTGTACTGACTGCTTGCTTCATCCCAGGCACTGCACAAAGTGCTTTTTAATGATTATTTCTTTTGATCTTCCCAATAATCCCATGAGTTAAGAATACAAATGCTCTGGCATATCAGAATTATTCACACTTGATGGCTGATTTAATATAAATATTTTAAACTGTCTAGTAAGCTCCTAGAGCACTTATTGTACTTATTCTTCATCCACTCCTATGACACCTTGCTTTGAATTCTTGTATTATTTTCATGTACATAATATATATTTTTAAAGTCTTCTATTGATACTTAGAATGAAGACTGACATTGCTGATTCCTCTTTGGGGTTTGTAGCAAACACCTCACGAGCTTACACTGTATCTTCTGATCCCACTACTGATTCCACTGTAATCAACAATGGAGAGTTTCATGCAAACTCAACCTCATCTTGTGTAGCTAGCATCCCACCCCCAAATTGAGCTCTGAGTCTTCCCATTTTCTGCCCCAGGGTATTTTTCCCAGTGCTGTGGGTGCTTGCTCCTGGGTGGGCAAGCATAGTCACAGGAGAATTAACACTTTGGCAGCAGCCCTCAGCCCACTGGAGATAGCAGCAGGTAGACATGTGCTCTGGCTCTCTGCATTTCAGGTTCCAGAGACTTACATGCAGATGTATTTTATTCTGTACACTTCCCATGAGTACCAGAGAATGGGTTATTTTTCTTTGTTGTTATTTTTCTGGCTCTTTTATTCCTGCTTCTTAGAATCATATCCTAAATAAAGTTCCTGCACTGCAGCCCTCATCTCAATTCTGTGATGCTGCAACCCTAAGACACAGGGTGTTGGGACGGGCTTTGCTCCCACTAAACATGGAAACTTAGAGAAAGTAGGTGCGAACATTATTAAAAAGGGAACCTATGATGTTGTCAATGGGAAGTTGACTTTATCCAAAATTTAAGACTCCGTAAGTCAACCTAACACTATGGTAAGTCAGGCACTGTGTTAGACACTGTGGCAGAAGCTTGGAGATTCAATACAGAGTTTGGTGAAAAGGTTTATGAAACTTTTGCCTTAGGGCAGCAGGAAACAAGAGAAAGACGTTACAACAAGGAGAGTTACATAATCTGATCTGCATTTTAGGAGGATTGTTATAGCTGTATTGTGGAGAATGGACTAGAAAGCAAGAATAAAATTAGGGAGAAAAATTAGGAGGCTGTGCTGTATTTGAGGCAAAAAGTGCTGGAGACAGGGGAGATCTAAAGAAAGGAATGAATTTGAGAGATGGTGTGTACACAGAGTTGACAAAATTTAGATGGACAGTTAAGGGTGGATTCTAGGATGATGACTTGAGCTACTGAGTTTATGGCTTGGGCCATTGGGTGAAGGGTGGTGTTAACTAGAATAGTGAATCAGGAAGAGGAAAATGTTCAGGATGGGTAAGGAGGTGAGGAGAACAATGATGAGCTGTGTTTGTGCTAAGTCTGAGGTGTCAGTGGGACTTTCAGGTTGTGCTGTCCAGAGGCATGGAAAGAGGCTTGCTCTGAAGTCAATGAGAGACAAGTTTGACCTCACCTGAAAACTCAAATCAGCCTTTTCAACAAATCCTGCTAGAGCAACTGGACATCCATATGCCAAAAATGAGCCTAAGACTATACTTAATACATTTTATAAAAATTAACTAAAATGCATTAGACTTAAATGCAAAAAAAAAACAGGGGAACATCTTTGGAATCTAGGTCTCAGCAAAGAGTTCTCAGACTTGACACCAAAAGCATGATCCATGAAAGGAAAATGATGAATTCACCCTCACCGAAATTAAAAGCTTTCTCTCCACGAAAGACCCATTTTTAACAGGATGAGAAAAAGAAGGAGAATATAATTTCAAACCATGTACATGATAAAGGACTATTACCTAACATATATGCAACTCTCAAAACTCAACCGTAAAAGAAAAACCATTCAAATTAGAAAAGACATGCACAGACATTTTGCTGAAGAGGACATTTATATAGCAAATAAGTTCATGAAAAGTTATTCAACATCATTAGCCATTGCTGGTGCTGCTGCTAAGTCGTTTCAGTCGTGTCTGACTCTGTGCGACCCCATAGACAGCAGCCCACCAGGCTCCCCCGTCCCTGGGATTCTCCAGGCAAGAACACTGGAGTGGGTTGCCATTTCCTTCTCCAATGCATGAAAGTGAAAAGTGAAAGTGAAGTCGCTCAATCGTGTCCAACTCCTAGTGACCCCATGGACTGCAGGCCACCAGGCTCCTCCGTCCATGGGATTTGCCAGGCAAGAGTACTGGAGTGGGGTCCATTGCCTTCTCCACATTAGCCACTAGGAAGATGCAAATTAAAACTGCAATGAGGTATTCCCATATATATCAGGATGGCTAAAATAGTGGCAACACCAAATGTTGGCATGGATGCAGAGACACTTGATCAATTCATACATTGCTGGTTGAATGTAAAATAGTACGACCACTTTGAAAAAGCCACTTATGTTCACATAAAATCTGTACACGAATGTTAACTTTATTCATAATACTCCAAAACTAAAAATATCCCAGATGTCCTCCAAGAGGTGAATGGTTAAACAAGCCAGGGCACATCCAATTTATAGAATACTACTCAGCAATACAAAGGAATTAACTATTGCTACAGTGTGACAACTTGGGGGAATCTCTAGCGAATTACACTGAGTGAAAATGTAATTTTTGCGTCAATCCCAAAAGGTGACATTCAGCATGATTCCATTTACATGACATTTTTGAAATGCAAAATTACTGAAATGGAGAACAGAAATGGGCAGGTGCGTGCAGCTATGCAAGGACAAAAGGAGGAATTCTTCTCATGGTGGAAATGTTCTGTACAGTGATTGTATTGATGTCGATATCCTGGTTGTGGCCTTGAACTAGAGTTTTATCAGATGGACCATTGGGAGAAACTGGGTAAAAGGTACATGGAATCTCTCTGTGTTATTTCTTATAACACCCTGGGAATCTACAACGATCTCCAAATGAGTTTAGTTTAAGAACATGTTGATGTCTGGGTAGCTCTCAGGAATATGACAGAATTTTCACAGGATTAGATACTATGAATATACATTATAAGGTTCTGTAACTATCTCTTCAAGAATCTACGAGCTTAGATTTACTTTTGAAGCTATATATCATTACTTTTCATAGTAAAATTCAGGAAATTGGCAACCAGGGGAAAAAAGAACTAAGAATAATTTTTAATTAAAAAAACACACAGTTCTTAAGGAATGTATAGGCCAATTGGAGAAAGAGGCATGGCTATGCAAACTGAGGATGTGTGGTGGAAGGCTAGGGCCATGGTTTCTACGGTAAAGTTTGTAATGTTTTACAACTCTCTACCTGTTTCTACGGTAAAGTCTGTAATCACATGTGGATTGAGGGCATCCTTCCAGCACAGAACAAAGAGCAGGAGAAAGTGCCCAGAACCAGCAGGTGTCAAGGTTGGGAGTCTTGCCTCCTGAAGGGGAGAGCATGTGGTTGGCTCTGGCACAGAGGGAGATTGGAAGGGCCCTGAAAATAAAGGGATCTGGACCCAATCCTGAGAACAGTAGTTGACTCAAATTTTTGACACATGATGATTGAGAGCTCAGGCTCTGGAGTTGGCATGCCTGTTTTGACTATGCCACTTCCCAGCTGAGGGCCACTGAGAAAGGCACTTAAACTCTTGAAATCTCAGTTTGTGCATCTAAAAATGAGTACTCTTGAGAGGTACCTCAAAAAGCGATCGTTAAGATGAATCAAGCTAACGCATATCAAGCTTTTAGCACAGCGTCTGCCTAACAGCCCCACTCGGCAGATACACTCATTATATATGAGTATGAGTGTGACACCGGTGGTGATGATCCTGTGGTCTCCCTCTGAAGGCTATGAAGGTTGGGAGCAGAGACTATGCCGTATCTGTGGCCACCCGACTCCCAAGGCACTGCTGGCACAGAGTAGGAGCCTGGCTCAACGAAATTGGCAAAAGTCATGTTCCTGAAAGAGTAATCTGATAGCAGCAGACTAATCAGATGCAGGAAGGAGAGGCCTCGGGCATGGAACTCGGTGACACAGTGAAGACCATGATAGAGCTTCACGCCTCAGGACAAGAAGCTGGAGAAGAGGTTGGTGTCACTGAGAGTTGTAAGGAACAGGTAACTAGTGGAAGATGCAATGAGGGATGCAGTTTCTGGACTCTGATTCCATCTTAACCACAAGTAGATTCCAAGTTTACTTTAGTGTGGACACCAGATCTCTCTTGAAGACAATGTTTATGGTAGTAGAAAGAGCATGGGTTTTGAAGTCAGATAAACACTGCTCATGAGACTTCCCAGGTGGTCCAGTGGTTGAAACTCCATGCTCCCAATGCAGGGGGCTCAGGTTCGATCCCTGGTCATGGAACTAGACCCCACGTGCTGCAACTGAGAGTTTGCACGTCACAACTAAAGATCCTGTGTGCCGCAACTAAAACATCCTGCATGTCGCAACTGAGACCCAGTGCAGCTAAATAAATATTTTTAAAAAGCCCACTACTCTGCCCCTTCTGTCATTCACGTGACCTTCAGAAATGGAAGGATTCATTCCTTCCGCATCTGTAGCAGTTGCTGTGGCACGCTACACTGAACCTTCTCTTCAGGGTTTTGCAAACATGCTCCAGTGCTGCCCTCAAGGAAGGGCCACACACAAGGTTCCATCCTCTCATGGAGGTGGGGAGGTGTAGGGCCAACCGGTGGTTGAAGCCAGGATTCAAAGGCTCTACCCAAATGGCTCATTGGGGACAACTCTGAAAGGCCAAACCAAGGAGAGAGCTTCTTCAGGGCTCCCCCTGCCACCACCACCTTCACTACCATGTTATGGATCTTCTTTCCCCTCTCTCTAACCCTGCTCCCTTTCACTTTTTTAGAAGTGTAAATCCTGAGAGTACTTCACAGTGCCATAGTAATCCTTCTGCAAGTGATGTTCCTACTGCTTCTGACTCAGCTTCCCAGTCCTGGCGTGGAGAGTGGCCTTGACTTCTGATCTGTCAAGTGGAAAATGCCACACCAGCCATAAACAGTTGTGGTGAGAATGGAATGATGTCATGCACTTGTACAAAACTGGGTGCTACAAATGATGGCTGGGGACTTCCCTGGTGGTCCAGTGGTTAATAATTCGCCTTCCAGTGTAGGCGACGTGAGTTCAATCCCCGGTCGGGGAACTAAGATCCCATATGCTGTGGGGGCAACTAAGCCCACATGCCACAACCAGAGAGCCTGCGTGCTCTAGAGTGTGTGCTCTGCAGCAAAAGTCCTACAACTCTGCACACTACACCTAGAGAGGTCCCCACATGTTGCACTTAGAGAAAAGCCCTCTCCCCACAAGAAGAGCCAGTGCTGCTGAAAAAAAAACAAGAAGAAATGACGACAGCCAATGGATGAACCTTGAAGACATTATGGCAGGTCAAAGGAGTTGGTCACAGAAGGGAAAAACTGTACGATTCCACTTAAATGAGGTACCTAGGGTGGTCAAACTCACAGAGACAGAAAACAGACTGGTGACCATCAGGGGCTGGGGGAGGTGGAAAAGGGCAATTGTGTAGTGGGTGTAACGTTTCAGTTTTGCAGCATGAAAAAGTTCTGAAGATTCGTTGTGTAACTGTGTGAATATATTTAACACTACTGAACTGCAGACTTAAAATCGCTCATTACGATGGTGAACTTTATGTCATTTTTTAAAACCACAATTTTTAAAAAGAGAAACGATGGCTACCATACCATCAGTTATATTTAACTGACTTTAACCCACAAGTGGGTTCCTTTTCTGGCTTCCCCTCCATCTGCTGATAGGCTTGGGACCTACAATTCCAAACATGATAAAAGCTCCCAGCCCCAGCTGGTGCCCTGGAACTCATGTCTCCATACTGTTATCTTTTCCACCAATGGCTCTAATCTCTACACATCTCTTTAGACTCTCGATTTTCTACTGCTCTGAGATCACCCTGAGATAGGCTCTAAAGAACTCTATCATATTCACCAGCACTGTCAAAGCTCCTTTCCCAAACAAAACACAGTCTCTCCAAAGTCATCACCAGAACCTTTTGAAAAGCACATCAAATTGCATCATGATTTAAAAGAAATTACACTGTGTCACTGCCAGGTTGCTGAAAGGAGGCAACTGAGATCAGGAGTATGATGAAGTTGACAGATTTAATGATGTGGTTAGAAATCCTGATGGATTCTGATGCAGATTCTCTGCTTGGGGGTGAGTGTGATCACGATTTGTACAGAGAACAGAGTCAAGGTCAGAAATGACTGTGGAGAGGCCCTTAAGCTCAAGTAGAGGGTTCTAAAGCAGCTGGGGAGTTTGAGCTACTCAAAAGTCCAAACCAGTCAGCAGGACACAAGAATACACCAGGTCAGGGTCTGGGCAGGGGTAATTCAGAAATTACCCAGAAATTCATAACTAGCCAGAATGGAGAGCAAGTGCCTGAGTCCAGGTTGGAATGCAGGATGAAGTGGCCGCATGAGGAAATTGACATGAGAGCAGGTGGTGAGGGCTGCCACTGCCCCATTCAGAACCAAAGAGTGTGGGGCCTGGGGCTGATCCCAAGCCCATGGTGATCTCTGCTGCCCTAGTTTTAAGCAGCTCTCAGGCTGGGGGTAGATCAAGGCCAACAACGCTGGGCTTCTCCCCAGAGTCACGCAGGGTTCTGCAGGTTTTAATGATTACAGTAGAGAGCTCCATCCCCTGGAAAGCCCTTGAGGTTCTAACTCAGCAAAATGCATTGAATTTGACAGGTCAGCATTTGCCATCTCTGGTGCCTATGCATGGGCAAAACACACTGTCCTGTTTGCAGAGAGTATATACATGGGGTGAGAGCTTGCCCTACTTGCTGTGTAAAAAAAAAAAATATATATATATATATATATATATTTTAAGTGAAAACATACTTAAGAGTCTGGTACTAAATGTCTACTTTCTACTTGTTTGCAATTTTGAGACCTGTACTCTGTTTTAAACAAAGACTTGGCAGTCATAGTAGGGTTGCAGGGGTACCGAATGCCTCCCGGTATCTGAAGGGCTGTCTTTGCCTAGAGAGTTTGCATTTTACAGAGTGTAGCTCCCAAAGCACACATACAGACAAAAAGGCAGAAGTTATGGGGAGATCAATTTCAGCTCAATGCAAGAGATAACAACCTAATGATTAGGGCGTTTGCAAGTGAATAGGTTGCCTGGCAAAGTAAGAAGGGCTCCATCATTTTACTTTTGAAGGCCAAAGCAAAGGCTTTTCTAGCAGAGATGTTGCTTGTAGACAGCCTCTTGTATTGAGAAAGGAATTAGGCTAGATCTTGATGGCCCATTTCAACCTAAGATTCAATTACTCAAACTTGTTTAAATGTCATTAATACTAGCTTTAATGGGTTAACTATCGAGCAACAGCCTAATCATATGATTAAGATCACAGGCTCTGAAACTAGACTAGTTAGGTTTGAATCTTGGTTGCTTACTAGCTGTGTGACCTTGAGCAAACTACTTTATCTTACTATCCTTCCTTTTGTCTTCTTATTTGTAAACTGGGAATTATAACAGTAGCTACTTAACTACAGGATTACTGAAACAGATTGGTGAATGTATGTAAAGTGTGTAGATGTATGTAGTACTTGGTATGTAGTACTTAATACAACTACTACTGCTGCTGCTTTGGGTTCCCAGGTATCAATTCTAGCCTCCTGGTTGTGATTTTTGTACTCTGATGACCAGAGAAGAGAACAGGGATTTATGGACTAGAAATTCATGATGAAGTACTCATTATTATGGGCTTCCCTGGTAGCTCGTGGTAAAGAATCTGCTTTCAATGTACAAGATATGGGTTGGATCCCTGGGTTGGGAAGATCCCCTGGAGAAGGGAATGGCAACCCACTCCGGTGTTGCCTGGAGAATCCCATGAACAGGGGATCCTGGCAGGCTGCAGCCCATGTGGTCGCAAAAGAGTTGGACATGACTTAGTGACTAAACAACTCATTATTATCAATTTATGAAATATTGTAAAATGCAGGTTCCTTTACCACATGCAGATTGCTGTTTTTCAAGGAAGGAAATGACAACTGTGTAATGAGTCTAAACTGATTCTAAGTGTGCTAACCTCCTGGTGAGGTACCATCAAAGCAGAGACATGGATGATTCTGCCTGGTGATGCTTAGCATCTGGTCTCCTGTGTAACTGAAACCAAGGACTGTTGACCTTTACAGTTCATAATCTGGAAATTTCTGCCCTCTGGTCAAAGGAATGGGCATGTTTTACCATCCACTACAGAGAAGATCCTGTTGCTGAAAAACAATGTTCAACAGCACTTTAACTCAGAGCTGAGAAACCCTTGACCTAATGATTATAGGTCCACTTTTGTGATCTACCTGTAAAGAAAAGCGAACATCCTTTCAACAGTCTTCATACAATCGAATATCTGTTTCAGAAAAAAATGATAAACAGAAACATGGAGGACTTCAAATAATTCTCCAGAAGTCTGTTGTTAAAATGGCAAACTTCAAAAATCCCTGAAGAATACTCAGGTCTCAACGAGAACAAAAAACAGCTGTTTAAATGTAAAGCTTTCCCAGAACTTCCCTTTTCTCCTTAAAATTCTTACCCGATAGCTCATAAGGTTTAGTGTACAGGTCGTTGGAAGCACAAACAAATCTACCTCAAGAGAGTTAATTCACCTCAGGACCAATTTCTCCTCTGTTCAAATATCTTCTATCCATTGAGAAGCCCTGTGTGTATAATACACAGAGCCATTTGAACAGCAGAAAGGAGGAACAGCCAGGGAGTTATCATCAGTCATTTATATCTGCACTGTTAACAACCAAATCAATAATGTCAGTGCCATGAAGAGCACCTTCACATTCTAGTTAGGATGTCCGCGGATGTCATATTAGAAAGGCAAGAAGCTTTGGAAAAGAACTGTGTTTCAGGAAATGTTTGAGGCTTAAATATCCACAGGGGTCTGAAACCATCACTGTTCATAAACATGGATATATTTATGGATTTAATTTGAATTGACTTATGAAGATATTTGTAAATGGGGCTTCCCAGGTGGTACTAGTAGTAAAGAACCTGTCTGCCAATGCAGGAGACATAAAGGATGTGAGTTTGATCCTTGGGTGGGGAAGATCCCCTGGAGAAGGGTGTGGCAACCCACTCCAGTATTCTTGCCTGGAGATATTCCATGGATAGAGGAGCCTGGTGGGCTACAGTCCATGGGGTCACAAAGACTCCAACACGACTGAAGCAACTTAGCATAGCATATGAAAGTATTTATTGTTGCTTTTCATATTAAGAGGTGGTGATGCTTGGGGATGGTTTTTCTATGTGTAAGGCTGAAAAATGATGATATTTACAGGTTTTTTGGGGAAGGGGGGAGGAAATGCCTTTGCAACTTCTGGGTTCTGTGCTATTGTAATCATAGCACCTTTAATGCTTTTTTAAAATAGAAGATTAACAAAAACATTTTTATTTATTTTTTGCTATGCAGGTTTTTCTCCAGTTGCAGAGCACAGGCTTCTCACTGCAGTGGCTTCTTTTGTTGTGGAGCACAGGGTCAGAGTGTGGGCTTCAGTAGTTGGAGCATGTGGGCTCAGTAGTTGTGGCTCCCGGGCTTAGTTGCTCCACAGCATGTGAGATCTTCTGGGATCAGGGACTGAACCTGTGTCTCTTGCGCTGGCAGGCAGATTCTTTACCACTGAGCCCCCAAGGAAGCTAGTTAATGTTTTCCTTCATTTAATTTCTTTATATGAAACAGAGTTCCACCCCTGATAGTCATAAGTTCTCTGATAACAGGAATCTAATCCACCTCTGTATTTCCAGAACTTAACAACAGTGCTAGCACATAACAGATGCTCAATACTGTTTACTAAATAACTGACTGGATGATGAATCAATGAATGTTTTGTTAGGCTCCTGCTCTATCTGATCTGAAAAACCAATCTGTCGTTGGTTCCAGTCTATAGAGTAGTTGTGGTGTTGCCATGGCTTCCGGCTGCCTTTAGTTCTGCAGCTTTGGGGGTAAGCTTCATATTAGATACATAGATGCAAGTGTATCTGAGCTGCTTCCTTAAGATATTTTTTGGGTCAGATCCACTTATGGTTGACATCTCATCTCACTGAACACCATCACCTTGGGATTCTTTTTCTTCTCTGCATGATGTCAGAGCCAGCAGGTTATGGAGTTGAGCACACTGATTAGGACTAGCAGACTTGGGGGCTCCCTGGGGGCAGCATTACCAGTGACACAGAGTCCTTGGCTGACTTCATGAAGTACATTCGTGGATGTGATGTTTACACATCCAGCTGTAACACCCATAGCGAGTTCATCTATATTCTGCAGAAAGCTAAAAACACCCATTGTTCCATCAATATTTGGCATGGCCTGAAATCCACAGCCACGCTTCCAGTTTTGCAATAACATGTGGACCCTAAAAAGTAGCACAGTTTCAAGAGGAGGTTCAGGAGAGGTGAATTCTTACCCAGATTAACTAGCTGTGTCACCTTGGCCAAATCTTAGCCTCTTTGGACCTGTACAGTTTGAGGGTGCTAGACTCGATGATCTCACGACATCTAACTTCATTCTTTGAAATGTTATATAATCAGCTTAGTCCTGCCCCAGAGACTGTGAGTGCAGTCTGCAACAAGACACGTCATGAACATTCAGGCCTCTCTCTGTCCCTTCTTTCATGTCTCTGTTCAAATGTCACCTCCTCAGAGGAACTTTCTCTGATCATCTTATTATGACAATCTATTTTATATACATCTCTCTAGTTTCTTTCCCACTTTATCTTTCTTCATCACATTATCACTTTCCAAAACTGTGTTACATCCTAATTGTATATTTGTTCATCATCGGTCTTCCCAATTAAAATGCAAGCTCCCACAAGGGCAGGGGGTTTTGTCTCATTTGCTGCGTTATTCTTGGCATCTAAAACAGTGCCTGGCATATTACAGGTTCTCAATAAATATTAACTGAATGACTAAATGAATCCTTGAACTCCTAGATAAAAAGTCTTTAGGGTTTCTTCGGAGTAATCTGGTTTAACACACTGTCTTAGTCCATTTGGGCTGCTCTAACAAAATATCATGAAAAGGATGGCTTATAAATGGCCTGATTTTATTTCTCACAATTCTGGAAGCTGGGACATCCAAGATCAAGGTGCTGGCAAATTCAGCGTCCAGTGAGGGCATGCCTGTTGGTTCATAGATGGTCATCTTCCTGCTATAACTTCATTTGGCAGAAGGCGCTGAGGGAATTCTCTGAGGCCTCTTTTACTTTGTTTAAATTTATTTCGTTTTTGGCTGTGCTGGGTCTTTGTTGCTGCGTGGGCTTCTCCCTAATTGCAGCACGAGAGTTCAGTAGTTGTGGCTCCTGGGCTCTAGAGCACAAACTCAACAGCTGTGGTACCCGGGCTTAGCTGCTCCAAGTCATGTGGGATTTTCCTGTACCAGGGATAGAACCTATGTCTCCTGCATTGGCAGGAGAATTCTTCACCACTGAGCTACCAGGGAAGCCCGGGGGGCCTCTTTTATAAGGTCACTAAACCCAGGCATGAGGGCTCCACCCTCATGACTTAGTGTTAGTTAGTTAGTGTTAGTCGCTCAGTTGTGCCCGACTCTTTTCGACCCCATGGACTGCAGTCCACCAGGCTCCTCTGTCCATAAGATTTTCCAGGCAAGGATACTGGAGTGGGTTGCCATTTCCTTCTCCAGGGGATCTTCCCAACCCAGGGATCGAACCCGGGTCCCCTGCACTGCAGGGAGATACTTTACCGACTGACCTCCCAAATGCCATCACATTGGGGGTTAGAATTTCACCATATAAATTTTGGAGGGACACAAACATTCAATTTATAGCACACGCCAACCTGAAAACCACAGAATCATTTGATCATTAAGCTAAGAGGATCACTGAGGTGACCCAGCCCAGTCTCTCATTTTGAAGACAGGAAAACTGAAAGCCAGAATGGTTGAGTAACTTGCCCAGTGCCACTGAGCTAAGTGTTCGTAGAAGAACCCAGATAGCTTTACTCCCATCCCACTCCTGTATCCAGTACTTCTAGGGGTTAAAACAACAAACTGTATATTTCCTGAGATATTTATTAATTACAAAGGGGAAAACCAATAACTTCCCCATGAAGAAAACCCATACAAACTATGTTAACCAAGTAAGCAAAGTGAAAACCACCAGTAATACAACATATGAACTTCATAGACCCTGGTGACAGGATGCACCGGAAAGGCAGCATTAGCTTTGTGTTACTCTTCCCCAAATCCCTAACCTAAATACGAAGTGATGAGAAAACATCAGACGAGCCAAACTGATGGATAATCTACAAAATAACTGATCAGGACTTTTCAAAAGTGCCAAGGTTGTGAAAGAGAAAGAAAGGTCAAGAGATAGATTTGAGGAGACTAAGGAGACATTACCATTAAATTCACTGTTAAATACTATTAAATGATCCTGGATTGTATCCTAGAACAACACAATGACAGTAAAAATATGATAAAGTATGAGTAAATCCTATAGTTTATATAGCACTATACCAATACAAATTTTTTGGTTTTGACAGGCTATATCATACAATATGTTAACATTTTTAGAGGAAGTTGGGTAAAGTGTATATGGGAACTCTCTATGCTATTTTTGTAACTTTTCTGTAAGTCAAAAATTATTTCAAAATAAAAAGTTAAAAAATAAACACAACACAATATTGTGTTGACTTTGGACAAAACCATATTTACACATTTCAAGGTACCTATAATGAATGTTGGAGCTTAGTTCTAGGATGAGGGTTTAGAAGACTTCACATAGTATCTGGAGTTTAATTTGAAAGCATTTTCCCAATTATTAAAACAATGAACACATACAGAAAATGGTTGTCCCCGTGTTCTCTAAAATAATTCAAGAGACTAAAAATGAGACAGCTACACAACATTGACTTCCTTGATCCAAAACACCTGAGACTACTGGGTGATAGGAATCCTAGCATCCCAGTAGGAAAGCAGTTTGCCTATTCAGGAACTGTTTCCAAGAGGTTGAAACAGTTTTTGAGCTGTTTTGAGCTCGCCTTTCGGGAATTTGAGACACCCCAACTGACTTGTTCATTGTCACTGGTGAAGTGTAGGTGATTCAAGTTACAGTCATATTCTTATTTTGAACTATTTTATGAAGCTGCATTAAGTGATTTAACAAGAGACTTTTCAACTTGTTAGAATAGGCTTCCTTAAAAATAACAGGAGGTGCCTTGGTTTAGGAATGGAAGACAAATATGCACTCATAACTATTTTCTAATTGATACTTATGGTGTATTAGTTGCTCAGTTGTGTGTGTCTCTTTGTGACCTCATAGACTGCAACCCACCAGACTCCTCTGCCCATGGGATTCTCCAGGCCAGAATACTGGAGTGGGTTGCCATTTCCTTCTCCAGGGGATACCTATGGTAGCCATTAATAATCAATCTATGACACCATTATTTTTTAGCCTTTCTCCATTGGCTTTAAGCCTTTTTACAATAGAGCACTCCAGGAAGCTGGTACCAGTGGATAAGACTTTACAGGTGAGAGGAACAATGCTTTTCATTCTAGATATAGTGTAAGTAAGAATGAGTTAAAACTAAAAACCTGGATTATAATCTCAATTTTTCCATTGGTGATGTCAGTGAGTTTTTAAAAACCATATTTGTGCCTTTGTTTCCTTATCTGTAAACTGGGAATCCTACCATGGGCCTATCCCAGATAGCTATGATAAAGGCTAAACAGAATAGTACATGTAAAAGTGCCTTTGTAGAGAATGCTGTACACCTGAAACTAACACCAAGTCGTAAATTAACATAACAAAAAGACTTATACAAATGAAAGCCACTCTTATTAGGATATTCAACAAAATCAACCACAGAAATTCATTTCTCTGACTGACTTTAACGGGTTTCCTACTATTCATCCAGTCTTCAAACGCTTAACTCTTACTCCTCTGCCCAACACAGTCGGGGTGAAAGTATGAGTGATTCTTCAGTCACCCAATGAAACAAGTGATATAGAGCTCACGGGGCAAGCATGCGCTCTAGCGCTATTTCAGAGCAAGCCCTCATGACAGTAGAGGCAGGGAAACATAGTTTAGTCACTTTCCGACCTCACTGCTTGGAACCTCAGATCATTCAGAAACAGAAGTGCCTGACTTTAAAAATGACTGCTTTCTGTGGAAGCACCAGTGGATACTGTGAGATAATTTGCGAACGTGTGGGATCCTTAGCTGGACTGCAGAAAAGTTGCAGTGGGTCTTAAGCATTTTCATAAATAAAGTGAATTGATGGATATATTGAAAAAAAAAAAAAAAAACAAAAAACAGGAACAAATCCCAGACTCACAGCCATCTATTACTCACACATTTATTTGCTCCTGTGTCTTCTGAGATGTCATATCCTTTTGATTTTTTTTTTTCTCATTGCTCATCTCCTACTTCCACCTGACTTCTTTTTCTTGGAGTTTATCAGAGTTTGGGCTTAGGCCCTCGTCTCTTTTCTCTTTACATGTGAGGCCATCTCCATTCTCAATACTCTAAATTTCACCTACCTATCAACATCTTTTTCATTTGCATGTAGCTCTCTCTTCTGACTAAAATTATATCTGACTTCTCCACTTGAAGGCATAATAGGCATTTCAAACTGAACACGTCTAAAACTAAACTCTTAACAAAAATAGAAATGTAGTGAACGTGTAACGTCAGATTAGTTTCAGGTACACCACGCAATGATTCAATATCTATATATTCTGCAAAATGACCATCATCAGAAGTCTAATTTACATCCATTACCATACCTAATTATAAATATTTTTATTATGAGAACTTTGAAGATCTACTCTCATTGCAACTTTCAAACATACAATATAGTATTATTAACTCTAGTCACCATGCTGTGCATTATATTCCCATGACTTATTTATTTCATAGCTCAAATTTTGTGCCTTTTGACTACCTTCACCCATTTCACCCACCCGGCCTCCCTAAAACTAAACTCTTGATATTTTGAAACTTGTTTCCTTCTCCTCAATCATTATTACGTCAGTAAATATTAATATTACCATTTCCAGGTGGCACTAGTGGTAAAGAACCCACCTGCCAATGCACCACACGTAAGAGATGAGGGTTCAATCCCTGGGACAGGAAGATTCCTTGGAGGAGGGCCTGGCAACCCACTCCAGTATTCTTGCCTGGAGAATCCCATGCACAGAGAAATCTGGCAGGCTATGGTTCATAGCGTGCAAAGAATCAGACACAACTGAAGCAACTTAGCACGAAAATACTACAACAAACTGTTCAAACAAAAGAACCTGGGCATTATCCTTAATTCCCCATGCCTGACATCTAATCAGTTACCAAGCCACATAGAGTTTACCTCAAAAATATATCTCAAATGTATTCAATTCTATTTCCACTGCCACATCTTAGTTCTAGCCACCAAGACACCTGCAAGTACCTCTTAAATGGTCTCCTTGCTTTCACTTTTGCCACCATCAATCTCTCCACTATATAGTAGGTATGTCACATCATAGGGTGTTTTATAGATGCTTCAGCTCATGTGCACCTTTAAGGTAAGTCAGGTCACATGGTTTCTGTACTCTCCAGCCTTGTCCTTTATTATTTACCCCTCAGTCATTAGACATCTGTCATACTTGACTACTGTTAGTTCAGTCTTGCAAATATTTATTCCGTTCCCCCGATTCTTCTTATGACTGACCTGACCTTTAGGTCAGGTCTCAGCTCAGGTCTCAGACCTTAGGTCTCAGCTTAAATATCTATATCTCCTTTTGAGAGAGGTTTTCCTAGACCATTAAGGAGTTCCCACTATAATTCTCTCAAAGCAGCTTATTCTTAGCCTTCATAATAATTCTAGCTTTTTGTGATTATACAATAATATTAATATTTTTATTGGCTATCTTACCTACCTGATTGCAAGTTTCTTGAGACATTCAAAAATATTTCTTATCTCCTGTCCTGGTGCCAGGCAATGTGCTAGAAGCTAGGCTTACAAAGATTTATAAGAAGAGGTTCCTGAACTAAGGCTAGAAATTTGGCAGGAAAAGAATCAAGAAAAGGTTTACGAATAGAGTGCCAGACACTGTTGGTTGCCTCCTCAACAGTCATTCTGCTTCCTCTTTTTTTTTTTTTTTTATAGTGAGAGGGTCTATTAAAAAAAAAAAAGGTACAAATGCCAGATACTCAATTTCTAAGCCTAAATGCAACCATGCAACTGCAACCAATTTCAGGCAAAGTTAGCTGGGGCTTCTGAAATGTGAAGAAAAATGTCACTCCCCCTTTTTGATCATAATGCAATTCCTAGAGTGTGGCAGCCATTTTGCAACCTGGAGGTGGCAAGCCCAAGGATCAAAACCGAAGGTTAAAGTAACAGAATGGACAGATGAAAAGAAATGAGATGCTTAATGACACTACTAAGCTGCTCAATCAACTCTGGGAATATTGTTCTTTCAAATTCTTATTATAATTATGGTAAAAATTAACACCCATTGTTAAAGTTTTCACAAGAGACACGCGTACCCCAATGTTCATCGCAGCACTGTTTATAATACCCAGGACATGGAAGCAACCTAGATGCCCATCAGCAGATGAATGGATAAGAAAGCTGTGGTACATATACACAATGGAGTATTACTCAGCCATTAAAAAGAATACATTTGAATCAGTTCTAATGAGGTGGATGAAAGTGGAACCTATTATACAGAGTGAAGTAAGCCAGAAAGAAAAATACCAATACAGTATACTAACGCACATATATGGAATTTATAAAGATGGTAACAATACCCCTGTGTACGAGACAGCAAAAGAGACACTGATGTATAGATAAGTCTTATGGACTCTGTGGGAGAGGGAGAGGGTGGGGAGATTTGGGAGAATGGCATTGAAACATGTATAATATCATGTATGAAACGAGTCGCCAGTCCAGGTTTGATGCATGATACTGGATGCTTGGGGCTGGTGCACTGGGACGACCCAGAGGGAGGGTATGGGGTGGGAGGAGGGAGGAGGGTTCAGGATGGGGAACACAGGTATACCTGTGGCGGATTCATTTCGATATTTGGCAAAACTAATACAATATTGTAAAGTTTAAAAATAAAATAAAATTAAAAAAAAATAAAGTTTTCTAAATAACACACACTGTTCCTGCTGTCACAGCAATATGGCCAGCAGAGTCCCCACAAACTACAGATATCCTCGACCCTGGGGTCAAGACTGTGTCTCCCAATCCCACATCTAGGTACTGTAGGCATCTTTGTAGCTTCTCATTTATATAGTTCAAGTGTGACTTGTGTGTAAGTGTGAGTGCTGGAGAAAATGGACAAAAAAAAAATCAGTCCACATTGAAATGTAAAGACTAAGCTGTAAGATGGCTGATGTAATAAAGCAGTAATCCACTATTAGGCCCTAAAATCTAGGTTTTATGGGTTAGCAATGTTTTCATTATTGCAAAGACTCAGACTTCGTTTCCTCAGAGGCATTACAAAAGCTTCCATAGAAACAGAGAATGAATTTCACACCAAGAATAGGAAAATAACAAGAAGCAAAGGAAAATAGGTAGTGAACTACTCATTAACAGAAGGTATAAAGGGTAGGTGGAAAATGTTAAGAAATTATAAAAATGTTAAAAAACAGTCTCCTGCAAGGAAGAGGTCTGTGAAACAAAAGGTTCATAATAACAAAGTAATGCCTCATTCAGTTGTATTCTGTTGTCATTCCTACGTATGATTGTTTCAAAATTTTAATGTGGATAAGTGAACTCATTCCTCTGAAAAACCTGGATGGCATTTAAAATCAGTATATCTAATCAATATATCAAAATTGTTTTATCTAAATTATTTTTTCTTAAAAAGAAAATCTGCACTTTTCTTAAAAATCAAGTATTTCATGGGACGGTAAGGTGAACAAAACATTCACTTATCAAGAGAATACACCATGATCATTACCTCCTCCTCCTCATCATTATTAGTATCAACAACTACAGTTTATTGAATACCAATTACACAGCAGGTTTCTCCACTATGTGATTTATATGCATTGTACCATCTAATTCTCAGATAACTCTGAGTTGGTGCTATTATTATCCCCAAAGCACAGAGAGAAAGTAACTTGTCAGTGAGCAGTGGAGTTCTGATGGAAGCCCAACTCACACTGACTTCCAAACTCTGTGCCAAGTTTCAGAGGAAGCTTAAAAACATAGAAATAAACAAATGAATAAACTAGAGTCTGGATCTGGCCATAAAGGGGTCTTAATCTATGAATGTGAAGCACTGGTGTGTGTTGGTCACTCAGTCGTGTCCGACTCTTTGCAACTCTGTGTAGTGCACCAGGCTCCTCTGGTCATGGGATTCTCCAGGCAAGAATACTGGAGTGGGTTGCCATTCCCATCTCCACGGATTCTTCCTGACCCAGGGATTGAACCCCGGGTCTCCTACATTGCAGGCAGATTCTTTACCATCTGAGCCACCAGGGAAGACCAAAGAGAGGGAGATGGATTTGATTTAGACATGAAGATGGAGGCAGAGATGGCATGATGCAGCCACTAAGCCAAGTTTCCCCTAACAGTGCTAAGAAGCACTGTTTTATCCAAATTACTCTTCACAAAACACTTATGAATAGATAATATTATCACCATTTTGTGTTTGAGGAAATGGAGGTCTTCAGATAAACCCAGGCAGTTATGGCAGAACCAGAATCTAAATTTTCATTTTTAAAAAAATTCTAAAGCTATACTATTAATGATTATTTGCTAATTCTCACCACTTGTAACATTACAATAGTTTTCCTCTTGCGACATATGATATCCATTTTAGAAGCACAAGGTTACTGCATTCGTATGCAACTTTAAAAAGAGGAAGCTATTTGAAATAGGCTTGAGATATGAAGATGGTGATATCAGAATTGCTCTGTGACTAGAGCACTGATGAAAACGTTTCTGTGCATGAGAATCTCTACCCTTCAGGTCTGAGAACTTCTTGGAGAAAAGAACTTATAAAAATCTGATTCTGGTTAGCAGGATAGCTAACGTGCATTCTTGGGCCATTGATGACATTTGAAATGCATTTATTAAACAATTCAGGTTTTTAAAATACTACCTTAAAATAGTTTTGAAACCTGGAGATAAACAAGACACATTTTTTTAAGCCAGTGCATTTTTTTCTCTAAGAGTTAACTGGTATCCCATTTCTTTTCTTACACTTCAAGATTTTTGATGACTTCATGAAGATCATGGTGGTTGTCTGTGATTTAGTGTTTCAGTTGTACTTTTACTATCAAATGAGAGAAACAGAGTGACAGAGAAAGAGAGTAAAGGGCACACCCAATCTTGGTGAGTGGAACCTATGGAATCTGCCTATCCAATTATCTTATCCTTCTCCAAACTGCTTATTATTATTATTATTTTTAACCTTTGGGGAACTGCTCCTCCCCATATTCCTTCTGCTTTTATGGAGAGGAACTGCTCCTCTCCATATTCCTTAGTAGAGCCACCAACTTGGCCTGCTTGCCCTCCTCAACTGCCATTAACAAGTGATGGGTTTAAAGACCCAAACAAGACTACTAGAAGGAAGCTGACAGAGGAGGAAATGATACAAGGTCAGAACAAGTTTGGAGCAGAGACAGCTGGACCATAAAGAAGGCTGAGTGCTGAAGAATTGATGCTTTTGAACTGTGGTGCTGGAGAAGACTCCTGAGAGTCCCTTGGGCTGCAAGAAGATCAAACAAGTCAATTCTAAAGCAAATCAGTCCTGAATATTCACTGGAAGGACTGATGCTGGAGCACCAGCACTTTGGCCACCTGATGCAAAGAGCCGACTCACTGGAAAAGATCCTGATGCTGGGAAAGATTGAAGGCAGAAGAAGAGGGTGGCAGAGAATGCGATGGTTAGATAGCCTCACTGACTCAATGGACATGAATCTGAGCAAACTCTGGGAGACAGTTAAGAACAGGGGAGCCTGGCAACCTGCAATCCATTGGTTGAAAAGAGTCAGACAGGACTTAGCAACTGAACGACAATAACATTCTAAAGACGAGGACTTCCTAGGTGTCTCAGTGGTAAAGAACTCGCCTGCCAATGTAGGAGATGCAGGAGACGTGGGTTTGATTCCTGGGTCAGGAAAATTCCCTAGAGAAGGAAATGGCAACCCACTCCAGTATTCTTGTCTGGAGAATCCCATGGACAGAGGAGCCTGGCAGGCTATAGTCCACGGGGTCACAAAGAGTCAGATATGACTGAGCAACTAAATGCATTCTAGACAACACAAAAAGATACATGTGTTCCTGCTTTAGAGATCTCAGAATGCTGCCAGTTCATATTCTATCCCAAGACCTAGTTTTAAAATAATTTCCTTCATTTTAGGAATGTCTTTTAAACAAAGAGCTCCTCTCCCCATTCCCTTTGTTTTCTCTGAATTGAATCAGCCTGTTGCTTATATCTGCAACTGAAAACTGGCAGACTAGCTACCTCAATCCCCATCTACAAGCACTTCTCCCTAGCTATCTTTCTACTAGTGTTTATCACGTGATACAGTTCTGTCCAATGACATATCAGTTAACAGCTGCTGGGAAGGGCTTCTGGGAAATCTTTGGCTTCAGGATATAAAGCAGATACATCCTTTTTGTCTTCTGTTTCTTGCCCAGCTGAAATGGTGACTGGTGGTGCAGAAGCCATCTCATGACCATGAGGTGATAAGCATGAGGAAAAGGTAAAAACAAACAAACAGAAACCCCAAAACCAAACAAATGAATAAAACTGTGAAGATGCCAGTCCTGACATGGTTGAGCCTCTATCACCTTACTGCCAGATATCTTAATATTAGAGACAAATGAAGCTCCATTTCTTTAAGCCACTATACACAGCTTCTGCATTCTTTGGAACCCCTGCAATCCTGATACAAACCCCAGCTAATAAACTAGGTATACAGAAAACAAAGCAAAAGTATGGATCCTTCTAAACATTGAGGAATTTAAGGGATGAGGTTTGGGAGGAAGAGAAGATACAGCCAGATATAACTCTTAGTATCTGACCGGTATTGCTGTGGAGGAGACTTGGACTGCAGTGAACCTTGGGCTTCCCTGGTGGCTCAGATGGTAAAGAATCTGCCTACAGTGCAGGAGACCTGGGTTTGATCCCTGGGTCGGGAAGATCCCCTGGAGAAGGGAATGGCTACCTACTCCAATATTCTTGCCTGGAGAATTCCATGGGCAGGGGAGCCTGGTGGGCTCCATGGGATCTCAAAGAGTCAGAACAGTCCATGGGGTTGCAAAAAGTAGGACATGACTGAGTGACTCACACTTCCAATTGGTGGAGTTGATACTAATGCAGACATGAAGTGTGTTTCCTCTTGGTTACAGGCACACACACTGATAAAGAGCTTTTGGCTTTCAAAGATGGGGATTATATATGTGGACTTAAATATGTGTGTACTAGGGTTGAGAACAATAAAGATTGACCTCACTCAGAAGTTGATTCTACTTAGACAAAAGAAAGCCCAGGGTTGTTTGTCTGCCCATAATACAGTATTAAAATAAACTGCCATTTTGTCAGTGCCTTTTTATTTTGCTACCAATCCTAGACTGCAGGCAAGATTCACGAGTTCTCAGAGATTGAAAAAGGTCAATAACAGAAATGGTTTCCTCCTTTCACTAACTGATTAAATAACTCATGGGCATACATATAGCTACACATACATTTCTAAAGGAAATCATTCATGGACGGCATGATTTCCTGAGGTGACCTCCAGGGTGCTGAGAAGTTAGAAAATGGAAACTCTGATGTAACCGATAAAATATAAAGAATCTGTGTTCGGCACTTTGAGGGTTTGGAGGTGAGTGATGATTCAGCCAAGGGATGTAGTTTCTGGGAGAGGCAGGCACTGCCTGTTTATGCAGCTCTTTCTTGATGAGAAAAGTCTTCCTAAGAGACTTTAACCAGATTTAGGACTTGTCCTATGAAAAGTGTTACTCCCTTCTTCCCCCGCTGTTAACTCACTTGTGTATTTCTGGGGTTTCCGCTGTGATGGGGGTACTTTATGTGCAGCATTTACACTAACTTAATGATTGTTTTCTCAAGGCTAAGGGCAGCAGACTAAAATTAGGAGGTCACTGGCTATTAGCATTTGATTTCCTTGCTGATACCAGAGAGATGAGTTGGGGGGGAGGCAGAGTGTGGGTTCAATCTCTCATATTTTAATTTAGTCTCATTAAACAAGAGTCCCAGATGATGTCTCAGGGATGACTCAAAATTTCAGATAGGATGTGTCTGCCTTTGGACTGTGTCTTGTCCTTTGCACGGTGGCCATATCCAACAGTAACACAACTGTCAGGGGAACATGCTTTCAATTCCCAGTCCCGGGGGAGAATGAGCTCAGGCTTGAAAGATCGCTTGTAGTAATTGAATTGCTTTCTGACAAGGAAGCCTCACTTGCTTGTGGACTTTATGGACAGCGCTCTCAAAAAAGGGGCAGTTAATCTCTTTTAAACTGTTCCATCTTTCCCAGATCCCATTGTCTTCTGTGTAAATGCTGTAAAACTGAGAAATGTAGTTTAAGCAAAATGCAAATGTGGTTCGGCCTTAGTAAGAGGGAGCAGTCATTCCTCCCAGGTTGAGGTAGAGAGACAGAGAGAGAACAGGATCGCTCTCTTAGAATCATAACACAGGAAGCAGAATGCAAAATCATGAAGCTGACATGGGGGTATGGCATGAATGTTTAGTGAGAGATCCCCAAGGGAAATGTGCTCTCCAGTAGGACCTTGTTTTATATCCATCCTATATATAATTTGCCTCTGCTCATCCCCAACTCCCATTCCTTTCCTCGCCCAGCTGCCTCTCCGTTGGCAACTATGTCTGTTATACATGAGTGATTTTTTTTTTTTGAGTCATTCAGAATTTGGTGATCAAATAAAAATGGAAGGTAATGGAGAAGATGGGCTCCCAGGTGGCACAGTGGTAAAGAATCCGCCTGCCAATGCAGGAGATGCAGGGGATGCAGGTTCGATCCCTGGGTCTGGAAGATCCCCTGGAGAAGGAAATGGCAACCCACTCCAGTATTCCTGCCTGAAAAATTCTATGGACAGAGGAGCCTAGGAGGCTACAAATCCATGGGGTTGTGAAGAGTTGGACATGACTGAGCATAAACACCCACAGTGGAGAAGAATGAAAGATGACTCCAAATTTTCCAATGAGCATTGACATCGTGAGTGGAGAATATAAATGCAAACATACAAAACACATTTGATTGTGAAATGGTATATAGGAAATGCCATGATTTCCATTAGTCAGGCCGTAACTGGAATATGATTAGTTCTGGACAACTTGTATTGAAAGGGACCATTGTTAATGGACATGAACTGAGAAAACTCTGGGTGATAGTGATGGACAGGGAGGCCTGGCATGCTGTAGTCCATGGGGTCTTAAAGAGTCATACACGACTGAATGACTGAAATTGTTAATTCTTACAGAGAAAAGACAAGAAGAAGGTAAAAGTCTTGACAGTAGATATTATAAGGAATAACAGGGGGACTGGAAAAATTCCATTGAATTGAATGACTTCACAAGAGCATTTATTTACAGTGTACACTCTGAAGTCAAGTCCTGGTAATGGGGTATATAGAATAATGCTTAAAGAACCAAGCTTTTCTTAGCTTTTCAACTTAGCAGGACAATAAACAAACAAATAAAAAAACCCTCGGTGGGTTCACATTAGCACAAAAAGAGGACTTGGAGAAAGCTTGACAGCAACTATTTGAGACATAGAAAAGCAACAATCCTCTTTGGCTCTAGTGGGAAAAAATGGATCAATACATAGAAATTTCAGGAAAGTCAATTTCCATTTAATATAAAGACTTTGAAAGAGCCAGAGCGGCTCTCTGGGAAAAAGGTGATTTTATCATCAATAACCATGCTTAAAACTCGGTTTAGCTGACAGAGATTTTATAGAGGGGAGTTCTGCCTTAGACAGATAAATGATTTCTAAATCCCTTTAAATCTAAGATTGCACGGCAGAAGCACAGTGTAGATCACACGATGTGAAAAGAGGAGCTGACTTCAGATGTTAGAGGGCATGATTTTCCTGGGCCCTAGTTTCCATATCTATAATATGGATTTAGCTTAGTTATTTCCAAGGTTTCCTACTGCTTTGGAAACCTCAATAAATTCACAAAGAGTTGCTTGATAATGTTAAAAATATTGAATGTCAGAGTGTGGAATCTTCATTTAACAGAATAAGAAATACAAAAATTTTGCCCCAAAATTTTCAAGAAAAAGTCACCATTAAAGCTACACTTATTGGGTGTGGGGGCATAAATTAGAGGCTGGGATTTAACATAAACACACTGCTATATATCAAATGGATAAACAAGTTCCTCCTGTATAACACAGGGGATTATATTCAATATCTTATAGTCATCTATAATGGAAAAGAGTCTGAAAAAGAATATATATGTATATATATAACTGAATCACTGCGCTATACACCAGAAACTAACACATTATAAATCAACTATATTTTAATAAAAAATAAATAAAAATTTTAAAAAAGAAACAAAGTTACACTTCCAGACAACTATCTGGCAACAGTAAGTACACATAATAATGTCAGCTAACATTTATTTAATACTTGCTACTCCAGCAACTGTGCTGAGCACTTCATGTAAATGATCCCATTTAATTCTTATAACAACTCTGTAACATAGATACTAGTTACAGTTACAGAAACCAAGGCTTGCAGAAGTTAGGTAATTTGTCCAAGGCCATGAAGCTTATGGGTGGTAGAAACACCCTGGTAGACTGAATCTAGAACAGAGATTGACCGATGTTTTCTGTAAAGGGTCAGAAAGTAAATATTTTAGGTTTTTAAGGGCCACAGAGGTCCCCAATGGCCTTCCCAGGTGGCGCTAGTGGTAAAGAACCTACCTGCCAATGCAGGAGTGAGAGATGTGGGTTTGATCCCTGGGTTGGGAAGATCCCCTGGAGGAAGGCATGGCAACCCACTCCAGTATTCTTGTCTAGAGAATCCCATAGACAGAGGAGCCTGGTGGGCTACAGTCCATGGGGTCGTAAAGAGTCAGACATGACTGAAAAGACTTAGTACGAGGTCTGCAACACATGTTCTTTGGTTTTTCATGCAACATTCAAAAAGGTAAAAATTACTTTGAGATCCCCTGTCATGAAAGATCTAGGCCCTATGTTGGAACTTAACCAAGACCTGTAGTGTGAAGACCCCCTAATCTGCTTTTTTAATACAATACCCTATTGCTATCAACCCTCCCCCTCCAAAATTTACTGAGAACTTCTTATGGGCCAGTCACTGTGCTAAATACTTCTCATGTGTTATCTCCTACAATCCTCATTAACAGTCTCTGGTTTCATTTTATAGATGAGAAAATTGGCTTAGAGGGATCGGTAGCATGTTCAGAGTGACAAGACTAATAAGTACACACCAGGGCTGTGTGATGCCGGATTCTATGCTTAACCCCCTGTCATAGAGAGCCTGAGTAACGTGAAGTGGGCCTGGGGCAGTGAGGGACCAGAATGAGAAGACAAGTGTGTAGAGGCTAGCATTGGCCTGAACATTAAGGTATGGATAAAAGACACTGCAACTTCATCATCAGTGGGGTTTACCAATTCACTGGCTCTCAAGAGGGATGGATTAGTGGAAGATCACCTAATGATGGAGCTTGAATGCTTCAGAGAGCAGAAATAAGGAAGTCAGAAATAGCCTGGTTTGAGGCAATAGACAGAAGGCTGATAAATTGTGGGAGAGTGGCAAGATCCCATGTAGCTTTGGCTGCATAACTAGCTGTGTTACTACAGGCAACTCATTTAACATAGCTTGGCTTCAGTTTGCTAAAGCAAAAAGTGAGGATGTTGAATTAGATGGCCCCTGGGTTTCCTTCTAGTAATAACATTTTGAGTCACTGAGGAGCAGAGGAAAGGGCAAAGAGAAAACCTAGAAAAGGTTTCCTGGAAAAAGAATTAAACATCGGATTCTGAAAAGTCTATTGTGATTCATCTGCCATATTCCTCTAAGCAAATAAAGATCAAAAAGGATGTTTGTGTTTGCAAAGTCAAAGTAAATGAATATCCATAATGAAAGGGCTGAATGGCCCTTTAGTGGCTCAGAGAAAGATCAGAAAATGCATTGGAGAAAATTGGCAGAAAGAACGATCAACACCATAGTGTAATAGTTTCTGGTTCCAAAGAATAAGAAATGATATGAAATGAAGAAAGATGCAGAAGTATGAGGGCTAGAATCAAAGAGTATATAAATGAAAAGGTCACTATAATTATGTGGGTTGCCTATTTAGGCAGGAAAAGAGGTACCAATAACCCATCAAATTACCTAGAAAAATCTGAAAGGAAAATAAACATTACTATCTCTGGGAAAAGATACAGAAGTATTAGTTTTACAACTGTAAGAAAATAAGCTTGTAAAGCTTTTGCATTAAGCACAGAAGTGAATGTTTGGGAGCAAATGAAATGACAATTATAATGAGAAAAACAGAAGTTTGATGATCTGCCTCTGTTATAAAGCATTGGAGAACAAGAACCCTGTTATTTTAACATGTTTTGTGTATATGATGCCAACACTGAACTTGACATGAAGGGAAGAATATCATTTCTGATGGTAGCATGTAGTGTCAGGATGTGTTCCCAGAATACATGGTTGATTGTCAAGATCTCTAAGGAAAAGATAGACGTACACCACCTATCTGCTGTGAAATAATACCAAGAACATAAAACAATCCTAGTTTCATATACATGAATTAAAAACTACCTATTTGAATTCATTCAACAAACAAATACTCTTAGTTGGATATCAAGGTGCTTCCTTCCAACTACCATTTATTCTATTAGACATAAATGTCATGTTTCTCAATACTGGATACAACAAAGAAAAATAAGATTGTTTAGAAAAGTACAAATCAGATACATTTATGAGGAAATGGGCACCTACTAAAATTATGTCAATAAAACAGAAATCGACTTGCAGGGGATAACACACCATGAAAGAGATTATCTTTTGTGATTCCATCTATCCTTAGATTTCTAAAATTCTGTTTTGGCATCACTGCCCAAGTTCATTGCCTAAAATAGCTTTTCCTTTGATTCTTTGATGATCTTACAAAAGTGAAAATGTATATTAAAAAAAAAACTGCATAGAACTGATTTGACATGAATTAATATTTACCTCCAAACAGTTTGGAGATATCAGAACTAGTTTCGGAGAGTGAAATTGTCTGAAGTGAAAATTTTAGACTGATTAACCGTATTATCTTATATGCCAGTTTAGGATGATGAATAATGTATCATTGGATTTCTCCCCCTCTCTTCCTCCCTCATTCCTCCATTTCTTTCTCAAAAGACAGGTAGAGTACTCTGTCTCTTTCCTCCTCTCTCCCTCCCCCTGTCAAAGTAACTCCAAGGGAAAAAGTGCTCAAGTGATGACATGAAAAAAGTCTAGGGAATGGTAATCTCATCAGCTGTTTACCTAAACACAGCGGTACACCAATGTGGTATAAAAAATTACATATATGTTATTTTGATTTTTCAGGCCTTATATGTGAATTAATTTGGAAGAAAAACCTTTTATACATTCTAGACTTTCTGTGTTTTCTAGCTACCGTCTTCATTTGCACCTCTGACATGGCAAACTGCTGTTTTCTCCATTTCCTTTATGTAGGTGCATGCTGCATTCCAATATGTATTTCCTCTCTTTACAACCGTCTACCATGTGGATGCATTTCTTTATTAGTCAATATATATTCTGTAGGTTACATTCTGCAAATTCGAACAGGGACAGAATGCAATGATATAATCCATAACACTGCACAGATGTCTGGAAGAGAGTGGAAGAAATCAGCAACCAGGAGCCTGAATGTCTAAGAATTGTAAAACACATTTGGATGGACAAGAAAAAAGGCCTAGAAAGTAGTAAAATTTAAAAAAAGAAAGTAGTAAAATTTGTCATTTGTGATTTCCTAATGACCCTGGGATGAAGTCAAAGAATAACTTTAGTCAGCAATTTACATTTAAATATAGAAAATGCAAAAGGCATCATGTATATAGGACAGAACAGAAATATGGATGTAAGAAGAATGAGGAAGGAGAAGTCTAATAAATGATCTTCAGATGAAAAGAATCAATGAAAAATATCCAGCTGTGGTAAAATGCTTTCAAATTGCCATTTATTCAATTGATGCATGGAATAGGTATTTCTCAGTGCAGAGAGTGTGAACAGAAAATTATTATGAAACAGAGCAGGATTCTTGGCAAAACACTAATGAAATATACTTTCCAATGGAAAGGAAAAAGAAGGGTGTGAAATCATGTCAATTTAGAGAAAAATGACTGCTCCTGGAGACTCTCTGCACTATTCCTGGAAGCATAACCACCTCACTTAGAAACCCTGAGAGTTCTGGGAAACAGTGACCACAGAAACAAGACTTATTGATTCAAATGAACACTTTGGTTGTGTTTAAGAAACATGCAATGATTACAGTTGTATCCTAAGACAGGAAAAACATGTATATGCAGGAATGACATTGAAAGTTATATATTATCATTAGCATGGAACACACGCAGAACAATCAGGTGCAAGCAATGACCAATCAGAACAAAATTAGAAGATTTAAACTGAAAAGGTAGGTGTGTACTAGTGTATTGGTTGAATATCAGTGCCTAATGGCGAAGACTGATAAATCTGTAAGAGAATTTTCAGTGCATATTTTTGAACACCTCATGCCTATTTCAGCAGAATTTTAATTTCCAGAAAAATCAAAAGCAGTAGACATAAATAGTAATACCTTTTACTGATAATCATTTATAATGTACAGGAAATAAGAAACTACATTGCCTCAAATTACTAAGAATTACAAAATACTTGGAAAGTAGAAAAAATTCTAACAGTCCAAAAATTGTCCCCAAGTTATTTGCTTGGTTAAAATCCAGAAGAGCAAATTATCAGCAATAATGGATGTAAGTGGGTTTCTACCCATGGATTGAACTGCCTTTTTAGAAACATTTTTTTGAAAAGTTGAGACCACAATGGTAAACTGTATGCGAAAAGCAATCCGTGAAGATTTCCTAAGGACTCTGCAATCATTCTAAACAAGTTCTAAAAGTACTATTCAGAAATGAGAGTTCCAAGAATAAGTGTTATGCTTTGAAGCAAATTAAAGCAAAAACATAAGAAGGATGCAATGAAAAACATAGAAGTTCTACACCCAGGGAAGGTTTACAACCTAGAAGTTGTCATAAATTACTACACTGAAAAAGTCATACATTTCAGCTTTCCAACTTACAGAAGACGTGAGATATAGCAAAAAAAATCCTTAACATGAATTCTTAAGACCTCAAACATGTTAATACTGAATTAGAGACTAATGAAAGAACATGAATTATGCTCATTCATTTAATAAAAACGTATTGAACACCTACTAAAATCCATGGAAAATACCAATGTACTTGCAACAGATCCTAACTTTAAGATATTTATAGTGCATGTGGGCATAAAGTATGAATAGGAAATTAATAAATGTTGAAATGAGAATTTGCTGTTTTCATCTGGAAGTACTGGGAAACTCTCCATGATAAATAAAAAGCAGGTCTTTTAATTTTCTGCAGTTTTATTCAAGTATAACTGACAAATAAAAACTATGTATACTTAAGGTGTACAACTTAATATTTTGACATACATGTATGTTGTAAAATGATCACCACTATCTAACTAACATATCTGTCATCTCACTTAACTAAATATATTTTTTTGGAGTAGGGTCTTGACATGCAGGGTTTATGGAGCTGGTATTCCACATGGAAGAAATAATACTAATACCAATAGTAATGATAAAGATAGATAACACTTACTATGCTATACCCCAAGGATATTTTTAATGAATTATGCAATTTTAATCTTCCAAAAGCCTCATGAAGCCCATTTTTATTAATTGCATTTTACAGATAAACAAGGAAACTGAAGCACAGAAAGGCTCCAGGGTTATATATCTATCAAAGGAGTGGGCTGGGATTAGAACTTGATCTCTCTGATGGCTGAGCCTCAGTTCCTAGACAGCCTCTTCATCAACAGAGCCAAGGCAGAGGTGGGAGGTGGGTGCAGTGGCCAAAGACAAGTGTGGTAGTTAGGCCGGAAGGGTGGTTTGGGGCCTACTCACTGTATTTAGGAAGGTACACTTGAGGTCCCTTCATCCAAGGCATGTTTACATGGAGAGGCTTTCTCCTATCTTTTCATGAGCAACATACATGCTAAGAGAATACAGTACTAAGATCACAGAATTTCATAGCTGTTATCATCATCAATAAAAACAGTACTTGGAAGCCCAAAAAATGCTAACGAAATTAAAAGTCATCCTTCGAATAACATGAGCATAACAGAAATGTCAAAGTTTCAATATTTTCAACTACATCTTGCTTGTGATACTTTTTTTAATTACCACACCATGCATGCACAGCTCAAATCTTTTAGAGTATCATTTTACTGAATTTAAGAGTGGATTTGCCTTTAGTTCCATGACCTCCATTTTTCCTCTGGACTTTCTTATGCACAAAACATTTAACCAGAAGATAGACCCGATAAAAAACTATTAAATTTTAAAACAGCATGAAAGTAGATGTGATGAAACAAATGCAAAAACAAAAAACAAAAAAACACTCCAAAGTGTCCAACATCTTTCTTTTTAACAATAATAGCATAAGTTATCATCCTTCATACGTGAGACAAGGAATCACTAGGATCTTAGCTTTTAAACAGTTTCTGCAGGAAGGAAATCAGAGCAGTAGTCCAGCCCTACTCTTTCACTCATCATTCTTGTTAGCAGGGACAAGAATTGATAAAAAGTATGGTGGGATTGGTGCAGCGGTTAAGAATGCATGGGATGCGAGTGTGACCCCTGGTCAGGGAACTAAGATTCCACATGCCTTGGAGCAGCTAAGGCTCATGCTGCAGCTACCGAGTCTGTGCACAACAACTAGAGAATCATGACCTGCAACGAAAGATCCTGCATGATGCAATGAGCATTCCCGAATCCAAATAAATAAAATAAAAAAAAATAATGTGTGGTGAGAGAGTAGAATTAAATGGCACACAAGGAAACTGTGATGCCATCATGCTCATGGTATCCACTTAGCAACTGACTGGGCAGTTTTACAAACCACAGATGTTTTGTGGTGGGCTGTTTTCTCTGTTACGTCTCTCTCTCTCTGCGCAAAATGCCTCCTGAAAGCCTGGAGGAAACAATTATTTTTCTTTGTGCTTCTGACCTTGGTATCTCAATGTTATCTTTTTCTGTCTAGGGAAAATAATCTAACCTATTTTTCTTGGAGTTTACTTTCTCCAGGTGATCTAATGTCTGTTTCTAGATGCTAGGAGTCTCCATCTTATAAGTGCTTATATAGTATGCAGGACCATAGCACTTTGCTTAAATGATGTGTCTTATTCCCTATAACTCACATCCAGCAGCACCCATGCTCCCTCCTCAATACATGAGTTCCAGAGGGACGCTCCTTTACTTCAGTGGGAGGTTTCCCCTACTCTCCAGTGAGGGGATGGAGGTTCCTCTCATGCTTTACTCATCTCTCAGGACTACTGGGGGCAACTGGCTAAGGTGGCCATTTGAAATTACTCAATCAACTCTCAGATGCAGTGCAGATACAAAGTACTATCAATAACTATCAATTGTATATATCTTAAGTCCTAATACAACCATGATAAAACTGGCAATCTTCTGCACAGAAACAAATAAAACAGATTCTCCCCTCATTAAGTAAACAAAAGTTAGGGTAGGTTGAAAGTCCTGAGGATAACTGGTGGAATTAAATTTTTAAATCTTTTTTTTTTTTAATGTAGACCATTTTTTAAAAGTCTATTGAACTTGGTACAATATTGCTTCTGGTTAATGTTTTCTTCTTTTTTTTTTTTTTTTTTTGGCCATGAGGCATGTGGGATCCTAGCTCCCTGACCAGGAATCGAATCTCCTGCATTGGAAGGCGAAGTCTTTTTAACCACTGGACCACCAGGAAGTCCCAAATTTCCAGTTTTTTTTTCCTTTTTACTCAATTTAGTTATTACTTGGCACCACATGATTTAAAGTTATTAAATCATTGGGACGGGTGGGGTTTCCCAGGTGGCACAGTGGTAAGGAATCCACCTGTCAATGCAAGAGACATGGGTTTGATTCCTGGATCAGGAAGGTTCCCCGGAAGAGGAAATGTCAACCCACTAAAGTGGCATGTATCTTTTTGTTGTTACATTTTTTTTCTGTGGTCAAATACACCTAAAATTTACGTTTTAACCATTTTTAGTGAAAGAGATGGGCATTCCAAACCACCTGACCTGCCTCTTGAGAAACCTGTATGCAGGTCAGGAAGCAACAGTTAGAACTGGACATGGAACAACAGACTGGTTCCATATAGGAAAAGGAGTACATCAAGGCTGTATATTGTCACCCTGCTTATTTAACTTATATGCAGACTACATCATGAGAAACGCTGGGCTGGAAGAAGCACAAGCTGGAATCAAGATTGCCAGGAGAAATACCAATAACCTCAGATATGCAGATGACACCACCCTTATGGCAGAAAGTGAAGAAGAACTAAAGAACCTCTTGATGAAAGTGAAAGAGGAAAGTGAAAAAGTTGGCTTAAAGCTCAACATTCAGAAAACTAAGATCATGGCATCTGGTCCCATTACTTAATGGGAAATAGATGGGGCAACAGTGGAAACAGTGGCTGACTTTATTTTTCTGGGCTCCAAAATCACTGCAGATGGTGATTGCAGCCATGAAATTAAAAGACGCTTACTCCTTGGAAGGAAAGTTATGACCAACCTAGACAGCATATCCAAAAGCAGAGACATTACTTTGCCCACAAAGGTTTGTATAGTCAAGGCTATGGTTTTTCCAGTGGTCATGTATGGATGTGAGAGTTGGACTATAAAGAAAGCTGAGCACCGAAGAACTGATGCTTTTGAACTGTGGTGTTGGAGAAGACTCTTGAGAGTCCCTTGGACTGCAAGGAGATCCAACCAGTCCATCCTAAAGGAGATCAGTCCTGGGTGTTCATTGGAAGGACTGATGTTGAAGTTGAAACTCTAATACTTTGGCCACCTGATGCGAAGAGCTGACTCATTTGAAAAGACCCTGATGCTGGGAAAGGTTGAGGGCAGGAGGAGAAGGGGACAGCAGAGGATGAAATGGTTGGATGGCATCATCAACTCAATGGACATGGGTTTGGGTAGACTCTGGGAGCTGGTGATGGACACGGAGGCCTGGTGTGCTGTGGTTCATGGGGTCACAAAGAGTCAGACACGACTTAGCAACTGAACTGACTGAGTGTATAACTCAGTGAAATGAAGTATATTCACATTGTTGTGCAACTATTGCCATTATCCTGGATCTGCAACTTTTTCATTGTCCCACATTGAAAACTCTTTGCCCATTAAACAATAACTCCCCAGGAGCCTCTCCCCTGGCCTCTGGCAAATTCTGTTCTTAAAGTGGCATGTATCTTTAACCTTTAATGTAAGGAACATGATTATAGAAAAGTATTAAAATTACAACTGATTCATGTAACACTTTTGTTGTGAATTTCAGCCTTACACACTCTGCTGTGACCCCCAAATGCACACACATCACTCTTTATATAGAGCTCAGCACCAGTAAACATAATGTAAATGGTTACTGAGAGGCAGAGTTTGCTGCATTCTGTTTCTAGCAAGACACAGAGTTGCACAGTATTTAAGGAGTTGCTTATTATGTAATAGGAACTTTGTGCTTAGAACAGCTCCACAGGGAGAAGCAATATAGCCGGATGTAAATTTTTGTCTGTTTCTCAATGCAGAAGTTTAATTTTTACAGTATAATTTTCCCCATAATATCATATTTTTACATGTTGGATAAAAGTTCCCACAAATCCTAGATTGTGCGTCTTGGCCTCCTGCCATCTTTATTCTGTCCTGTTCCCTTCTCACAGCTGGAATAGAACAGAGGAAGGAGTGGACACTATGGCTTTCTGATTTTGACTTATCTTACAGTTTGAAAGTTTAAAGTAATAGGGGCCATATAACAATTGAAAAAACCAATAATTCAATACATTTCTCTATGTTAGGGTATAGGCACTTTAAATCCAAAATGAGAAACACCATATTACCAGGGAAGGAGAAAATGCTCCACTAATTTACAGGAATTCATTCCTCCTAACTTACAATGTTTGTTCAATTCCCTGTAGTTGACAAAACTTCTCTATTTCCACCTTCCCGTGGACAGCAATAAAGCTCCCAGGCCCAGCAGAAGCATGGCAGTGAAGTTACCACCAATAGAGGACATTTGTATTTATTTTAGTCTAGCCCCCATTGTTTTTTTTTTTTTTTTTTTTTAAGCCTGGGATGTGTTCTGTGTGCATATTTCTGTAACGTTTTTTAGGCCTTATTATTAACACCACTTTGTTCAAAAGTAGAAAATAGTGAGTGCTGCTTTAAGAAAAGACATGATTACTATGGCAACAAAGGAGAAACCTGGTTTTGTAGAAAGATGTACATTGTATACATTGGTCACTTGTGAATACCATTTTGGACTTAAAATAAACTTCCAAATAGTTCTTGAGAACAATTCTGTTTGCAGATAGAAGAGATTCTTTTTCTATAAATTGCAAGATCTTAGACTCTTAAGAGGGCTTCCCTGGTGACTCAGTGGTAAAGAAGTGTTCTGCCAATGCAGAAGACATGTGTTCCATCCCTGGGTTGGGATGATCCCCTGGAGAAGGAAATGGCTACCCACTCCAGTATTCCTGCTGGGAAATCCCATAGACAGAGGAGCCTGGTGGGCTACAGTCCATGGGGTCACACAGAGTCGGACATGACTTGGCAACTAAACAAGAACAACCAACTCTTAAAAGTATAAAGGATCTTAAAATCTATCTTGTTTATCTAGAGTAATTCCTTTTGAAATATCCTTTTGGCAAAGACTGCTGATCACCTCCAATTTGTTTTCTTCCTTTTTCCATACCAATATCACCCATGATCTTTAGTTTGGTACATGGATGCATGAAGTAAAGATTGCATTTCTGAGCCTCACATGCAGGTTGATATAATCATGTGACAAAGTTCTGGCTGAGGAACTATAAGTAGATACTTTATACTTTATGGTAGCTCCTGAGAGTTTTCCTTAGAACTATAATGGCAGATAGCCTTTGTACCTTCTACCTTCCTCCATCTTGCTGGGGGCTGGAACTCAGATGTGATGGCTGGAGTAGAAGCAGAGATACTGGGCCATGTAGTGACAGTGGGAATTGAGGCCAGCATGGCAGGGAACAACATAACAAGGGACTGACAACCTTGTGAAGCAGAACAGCCTAACAAGCCCTGACCTACCTACTTCTGAACATTTACATGGGAGCGAAATACATTTCTTTCTATATTATTTAAGCTACCATTATAAGGTATTACATCCCTGTCGACTGAACAGAGCCATGTAGAATCCTTATTAGCTGATCAGCCAGATTAAAAAATAATGGAAATTAATGAAGCAGGCCATGTCACTGAGCAACAACTCTAAGGTTTAGGTTTTCCCTCTTCACACTGAGTCTCCTATAATACTTGCCGTGGCTCCCCTTCCACAGCCTTGCTTCAATGTACCTATCTCCTTTATCCACCCTTTCCAAATGCGTGAAGAAGTTGTTTTCTTACTGAATGATCTATATTCTTTCAAAAGTTTCTCATATGACCATCTCTACACCCTTTACAACCTTGATTGCTCTACTATCCTCATTTGTCAGTGTCCCTGTTAAAGGTGCTGCTCTGAAGTCAATAAGATGCCATAGGGGAGGAGTACACTGAAACAGTTGCTAATGGCATCAATGCAATCTAGTACTGTATTGCGTTTTATAGCAAGTTGCACCAGATCACAGTAGAGATAAACGCTGAGTTTGTGGTACCTAATATCCCAATCTGTTTTTTTTCACACTGTTAAAAAAACAAGACAACAGGCCCCAGATGGAATCTCTTAAGCTAAGCCTCACATCACCAAACTGAGACTCCACTTAATCACAGTTTCGGCTCTTCCAGAAATGAAAATTTTAACTAGTCAATCAGGAATTTGCCTGATCAGCACTAGTTTGATAATCTGGCTGATAGATGCTTGCTATCACCTAAAGGAAAGCAACCTTGCTGTAATTAACTGCTTTTTGCCTAGAATAACTTCCTTGTTCCTGCTCCCTTCTGCCTGTAAATGTCTTTCATTTTGTTTCTAAGTTCCTAAGAGCTCCTTTCTGTCTCCTAGACTGGACGTTGCCCAATTCACGAATCACTGAATAAAGCCCAGAAGATTAAAATTTATGCAGCTAATTTTTTAAACAATATGAACTGCCAGAAAGTCACATGTTTCTTAGTCTGTATTTGTACACAGAATTTAAAAAACTTCACAGTAGGACATCTTACTCTTGCTAAATTTTATGTGTTGTTTTTTTTTTTTAAATTTGGGTCCAGCATCTGAATCTTACTCTGAATCTTGATTTTGACCTCTTAGTGTGTGAACTCTCATTTCACCTTTGCATCATTTGAAAAGTGTATAACTGCAGTCTATGGTCTTATTTAGAGCACTGATAAAAATCTGCATTAAGTACAGGTGGGGAGGCTGCCTATGGTTGGGCAGGTTGTACACTCCATACATACCTTTTAAGGGGGCACCATTTATGTAGAGGTGATAGAGAGTCAGGCAACATGGAAGACCTGTATCCAGTGTGGTGAACTCACTAAAGATCTCTAAGTTCAACAGTTTAATAAGACAATACTCCTTCAGTTCAGTTCAGTTCAGTCGCTCAGTCGTGTCCGACTCTTTGCGACCCCATGAATCACAGCACACCAGGCCTCCCTGTCCATCACCAACTCCCAGAGCTCACTCAAACTCATTAGGCATGGTTAATTGAGACACCTCTAAATCTACCTAACTGTACTTCTATCAGTGTATAATTATTTATGTTGTTTACGAACTTGTTACAGGGATCCAAGTCAAACACATTCAGATTCATGACTGCAGCATAACACTGCTTAAAAAAAAAAAAAAAGGGAATCTAACAAAGTAAAAAATAATCCACAATATTGAGAAGAAAACTTTACAACATGACTCTGCTGCTGTGCGAAGTCGCTCAGTCGTGTCCAACTCTTTGCGACCCCATGGACTATAGCCCACTGGGCTCCTCTGTCCGTGGGATTTCCCAGGCAAGAATAATGGAGTGGGTTGCCACTTCCTGCTCCAGGGGATCTTCCCAACCCGGAGATCGAACCCTGGTTTTCTGTGCTGCAGGCAGACTCTTTACTGTCTGAGCCACCTGGGAAGCCCACAACATGACTCCAGTGATTATCAAAGTCTAAAAGAAAGGAAAAGAAGTATTGCTCAAAGTTTCAAAATATGGGTTCTTCTAGACTTATGGCTCTTAAAATAAAAGTGACAAGCTAAATTAATATTAAAAAAAAACTTGAAACCATAGGGGAAAAAAATTCAGCAACGAGACAGGTGGTGGGCAGCTAGCAAAATAATAATAATAAGAGGACATACACTGACGCTTTGTTCTTTAAAATCCTTTTCTCTCAAAGTGTGAGAGTGATAAATTGTAAGGGCTATCCCAATACATTTTCAATTAAATGACTAAATTAATGTAGAGACATTTAATTAAAGTTCCACTCGTTTTTCCAAATGCTGTTAATTATGCCTCTATCTAAAATTAAATCTCTCCCCAGACCCTTTTACATTTATTCTGCTCATCTGATACAGATATAATTAAAATGCTGCAAGTTCACCTAAATGCATCCAAATATTATAAAAGAAAATATGAAAAGCTGGAGTTTCAGTAACTACTTAAGAAGTTGGTATGTTAATGGGATTTCTATAATCCTTAGGGAAAACCAATAGACACTAAGTATGCATACACATATACACAACCTAGCTCAAAATTCCTCTGAAAATAACTTTCTTTATATCTAAGGCACTTCAGTGAGTATTACAGACAAATATAGTTTCAAATGGTTTCTACCGGCAAAAGGTAGGAACTGTTTTAAGGCTCTGGGTAATTAATTTCAGGAACAAGGTGTACTCTGGTTAGAACAATTCTGTGCTATCGTTTTCTAAACAATACTGATTTCCTAATGGCATCTCTGAAAGGCATTCTTTTTAAGAGAAACAATTCAGAATTCAGGCTTCCTGGTATTGGGGCCAAACTCCCTGGTAGCAAAAAGCCAATGCAGACGGTCCTGGCTGGGTTCTCCAGGCAAGTTACTCCCCAGGGACTAAAAACAGTCATCTTAATTCCCACATTTATTATGCCTGCTGTTGCGTTGTGTGCTCAGCTGTGTCCAATTCTTTGCAACCCCGTGGTCTGCAGCCTGCCAGTCTCCTCTGTCCATGGGATTCTCCAGGCAAGAATACTGGACTGGGTTGCCATTTCCATCTCCAGGGGATCTTCCCTACCCAGGGATCGAATCGGAGACGCTCCTGTCTCCTACATTTGCGGGTGGATTCCTTACCACTGCACCCCCTGGGAAGCCCTTACTATGCACATGCAAGATGAAAACCCACTGATCAAAGCTGGTCTACCAACAGCAGGCTCCTCTAATTTCTTTCCTCTCAGAATTGTATTTGATTTTGGCAGGTGTCATTTTAACTGCTCTGCAGGAGATGGTATTCAGCCATCTGAAAAGAACATATTCTTTATTTACCCCAATCTATCCCCCAGATCCCTGAAAGTTCATTAGGCAAATATTTCTTTAAGAAACAAAGATTCTTATGGAGTCAAGAGGGGTGTCAGGTGCAGGCTGGAGTCTTTCAGAAGTATTCTGACCTTTTCTCCCAGATTCCTTTTGAAACTGAGAGTGGTCATCAGGTAGATCCCCTAAACTATGACTAGCTTAATAAATAATATCCTGTAACCAGCCTTCATTGACCAAGCTTGCTTTAATTGTTCTTGCAAACTGTACTCTCTCCAAGCTTCATGAATCATAGACAACATATCACAAGACCCCTTAACCACCCCCTTTAGGTAACACGTCTGATGTCTGGGTTACTCTAGCCATGGTTGCTTAAATTGTTTCCTAGGGACAGGGAGGTAGTCTTGCTAGTTCAAACCAGTTGAAACCAGTGACTATTCAACTGGGCCTGCTCGGGTGTGAGATGGATGGCTTTTTGACATCAGAAGGCCAGAAGAAACTCTACCCTCAGATCAGGATTCACACCATCTTCGGAACATGTGTCCCATGAAGAAGTATATCTAATTAAGATCCACCAGCACAGAACACCCATTACTTCACCTTTTTCTTGCCTCTAATCACCGTTTCTCCTTTCTCAGATCCCCCTACCTCTTTATACCATAAATACCCCAAGACTCTTGCCTTTGGGGGAGGCCAGTCTGAGACTTACTCTTCCAACTCCTCACTTGGCTGCCTTTTGAGTAAATCTTTTCTCTGCTGCAAATCTCAGCATCTCAGACTTTGGTTTGCTGCATGTTTGGCAAATAAACCCAGTTAGGTAACACTTCTGGTTCTAGTAGAGACTGGCAAGTTGGAAGGAGACTTTTTCCAACTCCCCATCATAATCAAAATCTGAGTCTCAATTATGATTGAGGGAAAGTTCCTTGTAGACACATTTAACAACTCAATATCCCTTTCTATCCTGGTTTCACTCTTTATAAGGCCACCCTTCCTTCCATTCCTTTCCTGTAAAGGGTCGCAAAGCTGACTGCACTTTCTTATTGCTTGGAAAGCCACAAATGCTGATACTTTGAGTCACCGTATCCTGCCTCCTGACCCACCCCCCGCCCACCTATTGGCTAGGACGAATTGAGAGAGTAGCATTTACATTAATACACGACCATACGTGAACCGTGAAATTCCAGATGTTCAAGCTTGTTTTAGAAAAGGCAGAGGAACCAGAGATCAAATTGCCAACATCTGTTAGATCATTGAAAAAGCAAGAGAGTTCCAGAAAAACATCTATTTCTGCTTTATTGACTATGCCAAAGCCTTTGACTGTGTGGATCACAATAAACTGGAAAATTCTGAAACAGATGGGAATGCCAGACCACCTGACCTGCCTCTGGAGAAACCTGTATGCAGGTCAGGAAGCAACAGTTAGAACTGGACATGGAACAACAGACTGGTTCCAAATAGGAAAAGGAGGACGTCAAGGCTGTATATTGTCATCCTGCTTATTTAATTTATATGCAGAGTACATCATGAGAAAAGCTGGGCTGGAGGAAGCACAGGCTGGAATCAAGATTGCTGGGAGAATATCGATAACCTCAGATATGCAGATGACACCACCCTTATGGCAGAAAGTGAAGAACTAAGAGCCTCTTGATAAAACTGAAAGAGGAGAGTGAAAAAGTTGGCTTAAAGCTCAACATTCAGAAAATGAAGATCATGGCATCTGGTCCCATCACTTCATGGGAAATAGATGGGGAAACAGTGGAAACAGTGGCTGACTTTATTTTTGGGGGGGCTCCAAAATCACTGCAGATGGTGATTGCAGCCATGAAATTAAAAGACACTTACTCCTTGGAAGGAAAGTTATGACCAACCTAGACAGCATATTAAAAAGCAAAGACATTACTTTGCCAACAAAGGTTCATCTAGTCAAGGCTATGGTTTTTCCAGTGGTCATGTATGAATGTGAGAGTTGGACTATAAGGAAAGCTGAGCACCAAAGAATTGATGCTTTTGAACTGTGGTGTTGGAGAAGACTCTTGAGAGTCCCTTGGACTGCAAGGAGATCCAACCAGTCCATCCTAAAGGAGATCAATCCTGGGTGTTCATTGGAAGGACTGATGTTGAAGCTGAAACTCCAATACTTTGGCCACCTGATGCGAAGAGCTGACTCATTGGAAAAGACCCTGATGCTGGGAAAGATTGAGGGCAGGAGGAGAAGGGGATGACAGAGGATGAGATAGTTGGATGGCATCATCGACTCAATGGACATGGGTTTGGGTGGACTCCAGGAGTTGGTGATGGACAGGGAGGCCTGGTGTGCTGCGGTTCATGGGGTCACATGACTGAGCAACTGAGCAACTGAACTGAACTGATGTGTAAAACAGATAGCTAGTGGGAAGCTGTTGTGTAGCACAGGGAGCTCAGCTCAGGCTTTGTGATGTCCAAGAGGGGTGGGATGAGGGGTGGGAGGGAGGTTCAAGAGGGAGAGAGGGGATATATGCATACTTATAGCTGATTCATTTGGTTGTACAGCAGAAACTAACACAACATGGCAAAACAATTATCCTCCAGCCAAAAAGTTTTTTTAAAGGTATATTGATTGATCAATGAATGGGGTTACCCTATCTCAAAGGGATGTATTGCATGCTTAAAGGGGCACTATTAGAATTTAAGTTAAGTGGTGATGTTACAACGTCTGTAATAAATTTTAAATGCTTTAACACAGATAGTATGACATTCTGCCTATGTGGTTAGTGCAAGTGTCAAACTCTAGAGGCAACTGGTTACCTTAATTAAGAATTTACACTCCAGCAGAGTGCAACCCTCATCACAGATAAAAGACTAACGTCCAAAGACTATAACTACTATATTTCTCTATGAACCTTGGTGGTCTTTGTAACACACATATCAATATTACCAATGTGTGTGTGCTATGGAAGACTGGCATATCATGAAAGCTCCTCATAGGCTCTGAAGGGGAGGAGAATATGCCATCTCAAAATATGACTTTTTGGCATAGGGATTGGAGCCTTTTTTTTCTGGATAACCTCCCATAACTAGCCTCCCCCATGCTGCTTTCATCTTTCTTCATCTTGAGCAGGAGATGGTATTTAAGCTAGTGGCTCTGCTCATCTTGGTGAGCTGCTCAATTTTATTGGATCTCTCCCATATATATAGGGAGGAACACATGTTATTAAATTTGTTTGTTTTTCTCCTGTTAATGTCTTTTAGGACAGGGGGTTCTCAGCTAAGAACCTAGAAGGCGGGGAGGAAAATTCTTTCCCCTATCCCATAGAAGACTTCAGTCTGAGATTGTGAGGAGGCAGCCACCCCTCACCCACTTCAAACTTTCCTGTAAATCTCCATGATTTACAAAAGAGACTCCAAGATGCCTAGAGGACCGAATTTTGATTTAGGTCAGTTCACAGCAGGTGGGATTTAAGGCACAATGCCAATGCAGAGTGGCAAATGGGTAAATATTTGGGGTCAAGGAATCTTTTGTGCAACTGTTAAATACCTCTAGGTGATTTCCGCAACTCACTTCCCAATCACAAGAGGGATCTTACTGAGAAAGAGACTGAAATAAACCGGGGTTTTCTTTTTTTTAGCTTTCAACTAATAGTGCTCTACTTTTAGCTACTCTTCAACTTATTCAAAGACACACTGAGAGGAAGCAGGGGTCTGTGTTACCGCACAGGCTTTTAACTTTGTCAATGCGAAGAGCCAGGAACTGTCTCATTTTCCAGGGCTCTTTTAGTGAGCTTGCACCCTAGGAATGTTAATTTGTTCCAAGCAACATTAGAAATTAATGGGGTACGTGCTGGGTTAAGTGTAGGTGATTGGGATAAAGGCTTCCTTCTTGAGTTAATGCCTGAGAACTCACCAAGCCTATAATTTCTCAAATCCTGTTTCACTCAAAGTTTGAATGCAAAAGTACTAAGGACTGTCAGGGACTCCCCTGGAGGTCCAGTGGTTAAGACATTGCCTTTCAGTGTAGGGGGTGTGGGTTCAATCCCTGGTCTGGGAACTAAGATCCCACATGCCTCATGGCCAAAAAAACCAAAATATAACACAGAAACAATATTGTAACAAATTCAATAAAGACTTTAAAAATGATCCATATTAAAAAAAATCTTAAAAATCTTTACAAAAGTACTAAGGGCTGTAGTGAAAGGATGTCTTCTGTATCTTAAATAATTAGGTAGATAGTAGTTCCTTATAGTACTACAATATAACTATTTATAGCTAATACAGCAAAAACATTATTACAATTTGTTTCTAGGGGAAAAAAAAAGCCTGGCTTGCAAATAAAGTATACTGAATATATACTGAGGTGATCACAATACAGGGCAATTAGATGTAAGAGTAACAGACAGGTTTGGGGCGGGGGTGAGAATGACAAGAAGGGAGTTGTATTATCAATTTCACAGAAGTTATTTAACTGCTCCAGGGCCACATGACTCCTTGTGTACCAATATGAAGAATTCCCTTCAATGTTTCACTGGTTAAAAACTAAAAGGCTTCTACATGTTTTATTTAATTGTTCTTACTATGGTGAAAATATACATACAATTTGCCATCCTAACCATGTACACTTTGGTGGTATTAAATATATTCCTAATGTCGTGCATCCATTACCACTGTCCATATCCTTAACTCTCTTCATCTTGTAAGACTGAAACTCTTCACCCATTGAACAATAATAACTCCTCCCCAAGCCACTGGTAACCACCACTCTACTTTCTAGCTCTATGATTTTGACTGCTCCAGGTAACTCTCACAAGTAGAATTATATGTCTTTTCTGTGGCTGGCTTATTTTATTTAGCAGAATGTACTCAAGTTTCATCCATGTTTGTAGCGTATGTCAGAATTTCCTTCCTGTTTAAAGGATGGCTAACATCAAAGATCCAGAAAATAACAAGTGTTGGTGAGAATGTGGAAAAAATTAAACTCTTGTGGGCTGTAGGTGGGAACGTAAAATGGTACAGTTGCTATGGAAAACAGCATGAAAGTGAAAGTGTTAGTTGCTAAGCTGCATCCAACTCTTTGGGACCCCATAGACTGTAGCCAGCCAGGCTTCTCTGTCCATGGAATTCTCTAGACAAGAATACTGGAGTGAATACTCCAGGGGATCTTCCCAAGCCGGGATCAAACCCAGGTCTCCTGCACTGTAGAGAGATTCTTTACCATCTGAGCCATCAGGGAAGTCCTGGAAAACAGTATGGCAGATCATCAAAAAATTAAAAATAGAATTATGATTATCGTCCAGAAATCCAATTTTTGGGTATATATCCAAAAGAAGTAAAAGCAGAGTCTTGAAGAGCTATTTTATACCTTCATTCATTGCAGCATTACTCACAATAGCTAAAACCTGGAAGCAATTCAAGTGCTCATGGACACATGAATGGATAAGCAAAATGTAGTTTATAATACACACGGAGTCTTACACTTACACGTCCCCATTTATATCTGTTGTCCTTCCTCTCTTTACTTACAAAAGCATGAGAATATGATCCATAAATGATTCCACTGACATTTAATTCTTAGCTTATCCAAAGAGAAGTGCTGTGATTGCCTTGAATACCAGGTGCAGGCCCTGTGCACTTTCATGCGAATATTTCTGACACTTAGCTCTCCCCCAGTGAATGCAAGGCCTTCCGCTTTTCATGAAAACTGAGATGATATCAGTTATCAACACTGATTTCTTTGCTAGACACTATTGGGGGAGGCATGTGATAAACAGGTCACATGATTCCTACTCTCCCTGGAATTATGAGAACAACAGTTTCCAAACTTTGACCATAACCTATAGTAAAAACTGCATTTATGAGAGTCACTCAGAATATATTCTGCATGTATTCATGTGTGTGTGTGTCTAAAATATCACTTCCTGGGAAATCTTCCTGACCCAGCAGACTAAGTCAGGTCTCTGCATTATTCTCTCTTAACACTTTGTTTTTCTCCTTTCCAGTACTTATTAAAACTGGAATAAGGACTTCCCTGGTAGTCCAGTGGCAGATCCGCTTGCCTATGCAGGGGACATGGGTTCAATCCCTGGTCCGGGAAGACCCCACATGCTGCGGGACAACTAAGCCCATGCACCACAACTGCTGATGCCCGTGCATTCTAAAGCCTGTGCTCCGCAATGAGAAGCCACCATAATGAGAAGCCCACTCACTGCAACTAGAGAGTAGTCCCCACTTGCCGCAACTAGAAAAAGCCCATGCACAGCAATGAGGACCCAGTGCAGTAAAAAAAAAAAAAAAAAAAAAAAAAAAAAAATTGCTAGAATGAAATAATTATGCAATAAGATGTTGAACCTATCTCTGGCACTGAATTCTAAGGCTCCATGAGGGCAGGGACATTCTTCCTATCCATCCAAAGCACACTGTCTAACTCTAACAAGAGTCCTCTGGATGCAGCCATCAACTGACTTCTCTTTGTTCTCTCAACCTGAAATCAGTACTCTGCTCCCATCCAGTACCACCTGAAATCCAAGGATTCAAATCAAGTTTAATCTCAGTTGCCATTCCTTGTGTTTGAAACACAGACCACAGTGCAGCATTAACACATGAATCCTTGAACTCTGTTAATGCTGTGAAATAGCTGAGTAGAAGGCAAATATTACTATTCTGACTGCTCCGTGAAGAAACTGCATCATGCTAAGGAGCAAAGTTGGTATTTGAGGTGGCCTTTCAGTTTCCCTCCCTTTGAAGAGATCACGAAAAAATGCCCAGCTATTTCTCAGATTAAGTTATACTGACTTTCTTAAGAGGATTTTTTTTGGGGGGTGAATACACAAAAATGCTTTATAAAACCATAGAAGGTAATATTAGCATTGAAATGAAATAAGCAAATGAGAGATATAAAGACTAAATGCCACACTTTTAGTCCATGATTTCTGAAAAAAATGAGAGAATTTATTTAAACATGGTTATCTTTTCTGGATGAGTTTTATTAAAGAAAAATGTCATACAATAGTGAAAATCATCTGTACTTTTAAAATCTATATTTCTACCAATTATTATATGCAGGTATCAGTGTGTTTAGATCAATAGATTCAAGTACAATTAAATTAAAGATCTCATCAGAAAAAGTGCCCCAAGCAGATCTAAATGGAGAATTCTCCAAAGAAAACACACAGATGGCCAAAACTACATAAAAATATGCTCAACACGACTAATTATTAGAGAAATGCAAATCAAAAATACAATAGGGTATCACGTCACACCACTCAGAATGGCCATCATCAAAAAAATCTACAAACAATAAATGCTGGAGAGGGTGTGGAAAAAAGAGAACCCTCCGACACTGTCGGTGGGTATGTAAATCGATATAGCCACTATGGAGAACGGTATAGAGGTTCCTTTAAAACTAAAATGAGAACTACCATATGGTCCTGCAATTCCACTCCTGGGCACATATGTGGAGAAAAACATAATTCATAAAGATACAATGTTCATTGCAGCAATATTTATAATAGCCAGGATATGGAAACAACCTAAAAGTCCATAAAGAGAGGAATGGATAAAGAAGATGTGGTGCATATTACTCAGCCATTAAAAAGGAATATTACTCAGCCATAAAAAAGAATGAAATAATGCCATTTGCAGCAACATGGATGGACATAGAGATTTTATACTAAATCAGACAAAGACACACATCATATGATATAACTTATATGTGGAATATTAAAAAAAATGACATAAATGAATTTATTTACAAAACAGAAATAGACTCACAGATGTAGAAAACAAATTTATGGTTACCAAAGGGGAAAGAGAGGGAGCAGGATAAATTTGGAGTTTGTGGTTAACATATATATACTAGTATATATAAGGGCTTCCCTGGTAGCTCAGTGGTAAAGAATCTGCCTGCCAATGCAGGAGACATGTGTTCGATCCCTGGGTTGGAAAGATCCCCTGGAGAAGGAAATGGCAACCCACTCCAGAATTACTGCCTGGGAAATCCCATGGACAGATAGGCCTGGTGAGCTCCAGTCCGTGGGTCGCAAAGAGTCAGACACTACTGAGTGAATAACACTTTCACACACACTATATATAAAATAGATAATCAACAAGGACCTACTGTATAGCACAAAGAACTCTATTCAATATTCTGTGATAACTTATATTGGAAAAGAATCTGAAAAAATGGATATATGTATATGTATAATGGGATCAGTTTGCTGTATACCTGAAACATACATAACACTGTAAATCAACTATACTCCAAGTATATGATTGCAAAATGGCGAAAAATGATATAAGCAGGCATGTTTGCCTTTCAGATAAATAGCATACATTTTTGAACAAGCTATCTGTACCTTTGTTTTTCATAAGGAAAAAACATAGTGTAGTGAAAACAACATTGAATTGGGTCTGAGTTCTGGTTTTGATTTTAACAAATAAGAATAGTGTAGCTAAGTCATCTAGAATCTATATTCTAATTTATAACTAAAGAGTTTGGCTTAGTCAGTCTCTAGTCTTTTCTGGCTTCAAAAATTCTTTATTCTTCAATGAGCTGAGAAAACACTTATCTTAAAGACTATAGACCTGTATAATAGGTTGGAGTGTTACTTAAAATTGTCACCAACCATGAGAAATGTATAGCTGTTTTAAACTCCTATTCTGTTTAGTTCAAATTTAAGATGTTAAATGGACAAATAAACCTGCAACACGTAGGGAAAAAAAATTATGGAGATGGGGATAAAGTGAGACTTCAAGAAATATTTAAATTTTTACCTCTTCATCATGACTAAATTTTAAGTTATTGTTGGTAGCCAATGGCTAAATGGTAAAAATAAATGAACCTTTGCTCATGAGGCTTTGGGACACTTTTATCTGTTCTTGTGTCTTCACTTTTCGATACACAGATTAAAATTTTAGAACAATAGAGGAGTTTAGAATTAAAAGAGCTAGGGTAAAATACATACACGATCACATTTTCCTGCCACTAGTTACTTGGAAATGTATGTTTTGAATAAACAATATCGGCTCTTTCTGACACTTAGTGCTTTCTGCTTCTAGTGAGATAAACAACTTAAACATTGTCACAAACTGAAACCAATTACAGGAAAACAAAAACATGGCTCCAAGACCTAAACTGTCATTAACTGAGAATCATCTGTATGCCTTATTTTTGTTATTTATTGTTGAGTCGCTAAGTCGTAACTGAGTCTTTTGTGACCCCATGGGCTATATAGCCCGCCAGGCTCCTCTGTCCATGGGACTTTCCAGGCAAGAATACTGTAGTGGGTTGCCATTTCCTCCACCAGGGGATCATGCCAAGCCAGATATTGAACCCACATCTCCTGCACTAGAAGGCAGATTCTTTACCACTGAGCCACCTGGGAACCCCGTATGTCTTGTTAGGTGGCTATAAAAATAGATGGGATTATTAATCATGTACTGTGTCTCCTTGGCTTCCCTGAACAATGCACTTTTACTTTTACTCAGATGATTATTTGAGTTATGTCTGATTCCTTCTTTAGATTGAAAACTCCATGAAGGTAGAAATCACCACTCTTTTTGATCATCATGTAACCCCCAGGATCTAGCACAAGCTAGGCATGCAGTCATGGGTCAATAAAATATGTAACAGATGATTAAACTCATGGAAGAATATGTGAATAATATGCAAGGTTTCTTGACAGTCAAGGAAACTACCAGAGTGGGAAGAGGGGGTATGGGGTGGTGAATTTTTCTTTCAGTTGAATTCATGCAAGTCAAAAGATGGCTTGTTATTTCTGTTGTGTAAAATCTACAGACTACTCAACAGTTACGAAGAGCCAAGTCATTGGAAAAGACCCTGATGCTGGGAAAGACTGAGGACAGGGGCAGAAGAGGGCGACAGATGAGATGGTTGGATGGCATCACCAACTCAATGGACATGAGTTTGAGCAAGCTCAGGGAGATGGTAAAAGACAGGGAAGCCTGGCATTGCTGCAGTCCATGGGGTCGCAAAGAGTCAGATATGACAGCGATTGAACAACAACACAACAGTTATGAGATTTTTTTTTAAGCATAAGGATAGGTCAAGGCTGTAAATGGCAGTTCTTGGACAATAAACGAAGTGCGTAACTTGTATGTTTTGTTACTGCTGCTTTTAATGACACATGGAGACAGACAGTAACCCAGGCAAGACCCTGGCGGCAAAGGTATATGCATTTTTTCTAGAAAAGGTCAAACTAAAATGAATTAACGGCTGGGGATCATGTTATCATCTGTCTCCCATTTTCCACAAAGACGCATTCCACTTGCTTAGACTTTGGCAATTTTCAAACTCGTGATCGTAATGTCCTCTGAAATGTACAGATTTTATAGCTTAGATTTTAAGAGACACCATTACCTGACAGGGTAGTGACAGTTTTATCTGCTCTGGCAACTGGATTTGCTGTGATACTTAAATAATAATCCAAATCAAATGATAATTTTTTTGAGAGGATGTCAGGAAAGGAGAAAGAAAAGAACAAAATACATAGCGTTTAACTTAGTTTAAAAACACAACACACTGCAGCTTCCCATGGCTTCTTATTTTACTGGAGAAAAAAAATCCCTTAGCAATTCATCTTCCTTTGGGCGTGTGAATGACATTTTACGGTGATGTGATTATAAGAAACAAAATCCCTTGGAGATGCTTCCTTAAAATATTTCTCTTTATAATGTTCTGAGCTCGACAAACCTTGGTAGAAAACAGAATACTCTTAATTATGAATAAATTAACTAAATTAGTAACATGAGATGGATATGCAATTAAGGGATTGTTAATTGAAACTGGAAACACAGCTGTATACAGCTTCGAGATGAATCATACCAGTAATGACGCAGATGTTTATAAAATGTGATTATCTTTAGTGGAGACAGCACTGCATCTCCCAAGCCCATTCTTATATTGTGTCACTGAAATGGTTTTTAAACCCGTGAACGCCAGGAATCAGGATCTCAGGGACGGCAAATTAGGCTCCCTGGATATGGGAATTAGTGTTGTCTGAATGTCAGCAATTTGATTCTCCAGCTTTCAAAGAATGTAGATATGGAGCCAACAACAAACATCTGTTAGTTGCATGGTTCTCAAAAACAACAACAACCCAAAGTTGCTGGTGAACCACTGCCTGCTTCCATCTGAGAAGACAGTCAACTGTCTGTAAGCAGTCACACCCTGGTGTGTAAGGGTGACAAATGTATAGAGCATGCAGCCCCAGGGCACGGTGCCGGAGACCCAATGCACACATGGTAAATACACCCTCTACTGGCGGAGGCTCTCAAAAGGCTTTTGTTCTTTTCCAGGCAGTGAACCCAGAAGAAAAAAATCAAAATTTTCACCACTAAAGGAAGCGGGGGGGTGGGGGTAGGGGGGAATGCTGTCACGTTAATCGTGCTGAAGGTTCCAGTGTACTCAAATTATCAGTGGTTCTACAGCACTCTGGAAACTTCCCTTGTTTTGTTTATCATGCACAACTCTGCCCTGTGTGCAACCGTCATCTGTCCCAGGGAAGGCGCTGTCCCTGTGGATCTGGATTGTAATGGAGTTGCTTCATCTCTGTCCAGGCTTCTCGGGGACAAGGTCAGGGTAACCATAACTTAGTGATTGTGGAATGGGCTGACAGCTCAAGAGACCACAATCTTTGAAACTCTGTTTCTGGGTCTCTGGACACAAGCTGGTGGCATTGAAACCAATGACCTGGTCAGGCCAGATGGGGCTTACAAACGTGGCAGACATCAGTTTTGCTATGCAAAGGGCAAGCTTACCACTAAATCATGGGTGGAAGGAAAAAGAACATGCAGTTTTAATACTAGCCAACAGAAAGCATATTTTTCAGCTTAGCTCCTCTTTCAAAGTTATTCATTTTCTGCACAAAAGCTAGTTCTTGAAAGCAAACAAAAATAAAACAGGAGATCGTCTCGCATTAGTCACTGGCTTCCACTACCCAAGAAATGTAGAAGACTTAGGAAATTTTCCTTATAATTCCAGAGAGACCTTTTATGCATTTGTCAATGAAGCATCTGGATGACGTGAGGCCCATATAAACAACTTGCCTTTCCACTTTCCACTGGCCGTGGGCACATGGGGCATGGCTGAGTTATGTGTTTGTTAACCAAAAAATACACTATTCTAGATGAATGAAAAGAGATGCAAAACATATAAAAAGACACACCGCTGTACACTGTGCGCTCTCTATGCTGGATACCCATACATGTGGAATTTGTTACATTTTGGTCACGAAGCCTTTCTACCCTATGTGTTAGTCTCTACAAGCACAGGCTTTGGCTATAACTTCAGTATTGATTTGCTGTTATACAGGTTCTAACTTGTCTAAATTTCATTACCTGAAGGGACAGCTTGCAATTTCCTATGCACGTATAATAAAAGCAAGATGACTACATGTATACAGTGAGCTTTGAAAGGGTACTTGCCCTGCAATATGCAGACCCAAATTCTTCATGAGTGTACAAGTTTGTTGCAAACAGTGATAACAAAGATAGTAGCATCTATTACTTACCAGCATCCATATTAATATTTTCAACCCTGAATCTACCTATCATCACATTAGTGTCAGAAACCATTTGTGATGTTCCCAGCTATTTGCCTACCTAACAGCTATTCACACTTCTTATTCCTAAGAAAAGAATCTCAGTGATGATCAGATAGTGGGCATCAATGGACCCAGTGCTAGAGGAATGGTTAAAGTCAGGTCTAATCCAATCACAGTAGCCCGTGTAGCCAGTGCCTGGTATAAAGCAGGTACAGAGAGACCCAATTCTGGCTGACACATAAGGGGAAGTATGCTAGGGTGCTTCTGGGAAATTTTTTCTGCTCCAACACAGCCACAAATATCCCATGTGGAGTTATCCTTGGATCTTACTCCTTTTCTACTTTAAATATTGTTGTCTGAGGATACAATGCTTGGTGCAATGGGAAGCCGTCTTGGAATCATGAGGAGAAAGCCAAGAGACTCGCAGAGAAGCTGCACTGCAGTCCTAATACAGTGCAGCTGCTGGGTTAAACAGCCCCAAATCTCATGAGCTTTGGACCTCTGGTTGTGTTAGGCCAATGGTTCACACAGAATGGTTCCTAATCACAGCAGTATCAGCATCCCCTGAGAACTTAACTAGAAATGCAAAACCGCAGACCTTACTCCAAACCTACTGAATCAAAGGGCTTCCCTGATAGGTCAGTGGTAAAGAATCCACATGCCAATGCGGGAAATGCGAGTTCAATCTCTGGGTCGGGCAGATCCTCTGGAGGAGGAAATGGCAACCCATTCCAGTCCTCTTGCCTGGGAAATCCCGTGGACAAAGGAGCCTCTGGGCCTACAGTCCATGGGATTGCAAGAGTCAGACATGACTTAGCTACTAAACCACCACAGCAAGTGAATCAGAAAGCCCATCTGAAGCCCATCAGCCTGTAGTTTAGTAAGCCCTCTAGGTGATTCTGGTGCATGCTAAAGTTTGGGAACCACTGTGTTAGATTATCAGATGTCTCTAGCATTTCCAAAACATGCTGGATTCCACTGGGGTTCATGTTTGAAATGTAAATTCCCCAACCTCTTGAATCAGATTTGCCAGGGTGCTTTGGAATTAGCAAGGTAATCAAGAACCTCTGGTGTTTCTTAGGACTAGAAGAGTTTGGGAAAAACAAATATAAGGCCCTTTAAGTCAGGCATGCTACTTTTGACTGCTAAAAGCATGCTAACCATCTGAGAGCCCCTGTGCTCCAGACCACAGAGGTAAATAGACACTAGCTCTTGCCTTGGTGTGTATATTGTAAAGTCCTACTTTGAAGAGCCTTTGACTTAAAGTGAGGTTTGCATTTCTGAGATGTGGGTTTCTCAACTGTCAACTTGAATTCCCGTCCTTTTATATTCAGAACCTGTTTACTGTAACTCCCCACTGCAGCTCCAGTCTGAATCCCTCACCTCTTATACATCCTTGACCCCTGCTATCTGGTGGCCCCATCAACCCCACCAGGATTTCAGAATCCCTCTCAAGTAATTACAGGCATAATCATGCATTCCTTGACTCTTAGGTGACATTCTCAGAAGCCAGATTCCTACCTACTGAACTTGAACTTGTCGATGCCCAGGAGACTGGCATGCAAGCAGGAGCAATTAGTCTGTTACAAACTAAAAATATATTTTCAGTCTGCAGGAAAAAAAAATATTCTGCTCAACCAAAGAGAAATAATGTAGAAATCTAAAATATTTAACATTAAATGGTCTGGAATCATCAATGCTCTTTCAGGTTGAATGAATATTTTGCATTTAAAACTTTCTGTCCCTTGTTTACTTGGGCCAAATATGCTAAAAAAAAAAAAAAAAAGAAGTAAAAATCATGTTAGTGTAATGGAGTCTCCTTATGAGCAACAAATATAAGAAGTCAAAAGGGAATTTGAGGAAACTATTTAATTGTCTCCTTTCCCCTCATGACACACATCATTTACTTTGATCTTCCTTATTTTGCCTTTGCTACTACTGCCTCCCCACCCCGCCACACACCCCAGCTCATTCATTCCAGACTCCAACTACCTTGAATTATTTCAGATTTCCCTGGACCTCTAAACTTTAGCTTATACTGTCCTTTCTTCCTAGAAAACTCTTCCACTTTTTCCTCTACCTTTTGAAATACTACTCACTGTTCAAGCTCAAATGTCACCCCTGGGGCAAGATTAAGTGCTGTCTCCCTGTTTCTATCACTTTCCCCCCTCAAATCTCTAGCAGAGCTTTTATGGTATTGTTTGTAGTTCATCCTTCTTGAAGCAGGTGTGTGTCATGAACATCTTTGTCCTATTGCCCAATAGCGTCTGTCTAGCATAATGTAACGGAGAAGGCAATGGCACCCCACTCCAGTACTCCTGCCTGGAAAATCCCATGGATGGAGGAGCCTGGTGGGCTGCAGTCCATGGGGTCGCTGAGGGTCGGACACGACTGAGCGACTTCACTTTCACTTTTCACTTTCATGCATTGGAGAAGGAAATGGCAACCCACTCCAGTGTTCTTGCCTAGAGAATCCCAGGGACAGGGGAGCCTGGTAGGCTGCCGTCTGTGGGGTCACACAGAGTCGGACATGACTGAAGTGACTTAGCAGCAGCAGCAGCATAATGTAAATCACTTAAAAAATATTGTACTGAATTTCACGCCAAAGTGATTTCTGGATACAAGCATTAACCAAATAGTGACAGTTCACTTGCTTATTTTCCCGATTTTATATAATTCTTTGCAAATAAGAGTGTAATGCATACTGTTTGGTTTTTACTGTGTAGTGGGGGTCCCAGCTTGAGGAGCATTGTTGCAGCTTCGGTTTGAGACATTGAGGTAGGTGCAGCAAATTCATGGGATGGGGACACAGGTGACTGAGACAAAGCTCAAGCTGTAGTCAGTTCTGGACTTACATATCCAGAAGTGTGTTACAGTCATCATAAAGATATTGGTAGCTCTCCAGAAACCTGTTGTAGACCAAGAAGGTCTCTTGGGAGAAGGACTAAGGAAAGAACATATTATAAACTAGGGGTTTTGCTCAGTAGGAAAGTCTCAGTAATGAGAAGAGTGGTTTTGAGAATGTCATGGTGGGGGTGGGTGCCACTTGGGTTCATCTTCTGGTTCAGTCACATTTGAGTCCTATGGCTCCAAATTAGAACGATCTGAAAGACATGGTGCCAGATGGAATCCTTTCTGCTACAAGTAATGGAAAACTCAGCACAGAATGGCTTAAACATGAATGCACAGGTCAGGGCAGGGGACTGGGTAACTGACGAGAACAGCAGCATTATCAGAACTTAGGTTCTTCCCATCTTTCCACTCTGCAATCCTTAGGGAACTCTCTACATATTCATGAAAGGCTACTTGAGTTCCTGTTCATTCATTCATTCATGTGTTCATTCAGTAAATATTTCCCAAGCTAAGAACTGTTCTTCGGTGCTTTGGACATGGTAGCAAACAAAACAGACAAGATCACTGGCTTTCCTGAAGCTTGCTGTCTCATGGTGGGAGGCAGACAATACAACAAGCATATTAAATATGTTAATTCTGTAGTATGTTATCACTATGGGCTCAGCTGGGTGCTTTTTGTTTGAGGTCTTTTGTGTGTTTTACAGTCAGATGGCTGCTGGAGCCAGAGTGATCTGAAGGCTCGACTGAAATGGATGCCCTGTGTAGTTTTTCGTTCTCATATCTGTTGCCTCACATAAGGATGAAGGCAACAACAGCTGGGGGCTTGCCATGCATTTTTGTCCTTGCATGCAGCTTCTCCATGTGGCTAGCTTAGAGCTCCTCACAGCACAGTAGCCTTACAGTAGTCATACTTCTTTCACAGTAGCTCAGTTTCCTCCAGGTATTCCAAGTGACCAAGATAGAAGCTGCAAGGCTTCTTCTGATCTAGGCTTGGGTCTTGTCATGTCACTTCTGCCTTTGATCTGTAATACAAGGTCAGCCCAGGTTCAGTGTGGGAGGCTATACTGGAGGCATGATTTGTGGTGGGGGGGTGTCTTTGTAGAATTCCCACGACATGGTAAGGGGGATTGAATTGAGATGACTGGAGAGGAGGAGGTAAGGCAGCTTGCTGCTTAAAGAGGGTGTTAATTTTCAAAGAGGTTTCTTTAAGAAGCTGAGATTTGAGCAAGACTGGAAGAAACTGACCGAGTTACTCATACAGATAGCTGGAGGAAGAGCATTCCAGATATAGGGAAGAAGTAGGCATAGCATCCAAAAGGTCAAGAATGTCTGTTTAGTTCCCTGGGTGAGGAAAACCTTTCTCAGATACTCCCTAGCAGGCCTCACTCTGTGTCAATATCTTATTGCCTGAGATTACATTAAATGTCCATGGTTGATCCTTGGCAGGAAGACTGGGACCAGTGGATCACCATGAAATAGCTCAGGGCTATCATTATTCATTCCCCAGGGTTGAGGCCCCTCTCTGTAAGCAGGGTCACCTGGAAGAAGGTAGATCCAGAACAAGCCAGGGGAAAGGGTGTGTGTGTGTGTATAGAACAGAGGGATTGGATTTGGGGAAATGGAAGTAACAGTGTCTCCACTGCACCCTGGAGATTAAACAATACTCCTTTGAGGCCTGAGGACAACTTGTCCCACCTTCCCAGAGATCGAGCCTGACTACCAGCAGAGAACTCTTACGCTTGATGTAGCAGCAGAAAAAGCCGGAAAGGAAGCTGCAGTGACCAGGATCAGCATCTAATTTGCCCAGCAGGTAACCGGCCACTACCCATGGAGAAGGAGAGGATTTAACAGAGTACACTAAGCAGACAGGCAGCAGGTAGCATTCAGAAAGAGGAAAGATAACTCTGGAAGGAAAATTCTATGTATTGCACAGAAATACACTGAGATACGTGATGGATGATGGAGTCAAGTCAAGGCTAACGTTAAAATTTCCAAGGGTAGCACCACAGCTCCAACCCTGTGGATAACTTTATTGCCCCTAAAACTTTAAAGAGTCTGAAGGGAAAGCTGTGCCTGAGAATTAGGAGTCCTGACTTGTTGGAAACAATTCAAAAGCCTTTTATATTTCCTAAGTGCCAGAGCTAGAGTGATCCACCCACATATATGAGTTTCCTATGTTACAGAAAGAAAGCACATTAAGTGGTAATTCCATAGATATTATTGATGGAAACAGAAGTACCTATTTAGAAAGACTAAGTCAAACTGAGACAATAGAGAAATGTAAGCTATAATTCATAGGAAAGGAATGCCAATTCAGAGCAAAGGAACTATAGTTCAGAGGGAAAAATCTGAAGTTCACGACTCTGCCCTCATCCCTTCTTTTTCTTGTTAGTATAGGCAGCTGTTAGAAATGCTCACGTTAACCTGGACGTCTGTTCAGGTTTAACAAGGAGATGCAGATATGATGCATCAGTTGAATATAAGACCAATTAAAACAATTTCATTGCAAATATAAAAGAGCAAGAGTTATCATATCTAATCTTTGAAAGTACCTTTTCTTTTAAAGAGCTCCTTAGGAGCTCAGACAGTAAAGAATCTGCCTGCAATGTGGGAGACCTGGGGTCAATCCCTGGGTTGGGAAGATCCCCTGGAGAAGGGCATGGCCACCCACTCCAAGTATTCTTGCCTGGAGAATCCCATGGACAGATGAGCCTGGTGGGCTACAGTTCACAGGGTTGCAAAGAGTCAGACGTGACTGAGCAACTAACACTTTCGTTTTAAGGGTAAGAATAGTCTTTCCCCGCACAAATCTCGAAAGAAATGTGGTTCGATTTTATTTATTTATTTACATGTATTTAGTGGGAACCCACTAGATGGATAATACCATAAAAATCATTAAGTTCTAGAAAAGAAGAAAGCCCTTTTTACAACCCAGCAGGGCAGAAAGGATTAAATTCTTAGAAAGGAAGAACAAATGTATTAGAAAAGATACTGAATAATCAAGTTCAGAAAAGCAAAGAAGTTTAGCAAGGCTTCACAGAAGTGAACAGCTATTCTAATAATAAAACTTACATTTTCATAGTATTTAATAGTTTCTGAAGCACTTTCACAGTCTTTATCTCATTGTTTCACATGGACCTTGCAAGACTGGTGGGATGTGGATAAGCAATTCCTTTTTAAAAGGTTTCAAAATATAGAATATTTAAACGGAAGGATGCATTTTTAACAATAAAATGAAAGACTGTTAGAATACTTAACATGTTTCAGGTTCTGGTTCCATTATTAACTAGTTGTGTGAACTATGACATATCATATGATGTCTGTCAAATTAAGGGTTGGCTTTCTGGACTTTCAGGACTAAAATCCTCTGAACTGATGAGTGGTAACAACTTAAGCCAGTTATCTCTCTTCAGATACAACATTCATGGAAGTACATTGGCCATTAAATGATATAGCATTAAAAATAATTAAAAAGAAGCTTTTAAAGAATGATTACTGATGTGCAAAGTTAAGAATATTAAAATATTCAGTAACTCAAAGTGGATATTTTTAAAGCAGTGAAACACATGGACACATTCAGCTCTTTCAAAAAGTAGGTTTAGCTGCTGTCCTATTGGCTAATTTATGCTTGGAGCACCTTGTTATATGGCTTTGGTTTTAGGCCCTGCTGAGAATCTTTAGATACAGATGAAGGCCTGCAGAAGCTTAGCCAAGTTGATTACAAAAGAAAGGCCCTAAATACAACTAGGCAAAAAAGTATGATGGACACAGTACGAGGCAATCACTGCTATTGTGAAAGAAAAACAAAGTGTGTGCAATGTTGGTAAGTGCCTAATAGCATCTCTGTGTCTGGAGGATTGCCCATTATCAACTAATTATGTGTTTTCCTCCAAAATTCTTTGCATATCATCTCCAAATCAAGGGGGGAGGGAAATCCAGTACTTCAAAAGCTATTTTAGGACCCCTGCTTCTGAAGAAGATGGAGCAAATAGGACCAAATTTAACTTCTGCCTTGAAATAATGAAAATATGGACAAAATATATGTAACAGTACATTGTAAGACAATGGATATCATGCACGGAAGCACAGTGACCCCTGGGAGACAGAAAATGTATGAGGTGAGCCCTAGGGCAGTCCTACATTACTACTTTGAGAGAGTTTCCAGACCACAGCATGGGGATAAAGAAGCTAGGAGTATCCTGGTAGATTCCCAGAGTTGAGGGGAAGGAATTGAGAGTCAGAGAAGACCAGGATAGCTAGAATTCATAGGACAGAAGCCCACAGAGGAAGACCTGTGCAGAGAGAGAAACCGAGAGATCTATGGAGGGTCTCTCTCCAGTATTTAGCTACATACTGACCACATATGTGTGAGGAAATGACAGGAAGCTGGGAGAAAAATCCCCAGGAAGGATTAGAAGAAACAGGGTCCAGCACTCGTATATGGCAGGGGACAGTGCCTCTTTCCTACCAAACATAGTGGAGGCCTCGTGATTCACAGGGCATTGGATAGTGTACACAGAATAGTCTTGTCTCAGTAATGGGGAATAGTGAGCCCTAGACTGTCAGTCAGTCTAATCCCACTTCATCTTAAAAGACCCCAAAGGATCAAATAACAGCACACACTTAGGAAAGGCAGAAATACAAAATAGTTTCTTATATCATATGTGAAGGGGTCTACTTCTACTTGAAGATACTCTGTGATAAGTTACAGATGTATACTATAAACCCTGAAGCAATCACTAAATAACAAAACAATTACAGCTAATAAGCCAATGTAGGAGATAATGGATTCATTAATTCCAATTAATCTAAATAAAGACAGAAAAGAGGGACAAGCAAACAAAGAATCAACGGGATCAGGCAAAAACAAGTAGTTTGATGATAGGTTTATACCAAACTAGATCAATAAGCACATTATATATAAATGGTTTAAATATTCCCAATTAAAAGCGACTGTCAGATTGGATTTTCAAACAGCAAAATCCAAATATATGCTGCCTACAAGAAACACACATTAAATATAAAGACACAAATCAAGAAAGCTGGAAGTTATATCATTAGATATTGCTGCTGCTGCTGCTGCTAAGTCACTTCAGTCGTGTCCGACTCTGTGCGACCCCATAGACGGCAGCCCACCAGGCTCCCCCGTCCCTGGGATTCTCCAGGCAAGAACACTGGAGTGGGTTGCCATTTCCTTCTCCAGTGCATGAGAGTGAAAAGTGAAAGTGAAGTCGCTCAGTCGTGTCTGACCCTCAGCGACCCCATGGACTGCAGCCTTCCAGGCTCCTCCGTCCATGGGATTTTCCAGGCAAGAGTACTGGAGTGGGTTGCCGTTGCCTTCTTCGCATTAGACGTTAGGGAAATGCAAATTAAAACCACATGAGATACTACTATATATCTATTGAAATGGCTAAACTGTAAAAGATTGACCATATCAAAATTTAGGGAGGATATGAAAGAATTAGAACTCTCATCCACTGCTGGTGTGAATGTAAAATGGTACAGCTGCTTTGGAAAACAGTTGGTCAGTTTCTTAACAGGTTAAACACACACCTACCATATAATCTAGGTGTCTGTCTACTAGGCATTTACTCAAGAAAAATAAAAACGTAAGTCCATTTAAAGACTTGTACATGAATATTCATAGAAGCTTTATCTGTAATAGCCCCAAATTGGAAACAACCCAGAAGTCCACTAAAAGGTGAATGAACAAACAAACTGGAGTATTTTCATATAATGGAATATTACTCAGCCACAGACAGGAAAAAACTAATGATTTGTATAAGACTATGGATGAATCTCAAGATAAATATGCCGGCCAAAAGAAATGAGACCATAAAAGAGCGTATATTGTATATTCTATTTATAGTAAACTAGAAAATGAAAATTTATCTATATTTTCTACAAATTCACTGCAGTATTATTTATAATAGCTGAGACGTGGGAACAACCTAAGGGGCCACTGACAGATGAACAGATAAAGAAAATGTATAATGAAATCTTGTCATTTGTGACAACATGGATGGACCTTGAGGGCATTATGTGTAAGTGAAATCAGTCAGAGAAAGATGGCAGCTGTGTGATCTCACTAACGTGTGAAATCTGAAACAAATAAAACAAAAAATAAATATATAGATACAGAGAAGAGATTGGTGGCTTTCAGAGGTGGGGGTGGGTGGGTGAAAGGGGTCAAAAGGTACAAACTGTCTGTTGTAGAATAAGTTGTCACAGGGATGTAATGTACAGCATGACAACTACAGTTAATACTGTATTGCATATTTGAAAGATGCTAAAAGAGTGTATTTTAGAAGTTCTCATTGCAAGAAAAAAGATTTTGTAACTAGGTATGGTAACGAAAGTTAATTGGACTAACTGTGCTGATCATTTCACAATAGATACAAATATCAAACCATTATGTTGTAGACATAAAATGAGTGTAGTTGTATGTCAGTTACACCTGGCAGCTTAGATGGTAAAGAATTTGCCCTCTATGTGGGAGACCTGAGTTCAATCCCTGGGTTGGGAAGATCCCCTGGAGGAAGACAGGGCAACCCACTCCAGTATTCTTGCCTGGAGAATCCCTGTGGACAGAGGAGCCTGGCGGGCAACAGTTCATGGGGTAGCAAAGAGTTGTACTCGACTGAGCGACTAAGCAGATACACCAAAACTAAAATAAAGTGGGGAAAGGAAGAAAAGCTACTCTCATTTTCCTTCAAAGGTAATTATTAAGTATATTCTATCTCATCAGAGCACATAGATTAGTAATTGTTGATAAAGGTCTAAAAAATGAGTGAACCATGTTCACCACAGAGTGGAAGGATGCACTTTTAATTTTTGATCAGTTATTTTTCTGTTTGGAATTTTTGAAAATTATTTAACTTATTAAGACATGAATACTGTTTCTTCAGAAATAATAGTTTTGTTTCCTAATATACCCCCTGTGGTATAACTATCCACTTGGTTTTCAACTGCATTTTTGTTTAACTTCATGAATTCAGCAACTTAAGAAATATTTTATTGAATGCTTACTATGTAACAGATACTACCTGCCAATTATCAGTAGATATGGTAGTTAGGGCCTCTGCCTTCATGGAGCTGACATTCAAAGTGGTGCAGATAAACTTTTAATAAACATACAGCTATAGATTTTCCTAAGTACTATGAAGCAGGGAAACCGAATGCTGTCTGAGATAATGATAGGAAATCTTTTGATGTGACTTAATTATATATTAACTCTGCAGCCCATTACTTCAAATGATTCTTAGTAATTAAATTTACATACTGGAATTTTTCTATTCTGTTTTTAGTTTGTTAGTTCTAAGCTTCAGGCCATTCAGAATAAAAGCTGCAGATGAATAGCAAAGTCACTTAGCTAACCTGTTTTCATCCTTTAGGTTTCAGCTGGAAGGCCACTTTCTCTGGGAAGTCTTCCTGATCAGCCTTTCCTGCTGCCCACCCTCACCACAACACACAACACACACACACACACACACACACACACACACACACACACACACACAAGGTTAGGTTCTCAGTACATGCCCTACATTTTCTCTTATCACATTCATAACAATTTGTAATTATTATTAATATATGGGAACTTCTAAAATGTCTGTCTTTCCAAGAAACTATAATCCCCATTAGGGCAGAGACTTCTTACTATTTCCATGACCACACCCCTACTATATAGCACAGAGTCTGGCACAGCGTAGGGACTAGAAAAATATTTCTTAAATGGAAACTATGTATTGAATGAAAGTGTATTTCAGCTCACTTCAGGAAGAACTAATGATTAAGTGCTCCTGGTTCTGTGAATGAGATTCTCCTTTTTTGTCTGAGTGATTCCACCTCCATGCTCAACAGGCTAGTCCTGAGATGGTGGTCTGAGATTCACCAACTCATCCTACTTTAAATCTGCATTTCCTAAATTCTTAATGCAGGTGCTTCCCGACAAATTAATAAACATTAGGAGGAAGTTATACTTTCTGCTTCAAGGTTTGGATTGTAAAAGAAGAGGAAATACTGTCATGTCTAACTGTAGAGCAAAGAAGTGGTACTGCATAGATAGTTGTTCTGAGAGACTCCCCAGCCAGGCTGCCTGAGTTCAGATCCTGATTCTCTCACTTACCAGCTGTGTGACCTCAGGCAGGCACCCTAACCTTTTGGTTTCTCAATCTCCTCACTTGTAAAACGAGGATAAAAATAATATCTACCTCAAAGGGTGATTGTGAGGCTTCAAAGCATGAGTGCAATCCATGATTAATTTCAGCAATGCATAACACTGACTAAAATCAATTCTTCTCAAAATCTATAGGGTGCAATGGCACTGGCCCCAAAAGTATGACCTTGTGTCAAAAGAAAACCACCTGCATTTCTAATATTTTCTAATTTATATTTTCCAACCACATCTCTACCTCTGAGATTAATGACTTTATTAATTGAAGGGAGAACTTCCGTCATAATGCTGATGATTTTAAGGACATTACAGAATTGGTAAGAATCGAGAAATTTTAAGATGGCCTATATTAATTTAGAATGCCCTTTGTGGTACTGACCTTTACAAATAGCATTTCTGAATTTCATCAGCCAGCTTCCAGTCCTACTTACAGAGTTGGCTTTAACATGCAGCTTTTCATATGTTCTGAATGGGGGTTATTTCTAGAGGAATGTGGAGGGAAGAAGGAGAGGGGGCGTCTCTCTGGTGGAAATGTGAAAACAGCAGCTCTTTGAATGTTGTGCATGACGTAGCCTGGGAAATGTGAGCAGCTGCTGGCGGAGTGGTGGGGGGAGGTTCACACGCAGCGGGAGACTGGGAAAAGCAAAGATGCAAACCACCGGGGCAAACAAATGCAGAAGAATGGCTGGGGCGAGGTCAGGCTGCAGTGAGCAAAGGGAGGTCAGCCTGGAGGGAGAAGGACACTTGGAAGAAAAATGAAAAACGCAGTGAGAGTTGTGAGCCAAGGGCAAATGTCAGCTGTACACTGAGGGAGAAGGAAAAGAGAATATGAGCATTGGGGCAATTTTAAGTACTCGTCATTATATGTGTATTTCTGGGGAGAAATTAAAGAGATCGAGAAGCTAAGAGAAATACATACTTGCATACGTACATAAAAATGCTGTTTGAACACATCTAACAGGAGCCCAGGCCATCTTTGAAAACAATAATGAAAGAGTTATCTGTATTGCCATAGTAGCTGGCTTCAAAACTAGCAAAAAGTGTTCCTTATGAAAACAAATTAGGAAGTAAGTGGTCCAGAAAGATCAAGCATTCAGGTAACCAAACCAGTATCTTATGATGAGTTGGGTTCACTTTATACTCTCTCTCAACAATGAATATGCCTTGCATCCTCTCTAACTGATAAATATCTCTTTGGCTCCTACTGGCTGCATTCTCATTTTGTACCTCATAAAACTGTTTTGGTCACCCTCCCGACCTCACTCATTTTTCTCCCTATAGTCCTGCACATCCTGGTGGCTTTTGACAAAATAAAGTATGCCTCTGAAAACTAGATTCTTCTTTGGGGTAAGGGAGGATGGACTCTGGAACATCTGGTCTATGTTACTTTCAGGGTTACCTGGGCAACTTCAGTATCATTCCTCTTGACTAAAGTACAATTAGCTGTAAAAACACTGTAAGCCACACTGACTGAGGAAAATGTACATAAGCTTGACACTGCCCTTTGCCCTAAGTATGTTCTAAGGGCTGCGACTAGGCTGGACATTCAGATTTATACATTCTTTTAAATATTTAAAGGACATTGTTCACGTCCTCTTTTTTTTTTTTAAACAAAGATGAGGTTCAGCATAAATGATTGTTCTTTCTTTACCAAAAAGATATTTTCCTTGAACCTAATTGTCCTTTTTGTCATAGGTCAATCTATTCCTAATGTCAACAAATCCTTCTGTGATCTAACCTTTTCTAAAACAAACACATTCTTCTTTTCCCTTTGTTCTTTCCATTTCCTTTATCCTCCACTTAAAAACAAAAAAACAAAAACAAAAACTCCTGCCCACGGGCACATCAAACTTGATGTTCTAGTTGAAATCTTTTTATAGAAGCTACCTACAGTTTAGAATGTGTTTGAGTAACTTTTCCCACAGTATTTTTGGATACTTGCTTTCAGTCTTTCAATCCTGTGGCTCCTTTATTAACTTTCCAAGAATTAGAGGATCCCCACATGGTCGCTGAGAGTCAGACATAACTGGGCAACTTATCTTTCACTTTTCACTGTCATGCATTGGAGAAGGAAATGGCAACCCACTCCAGTGTTCTTGCCTGGAGAATGCCAGGGACGGGGGAGCCTGGTGGGCTGCCATCTATGGGGTCGCACAGAGTCGGACATGATTGAAGCAACTTAGTAGCAGCAGCAGCAGCAGCACATGATTAAAGTACTATTTAATATCTGTTAATTCTGAAAAAGTGATCAGCTGATAAAAATCTGTATGACTTTAATAACACAATTGCAGTTACTAATTTATGAAAAATGCTGGTATATGGGTCAAACCAGTCAGTCCTAAAGGAAATCAACCCTGAATATTCATTGGAAGGGCTGATGCTGAAGCTCCAATACTTTGGCCACATGATACAAAGAGCCAACTCACTGGAAAAGACCCTGATGCCTGGAAAGGTTGAAGGCAGGAGGAGAAGGGGGTGACAGAGGATGGATGGCATCACCAACTCAATGGACATGAGTTTGAGCAAGCTCCAGGAGACAGTGAGGGACAGGGAAGACTGGTGTGCTGCAGTCCATGGGGTCACAAAGAGTCGGACACAACTCAGTGACTGAATAACAATTGGTATATGGGCAAGACAATCGTGTGCTGAAACTACAGATGGTACTTCATGCAAAACTATATTTCCACACCTCTCTATAAAGCTCTGTGACCCACAGTTTGAGGATGAATTTTACAGGTGGTCACAGATCAACAGCATCTCCTGGGAGCTTGACAGAAATGCAGAATCATAGGCTCCAGCCAATACCTACTGAGTTTTGAGGGCTGTTTCAACCAGCTATGCAGGTGACATTTATCCATGCTAGGTTTTGAGAACTACTTTCTAGACCAGTAGTATCCAACAGAAATAGAATGAGAGTTGCATACACTATTTACAATTTTCTAGTAGACACATTAAAAAAGTAAAAAAAAGAAACAAACACTGTCAGGTGTTTTACTTGAAGCTACAGGCTCACTGTGTTCATTTTTAAGAGAAATGCCTAAATTCAAACGATTAAAAATATGTGTGAGATTAATTATATGATATATTTTACTTAACCAAGTACATCAAATATTATCACTTCAGCATATAAAAAATATTAATGAGATCGTTTACATTCTTTTTTTGGTACAAAGTCTTTCAACACACCTCAATTTGGACTGGCTATATTCAAGAGCTCAGTATCCACATGTAGCTATCAGAGTGGAAAGCATAGTTCTAGATCATGTGTCATGAAATACAGTAACTCTAAATTATTTACATTATGTTTATTATATTTATCCATATTCACAGTTTTGGATTTATAAATTCATATGGTGTTACCAGGAATCTACTAAGTTTCCCTTTACCCTCTTCTCTCTGCCTCAAAGATAAGTCAAGTGCTTGGGTCTCCATGTTTCTGTAGCACTGTAACATTCCTCTAATATAGAATTTTCTGAATGACATTATACTTATTTCCCACAGTCTAACCCCACAGTCATATATATATATATATATATATATATATACTGCTACTGCTGCTGCTAAGTTGCTTCAGTTGTGTCTGACTCTGTGTGACCCCATAGACGGCAGCCCACCAGGCTCCCCCGTCCCTGGGATTCTCCAGGCAAGAGCACTGTAGTGGGTTGCCATTTCCTTCTCCAATGCATGAAAATGAAAAAAAAAGTGAAGTCACTCAGTCATGTCTGACTCTTTGTGACCCCATGGACTGCAGCCTACCAGGCTCCTTTGCCCATGAGATTTTCCAGGCAAGAGTACTGGAGTGGGGTGCCATTGCCTTCTCCTGTATGTGTGTGTGTATGTGTATATATATATATGACTTGTGCAAGGTACCATGAGATGTTTTCTATTGGAAAATCCCATGGAGAGAGGAGCCTGGTGGGCTACAGTCCATAGGGTCACAAAGAGTTGAATATGACTGCAGCAACTGAGCACACACACACACACACACACGTGTGTGTGTGTATATATATATATAATTATTTAAAAAACCTTTTAAACTCAGCTGTACTCAGCAAGTGCTTAATATAGATGAACATTTCTTAAAGCATGAGCTCTGGATCAGCAGCATCAGCCTCACTTGGGAGCTAGTTAGAACTGCAGAATCTCAGGCCCCATTCCCGACCTACTGAATCAAAAACTTCCCAAGTGGGGCCCATCCACAGCAGTCACATAGTGATCTGTGTTTTAGTAAGTCTTCTGGTGTCATGAACATTTTAGAATCACTGATGCAGGAAAACATTTCCTTTGAGAATGGCCACAGATGTATCATTTTCTTCTGAGTTCTGTGATATAACCACAAGGAGAATCATTTCTGGTCTTGTTAAAGAAAAAGTCCAGGGAAGGCATGCAAAGCAGATATCAGTAGACCAGCCCTCAGTGAGTAAAAAAAAGTGTTAGTTGCTCAGTCATGTCCAACTCTTTGTGACCCCATAGACTGTAGCCCGCCAGGCTCCTCATTCCATGGGATTCTCCAAGCAAGAATACTGGAGTGGGCTGCCATTTCCTTCTCCAGGGGGTCTTCCCAACCTAGGGATCAAACCTGGGTCTCCTGTATTGTAGGGAGATTCTTTATTGTCTGAGCCACCAGGGAAGCCTTCAGTTGGTAATGGGTCCACATTATTTCTAAGAGGAATCCGCCCAGGTCACCTACACTGCCTACCTAGAAGGGGCTCCATAAAGCACAACATAAAATGATTAGTACAAGATCCTTAAAAAAAAATGATGAAAATGTTCAAAATCCATCAATTCATTTAAAGGATCAAATCATGTGCTCAATAATGAAAAGGACAGATAGAGAGAGAGTGAGAGATAGCCTGCTTCAAAAAGCTCTCCCACCCAAGTAAAGAACATAAACTTCTCTGTTGGAATTTTTAATTTTTTTAATTAAAAATTTTATTTAGCTTTTTTTTAAATGAAGCCATGAAAATATTTCTGTTGCCCAGCTAAATATGGCTCCTTCCACGAATCTTGCTAATCTGATTATGGAGATCAACCTCACAGTCAGAAACTATTGCACAATTTGTAAATAGGAGATCTGAAAAGGTACTACTTTTATAGTATTAGTGTCACAATAGCATATATATATTTTTTGTTTATAAGACGGAGAAAGGGAGGGAGGGTGGGACATTATGGAAGTAATGAAATAAAATATATCTATAAAACTTGGCTTAAGTTGGCACAAGTGGTGAAGAGAGTTTTGGTCATGATGTCCTTGGACCAGATACGACAATGACAATGTTTGCTTGGTACCCAGTAGCTGGTTAATCAGTGCCAACTAAACAAAAGAAGAAGCAAAGAATGAAAGAAGGAAGGGAGTGTATAGAAGATGAGGGTCTAGATCCCCGTGACATCAAGTTACCGCAAAGATGTGAAGATAGAGTACAAAACTGTCCATATGACTTTGGAAAACTTTTAGGAAACCTTTAAAAACATACATAATTCATGATGCTGTCCTTAAACATATTTAAAGAATGTCACACAGAGAAATGTCTTCATATTTAATATTTTTCAAGTGATTACATTTCATACATCCTACAGTCAACAAAGCATTTACTCTTTATATTAAAGTGTATTTTCAGCTCCTGTTGCTATTCATGGGTTTACTCATGAGGGTGAGAAATGGGTAGAACATTCCCTAGTAGTACTTTCTTATAGAATATTCCCGCTCGTACTCTTATAGAATATTCCCTATAGTACTTGTGTTTGGTGACTAAAGAGCACAACTTTGGCACTAAAAGTATGTGCACTGCTTCAAAATTAGAAGGGCTTATCATCAGTTTAATTTTCTTCCCGTTTGGTTTCAATACTCATTTCTCCTGGATCAGATATTAACACTGGTTCCACTTTAAAGGCTAACTCATTAAATTCACTTTTGGTTGCTTTTAGTACCATTGCTGAATTCTAAAGACAATGAGAAATATAATGCTTTATAATTTTATATTTGAAACGACAGGTATGATTTTAAGGGGTACATTGAACTGGGGCTCATTAATCCATTGGTTTGCAAAGGAAGCTTTCAAAGTTAATATTCCTGAGGATCATTTAAAAACGAAGGGAAGCATGGAAAAAAAAGTGAAATATTATGTTGCCCAAAACAGCTCTAAAGTATGACTTTGTTAAGTCCACTGTGAGACAAGGCAACAAAAAGAGTAGGGAGTTGCAGCTCAGATCTGATTTAGATTGTGACTGCCACTTAAAAGCTATGCGACTGTGAATGTGTCACTTACCGTCTCTAAGTCTCAGTTTCCTTACTTGTACAAGGACACAATGATATTATGTAATCATAATACATAATCATTACGTTTTGAGGATTAAGTGAAACAATGTACATGAAAACTTTTTGCTATTACAAGGAATAATGGTTTCCTTTGCAAAAACACATCGTCCAATGGTGTCATAGAAACATCCACACTAACGTGCCCACTCTAAGGGAGAAAGCAGGATTTTATTCCCACAGAGAGTTTCAAATGGGCAAAGCAATGGCTCTATACTTCTATTTGTGGATTCAATATAAATCCAGAACTCCCTGTACATTCTATTTCTATGTACAGATATTCTGTGACTGGATCTTACCCTGCTGTTGATGTTCAGATCTCTATGGTTTATCTGTTTCTAACATTTTGAGAGATATTACATACAGCTAGAAAACCAGCATGACTTTTCTTTAAAGTAAAAATTAATGGCCCATGTAAGAAACCCAGGACAGATTTTCCCAGGTGGCTCGATAAGAATCTGCCTGCCAATGCAAGGGATACGGGTTCGATCCCTGGTCCCAGAAGATTCCACATGCTGCAGAGCAACTAAATCACGAGTGAGCCTGTGTGCCACAATTACTGAATCCCTGGGCTTCCCTGGTGGCTCAGACAGTAAAGAAAATGCCCGCAATGCAGGAGACCTGGCTTCGATCCCTGGGTTGGGAAGATCTCCTGGAGAAGGGAATGGCTACCCACTCCAGCATTCTGGCCTGGAGAATTCCATGGACAGAGAAGCCTGGCAGGCTACAGTCCATGGGGTCGCAAAGAGTTGGTCACGACTGACTGACTTTCACTTTTTTGCATCCCAGAGACTGTGCTCCACAAGAGAAGCCACTGCAATAAGAAGTCTGCACACCACAACTAGAGAGTAGCCCCCATTTGCTGCAACTAGAGAAAAGCCCACACACAGCAAGACACAGTACAGCGTTCCCACCCGGCCCAAAGGTAAACCCAGGATATTCTGATATCAAGTACCTAGAGCCTGGTAGTATGTCATTCCACTTCTTCAATTACACTATTTGCTCAAATGTAAGACTCTTTTTCTTAGACTTATGTCTACCCTCCCACTACCCCAATTCTCCATTCTTGCTTTTTCTTTGAGCAAATCCAGAAGCAAAGATGAACTCTCACTTTTATCATGATTTTCGTTGACTGACATAGCACTGTAAGTGAATGAATTAATGTGATGTCACAATAATGGAGGGCTAACACCCTCCTCCACAGAAGCTGGGTAATCCTTTAGTCTCCCACATATTCTTCTAAATGGACAATGTTCTCGATAGGTTGTTATGAGTTGCTCTTCCAGTAATGGGGATAGAGTTGTTTGATGTGAACCTCATTTCTTGCTTTGTTCCTTTTCTGAATAAGTACTCACATTTATAATATAGCAGAATGGTTAGATTCTGGTCAGATAAAAGAATGGAATCAAGTTGACTCAGCTATGTGCAACTTAAAACCTTGAATTTATCACCTTTCTGCTAGAAAAAACACTTAAGTCTACTCTTAAGGTCACATTAAAAAATAGCAACATGTGGAATGTGCCACAATAAGAGCATATACCACAAACTGAACCATTTACTATGAGAAGGCTGTCTATAAGGGTGTTTGGGGATGAGGGTTTTAAAAGCTAGAATTATACTGATGGAGGAATATAATTCCAGTCAGTCACATTTGTATTATGAAGAGGAAGCAAATCCACTGATTCTAAACTAAATTCCAACATATGTGGATCTCCCCCAGATATGCACATACAGAATCAGGACTGAATGGACTGTGACCTAAGATAAAATGCATTATCTTGTTTTACAAATGTGGAAATAGAAGCTTTGAGAGGTCAAATGGCTTTCCCAAGATAATATGGTCAAATAATAGCTGAGCTTCAGTTTGCAGTTAGGTGTTCTATCATTCACTCCTACAGTTTTTTTTACTACAACACCTATCTTCTTTATGTACATTCCTAGATTTATAACCAAGTCCCTTATTCATTTTAAAGGATGGATAAAATCAAACTGTTACTATTTTCTCATATTTTATATTTAAATAAATAGTACAACTATGATGGATCACTCACACTGATTTTTTTTAAACTTTCTTTCCTATCAGTCATAATATTTTTATCTCATTTGTAAAATTACATGCCATTTTCACAAATTTATATCACATTCTGAAAGCAAATGTGGCATTTAGCTCTCTAAAAGTAATGTTAAGATAATGGTTCAAGAGTACTTGAAAGGAACAAATGCGACCATTGGTTTTCCTTGGACATTTATTACTTTCCTTATTTATGTTTAAAATGAAAAAAATATACTAAGGATAATACTGATAAGACTTTAATAGTATGTAACCACTATGGGGCAAATAGACATAGAAATGCATGTAATCTCTTAACTATATTGTCTGGCTTTAATCAATGCCACTTATAACAATCTATCATACATATATTTCAAGACTATCATCACAACAAAAATTAAATTATATGAGATCTCGAGAGGTCTTGTTTTTATTAAAGATCTAACAATTCTTCAACAGGACTTTCAATCACACTGCTAAATGGACTGCATATAGGAAAAGTAATCTGGTTTATCATTTTTTTTCTTACTAAAACACTGAAAGCAAATATTTTTAAACCCAGTTTCCTCTTTCCTCTCTGTCCCCAGGAGCATACTTTGTGCATCTTATGAAACTGGAAAAAGAGAAGAAACAATTCTTTAATTCTATAATCAAACCAGTTGCAGGGGTGGGAGTTTATTAGTGGTAGCCTTCATGAAGGGAAAGTGTAGACACACCTCTTTCACCATTCCATTGTCTGAGTTCTTACTATGAGCCAGGTACTGTACCAATAACTCTACAACAATTAGTCCCTTTAACATTACAGCAAGTATGCTGGAGATGAGGAAATGGACAAGCAAAGAGGTCAAGTGACTTCAAGTAAGTCTGATTCGAAAACCTGTATGCTATAATAATAACAATTATAACTGCAGTAACACCAAGAACTAGAATTCACAGTGTTTTTTACTATGTAGCTAATACTGTACTAAGCACGTCTCATGTGTTTTGACTTACTCATCCTAACAAAAGACCAATATTTTAGGAACATTTAACATTCCCATTTTCTTCAGGTAAAACACTGAGACACAGAAAAGTTAATTTGCCAAAGGTCCCATAGCCAGTAAGCATGACCTTGCGCACACTTACATTCCCTTTATTTACTATGAAAAACTTTCATGAGTCGGTTTGTGGTAGGATAGCCTTTCTTTAAAAGATTTAGAATGTGTCCTACCATTAACTTTTGTTTTAAGTTAGGATTCCAAAAGGAAAGACATTTTAAGAATCCAAGGTATGATAGTACAAAGTAATGGCATGCCAGTAATTTAGTTCTTAAAGCATGATTCAGTATTATCTTCCATGTTAACTGCAAGATATAGTAAAGTCTAACTTTAAGCCATTTAAAAATTAATATTAATATGCTTAAAATGAAATAATAAATTATTAAATAATACAAAATATCATACACTCACAAACTATCATGAGTATCATATGAAGAAATTACTTGCATTGTTCCTTACAAACAAGCCTTATCTGTATATTGCCTTATTGAGAGAAGAAACTGCAATGTTTATAATGTGCCTACCTGCAGAAGCTTCCATCTGGTGTTCAGGTCTTCCAGAGTGCTGAGATTATATGGTGATAACTGAATGCCCAACGTGGTGAGTTGGCGAGCAAGGTCATTGACGTGGCTTACATTCTCTTTTAGAGGTGCAATTTCTCCTCGAAGTGCCTGTATGAAATAATCAAGGACAAAATGGAAGATGAGACTATTTAAAGCAAAAAAAAAACAAAAACAGACACATGGGAACTACATGGTGTCGTATTCTGTTTGGGATGTCAGTAACATTTGCCCTTTTCTAGTGGTATTATAACAGTGAACATTTGTTAATGGATGGCTAACTAATGTTTGGAGAAGGGAATGGCAACTCACTGCAGTATTCTTGCCTAGAGAATCCCATTGACAGAGGAGCCTGATGGGCTACAGTCCACGGGGTCGCAAAGAATCGGACATGACTTAGCGACTAAACAACTCAACTAATGTCTACTGAGTACTTGTTATGTGCCTAATTCTGTGAGGAGCTCTGTCCAAACATCATCTGATTTTATTCCTACACAATAACCCTATGAGGTTGGTAGTTGGAGAATTATCATTTTACACATAAGAAAAAAAAAATCACAGAGGTTAAACTTTGCCTGAGGCTCCATGGGTCAAAACTGAGGAACCTGGGATACATAATCAGATTTGTCTGCCTCTAGAGTGCACATTCTTAACAATTATATTTAGATCCCTTTCTGAAGAAATTCTGCATTGGCAAAGTAATGGGAAGAATACAATGCTGCTAGATTCTGAATTCTACTCATCTCACAACCAAAAGTGGGGGCTTTTTTTTTTTAACAGTAAAAGATGTACTCAGTCATGAAATATTACATGCATACTTTGTACCAACTATATAAATAAATCGTTTCAATTAGAGATGAGGGTATTTTGTCAAATCCTAAGCCTGAGTTCCTGATCTCCTAGTATTTTAGTCCTTGTAGCAATGACTGAAGAAGGCTCCCATGAGACTTCTCAGCTGTCTCTGGAGCACCAGAGCAGGATTCCATGATGCCATGCATCATGACAATCTGTTGATCAGAAGCAGCCTATGCAAATACTGGGTTGATATGATCATGCATATTCTCTTCTCCATTGAGAGGACATTTATGGATCTTTAACGTGATGCGTGAGGTCCCAATGTTCTAACGAGCAATTTCTAAGGGACAAATTCCCTCACTTAGGAGAATAGTTTGTGTAACAGAATCTCTGTGCACAAGGACAGCATCACTTACTTGGCTATACGTGCCGCTATGATTTGCTTGATCTGAGCAGGTGTTATTTTTCTGGTTCAATATGCTACTGGAGATCAGTAGAGAAATAACTTCAGAAAGAATGAAGGGAGGAACCAAAATAAAAACAACACCCAGGTGTGGATGTGACTGGTGATAGAAGCAAGGTCTGATGCTGTAAAGAGCAATATTGCATAGGAACCTGGAATGTTAGGTCTATGAATCAAGGCAAATTGGAAGTGGTCAAACAGGAGATGGCAAGAGTGAACATCGACATTCTAGGAATCAGCGAACTAAGATGGACTAGAATGGTGAATTTAACTCAGATGACCATTATATCTACTACTGTGGCGATAAATCCCTTAGAAGAAATGGGGTAGCCATCATAGTCAACAGAAGAGTCTGAAATGCAGTACTTGGATGCAATCTCCAAAATGACAGAATGATCTCTGTTCATTTCCAAGGCAAACCATTCAATATCACGGTAATCCAAGTTTATGCCCCAACCAGTAATGCTGAAGAAGCTGAACGGTTCTATGAAGACCCACAAGGCCTTTTAGAACTAACACCCCAAAAAGATGTCCTTCTCATTATAAGGGACTGGAATGCAAAAGTAGGAAGTCAAGAAACACCTGGCTAAGTCACTTCAGTCGTTTCCGACTCTGTGTAACCCAATAGACTGCAGCCCACCAGGCTCCCCCATCCCTGAGATTCTCCAGGCAAGAACACTGGAGTGGTTTGCCATTTCCTTCTCCAATACATGAGAGTGAAAAGTGAAAGTGAAGTCACTCAGTCGTGTCTGACTCTTAGTGACCTCATGGACTGCAGCCCACCAGGCTCCTCTGTCCATGGGATTTTCCAGGCAAGAGTACTGGAGTGGGGTGCCATTGCTTTCTCCAAAACACCTGGAGTAACAGGCAAATTTGGCCTTGGAGTACAGAATGAAGCAGGGCAAAGGCTAACAGAGTTTTGCCAAGAGAATGCACTGGCCATAGCAAACATCCTCTTCCAGCAACACAAGAGAAGACTCTACACATGGAAAACACCAGATGGTAAACACCGAAATCAGATTGATTATATTCTTTGCAGCCAAAGATGGAGAAGCTCTATACAGTCAGGAAAAACAAGACCGGGAGCTGACTGGAGAAGCTCTATACAGTCAGGAAAAACAAGACCGGGAGCTGACTGTGGCTCAGATCATGAACTCCTTATTGCTAGATTCAGACTTAAATTGAAAAAAAGTGGAGAAAACCACTAGACCATTCAGGTATGACCTAAATCAAATCCCTTATGATTATACAGTGGAAGTGAGAAATAGATTTAAGGGACTAGATCTGATAGACAGAGTGCCTGATGAACTATGGACAGAGGTTCGTGACATTGTACAGGAGACAGGAATCAAGACCATCCCCAAGTAAAAGACATTAAAAAAAAGCAAAATGGCTGTCTGAGGAGGCCTTACAAATAGCTGTGAAAAGAAGAGAAGTGAAAAGCGAAATAGAACAGGAACAATATTCCCATTTGAATGCAGAATTCCAAAGAATAGCAAGGAGAGATAAGAAAGCCTTCCTTGGTGATCAATGCAAAGAAATAGAGGAAAACAACAGAATGGGAAAAACTAGATCTCTTCAAGTAAATTAGAGATACCAAGGGAACATTTCATGCAAAGATGGGCTCAATAATGGACAGAAATGGTATGGACCTAACAGAAGCAGAAGATATTAAGAAGAGACGGCAAGAATACACAGAACTGTACAAAAAAGATCTTCATGACCCAGATAATCACAATGGTATGATCACTCACCTAGAGCCAGACGTCCTGGAATGTGAAGTCAAATGGGCCTTAGGAAGCATCACTACGAACAAAGGAAGTGGAGGTGATGGAATTCCAGTTGAGTTATTTCAAATTCTAAAAGATGATGCTGTGAAAGTGCACTCAATATGCCAGCAAATTTGGAAAACTCAGCAGTGGCCACAGGACTGGAAAAGGTCAGTTTTCATTCCAATCCCAAAGAAAGGCAATGCCAAAGAATGCTCAAACGACCACACAACTGCACTCATCTCACATGCTACTAAAGTAATGCTCAAAATTCTCCAAGCCAGGCTTCAGCAATATGTGAACCATGAACTTCCTGATGTTCAAGCTGGTTTTAGAAAAGGCAGAGGAACCAGAGACCAAATTGCCAACATCCACTGGATCATGGGAAAAACAGAGAGGTCCAGAAAAACATCTATTTCTGCTTTATTGACTATGCCAAAGCCTTTGACTGTGTGGGTCACAATAAACTGTGGAAAATTCTGAAAGAGATGGAAATACCAGACCACCTGACCTGCCTCTTGAGAAACCTGTATGCAGGTCAGGAAGCAACAGTTAGAACTGGACATGGAACAACAGACTGGTTCCAAATAGGAAAAGGAGTACATCAAGGCTGTATATTGTCACCCTGCTTATTTAATTTATATGCAGTACATCATGAGAAACACTGGGCTGGATGAAGCACAAGCTGGAATCAAGATTGCCGGGAGAAATATCAATAACCTCAGATATGCAGATAACATCACCCTTATGGCAGAAAGTGAAGAAGAACTAAAGAGCCTCTTGATGAAAGTGAAGGAGGAGAGTGAAAAAGTTGGCTTAAAGCTCAACATTCAGAAAACTAAGATCATGGCATCTGGTCCCATCACTTCATTGCAAATAGATTAGGAAACAGTGGAAACAGTGGCTGAGTTTATTTTGGGGGGGCACTAAAATTTCTGCAGATGGTGACTGCAGCCATGAAATTGAAAGACGCTTACTCCTTGGAAGGAAAGTAATGACCAACCTAGACAGCATATTAAAAAGCAGAGACATTTCTTTGTCAACAAAGGTCTGTCTAGTCAAGGATATGGTTTTTCCAGTAGTCATGTATGGATGTGAGAGTTGGACTATAAAGAAAGCTGAATGCCGAAAAATTGATGCTTTTGAACTGTGGTGTTGGAGAAGACTCTTGAGAGTCCCTTGGACTGCAAGGAGATCCAACCAGTCCATCCTAAAGGAGATCAGTCCTGGGTGTTTATTGGAAGGACTGACATTGAAGCTGAAACTCCAATACTTTGGCCACCTGATGCGAAGAGCTGACTCATTGGAAAAGACCCTGATGCTGGGAAAGATTGAGGGCAGGAGGAGAAGGGGATGACAGAGGATGAGATGGTTGGATGGCATCACCGAATCAATGGACATGAGTTTGGTGATGGACAGGGAGGCCTGGCGTGTTGAGGTTCATGGGGTCACAAAGAGTCGGACACGACTGAGCGTCTGCACTGAACTGAATGTCGATAAAAGCACTGTTTACACAGACTTCATCTAAAACCTTCCAGTTCCTTCTGACTCCAAATGGAAGGAACCAGTGTGTACGTTCTAAATAAGAATGGGATTATCCAAATCCAAGTTCCTGTCTCATCACTAAAATGTGGCATTGTATGGAACCTAAGACCCTTAAATAATTCATAGATAATATGATATTTTGACACATCACTCTGTTGAACTTTCAGTTTTTGAAAAGTGGCCATTAAAAATATTATATTAAAGAATCATGGGGTTCCTTCTGGGAATGACAAAAGCATTCTGGAGTTAAGACAGTGGTGACGGTGGCATGGCTTTGTGAATAGACTATACACCACCGAATCACATACTTTAAAACTATGAATTTTATGGTATGTGAATTATATATAAAAAAATACAAAGAGAAATGGACAGAAACCTGTCTGACTGACCATGTAGATACAAAAATTATATCTGATATTTTCATCTTTATTTAATTTCACATCAGTGGAATATCATAGGAATCATTCTGAAACGAAGACAGTTGTTATAGGAATTGATAGCAAATATTATTCTATTTTCTCATAAATACATACATAAAAGGATCACAATAAATGCCCATGGAGAGAGGCAGTTAAACTCCATAAATATGAATTCATATCTCTAAAAAGAAGTGATTCATAATCACTTTGCTTGGCGTAATAGAAAGGTTAGAAATCAGATTTCTTAAATGTCAGCGGGGAAACCTGGACAAAGACAATGTTAATAAAAATGGAGCCATTGTCTTCTGGATAATAACATGCATTTCTAGTAACCACAAGTAAATATCACTTGAGTGGGAATCATAAAGAGGAATCATTGCACAGATGGCAGGAGAGCCAGGCAGAATCTGACAACAGTGCAGATTAACCCCATACACTCATCACTGCCTTCACTAGTGTGGCTCTTGGTCCCTGAGTTCAGCATCCACCTCACTTCAGTCATATCTAGATTTCAGCTCCCCTTGGATTACATGATGCACATGGCCAAGGGTCTCTATTAGTGTATTTTGATTTTCAGTTTCTTCCTCAAAGTCCTGAACACAGATTTTCTTTTAATTGAAAGATAATTGCTTTAAAATGTTGCGTTAGTTTCTGCTATAGAACAACGTGAATCAGCTATAAGTATACATATATCCCCTCCTTCCTGAGCCTCCCTCGCATCCCCACATCCCACTCCTCCAGGTCATCACAGAGTGCTGAGCTGAGCTCCCTGCGCTGTATAGCAGCTTCCCACTAGCTATTTTATGCATGGTAGTGTATATAAGTCAATGCTACTTTCCCAATTCATCCCACTCTCTCCCCTGCTGTGGACACAGATTTTTAATCCTGCATCAGTATTCTGGAGGACAAAAGAGATTTTAAAAAATAAGTTTCAATGTTCATAATTAATCACAACACACTCTCTCCTTTCCCCTCTATTTTCCTTCTCTCCCCAAAACCCCTGTCCCCTCACTCACACACACACAGAGTCATGGGATCATGGCTTCTTTTTTGTTTCTTCTGCTTGTATCATCCAACTGTAGCAGAAGTTCCCTTAACTGATCTCCATTTAAGACTCATCAGATTAGCCAGAGTTTTTATTGTCTGAGAAATATACTGACTGGGGCCGCTAACAGTCACTAAGTAAAATGTTAAGATGTATGTGTCATAAGTATGGCGTTCAGCTCTCATTAGTTGACTTGTCAATGTGTGTATATTCTCAAACCTGCTTTTGCCAATTAGTATTGCAGTTACATAATTTAATGAAAGATTTCCTAAACCAAAGAACTAGAATCCTAAAAAGAAAGTAAGTTATTATTCCTATAAAAAATAAGGTTAAATATTCTGGAAAGTTGCTTTAAAAAAAGAAAAAGAAGTATTACTGAATTGGGTGCCAACTAGGCAACTGTAAGAGATTAGGAAACCCATATGAAAAGGTTAGAAGGATTCCAAAGTACTTAGAATGCTTCCCATGTTTCCCAATGGATTCTGTCTGCATTAAGGAAACCTGCACTGGAAATCAGAGTCTGTAGTATCAGTGTAATTCATGGCAAACCCTAATCAGGGAACCTACACTCGAAGTAAAATTCCTTCACACAGCATTAAAATATTAGTGACTATTTTACACAAAATAAAATTTTTACTGACTTTTTCAATTAACTGTTGAACTCCAGGTCCTAACTGAATTGGAATAGAGAGCATTTATTTTAAATGTTGACTACTACGACTTTACTACCACTGCTACTGCTACTACTATTATTATTAAAGGGGAAAAGCCATATGTTCTGTTTAATATGAATGCCTAAGTCTTTGTTAAGATAAATGGAAGCTTTGATTAGGGGGACGTTTGTTGCTAAAGAGGTAATTTGGTGCAAAGGTTCACTTTGGGAAGATAATCATGGTAGGCTTGATCAGAATGATGAACTTCAGCCAGCTAGAAGTCATGGTGAGGGTGCTGAGCACATGACAATGGAGGAAAGGAGACAGATGACGGTAGAAAAGAAGACGAGAAAAAGAAGGCACGAGAGTGTCTAAGACAGTCTTCACCTTAACATGTGACCTGGCTTCTAGTGGCAGCTCCATACCACCTGAGGACGGCTCACTGATGTACATAACAAGAAGCATGGCCCCTAAACACTGAGTCACAGGACATGTTATGCATAGAGTGAACACGGGGGACTTCCCTGATGGCCCAGTGGTTAAGACTCCAGCATGCAATGCAGGGGACACAATTCTATCCCTAAGCCTGTGCACCACAACTAATGATGCTGCATGCCCTGGGCCATAACTTGAGAGTTCGTGCGCTGCAACAAAGATCCCACATGACCCAACTAAGACTCGACACTGCCAAATAAATTAAAAAAAAAAAAAAAAGAGTGAATACAGGTACAATTCATTTAAGTAACATAGAATTTGATTGTATTTCAAATATTAGCACTTTTAATATTGCTGATATTATTAATATACCTAGACATTCATGTTTACATTATTAAACACTAAACACAAAACACCCAAAAAAGTACAGTCTACTCTGAACAATATGATGTGCTATTTCAGTACCATCAGAATTTCATTAGATCGTATTCTAGTTTGGAAGCAGTAACTGAGAAAACATTCAAGGAAGCCATTATACTCTGGGTTTTCTTTGAAACATTTAAACATCTGGAATATGCTCGCCATGAAAGAGCGAACCAAGTCTAATTTTATTGTGACTAGTTTCATGCAGGCAGAATTTTCACTTCATTAAATGCTGTCTGATTATAGATATAAATGTACTGATTTAGAATGATATATAAGTTTGATATGCCAAGTTTTTTCTTTTTTATGACATTTAATTGCTTGTAAGAACTTTGCTTATCTTTATGTAAAGATTTGTTCAAATATAGATTTAGCAGCTCAGTCGACAACCACTTTGCAACAAAACAAAGGCATTGTCTTCTAACTAGAGAACATTTTTGAGGGAGTAATTTTTTTAATGACTTAATAGGTATGGACTATTCTGGAAGGCATAGAAGGTCAATTTGGAGCAATGAAAAAGGTAAGTTGAGGTACTTTGACTTTGGGGACCTCTATTTCTTCTGTGAAGTAGGAAGCAACTGACCTGGTATATAATCAGTGTGCAATGAACATTCATTGAATGAAAACATGAGTGAAGGGTAAGTGGGAACATTGAAATTAGTTGTGCGAGAGAATACGAGAGGGAGGTGAACAAACAAATGTAGGGAGGTTGCCAGACAGTGTTGAGGGCTCACTTGAGGAAGAAGACAACAACTTTTTAGCAGAACCCATCTGCCCAATTTTCTCTTTCTCCAACAGCATTCCAGGCAAATGTGGAAGAAACAGTTGATCCAGGTTTGGGGTTTTGTCAGATGGTTGTGGCACAAATGCTCAGGGATATGAGAGTTTAAATTTTAGCAGGAATGTGACTGCAAAATGCAACTAAAGGGGATTTGGAGGGAAGTGAAGCAAGATGAGGCTTGTAGATGGAGAGAATGTAGAGGGCTTAATGGTGGACATCAAGACCATCCAAGAAAGGTGGCAGTTAGATGAAATGCATAAGCAGGCAAGAAGGAGAGGAGACTGAAATGCTAGAATTAGAGTTTATAATTCTATTTCATTATATTACATAAATTCTATAATTTCTTATATAATTTATTTTATATAATTAATTATAATTCTATTTAAGAATTTATAAATTGTGACATGATATACATTTCACAGTTACATACACACACACACAGAGACACACACACACACACACACACATACTGTTCTCTTTATATATTAATGGTACTCCTGAGAATGAAACACTTCCCTTCTTAATGATATTAAACACTATTCCTGAAATCTTAACCTACTGCTTCATAGAGGTCCTATCTCACCAGGAATTCAAGAATAGAATGATCTGACAATGAAGTATCATTCTAGGGCTACATACACTGGGCAGAGAAATTTACATCAAAAATACTATCTAAGAAGCAAAGTAGGGGCCAGCTGCCTTTCCCTCTACAATGAAACCTTACTGAACAAACTGTGAACCAAAAGCCCAAGAAATAGCCTGAAAAGAGTGTTAGCACAAGTCCCAGGACTCTTCATGCTGGTTTAGTAGCTGAGGGGGAGGAAATGGAAATCATGACCTCCAGATCCAGGTCTTTGGTCCTGGTGTTGAGACTCCAACATGTGGCTTAGGGAAGGCCTCATGGAACCCAGTTACTCAGAGTTAGGGGTAGGTACAGCCTGGCTGTGTTTTGCAGCTTCTGCATTTCTGGATGGGTTTATCATCCTGATGGGAGTGAATAGCCACCACTGGAACCTAAAGAGCCAAGGACCATATCCTGCTTTGCCCAGAAGTAGAAAGGCCTGGAGCCTCTTAAATACCTGGGGGGAATGTGGTAGGACCCATCCTAACAAGTACCACTAAGTAGCAAATTCTCACCTTCTCTGCAGAGGTTGTCTTCAATTAAAAATACACTAGAGGGGCTCTGCGGGCGGTGGCAAATCTGGCCCAGTATGTAAAGTTGGCGGTGCCTGATGGTGCCTCTGATACGAAGCTGGGTGGGGTAGAGAGTAGAGGGCGGTAGTTGTGGCAGGTGGGAGAAGGAGGAGGCAGTGGTGAATCTCTTATAAATGACTCCAAAGCAGGACCTGGAGGCTAATTTCCAGGAGGATAACAGTCATTCATGACCAAGAAGGAAAGACCTGAGACATGGAATGAACGATTGCAGCCCTTCAGTGTGAGTCAGTGGGCCCTGAGAAAGGGGAATGCCTGCTACCTGACCTTAATTTGACTACAGCCACTCCAACCACTCCCCATGGTGAACCTAGAGGAAACTGAGAATGCAGGATTACAGGCCCCAGTTATCTAAGATGCCTTGTGACCTGCAACCAGAGGATTATACATTCTGAAAAAGACATAATCAAAGGACTATCTCCAACCTGGACAGGACCTTTATCAGATGACACAGATTCACATCAAGATAAAGCTGATGTGCAAAGAAAACCCATGCCCCCAAAGAGATTACAGCCACTCCTCCATACAGATCCAGTGGGAATAACCACAAAAGTCACCTTGGGGCCCCTTAATAGAACAGGGTGAGAGCTCCACGACCCCAACTAGGTAGGGTCTATGAGTCCTGTGTCAGCATTGAAGAAGTTACAGAAGACTGACCATCTGTCCCTCATCACCCCAATAAAGATTTCTTGGGGTTCACATCTCAAGGAAAATTTGAAGTAAGAGATAGATGGTCCCTGGGCTGAACAGCTGGTGATTTTCAAACAGAGCAAAACTGAAGTTTGTCCTCAGCCAGACAAGAATGATGTATTTCCTTTCCTCCACTGTTGCTGCTGCTGCTAAGTTGCTTCAGTCGTGTCCGACTCTGTGCGACCCCATAGATGGCAGCCCACCAGGCTTCCCTGTCCCTGGGATTCTCCAGGCAAGAACACCGGAGTGGGTTGCCATTTCCTTCTCCAATGCATGAAAGTGAAAAGTGAAAGTAAAGTCGCTCGGTTGTGTCCAACTTTTAGCGACCCCATGGACTGCGGCCTACCAGGCTCCTCCACCCATGGGATTTTCCAGGAAGGAGTACTGGAGTGGGTTGTCATTGCCTTCTCCGCCTCCATTGTTAGGAGGGAATAAACTGACAGGGGAATTGTTGCAGTGAAAAGGGAAAAAGAGGAATGAGTTTTTCTTTTTCACTTCTCTGAGAGCAAAGAAGATAAAGAAGAACAGTGAGCATGCCTGAACATTCCTAGTTTATTTTACTTTAACTGCTCCTGATTCCGAATGTCTGTAACTAATTTTGCTTTTCTGCCCCCTAACTCTGCAGGAGCTACACTTCACTTGACTCTATGCTAAATACATCCCCTACCTGATATTTACCTGTACAACAGCCTTCCCCTTGTAGTTACATGTCAGAAAGGAGGCCTCAGAGCCACCAGACTGCCAGACGCAGTTACTGGGTTACTGATGCCAGTTTATGACTGTCTTTGAAATGATGCAAGAGGAAGAAATCAAGATCCTATCACCTTTGTTTCCTCATCACTGACTCCTGACTGCTCCTGACTGTGAACACCTGCATTAGGGACACAGTTCTTGAGGCAGGAGCATACTGTGTTCCCCTCTCCACTACCTGAGAATAAAAGCCACCATTCTAATTCTTCAAAAAAAAAAAAAAAAACCAAAAAACCACACACTAGTAAGGGCTTCCCTGATAGCTCAGTTGGTAAACAATCCTCCTGCAATGCAGCAGACTCTGGTTCGATTCCTGGGATGGGAAGATCTGCTGAAGAATGAATAGGCTACCCACTCCAGTATTCTTGGGCTTCCCTTGTGGCTCAGCTAGTAAAGAATCTACCTGCAATGCAGGAAACCTGGGTTCGATCCTTGGGTTGGGAAGATCCCCTTGAGAAGGGAAAGGCTATCCACTCCAGTATTCTGGCCTGGAGAATTCCATGGACTGTATAGTCCATGTGGTTGCAAAGAGTTGGACACGACTGAGCAACTTTCACTTTCACATAGACTTTGGTGACCTGATGCAAAGAGCCAACTCATTGGAAAAGACCTCAGTACCGGGAAAGATTGAAGGCAGGAGAAGAAGGGGGTGACAGAAGATGAGATGGTTGGACGGCATCACTGACGCAATGGACAGGAGTTTGAGCAAACTCTGGGAGCTGGTGAAGGACAGGGAAGCCTGGCATGCTGAAGTCCATGGGGGTCACAAAGAGTCAGACATGACTGAGCAACTCAACAACAACTACATAGACTAACTTCATCCAGTTGCCCAACCTCCTTTTACCCTTGGACTTTGGGCAGGAGATACTTTTTTGCTTTGGCAAGAGACTGCTGATGTGAATTCTCATTACTAACACCACTAGCTATTCCATCGATTTTCAACAAAACCGAGACATATCACCCTTTCTGTAAGTTCTGCCAAATACGAAGGGACTATGTGGAGCTGAGACACAGGGGCTAGTCTAGTCTGCAGACTGAAGGAGACTTCCCTCTGCTATTAGGATCACTTTTGCCTCTGGTAGAGACATTCTTGACAGTAAAGTATGCCACTGAAATATGTATTCTTTTTAATAGAGATTCAACTGCATTGCATTCCAGCATCAATTTTTATTGTGGCAGCCCAAGGGCAAAGCATTATGCTGTTTTTTTTTTTTTTTTCATTGTCTTCCTTGCTTTCCATTTTCAGGGCAATTCTTGTACGTGTTCATATTTGGACATGATCACTTTGGATGAGCAAAGTGTAGATGTAGCATAATCAGGATGACTTGGGGTAGTTAAATTAAAAAAAAAATGATTTTAGGGAAACAATCTGAAGTTTGTAGGGATGAAAAAATCTGGTGTTTTTATTTTCCGAGCAATTATCAGTTATATTTTAACTATGGTTTCCCCCCAGAGTCACCACCCTTCCAAACTCATGGCACTAAAAGAATAGTAAATGACTGCTCCATTTTTTGCCCATACAGAATCATCATGTTTTTCTGAAAAATGATCTCTAGTTTCTCTTTGTATTACTGGAAAAGAGTGTGCACCCAAACATGAAATTCTTTTTTAAAAAAAACATTTCTTCATTTGCAGCCATCATAATTCTTCATCTTTCAGGACACGGCTTCACTATGAAACTTATAACTCCAATACTCTCAAAGGCTGAATTATAGCTTAACCACACTAACAGTGTCTGTCTTCTTTCTTTTATATGTATGTTCATTTTGTCCTCACAAATATTAATGGGAAATGAGGAACAGAACGGAATTGATCACAAAGGAAAGACTTCTGCCTATAAGAACAAGTGGTATATACATTTGAGTTAATTTCCTCAGAAACTAGTTCCTATAATCCTAACTCTGGATGCTAATTATTTCTTTTTAATAGAAAAATGAAGCAAACAAACCAAAACCAAACAAAAACATTTCAAGCTTTCCATAGCTTTCTAATGACACAATTAAAACAAACAAAAAAGGTAGTTCATGAGTGCTTTACAGAGGCTAAATGCAAAATATGCACAATTAAAATAAAAAGGTCTCTAATGAGTATAAATAAATCATTGAAGCAGGCCACATTCTTCGGCTGCTAAGGAAACAGAAGGAATGCCAACATTTTCTGTCTGACAATTTTAATTACATATAACAAAACATCAAGCAAAATGGCAGTGAATGAAATCTATTTACTTATTTAAAAATAAGTAATAATCCATAAGCCATCAAAAACACCATCCATGAGGACACTGATATTCAAATGCAGGCATTATTTTAGATTAAGTTTTACATTGAACAGGTTTTTTTAATTTGCCAACATTTCTGCCAGCCGAAACTGCTCCTGATCTGTGCCCACATTTACCACTTGCATTGTCCTGGCATAGAGATGCTGTCTTGTTCTCCCCTTCCCCTTTACAGCTTAAAACATCTGTCTAAGGTAGAGCTTCTCGAACAACAGCAAGCATCATAATCACATGGCAGGCTTGTTAACACAGGGATTGCAGGCTCCCACTCTGGCATTGTTAATTCATTAGGTTCACGGTGGATCTGAGAATTTGACACTTTTCACAATAACTTAAAAGATGCTACGGCATCCATAGAACTTACCAAGCTTATTCTTGACTTACACCCTTCATGAATTCTCTTTCCTCAGCCTGGAGTTTTCCATTTGCTCTCGGCCTGGATGCTTGTGTGTGCTCAGTTGCTTCAGTCGTGTCTGACTCTTTGCGACCCCATGGACTGTAGCCCACCAGGCATCTCTGTCCATGGGATTCTCCAGGTAAGAATGCTGGAGTGGGTTACCATGCCCTCCTGCAGGGGATCTTCCCAATCCAAGGACTGAACCCGGGTCTCCTGCACTGCAGGCAGATTCATTACCACTGAACCACCCGGGAAGCTCTGCCGTCTGCCTGCTACTGCTGCTGCTGCTGCTAAGTTGCTTCAGTTGTGTCCGACTCTGTGTGACCCCATAGACGGCAGCCCACCAGGCCCCCCGTCCCTGGGATTCTCCAGGCAAGAATACTGGAGTGGGTTGCCATTTCCTTCTCCAATGCAGGAAAGTGAAAAGTGAAAGTGAAGTCGCTTGGTCATGTCCTACTCTTAGTGACCCCATGGACTGCAGCCTACCAGGCTCCTCCATCCATGGGATTTTCCAGGCAGGAGTACTGGAGTGGGGTGCCATTGTCCTCTGCCTAGCTGGCTTCTATTCAGCTATTTCAGATCTCAGTTCCTGTGACCTTGAAAGACAGCCCACCCTTGGTCACCATATCTAAAGACAGCCCCCCCAATCCTGATTTTTCTCAGTCTCAGAACTCTACTTCCTTCTAGACATTGATGGCAATGGGTAAGTACGTATTTATTTGCCTATTTATTAATTCATGGTCTCTCCATTCATAAGACCCTAACTTTCATTAAGGCAATTCTATGTTTATTTTTCACCAGGGCATGCCTGTCCCTAGTACATGGCAATCCCTCAATACAGTTTTATTAAATAATGAACACTCAAGAGAATTAGACACAAAGCCTTCAGATCAACAGCTATTCTCAAACTGCTTTATCAACGCTGTTTCCTATAGAAAGCTGAGGTCAATTCCTAAGTGAAAGAAGAGAAACCTGCTTATATCCTTCAGATTCCATATCTAGATTCTCTGGCTCTATTACTTTATTTTATGGTGGAGCATATGCTAATTTCTGAAGGCTCTCTAATGCTCTAACAAGAATGTAACGTTCAAGTTTTGGGCACCAATCAAAGGGAGTTCTCATAAAAATGAAGCAAGTGGGGGAAAGGGGAGAAATAAATTAATACTTAAGGAAAATATGTCCTTTTTGTGGTGATGTAGCCTTCTGCAGGGCATTTTGGTAAGATTGAATAAAAGCTTTAAAACTACTGATACAGGAAAAGATGAGCTACAAACCAGGGTCTCCATTTGGAGTTACACAGTGGCCAAGCCAAGAAGACCAGGGGGCTGAAATCCAACCTGGACCCCATCACCAAAGTGGTGAACTCTGGCCCAGGGCTGGAGACCTCTATGATGCAAGAAGTACCTTCTACTTGACCCAAAGAGGCACTTGTAGGGAATGAGATTACAGATGCTGAATGGGAGATTATGGATGATCTATTTCTTTCTCCAACTCTCTCTCTCTTCCCTCTCTCATTTTTGGGATTTTTCAAGTAAAGAAAAAGTTCACTGACAAATACGTCTCATGCATTTCCTCTTGTATAGAAAGGAGAGTGTAACATGGACACACCAAAGCTGTTATAAAGATGAACGAGAAGGTTGGGTCTATTTCTCCTTCTTTTACTCCATCTGCAACCAATTCAGATTGTGGCCCATAACACAGGATATGCCAAGTCACATGAGCCCTATTTGGTCTAAATCAGGGGGACTCTATAAAGCAGAGGGTCATACATTCAACCATGAGAAAGCCACAGACTAAGATCATTTCTTGGGGAGTTGAGTCTTTCAGGCCAACTTCTAATATTACCCTGGGGAAAACCTGCCTTGCCTCACCCCTCTACCATGTAGCTTTATAAGGGCTCCCCAAACTAGACATTGGGATATAGGTATATGAAACATAAAGGAAGAAGCAGAATGGTGGGAGGAGGAAAGCTTATTGTTCGGAGCTGGAATAAATGGCAAGAGGTCGGAAACCTTAATGTGTTTGGAGAGGTGCAAATAGTCTGTAATAAGTTGAAGCATGAAACTACAGGATAGTTGTGGAAGAAAAATCATGGGGTTTTCTTTGAGCAAGATTGTGGTGGGGGGACTTCCCTGGTGGCCCAGGGGCTATGACTCTGTGCTCCCAATGCAGGGGGCCTGGGTTTGATCCCTGGTCAGGGAACTAGATCCCACATGCTGCAACTAAGAGTTCACATGCCACAATGCAAGATCCCACATGCCACAAAGAAAGTCAAAGATACTGACTGCTCCAACTAAGACCCAGCACAGCCAAATAAAGAAATATTGTGATGGGTTTGAATGAGTTGACTTTTGCAGTGCAGTAATGAAGGTTTTTGCCAAGGGGAATGGCATAGTCTCCAGAATCCTTTGTGTTAGATTTTAATTGCTACTCAGTTGAAAACACTTCTTTTATATCTACTATGCATATATCTGTGGCTTCCCAGGTGGCACAGTGGTAAAAAATCCACCTTCCATTGCAGGAGATGCAGGGGACTCAGGTTTAATTCCTGGGTTGGGAAGATCCCCAGGAGTAGGAAATGTCAACCCACTCCAGTATTCTTGTCTGGAAAATTCCATGGAAAGAGGAATCTGGCGGGCTACAGTCTGTGGGATTGCAAAGAGTTGGACACAACTGAGCGCGCACATACACACACACACACATATATACATATATCTACTATGCACTTGGAAGATGGAACTCTCAATGAACTCATGATCGTTAGCACAGAGAGACAATTTAGTGGGTTATTAAAAACCATGTAATCATGTTATGAGAAGCTGTGTCACAGGGCTTGAAAAGTACTAAGAAGGCAGGTTCAATTGGAAAATCTCAAGTTTAGGAGTGAGGGCAAGCTGGTGGCCATTTCAGGAAGGAGAAAGAATTGACATGGAGTGTCTAGAAGATTCGGGCATGAAGTAACAATCGCTAGAAGCAGGATGGTGGCAAATGGGAGCAGGTTATCTGTAAAACAATTGTTAAAGGAAAAAAGTATTTTGCCCTGTGCTTTTGTGGATGTTTATTCACTCATTCAAAAAATATTATTAAGCAGCCATTATATGCCAGGGAATGTTCCAGGCACTAGACATCAAGCAGTGCACAAAATAGACCAAGTTTCTATGATTCCACAGCTTAACTCTAATGAATGCAATTTCATTTAAATGATGACTGTTATTATAAAGGCTTATAAAGAAACAAATCCCAAGCCCAAATGTATCCATAGCTACAAAATGTAGCATTTTTGACCAAGAAAATGGAGGACAACATATGGTATTGTTATATAGTAGTTCCCAAGAGATTCTTTTTTTCCCATTAAAACAAATTAGGCTACTTCTGCATGTGTGAATAATAATTAATAGAGGAATCTATGGTTGTAAATCACCAGTGCAATATACTACATCCAGTTTACTTTATACTGGACACATTTATTTTAAATAAAATTAAAGATACTCACTATTGAAATAAAATGGATTTTTGCTGATCTGATTTTTCATTCAATATATTGTTGATGGCTTAGAAATTCTAAAACAGAACTGAATCAGAGATGGATATAACAGTTCTAAGGGCTGAGATAAAAAACAAATGGAAGAGGGCAGAAAATGATTGTAAAATGCCCTTCTATAAAATTTTTTAGTTTTACTTTCAGATTATTGTAGCTCCTGAATTTAATGTTTTCAGTCTTTCCAAAATGCCTTTCTTGCAAATGGAATAACACAAGAATAAGAGATTGCACTACTTCAGGTCAAAAGAAATGAACATAATATGGATTTTCTTCATTAAAAGCTATGTGACAGCATGTTTAAAAATTAGATTGGTAACTTTTTGATAATGGTTCATCTTTATTTCATCATATTCCTAGGCTGAAAAGAAAGTCTTATGTATTTACTTCTAAGCAATGTTTTCCCTCCAGATACATTAGTGGTTATTATTTTTACCTCAATATATGTATATGTGTGTAAAAGATCTGGCTAATGAAGTGGAGTCAAGAGTTTACTTTGTTCTTCATTTTTAATTTCATCATACTTTGAGAAGTTTACTTTCAAGATACTGCTCTTATTTTTCTGATCACATCTTTGGGTAAGAACTAAATTTATATCCTGTTATGTTCTGTTATGACAACCACTATCATGATAATGTCCGTTTAAGTACATGTGAATGATGAGCAAACTACTACTGACACAAATGTGTCTAAGTGTCAAGCTGTCTAATCAATGGACTCAAATGTTATTTAAAAACAAATTAAGCCATGGGCCAAATCTACCCTTTAAAATATTTGATTAGCATTCAACGAAGACACCATATTCTAATAGTAATAGATTTCCTTTTCATTTTGCAAAAAGGGAGTGTGGGGACTTCCCTGGTAGTCCAGTGGTATGGACTGCGTGTGTCCACCACAGGGGGTTACAGGTTCAATCCCTGGCCAGGGAACTAAGACCCCCAAATGTCGTGCAGTGTGGTCAAAAGAAAAAAAAAATGTGATTTAGTATCCTTGAAAATCTGTGGGAATGATGCTGTATTGATTATCTAAAGAATACTATTTCAGCTGAAAAGAGGGTTTAAGATCTTAATAAAAAAACAATCTTTTTCACTAAAAATTCAAGATTTTTTTGGAAAGTCAAAGTGTGTCAGATTTCTTTAGGACCCGTCTTGCACTGGGCACTCTACCCCAACCTTCAGGCAATTTTTACACTGAGACAACCTTGGAAACGTCTTCCTTTAACCTTTATAACAAAATGTCAGTGTGGCTCCAAAGGTAATATTTTATTCACTGTGTAAGTCAAACTTCTGCTCATTTGTGTAGCTTATATTTCTTCTAATTTTATGCTTTTTTTCCTCTTTTTTAAATTACTATTATTTTTTTTAACTTTACAATATTGTATTGGTTTTGCCATACATCAACATGAATCTGCCATGGGTGTACACGTGTTCCCCATCCTGAATCCCCCTCCCACCTCCCTCCCCATAATTTTATGCTTTATTGGATGTACAAAAGTCACCATTGTATTGGATAACTCTTGTAGTATGGGGTTTGTGTAAGTAGTATGGGGTTTGTGTAAGTTGAAAACAATGAACCATTCTTTTGTGACTTTAGCCTTTCCCTGCTGGAAATACTGGAGGGCAATGGCTAACAGGCAGTGGGGGAAGGAGGTGAAACGTTGTTTCATGTGGCCTACACTTGGTCCTTGGGCAGATGAGGGCCTGAAACCATGGGGCAATTCTGTGGGTGTTATTTAATGAGACCTAATAAGATTTAAGGGGATGACAGAGGATGAGATGGCTGGAAGGCATCACCGACTCGATGGACGTGAGTTTGAGTGAACTCCAGGAGTTGGTGATGGACAGGGAAGCCTGGCGTGCTGCAACTCATGGGGTCGCAAAAAGTCGGACATGACTGAGCAACTGAACTGAACTGAACTGAATACGATTTAGGTTCACAGCCTTGTAAAGACTCCAAATTGGGTTAATAGGCTTTCTGAGTAGGAAAATAAGTAAATAAGATGAAAGCCACTGATAGTTTGCTTCAAAAAACACATCGATATACTGGCTTGAAAGTGATAGTGAAAGTGTTAGTTGCTCAGTTGTGTGCTACTCTTTGCAACCACATGGACATTAGTCCACCAGGCTCCTCTGTCCATGGAATTCTCCAAGCAAAAATACTGGAGGGGGCAGTCATTCCCTTCTCAAGGGGATCTTCCCAACCCAAGAATTGAACCCAGGTCTCCTGTATCACAGGTGGATCTTTTGCTGTCTGAGCCACCAGGGAAGCCCATATATGGCTTACCTGTCATTTAGTTTCTATTTACTTACTACACTTGAGCATATATTGCTGATAAATTGACTTCATTTTCTTTGCTAAGTAGCTTAATGCCATGTTAAGATCATGATGATACAATTTGAATATTTGATAGGGAAAAGCTCCAAATGAGCCCACTGAGTCTATAATAATGTGGAATCCCAGGGAACAAGTGTTCTAAAAATAACTGTATTTTGAAATAGGACCAGCAGGCTCTTAACTTTATGGAGGAAAGAAAAACTTCACCATAAAAATCAATTCTTTAAAAGGAGAAGAAATCTATCTTAGTGCTAGAATTCTCTAGCCTCATTCTGGTTAAGAGAGTTTGACATTTTAGGGCTGAACACACTGTGGAAATTTAATAAATATTGAAGTTTACAAACAAAAACATAACAGTGATATGTGGACCAATTTTCAAAAACATTGAAAATCAATGTGCCCTTATTCTGCCTAATTCGGTTAACTCAATTATTTAATGTATACTTGATTTGAGTAGGTTTATACACAGCTATTTCAATTTTATATTAAACATTAATCAAATTACTTTCAATGCAAAATTTCCTTTATTTCCATCCCCTAACCCCCCCAGATTTCAGAATAAAGGGGAAGGCCTATTTTAAATATTGCTAACTTAATGTTAAAGCATACTTTCACACATTTGTTTCTATTATATTTTGCCCATAATTTTCATCACATATACCACTCACCCTATACCAAAATCATAAATTCTTTCATAGGCATTTAATAGAGTGATTATGCATCACCTTTGGGGGAAAAAAACCCTCTTCTCTAATTACTGCAGTTAAGACTATATCCTACTTTCTTACAGTTTCACCCCATATTCATTTCCATTTCTACACACAAACATACACCCTCCCATCATGAACACAGAGCCTCAGTGGGTTGATGAGCTAAATTAGAAAATGCAGTAATCCCTGAATAAGTGATCAGCTATTCACATTGAGCAAGCAGGTTTTAATTTTAAAACATTGAATGGCCTCAAATATTCCTAATGTCCTCAGTTTCAGCAATTCTGTAAAGTACTTGCTTATCATCAGTATGTTTGGCAGAAAATTATAAGGAGTATTTTAAAATTTAATTGTTATTATTGTTAAACATGATAACATTTAAACAAAGTGAATATTCTGTGATTAAATATCTTAAAGTATTAAGAGTGTGAAGGCAAGTTGAATTCTAAGTCATCTGAAGCAACTCAAAACTTGTATGAGTGCCATTAAAATACCAACAAGAACATTGGAATAAATAACAGCGAATGTCTTGTACGAGACAGATTTGGAAAGAGTAGGCCATTATTCACTTCAAGGTTTTAGAGGGAAATTCTGCTCCCTCCCTAACCATCAATCACTCTCACAGGAGGCCATGTGCCTGCATTCATTTTAAAATGTTCTGGATGTTCTGAGATTCAAAAGAAATAACAGATGATATGTTCATTACTTATAATTGGAGAATTACTAACAATAAACAATATATGTATTTATACATGTAGACCATGGTTTTCCTATGGAATGATGGCTCTCACAGTATCCCTGGAACAGCAGCACCACAATCACCTGGGAACTGGTGATGCAGATCTTTAACTCAGCTCCAGGCCTCCTCAACCAGAAACTCTGGGGAAAGGCTTCACCAATCTGGGTTTCCACCAACTCTCTAGGTGATTCCAATGCATGTTAACGTGAGAGTCATGGCCATGGAAAATTACTGACATTCTCAATGACTGTGTCTAAATACCTAGGATCCTCAATGGTCACAAATATCTGATCAACACAGACACTTAGAGATTATGTACCTATAAAGCCAAGGTTGCTTACAAAGCCATTTTCTTTACTGATAATCACCACTTTCTCAGACATTTCTGTGAACTCTTCTCTATTGTTACCAACCTCAGTAAATATTAGGTTAACCAAAAAGTTTAGGTTTTTTGGTAACATCTAAATGGAATGGGGGAGGGGGGCACGTGTGGGAAGGACAAACTTTTTGGCCAACCCAATCCCTAGGTGGTAGGTTGCACAGGGGGGAGGGTGGATTTTTCATAAACACAATTTTCATCACCTCGAAAGAATTACTGCATGTATAAGAGAAAGTAGCACTGAAAAGGCCATGTTGAAAGACAGATGCTGAATGGATTACTAAGTCCGCTTACTGTCTATAACGGACACTTTTCCTGGCCTGGACATCCATCCTCCAGTTGTGATTGTTGGCTACTAATGTTTCATGGCTGCCTCTCTTCTTCAGAAAGGTCATCTCTGCTGATTGGAGCCCCTGTCTCAGGAGACAACACACATTCCCAGCCTGGGAGGTGACTCAAGTCTCTAGGGGTGGGCCACAGCCAGTGGTGGGCTGGAGCAGAGCCCAAGAGTCAATCGTGTGCGTTTCTTCCCAAGTCTGTGTTTGGTGAGATCACGCTGGTAGCTCGAATCAGTCATGGCAGGAGTATTTATACCCTGACAACTGGAAAACACTAAAAATCAGTGTTCGCTCCACCTCAGAGCTTGCTGATAAATGCTCACTAGCATACTGCTGGCCACAGCCAATGGCTGGCTGGGGTACAAAAGGACAACTCTGCTGGGTGGTTCTACTCCAGAGCTTTCTCCATTTGAATCAAGACATAAAGCTAGATTTTGCCTGAGATGATATGCTTGATAGGCTCTTTCATCTCCCTAGTGATGCTTTCCTAACTCCTACACAGGCTTCTCCTGAAAGCTGACCTTCTATAAATCCTGTGCACCCAGACCCCTGTTCTTAGGGTCTGCTTCCAGGGAACCTGACCTATATCAACCAGTTAAATTATTAGTTAAGTGACTGCTGTACAAAAGACTCAAAGAATGTATGTTCAAAATCACAAAGAGCTATACATCATGGACCTTTTGAATCACAAAGATCAGACGAAAATACAAACCATATATCTGAAATGGGAAGGATCTACCCTTTGTGTATGTGTACATAAATGAAAGAAGCTGTTGGAAAAAGATGAAGCTGTCACAAACTGGGCAATTTTTCCTATCATTCTTCTCAAATTATGCTTTCATACCCATAGGTGAGGAGCTTCCCTGGTGGTAGAGTGGTAAAGAATCTGCCTGCTGATGCAGGAGACCTGAATTTGATCCCTGGGTTGGGAAGATCCTCTGGAAAAGGAAATGGCTTCCCACTCCAGTAGTCTTGCCTGGAGAATCCCATGGACAGAGGAGCCTGGAGGGCTACAGTCCATAGGGTCCCAAAGATTTAGACACAACTTAGCGACTAAACAACAACCCACAGGTGAATATACTGGAGGATTCATTTTACATAGTATGTTGGAGAAAAACATCTTTACATTAAAACATAAGAAATCCATTTTGGAGAAGACCACAGAATTGAAATGAGATTTTAAAAATAAGAAACATCAAAGAAATTTTATGCTCATGGAAAAAGGAAGCAAGCAGGTGGAAGGGGAAGATATCTGGTTTTATATCCTCAGCCATTCAGAGAACTGAAGCAGAAAAGCTTGAGAAGCACTGCTTTTGGCAAGTTTGGTTGATATAAAAATCTATAGCAATTGTTAACTATAACTAAAAATATAATTTTAGTGTGAATATATCTTATTATGAAAAAGTTTACTTTTCTTAGTCCCCATTAAGTGTTCCTTTAGTATCATAGGCACATGTGTTCCCACAATACCCAGAAAACTGATTAACCATGAACCAGCTTGATGCCATCACTGAACTTGGTTAAGGTAAGGGGGCATAATATTGGCATCACGTCAGCTGTTTAATTTTAAAAATTGTAATTGCAAGGCATGATGGGAATACAGTAGGTGCTGACTCCATGGGTTATTTGTTCTTAAGTCATTCCTTGTGCTTCTGGGAGGAGAGTAGCATGATTTTGAATTTTAAACTTGTTACTACTTTGGTAGATGTCAAAGGAGACTAAAAATCCATATTGACTGTGTATATCCACCTTCGAAGGAAATATGGAATTTTAGTTAAATACCTAACTCAATCTAAAACTGTTTCAAGTTGATGTGTTACATGCACACATACACACAAACTTAAAAAAATTCTTGTTCCCTCAGCTTGGTGCTAAATAATTATATTCTCAGGAAAACTACAATGCCATTAATATAACTCCCAGGACATTTTATTCACAAAATAAATTAAACATTCACACTCTGTAATGAGATCAGATTTCTCTGGGTACAGGTTTAACCATACCATAAGTGAATGAATCATTGAGTCTTTAGATCTGCTAATGCTGATACTATGTTACTTAAGTTTTTGTTTTGAACAGTCTTTTATTTCCCAAGACTCTTGAGGAAGAGTGTTTATAATTACTTCCAGCCACAAACAAAGCTTCTGGAATAAACCCTTAGTAAACAGGAGTGGCATATTAAAGGATCAGTTTTTTGATATAGCTGTTTTCAAATAGTAGGAAGGATGATACTCTTTGGAGGAATTTTTATTATCTAATTAAATACTTCTTTAGTAGAATAATGTCAGATGAGCTCATTAGCTGAACATTTTGATTAGCCATGTTCTCCTAAATATTCCATGACCAGAAGAGCTGTACAACTCTGATTTAATGCAGTCACAATGGCAACCAATTCTAGCTGCTGCTTTTATCACAGTCCATCAAAGGAACACAAAGAAGCCCAAATTAAAATAAGTTCCATAATAAAAAGAACATGTTCCTTTTCCAACTGTTTGAAAGCCTTTTCCTATCTTTAAGCAAAGTTCACTCAGTAATTATCTTATTTATGAAAGTAAAAAGCAGAAGGATGTTTCTCTTATTAAATAAATGGCTTTGTGCTTTGAATGCGGAGGGCATCTCGAAACAGTCAAAAGAAAGCCACATTGAATGTCATCAACTTATTTCCTCCCACCCACTGTTTTAAATCATTTGCCTGGTTCCAATGTATACTACACTTACGTAAGTTGTTTATGAAGAGCCAAATTAATAGTCTTCACAATTGTTTTCCTTGGAATTTGGAGAGCTGACAAATGAATTAGTAGAAAATGGCAATTCTACATGAATTAGCTTTTAAGTCTCCCTAAGAGGCTGATGCAGAACTTAATAAGAGACTTATTAGGGGAAGTAGGGCAACTTAATTCAGATTGATTATAGACTTTGGTGAAGACAGCTGGGGTTCAAATGAAACTGCGAAAGAACTTATATGCACTTCAAAGTATGCTAAGCAGATGTCTGAAACAATTACTCTGTGCTGCCTTTTCAGATATTTCAAAGGCAGGATGGGAATAGCATGATAAACCAAGGTTTTATTTGCCTAAACCAAGGTAGGGGCTTTAAAAACACACACAGCACTATACCTAAAGTCCAATGCCTTGGGTAAAGGAACATGATTTGACGTTGCTGTCCTCAGTAATTTGCTTTTAATTTTATAAACAGAGCAGGAAATGAGAGCAAATACATGGGAACTAAGTAATAAGCTCTCCTGGCAACACTAACTTACACTTAATTTTACATTGAACAAATAATGTGGTTAGGAAATTTAAGATGATTAAATTCCTCCTTTAGTCTCTAAGCTCTAGTAAGGCCAACAATGATCCTTCTATTTAAAAATACTGAAAAAAAAAAAACAGCTCGACTTCTGAAAGTATTTAAGTGAGAGTTTCCTATAATATGCCTTCTCATAGATATACTCCCAGATAGTAAAGGCCAAATCATATGCTTTTAAACATCAGGATTGTATGGTTTGAAAACTAGATAAAACCCTAGTTACTCCATGTGACAGGCATTAGTTCCATATTTAACCCAGATTTATAAAGGATTATACTGTTTCTGTGTTTTCTTCTCCAACAGCTTACATTAATATGTATAGCACTCATATAAAAGCAACAACAAAGGCCTCCACAGAGAATTGCTCTGTTACTTATAGCCCATAGCAATTGACAATTGTTAAGAGCAATTAACAAAATATTAGTAAGCTTTCCTTTTCTTACTACGGGTAGTACATCTTATTCATTAAGGAAATATCATTTCTTTATTCAGAGTGGGGAGTGCTTACATATTGTGAACCAGTTTGGTTCTGCCTGGCCATGCATCTCCTATCTCTGTAACAAAGGATTAGAAACTTTCTCTATAAAACTCATATATAAGAAAGGATTTAAAATTGGCTCAGATAAATGACAAATACAACAAAATTGATGAATAATAAAATATCAGGGTTAAAATGAAAAAAGCAATAAGGGAGGAGAGAGTTACATGAACATGGCTGAAATCTTGCTTCTAAAGTGAAGATGAAATTCTAATTTCACATTACCTACCAGGAGGAAACATACTTGGTTTTCTCAGTGTCAAATTCTGAGATAGCATTTCTCTGACAAATTTCTCAGATAAACCATGCCACAGGTAGCCTGAAGAGAGCATGTACCAGTTTTCTTCTTAAATTTTTAGATGGGAATGTTGAGAATTAAAATAAGTCAGGATGGCATGGTGGCTTCATCGTTATCTCTGTTCTGCTATGTGCGTAATTACATTATTCTCAATTATAATTACAAAAAGGTCTAACTAAAATATTTCATTGTAAGAACTTCAAGGAAAATCTCACAGAATCCCTACTTGAATGTTCATAATAAGAAATATAAGTTGAAGGTCTGATTAAAAAAAAAACAAAACATGTAAAATACATAACTACAAGGGTATGAAAAATCTGCATATTCCAAGATGGCAGCCTGGGAGAGTCTAACTATAGTGTGTGAAAAACTGTTTCAAGTCAATTGGCAAACTAAAGGCAGTAAAACGTTTCTGGCTCAAGAATGATGTACCAGTCAGTGTCACGAAACCATGGTAGGTTAAAACAAAGAGACAACATGGAAAAACAACAACTTGCACAAAGTTTTTCACACAGGAATTATTCTTAAGAACAAAGATGTCATAAGTAGACTTTAGATTCAAAAGTTGTTCTACTCTATTAAAACCTGCATGTTTTCCACTTATAGGTATATGTAGCACACCTAGCGATTCAAGGAGTTATTCTCATTCCCCACGACTACAGAGAAAGTAAGAATATTTGCATAGTCACATAAGCATTGGTATTATTTCCAGTAAAATGAGAAATCAGGATTGTGTCCTTAAAATATTTGATAAGCAGTATGAATCATGAATTTTAAAAATAAAGAGGCATTTAAAATTTAAATTTTATTCTAGTGGTTATTTCTATGGCAGCTATATTTGGAAGGCTGAGATTCTCTTAGTGAGCTAAATAGTCAATATTAACATTATGTTCCTTTCTCTTATTGTATATACACTGTCCTAAAGATGATGACTAGTAATAATGCCATGTCCATAGGGTTCTAAGACTTAGTTGTTGTCTTATCCATTCTCCAAATTCTAAAATCACATTTGCTAATGAAATGATGTAATGCTAAATCCCACAGAAACACACATTCCATAGTGACTTGAATAACAACTTCTTTAACAAATGAGAGCTGAATGGAGGCGGATATTATGAGAGAGTCACTAAGGGTGATGAAAACAAACTGAGATGGATACATAAAATGTTCTGGCTACCAGCCTAGCTATCTGCTCCGCATTCCCTACAGCATGGAATCTCTGAGGGCTTAAATTTAAGGGCTTAAATTGCTGAGTAGAAAAATAGGAAGCGTGGTCTTAAGTACTCTTCTGCTGCTTTTCAAACTAAGTTTTAGTTAATAAAATTCACTCCTGATAAACTACCACCACCAAAGTTTCAAAGCTGGTATTGTTGAGATGCAACAGAAAAAAGCTGGTGTTTATTTCCACTGTGAAATGAAGAGCAACTTCTGAAGGGAAATAAATATATATAAATTCATATCATCTATAATTTTAAGATAGGCATAAAATATTTATGGAATACTGGTTTAGAAGCCAAGATAATCCCATCTGTTATGACCAGTAAATACATATTATGACCAGGTACTGTAACTTTAGTGTATTGGTGTCTGAGAAAGAAGTGTTGTTACATACAAGCTCTTTTTAAAGCAGCATTCAGTGTATACATGTTTTGTTATTACTGAGATGGGAGTGAGGAGGCTTACCAATCAGGGTATGGGAAATGAAGTCAGTCTTAGGATCAAGAACAGATGAGAGAGGGGAATTGAAAAGAAAACCGCAAATAGGGTTGGGTCAGGGCCAGTTGATATATGAGCTGTTCTATTTTTAGCTAGTTTTTGTTATTAAGTCATGCTGTATCCATTCTCCATCTATATTCATTATCTTACTAATGCTCCTGTGTGATCCATATGACTCAAAATGAATCCTTTAAGTCTGCTCAAAAGCCTATATAGTTAGCCACTTGATTTATGAACTAATTTACTTCCTTTGGGACATTCTTTTAAGTTAATTTGCCATTTGGGGGGAAATTTTTAAGAATTTAGTTCCTAGGGAGGTGGGAGGGGTGTTCAGGATGGGGAACACATATACACTCATGGCGGATTCAAGTCAATGTATGGCAAAACCAATACAATATTGTAAAGTAAAATAAATAAGTTAATTAATTAAAAAAAGAATTTAGTTCCTATATTTTGGGATAAAAATAATATTTTTAATGCTGAATAGGTAATATATTTCAAAACATTATTATTAAAATTAAAAATTATTTTAATTTTTATGTACACAGAATTGTTAACCATTGCTTTAAAAGTTAGACCTGGGGTCATAGAATGTTAGGGAAGATATTTTGGGAGTTATAAAGTCAAATTTTTAATCTCCCTTGATATCTTCACCTACTATTTTAATGAAGAGCTTTTCAATTCCACATTAGACTGTAGGCTTCATAAGGACAAAGACCAAGCCTGTTCCATTTATAACACTTTGGCCACCTCACGCAAAGAGTTGACTCAATGGAAAAGACTCTGATGCTGGGAGGGATTGGGGGCAGGAGGAGAATGGGACGACAGAGGATGAAATGGCTGGATGGCATCACCAACTCGATGGATGTGAGTTTGAGTGAACTCCGGGAGTTGGTGATGGACAGGGAGGCCTGGCGTGCTGAGATTCATGGGGTCCCAAAGAGTCAGACACGACTGAGTGACTGAACTGAACTGAACTGAACACATATATAGTGCATTTTACAGTAGCTCATAAACAACTGTTGAGTGAAGGAATAAAAGAAGCTACATTAGATTTCTTATATGCTGCTGGCAGTGTACTAGGAACTGAATTCACAGATGTACTGCAGGATCCTTTTTCTGAGGACCCTTACTTTCTATGGGAGAACAAAAAGGCCACAATGTATGTGAAATTTAAGTGCAACAATTTAAGCATGTGTGGTGATCTATAGAAGCACTGAATTAAGAGCAGTTTCTTCCGCTTGATGGGAGGTGGGGGTGAAAGATGGGCCTAGAGCCATTGGAGTTGAGCTGAGTGAAAGTTCACCAGGCAGATAAGTTGGGCTGACCAGGCAGAGCGGAGAGCATTTGCAAAGGTAGAGAGTTATGAAAAGAGATGGGAAAAGGGGGATATGGTCAGAGTGTCCTGAATGACCTAGAGAGAACAGAAGCAACAGTCAGGTTTCTATGCTAGGGCTAGGAAGAAACAGGGTCACCTGCCTTCGGCATTTGCTGGACTTCTTCATCAGGCAGGCAGTCTCCTGGAGAGTGTTTGGATTAGAATTGGAAGAGAATGGATAACAGAAATATCAGTAAGGAAACTGTTTATTTGTTCACTCACTAAGCAAATATTTAAACTGTAGTGTCTGTGATATGCCATGGATGCTGATGGGGAATGGGGTTTAAGGATGTATAATATAGCTATCTGAATTAACAGATGCTGGGACTAGAAGGGGACACTGGGTAAAAAGAGGAGAGAAAACATAAAGGAGATATTCGGAGGCAAAATGAGCAATCAGTGAAGTTAATGAAAACATAGAAGGCTTCAAGGATAGACCTCAAGTTTTTAGCCTGAGCAACTTGTTGGCTTACGATCCATTAACTGAAATGGGAAACAGAAGAAAAGCTAGGTCAAAAGGGATACTTATAGGTGAACAGGCCAACAAGAGAACAAATGGATTTGCTTTCAGAATGGTTGCCTTTGGATTCTAATGGCATATGGGTTAGCAGACCAGAAAAGAGATTCAGACTAGAAATTCAGATCTGTCACCATTCACTCCATTTCAAACCGGGAGCATTTATCCAAAAAGAAGAGAACTGACCTGGAGGAGGAAATGGCAACCCATTCCAGTATTCTTGTCTGGAGAGTCCCATGGGCAGAGGAGCCTGGTGGGCTACAGTCCATAGGGTTACAAAGAGTCGGACATGACTGAAGTGACTTAGCACATGAGCTAAGGTTTTTACAGAATAAAAAGAGAACTGAGCTCAGATTAGAAACTTGTGCATCTCAAACCTGAAGGGTGGGGAGAGTTTCAGAATTGAGGAAAATGAAGGAAGAAGAAGGATGTGGAGGCAACAGTGCCATGAAAGCCAAGGGAGAAGAGACCTTCCAGAATGAGGGGGCTGCCAAATGTGCCAAGTTCAGGTGAGGATTTCACTTCTTTTGCATTTGAACCTGGGGGGATGTGTTGGTTTTGACACTAGATAAACAGACAAAATATGTTTCAAGTTGCTACATTTCAAAATGATACTCCTAAATATGTATATTCTTTCTTTGTAAATGTATTTATCATCTTTGTGCCGTATGGGAATGTAACTTTGGTCTCATGGACACTATTCCAAATATAGAGTGATATTTCCTAATCCCTGCAGTGGACTAATACAATGCAAAAATTTTATTCTATACAATGCCTTTTAATGGAAGGGCAGAATTAATGGTCTCAGTTCACAGTACCATAACTCACTCAAGTCATATAATTCAGTTAGCAAAAAGGCCAAAACCTAGACTCCTGGCTACTGACTAAATATTGTATTTTTCCCTTCTCTAATACTAAGAACCAAAATACACACATACACACACACACACGCACTCAAGACACCCATGCGTAATTCAGACCACTTTAGTACACTTAAATGAATTTCCTCATAGCAAAATCAAAAAGATTTTGTTTTGCCCCGTAACTTAATATTTAATTTTCTATCACTGAAGACAGGCAGATGATTAGATCACTATCTTCTCATTGAGAAAATATTGGGTTGGCCAAAAAGATTGTTTGAATTCTCCGGGCCACCTCCCCCCTACCCAACCATGCGCCAGAAGACTTTGAATTTGTGAAAGCATTCAAATACATAAGGGCCCCATTTTTAACTTTGCAAGAAGAAAATATTGCACCAGAGTTCAGATTAGAACCTCCTTTGAGTCTCTCAAAGGGTGCTGAGGCCAAAGAGTAGACCATACCTTGACTTTCTCGAGGTGATCCTGGAGGGAGTCAATGAGAAGATCGCCCACAGGCTGCCATGATCCCTTGATCACCTCAGCTTGGCGCAGTTTGAGGTCCAGCTCGTCCGTGGCCTCCTGCAGTTCTTGGAGTCTTTCGAGGGCCTCGTCAATTTTTCTCTGCCAGTCAGCCGAGTGCAGGTTCAATTTTTCCCACTCTGTGTTGACCTCCTCAGCCTGCTTTCGTAGGAGTCGTGTGACATTCTGGGCTTTCTCCTCAGGCGGCAGCTCTAAATTGGTAATATGACAAGGTTTTAGGCCACATTCGCTTTTGTGTTTAAAAAAAAAAAAAATAACCTTGCTGAAAAGGTCATACTGGCAAAAAGAAAGAGAAAAGTTTAACAACAGGGCAACCTTCTGATTAATGGCTCTTTTCTACTTTGGAGTTTAGCACATCTGAAGTCATGTCTTCCTGAGTGAATCTGTTCTACTTTATATCAATCAGATAATCCAAGATTCCTTTAAGCTACTGAGTAGCAAGATGTTAGGATGCACACCACAAGCTCAAATTTACTGCAGGAAAGAAGGTTCTTAAATTGAAAATTAGCTTATAGCCTTTGTGACAATAAACTTCCTCACAGATAATCTCTTTTGTTTGCTGTTTACTAAATGTTTCAATAAGTGATCACTAATCTCTTTTAATGTTTATTTATGAATGTGCAAACAGATTTATGCATGGTGCTTTATGAGTCCCTTTTCTTTTTCAGCATCAAGGTTTAATTTGAATCGATTCTATTTAACCCAGAAAATATGAGACCTATCCAGACCTTGGCAGCCAGAATGGATGGGTTGCTCTGTCACCACTGATCCTTCTATCAATATGTTATTACAGTTCCACATTCAATTACCTCTGGGCTCCTGGTAGAGTTTCTCTAGTCCTTCCAAAGGCTGCTCTGTCAGAAATATTCGTACAGTCTCAAGAGTACTCATGATTACTGGTTCTTTCGTTTTCAATTCTCTCTTGAAAGCCTGTGAAATGAGATGAAAAGAAATGCTGATTTGGCTTGTGGCATTCTTCTCCAAATTAATCTTGGGTGCTCAGAACTTGGTTATGAAATTCCCAGGTCAATTTCTATCTCCTTTATTTATAAACTGATAGCCATAAAATGATAAAGAAGGCTCGATAGATCTTTCTGTTAAGCAGGAAAACACTGTTTGTATTGTGGAGAGCATAGAGGAGCTTTCAAGATACGTTAACATCCTTTAAGATATGAGTGATTTATTTAAGTAACTTGACTGCCAAGCTTGAAACCTGGAGCTACAGTTCTAAGACATATATTGCAAAACTCTAGCAGGGCTAATGAAACTTATGCATACCCAAAAGAATAGATATCCAGATTATAATGGGAAACCTAAAAGGTCACTTGGAAAAACTTAGATTGTACTGAAGTATATGACCAATCCTAATTCATAAACATCAGCTAATTCTGTCAAAATGTCTGACAATGAACATAAAGATGTATTAATAGTAGACTAAGTGAAACCTCAACACTTTTGAGAAATACCCATTACATTTTCTGTTGTGACTTCTTTGAACATGGGAGAAATGCTTTGAGGTACACTGGAGGTAGATTTGTTGGAACAAGCTTCTCTAAAAGAGTGAGCCTAGAACAGACGTCTTGAGGTCATCTAAATCAGTTATCAATTTAAGTCTCTAACTTAATATTCTTTGATACAGGGTATTAAAAGACAACAAAAATGCACATTTTCTGCCTTCAAGAAGTTTCTGAACCAAAAGAAGGGAGAAAATGAATACACTAGAAACAACGAAAACACTAAAATTCATACCTAACCAAGTGCTAAGGGTTGTGAGACATCCTGTGAGGCTAGGTTAAATTCAGATACTCTGAAACCATTGAAGATAGCTATTGACCCATATTCTGCAATCTCAGAAGGGAAGTCGTTAATGAAAATATTAAATATCATGTAAATGCTAAAAGATCAGTGTCAAAACAACAGTAATAATAGTCATCCTGATCTGCTGCTGCTGCTGCTAAGTTGCTTCAGTTGTGTCCAACTCTTCGCGATCCCAGGGACTATAGCCTACCAGGCTCCCCCGTCAATGGGATTTTCCAGGCAAGAACACTGGAGTGGGTTGCCATTTCCTTCTCCAAGTCATTCTGATCTAGGACTTAATTATTCATATCTTGTTTCAATTCTACCTTATTTTTAGAAAGGTTGCCTATTGAGTTTAAACCCTGTTTTGTTTCTGAGAGAAAACTTAGCAGCATCCCATTTAAATTTCAGGTATATCATGTTTTAAGAGTACTCTACAAATACACTGTGTGACACATTTATAAAGAAAAGCCTATTGGTGTTCGCCATTTAAAGAAATCCTGAGTCTGATACTTTGCAAAAGGATCCATCTTTCAATGTTATTTACAATTGAGCAGAGAGACACAAGGTTTTTGAGCCAAAGTAATGAAATTTTATAAGTGGAATAGTAGGATTCAGCCTGTAGATAGGGATGCAACTTCCGTAGAGCTGGATATTTTTACACTCTTGAAATCATACAGAGTGGGTGGATTATTTGTTCTGCTTACATGTAAATTTTCCCTCTGATATTTCATTTGTAATCTGTTTGTGAATGTGCACATAGACATGTTTTTGTGCATATATGTATATATAGTTCTTATATTCCTGCATTTTTATCAAATATCTAATTTTTCCAGATTCAAGATAATTATTACTTTACTTTGTCTCTCCAGTTGGAATTGACATTAGGAAGGTGATACTGAATTTACCAATGATAAAAATAATAATATCTCCCTTTATTGAACTGCTATGTGTCAGTGGTTATATTAGAGATTAGAAATACCTGCTCCAGTATTCTTGCCTGGAGAATCCCAGGGACTGGGGAGCCTGGTGGGCTGCCATCTATGGGGTCACACAGAGTTGGATATGACTGAAGCGACTTAGCAGCAGAAATACAGAGTTGAATGCAAAACAGCCCTTCCTAGGTAGGAACTTACAGTAAATAGTGGAAGATTTGATCACATAAATAATTTCAACACAATGTGGAAAGTGCTATAGGCTTGCACAATATGGGAAAGGAAATTGGGAAAGGCTTCCTGGAGAAGATAGTATTCACGAAGAATTCTAAAGCAGGAACATGAGTCAGCAAGGGAAAAGTAGGTTGGAGGAAGAGGAAAGAAGGCGAAAATGCATGTATGAAGACAAAGGGTAACTCAGTGTGCCAGTGCAGTTCTCTCAAGAAGGTGAGCTTTTGTAGAAGATAAAGTACAAGAAGAAGACATGTCCACAGATGAACCAGGGTACTGTTCTCATCTCAAACTAATTAGACCTTTAAGTCAGGGTTTGAACCTCAACTTCTGACCATATACAAAATCTAGGTATTGTTTTGTAGGGAATCAGGAGACTTTGAAGGGATTTAAGCAGGAAGTGGCATGGGCATGTATGCATTTCAAATCAATTCCTCTGACATTAGTACAGAGTACATATTTGAGAAGGACAGAAATGGAGTCAGAGAAAACAGGAGGCAATTGAAAGAATTCACTGAAAGGTTATGAGGATCTGATCCAGGGAAATGGTATCAGGAAGAAAAAAAACACAGAGTAGGGAAATGTTTAAGAGAGTAGAGATGTGGGAATTTGGTGACCAAACTGATGCTGAAGAAGAAGAAAAAGAGCAAAGGTGAACTCCTAGTTTCTAGGTTGGGTAGAGGAGGGAATGTTGGGTGCAATTAAAACTAAATGTGAGGAAATAAACTCTCCTGGATTTCTCAGTACACCTATAAAAAGTTCTAGCCACATGAACACCTTCCCATACCATGAGAATCAGATCTGTAGTCATTTGTCTGATTAATTTTACTGATCCAAGAGGGCCAATTGGTTATAACCCAGAGTAGTTCTCTAGGTTAAGCTGCAAGGTGTCAGAAAGACTGGAATGGCTATCTCTGTGGGCATTTACATTTCAAAAATATAAAGCCCAGACTTTGGAGACATTTCTAGGTTGTAGAATCTGAGATGCATGGGGCTACCTGGCTCCCAGAGAAGCTGGAATTAGGACTCAGAGCCATTAGGTTTCCAAGGAGACCCTTTCAGAGGGAGAAGGGGACGACTGCCTCCTTCTCCTTTATAAGCAGAGAAAAATCATTTTTTCCTGGGTCAGTTACTCACACAGGGCAAATTTAATCAGATCTCACCATGTCTCCTTAGGGGTAAGGCATGAACAAAGGGTAGAAGGTAGTGATGATATTTACTGGAAGTTGATTAAAGGAAATCAGCCTCTGGTCTGGAACACCTTATGTGCACATTCAGGATAAAAATTAATAAAGACGAATATGAAAACTCCAGTACTCCTATGAGGGGGGTCTGTTGGGCAACAGAGTAAGGGGATGTGATACCCTCAGCTTGGAGATATAACATTCATTCCAGCAGGAAACAAGTTTCGAATGCCACGTTTAGGGAGAAGAAATGAGATATAGGAGTCATTCTCTCACTAAGTTAATATACACTAAGGGTCTATGATTATGCTTATAGGCAAGGATTAAAATTACGTCAGTAGATGAGATTACTCAGTGGAGTGAACTGAAAAGAAAATTCTGGAGAACATACATAAAAATGTAATGAGCAGACAGAGAAATTGGATCCTATGAAAAACTGAAAAGGATTGGATAGGTATAAAGATTGGTGGAAAGAAGGACTGTAAAGCTGTTCAAGACAGTGAAGAGTTTGAGAGAAATAAAGTGACCAAGAGTGTCCAATCATGACAAAGAAGTAAAGCAAGATCAGCACTGAAAACTGTTCATGAGACTTGGTGAGAACAATTTCAGTGGAGGCAGTAGCTTTGGAAATAGTTCAGCTGAGGAGCAAGTAAGAGAAGAAAGAGAAGGTATTTCAAATGACAATTATTTGCCTAGTATCTTTTTTGTTTGTTTGTTTCTGAGAGGGAGAAGATGACAGGACAGAGATGATCACAAGGTAGAGAGAGATACATTCTTTTTAGGATAGTGGTGGTTTGAACACAGATGGAAAGTTGGAAAATCAACCATCCTGGTTTGCCAGGAACTAAGGACCAGGAACCTTTGCTGCTGAAACCAGGATAGCATCAGGCAAGTCAGGACAGTTGGTTGCCACAGTAGAGAAGGATATATTACAGACCTCGGGGCAAAGTGGAGATAATTGTTGGGGCAGGGTCTGTCAAATAAGGAAACAGATTTTAATGGTCCCACTAACCTGAAAAAGCTCAAGACACTGATGATGCGATTCCATTGTTAAAACTGAATAGCCCTGTAATGACCTACAAGAGTGGAATTGGAGGGTAGGGTGGGAGGGAGGCTCAAGAGGAAGGGGATATGTGTATACATATAACTGATTCATGTCATCATACAGCAGAAACTAACACCACATTGTCAAGCAATTATACTTCAAGAATAAAATTAAAAAACTGAACAGCAAATAATTCAAGGCTGAGGACCACCCATCCATTGTGAGACACCACTTGTTTGCCCCTCGAGTTGCTGCCAACAGCTTAGCTCCACCACAGCTGCACAGTTTATTTCTAAATATGAGTCACTAAGGATTAAAATAAATCTAAAGAAACGACAAAGGAATTTCTGTCATTACAAACACATAAGCACCATTATTTTCACATTGGTGCCAGAAATCAAGAAAAGAAAGTAGATGGAAGATAGAACAGTTAAGTGACTGAAACTTGAGAATTTAAGATTTAGACTCAACACACACATAAAACTGTAAAAACTCCAGAAAAAAAGGGAGAGAAAAAAAAAAACTATAAAGAGCAATGTCATATTAAACATGGTTATATGAAAGGTGCTCTTCCATTTATTCATGTAACACATTTTGAGAACCTACTATGTACCAGACACTGTTCTAGGCAATGGACATGGTTGATTCTTAGAGCATGGAGTTTAAAAGAGATAAGCTTAGGTAGAAAAATAATAACAAGACAACAACAGCAAAAAAAAAAAAAATCCTCATGAAGATATTGCATTAAAATGATGAAAAATAGATTTCTCAATATCTGATCAATTTACCCCAGACTGCATGTTATAACAGTTAACTTCATTTGAAAAGTAAGGAAAATGGAGCCATCTTAAAACAACAACATTCAATACCAAGAGCCTTAACTCTTCAATAGCGTCTTGTTTCACAAAAAAATAAAGTAGATTTGAATGACAGTGGGGAAAATACATACTTATATACAGTACTGATTGTGTCTTATGGATTATAATTAATAGTTTAAATGAGGTAAGTTGGTTAATTCATGTGCTGATATTAAAAAGCTACCAGACATAAAGCCCTTCTCCCTCACACACACAAAATGTATCTTTACATTATTTAGCTGTCAATATTCAACTGATATGGTATTTACTTCCTGAATCTTTTGAACACATGAAACTATTTTCTTTAAAACCCACCATTTTCCCCATGCCTCCTTTCTTCTGTTTTTGAGAGAGCCAGGCCCAAGGGTCTGAAATAGTGATGTGGAAGAATTAGAAGCAACTACAAAACACTTCAAGTAACTTCATGAAAAGAAAATTTTAATCTTCTGTCTCACAAATGAGAAAAAGGCCTACTAAATTGATATTTTTCCTTTAGCTTCTTGAAGTTCAGAAAATAAACTTGCAGGAATCATGCTACAAAATTACAGTAGCAGCAAATCCCAAGGTACATCCATTTTATTGCAAAGGTTAAATCATCTGATGGATAGATACCTCATAAATACTAACCAACTAGGCGACTTGACTGCTTGCTGATTGATTCATTCATTCAGAAATATTTATTCTGAATCTATTACATATAAGGTAGGGCAGAAATAGGGACCTGATCTTTGTCCTTAAGGAGTCAATAGTTTGGTTGAGTAAGTATGTTTGTATAAAAGCATATTTTTATTCAATTAATGTTTTACCATTATGAAGCAAAGTACAGATAAGTTAGGCTTTTACCTAAAGTCATCTGTTTATTAGTCACTTAGGATCCAAATTTTGAAATTCTTAAGCCAGTCTGAAAGTGACTAATAACAAGAAAACCAGTTTCCTAAATTACAAAAAGTGTGGAAGACACAGAAGTGGAAAATCCTAATTACAGTGAGGCAAATGAAAAAGTTAAAAAAAACCTGAAAGTAATAGAGAAGAACCAAGCTGTTGATTATTCATCTTAAGCCAGGCTGAAAGTCAGAACAAAAAAATAAAAGTTCCTTGAATTACAGAATATTTGAAAGCCGCAAAGGTGGAAAATCCTAATGACTGTGAAGCAAATCAGAAATAAAAAACCTGGAAGTGAGAGAAAAGAACCAAATCATTGATTCTTTTTTTTTTTTTTTAAGTTTATGTAATTCTGTTTTTATTTTATTTTTTAACTTTACAATATTGTATTGGTTTTGCCATATATCAAAATGAATCCGTCACAGGTATACATGTGCTCCCCATCCTGAGCCCTCCTCCCTCCTCCCTCCCCATACCATCCTTCTGGGTTGTCCCAGTGCACCAGCCCCAAGCATCCAGTATCGTGCATCAAACCTGGACTGGCGACTTGTTTCATATATGATATTATACATATTTCAATGCCATTCTCCCAAATCATCCCACCCTCTCCCTCTCCCACAGAGTCCAAAAGACTGTTCTCTACATCAGTGTCTCTTTTGCTGTCTTGTATACAGGGTTATTGTTATCATCTTTCTAAATTCATTATATATGTGTTAGTATACTGTATTCTTTTTTTTTTCTGCCTGTCCTACTTGTGGGGAAAAAATTAGGGTGAATATGACCAAACAACTTAATAATATATAAATAGGAGTAGCTTAGAACCATGTAGGGGTGGGGGTCAGTGAAAGGTGAGATACTGATTTGCCCGATAGAAATCAGAGAAGAGCGATACAGGACGAGAATGTGGGCACAGGTACAGACATTACAGAGAGAAAAGCTATGTTGCTGTCACTTATAAAGCCAGGGGGCCTATTACTAAGGATGCAAATAAAAGCTCTTGTATTTCAAAACAAATCTCTTTCAACCAGGTACATTGTACAGTTTCCCCGGAGCTGAATTTTATCTATATTCCCACTGAAGTGTCATCTGTATTGGTGTCATTTGGACTGGCGATCTGAAGGAATGACTATATGTTATTTCCACATTTGCTAGCAAAACGTTACAGAACCATCCTGAGAGGCAGACTAAAGTGGTGACAAGTGCACTGTCCTGGGTAGCAGGACATAAGCTGAAGTCTGGGCTGGGCCCAAACTTGGTTGCATGATCTCAAACAGGTCATAAAATCTTCCTGAGCCTTCCCGTCCTCATTTGTAACATGTAGAGGTTTGCTAAGTATCTTACCTAAGTTCTAACATCCATTTCTAATATTCCATAGTCAACATGTATAGATCATTCATTGGACCCAGGCCGGTTACATGGTGGCACTATGAGACAGTCTCCCTGAGGCATCGTTCCTGATATTAAGATTAGAGACACAGCTTGGCACCTAATAGATACTCAGTAAACACAGTTGAATGCATAACGGAACACTCAGGTAGAAAAACCAAGTGTGTTATATGGAGGCCAATTGGATTTAGATGCAGACAATCTGAGGGTGAAAGCCTCGTTTTGTGAATCAGGAGAGAAAAAAAAATAATGCTGTCAATTGGGAAAAACTGAGAGATCCTTTTCTGGGTCCACTCTTAGTTTCCAGCTCTAAAGTTGAGAGTAATCTGTGAGTTACTAGGTGGATTTTCCTTAAAAGGAGGCCCTTTTAGCCCTGCCTTCTTAATCCAGGTGATTTCTTCTCTAAAGGAGATACTGACATCCACTCATTTGGAAGTTCCATTATTTGAATGGCTGCTTGGGGCTTTTCCTCTAGCCTGCGTTGGCTAGATGAGAGAACCGACAGACTCAAAAAGTTTAAGTGATCCAACGGTGCTGCTTCTTCAACAAATGGTTACTGAGTGGGCACAGGACAAGTACAGCAACACCGTCATACTCACAGATTGATTTGTATTTTAGTTTTGTCATATCATGTTGTTCATTTCCACATTATTTCTACTTTATCTGTATGCCTATGTTGGTTTTACTCCTGACAAGAACGTTGCTGAATACATTCTGTTACCATAATGACCTTTCTCATTTTTAAGAGCCACCCAATTTACTGAGTCTCGAGCACATTAGAAATATTGTAACTACTAAACACTGATTTAGGGACAATCATTGTCCAATTAATCTGAAATGAATATCATGGAAGAAGGCAAGATCCAAATGTGGTTCACTGAAGTAGCAGAGATTCTGCTTCTAAGAATCTAAGACAAATTCATAGGGATTTCTGAAAGAAGATTTGCCAGAAATGGCAACAGAGCCCAAACCCCCAGAAAGACAAAGGATTCACTTAATACTCATTCACGATACTTTGTATTAGAGAAGTTATTAAAATGGGACAGATGAGCTACCAAGGAAAGCTCATAGTCACCTGTATATTTTTATTATGGTAGAAACACAACAAGAGATACTCCTTCACAAAGTTTTAAGCGCATGATTCAGGAGTGTTACCTATAGGCATTAGGGTGCACAGTAGATCTCTCAAACTTACTCATTTTGCATATCTGAAAGCTTCTACTTGATGAAGAACTCCACATTTTCCTCTCTCCCCAGGCCCTGGAAATCACCTCTCTCTCCGCTTCTGAGTTTGACTACATATCATCTTTAAACTGGATAAAAGAGATCTTATTTTCACTCTACTTCTGCAGAAAAGTGAACCTAAGGGATTATAGTATCAGATACATGTAGCCATTGTTTCTGGTCAATTTAAGCATTGTTTCAGATAGTTAACAACCTGAACAAAAATACCAATTTATAAGTGACATTTAAGTCAATTTGAAGCAATTTGAAAAGTAAATGGACACATTTTAAGTCTGAAATAATTTTTTTTAAATATCTAATTTTAGTCGATGAAAAAAAAATTTGTTTGAGCATCCTGGGGGGGCAAAGTGTTTAACCAGCTCCTGTTGAGATTTACTTTTTGGAAGTCTTTTAAGCACAAAGTTGTCTTCTCTGAGATTAAGGGCATGGGCTAGCCAAGACTCTAGCCTGCTTACAGATCTCTGATACTGTGGAGGAATAGTTAAGTGCCCACGTAGCATCTTGCACAGCTGTCTGACTCTCAACCCTAAGGCTGAGCTGCTTCTAACAACCACTGGGGAAGTCACTTCCACAGACGATAATGCTGTTAAACTCCCAGTCGACCTTGAAAAATCACTGCTGAAAATTCAGTCTGCTCCCAGGGTCATTTAGAGAATTAGGTATTAGGTTGTTGAGCCTAAACCCTAAATTTTGGACATTCTTTCTGAAGCAATAGTGCAGATAAATGGATTTTCAGAAAACCCTGTGGAAAATTAATTAATATCCCTTCTCAAGAGGCTTAGCCAAAATTTGAGACTGTCAAGTGTGAGTGGTGACTAATTTCTGAATCACACAATTTGTTTCTGTCTATCAACATAATCCAGAAATGGAACTTCACATACGCACTCTCCCCTCATCCATGATCATTTTGAAGTCTTTCCCATTTCCATAAATGGCATCATCATTTCCCCATTTGTTCAAAGCAGAGACTTCAGAGTCATCCTTGACTCTGCCTTCTCTCACATTCCACATCCCATCTATCTTAAGTTCTATCAGCTCTACTTTCAAGCTGTATCTTGGGTCATATAATTTTTCATCATATCTATCATTTCCATTCCAGCCCAAGTGATCATTATCTCCTTCCTAAATGACTTCAATACCTCCTAATCTTTCTCCCTGCTTTCTGTTTTGCTCCTCCTACCATCATTTCCTCACACAGCAGCCAGTATCCATTTCTGAACACATTAATAGGATCACATCCTGCCTGTAGTCTTCCAGTAATGTCTCAATATACACAAAATAAAATCCACCTCCCAACTAGGGCTGAAAAGACCATTCATTATCTGGTCTTTGCTTCTCTCTATTACCTACCACTAGCCCATCCTGCTATTCCTTGGATACACCAAACCTGTTCTTATACCTTCACATTTGCACTTGTTGCTCCTTTGGCCTAGAATATCCTTCACTCAGGGTCTTTGCTTGGCTCACTCACACACAGAACCCTAAGCTCAACTAATAGTCTCTTTAGGTAGGCCACTACCTCTCAGTCTTTCTCTGGCCTTATTTTTTAATTTTATTTTCATAAAACTGATCTGGTACGATTTTATTTTTGTTTAATTCTTTTTCTTTTTTTGGCTCTACTGTATAGCTTGTAAGATCTTAGCTGCCTGACCAGGGATCGAGCCCCAGCAATGAGAAGGCTGAGTCCTAATCACTGGATCACAAGGGAATTCCCCTGACATCATTTTATATATTAATGTATTAGCTTACTATGTGTTTCCCTCATTAAAGTTTGAATGTCTGTGGAGGCAGAGTCTCTTTTTGTTCACTATTGTACTTTCAGCCTCCAGCACAGAGTAGGTGCTCAATAAATAATTATTGAAAGACTCAATAAATTCTAGGAGTCTGAGTTATGGTAGAGTTTTTCCTAAAATAATTTTTTTGAGGGAAATGGAAGAACACATAAAAAGATCAGGGACTTATCTGTGATTAAATGAAAGTGTGTAAAAATTCTTGGTAAAGGCAAAGTACAACATGAATATTATTTTAAGAGTATTTGTCAAGACATCAAAATATTTTGACATGGTTATAAAGAGGACTGTGGTAGAGAAGTCAATGTGTAAACTATTCATAGTTTATCTTATTATAGTCATTAAACAAAAGTAGCAAATCCTAGATGACTCTGTTCTCAAGTTCTGATGATAAAGCTAGTTTTCAGAAGACTTCTTCAAATGGCTAGAAATGTAGTTCTAAAAATAATTGAAAATCTTTTCTATTCAGCACTCCTAAATATGACTGCATAAAATACGAAACTTATACAAAAGCAGCTTTTACTCCATTAGTGAAGAGGAACAGATCAAAAAGATGTTGATTTCCTCCAACCTAGTCAAGCAGACATCTTAGACTAGATAACTAACAGTGAACTTCGCTAGGGGATCAAAACTAGTTTAGAAATCCCAAGAGGCCAGGTCAATGACTGCTACAAGGACTCGCTGTATCACAACCCTTTTTGTTGTTGTTGTTTTTCAGAGGTGACAGGGAACAACACATTTATTTGGTAACACAAAGCTGACTTGAATCTTAATGTCCATTAATGGCACATAAGGACATTTTCTATGTCTGTGAAAAGACAAGACAGGGAACTCATCGAGCTAACACACATACTAAAACGCACCCAAAGGAAGCAGGCTGATGTTGATAACAGAATTGCTTAAATAAATGTATAACCTACAATGTGATCTCAGGATAATTTTATTGAGTTACTCAACCTTTCCCTCACTTTGTGGTGACTTCCGAGGAGATTGAATGTGCATAATATATGAGCTGACAAATGAACACGTCCACTACTTTACTCAAGACTTTTCATTTGTCAACAGCATCCATGCAATACTGGCTTTCTGTCCCCTGTTTTCATAATGTATGTATTGATTACTTCTATCTAAATCTTAACTAGAAAATCTCAGGAAGCTTTGGAGGTGTCCTTATGGTCTCTACGGAAGGAATTAGAGAGGTTTTTAAGTTGAAAGATGGAAACCGAATGACAAACAATTTCATTAGTAAAAATGCAAACAGAACGTTATTACCTACAGTGTTCTTATAATCAAGGCCTAATTTCCATTTCAATTTGGGGTGGGATGAAGAGCATTAAATAAGCTCATGGTTTTATTGCAGTTCTCCTTGGAAATCCCCCACTATGATTTGCTCCTTTAAAACTCTCTCTAGGTTAATCACAGAAGTAGACAAGTAATAAATATCACTTTAGTGACTGCTCAAGTAAAACAAAGGAAGTCAGTTTTAAAAATATATCTGGACCAGAATAATACACACTAATTGAAAACGCGTCAGTCTAGTGAGGCAAGTAATGAGGAACTGTAAAAGCCAGGATAATGTATGCAAAAGATATAAAAACTGGTCAGTTTATATTTGCTAGGGCACATTTGAGCTTTAATTATTTATAACACTTGACTGCATATGGAGCATTATTTTATTAATTAGTCTTCAGAGTTATCCAGTTGCAGTTGTTATGCTGCCCAACTGATTTGGGGAACACAGATCCACTCCCAAGGGTATAAAAACCTGCTCTGGGGAGTAAGATCGCAGTTCCCAAATACCTGCGTGGACTCCCTTAGACTTTTACCTTTAGGAAAACTGTATACTCTTCAATAAGAGTTATTGAGATTGACTATGTATTTTTGCTTTAAGTAAAGAGTACAGTTCAGTTCAGTTGCTCAGTCATGTCCAATTCTTTGAGACCCCATGGACTGCAGACATATGATATTTTGCTATAAATTTCATCATTAATCTGCAATGATTTACTAAGAAAAGATAAATGACCTCTTTTATAAGGATTCTGATCTATAGAAAAAAGGGGACTATTTTAAATTACTATTTATACTTTTGCCATTTTAATGGGATTTGTATTCCCATAAAAGAGAAACAGCATTAATAATTTCTAATAGATAGCAGGTGATGTTTTTTTAAAAAGTGACACACCAAATACATGGGGAGCAAGGTTACAATAAGAAGTGAGCCATCTTTAAAAAAAAAAAAAAAAGCGAAATTTCTTGATACTAAAACATTTTATATAAATAGTATTTGGAGTGAGAAACCCTTCAAGAGCACATTTTCTAAAAAGGCTACAAAACAAAATCTGTTCAAGACCAGATCTTGACAGAATTTTGTAATGGCTACATTCCCTTTACCTCCTCCTAACTGGGTTCAGAAGCTCTGATAGAGAGGAGACCCGGTTTCAAGATTTTTCCTTTGTTCTTTTTGTCCCCAGGCAGTGAGAGCATCACGAACTATACAGCAATTCCACAACAGCCATAAAAGGGCTACTGCATAAGTGTGACAGAACTGAGTAAACAGGGTGCTAAATTGTTCTCTCATCAACACTTAGGAGTGATGATGTTCTTTGAGTGAGTGCTTTGTGACATGGATTTCTCTTAAGGATACAAAGAGAATTTCATGAAAACATTGGACCAGAACCTGAGGAAAATCAGTGGGCATCAAAGTAGCTTTACACACTACGAAAAGATGCTTACTTGGGAGTAAACAAAAATCCTGCAAGTGAGGAAGGAACATCACTCTTGATTCTTTATCTCCCTGCCCTGGATCTCAGGAGGACAGAGAATGAAGATGAGATTAGTTCATTGGCTGTTCTCCTTCCTTCCTGCCTCTTTATCTTCTTTCCTTAATTCCTTGGTTCCTTTATCTATTCAGTGTCTATCATGTACTAGACACTTTAGAAGGTGCTAGGGATAAAAATGACAACCCTCTTCTGAAAAGAAAGTTTCTTGGAGCACAAGGTTTAGTGAACGTGGTTGACATTAATCAAAAAGTCACACACATGCACGATGACAAGTAATGTTACATCATAGAAAGAAAAGTATGGTGTTATGAAGACATAAAGGGAGATCTAGTCAAATGTGAGCATTGGAAAAAAGCTTGCTTGATGTCTGAGCCAAGATGTAAAGGATTCTTAGACATTAGAATTTCCTAATTCTCATAATTTGGAAATTATGAGGGGGTAGGTTTGGGTAGAAAGGGTTTCAGACAGAGGATCAGTATATTCAAAGCCCCACCTGAGAGGAACAGAGAACTGGGAAAAAAACAAAAGCAGGCATTATAGCTAGCGTTAAGAGAGCAAGAGGAAGAACAGTACGGGAACAGAAGGTTGGAGCAGACCAACCCTGGGGGGCTTGGGGGTCCTGCTGAGGATTTGTGGTCATTTCCCAATGGCATTGAAAAGTCACTGGGGAGTGTTAAGATGAGGGCTGACATAATTCAATTTTTATTTTTACATAGAGTACACAGACTGAAAATGTTGACTGCATTGTAGGGTGGTAAGAATAGATACAGAAAAGTGAGGAGAAAAGGTCTCTAGAAATGGTGATGACGACACAGTAGACAGGGTCAAGAGAAGTAAACTGATCCAGTAATGTGTTAGTGTCGGAAGGCTGGAGGTGGTCATCCTGAAAAGGTACTATGCATCAGTCTGCTCTGCTGTTGTTTGGATAGGAGAAAATAGTTAGTTAGATTCTCCAAGACTTAGGGTTTTGTAGATGACAGCAACAAGAAGATAATGAAGGAATTTAGGGTCTTGAAAGAGTTATCAATATTTAAATGCTTGATGACTGAATATAAGTTGGACTTGGAGGGAGACAAAGATAGAAGATCAGTAGAACTAATATACAGAACCAAGAATTATCAATAGGCTGGAAGTCCTGATACACCACAGAGAGGAAGCAGATGGGTATCTGAATAAGTATACTAACCAAGTGGGGATTAATTCACTTCAGTATGGTGGTTGTTAACCAGGACTCTACATCACATCTTCCTGAAGTATATCATTGATCATCAGATTATTCAGTAAAAGGACTGAGAATGATAAGGACTAACATTTTATAATAATCAGGGAGAGTGAGGCTGCATTTATGACAAAAGGTAGGCTCAAAGGAACTGTGAAAACACTAAGTGGATCAAATTCCTCATCTTCAAGCTGAAAATCAAAGGAGCAATCACCATCTCACCTATGGAGGAGGAGGCTAGAATCCCAGTCTCCTGAATCCTAGTGCACCTGTCCAATGATTCATCACCTTTGATTTCTGGAACTAGAATAAAATGATACCTTTTGTACAAATTCTGTCTCATCTCACTATGTCATATAATGAATTCTACTTAAAATGCCCTTCTTTCTCAGTGAACCCTCTTCTACATATACCCGAGTGTTTTAACTATATATTCAAGTGTTTAGAACATTTAAAAATATAGCTATTCTATCATTTATTGTTTAGTTGCTAAGGCATGTCTGATTGTTTGCAATCCTATGGACTGTATCCTGCCAGGCTCCTCTGTCCATGGGATTTTCCAGGCAAGAATACTGAAGTGGGTTGGCATTCTCTTTTCCCACAAAAGTGCCTTAATATTCTGAATTATATGGAGGGGAATGGCTAAAGGAGAAACTGGCAGTTTTCTTGGCAATTATTTATCAACTCCTGGATCTTCTCTCGTGTTCTCTTCCCTTTCTGTAATCTTCTATACCTTCTTTTCTGAAGTAATATAAACCCTTGACCTTTCTTCAAGACGTGACTTTTGGCTGTGTCTTCATAGAGCTCTTTCCTTTAAGTGCTGAACATACAAAAGTTGCACCATTCTATCAAGTTTTTATTGCTTGATGGCACCCCACTCCAGTATTCTTGCCTGGAAAATCCCATGGACGGAGGAGCCTGGGAGGCTGCAGTCCATGGGGTCGCTAAGAGTCGGACACGACTGAGCGACTTCACTTTCACTTTTCACTTTCATGTATTGGAGAAGGAAATGGCAACCCACTCCAGTGTTCTTGCCTGGAGAATCCCAGGGACGGCGGAGCCTGGTGGGCTGCCATCTATGGGGTCGCACAGAGTCGGACACGACTGAAGCAACTTAGCAGCAGCAGCAGTAATTTCCTTGTTTTTCTATTCCCTTCTGTCCATGCACCTTTTATTCTCATTTCAAATGCCCCTATTAGTATCTACTGTATGCCAGACACTTTGCTAGGGACTAGGGTCTTGGAGGTCAGCACGACCAAGTCTCTGCCTTCCTCACTCAGAGCTTAGTGGAGACAAAAATATAATGAAAAACAAAGAAAGAAAAGAAACAATTGATCTTTATTGGAGAATGCTAGTGAGCAAGTTGTTATTCTGAAGACTGAGAAAGTAGAAATATTTACCCCACCTATCCTAGATGAACAATAACCTGGGTACCCAAATAGTGGATGAGTATCCATTTTCTTTTCAGAGAAGCACTCCAGCTAATGGGCTGGTGGCTCAGTGATAAAGAATCCACCTGCCAAGCAGGAGACATGGATTCAATCCCTAGGTCAGGAAGCTCCCCAGAGAAGGAAATGGCAACTCACTCCAGTATTCTTACATGGGAAATTCCCTGGACAGAGGAGCCTGGTAGCCTCAGTCCATTGGGTTGCAAAAGAGTTGGACAGGACTTAGTGACTAAACAACAACTGCTGCTAATAGATGTAGAAGAAATGATAGAAATATGCAACTACTACTAAATACTACTACTAAATATGCAATACTACTCCATTGCAACCCATAGCCATTGATCACTAATAGCTGCCAAAGTCACACACACACAAGAGAAAACAAAGCACTATGTACCTCCTGGTGATGGGTGAATACATCACTATCTATGAAGCAGTCTTACCAAGAACAGTCAAACGTGAATATAATCCAACGTGTAGAACTACATCATTCAGTAGAGCAGCTACTGGCCATATCTGAGCATTTGAAATGTGGCTAGTCTGAATTGAGCTGTGTTGTAGCCATTGTAATTGTAAATTTTTATATTGATTCCATGTTAAAATAACAATAATTATTGTTCTATAGCTATGTAAGATGTTACCATTAGAGGAAACGGGGTGAAATGCAAAGGGAAACTCTCTGCACTATTTCTAGAACTTAACTGTGAATCTGTAATTGCTTCAGAGTGGAAAAAAAAAAGGGATTTCAAAGACAAATTAGCCAAACACAATGTGTGGAACTTATTTCAATGCTTGTTTAAACCAAAAACTCAACCCCCTCAAACCTGTTAAAACATTTAAGCCATGTGTATGAGAAGTAGAAATTTGAATACTGCCTTAGTATTTGTCATGATAAAATTACTGAGATATAAAAAGTGTTACAGTAACAATGTGGTTACCTTTAAAGAGCAAGTTCTTATCTTTTAGAGATGCTTTATCAAATATTCATGAATTAAATGATCTGTACCTGAGATTTGCTTTAAAATAATCAAGGACAAAGTAGAAGTAAGATTGGCCATGAATTCATAATTGTTGATTTTAATGGGTATACAGGGGTTTATTACAGAATGTCTGCTCTAGCATATGTTTAATATTTTCCAAAATAACACTTTAAAGTATCACCAAAAGACATAGGCGAATCTTTTTTTTGTTTTTTTTTTTGGTACAGATATGGGCAAATCACAAATGATATTATTAATGCAGATGCTTTTGACATTTAAAATATAATGGCTTGGATTATTTCTAATTGACCTTTGGACTAGAGAAGTAAAAACAATTTCTATTAAACTTGATTTCTTTTCTTTTTTTCAAACTAATCTCAGTCAAAACTAATTTTAAAATAGTCGTTGAATGCTTACTATATGCAAAGCACTATGCTAAAAAATTTCCTACCCTGTGTATATCATTCTGCTTCTGAACTGCTGGGAAATCGCCTCCAATAGGTGCCTGACGGCTCAACTCATCATCTTTCAGCTGTAGCCACACCAGAAGTTCCTGAAGAGAAAGGTGCAGACGCTTCCACTGGTCAGAACTGGCTTCCAAATGGGACCTGGAAAATAACAGGAGCAAACTGTGTAAGAATATCTTGAAAGATAAATGATGGTTCTAACAATCCCATTAAGGTACCTTGGTTGGTTGGTTCCATAGTGTGTAAATGTACTGTGAAGTATATAGCAGCCCGCAATAAAAGGGGCTTCTCTGGTGGCTCAGACAGTAAAGAATCTGCCTGCAATGCAGGAGACCCAGATTCAGTCCCTGGGTCAGGAAGATCCCCTGGAGAAGGAAATGGCAACCTATTCTAGTATTCTTGCCTAGAGAATCCCATGGATAGAGGAGCCTGGGGGCTACAGTCCATGGGATCACAAAGAGTCGGACACGACTGAGTGACTTTCACTTCACTTCACTTCCTCAATAAAAATCTAGCTCCCTGCTTTTGAGACCAACAAAATGGGGGGCTATTTTTTGGGGCAACTTTGAGGGAAGACTGTTTAGCTATATGTTTATTTTAATGTGCAGAATTCTGAGACTTCTGGCATGAAATAAACACTGGAATGGATTGTTTTCCTGTAGTGTTGCAGTCAATGACTCTTAATGTCTCTGGTAGAAAAACTTGGACCCAGTGACTAACATAAAGCACTCAGTTTTTGTGTGACTCATGCTAGGACTGGAATTCTTTCTGTTTTGAGAAATGGAAAGGTCTCTCTCCATATTTTGACTTTTCCATTTCTACACCCTAGGCAGCCTCTTCCATTGACTCCTTCCATCTGGCATCTGTTCCTCTCTGCTCCTTTCCCCATATGCTCCTCCTCTGCATCTACCCTTCTTTATTCACGTGCACCTGGGATTTGTCTTCACCGAGTTCCAACATTTTCCGCTTTGTTTCCTCTGTGTAAAATGTGCTGAGACAACAACAACTCATGTGGAAAAGTAAAAATCAGACATTGGCCTGCAAGCCTTCCCCCAACATGAATAATTTAGGCAAGAGGCTGAGTGCTTTACCACCAACTGTATTTAGAACATGGTAATCCATAGAAGGCATTTAAGACCATACAAATGAATGATCTGTGTTATAGAATCTGTATTTCACTTGGGGATAAGAAGCTAAATTAAGACAATAAATCATCATCCAGAAAACAAAGAAACTCAGAATGTGAGTCAAGCTGTACCCTCAGGTAAATCAAGAATTATGCTGCATCACTTACATCTTATCAGCAATTACTAATTAATTCATATAAATTAATGCTGCCTATAATATACATACAATATAGTTTATAATGTTGCAGAGACTGAAATGCAAAGTCACCAGGAAGAAAAGCATTCCCCTTTGCCATTTCATAACTTGGCCTGATATTTCAAATACCAGTCTCCTGCTGGTCTTAGTCAAACAGAATCACCAAGTAGTACCTAGGTGCTGAAATTAAATTACTCTAAACTTTCTGAGGGATAATTTGATGATACATAAATGTCTTTAAAATGTGCAAATACAGCAACTCACAAGCTTAAGACTAAGGAACTTATTCTAAGAAAATAACCGGGAAAGCATGCAGAGATACAGGTATAAATCTGTTATTTACAGCAAACATATGATTGATACAAAGTAGAAACAATGTAAATATTCAATACTAGGAAAGTGCTTGCATATATATTAGTGAACTCATACAATGCAATGTTCAAATCCTGTGAATCCTACATGATGTTCAATGTGATGATGTAGGCAAATATTCATGGACACGGAAAAGATCAGTCTGTCAGTGGTTAAGTAAGAAAGTAGGAAAAAAAAAAAAGAAAGTAGGTTACAATAATGTATATCTCTTTTTCTAACGTGCTTGTGTGTGTATCCGTGTGCACATGCTTGTGCATGAAAAAAAATTCTGAAACAACAACTAGTTTACCCCTCACAGCTGGATTTACACGTGATGTACTCCTTCATCTTTATACTTTTCCAAATCGCCAGAATTCTCTATTGTGAGCCATATAGACATTATATTCAGAAAAAAAAAAAAAAGAAGGTATTTTCATCAGGGAAATTAATCTGTTCAAGACTCTAAGGACATTATCATCTAAGCAATGAATCATGACATATCATAAATATCATGAATTAAATGTAACAGTGAAGACTGCATATGGCACAGAGGTCAGTTCTTTTAATGTTTCTGTTCCCTCCTCCTATTTCAGTTATCACCTGCCCAGGATAAGCTGAAATGAGAGCTCCCTATGCAAGATTTTAGCTGTTTAATGACATGTAATGACTACTGGTTAAAAGGATTCCCTAGGGTGTCTGGAATTTGCAGCTTGGGCCCCTTGGGGGTAAAGGAGGCTGTCAAGCAGGACACATTGAAAGGTAGAGACAGGCACAGTGCAGACATGGAAAGGCAGTGAATGCTAAATAAGACACTGATTAGATAAATATTTACTGAGTGCCACTCAGTCCCAATCAAGCACTGGGGAGTAAGGAGAGTGGAAGGTAAGGTGGGATATAAGGATGTCTAGTGCCTGGCCTCCATGTGTCTGGTAAAGAAAATAACACCTCCCTGCTCAAGGGCAGGTGGACCAAGATGCGTCTTCCAACTGCTGCTTTCTTTACACAAGGCAGTGCTACAACCCGTCCAGGATAAATGGTGTTGACCAATAATTAGCAGGTCAATGAAACCCTTTGTGCCCCATCAGAAAGAGGCAAAAAAAAAAAAAAAAAAAAAGAGCACTGAGACCCAGGGAATTCTGTTCTAAAGGATCTAAGAGAAACTTCAGGGGTACAGGACAGCCAAGAGAGTTAACACAGGAACAGAAGGGCCTGGGATCCGGTGTGACACAAAGCTCTCACTTTCCTGGGTGAGGGGGCCTTCCTTAGTCATCCCTGAGGCATAGCATTAGATCACTTCCCCAAACATCTGATCACCTTAAGTACATATCAAATGACTTTCTGTTCCTTGCTGAAGCCTGAGGGTGAAAGGAAAGATGTGATATGTGGACAAAAACAAGCTATAAAAGACAGTGGACAGTGGGTTCAGGCTGGAGAGGAGAAACCTCAGTCAGATAATGTCTTCTGCTTTAAAACAACAGATAGAAAATCTATAGCCATGATTCTCAAACTTTAGTGTGCATAAGAAACACTCGAGCAGCTTGTTTAACGTACAGACTCCTAAGTTTCATCCCAGATTTTTGGCACTTGAAACTTTTTTATTGAAAAAAATAAAAATAAAGTCTTACTGCTGATTTACAATATGATATTAGTTTCAGTTGTACAGCACAGTCATTTGGTATTTTTGCAGCTTACACTCCATTTTAAGCTATTACAAGGTAATGGCTATAATTCCCTGTGCTATATAATATATGCTTGCTGCTTGCCTATTTTATACATAGTAGTTTGTATCTCTTAATCCCATTCCCTTAATTTGTCCCTCCCCTCCTCCCTCTTCCCTTTGGTAACCACAAGTTTGAAATCTAAAAAATAATCAAATGAATGTATATGCAAAAAAGAAACAGACTCACAGATGCTGAGTTTCTATAATTTGAACAAGGCTCTTCACAACTCTGCCAGTTGTGAGCTCCAGCACCACTCTTAGAGGAAGAATTTCTTAAAGTATTTCCTATGTGCCCTAAGCATTACTTATTGGTTCCCACAGGGCAAAGGTGGAATTTGCCAGTGACATGATTTTTAAGGAGATCTAACTGTAATGAAATGCTCTGAGCTCAGAAAACATTTTCTTTGGTCATGCTAAGCTGGTGGAGTGTTGTCAAGACACATTTCTAATGCATTTGTTGGAAGCAGCTGCCCCATTTTTATTTTCAAGATTGTACACCAGATATTTCTAAATGATTAACCTATGTTTATATTTGGAATTTTTCTTAAAAATGTTCCTTTGTATTTGTAATGACTGCCCCACCCCTACCCAATTTTATCATTAACTCTTAGGGTTAAAAGGAATTTTAGAGATTATTCAACCTGCTTGTTTTGCAAATGTGGGAACTGAGACACAAAGGTACAAAGACACGTGCTGAAACACAAAACTTGAGCTGATATTGACATGGGAAGTGGAAACTGCAAACTTTCCTCATATGAGGAAATCTTTAACCTTGATGGTTTCCACCAAATGTTTTGGAGTCCCTGAGCAAAATACATTTCCTGCTAATTGGCCAATGTACTCTATTTATCCCTGCCTACTCAACAGAAAATAAAAGAGGATGTTTGAAGAGACACACTTAGGTTCTATGCATTTTCTATTAATCTTTATTAGTGAGGATAAGAGCTTAGGGGTTACTAGCTTTTAACAAGGCAAGTAGCAATCTTTAATAAGCAGATAATTTCTGTAATTTTTAAGGCTTAGGTAAAATGCAGAACCTTTAGGTATGCTGGGACATATAACTTGGTCTTTAAGAAACTCTTCAGTGTCAGGACTCTAAGAATTATAGGGCTGCTAAGGTGATTGTTATTTCTCTAGACACAGATATTTCAAGTGTGATTCAGTTGATGCCTAGTTTGAAATCCTTAATAAAACTTTACTCTGAAAGGCATCTATTCTTAAAGCAAAATGTGTTATATTGAATTCATTTTTCACTTTGACTTCCTTTATAAAACTAATGATATATCCCTGTATATCTTTGGCACTCGTGTGTAAAAAGATAGCATGCAAGCATACAGAAAGAAAGGGTAAGAATGCAGAAATAATAAGGAACCACAGAAATAAAATGGGAGTTATGGGGCTTTAAAAAAAGAGAATTAAGCTCAAAGAGAAGTAAACATCTTTTTTTCCCGCTGGGAGATGAACTCCAACTTTCAAACATAATTAATATCTCAAGAGTAAGGAAAAGGTCAGAGACACTCAGTGTCCAAGTAGCATTTTTATTTCAAAGACAGAAAGACTTTGCTTTCTTTTGCTTTTTTTTTTTTGTCCTCCATCAGAGAAAAGACTTCCAATTATTCTAATTTCTAATACCTTGTACTTTCTAAGAGATTTCCTGCTGCTGTGGACCATACAATGTTGGTGTCCTCACCTCTCAAATGAATGCTCAAAATTTCATAAAAGGGATTATCTTTATATAATATCTACAAGTTTTTCCCCAAGTATAAAAATCTCACATAATATAAATTTTGCTGAAATTATGTGGATGTATGTGATTCTCATAGTTAATAATATATACAATAATCTGGAAAATAAATTTAGTGGCAGATTAAATTAAAATGTCTGTACTTAATTCTTATGTAAAAAATTTGCTTGATCACTTCTCAAATTATTCACATTTTCAAAATTGAAAACACAAGGTTTGTAGATACAGAACATTTTAGAATGAGAAACACCTTAGTTGACACATTGCCGTGCTGATGTTGGATGATGTCATCAGTGACTCTGTGTGTGTGCATGTGTGTGTGTGTATGTACTTAAGTAGAAATTTTTCACTCTATTTTTCTCCCACTTAAAGCAGTTAATCTTTAGTTCAATGACACTTAGCTATCACTGAGTATTTACTTCTCTTTCTTATATCTCTTGGACAAAATGCAATGTGATAACACATGTAGAACAGATGGCATACACTTTCTTTGAACTAAATTATGAGATACAATTTCAATTAAGGAATTCTTTTCTCTCAAAGACATTGTATTTACTTTCTCTTATATCATACCTTTGAACTTAATCAGTTCTTTTAAACATAAGAAAACCAAGGTAAAAAGCTCAATATAATTTGCCATCACAAGGAGTGATTGTAGAATTTAAAATAATAGGATTGTAGAATTGCAAGGGAACTTAAAGAGACCACCCATGTGTCTGGTCTAACTTCCTCATTTCTGCAAGAGAGAAAATTAAATTCTGAAGCATTAAAGTGATTTGCTCAAGAATAGATGCTAGGTAGTAGCAGAGCCAGAGGAGAAACCACATCGCCCAGCTGTTGGTCCAGGACCATTTCAACTCTACCTCACCAACTCATTTATAACTTGGAGTTTTGTGTTTGTCTGATTTAGCTGAAGGTAGCTAGGATAGTCCTATGAAACAACTCAGGAATACTTCAAAGAACTTGCCATCAAGTGTAATGAGAATAGTACAGGGAAGACCTGGTAAAGAAACAGAAAGGGAAACCTTGATTATGGAATTTGAGACAATATTTGGAGGATGAGAGGAGAGACCATGTTCGAAGTGTGAGGACTGACAAATGTATATACTCATATGGGACAGTGAAAAAATTGTTGGAGAACAGGGAAGGGGTTAGAAAGCAGAATTTATATGAAGCAGAGAATCCATGTTGGGCAGTAACTAAATGGCTACTTGGTGAGGAAGGAAGTGGGAAACAGAGGAAGGACCGAAAGGGAAGGGGTTAGCAGAGGCTTATTAGGCATAGTTGATGGAGAGTGGAAGGTCCACTAGATTCTAGTGACTAAATATCAGCTTTATGAGAGCAATGATTTTCTTTGGTGTGTTTTGTCACTTGTGTACTCTCCATGCCTAGAAGAGTGTGTCTTTTACAGAGTAAATATCCAGTAAATATTTGCTGAATGAACAGATAAATCAGTGAGTGAAATATGGGCACCAAGATGGAAGTTCTTGACCAGAGGGATGACAGGATAGAAACAATGTCCAGGGAAGAATATTTTTGTAAATCTGTAATGGATGGTCTCAATGTAAAATGACAGAGACAAATCTTTCACTACAGAATGACCTGATGAAGCCTTAAATAAGAATCACAATCATAGGAAGAGAAATATAAAAATGGCTTCAGAATCTCTTATGAAACAACCAACAATTGTAAGTTTTCATTATAATATGTTGTAGCTTAGGTAAACACAGGGCTGTCTTTCCAGGGTATCCTTGGAAGTTTTCTTAATTGTGGTGACTTTTCACTATACAATAATGCCGATGGAGGAACTGACCAGATTGGCAATGCAAGCTTTTCTGTCACTGATGGTTCTGTATCTAAGTGTTCCAGGGTTCATCTATCCTATTCCATAACCATCCCCAATTACTACCTCTACTGTGCTTTTCCTAGCTGAACCCTGCCATTCAGTACAGATTGACTGATACCTTTATTTCAGCCAAGCATCAGGAAATAAACTGAATCGCTTTAATGTGAAGAATGACTTCCTTGCTTTTTCATAAGTGAGTGTTTATAACACATTCTGCATTATTTGAGAGGCCTACTTAAAAGCCAAAACCATTGATCTGAATATTTAAATTCTCGAATTTGCAGTACCTCAGATGAGCTAAGGTAACTGTTTTCTACTTGATTAATGACAGCAAGAATTCAACTGCAGTAGCTGGCATATGGGAAATTGCTGAGAATGAAGAGCCCATATTTTGGCTGACATGCTATTCGCCGCTTTCAATTCTCCTTTTATTTCATCAAGTTCACATGAAGGAGAGAAAAGGCACTGGGTGATGTTCAGAACAGTTGTAGCACCTTTCTTTTTCTCTTCCGCAAGAAAAGAATATCTTTTTTTTCTTTAACTACCGGTATCATTCCCATCTCACAAGTTTCATTCCTTTATAATGACAGATGTTCTGAAAGTGGCCGGTGTCATTACAGACACTGACGTCTCTAAGAGATGAACCTGTAGAACGCAAATGGAGCTTCCTTATCTTTGAAAATGCCATTGCTTATTGCCCACAATGACACGTCCATACAAAATTCATGGATCAAATAGGGAGAGAAAAACGAGTGCCTTGGAAGCTGGGGTACAAAACTGGCGGGTGAGGGTGGGGCCACAGAAATAAAAATATTTTTCTCCTCCCAGAAATCGGCTTCTCTGTTTCATCCTTTCACATATTACATGTTTATGTATAAACATTAGGTGAGACTTACCTTCTCTTTCTGCCTTTATATTCTCTGCCATAATATGATGGTTCAAACCTCGGACTTTGGAGCCAGACCTCCCTATGTTCCAATCTTTGATCTGCCATTTACTAACTAAGTGACCCTGGGGAAGCTATTTAGCCACTCCGTGTGTTACTGTCTTCAAATGCAAAGAGAGGATAATAATAGAATGTCTCTCTTGGAGCAGCTGAGAGTGTTAAATGGGTCAACAAATCTACAGTGCCCATGACACTGCATGGTATGTGAAGCATACCGTATAAGTGTTAGTTGCTACCATCATTATTATGTCAGAAGAAGTGCAGATTTCTACAAGAGTGCTTTCAAATGAAGAAATTCCAGTTATATTTTTTCCTCATTATAGAAGCAAAGACACTCTACGTCCAATTTGGGACAACTTAGAAGGACTTATTAAGAAGAAAAACAATCTCCCTCCAGTCATCTTACGACTGAGTGGTGGTAACGACTCCCAGTGTGGAGTGCGTTCCACTTCTCCTTCCCTGCAATAACAGACCTCCTCTCGACAAAGAAAGAAAAAAGAAAAGAACACAGAATACTTTTATAAAGAGATGTGAATTAGGCAAAGCAACTGATTAGAAAGCAGGAAGCCTGCTTTGCAAGCCCTGCACCTCCTATGTCACCCAGGTGGCGCCGGGCATTTCATTTCCTCACTCTCTGTTCCTTAGCCTCCATTGAACTACTGCAAAATGGGTATAGCAAGAGTGTCACTCTGCCCTCCTTACAACAAAGCTGGGATGTATTCATTAATTTCTCAAGAGAACGCTGTTAACACAGAAAAGGGCAAAGTGTGAAATAAGTGGGTATAGAATAGCTAAAGGCATAGTTTAGAGAGGATGTGGAAATGCGATGTGAGAGGGAACGAGAGGCAGGAAAGGGCTGTCATCTCTCCCTAGCTGTGGGAGCTCTGGGGAGATTTCCTTTAAGTTGCTAACTATAACGTGTTATAGTATTTGAAGAATGTCCTCAGTAATGCATTTAAAATAATGCCAAAGAAAGAATTCCATAATAAACATACATCAGTTTTATCACTTTTTGAATCACCATGTGATAAACCAAGAGAAAATGCTATGAAATCAGGATACCTGAGCTCCTCATTTGAATTCACTCTAATGTCTTAATATATATGTCTCCCATGGTTATAAAACAGCACCATTCTGATCGCATCTGAACCCTCAGCTATCATCTCCATATGGGGCAAACAAATGGTTCATTTATTAAAAATAAAGTCATTCTGAAATTGGGGGATTTACATAAACATAGGAGATATTGTGCTAGGAAAATGAGGGGAAGATTGCCATTTTAATTTCTTTCTGGCCTATTTTAGTTTGGGATCTTTTCTTACCTGATATTGAGAGACTTTTTCCGCAGCTCACTCCACTTGAAATTCATATTATCCAAACGTCTTTGTAATAGGACCGCATCATCAGAACCTTCCAGGGATCTCAGGATTTTTTGGCCATTTTCATCTAGGTTGTGATAGATATCTGTGTGAGCTTCAATTTCTCCTTGGAGGTCCTACAGGGCATCAGTGAGAAGAACACATGCAGAATTACTAAACAAAAAAAAGACCGGGCTGTGACTGTGAATTTGGAGAATGGCAAAAAAAAAAAAAAAAAAAAAAAAAAAAAAATTAGACTATTAGTTCAAAAGGCATTTTAATGGTTCAACTAACAAGAAGATATACCTCCAACTAACAAGAAGATACACCCCCAACTCTTCCTGGTGTATTATCTCTTTATGTTATTATGCAAATTCAAATTCAAAATGGGCGTCTTACTAGGTATAATAAATTTATTCCTTGAGATGAATTGGGACATAATGTATTTATAACTTTATAAATTTCTTAACTTCTGTCTTCCAGTTCATGGACAAAATACACTGTTTTATGGAAGTGATAGGAAATAAAACTCCGTGATTAAGTGCACCCTGGTGCCAATCACCATATTACACTCTGAGTCAAGTCATATTTTCCAAGCACATAGTACTGTGTAGAATTGACTCTAACCACAAAAGCATGGAGAGACTAATCAACAAGGTTGAACTGGTCCATAGCACCAGCACATTCATGGGATTTGATCATACGAGAGAATCCTCTTGACAATACACATTAAGTTCACCTTGGTAAGACAACCTCATACATTTATTACAGCATCACATATTTGGTAAGAGTCCCCATTTAAAATCCCATTACATTTTTAGGCTCAACAGGTGGAAAAGTCCAAAGGACCTTTATAAGAGTTATAAGAAGTGATGCCTTCAACCTCATTTGCTATACACAGATCAAGAAAATTATCATAGTAGAAGAATCTGACCTTTACATGGTATGTCTTCCTGTGTAACATTTTCAGCTTGAACCGGGGACTACAGCACTGATCCTGTTGCATAGCAATCCTGAGAAAACCCAGCGACTGAAAGAGCCCTGCTTTAAAATGCCAACTTTGCTTACATTCTGTTGACAGAATGAATTTCAGAGCACAGGCCTCACCAGTCAATAATAATAAACAGCCACTTTGTACTCCTCACTAAACGGTAGCCAGGCCTGTGGATGTGGGAGGGACCTCGCGGAGAGGAGGCCTGGAATATGCAACTGACAGTTTATATTACACAGCCAACTTTTCTTATCATTTTGCCATTAGAAGCCAGAGACATTATAAATTCACTTTCTATGTGTGTTTCCCTCCTTGTTCCCAGCAGAACGGTCAAAGCCAAAGGAACATTCCTTAGAGAGCTGCTGGCTACTAGCATTCCTTTCTGCCCACACAATGAATGGAGGCTTTGTACATTATCTGACTTGCTCTGAGAGATTTGTATGCTTCTGTTCAACAACTTTAAAAATTCATTCTGAAGCTCTGAACAATTGGATTGATCTGTATAACTAGAAAAGTCCCCCCCGCACCTTTCTAAAATTGAATTAAATTACTCTTCTAAAGGAAGGAAGGAAAAGTGGCAGCAATAACATATTACAAAATCTGAGGAACTGGCCTGTGTTTTCAGTCACGGCCTCTTAGATGCAGAATTTTGAATGTTTTAGAGGTCAGGTAGATTGAAGATGAATGACCCCTGTCACGGTTTTGGGCAGCCAAAGTAACACTCACAGACTCTAAGAATTGTCTCATTCCCTTCGACTGGAAGGCAGGAGGGGAATGTGGAAAAATCATGTCTGAATTTGAAAGAACAGAAATACTAAAACAGATCGAGGAACATCTATCTTTATCCCATCAAAAACAGGCTTATTCTGGAAGGAAATAGCCTGATTTTGAAACTAGCTGGTGTGGTAGAAAACTAGTATTGGGCTTCTTGCTGAATGGAGCATGATCAAATATACATGCAATTTCCATTTGTGTACCTACATGCTGAAGGAGATCAGCCCTGGGATTTCTTTGGAAGGAATGATGCTAAAGCTGAAACTCCAGTACTTTGGCCACCTCATGCGAAGAGTTGACTCATTGGAAAAGACTCTGATGCTGGGAGGGATTGGGGGCAAGAGGAGAAGGGGATGACAGAGGATGAGATGGCTGGATGGCATCACTGACTCGATGGACATTGAGTCTCAGTGAACTCCGGGAGTTGGTGATGGACAGGGAGGCCTGGTGTGCTGCGATTCATGGGGTCGCAAAGAGTCAGACACGACTGAGCGACTGATCTGATCTGATCTGATCTGTACCTACATGGGAAAACACGCCCTGCTGAATTTGCCACTTCTTCAGTGAAAGAGCAAAGTGAGGTTAACATATCTAAATAATTCAGGACTAAAACCCAAACAGATTCAAGTTCTCAAGATAATGCCCCCCACTTTTCTCTTTTACTTTACTCTTCTTGTTGTATTTGATTTGTTTGCTACCTAAAACTGTGCCTCAGAGCATACACTTAAGGAATTAAGATCAAACCTTTTGTTGTCAACAAATGAAGATATTTTGACTGATACAATCAGCTTTCTACATTAGCATGCATATAAATTATAGTACATTTGAATTTTTACATCCTGCATTTAGAGCAGAGACCCAGGCTCAACCAATAGTTCCTTAGAGATTATGTGTATTGTGAAGTCATCAAGACTTTGCTGAATAAATGAGAAGTCTTCCCAAGCATAAATAGGATGGTGATGCATGGGTCTGCTAATTTTCATCTTTGCCATTTATACTGCCCTGAATTTAAACATCTGTGTTGTATCATCAAGAAAGAAATGAATATAAAATGGATAAAGCAGTATTTGTTGAGGACCAGTTATTTGTCTAGCCATAGAGTTGGACACGACTGAAGCGACTTAGCAGCAGCAGCAGCACTGTGGGAAATATAAGAGGAAGGCAAGAGACAGTTATCCTTGTACTTTTTCTAGAATCTAGTGTGCACTTTTTCTTTAACTCTTTCATATTACTAACTACACATTGAGAATTCCCTGCCAAACCGCATAGATACTCAGATTAAAATTTCTTCCCTTGGAGATTCAGAAGTAGTTTAAGGAAAGTCCTAACATTGGCAAGAAAGTAACTCAACTAACTCAGTATTACTTCTGTAATTCATGATGGTGGTTTAGAGCAACAAATGCCACATGTATAGTAAGAGAGCTTTACAGTTTACAATGCAGTTACAAATGTATCGCTTTAGATATTCCTACTCCTTGCCCTGTGAAGTACATGATATTTTCTCTGTTTTACAGATGAGAGCACTGAGGCTCAATAATGTGCAACTTACTTGCCAAAAGTGTTAAATGTGGTCAAGGGATGCAGTTCTTTTGACTCTGGAAGATCATAGGCTGCCTACACACCATTTGCGATAAGCACTGGCTATAACAAACTGGTTATTTATTCAAGCTGAACAAGGTTACTGCTAACAAGGGGAAAAAACTATTGAGGCAAGAGCACATGGAAAGACAGCATTGCTGATTTTGATTAAAATTTACCCACACGGATTGATTCGTTCAAAATGAAAAATGGAAACCCGACTACCCTTTTCACTTTGCTATTGGGCATCTGGGACCAACTGTGAGCAAAACTTCTTTGCATGGAGGTCTCCTTACTACAAAATATCCCTGCTGACAGAACAGAAATTCTCTCAGCACTAATTCATTCCTTTGTCTAAAGGAACCATATGAACATTACATGAAGTAATGAGGCGACATTACAGCATGGATACAGTTTGACCATGTTCTTTTGGGTTGGTGGGCTGGTAGGGATTCTGTCAAGCTACAGGAATCAGGTTGGTTGCTCGGCCATGGAAACGAGTATCCGTGGGGACCAACTTTAGGAAGTTGGCATGCTGGAGTAGAGATTTTTCAGTACAATCAAGCAGCAAGATCCTAGGCAGGGAGGGAGACATCCACAGGGGAAGTAGGAAGGCACTTGCTCATACTAGCAGAAAATTACCACCATGGCATTTATCTCAAGATGAATCTTTAGACTCAGGGACCCAGAAAAGCAGGAAGTCGGGATGCAGAATCAAGTGGACTTCTCAGAGGAGACCCAACCTGGGCAAAAAAGTAATTTCCACAGATATTTTTAAGGAGTTTTATTTCACTCCTGACTTAACAAGAAAACATCACTCAAGCCTTAGTTGCCACATTCAATGTAAGTTTTCTCTTCTTTTTGTGATTGTATTCTTTAGGGAGAACAAGAACTAATGAACAGGGGGAAAACGGATTTGTTATATAACAACAGAGGCCAAGCAACAACATATATAATAAGACTTCCTTTACGGCAGACACTGTCTAAAGCACTGTATATACATGAGCTCGTTTAATCCTCTCAGTAACTCTCTAGGGTAGGCATTATGAATATCTTCTCTTTACACATAAGAGAATAAAATTACAGAGAGGTTCCGTAAAAAATGCACAAGGTCACACAGCTAATAAACCATGCAGAGATTTTTCAAACCCTGGCCGTCAGACTCCAGGGACTGGACTCGTACCCACTAGGCTCTATCGCCTCTAACTTTTTTCCTATTAATTAAAAATGTTTCCTATTAATTTTTCCTAGTAATAATACTCCTGCCCAAATTACAGCAACTCCAGCATGGCCATTAGACAAGGTAGACTAACGTTATAGTCTCATTAATATGGAGACTGTTAAACACATCTGAGGCAGTGGACAGATATAGCCAATTCAACAAGAGAGAGCATAAAATAACTGAGAAGATGGGTGCCACTGCAAAAAGAATATGTAGCCCCTCCCCTTAGAAAGAGACCTTTAAAGTTATGTATAATTAAGGAGCAAATTTCAACTGTGAATATCAAGGAAGTTTGGATATGAGACAAGTAATATGCTTGCTGCTAAGCTGCTAAGTTGCTTCAGTCGTTTCCGACTCTGTACGACCCCATAGACAGCAGTCCACCAGGTTCTGCCGTACCTGTGATTCTCCAGGCAAGAATATTGCTTACTGGAGAGCAGTTTTAGGAGTAGGGAGTACTGTGTTTCCTGGGAGCATTTTCAAATCTCACCGCTCCTTCTTTTCTGAGCATCTAGCCTCCTTCTGTCGTAAGTCGCCTTTCTGAGCCTCCAGGGAAAACTGATGGGAAAGTGCAGGTACACAGACATAGCTTTAGTCTCTTCCTCTTCTTTCCATTAACAGTTGCATAAGTTTAAAGACTCTTTATCTCCCAGGCTTCACCAAATATTAAATAGCAATACCTTACCTGCTGGGTTGTTTTGAGTATTATATGGAATAATTTGGTAATATACTTTGAACATCATCCAGAACCCGATAAGCCCTTAATGTGTGCTGTGTGCTCAGTTGCTCAGTCGTGTCCAACTCTTTGCAATCCCATGGACTGGAGCCCGCCAGACTCCTCTGTCCATGGGATTCTCCAGGCAAAAATACTGGAGTGGGCTGCTATTTACTACTCCATAAGCCTTTAATTTAATAAGGATGATGTAAGGATTTTTTACGAGAATCAATGTGGGGGAAAAGGGTATGGAAATAGACTTTACAAAATCATGGAACTTTGTTTGAGCCTTGAAGGATGGAGAAGGGAAGAGAGGGGTGAAGGGAAGAGGAAGAGGGTATTTCAAGGGAGAAAAGCCTGGAAAGGGCAGAAATGTGGGAAGGAGTTTGGATTATGAGTGAGTACAACAAATTCCATGACCTGATTGTAACAGACAATGAGTGCTGAGAAGAACCAGGTGGAATGGGTCAAGGTCCTTAAACTAAGTAGGATAAAGGCATTCTTTCAAGAAGGCAGTAAGAATAGAGTTTCATAAAGAAAATAAAGGACAAAGATGAGATTATTAAATATTAAATTTGTATGATTTTGTTCAACAAGTAGAATGATCCAGGGTGATCTTAAGTAGTAAGACAACCAGGGAAGAATATGAAAAGTTATAAAAGTTTTATTAGAAGAAAAATAAAGAAGGGCGATGCCAAGAATTAGTTACTGCTACACCCTTCTTTTTATTATTCAAACAAATGGTTATGATACCATTCCAAAACACCAGGTAATAGATTCCACATATTCTCTTTCCTATGTGTATGGTATTATTTTTGTCTAAAAAAGAACTCAGCAAATGATAATCTCCTTATCTTGAATACAACTGAGAAGCAATAAAACAAAAACAACAAAAAGATATAGGCAAAGTGACCAAATCTCCCTAAAAAATTCATTGCAGACACACCATCTCTAATCTTTTCTGAAAGCAATTAGTATGTGAATAATGATAAGGTCATTAGTTCTCTTTACTGGTAATTTTTGCCTAATTCAAATAAGCTTGATAGGAAAAGAAAGGGTGATGATCTGATTTCCAAGAACTTAAAAGGTCAGAATCAGAAGATCCAAAATAGGAGAGAAGTTATCCTTAAGGGCTAAACTGAGAGCAGCAGGAGGTGACACCTGACAGAGAACCTGAAAGGTGTAGAAGGAGCCACGGGCACTCAGAGTTGACCAGGGTCACACTGTGTGGAAACTAACAGCCCTATATATTATTTGCCCTTGCAGGCATTACCTAACTTTAAAGCAAAGCAAAATAATTAGTGTTAATGACAATGATCCTGAATGAGCCAGAAACAGGCAGATTTATGTTCAGTAAACTCTATGTAAGAATAAAGTAGTGTATGTAAAACTCTTTGAATGAATTTCTCCAACACAGTTATTCTGAAAAGGTGTTGATGCTTTAAAGAAGTTAAATAAAACAAAAACAAACATGCCAAAATAAAGCTCCCTTAGCTTGGTTATCCAAAATGATTTGTTAAACACACACACGCGCACACACACACACACACACATTTCGTTATGAGAACAGAAGTTGAGTCAATCTTCAGAAACATGTATACCAATCTAAAAATAAAAAAGCATGGGCTTGCATTTTGTGTGTCTGGTTTTTGTAATTTTTTTAAAGTCATTTATTTTTATTGCATGTTACAGAAGTATCTGTCTGTTATGGACTGAAATTAAAACTAGCAACACAAAACAGAATTATCCTTCCTAATGGATTTTTGAGAAGCACCCATAGAAAAGAATTGGACCCACAATCATGACCTTATAGGGATTCTAATCTACCTGCTGGAGGTTCCTAACTCGCACAGGAAATGCAGCCAGCTACGCATTCACAGTGGGTACGACTCTGACTCCTTGTTTCTCTTCTCTACGTGGCTATTACAATTTTTTTTTTTAAAGCAGGAGAACTGTCATCCCCAGAGAAACAAGAGTTAATTTGAGGAGTGCCACAGCCTGGGTGCTCTAGGTAGATAAGGAGTGTGTTTTCAGGTCCACTGCATTGCAATGCATCTTAAAGGAGCAGCTATGGATTTAGGTGCCCACAGGCTTTGCTTTAAAAATGGCTGTTATTAAGGTCCTCAGAGACTATTATCCTGCGGGTTTTGTTGTCTTCACTTTCATATCGTGTTCAAAAATTCTCACACTTAAGCACTCAAACACTGGTGAGAAGGGATCTGTTCTCCTGACGCAGTACATTCCCAGGTGCAAACCTTTATTTCAAAATCTAATCTTTAAAAATACCTGGCCTAGGGTGGATTACCCCAGAGGAAACGGAGCAAAATCCCATTTGTCAGACTGCCCTAAGCAATCCCAAATGCTGGAAACACATGATGCTTTCTCTCCTTGTCTGACCCTCTGGTTTACTCTATTCTGAAAATTACTTTCTAAAGTTGAATGGTTCATTTCAGATATACTAGGCTGGATATAAGATGGGATGTTATCTTTTTGCTTCTGCATCTTGTTTTTCCTGGTTTCTCTTTGTTCTGTCACAGTGCAAAACAGTCTGCCTAATTATTCATCCCACAAACATGCGTTAAGTGCCTATTTTAAGTCCAAGATTTCATGGTGAGCAGTGGGAATCTATATGATGTAAGAAAGGTGTAGTCCCTAGGCCTAGTTCCTTCCTTCATCCCTTCTTCCTTCCTCCTCCCCTCTCTTTTTCTCTGTCCTTCCTTCCTCCCACTAATATTTAATATACAAGCACCTAGGTCTGCAGTGATGAAAAAAACCTGTATCTCTGCTGTTTTGACGTTCACAGCATAGAAGGATAACAAGAGAGAGAAACAAGATAAACCAGGGAGAAATCTGGTAAACAGATAGATGTTCAATAAAAGAAGAAGGGGCTCTGAATGTAACACATGAGGGTGCTACAATGAGAATAACGGCATAGATGTGGTGATAATGGCGATGATGGGGTGCTCTGTGATTATCGTGGTCAAGGAACACCTAAGTGAGAAGGTTCAGTGTCAGCTGGGACTTACAAGATGAGAAGACCCTAGTCACGGGAAAACCTAAGGGCAGCAAATTCCTCCCAAGTAAAAGGGCAGACCTTTGCAGCAGCTCTGTGATAGTACATTCTAGCCAAGATCTTTCCTAAGAAACAAAAGTGGCTGGTTAGGAGGTCAGAGAGGCTTGAGATAGTGTGGAGCCTTGCAGTCCCATGGTCAGGAGTTTGAATTTTATTTCACGTACAATGGAAAACAGTTGAGGCTTTTAATGCAGAGTGGTGACATGGTGTGATCTAGGCTTGAAACAAATCACTACATTGCTATGTGGAGATTAAAGAAGACAGGAGAGGAAACAAAAGACCAGTGAGAGGCCAGGGGCTCTAATCCAGATGAGATAATGGTGGCCTGGACTGGGGTGACTGTAGAAGGAGAGAAGTGGACTAATGTGAGATATAATCTGGATGTTGGATTTCTTACACATACTCAGGGATTTGATGATAAGGGTAAAGCAGAGGGGTATCTCAATGATGACTCCAAATTCTTAACTTGAGCAACAGATAGATGTGTCATTAACTGACATGGTGAAAACTAGGGGAAAGTCAATTTTGTGTTCATGTTATGCTTTAAAATGACTGTGAAGTGGAGATTTCAAATACATACATGAAACTCAGAGTTGGGAGTCTGGGCTGGCTTTAAGAATGTGGGATTATTTGATACTAAGACTAGTGGAGGTGATGGAATTCCAGTTGAACTATTTCAAATCCAAAAAGATGATGCTGTGAAAGTGCTGCACTCAATATGCCAGCAAATCTGGAAAACTCAGCAGTGGCCACAGGACCGGAAAAGGTGAGTTTTCATTCCAATCCCCAAAAATGTCCAAACTACCGCACAATTGCACTCATCTCACATGCTAGCAAAGTAATGCTCAAAATTCTCCAAGCTAGGTGTCAACAGTACATGAACCATGAACTTCCAGATGTTCAAGCTAGATTTAGAAAAGGCAGAGGAACCAGAGATCAAATTGCCAACATCCATTAGATCACTGAAAAAGCAGGAGAGTTCCAGAAAAACATCTACTTTTGCTTTATTGATTATACCAAAGCCTTTGACTGTGTGGATCACAACAAACTGTGATAGGAATACCAGACTACCTGGTCTGCCTCTTGAGAAACCTGTATGCAGATCAAGAAGCAACAGTTAGAACTGGACATGGAACAACAGACTGGTTCCAAATAGGAAAAGGAGTACATCAAGGCTGCATATGGTCACCCTGCTTATTTAACTTATATGCAGAGTACATCATGTGAAATGCTGGGCTGGAAGAAGCACAAGCTAGAATCAAGATTGCTGGGAGAAATATCAATAACCTCAGATATGCAGATGACACCACCCTTATGGCAGAGAGTGAAGAAGAACTAAAGAGCCTCTTGATGAAAGTGAAAGAGGAGAGTGAAAAAGTTGGCTTGAAAGTCAGCATTCAGAAAATGAAGATCATGGCAACCAGTCCCATCACTTCATGGCAAATAGATGGGGAAACAATGGAAACAGTGAGAGACTATTTTTTGGGGCTCCAAAATCACTGCAGATAGTGACTGCAGGCATGAAATTAAAAGACACTTGCTCCTTGGAAGGAAAGTTATGACCAACCTAGACAGCATATTAAAAAGCAGAGACATTACTTAACCAACAAAGGTCTATCTAGTCAAAGCTATGATTTTTCCAGTAGTCATGTATGGATGTGAGAGTTGGACTATAAAGTAAGCTGAGCACCAAAGAATTGATGCTTTTGAACTGTGGTGTTGGAGAAGACTCTTGAGAGTCCCTTGGACAGCAAGGAGATCCAGTCAATCTTAAAGGAAATCAGTCCTGAATATTCATTGGAAGGACTGATCCTGAAGCCGAAACTCCAATACTTTGACCACCTAATGCGAAGAACTGACTCATTTGAAAAGACCCTGATGCTGGGAAAGATTGAAGGCAGGAGGAGAAGGGGACAACAGAGGATGAGATGGTTGGATGGCATCACTGATATGATGAACATGAGTTTGAGTAAGCTCTGGGAGTTGGTGATGGACAGGGATGCCTGGCGTGCTACAGTCCATGTGGTCGCAATGAGTTGGACACGACTGAGTGACTGAACTGAACTGAAGCATATTGAGGGAAAAAGAAAAGAGAAAGGAATAAGGGCCCTCAGAGCATGTCCTGAAACCAGTAACATTCAGAGGTTAGGTGGTGTAAAAAACCTAGCAAAGGAGACAGAAAAGGAAGTACCAAATCAGTAGGAGAAAAACTAAGGAATTGGTGTCATGCTAACCCAGAGAGGAAAAAGGGTTTCAAAATGGAAGGAGCAGGCAACAGTGTCAAACAGTGTTAAGAGGTTGGTTAGGAACTTCCCTGCTGATTCAGTGGTTAAGACTCATTCCCAATGCAGGGGGCATGGGTTCAATCCCTGGTCAGGGAACTAAGATCCCATATGCCCATGGTACAGCCAAAAAAAAAAAAAAAAAAAAAAGGAAGAAGAAGAGGTTTGTTACATTAGGACAGAACACTGTCTACTGGATTTGGCAACAAAGAAACTCATTGGTTACCTTGGCAACAACAGTTTCAGAGGAGAGGAAGAAATAGATATAAGAAAAAGACTTTAGAAGGTTAATGGAACAGACAGAACTATCGAAAAGTTTGACTATGACATTTAGATGAGAAATAAGATAGTACCTGAAGAGGGATGAAGGATCAACAGAGTTTAGGGGATGATATTTTTTTTATGTTTATATTGAGAGCTTATACTTGAGGTGGGGAATCTGATTTCAAGCAGCTGAGGAAGAGTTACAAAGATCCATGTAACTAAAGAGTCCATAAAGACATGAGCATGTCTTAAAGTCTGGAATGGATGGGGGTGATTAACATAGAGTGAGACGAAGTACTGCACCATGGGCGAGGCCTAGTCTTCAGCCTCATAAGATCTGTTAAGATTCTAATTTCCTCACTTGCTAGCTTTGTGCTTTGGGGCAAATTATAAAATACTTCAAAACTTGTTTTTTCATCCACAAATAGGGCTAATAATACCTACCTTATAAGGTTTTGGCAAAGATTAGATGAGGTGATGTGAGTAAAGCATCTAAACGCTAACTTAATGTCTGATCTATCTAGAGCTTTCGTTAAAATGATATCCATCTGGACTCCTCTCCTCTTCTTCCATCACTCCAAGCTTGAGAGCAAAGAAAACATGAAGTCTTTTTAAGGAAAATGAATACCAAATGCACAGAGAGGAGAGCCAGAAACATGAGCAGGATCTAAGAGTGGTGTTGCGAAAGGTCAACAACTGGATGCAAAGGGTACAGAGTGGACATTGAGAGCTTTGATAACAGCCTGGACATTATAACTGATCCTATAATGATAAGATTCCACTGGAGCTTCCACTGCAAGCCTGACATAGTCAAAAAAAGAATTTGAAAATAATTGTTTAGGGAGCAGTTTTCAGGGTAAATGACAGCAGGGAGAGAATGGAGACAGGAAGTTTGGCTGATGGGCAGCCCCAGCTATTCATGAACCAATAAAGCCGTGCCTCTGGAAAGAGAGGACTTAGGAAGAGAGATTCTGTGTTCTTCAAGCGCTCATAAATTATTGAAATAGCTGCATGTGTGATTCAACTTCATGCTTCTTTTGCTCTACCTTTGGAAGGTAGAATTAGGCCAAGTGATAACTACTCACAAAAGCATTTGAAAGATAGACATGTTATTTTAGGTTTCATAAGGAGTAAGACAAACATATATGCTGTATTGCACACACACACACACTCACTCCTTGGCGTCAAGTCACTTACAATGACAAAGCAATGACATTGACACCAAAGCTGCATAGAGGACCAAGAGACTTCTACAGGAGACTTCTAAAATATATCCTATTAGGCACTCCCAAAATATGCAAGAGTAAGTTTTAAGGGACACAAAATCCTGAGAAAGGACAGGTAGAGTAATATTGCATTGGATGTTTCTCAAATTAAGATGCCACGGACCCAGCAGGGAACTAATGTTGGTATCCATTTGGCTCAGTACTTGAGTTACAAAAAAGAATGGCATGCCTTCATAATGTTGGTGATGGAAGACGAATCCTTAGACAGACTGAGTTTTCTTTTTTAATAGTATATCTAAAATTCCGCAAAAAACTCCATACCATATTGCAATATTTTTTTTTCAGATATTGCTATACAGATTAATTGCTCATAACTGGGTGAGCATTTTGCTACATGAGACAGATATCTTTCAGGAGATCACTGTCAATGGTAGTCCTGAAAGACTTTGACACAAAATTCTAGATCCTGCATTTCTTTCATAGAGACAACCACATATGCACAGTCTACAATGTTCAAGGTACTTTCCATTTGGTATTACGTTTTAAGTGTAGGAATCGGCCTGTTTGAAGATAACCACCCTTATCTGAGAAAGACCAGATGGGCCTTTTGGACACTGAAACATTTATTATTGCAGAGCCATGATGAGGGCTGGCAGTGAGGGTGGAGTAGATGGATGGAATGGGGCAGGAAACTAAGAGTTAGCATCCCTTATACATCTTTTACATCAACTCTACAAAGAAAGTCTTCTCACTCCCTAATTGAGGAAACTAATTTGCACAAATGAAGTAACTTGACCAAATTCCACAGCTCTCATATGGCAGCAGCAGGATTGGATTAGAGATCTGTCTGAATTTATGTTCTTATTTTTACTGTCCCCACCCCCACTTTTCCTCCACTTCTCAACTAGAAAGCAAGTGAATTCTGACTTGGGCTACATGTAATCCAATACAATAATTAACTTATTAAGGCAAACATGAGATATTTGGATTGAGAAACATATCGTGATGCTCTGAATGGATTGCCTCGGCAATGGAATGATTTTCTAGGTAGCTATTAAATTATTTATATTTCCTCAATCAACTCCAAACTAATACCTCTGATCATTGTGAATGGCTCTAAATGAATGGAATATATTCTCATTCTTAAAATAGACAACTATTTTCCCATGAACCAAGACACATCTGGTTATATTGATCTGTACAATTTATCTATATTATGTATAGAGTTCAAAGTTGGAAAAGTGCTTATTTCCTGAATCTCTTTGTCACAGAGCTATTTTTTTCCTCTACAGAAACACTGTAGTTGAAGATTGTATATTACAAATAAGCAATTAGTTGATGTCAAATCTCATCTTATCCCAATAGCAAACTGTAAGAAGAAGGCAAGAACATATGGCCAAGTGCCATAATTATTTTTGATAATATGCTAGAAATCATAACAGCCATGTAGCTAATTTCCTCTAGCTTGTTTTAATTATAGATGTTGTAAATGGAGAAAAACAACTTTATTCCATTTCCCACTCCCCCTAAAATCCTCATAATATCCTGACACAATCACAAAACACCCCTACACTGAGGCAATTGTTTAGAAAAGGTTAATGATGCAATAAATCTAAGACATTTCTATATTTTCTTTCACTTTAAATAGGACAATTTCCAAGTAATTTACAAACACACTTTGGACATAATTATATTCATTGGTGGGTACTTTTCAGCCTAAAGCTTAGAAATATTACCTTTAACGTGAATTATAGGTATCCATAACATTTGAATGTTAAAGAATTTTCTAAAACCATGATGTTAACTAATGCCCTGCTGATATAATTGGGTCTGATTCGCTGGTGTTCTTTCGTAAGTTAATTTATATCTACTACCAAGTAGAGTACATTACTACTTTTGGAGAGTATAATGGTTTTTCTGTGCTTAGGGAGTTACTTCATCCTATTTAGCTTTCTTCTCTCATGGAAGAGGACAGATGGTGATGGGGAGAGAACAATGACTCTTTTTAGAGTACTTTTCCTCAGTACATGAGTAAAAGGAAATAGAAAGGGATATGCATGTGGACATTAATATAAAGGTAGGTAACATGAGCATATCTGCCAAAGGAAACATGACATAGATGAGAAAACTAAATTTAAAAAAGCATCTGACAAAATATTTTAGATATTTTTTCACTGCCAGAACCTATTGCTGAGGCCAGAAACTCATTCATGAGTTTTTTTTTTTTTTAATATACCTACTAATCCTTCCCAAAGCACTCTGTTCAGTTCAGAACATCTTACTGAAGCAATCCTAGGGTATTCTAGGCCTTTGGCCATGAGACAATGCTTCCTTCACCTGAAAACATGGAGAATTAAACAACTATCACCAGAAGAGTAAGGTTTGGGAAGGCTTATGTGTTTCCATGCCCATAAGATAAATTATGTAAGTTTTTAAAATAAAGAACTAGAACAGAGAAAAGGATGTTTTTATAGATTATCTGACACAAATTTTTACATGGGAGCTATATGGTAGTATCTGTTACAGAACAGTAGAAACCTGCCTCACAGTGCTTTGAAACTTTTCAGTTGGATTTCATCATTGTCACTGCTCTTGATTACAAATGAAGAAATCTCATTACCCCAAGAAAGATACATGGTAAATAGGCCATGTCCATAGTACTTTACAATGGACAAACGTTATTGGTCCACCCTTCTCAGAAAGCGACAAAGGAACTGCATAGTTGTAGTATGTTTCTGCTCACATTTCCAATAGAGTTCAGAGTTTAACAGGAAAAAGAAAACCCAATCTCACCAATAGGGGACCGATAAGGGAATGTGGGTAAAAGCTAATAATTGATGTAATCTTGAGTAGAAAACAGATGAGATGGTTGGATGGCATCACCGACTTGATGGACATGAGTTTGAGCAAGCTCTGGGAGTTGCTGATGCATAGTGAAGAAGGCTGAGCGCCGAAGAATTGATGCTTTTGAACTGTGGTGTTGGAGAAGACTCTTGAGAATCCCTTGGACTGCAAGGAGATCCAACCAGTCCATTCTGAAGGAGATCAGCCCTGGGATTTCTTTGGAAGGAATGATGCTAAAGCTGAAACTCCAGTACTTTGGCCACCTCATGCAAAGAGTTGACTCATTGGAAAAGACTCTGATGCTGAGAGGGATTGGGGGCAGTAGGAGAAGGGGACGACAGAGGATGAGATGGCTGGATGGCATCACTGACTCGATGGACGTGAGTCTCGGTGAACTTCGGGAGTTGGTGATGGACAGGGAGGCCTGGCATGCTGCTATTCATGGGGTTGCAAAGAGTTGGACACGACTGAGCGACTGATCTGATCTGATCTGATCTGAGGGAAGCCTGACCTGCTACAGTCCATGGGGTTGCAAAGAGTCAGACACGACTGAGTAACTGAACTGAGTAGAAAATAAAGAGACTTGCTAAAAAAGCCTTTTGCCTGCTTCTGATTTTTCCCTTTTGTGGACTGGCAGAAATATTGGGGAGGGGGGGTGGTGTCCTTCCCTCAACTCTATCTGAAAATACTCATAAAACCAAGATGCAAGTTTCTTACTTCAAGGGGTCCACAGTCTCCTGAAAAAGTTTGAAGAAAACACCAAACCCAAATAACACGGAATATTCTTAGAGCGGATATACTGTTAAAGTGGATATAGCTCTATGAGAACACAGAGCAATTAGCCTTACTGCCAAGATAATGGAGGCCATCAGACAAATGATGATATGTGAGTAGGGTCTTGAGGGATGAGTAGGCGCTGACCAAGAAAGAAGTAGGAGGATGAAATCTGAAGCAGAGGCAAAAGCATAAGTTGAAGATAAGAATACAAGTCAGCACTGAGTCATTCTCGTGGCCAGAGGGGAAGGTCCATGGGAGGAAGGAGAGAGGGGTCTGTTTTCTCCATGTCATCCACATCAGTTCAGTCGCTTAGTCATGTCCAACTCTTTGCAACCTCATGGACTGCAGCACGCCAGGCTTCCCTGTCCGTCACTAACTCCTGGAGCTTACTCTCTCCCAGGCCTATAAATATGAGTTTTCAGCATGTATTGTTGGTTTGTCTAGCAGAATGGTTCTCAAACTTGAGTGAGCCTGGGAACCACCTGGAGGGCTTATTAAAGCATAGGCTGCTGGGTCCTAATTCTGGAGTTCCTGATTCTATAGGTCTGGGAGAGAGCTCAAGAATCTGCATTGTAACAAGCTCCCAGATGAGACTGATACTGCTATGTCAGGGACCACCCTGTGAGAGTGAGCCATTGGTCTAGCATAAGGGTCCTTCATCTCCTGGAGGTCATGAATGCCTTTGAGAAAATGATGGATCCTCTCCTGAGAAACCTGCACAAATATTCATAAGCGAAAAATATGACAAGATTTGAGGACAGGGGCATAGCCAAAGGCAGTCCTTGAATGCTACTGGGAAATTCTTGTCACTCTCACCACATTCAAGCAATGTGGCCCTTTCTGGTTTTGACCTGCCATCTGCTTGGGAAAACAATACTAAATAAAATATGGGTTGGTGGGGAACATGAAGGAAAAGGGGCCTGGAGAAAGACATAGAAGTTGGTGCCCCTAAGAAAGTGTAGCTATGGCTCTAGGATATCTGCCCAGTATCTCGGCAAACCAGTTCAAGATCAAAGAAAGAGATAATTAAGAATACAGTTAAAAGGAAATTTCAGATCAGATATGCTACACAAAGATATGAGACAATCCCTGTTGGAGAGAAAGAACATTTTGAATTTACCCTAAGAATCTTCCTCACATGCCTTGTGTAATCCAGCAGTATAGATATTTTTTAATGACCCTTAAAAGAAAGCAGAGGTGTTCTTTATTTCATGCAGAGAAAGCCATCACAGGGCTTCCCTTTTGGGTCAATAGTAAAGAATCCGCCTGCCAGTGCAGGAGACATGGGTTTGATCAGTGGGTCAGGAAGATCTCTCATGACACAGAACAACCCTGTGTGCCTCAACTATTAAGCCTGTGCACTAGAGTCTGGTCGTTGCAACTACTGAGTCCAGTCACTGTAACTACTGAAGCCCGTGGGTACCCTAGGGTCCATGCTCCACAACAAGAGAAACCACCGCAATGAGAAGACTGTGCTCCACAACTAGAGAGTAGCCCCTGCTTGCCACAACTGGAGAAAGCCCATGTGCAGCAATGAAGACACAGTGCCAAAATAATAAATAAATAATCAAGAGTAATAAACACATAACATTTTTAGAAAAGAATCATGGAATTATATAAGGAAATAAAGCTAATATTTAAAAAAGAAAGAAAGACTTTGCTCCTTTAAAGAACCATAGGCCTGCAGTGCCTACAAGCATGAAGTCAGGAACATGAGGCAAATGTTGTATTCATCTGGGCAGTGATAAATTCAAGTGATGGCTCTGAGGCTGGGGAAACTAATGCTAGCTGAGTCGGAGAACAGATCTCTCCCTTCAGCTTACAAGTGATAGTGCTACTGGGCACAGCTCCCTGTAATAATCCAGGGCAAATACACCTTTGGGTCAATGAAGATTTCTGTTATTGCATGGACTGGTTTACCTAAAGCCAAGCAAATGCTGGTCTGCTATTAGGGTTTTAGCTGCTGATTCATCTCCTCTGTCTTCGATTCTTCTAAGCCAACTTTTATTGGGTCTCATCATGGGCACATTTACAAAGCAATTTTCCATAATGATAAAATCTCTTCAAATGAGATTTAAAATGTAATTAAAGGGCAGATTTGATGGGGGGAAGGCGTTGTTGTGCAGTGGCCATACATCATCACGCCACAGAGTGCTCATTCAGCTAGCCTATGGCACGACCCCAATTTTGCCCTGGTAAGATTACATGTCCTTGTTTCATGCTAATGGCTTGATTAGGGAAAATTAAAAAAAAAAAAAGACAAAACAGCCTCTCTGTTGGAGAGACAAGTCTATGAATATGAGTTAGATTTTTGTACCCTTCTCCATTCATTCTGTATCTTAGACTTCAGAGGTTGCAGGAAACTTCACAGATACGGAAGTGAACACTGACAGATGAAAGCGCGAAGGATCTGCTTGCCCAAGAAGGGGATCTCCGTAAATCCTAGGGCCTGTACTCATCGTTTTAGGTGCAATCGCAAGAAAAGTGGAAACGACAGGTTATAGCTCCCTGAATGCATGAATGCTTACATCTGGAAAACTGCCTGGAGCCTGAGAAAGCAAGAAAATATCCCTTGGCCAGTCCATTTTTGAAGCCTCAAAGGTAACTGAGATGCTTCTTCACTGTAAAATCTATATGATTTTAAGCTTTGGAATTTCCCAAACCCTCACATATCTGGGCTACCCAGATCCTCGATCGTAACTATCCTTAATCATGGTATTTACCAAATGATATAAAGTGATTCTTCACTGGGCTTCTGGTTTACATTCTCATAGCCAATCATATGATATAGAAGTCATTTTTTTAACATTCAGGGCAAAACAAAACTTTCAAAAAATCAGACTTCTGATCTAAGATCACAGTTAAATAATAGGTCTGAAGCACTCAGAAGAGGATCTGAACCTTTTAAACACCGTATGTTCATATCCTTCTCTTTTCAACATCTTATGATGATATTCACAGAAAAGGAATTTCCATATAATGTCTGAGTTATATATAGCACTGAGAATTTCTCTAATTGCTTTCTATGTGTCTCTCTTTGCCTAACTGAAATATTCTTTTAGGCACAACACTTAGTCTATGGGATTAAATTTATCTTTGTGATGTTGGGAGTTACAAAATAACTCATGTGTTTTAAAGTATCACTAAATGTATGGAATTAAGTTATAATTAGTAAACATAATTTGAGGGTTTTGGATTTAAGGATGATGACAAATTCTTGTCAAAGATCTATCGTGCTTTTACATGCAATAATGTTTTCATAGCCAAGAGTAAGATACTAGGACAAATAACAAACCTTTTTGGAGAGAAAAATGGCTACTGCATCTTAAAAAAAAAAAGCAATTTATAAGTTTATTAAAAAAAAAAAACAGCTCACCAGCTAATTTACGAGGTTCACCTCCCTTATCAAACATGCAAGGCCTATTTTCAATTTGCTTTAATAGCAAACAACTCATGGAAAGTTTGATTTCACTTTAATAATAACCTCTTTTAGCCAAATAACCCTTGTTAACCCCTAAAGTTTTCTGCCAAAGAATTCCCTGATTTCCCACTCGCTACCAGAGATAAAAGGATTGAAGACATGGCACCATTCTCTGTAGGACTGTTTGCTTGTACTTGCTCAGCCAAGCTTCCACTGCCTGATTTCATTGCCATGGCAAGTCCTACAGGATAACGTGGAGAGCAGCTACCTCCATTACTTCTCCAAACATCCCACAGCTTCCAATTACTACTGATTTTCTGTTATAATCAGTTGCCTTGAAACTTAGAACTATCCTACTGTTTTAAAGGCAGATGAGAAAATCTTAGGCAAGATGGGGAACAGCAAAAAAGGAGCTTCTGCGGTTCTGAAGAGTGGCATCGTGCTTGTGTGCTTGTTTTTCATCAGTTTTGACTTCTCAGAGAGGCAGTATTTCTTTTCATGCTCTAGGCTGACATTTCTTCTCACTAAATAGTTGATGAGCATGGCGCAAATCTGGCGTTCTTCCTTATGACATCTTTACTCAGGAAATGAGTCAAAGCAGTCCCAAACTTACAAAGAGTTCTGTAACCAAAAGTCATTTGCAAGTCAATGGTCCAGACCCCCAAATTCCAATTTCCATGGAAACAAACAGCTGTATATGTTCTGGGCCAGGATAGTCACAGCTGTTGGATCTCAAACATGGATGGTCTAAGTCATTGTGATAATACTGCTGTGGGTTTTGTGATTTGAGACTCATACGTCTTTCGGAGTACAAAAGGGAATGAATGTCGCTTTGAATCCTGAGTCTGGCCAATGGAAAACAGTAAGCAAGAGACACCTGAGGACTTCTCTAGTGGTGCAGCGGATAAGAATTTGCCTGCTAGCGCAGAGGACATGGGTTCCATCCCTGGTCTGGGGAGATTTCACATGCTGCGGCACAGCGAAGCCCATGTGCCACAACAAAAGAAGCTACTATGATGAGAAGCTCGCGCACCACAACAAAGAGTAGCCCCAGCTTGCCCCAACTAGAGAAAAGCCTGCACAACAATGAAGACTCAGCATATCCTAAAATAAATAAACCAATGTGTTTAAAAAGACAACTGAGATGGGCATGAATGAGATGAGCACGTGCCTGTCACTCTGCCTACTGGTGCATAGTCATTTCTACCCCCAGCCCCCTGCATTTCCTCAGGTCCCCAATAAGCATTCTTTCCTACCTGACTCATATTCCTAGAGCATAGTCTGACCACGTTCACATTTAGGAGATTTTTACCTTTTAAAAAGAGGACGCTGAGTTAAACCAAATGGATCGCAAACTGGTAGAGATTAGTGAGTATAAGAGTGTGAAGCGAAAGATTCAGATGGCAGCAAAAGTATCTGGGGGCAGAAAGGCTTCAGCCAGTCTTGCTAGGAAATATACACTGGCTAATACAACAGACTGACTCACTGAAACCTCAACACTACTCTCCATTTAACAGGTTGGGAGTTAAATATCACATTGGCCAGATGTCTATGCTGCTAGGGTTCTGGATATGAAGTAGGTTTTAAAAAGCTAGGGTTGTCAGATGAAATACAGGGTGCTGGTTAAATGTGAATTTCGGATAAACAATGGATCTTTTTTCCCCAGTGTAAGGATGTCGAATGCATTATTTCTGTTTGCTACATCTGGCAACTCTCCATCAAGGAAATCTATCTGTGATGACTCAGAAGTTGGTAGTAGAGTAGTGGCTACCTCTCTGCCCCTTTGGCTGCTTCTGTTGGCAAGTTTAGTTACAGAAGCGTGAGATCTCCCATATCATCTTTCCAAAGTGGATTCTCCAGCTTCCTGGTTGAAGCAAGACAGGTGCTAACAGGAGCTACACATGGTAGCATCTACATTTCCACTTTCTGAATCTTAGTTCACAGTTACAGATGATGCTCTTGAATTCAGGACTTCAGCAGTATCTCAGAGATGGTAGTTCCCTTGTGGACTGGTTCTATCTGGCTTCAGAATTCTGTGCTGGGAGCTTGAAAATCTGCTCCTTTGGCCTTTCCAAAGATTTAGTATGCATCTAATCCTCTGGACTAAATCATTCTCTGATTATCATAGCTGGAGTTGCTTTTCTTTTCTGAAGTGACCTCTGCTATATTGACCCTCAGAGTTAGCTTCTCTAATTGTTTCTAGTACTGGCAGTAACTTCCTGTAGTCAAAGGGAATTTGTAGACTTGAAAATCTACAAACAATACAGTGCCATGGTTTCCTCAACATGGCTCTTTGTCACAGCCATGTGGTCTCCCATCAAAGGGCGATAGGAAGTGAGGCAGGCTGAGGGATTTGAATCTCCGGATTGAGGTCTTCTTTCTAAGGAAAACACAAGATACTGTAGGTTGTAGCAACACATTGAAATGGCCACACATCACATCATCGTTCTTTATAATTATCTTACAATTATTTTTCTGATTACTTTTGTTCTTCTTATCTAGATGTCAGATTTACACTGAGAATATATTTGATGTCTAGGGAAAAGATGTGATTCAACAGTTTCATGATATGATGCTCTATAAATTAATTAAAGCATGATACACTGACATTAGTAGTCATGTATGGATGTGACAGTTGGACCATAAAGAAGGCTGAGTGGTGAAGAATTGATGCTTTTGAACTGTGGTGCTGGAGAAGAGTCTTGAGAGTCTGTAGGACAGCAAGGAGATCAAACCAGTCAATCTTAAAAGAAATCAACCCTGAATATTCACTGAAGGACTAATGCTGAAACTCCAATACTTTGACCCAACTCTTTGGAAAAACCCTGATGATGGGAAAGATTGAGGGCAGCAGGAAAAGGGGTCAACAGAGGGTGAGATGGTTGGATGGCATAGTGATTCAATGGATATGAGTTTGAGCAAACCCTGGGAGATAGTGAAAGACAGGGAAGCCTGATGTGCTGCAGCCCATGGGGTTGCAAAGAGTTGGACACAACTGAGTGACTGAACAACAACACTGACATTAAACCTCCCAAAAAAGCCCAGAAGTGGAATATCACAAATGTGTTTCATATTTAAGTCACGGTTGGCTCTGGGGCAGAACTGACTTCTGTGCTGTCTACACCTTGCAAGGTGCTAAGCACACAGTAGGTGCTCAATCGACTGAGCTCAATCTTGTACTCGTCTCGCTGCATTCACCTACTCTGCATGTATTTCATGCATAATTTCATTTCCTAAAGGTACCCAGCTCTCACATCAGGAGACATGGTAAGCTATGAGCAACTCTGATGGTTAAGGTTTTCTACTCATGTGTCCATGTAAAAGGGTGACTCTATTGTCCAAACAAGACCACTTTTGAGAGTATAGGGGGGTACGATTTACTTTTATTTATTTTTGGCTGTCCTGGGTCTTTGTTGCTAAACAGGCTTTTCTCTCATTGCAACACATGAGCTTCTCATTGTGGCGCTTGGTCTTCTCTTGTTGCGGAGCATGGGTTCTAAAGCACAGGCTCAGTAGTTGCGGCTCATGGGTTTAGTTGCTCCGTGGCATGTGGCATCTTCCCGGACCAGGGATTGAACTCGTGTCTCCTGCATTGGCATCAGCAGGCGGATTCTTTACCACAGAACCACCAGGGAAGTCCAGGGGCGCTCTTAACAATGACACGAGAGTAACAGGCATAAAGTGGGACTCTCCTAGGCAAATTAGGATGAGGGAATGCACAGCCATCAGTAAAGCAGGAAAAACATTCTCACTGAGTCCTAATGTTTTGTCACTATCAGCTGAGGCAGCCTTTCTTCCTACTCATTCTCTCCAAGTCACAAAAGGTCTGTGACAGCTTCCTTTCTGCCTGGGGTTCACTGAGGGTGGAGAAGTACTCACTGTGCCTGTTGCTCACAGTCAGGGAATGACAGGCAGAGAAAAGCCTGACATTCAGGCCACTGTGTGTGCATTCAGGTGCCTCCTCACTATGGGGAGTAAATACCTTCAGTTCTGTTTACTACAGGAAGGAAAATAAGAGGAGAGCCAATAACAAAATGCCCTTCAAAGAAAACATTTTGTGAGCCTGTGCACAGCAGAGATAAGAACTAGGACACTGTCAAGAGAAAGATCCTAGAATAGCTTCTTGAAAGAAAGATCTTTTATATATTTTTTAAAAAGGGAATATAAGTGAACATTGCTACAACATCTATTGTGTATCGTCTGCCATATTCCTCTCCACAAATGAACATCAGGGTTTCTGCATTTGTTGGCAATACAAAATGGAAAGAACTCACTTTCTTGAAATTTCCTTTGAATTCTCCTTTATGGAGAAAAAATTCATTCCGTACATAGGTCATACTAGACATGTAATACCAAATTTATGTTTACAAAAATGGCTTTGTGGGGCTCCACTATGTTTACAAAAATGGCTTTGTGGGGCTCCACTGCCAATCAAAGGTTTCTTCCAGGACATTCTATTTATGTCTAAGGAGAACAAGGAGGTAAAACAAAGAGAAAACAAAAACCAAGAAAATGAACAACAAAATTCAGGATTTTGATTCCTAAGTCATGGATCAAGAATTGGTTTGAATCTCAAATCACTAATCATAGAACTTCAAACAGAAAGCAAATTATACACATAAGCCTTTTCTTCTTGAAGAAAAGCAGAGAGAAGACCATGCAATGGAAACCTCATGCTAGTCTGGTTGCTCCTGAGATCAGGAACCAGATCTGCCTGAATCACTGCTGTATCTCCTGCTTCCAGGTTGGGAGTTGGCATGCTGCAGCTTCAGTTTTCAACAGAGTTGTCAAACAAGCCATCAGATAAATGAATGAAGGCATCAGTTATGTAAGAAGTCAAGTAACGGCAGAACAAAGAAGGGTGATAATGAGAGTCAAGGAGTTGATCACCTTGGTAAGTCATAGATAGTAGGTAACCTTGGCATGTAAATAATGGATCACCAGCTTCTCTTCTGAGCAGTGCAGTTTACTGCGTGATCGTTTTAACAATTTTTTCCCTCCAGTTTTCCAAATCACAGCAGTTGTCCACACTTCCCCTGGTATGGTGGTAGGATTATCATTTGCCATTGTCCATCCATCTGTCCACTGATTCATTCATTCAATAAACACTTACAGAGCACTCACCAGGTGCCAGGAGATTAACTTGACAGACCCAATCCTGGCCTGGGCTAAGGTGTTTCTCTTTTAATGGAATAATATCATGGCTTAGATCACGTCCTTTGAACACAAAGCACTGTGAAAATTGGACAACTCTAATGCAGTGGATATTCGAGGACATGATGGCCAAGCCTTCTGAGAGAATCTTTTTCAATTTAACACTTAGAAAATCAGCTAAAGGGTAAAACTGTTTGCACAGAAAACAACACCATTTAAAATGAGATTGAGTAATTACTGGGTTCTCTTGATTAGGTAGAAAACCAATCCTGGGACTTAAAAAATTCAAGGTAGACTTTTCTTGGCCTGTTTATCTGTTTGGACTAGCCACATGGTCCTAAGTTAATGAGATAATTAAAAACTATTCTTCTTTACTAGAACTCCTCATCAGATGCAAGGTAGATTTGTGGCCTAAGATGAATAATAACAAACAAGCCAAGAAACCAGAAATCAACATTTACTTTGTAGTATCTTTTATCAGATTTCATGGCCCCTAGTATATATTGATGGAGAAGGCAATGGCACCCCACTCCAGTACTCTTGCCTGGAAAATCCCATGGATGGAGGAGCCTGGTAGGCTGCAGTCCATGGGGTCGCCAAGAGTCGGACACGACTGAGCGACTTCCCTTTCACTTTTCACTTTCATACATTAGAGAAGGAAATGGCAACCCACTTCAGTGTTATTGCCTTGAGAATCCGAGGGATGGGGGAGCCTGGTGGGCTGCCGTCCATTGGGTCACGCAGAGTCGGACACGACTGAGTGACTTCCCTTTCACTTTTCACTTTCACGCATTGGAGAAGGAAATGGCAACCCACTCCAGTGTTCTTGCCTGGAGAATCGGAGGGACGGGGGAGCCTGGTGGGCTTCCGTCTATGGGGTCGCACAGAGTCGGACACGACTGAAGTGACTTAGCAGCTTAGCAGTATATATCGAATTTTTTCCTCAAAATTGGAAGCTTTAAATTGGGGAGGTGAGAAAAAAAGAAGGAAAAGAGATGGAAAAAAGTGCAAGAAAGATTCTGAAACAGTTTTTGTAAACTCAGAAGCAATGAAATAGACTTGAAACTGCAAACGAAAAGGATTTCATTGTTCACTGATTCTGTAGTCAACACTTCTAATATCCCAGAGCAGTGATTTCAAATTGCCACTTTTCCTTGAATCTCAGACCCTAACACCATTCCAGCACTCCACATTTACTGTTTCTGCTTCAACAAGAAGCATAAAATCCATAGAAGGACCTTATCTTAACCTTTCACCGAAGTTACAAAAGTACCAGCAACTACATCTATTCTTCCCACCTTTCCTGCAACTGCATTAGAAAATGTGCCTTCAGTTCTGTCTGAAAGTGAAAGTCACTCAGTTGTGTCCAACTCTTTGCGACCGCATGGACTATACAGTCCGTGGAATTCTCCAGGCCAGAATACTGGAGTGGGTAGCCTTTTCCTTCTCCAGGCGATCTTCCCAACTCAGGGATTGAACCCAGATCTCCCACATTGCAGGCAGATTCTTTACCAACTGAGCTATGAAGCTACTGGTTATCCGTCAGCTCTTCTGCATCCTCAACCTCCCCCTCTCTCCTGTCTGTTTCCCATTGGCATTTACAGATGCTCAAGACTCAAGACCATGCTCTTCTTGCCTCTACATTCATCTTCTGTTACTATGTTCTTTATCTTTTCCCATCACAGCTGCAAGTCTTGAAAGGACTGCTATACATTAGCTCCTTGATTTTCTCAATTCCTAGTGATGTCTCAACCCCTTGCAATCTTGGTTCTCTATTTACAGCTGAGTAATTACTGGATTCTCCAAAATCAACAGTGAAATTACTCACATCAAAGTTATCAGTATGCAACGCATTGCTAAATTAATGGACTATTTCTGGTGCTTATCTTTTATGTGTCTTTTACAGCACTTGACATCCCTGAATGCTACTTTTTCTTGACAGCCTCTCTTCCCTTGGATTCTGTGACATCAGGCACCTGGTTTGTCTCCTACCTACTGAATTGCTACTTTCCCTGTCTTGCTTACAAGGTTTTTTTTCCCTCTGCTTATCCCTGAAATGCTTGGGTTTTGCTAGGTTCACTCCTGGGCCTTCTCTTCTGTCTACAAACTTTTCCCTAAACCATTTCAAATCCTTGCAAGGTTTTAATTCCTTGCTGCTGCTGCTAAGTCACTTCAGTCGTGTCCGACTCTGTGCGACCTCATAGACGGCAGCCCACCAGGCTTCCCCGTCCCTGGGATTCTCCAGGCAAGAACACTGGCGTGGGTTGCCATTTCCTTCTCCAATTTAATTCCTTACCAATTGACAAAATTCAATCAAATAGCTCTAGGTCAAAATTTTTTCCATAGGTACAGCTCACATGGCCAGCTACCTGGCCATATCCGTTTGTATGTTCCATAGGCAACTTGAACTCGTCACATGCAAGACTGAACTCAGTATCACCCCTCCTGTTTCAGCACTTTCCGTCTTCAAACACACTCCATTTCTTTTGTAAAGGGTTTAGAAGAAAGGTATCACCATCTACCTGAGTGTTGAAATTAGATGTCTTCTCTCACCTAATCTAACAGCCATAGTAGCATTGACTTTGCCCTTTAAATAGCTATCATGTCTGTGGCCTTCCTATTGCTCTTCATCTCCACCACAACTTGGTCTGTGTCATCATTATCATCTGGATAACTCACCAAGATAACTTCATTAGTGTCCTGAAACTGCCTCCTTGTCTGCAGTCTTCTGCGCTTCTTTGGGTTCCTTGGATTGTCATGAAATTTCCCAATTCCAGGCCTTTATGTATACCATTTCCATTTCCAAAATTCTCCAAATCTCCCACCTGACCTGGCTAACTCCTGTTTCTCCTCACCCCTTCCTCCCTTACAAACCAGGATGGAGTTATCTTTACATACACTCATAGCACTATCACCACATTGCTATTAACATATAGGAGATGCTTGTGTAATTTCCTTCCTCCTCCATTAGACTGTTACAGACCAAAGAAGACAGAGGTCAAAACCTGTCTTCTTCATTTATGTTGCATCTCTAGTGTCTGGAACATCAAAAATATTCATGAAATAAATGCATAAAGAAATGTATGCTATTCTACCATACTCTCTTCTAATCATTGATATTTTTTTGTTTTTATTATTTTAAATGGAAGGGATAATGTCTTATTAATTCTCAGTACCTATGTGTTTGTTTAATTTTTTATTGTTTAATTGGATGATAACTGCTTTACAATGTGGTTTCTGCCTAAAACAATGCCAATGACTCACAATTATATATATATAATCCTATTAATGAATAGCATGGGATGTAAAAATTCCCCTTATGGTGGTATTTTTCATATATCATAAATCTTCCCAAAATAATATATAAAATTATACAAGCTAGAAGTAAAAAAACTGAAGTACAGCTGTTTAAAAATAAATTTGTGGAAGCACAAGGCCATGAATAGTTGTGCAGTTTGTGCACTGAACAAACAAAGACATACCATCCACGCGGTGAACTGTATGCTTTACAGCCTGAACAATTCTTCATGGTGATTTGCAGTAGAAGCAAAAGAGAAGGGTTATTTGTTTTATTTTTTAATGCCTCCTGATGGTGAAGAATGGTTATTATGGTACTCTTGCTTTTCAATCTATTTAATAGAGCTGTTAAAATTTTAAAGCCAGACAATATCTTAAAGGTCATGTAGAGGCTTCACTTCGGAGAAGGCAATGGCACCCCACGCCAGTACTCTTGCCTGGAAAATCCCATGGATGGAGGAGCCTGGTAGGCTGCAGTCCATGGGGTCACAAAGAGTCAGACATGACTGAGCGACTTCACTTTCACTTTTCACTTTCATGCATTGGAGAAGGAAATGGCAACCCACTCCAGTGTTCTTGCCTGGAGAATCCCAGGGACAGGGGAGCCTGGTGGGCTGCCGTCTATGGGGTCGCACAGAGTCGGACACGACTGAAGTGACTTAGCAGCAGCAGCAGCAGCAGCAGCAGAGGCTTCACTTATGTGCTGACTATGTGAGTGGTTGGTAGCTGCATGTAGCATCGTCTTGAGTAATATTCTGATACAGCACTGATTAGTGATGTCTCTCACGGGCAAATGAGGGCCAAATAAAGGTACTACTTATTCACCTTTCTTGATCTACTTAATCCTTTTATCTTCTAGATGAGAAAATTAAGGTCCAAAAAAGTAAGGCAGCTTGCTCAGAATTAACCTCAGTGCTAGAGCAGAACCCACTTTTTTTTTTAAAACTTCTGGTCTATGTCCCTTCTTTGACACCTGGTCTCTAGATTCTTTACTGAGATAAATAATGAATCCAAGTCCTAGGATTTACTACCTTTCAAATTTTAACTTATTTTCAAGGTTAACTTCCTGCCTTGGGTCACAAGCATAAATAAATCTAGGGTTGCTATCTGAGAACACAGCATGATCACAGGAAATAGTCTTCAACATCATAAAACTATCACATAAAATATGGTGCCAAGGGCACCCCCTAAAAGGCCAATGTTGTAAGTAGTAGAGGCCACTGTCAGTCAGGTTAAGCATTATAGGAAGAGGAGGAGTCATGAGTAGGAAAACAGAGAAATCATCTATAATATCATTATGAGCCGTATTTGGCTTGAATCTTCACAAATGGGGGCAGAACCCTTGCAAAGACTTTTGTCACAGCGTGAACAGGTAAAGAATGGAGTTAAACGTCTATTAATGTCCTTGACAGGGTGCTAGGCATGGGAGAAATAGTGGTAAAGAGAAGAGACGGGATCCGTGTATTTGTGTTTATTACGTGTAAGGGGAGAAGTCAGGCAATGAACAATGATGTGAGCATTTCAAAACAGGAAGTACAAGAAACTTATTGATGAGGGCGTGGGTAAGTCAATAATCACAAAATTTTGCCAATTGCTACTCCAAGACAGACTACAGAGATCAGTTTGAGATCAGTGTCTATAGCCATTCTGTATCCAAATGGGATGTCCAAAATAGATACTAGATTGCTATGGAAAGTTTACAAATTTAATATTTCCAAACCAGTATTTTTAAATAAGTGAATACAAATAAAGAAGACCAATTCAAATTGAATAATAACCACTTCCATCTCAAAATACACTGTTACAGAAAAAAATACAGACCTTTAAGTCAGCATGTCCTCTGATGTCTAAAAGATGCTTATCACTATGCACTAGATGTTTTTCCACTGGCTTTGCAAATCAGTTTTAACATACCTAGTAATCAGGATTCATTATTTTTATTCACTCAGAAAGCTAGAAGCATCTTTCCTCACCAAGATTCTGAAGGCAAAGTAAAACACCACTTATCTGGAGATTTTATAGGTGTATTAATGTACGCTTTCATAAATAGGAAATGATTTATGACTGATCAAAAGGTATGCCTCAGAGTCTCTTACCTAATCTCTAAACCCAGCTGACTTTCCCCATTTCTCTAACACTGAGCATAGCGAAAGGAGATGCTCTTGATTAGCCAAGAGACACTGCTGCTCACGCACCAACCTATATTTGACTCAGGGCTGGGGAATTGTGAAATATCCCAAATGCAGCACTTCTAGATGAAAATTGCTCTGAGGATTTTCCACTCTGAAAAGCAGAAGGAAACCAAATAATTCTTTTAATCCCATATAATTTAAACTCTTCTTGGGCAATATTACATGACCTACAAAATACCATTTGAAACAATGTTTACATATTAAGAAACAAGAGAAAGGTGTTAGTGGAAATTACAACACAACTAAAATGCTGATCCTGGAAAATTAAAAAAATGATTTTAATTTCTGAAACTTTCTGCCCAGAAAGGAAGAAGAAAGATATCATTCAGTGATATAAAACTTGGCTCTCTGGAGGCTAGGATATGCGATGGCTGACAATCTATCCATTTTGATATAACCACTGACAATTTTCTACATTGTCATTGATTAGTGTATTCAAATAAGCATCCATTTAGAATCTACCTTGTTTTAGAGCTGTGCAGCTCTGCCTAATACAGTGGCCATGAGTTGGAGGTAGCTATGAGCATTTGAATGGTACTAGTGAGACTGACTGAATTTTTAAATTTTTAGTTTAAATATAAATTTATAAACTGATACTTTGTTCAGTTACTGAAAAAACTTCAATATGCTTAGAACAACATGAGTACCTGAGTTTGCTTTTTTTCAACTGTACATTTTATGAAATCTGAATACAGATAAAATATTTCCAATGAAAACACAGTGTCTGAATTGAGATGAGCTGTACTCATAAAATGCATTCCAGATTTCAAAGACTTGGAATGGAAAACAGTGCAAAAGACTTCAATACTTTTTCACTGATGGCATGTAATAATGATACACTAGATCAAATAAAGCATGTGGCTACTAGAAAATTTAAGATAACATGTGTGGCTTGCATTATATTTCTATCAGAACTGTTTTAGATATTGTAGGGACATAGGGAATACAAATCTGAACATCAGCTTAAGGACTGTCTAGAAGGGTGATGAATCCACTGCTATAGCAGGAGGAGACAGAGAAATGTCCAGGATGCTAGGAGACAAAGATGAGGTGAGGTCCAAGATGGCTTCCTGAAAGAACTTCTTGAAGTTTGAGTAGGAGATGTCATGAAAAAGGGCATTTAAGGAAGATGGAATGGCCCATGCAATAACATTAGGATAAGCAGTAGAATACAGTGATGAAGAAATCAGAATTGCCACTCTTTGGGTCATACTCAAGCTGAACTGCTAACTGTAGGATTTCAACCAAGTCATTTACCCTCTCTGTGTCTGTTTCTTCCTCTGCGAAATGGGAATAAGACTTTGGCTTACCTCGTTAGGTTATTGTGAGATGAATGAGATGATGAAATAACGGTCAGAACTATGTTCAATGCCGCATCAGTGTTTATCCTTAAAGTTGAGGGTAGCACAGAGTTTTTTATTGGCGGGCGGGGGAGCATGGCTAAGGATCTAGATAAGAACTAAGAGACCAGTGCAGCAACCTAGTTGAAAAGTGATGCAGGAGCCTAGCAGGACACGCATACTGTGGCAGTGGCTAACTGCTCTCGAAAACTTTCACTCCTTCTTTTGTTGCTGTTTAGTCACTAAGCATGTCTGCCTTTTGCAACCTCATGGACTGGAGCCCGCTGGGCTTCTCTGTCCACAGGATTTCCCAGGCGAGAATACTGGAGTGGGTAGCCATTCCCTTCTCTGGGGGGTTTTCCCGATCCAGGGATCAAACCTGGGTCTCCTGCACTGCAGGCAGTTTCTTTACCACTGTGCCACTAGGGACACCCTCACTTTTCTCTGCAGTTGCCGGCCCAGTTACACCTCTTCCCAGCCTCTCTGCTTTTCCCTGTGGTCACAGCACAAACTTCAGGTCAACGGAAGGTGAGTGTGGGTGATATGGGCCACCTCGTGTGACTGTCACCTTTTGCCTCCAGAATGTCTTCAGAAGGGCCATCTTGGACAGTGGGTATTGAAGCTGTAAGAGCCTGGCCTGTATGAGCTCACTCCCCACCCCCAGCCCACGCCTAACACTGACTAACATGGAATCACCCTGGACTGCTTCCGTGAGAAAGGATTAGGTTTCTGGTTTTAAGCCATTTCACAGTCATACCTTTGGAGGAATGTTTGGCAAAGCAGTTAGCCCATCCTAACTAATAGAGACATGGAAAGTAAAGAGCAAAAAGCATTTTTATGAAGTAGAAAGCCCTGATGACTGATAAGATATGTGAGTGATGAAGAAAGCTGTCACCAAATTCTTTGAGTTGCACAGTCTTAAATGTTATCTTGAGTGCAAATATAAACTGGGAAGCAACAAGTATTTTCTCCGGGACCTTGCTGAAACCTATTTTACTCCAGTCATGAAAGCAGTGAAGCAGGAACGGAACTAAAGTTTTGATTATAAAGAAATGAAGCATATACTTAAAAGAAAAGAGGTCAAGTTTCAAAGGAAACTGGGAAATCTGACTGACCCTCATAAGTCTACACAAGAAGAATACTGAGGGAAGTCAGCTGGTTAAGGTGGTTAAGAGTCAAGTAGAATCTAAAATTCCAGACAAGCAGGTTTTGGGTTCCCAGAGAACAGAGAGTTAGCAAGAACAGTTCTTATATACCCAAACTATGAAAATGGAATACTGATTCCAAGACAATAGGCTAGTAAATAAGCAAGGGTCTCCAGAAGAAGGTCAGAGCCTGATGTCTCTTCATCTGTAGAAATCTAGATATGGTTTACTCTTTGGATGGAAGACTTCCATTCGGGGAAGCTAAGACTTCCCTGGGCTCTAAGGACTCCTGCTCCATATCACGGGAAAAAGGATACATCTCCAAGGGATTTTGCCAAATATGGTAGTTCCAGGGAATCAAACCCAAGCCCAAAGTCAAAGGCCAAGAGCCTTCAGCACACAGCCCCATTGCCTTTCATGCCGGAATCAATTCTAACCAGCCAGGCAATTCAGAAGAAGCTCACTCATGACCAGCATGAAAGAGATGTGAGATGAATGTCACCGGTGTGCTTCTGGTAACTGGTGTGGGCTCTCGATTTCCTCATGATTACTCTAATTCCTTCTGCCTGCCTTCTGTGACTTCCTTCTGACACCTGTTTCCGGTAAGGAGCTATATTTCTTTCCAGCAGATTTCTCAAATCATTTTCCTTATGGTGTTTCTTCACAGAAGTGATACATTTTCCTCATTGCAATTTTTGAAAATATCTTGTGAAAAAAAAATCCTGTGTGCTATCTGTAGTAATTACTCTTTTTCTTGCCTTAGAAAAACTATTCTAGGGGGAAAATGACAAATGCAGTAGAAGTTGTGAAAATGGGCATTTATGGTTTCTGACAAGTCTTTGTTAGCCTCTGGCTGCTCCAGACTTTACCAGCCCCAAATGCTAAAGATCTACAGGGTGAAAGATCAGCCTTTCCTACCTCTAAATCAATAACCTTCTGCAACCCACTCCAGAATGTATCGGGACCTGGGTGCCCAATATCAGACAGGGTCTGAGATGAACTTGAGCACTCACTATGTGTCAAGAGCACTCATGTCCTAAATGAGTCCAGTGCAGTAATTCACATAATTCTCATAACAACCCCATGAAGTTGCTACTATTATTTCCATTGTACATGGAAGGAGACCAAAGTTTAGAGAGGTCCTATGGCAAGTCAGTGGCAGTCAAGATATAGCGAGTTATCACTCTTTGTCTGTCCTGGATTCTTCATAGCTGCTGTTCCTGAATTAATGATCATGTCTGGTGAAAGTGAAGTCACTCGGTCATGTGTGACTCTTTGTGACCCCATGGACTGTAGCCTACCAGGCTCCTCCATCCATGGAATTTTCCAGGCAAGAGTACTGGAGTGGGTTGCCATTTCCTTCTCCAGGAGATCTTCCCGACCCAGGGATCGAACCCAGGTCTCTTGCATTGCAGGCAGACACTTTACCATCTGAGCCATCTGGGAATTCCAATGATCATGTCTAATCTTGGGTAAATAAAAATCAATCAGTCAAACATGAGGTGCTCTAGGCCCATAAGCAGATTATCTCCAGTATTAGGTTATTTCCCTAAGTCTTCTTTAAAAAAAATTATTTGGCTGTGCCAGGTCTTAGTTGTGGCATGTGGGATCTAGGTCCTCAACCAAGGATTGAACCCAGGGCCCGTGCCTTAGGGCCTCGGGGTCTTAGCCATTGGACCATCAGGAAAGTCCCTATTTCCCTAAGTCTTGTAACAACAAAAACAGCAGTGACAGAAGCACTGTCAACATTTGTTGAGCACCTACTTGTGCCATGCCATACACTATATCAGGTACTTTTCCTGTGTTACATCAACTCAATCCCTGTAGCCAGGGGGTCTGAGCTGAGCTTCCTTGGGCTGCAGCCTTTCCACTGACAACCACTTAGGTCCTCAGTCATTTAGGCTGGACTGCTCTGGTGGTGGTTTATACCTCAGGGGCTTCCCTCAGGTGAAGTTGGAACTTGACTTTGAACCCTGGGTACCTGACTTGTTGTATAGTCACTAAGTCATGTCTGACTCTTTCATGCGCCCATGGACTGTGGCCTGCCAGGCTGCTCTGTCCATGGGGATTCTCCAGGCAAGAACACTGCAGAGTGTTGCCATGCCCTTCTCCAGGGGATCCTCCCAACCCAGGGATCAAATCCACATCTCCTGTGTTGGCAAATGGATTCTTTACTGCTGAGTCATTGGGTGAAGGCTGGTAGCTGACTCAATTTTGCCAATTTTCTCTAAGGAACTAGACTCCTGTTGTTATCTAGCAACTGCTTCTCTCTGCATAAAATCTGCCTCGCTTTCCCTTCCCAAACCAAACTGCTGATACCCTCTTCCCCTTCTACCAGATCTCCCCTTTTAGTGATTCCTATCTTAGTTACTGGGGCTTCCCTGGTGGCTCAGAGGGTAAAGTATCTGCCTGCAATGCAGGAGACCCAGGTTTGATTCCTGGGTCAGGAAGATCCTCTGGAGAAGGGAGACCTAAGTCTACCACTTCCTTTGGCTACTGTCACTGGGATGTGTGTGTGTTAGTTGTTTGGTTGTACCTGTAATCTTTGAGACCCCTATCAGGAAAGCCTGTCATTGGGATAGCTGGTCCCTTTCCTTGGGGAAGTGCCATGCCAACAGCCAGGACAGTTCCTCTGGCCTCTCTCTACCAGTTAGCTATTGAAGCCATCAGGTCTCTTGTCAGAGCCAATGTGGGTCACAACTTGTCTACTGACAGAACAATTTCCTAACTTTGGCACAGACTATGAAATGCTTGCAGGCAGGGACCTGGTCTTATCTTCACATCTCTAACTGTTCTCCAGTGCCTTGCACACAGAGCATCCCCAATACACATTTGCAGAATGAATTTTGAATATTGAAAGGGATCAATCTTCATTTTCCCATCCCGCTCTTAAAAATCAAGTAGATAAGTCAAATTACTAGTTAGAATAAAACGTACCAGTTCTAGTTGATAATCTGAAAGAAAATTTTACACTGTAGGTTATATTTTTATGGCAAAAATTTCGATCACTGAACTGGAATTAATTGATTTCAAGACAGTAGAAATGTATTGGTGTAGTATGAGGTGAAGAGGATTTAAAGAACATAATGAAAAGAAGAACATTACAACCCGGTTAACATAAACTCACCCTGAAAGATTAATAGCTTTCAATTCATACAAAGACTGAAATCTACAATTTGATATATACTTTGTCTTATTAAAAATGAAGGCTGATTATAATGAAATGCTACCACCATGCAAAAATTAGCCTGGTGTATAAATTAGACAAACCAACAGCATGGCAATAGTTGGAGTAAACTCCTTTGAGTGGAATTCCATAGGATGGTTTTTTAGTTTCAAAATGGTCAAATCACACAATAGTTAGAGATATAATTAAGAATTATGTTCTAAAAAACTCTGTAACAGAAGGTAATTAATATCTATTTGGGGAATGCTGGAGTTTAATGAATCAGACATGATTCTGCAGAAATGCTTGATGTTGCCCTCTAAGCTGAGCAGTCTGTTTAGCTAAAAATCCATCAGATAAAGGGCTTTCTGGTACATGGGCTGAAGTGTTACATTTGTGAGCAGAAAGAAGGCACTGGTTGCCTGCTCTTGTAGCACACTCTGGATGTTGTGGAAGGACCAGAGAATTTCTAGAACTGCATTCTAGATCGGAAGTTTTCAGTTCTGTACATTTTTAAAGCAATGAGTCATTCTCAGACTTGGGATTTTTTTATTTCTTTCCAATGTGTTATAAAATCTTTTTTTCATGAAATCATACTCTGAAGTGGAATATATGAAAGAGATCAAAGATAAAAGTGTTCAAGTAGGGGGTTGGGAGCCTTGAAAAGAGCTCATATGACCCCTGCATCCCATGTCCCCCTTTGGCCCCTGAGACACCCTGTAGTACCTGTAAAACTCCTTGAAGCATAGTTTGAAAGCCACCTGATGTGGGCCCACTCTCTTATTTTTCAGTTGTTATAACTGAGAAGGGACTTGTGGACACAGCAGGGGAAGGAGCGGGGTACAGATTGAGAGAGTAGCGCTGACATATAACACTAGCATGTGTAAAACAGACAGCTAGTGGGAAGCTGCTGTATAACACACGGAGCTCAGCTCGGTGCTCTGTGATGACCTAGACAGGTGGGTGGGGGGAGGTAGGCTCAAGAAGGAGGGGATATAGGTGTATATATCAGTTCAGTTCAGTCGCTCATTTGTGTCCGACTCTTTGCGGCCTCATGAGTCGCGGCACGCCAGGCCTCCCTGTCCATCACCAACTCCCGGAGTTCACTCAGACTCATGTCCATCGAGTCAGTGATGCCATCCAGCCATCTCATCCTCTGTTGTCCCCTTCTCCTCCTGCCCCCAATCCCTCCCAGCATCAGAGTCTTTTCCAATGAGTGTATATATATATATATATATAGCTTATTTATGCTGTTGTACAGCAGAAACTAATGCAACACTGTGAAACAATGATGTCTCAATTAAAAACAAAAAAATAAAGTACTCAGCCATAACAACTGGAAAGAGGTATCATATTCTTAGATAAAAGCAATTAATATTACAGAGATGTCTGTACATTCACTCTATTAATTTCTTTTTTTTTTAAATAATTTTTTTTTAATTTAATTTTATTTTTAGACTTTACATAACTGTATTAGTTTTGCCAAATATCAAAATGAATCCGCCACAGGTATACATGTGTTCCCCATCCCGAACCCCCCTCCCTCCTCCCTCCCCATTCCATCCCTCTGGGTCATCCCAGTGCACCAGCCCCAAGCATCCAGTATCGTGCATCGAACCTGGACTGGCAACTCGTTTCATACATGATATTTTACATGTTTCAATGCCATTCTCCCAAATCTTACCACCCTCTCCCTCTCTCACAGAGTCCATAAGACTGTTCTATACATCAGTGTCTGGAGCCTATTATACAGAGTGAAGTAAGCCAGAAAGAAAAACACCAATACAGTATATTAATTTCTGACTTTGATATTGAAACTCCAACTAAAAATCTCAATGTATCTACTTAAACTATTGTAATACATAGTGGAACTACATGTAACTTTGTTCTGTATTTTCCAAGCCTCCTGTAAATGTGTTATCATATTTTTATCATTTAAAAAATTAAAAAAATAAAGATAAAAACATATGTATTATAGAGCTTTTCCTTAAGTTAATTAATAAATTCAATGGATAAGCAAAATCATTTTAAAAAATTAGAATTTAAGGGACTTCAATAAAATCATGTAGATGAGTGAACTGGTAGAGTGAGAGAAAAACAAAACAAAACAAAACAGAGGTGTTTTCACAGCACCAGATCTTGGTGACTTGGACCTCACTTTCTCACTGCCCTGTCTCCAGTAACAGGGCTATTCAATGGTCTGTGATGGGCAGCCTGAGTATCACCAGGTAGCCTGTTAGAAATGGAGTCTCAGGCCTTGCAGCAGACCTGCTCTATCAGAATCTCTGGAGCGGCACCCAGGAATCTGCCTCTTGACAAGCTCTTCAGGTGACTATTAAGCATCCTGATACTTGAATGCCCCTCCTGCTTGGTCTTTCCTTCTGGTCCTCCCTCTCCAACACCCAAGCTCCAAAAGTAGTAGATGGGGACTTCCCTGGTGGTCCAGTGGTTAAAAATCCATCTGCCAATGCAGGAAACGCGGGTTCGATCCCTGGTCTGGGGAGATCCCAGACCAGGGATCAAAATGCCGTGGAGCAAGTAAGCCTGAGTGCCACAGATAGTGAGCCTGAGCGTCCTACAGCCAGTGCTCCACAAGAGAAGCCACTGCAGTGAGAAGCCCACACATCATAACTAGATAGTAGCCCCACTCACGGCAACTGTAGGAATGAAGACCCAGCACAGTCCTAAAAAAAACCAAAAGTAGTGGATGCTTACATTACTGGGAGTGAAAACGTTGTCATGAAGAAAAAAATTAGTCAGGGGAGGAAAAGTGGGAAAAACTACTCCAGAGCTACTACTTGCTTACCTCAGGCCCATTTAAGGCATTTTAGAATGTAAGTATTTTTGATTAATGGCGACATTTTGAAAAGGACTAATATATTTTGCTATTCTTCCTTCTTGTTCAACTATTTTTTAATGGGTAAACTAGAAAATCATTTTTGAATGAAATGTCTTCATGTTTGTGACAACATTTATTACATGATTTAATGTTTAAATAGGAGGGCTAGGGCACATGCAGCCATGTGGCAAACAGGACACTGCATGCACACACATGGATACACGAGTACTGAACTTGAATAAGAAGTATGTCTATTACTTTACAAAAGAGATGCTGATATGATTTTCACAAATAAAGAGACACGTGCACCCCAATGTTCATCACAGCACTGTTTATAATAGCCAGGACATGGAAGCAACCTAGATGTCCATCAGCAGATGAATGGATAAGAAAGCTGTGGTACATATACACAATGGAGTATTACTCAGCCATTAAAAAGAATACATTTGAATCAGTTCTAAGGAGGTGGATGAAACTGGAGCCTATTATATAGAGTGAAGAAAGCCAGAAAGAAAAACATCAATACGGTATACTAACGCATATATATGGAATTTAGAAAGACAGTAATGATAACCCTGTAAGAGAGATAGCAAAAGAGACACAGATGTATAGAACAGTCTTTTGGACTCTGTGGGAGAGGGAGAGGGTGGGATGATTAGGGAGAATGGCATTGAAACATGTATAATATCATATATGAAACGAATCGCCAGTCCAGGTTCGATGCATGATACTGGATGCTTGGGGCTGGTGCACTGGGACAACCCAGAAGGATGGTAGGTAGGGAGGGAGGTGGAAGGGGGGTTCAGGATGGGGAACACGTGTACGTCCGTGGCGGATTCATGTTGATGTGTGGCAGAACCAATACAATATTGTAAAGTAATTAGCCTCCAATTAAAATAAATATATTAAAAAAACAAAGAAAAAATAAAAACAAAGGGGAAAAAATGATATATGAACCACTTAAGAAAGACACTATTTCAACATTATCTCTGGTAACTTCTTTTGCATCATGAAGGCCCATGAAAATGAGGAGGGCATAAGGTACTGAAATTGTGTGGTACAAGAAAATGGCCAGGGACTTCCCTGGTGGTGCCGTGGCTAAGACTCTGCACTCCCAATGCAGTGGGCTTGGGTATGATTCCTGGTCAGGGAACTAGATCCCTGCAGCTAAAAGCTCGCATGCTGCAACTAAGACCTGGTATAGCCAAATAAATAAATAATTTAAAAGAGTCAAGAAAATGATGCAGAAACAGCATTTTCATAAATGCAAAGAGAAGGGCAATTAAACACAACCTCCTGATTCCCTCCTTATCTGCTCCTCTTTAAAAAAAAAATCTGCATTTCACTCACTGATGTTTTAAGTTAAAGTAAATGATTTGCTGACTCTTCTAAAAATCTTTGGAGTAAATTAAAGATGATCTGAAGTATCACGAAATCAAGAGTGAGAGTAACTACCCTCAAGGAATAATTTTACAATGTGAAAGAATAACCAAGGTCTATGCAAAGTTATTTTTGCTTTGAATAGAAATCCTGAGTGCACTGTCTAAGAATATAAAGCTATCCCCAACATGCAAAAATTCTGGAGGCTTTTTCAAATGAACCCTCGACGTATTTTAACTCTGCTACTGTGAGAACTATGTATGTGCTAGGTTTCCCAAATGGAATTCTCTATTCCCAGAACAATCTTTTCTGAAGCCACAAAAAATAAATAGAATTCAAAGTTCTTATGCCTGGTATACTCTGACTATGCCTTATTTCATAAAACATATCACCTAGTTTTTATGTTACTCTACACACTATATGTTGCCACAAAAGACATATTTCTCCTAATTTAGCCTCAAATGCAGGATTTTTAAAAACAATCAAAATGAAAATCGCAGACCCCAAAACATGTACATAAATTCACATCTCTGAAATTATGACTTATCACAGCACCAGGTCCACTAGATATTTTAAAAAAATTATTACAGGTTGCTGACCTCATAAATCTTTGACAACATTACCTCTGAATAAGAGATTGTGGAGGGTTATACAGTTTTTTCAACAAGAAGCTGCAGTACTTGGCTTAACACATACACTACACCCAAACTGATGTTTGAAATGATTTTGAAATCTTTAAACTGCTCAGCAGGCAAAAACAAGCCATGCAGCCCACTTACAGCTCATCAGCCCTCGGTTTTGAGTCACCTAAGTGATAAATCAAGGAAGGTGAGAAAGAACATTTGCCACTCTCCATGGTGACATCTGACCCTCGACAATCCCCTGGAGACAGAGTCAGTTGCTGCTTCAGCTCTCCCACCATGCTCCGCCATCAACTCTCCACTGGCATGGCATCCACAATGGAGATGGTCACACTTTTCATTTCAGTCCTTTTATATGCACCCTCCCTCTTCATGTTCTCCTTGCAACTGAATTCACTACTGTTTCAAAGAATGGGGGCCCTGTGCTTGGGAAGGGTGGGGTATCATTACAAGTCCGTCTATTTGTTTGGAATAAAATGGTCAGAAGCAGAACAATAAACACAGAAGTCTGCTAGAACAGGCCTTTGGTTTATCAACACAAAGAGTTTTCTTCATGACTTCCTTGGCCATTAGTTGCCTTTAAAGATAGAGTTGCTAATAATTTCCTTTCCCTTTTACTCGCTTAATTATACAATCGGATGTGAACGCATTTGGCTCAATTTAACTATTTTATTTTTAACTATTTCCATACAGATTGGCAATCTCAGTTAGGAAATAATACTCAAAAAGCATGTCCCAACATTACGCAGGTTATATATGCATACGTAGCATAATATTGCCAGCATCTCCACTAAAGCCCCAGAGTAACAATCTCCATGCCTATCATGCAGTCTCAGTAAATTTGGGTACAAGCAGGTTATTTAGGAGGTGATCCTAGAAAACACTGTGGGAAATAGGAAAGTGAGACAGGAAGGGGAAGAAATGATCACAAATGCTTTGTTGAGCAGATTACTAATGTGGGCAACCGGAGTGGAGGTTCCCCACTCCTGGGGACCCTCTGAGAACTTGTGGGACATGCTTCAAAATTATCCCAGTGAGGGGAGAGAAAGCTGAGGTTTTCACCGACCTCTATAAATACTCATTGGAAGATCTGAATATTCATTGGAAGGACTGTTGTTGAAGCTCCAATACTTTGGCTACCTGATGCAAAGGTAAGAGCTGGCTCATTGGAAAAGACCCTGATGCTGGGAAAGATTGAAGGAAAAAGGAGAAGGGGGTGACAGAGGATGAGATGGTGAGATAGCATCACCGACTCAATGGACATGAACTTGAGCAAACTCCCGGAGATGGTGAAGGACAGGGAAGCCTGGCGTGCTGCAGTTCACAGGGTCACAAAGAGTCGGATACGACTGAGCGACTGAACAACACTCTCATTTCTTATTTCTTACTGGCACTTTTGGTCAAGACCCATGTGTCCCTTTACCACCCCAAAGCTAAGGGGATATGGACAGGATATCCACAGCATCTCTTCTACATGATCTAAGATGTTACCTCCAATCTGCAGAACAGTACGCGGGATTTTGTACGCCAAATGTCAGCGAAGTAAACAGATGCAGACACGCTGCATATACAAGATTTAATTGGGTTTGGAAAACTTCCTACATTTTATATAAACTACATTCATCCCTCAAATTTTAAAGTAAAATTTTCCTACAGTTAGAAAATTGCAGCACATAAATTCCTCAGTTTTAAAAGATAATGCTTTGGGTTCAATTCTGACTATATACATATAAAGCTATTTTAGTTTCATTGGCTGGTCAGAGTTCTTAAAGCCAAAATAGCAACTCTCAAGCTTCAGGGCATTTTCATAACTGGATGCTCTGTATTCAGGGGCAAAAGTTGCAAATGAATAACTCTCATATAATGTGTGAACTCAAAAAAAAAGAGAGAAATTTCCCTCAATAAAAGTACCAATAAAATGTTAATGTAAGGATCTGTCACTTAATAATAAAGGACAGGAAAAACCATCACTGACATATAATTTAAGGTCTAAAGTCCTTCCATGATTCACGTGATAAAGGCCTTCTTGACATGACATTTATATGATTCCTAGAAGACTGTAAATAGCATCTGAATATGCCTTGCAAGCATCTCAGATTTATCCCCAGGAACAAATGCCCCAACATTGTCCTGCACCTGAAAGCTTCTGAATCCTCTTGACAGAGAGATCGGTTACCTCTCAGATGGATGCTGGGCAGGAAGAGGGCAGTGTGGCAGCCAAGATGGCATTGGAGGAAGAGACAACCACTGTTTCCTTGTGTTAGGTAGGATGCTCAGGTCCCCTCACCGCCACCCTCCACCGCAGTGCCTGCTCAATGGGGCCATTCCCCACAGTCCAGCTGCTGCCCTCAGCCTCATGCTAGAAAGCGTTGGTTGTGAAAAGTCAGAACACAAAATGAACTTCTGTGGGACGGACTCAGATTCTGACCTCTGGAGTCAACCAGACCTAGGCATGAGTCTGATCACAACTCTGTGACCCTTGGCCGATTTCCTTTGTTTCCTTATCTGCGAAGTGGAGTTGATAATAGTACCTTCCCCAAAGGATTGCTGTGATGTAATACACAGTGCTTAGTTTTGAGTACTCAAGAATTAGTAGCTGCTGCTATGATGATGGTTATTATGGAAGGAAGCAAGCACAGAAGGTCCATAGGAAACTGGAACAAGGCTTAGGGAAATCTAGCAAGAAGAGGCTGCTTTTTCTTTCTCCAGAGCAGTGGTTTTCAAATGATGGCCCCTCGACCAGCAACACCACTTAAGAACTTGTTGGAGATGCAAAGTATCAGGCTGAAGTCCAGACTAAAGGAATAAAAAAATCTGGGGGCGGGGGTCCACCAGTCTCTGTGTTAACCAGCCCTCCAGGGGATTCTGGTGCACGTTCAACTTTTGAGAGACACTGCTCTAGATGTATAACAAGAAGGGTAATGGCCGAGTTGAGTTCAGTTCTTAAACACTAACATCCCCTCCCTCATCATTGGTCCTCTTCTGGGCATTCCCATCATTTGAAATTTTCATTTACATTTGTCACATATGCACCATCTAGTCCGTGTGTGTGCATGATAAGTTGCCTTGGCTGTGCCTGACTCTTTGCGACCCCATGGACTATAGCCTACCAGGTTCCTCTGTCCATGGGATTCTCCAGGCAAGAATACTGGAGTGGGTTGCTGTGCCTTCCTCCAGGGGATCTTCCTGACTCAGGGATTGACCCGCGTCTCTTCTGTCTCCTGCAGTGGCAGGTGGGTTCTTTACCACTAGTGACACCTGGGAAGCCCAGTCCATGTGTAGGGTCTTTTAAAGATGGAAGTAGATCACAGCTTTAAGGGACTGTTTGTCCTCTGTCCAAACCCAGAAAGACTAACTAGAAAGAATTTCTCAGACCATTTTGAGTTTTAGTCTCTGTGTTAAGTGTATTAGTATGTAAGAAATAGATAAGAACTTTATGATGCTAACAATCATCATATAATCAGGTCTATCAGAGTATCATAGTATTGACATTTCACGGCCATTACCTTTAAGTTTAAAAAGAGAGTGATAGCTACTTTTCAAATATAATTAGAAAGCAGACATGATTGTGTAATAAAGTGCATGCATTAATATAAAGTTAGATTTCAAATCTTAAGGCTTGTAGAGTAACATTTTCTCAGCCATATGTTTAATAGCTGTAACGAAAAGACAATGCTTTCTACTGCTGAGAAATTTGATTACAGAGGAATCTTAAGTATTGTCCTTCATTTAAAACTCTTAAATGGTACTACAACATATGTCCTTTTGCTTTGAAATGCATACATATTTACATAAAATGTAGTCATTTCTCCCACTTCTTCATTGTTGAAATTGCCTTCGCCAACAGTTATGCAGTGTCGAGATGGGATCAGAATGTGTGGGAGCAGAAATTTTTTGCAGTCAAGCTTTGCTAACATATGCAACTATTCACAAATTACCAATGAAACAATATCCGTGTCTAAGAAAGAGTGTGGAAAAGCTGGCTGTTAAAACTCTTGCCTTAATTCTCACTTCTGCTAAAAGAAGACCATAGCTGGGACTCAACTTTGGCTGCACTGGAATCACTAGGAATAATAATTTTTTTAGAACCCTGATATGTGGGTTTCCCCCAAAGAGTCTGGTATCATTGGTCTGGGGCACAGCCTGGGCATTTTTAAAGCTTCCTAGTTGATTCTAATGGTCATCAGAGCCATTGCCCTGGAGATCTCCTCTAGTCTCATCACTTCCCATTATTTAAATATGATTATGTACTAGGACTTCCCAGGTGACGTTAGTGGTAAAGAATCCGCCTGCCAGTGCAGGAGACATAGGAGACATGGATTTGATTCCTGGGTTGGGAAGATTCTCTGGAGGAGTGCACAGCAACCCACTCCAGCATTCTGGCCTCGGAAATCCCATGAACAGAGGAGCCTGGCGGGCTACAGTTCATGGGCTCACAAGAGTTGGACACGACTGAAGCAATTGAGCACACACACACATTCTGTACTAGCTGGTAGCTGGTGGGAAGAAATGCTAATGTTGGGTTCTTGGTCCTTTAGCCCAGGCAGATGTTGGTTTCTATGTTAGGATTTTCTTAAAAGAGTCAGGCCAGGCAGTGGCCTTGTGTTCTTTTTCCCAAGTGTCTTTGTTTGGGATACTCTAACAAAATACCAGTGACTAGGTGGCTTACAAACATTAGAAGTATATTTCTCAAAGTTCTGGAGGATGGAAAGTCTAAGATCATGGCACCAGCATGGTCATGTGCAGTGCCTTCTTGCTATGTTCTCATGTGGTGGAAGGACCACATGAGGGTGAAGGAGCTCTTTGGAACCTCTTTTATAAGGCTTTAATTCCAATTATGAGGGCTCTACCTCTCATGGCTTAAGACATCCCAAAGGACCTACCAACTAAACACAATCACATCAGACATGAGGATTTCAACATATGAATTTGGAAGGGACGCAAAGAGTAAGCTCATAGCATCATACCAAGTAAAATATAAAATGCTACCATTTTGATACAAATTAAACCATTATTGAGTATCTATTCACTGATTCCATTCTGTCATTTATTCACTCAGGCATTAAGTAAACATCTATTATGTGGAATATATATATATATATATATATATATATATACACATATATATTATACATATATATGTATGAAAAAGTTTGAAAAGACCTAAAGAAGCATATAGCCTAGAGGGGATTACAAATCCATAACAATTAAAATACCATATGACAAAGGACAAGATAAATGCATTGCAGGAACACATTAAAGATGCATGAGAAACAGTTTGGGATATTTAGGAATGTCTGTATGAGCTGCTCTCTGAAAGGGATTTATAAACTAGCCAAGCAAAGGTGAGACAGGAGGGACAGGCTGTCCCTAAGAGAAGGAGCTATATGCAAGAAGGGACAGAAACAAGAAATAAAAATACTTCATTTGATTGTAGAGTTCAGTAAAGAGGGATAAGACTTAGCAGGTTACATAAAGCGAGAGCATGAAGGGCCTTGTAAGCAGTGGAATGGTGGTAAATGTTAAGTAACTGGTCTGTAAGTGGGGGCTAGGGGGAACTCTAATTGTAGCATTTGCCAACTTCTGTGGTGTAAATACTCCCACTGTGGCTGATTTCAAGAGAGTGGCATGAAAACATATACACTACCAAATATAAAACAGTTGATGAGAATTTGCTCTGTGACTCAGGGAACTCAAACCCTGTAACAACCTGGAGCAGTGGGATGGGGAGGGATGAGGTGGGAGGGAGACTCAAGAGGAAGGGGACATATGTATACTTATGGCTGATTACCTTTTAAGATGTTTTAGGTGCAATCACCTAGGAGAAAAATTTGTTAGACATAGACATAATTCTTAGAATGAGTTAAGTAGAAGATAAGTGGTTAACAGGTTGAGCACGTTTGTGTTAAACATAGCTAGTGAGGACTGGAAGGACCAAAGATACCTAATATTCATGAGGCACCTGGGCACTAAATATTCATAATATACTAAATATATATGAGATCAAATATAAAAGAGACACTAAATATACAAGAAGAGCTAAATATTCAGGATAACATAAATATTCATGTGCACTTAATATTCACAAGGTCTTAATTCAGCCACCCATTGGTGACACCCATTCTAGACCTCTAAGTTGTCTAAGAATGACACAGCTATGTATCAGGCTAATTGGCAAGCTACTGCTGTGGTTGTGCATTCTTGTCTTCGTTTCTGATAAAGCGTGTGCCACTGACCCAGTCACCACACAGTGCTGGCTCCAGCGCGGGAAAATCAGCTGGGGTCCTTGTAAGCACACCATTAGTGGGAAAGCCTGATGCAGTAGAGACAGGACATAAAAACAACATGTATCCCAGTATTCAAGTAATGTGACCTCCAGCCTACTTACACTCAGGCTGAAGGGTATTAACTTACCCACATTTCTCCCGCTTGTTCTCACTGTGTGTTTTCACTGACTTTAATAAACTGTGTGACGTGAATGTTTTACTTTGGTCTGGGAGCCTTTCTTTTCCATGATTTCTCAGATAGGCTGACCATTAGTGTACGTGCTGGTCACAACTGCATCATGTTCATTGCCCGTGTGATAGAGGAGGTATGTGAAATTTAAAAACATAATTTCAATTTCTCAGGAAGAAAGAAACTTGGGAGTTAATGATGATAACTCCTCTAATTTGCTTAATCATTTGCTGAATTTTTAAGACATAAAGTTGATTTTCTATGAAGTGAAAAAAGCACAAAACGAAAACATCTTAAAATGGATGGACTTCTGAAATGATTTGAGACCCTAGATCTATCAATAGAAAAGAACCACAAGAGGAAAAGCCCACAAATAAATATTTCATCAAAGAAATATTGAATTTAAAAGAGGCACCATATTCTGATGATGCTTGCTTACTTTCCTTGATCCACTCAAAGAATATATTTTAAAAACTGATATGAAAAAAATGAAAAAAAAACTGATATGAATCACTTGATGACATTTAACACAATGTAAAAATAAATTTGGATCTAAAGTATCAGTGAAGGTCATAACTCAATTGGATTAAAATGTTAGTTTTTAAATAAGTAATCAAAAACAGAATTAGATCTTGGGAGTTTATTTCAATGTATATTATTGATGAATGCCAGTATAAAATTAAATACACAATTTGGAGCAGTTTAACTTAACATTTGTTGGGATTTTTTGGCTGCCCATTTATTTAAGGCACTTCACTAGATACTGCAGGGGTCTATAGGGATGAAAACTGTTTTTATGGAGTTTACAGGATATCATAATGATAGAGAATGTTCTCCAAAAACTAGACACGATTTCGTTGAAATAAAGTACAAATAAAAAGCTTTAGAGGTTTGAAGAAGGGAGAAACGTATTGGTTGGAGAATCCAGAAGTGTGACTGAGGAGCTGTGGGAGATGGTCCCTCAAGGACGATTAAGCTACTGGCAGGCAAAGGGCAGAGGGAAGGCCAAGAAGATTCAGAGAATTACATGACGCAGAACTTAGATTCTTCCTTATAAATAGGCAAGACAATGGCTCATGTGGACCCTGAAGATATCCAAAAATCTGTGGGTAATTGCTCTGGTAGTAGCAGATTTTTGCAGTATTCTCTTAGTCCACACACCGTAATCTAATTGACTATGAGGTTTCCCTGGGCAGTCTCAGAGACATCTCCAGCCCAGAGTATATAGACTTTGGCACAAACCTTTGAACAGGGAACACATTGCCCTGTGACTGACTTGCCCCCCATTTGTCTCTCCAACTACTGTATACTCCAGGCTCCTTGAGGCCAAGGGTTTTATCACGTTCATTCTTAAGCCAAACTGAGTACAGAGTTTAACACCTAGTCAGTGATAATTACTGCTTAATGAATGAATGAATCTCTCAAACAACAGTATCTCAGAATGCTTACCCCAATCAGCTTATTAATAATGTTTCAGATGAGAAAGGAGAGGAAAGAGAAAGGGTGTAAGAGAGAGAAAAGATTTTTCTAACTCACACAAAGAACAGATCTGAGTTTCATATTCATCAACACATAAAATCAGCACACACATGTTAGTCACATATAAATACAAATTAGAAAAAAAAATCAGTTGGGCTCAAAGAGGTGGGGTTTCCATCAGTTGGGCTCAAAGAGGTGGGGTTTCCATTTCTCCCTGATACACAGACCCCCTAACTGTCCTAAGGTGACTTCACTTCTCTTTCAAAGCTGCCTTTGACACTCCAGAATTAAAACACTGCAGAATTGGGAGGAGACAGGCACAGTGTTTGATTCACTCCCTTGAATACAGCTGGAATAATTTTGCTTATAAAAATGACAGGAAATACTGGAAGATAACAAAGTGTCTTGTGAATCATATAAGAAAGATGGTATTAAGGTGGAATGAAGAGCTCTGAAGAGTAGCAATCTATGAATAATACTTATTATATAGAGTCTGACTTTTCTCTTTAGGGAAATATGTAACTGAGTAGAATTTTATTAAAACACTGTTGGAAGGTAGACTTTGCTTTCCTTTGCTCTACATGTATATACTTGGAAGACATATATATATATATATATATATATATGCGCACGTGTGTGTGTGTATAATTGGCATTATATATAATATATATAATTGGCATTATAATTACTGTAATAGAAAGATCTTTCTTCTGTAAGCCAAATTTTCTTTCATTTTGCTGTTTCTTGAATTTCTTTCTTCCTTCTTTCCCTACAATTGCATGTTCAGATCTACTTGAAAGGGGAAAAGAAAGGAGCATGCCTATGGGCTATCTAACCATAGTTGGTGACTGGTCTGAGTTAATAACATTTAATGCAAGTCTCAGTGAAGTTATCAGGACATACTCAATGGAAAACCTGCCCAGGGAGTTTGTACCAATCTTTAAAGTAAGTTACAGAAGAAGTAAAATTTCCATTTCATCTTCAAGATAAGAGAAAGAATTCAAACGAAGAAAAATAAGAACAACAAGATGCCACAGCAGAACACCTCACTACTAAAAGATGACTTTGATATGCAATGATCTCTTTGCTCTTTCAAAGATGCAAAAAAAAAATGTATCTCAGCTATTATTCAGTGAGTCCATAAGTTCCTATGACATTGTGAGTTTTAATTAGATCATTTGTTAATGAATTCAGACTCACAGTCTTTCCATTGCTGGGATGCTATGTGTATTCTTATGTTCCTCTCTATTGCTGCATTTTTCAGACTCCTTCCATGTCTTCCTCTTTGTCCCTTACCTCCACTTTCCTAATCTTCAACTCACCACAGTCAGAGTGCTTCCTCTGGTTCCACTGTAAATTTTTTGATTACATCATCATGAACCTCTTATCTGCTCAAACTCCACGGGGGAGTGTTCGCATCAAGCTGCATAAGCATCCAGAGTCCCTGGCAGTGTGAGCCCCTCCTCTATCTTTAAGTTTTTCCCTTGCTCAGCTGCCTACTCACTTTTTTTCCTCCTTGGCTTTGTGTTTCCTGGCTACTCCCTCTTCGTGCCCACAGGAGCCCTAGTACTTTCTTCTTTACAATGCTGTTTTCTGTGAGAGATTATGCCTGGGAAATCACACCCCTACTCTTGCATAAGTGGAAAGTTCTTAAATATCTTAGGTGAGAGAATCTTGGGTGTCTTCTTTTTGAAAGCAGTCTCAGGCACTCCAGAATAAAAACAGTGTGGAATATTGTTTAGGGGTCATTTTATACAGATGAGGACATCAAAGGTCATGTAGTTGTTACTCATCTTCATCTGAGAGCTTCTGGTCTCCCGTCTCTCCTTGGAAGTGAATATGATCAGATGTGTGCATGTGTGTTATACAGGGGCACTTCTCAAGTGTTAACGTACACACCCATTCCTGGAGGACCTTGTTACAGTGAAGATTCTGATTCCACAACTCTGAAACAGAGCCCGAGATTCCACATTTCTAACAAGTTCCCAAGTGTTGCAGAGGCTTGAGGTTCGTGAACCACGCTTTGCATGGCAAGGTGATTCGGTTTTAAGAGACTGAAGGAATTAACATATAGGACACATAGCTCTCTCATTATGACAGCTGAGTCTGAGAACTGAAAAAAGAATGAATATGAAAGAAAATTCTGAATTATCAAATCTTCAATACTATACTGTCTTAAGTGGCAGAAAGATAAGCTTATGACAAAGCTGAATGAGCTTCACAGTAATCAGGGTGGTAGGATGCTGTGGACCCACAAACGTGTTTTCAATTGTATCACTGAAAAGGACCTAAAATAGGCTATTGAAAGAGATAGTGCCTTGCTGTGTGAGGGTTTGAAAATATATGCACACTTCAACCTTATAGTCATTGGCTAGACCCAGCATTTATAATGAAAAACTACCAGTTTGATGTTATTTAAATAAAGGTACTAAACTATGAAATCACGAGCTAGAGGGGCCTTAGAGATCATATAGCTAAGCCTCTTAATTTACTTATGAGGGAACAGAATGTTCACAGGATTTACTAGAAGCAATACAGCTAGTTAACAGCAAAACTAGCAGCAGAATGCACATCGCCTGACTCTCACAGTGTAGTGCTTCCCTAGTATAGGGAAGATAATTTCTTAAAAATACAGCTTAGTGAATATTTTCAAGTACCTGTGGTATCAGTATATTGACCACAAACTACTTCTTTTCCGTGGGCTCACTGTATAACTGGGTGACTAGTGGGCCAGTTAGGAACTGAGGTTAGGAAGAAAATGATTCAAAAATACGGCATTTTTCAGAGGCTTCCCTTTGCCCTGTGCTTACACATAGCCCAGCAGGAATTTGTAGCAGTCCTTTTATGAGTCATATAACTGTTTAACAAGTTGCCTGCTAATTATAGTAACTTTGGGGGGAAGTGGTCAAAGTTCCTACTTCACAAGCTCCAGCAGTCAGAGCCTCAGCGCTTTATCCAGGACAGGGCAAGGAAACCATCTGCAGGAAGGCAAATGTACAGCTGCTAAACCGTCGCAAAACTTCCCATTGATCTCAGTGACTGATGAGTGGGGAGTCCTTTTCATACTTCCTTCCCCTCTGGGTTAGAGCTGAATATGCAAAAATGGGGCAAGGGGTAGAGAAACAGTAAGGGAAGGACTTGTGGAAAGGTTCTAGGACAGCCTGTCTAAAGTGAGAATCTGACTTGCTTTAAGCACCAACCTTCCAGCCCCAGGTCAATATAGACCATATTATTTGATGGTCCTCCTTCACCAGGGCTACAATTTTACAATTTGTTTACAATTTGTTTGGTAATGCTGATGTCATTTGTCCTTAAATTATAGGCTCAGTGCTGCCGGGTGCTATCTAAACATATCAAGATGTGTAGTGCTGTATTATCATTCTAATGATAATAAATCAGAGATCAGAAGCTACTATTTATTAAGTGCCTACATGGCAGATACTATGCTTGTCAGGGCTTCCCCTCTACCCATATTTCTTTATAGAATAAAACATAATATTAAAACATTCAAAGGAAAACCAAGCCCTTAATCCAATCATCTAATAATAAATTAATATATTAAGTCTTCCATGTTAATTTATATCCTTGTCCATGCAAATGTTCAATGGTTATATACTTGTGTTATAATTTCTATCCCAATTTTTCACTTTTTATGCAATTTGATACATTCTATTTCTCATTATTCTTTGACTCTCTCCTTTGAAAATTCAGGATAACAAAAACTACTAACTTGGTATGTATCCTTTCATTCCTCCACCATGCTCAGGTAATCCTAGAAGATTGATCTTGTCTCTTTCATTTTTAAAATGGGTTCACATGTTTATTAAAACTTATTTTGTTTGTTAAGAAGGTATCACGGTTAACCCTTCAGGAAAGCAGCTACAGATCTAACTGAAAAATAATTCACTCTAGTAATTCCATAACTCACAATTTATTCAAGAAAATTCCCCATTGATGGATATTTGCTTTATTTCTATTTTTTTTTTACCACTATCAACAATGCTGCAATAAACATTCTCTACATATATAGCCTTTCATATGGGTACTTTTATCTCTGTAGAATCGATTCTCAGAAATGGAGTAACAGATCAAAAGGCATGTGCACTTTAAAATTTTAAGAGATAATACCACATTTCTTTCCTCAAACACCACAGCAATTTATGTCCCTACCAGTAATGACTGAGTAATCTTTTTCCACCATCAGAAGTTATAATTCTTAATTCTTGTCTGTCTGATGAATGGAAACTGTTGTCCTTTTTTTTTTTTTTTTCTTTTTCTGACTACTTTTAGGTTGAGTATCTTTTCACAGTTCTGTGTTTCAGCTAACTGGATATCCTTTTCTGTGAATTGCATACACCTATATTTGACTGGTTTTCTATTGGATTGTTTATCTCCTTATAAATTAATTTGCAGGAAGTATTTGTGTATTAGGGGTATGCATCCTTTTATATCATATATGTTGCAAACTATACCCACTTAATCATTTATCTTTTGACTATGTTTTCTGTTATTTTTATGTAGTAAACAGGTCTAGCTTTTCCTTTTCACTTCTGAGTTTCCTATCTTGTTTAGAAAAGATGTTTCTCATCCCAAGGATTTCTTTTTATATTTAAAACTTAAATGTACTTGAAATTTATTTTTATATTGCATGAGCTAGGAGATAAACTGTGTTCTCCAAGAGGGATGGCAAAGAGGGCTGGCAGCTTTTATAGAATAAAACATCTTTTTTCCCCCCACTGAATTAGAGTAACACTTTTGTTTCATTGTGCTTCTCCAAACAATCTGATCTCCTTCTGGACTTGAAATTTTGTTTGAGTGATCTGTTTGTGTCGTTTCTGTTGTGTGTGTGCTAACACTATATGATATGGATTACAGAAGCCTTATGGAGAGTTGCACATTAGATAAGGCAAGCCCCTCTCTGATCTCCAGTGCAGAGATGTTTAGACTTTTTCATACATCCTCAGGCTTTTCTCAAGTATTTATTTTTTGTATGGTCTGTAAAAGTCTCCCCTCCTCCCTTAATATATTAACACTGCCTTCAAGGCACTTGAAGTTTACAGGGGTTATCACTGTTTAAATAATATCTCAGTAAGTCTCAGCTATTTTATGAAACTTAGGCTATTACTAGGAGAAAAACTGCATTGATAAAAATAAAATATCCAGGGGACTGCCTAAATAAATGATGATACATCATCATAATGGAGCACTACGTAGTCATTAAAAGAATGGCCATGCTTTTTGTTAGGGACTGAAATGTGTCCCCCTCTAAAACTTGAATGCTAAAGTCCTAACCCTCAGTACTTCAGAATGTGACCTTATTTGGAGAGAGAGTCTTTACTGAGGAAATCAAGTTAAAATGAGGTCATTAGGTTGGGCCCTAATCCAATGTGACTGATGTCCTTATAAGGGGAAACTTGGAGACAGACACGCAAACAGCAAGAACGTCATGTGAAGATGAAGGCAGAGATCTACAAGCCAAGGAATGCCAAAGATTGCCAGCAAACAACTAGAAGCTAGGGGAAAAGCATCAAACAGATTCTCATCGCCTTCATAAGGAACAAACTCTACAAACACCTTGATCTCAGACTTCAAGCTTGCACAACTGTGAGATAATACTTGTCTGTTGTTAAAGCCACACAGTTTGTGCTATCTTATTACAGTAGCCATTGCAAACTAATATTCTTTATGTACTGATACAAGACAATGTCCAAGAGATATTAATGAAGAAGAAAAGCAAGATATGGAACAAATATGTATAATATGCTACCATTTATATAAAAATATATACACAAGGAAACATATACATATTTGCTTAAAAACTCATAAATATATCCTGAATGATACACAAGAAACTGATAACTTGGGCTGCCTCCTGGGGAGGGGAACAAAGTAGACAGTGCATGGAGATAGAGAAAAGAATTCTGGCTGTACACCTTTTTGTAACTATGGATTTCTGAACCATGAAGATGATTACCTATATTAAAATGCTGCTGCTGCTGCTGCTAAGTCGCTTCAGTTGTGTCTAACTCTGTGCGACCCCATAGACGGCAGCCCACCAGGCTCCCTTGTCCCTGGGATTCTCCAGGCAAGAACACTGGCGTGGGTTGCCATTTCCTTCTCCAATGCATGAAAGTGAAAAGTGAAAGTGAAGTCGCTCAGTTGTGTCCGACTCTTCGCGACCCCATGGACTGCAGCCCACCAGGCTCCTTCATTCCTAGGATTTTCCAGGCAAGAGTCCTGGAGATATTAAAATGAGTAATGTAAAAAAGAAAACTCCATAAATGATCACCTTTACAAAAACTATCTTGATTCAAAAACAGGTGACTCCACACAGGTTTGAAGTGCTCACAGCCATTTATATGCAGCTTTCTTTCACTAAATTCATACTAAAGTACTACAGGATCTGCAGTTGGTTGAATCTGTGGATGTAGAACTGGAGGTGAAAGTAAAAGTCACTCAGTGGTGCCTGAGTCTTTGTGACCCCATGGGCTGGGGCAAGCCAGGCTACTCTGTCCATGGAATTCTCCAGGCAAGAATTAACTGGAGTGTGTAGCCATTCCCTTCTCCAGGGGATCTTCCAGACCCAGGGATCGAACCCAGATCTCCTGCATTGCAGGCAGATTCTTTACTGTCTGAGCCACGAGGGAACTGCAGGTATGGAGGGACGATTGTAAAGTTACACGCAGATTTTCAACAGTGTGAGGGGTCAGTACCCCTTACCCCCAGGGTTGTTCGAGAGTCAACTATAATTTTGAAAGGATCTATTTTTTATACTTTCTATGTGCAGATTTATATCAGAGTGAAACATGTTAATAGTGTACAATGTTTACATATACAAGCAAATATATTTTCTACTTACTCAGATGACAAATTTTGCATTGTTAATGTATGCTTATCATTACTTGAATAATACGGGGTTAAAGGAATACAAAACATAGTTTCTTTTTTATAAAAGCTCATAACAGAGTGTAGGAGAAAATTTAAAAAATCATGAGAGCAATTCTGAAGTTCCAAAATTCACGGATTCTATTTAGTTGGTTTTATTTGCTTTTTAAAGTTAGACTTTTGAGATAATTGCCAATTCACATGCCATTGTGGGAAATAATGCAGAGAGAGCCAATGTATCTCTCTGAGCCAGTTTCCCCAAAGGTAACATCTTGCAAAACTATACTACAATATCATAACCATGAGGCTGATGGTCATACGATCAAGATAAAGAATAGTTCCAACACCACAAGGATCCTTCCTATATAGCCCTTTAATAGCCACACCCACCTCTCTCCTCTCTCCTGGCTGTTCCTGCCTCCTGGCAGCCACTAATCTGTTCTCTATAATTCTGTCATTTCAACAATGTTATATAAATGGAATCATGCAGCATGTAACCTTTAAAGATTATTATTATTTGTTTTACTCAGCATAATTTTCTGGAGATTCACCAAAGTTGTTGCATTTATCAGTGTTGCATTTCTCTTCAATTCTGAATAGTATTGCATGGTATGGATGTAGTATAGTTTGTATAATCATTCATTGTTAAAAACCATCAGGGCTGTTTCCAGTTTGGGGCTCTTATGAATGAAGCTGATATGAACATTTTTGTATAGGTAAGGAAAGTTATGACCAACCTAGATAGCATGTTCAAAAGCAGAGACATTACTTTGCCAACAAAGGTTTGTCTAGTCAAGGCTATGGTTTTTCCTGTGGTCATGTATGGATGTGAGAGTTGGACTGTGAAGAAGGCTAAGCACCAAAGAATTGATGCTTTTGAACTGTGGTGTTGGAGAAGACTCTTGAGAGTCCCTTGGACTGCAAGGAGATCCAACCAGTCCATTCGGAAGGAGATCAGCCCTGGGATTTCTTTGGAAGGAATGATGCTAAAGCTGAAACTCCAGTACTTTGGCCACCTCATGCGAAGAGTTGACTCACTGGAAAAGACTCTGATGCTGGGAGGGATTGGGGGCAGGAGGAGAAGGGGACGACAGAGGATGAGATGGCTGGATGGCATCACTGACTCGATGGACGTGAGTCTCAGTGAACTTCAGGAGTTGGTGATGGACAGGGAGGCCTGGCATGCTGTGATTCATGGGGTCGCAAAGAGTCGGACACGACTGAGTGACTGATCTGATCTGATCTGGGATAAATGCCCAACAGTACAATTACTTACTTGAATAGTAGTTCCATGTTTAGTGTTATAGGAAACTGGCAAACTGTTTTCTAGAGTGGCTGTACTATTCCACATTTCCAGCAGCAATGTATGAATGGTCCATTTTCTCTGCATCTTTGCCAACATTTGGTGTTGTCACTGTTTTAGCTATTCTGATAGATAGATGCAGATATTTCATCATGATTTTAATTTGCATTTCCCTAATGACTAATGCTGTTGACAATCTTTTTATGAGCCTATCTGCCATCTGTATGGCTCAGTGGTAAACTCTAGTCAATGCAGGAGACACAGGAGATATGGGCTCGATCCCTGGGTCGGGAAGATCCCCTGGTGTAGAAAACGGCAACCTGCTCCATTATTCTTGCCTGGAAAATTCCATGGACAGAGGAGCCTGGTGGGCTGCAGTCCAATGGTGTCACAAAGAATTGGGCACAACTGAGCATGCACACACACACATGCATACACACATATTCTCTTAGGTAACATGTCTCTTCATGTCTTTTGTTCATTTTCTAATTGAACTATTTTATTGTTGAGTTTTGAAATTCTTTATATATTCTACATACTAGTATTTTAAAAGAAATTTTATTTTATCATAAGAATACAACTTTAGATTTACCCTCTTAATTTCTTAGTGTACAATATAGTATTGCTAACTATAAGTACAATTTTATACAAGAGATCTCTAGACCTTATTCATCTTGCTTAACAAACTTTATGTCTGTTAATAACTCCCCATTTCCTCCTACTCTCAGCCTCTGGCAACTGCCATTCTACTCTTGATTCTATAAATTTGACTAGTTTAGATATTTCATATAAGTGGAATTATGCAATATTTATCTGTAATTAGCTTATTTCACTCAGAATAATGTTGTAGTAGATACTGGTCTTTTGTTGTATATATGGTTTGCAAATATTTTCTTTCATTCCACCATACGAAATAGGTATTTTTATTTTCATCCCTAGTTTATGTATGTGGAAACTAAGGCACAAAGATGTTATAAACTTTCTCACAGCTACTTGTGTTAAAAACAAGACAGTAGGCTCAAAATGGAGTCACTTATGCTAAGCCCCACATCACCACACTGAGACTTAACTTGATTATGGTTTTGGCTCTACCAGAAATGGAATTTCAAACCAGTCAATCAGAAATCACCTGGGCAGTACTAATGAGGTAATCTGTCATATAGACTCCTATCATCTCTTATAGAGAAGGGATCTTGCCACAACCAGTCTGGTTTTTGCTGGTATAACTTGCTTGTCCTTGCTCCCTTCTGCCTATAACAGTTTTTCATTTTGTATGGCTCCTCTGAGCTCCTTTTTATCTGCCAGGTAGGATGCTACCCAATTAATGAATCATTGAGTAAAGCCAGTAAGATCTTTAAAATTTACTCAGTTGAATTTTAATTTCTTTAATACTTGGCTAATTAAAATTAGAATGCAAGTTCAAAACTCAGGTAATAGGGGAATACCATTTAGTGACACAGCTCAGACATCATGAACAAAGAACAGTCATACAGTGAAATAAGTCATAAAGAGAAAAACAAATATCATGTATTAACACATTTCTGTGGAATGTAGAAAACTGGTACAGATGAACCTATTTGTTAAGCAAAAATAGAGAATAGACATAGAGAACAAATGTATGGACACCAAGGAGGGGGCAATGAGGGGTGAGATGAACTGGGAGATTGAGACTGACATATATACACTACTATATATAAAATAGACAATTAATAAGAGCCTGCTGCTGCTAAGTCACTTCAGTCGTGTCCGACTCTGTGTGACCCCAGAGACGGCAGCCCACTAGGCTCCCCCATCCCTGGGATTCTCCAGGCAAGAACACTGGAGTGGGTTGCCATTTCCTTCTCCAATGCATGAAAGTGAAAAGTGAAAGTGAAGTCGCTCAGTCGTGTCTGGCTCTTAGCAACCCCATGGACTGCAGCCTACCAGGCTCCTCCGTCCATGGGATTTTCCAGGCAAGAGTACTGGAGTGGGGTGCCATTGCCTTCTCCGAATAAGAACCTACTCACAGGGAATTCTACTCAGTGCTCTGTGCTGACTCAAATAGGAAGGAAATCCAAAAGAGAGAGAATATATGTATAGCTGACTCTGCTATACAGCAGAAACTAACAGCATTGTTAAGCAACTGTACTCTAATAAAAATTTTAAAAAGTAGACCAGGGATACAATTTGAAAGAATATAGATTCTATTTAGACTTGGTAAATATTTTGACATTATGATTTTGCTTTCATTTTATAATTCCTAAAACATTTAAAACCATAGTTTTTATGGTTCACACTACTGTGAAAGAAGAAAACAAAACAAAAACTAAATTATGATCTGGTTTACAGTTTAATAAAATTTAGTTTGAGTTTATGCAAATAAATATCCACTGTCTTATATTTTGATTTTTGGTTTAGTTTGGTTCAAGTTCCTGATATACACTGTTATAAGACACGATAAAAGACTCTGAAATTATTACAAGATTGGTGATTTAGTCTCTAAGTCATGTCTTACTCTTTGCGACCCCATGGACTGTAACCTGCCAGGCTCCTCTGTCCATTGTATTCTCCAGGCAAGAATACTGCAGTGGGTTGCCATTTCCTTCTTCAGGGGATCTTCTCAACCCAGGGATTGAACCTGGTTCTCCTGCATTGCAGGCAGATTCTTTACCAACTGAGCCATGAGGGAAGCCCATTACAAGATGACTGTATGACTTTTCCATGGAATACTATCTCCTATCTAAGAAAATGTTTAGGAGTTATCTGATTATTTAGGGTAAGCACCTTAGTGGTTAGTTGGGCTATTCTGCAAGTATAGAGTTAGAAGTCAGTTTGAAGGGGGCTGGTAATAATGCAAATGATTCTCGTTCATAGAAGGGCAAATGTTTTTGTCTCTTGGTGTGCAGCTGATTCCTCTGTGTAGACTGTCATCAGTATTGCATCTATTATCACATTTTTATCAGTATTCCTCATTGTTTATGTCTGGTCCTCAGACTCTTTCAAACCAACTGTAACATTTTACCGATTCTTTATTAATCTTTTAATAAAATGTTTGACACTTAATTCATTTTATATATCTATAAGAGTCATGATTTGAACATTTTTGAAAATTAGCCTTTAATAAGACACACACATAAATTCTATTGGTCATTCATTATACTGCTTAAAAAAGGTTCCTATGTAATGGACATCTTGCCAGGTGCCTAATACACAATTTCTAATGATAATGTCATATATCCATGGCACATTTATCTAAACGTTTACACAAACATTGGTATAACACTATTAACACTATTATTTTATCCTTTTGTCAGAATATACATATAAAAGACTGGAATCTAACAGAGAGATTAATAATAAAACTATAGCATTTGGATTTCACCAGTTTTTCCACTAACATCTTTTTTCTGTTTTGGGACCCAGTCTAGGATCTCCTATCACATTTAGTCATAATGTCTTTTTGATCTCTTCAAGTTGGACAGCTTCTCACTTTTCTTTTGTTTCTCATGACTTTGACAATTTTGAAGAGGACTAATCAAGAATATTGCAGAATGTCTCTTAAGCTGTGACTGAAGTTTCTCATGATTACACTGAGGTTATGAGAACTGCCCTTTTCATCACATTCTATCAGGGAGGAACATGGTATCAACAATATTATCAATGGCGATGTTAAACTTGACCAGTTAGTTAAGGAGATGCCTCCCAGGTTTCTTCTCTGTTGTAGCTATTACAGTTCACCCGTGAACAATGGTGGGGTTAGGAGGTGCCATTCATATAGTTTAAACATGGGCATATAACTTTACAGTCAGACCTCTGTATGCATAACTCCACATTTGTGGATTCAACTGACTGTGTTCAGTTCAGTTCAGTTGCTCAGTCATGTCCAACTCTTTGTGACACCATGAACCATAGCATGCCAGGCCTCCCTGTCCATCACCAACTCCCAGAGTCTATCCAAACTCATGTCCATTGAGTCGGTGACGCCATCCAACCATCTCATCCTCTGTTGTCCCCTTCTCCTCCTGCCCTCAATCTTTCCCAGCATCAGGGGCTTTTCAAATCAGTCAGCTCTTCGCATCAGGTGGCCAAAGTATTGGAGTTTCAGCTTCAACATCAGTCCTTCCAATGAACACTCAGGAATGATCTCCTTTAGGATGGACTGATAGGATCTCCTTGCAGTCCAAGGGACTCTCAAGAGTCTTCTCCAACACCACAGTTCAAAAGCATCAATTCTTCGGCGCTCAGCTATCTTTATAGTCCAACTTCCACATACATACATGACCACTGGAAAAACCATAGCTTTGACTAGATGGACCTTTGTTGGCAAAGTAATGTCTCTGCTTTTTAATATACTGTCTAGGTTGGTCATAGCTTTCAAGGAGTAAGCGTCTTTTAATTTCATGGCTGCAGTCACCATCTGCAGTGATTTTGGAGTCCCCCAAAATAAAGTCTGTCACTGTTTCCCCATCTATTTGCCATGAAGTGATGGGACTGGATGCCATGATCTTAGTTTTCTGAATGTTGTTTTATGCCAACTTTTTCACTCCCCTCTTTCACTTTCATCAAGAGGCTCTTTAGTTCCTCTTCACTTTCTGCCATAAGGTTGGTGTCATCTGCGAATCTGTTATTGATATTTCTCCCAGCAATCTTGATTCCAGCTTGTGCTTCATCCAGTCCAGTGTTTCTCATGATGTACTCTGCATATAAGTTAAATAAGCAGGGTGACAATATACAGTCTTGACGTACTCCTTTTCCTATTTGGAACCAGTCTGTTGTTCCATGTCCAGTGCTCATTGTTGCTTCCTGACCTGCATACAGATTTCTCAGGAGGCAGGTCAGGTGGTCTGGTATTCTCATCTCTTTCAGAATTTTCCACAGTTTATCATGATCCACACAGTCAAAGGTTTTGGCATAGTCAATAAAGCAAAAAAAGATGTTTTTCTGGAACTCTCTTGCTTTTTTGATGATCCAGTGGATGGTTGGCAATTTGATCCCTGGTTCCTCTGCCTATTCTAAAACCAGCTTGAAAATCTGGAAATTTATGGTTCACGTATTGTTGTACTATAGAACATATTTAGTGAAAAAAAATTGCTTTTAAGTGATCTGTACTGTTCAAACCCATGATGTTCAAGAGTCTACTGTATTTCTCCTTTTCTGTGCTCTAATTTTTGAAAACAAGTCACCAAGTCTGGGTCACACTCAGGTAGGGAGGGAGAATTAAACCCCATTTCTTATAAAGGTGGTATTTATATATTTTTTGGAATTTTTCTATAAGGAAGATTTGTTCCTCAAAAATGACTCTTCAGTGAACAGAGAAAACATTATTATCTGACTTTGCTGTGAGGCCAATCTCACTTTTTCACCTTTCTAAAGTCACAAACTGGCTTTTGGCCCATGTCAAGTAATGTTTGTTTTTCTTATGTTATCATTAATTTGTTTAGGTGACAAAGATATTTTTTGGTAGGGTTCTGGAACTCAAGACTATTAAGTTTTTCCACATATTTCTGTGGATACAAATTGCACCCACACACTGGGAAGGGAAATGAGCGGACAGCATAAGTGTCACTTTGAATCACTGGGTATCCTACTGGGAGTATTGAGTTACTTAAGCTTCAAAGGAAGATGTGACAATGGCTAAGCATATTTTTGATTCAGATTTTAATGTTCTTACTGCCTAGGTGGCCCATCAATTTTTTTATATTACCCTTTTCCCCTTAAGTTCTCCAACAGTTTTTCTGGGCAAGATTGCTTCAAATGCAAGACTAATTTTAAGCTCAATTAAAATGTTAAAGAGACCTTCATGCCATTTGTATTATCCTTTATGAAAAAATCAATACTTTAATAGACTTCCTTGGTAAATTATTTTGAGACATTCAATAGGATTGTTAAATAAAACAGAACTCCCCATCAGATTCTAGTCTTTTATATGTATTTTCTGACAAAAGGGTAAAATAAGATAAAGCAATGAGTTACATGACAAAAGATTACAACAAATTTTTTTTTCCAAAGAATATAGTTTTTACACGTTACAATGTTCTGAGCGAGGAGTGGAAATGTGCCTTAGAGATGTGTTAATTGTTTGTCTGAGTCCTGACGCCTCAAATTTAGCCTGTTATTCATCCTCTGTTATAACACTTACCACATTCTTTTACAATAAGTTATTTTTAAGCATCTGTCTTTCCTACTAGACCATGAGCTCTGACTTCAAAGTTTGTAAAGATATGCTGCTGCTGCTGCTAAGTCACTTCAGTCCTGTCCGACTCTGTGTGACCCCATAGACGGCAGCCCACCAGGCTCCCCCGTCCCTGGGATTCTCCAAGCAAGAACACTGGAGTGGGTTGCCATTTCCTTCTCCAATGCATAAAAGTGAAAGGGAAGTCGCTCAGTCGAGTCCGACTCTTAGTGACCCCATGAACTGCAGCCTATCAGGCTCCTCCGTCCATGGGATTTTCCAGGTAAGAGTACTGGAGTGGGGTGCCATTGCCTATAGTCATATTTATTTCCTCAGGATGCTGCATCATAACAGGCACACACCTACAGTGGCCACATTTCAAGTGCTCAACAGCCATGTGTTGACTAGTAACGCCAGTATTAGGCAGCCCTGATAGAAAATATTTTCATCATCCCATAGAATTCTATTGGAAAGCACTGGTTTAGAGCAAGTGTCTCAGCCTTGGCACTACTGACATATTGGATGAAATAATTATTTGCTGTGCGGAGCTGTCTTGTGCATTGTAGAATTTGAACAGCATCCTAGTAGTGCCTTCCCCTTCCCCACACCAAAGTGACAACCAAAAGTGTCTTGAGTCATTCTTTTTTTTTAAATTTTATTTTATTTAACTTTACAATATTGAATTGGTTTTGCCATATATCAAAATGAATCTGCCACAGGTATACACGTGTTCCCCATCCTGAACCCTCCTCCCTCCTCCCTCCCCGTACCATCCCTCTGGGTCGTCCCAGTGCACCAGCCCCAAGCATCCAGTATCATGCATCGAACCTGGACTGGCGACTCGTTTCATATATGATATTATACATATTTCAATGCCATTCTCCCAAATCATCCCACCCTCTCCCTCTCCCACAGAGTCCAAAAGACTGTTCTATACATTCTTATATGCCCTCTAGGGATAAAATTGCCTCTGGTTGAGAATTCCCAAGTTACAGAAATGCTTCTTGAATTAGAGTCCTGCCCTTAAGTTGCTAAGACTTACTCCCAGAGACTGCTGAAAGTTGTTGTATTTAAAAAAAGGATCCAGGGACTTCCCTGGTGGTCCAGTGGCTAAGCGTCCACACTCCGAATGTAGGGGGTCTGGGTTCTATTCCTGGTCAGGGAACTAGATACCACATGCTACAACTAAGACTTGATGAAGACAAATGAATTAATTAAATATTTTAAGTAAAGATCCACATATAACTTAAATGTTTCATCAAATTTCATAGACTGATGCTATTTAATAAAACAAAAATGTATTAGAGTAGAATTGTGCTACAGTCACAAATAAGCAACCTTTCCCTAATTTTCCTAACCAACATACCTTGGGCTATCAAAATTCTTGCCTATGAAGCAACCATCCCTAAGGTTGGTAGATCCTTAAGGGCTCTACCTTAGATCTCTGTATTTAAGACATATTCACCAGTTTAGTGCACACTAGCCTGGTTCCAACTGTGAGGACCCATGTTATTTTGGTCTGATGGCTTTCTCCTGCCACAAAAATGTTTTTCTCGCCAAGGTGGCATGCCAAAAATACTGGAGCAGTTTCCCCTTGAAAGCAGTCCTGAATCATTGTCTATGAAGAGTTGGTATATAAATACCCCAGCTCCCTTGCCATTGGGTCGGATAACTGAAGCATGTGTTTCTGGTGTTTCAGACAGTAAAAATTCTGCCTGGAGTATGGGAGACCCAGGTTTGATCCTTGGGTCGGGAACATCCTCTGGAGAAGGGAATGGCAACCTACTCCATTATTCTTGCCTGAAGAATCCCATGGACAGAGGAGCCTGGAAGGGTACAGTCCATGGGGTCGCAAAGTGTCTGACACAACTGAGCAACTGACACTATCACTTTCACTTTTCAGAGTAGTCTCACGAGAAATTAACCCAATGGTAGGATGCTGGAAAATACATCATTTATTGAATGCCTTCTCTTCATTGTCTCACTTCTTTTCTCTGTATCCACATGTATCATTCATTCCCCTCTGAGATTAATTCTTTTCTCAGTGTCTGCTTTGACTCAGTTTGAATTCAATTCTTAACTCTGGGTCTGCTCCTGGGGACTCGAGACTAAAACATACTCATTAGTTAATTCAATAACTATTTCTTCAGAATTAATAAGCCCCTTACTGTATGCTAGATTAGGCAGCACAGGTACTGTCTTGTAATTAGAACAAATAAATATGCTAAAACTAGGTCGGGTGCTCTTTTATTTTTAACATAGTCTCTCTCTTTTTTTTAATTCAGGGGAAGTTTGCATTATATAAAATTAACAATTTTAAGGCAAACAATTCAAGTGACAGTACATTCACAACATTGTGTAACTACCATCTCTGTCTAATTCCATCATTCCAAAATAAAACCCCTTACTCGTTCAGCATTTACTTCTCACTTCACCCTCACTGTGCCCCTGGCAACAACTTCACATTTTGGATTTGTGGAGCTGCCTACTAAGAATACTTGATAAAAACTGAATATATGTCCTTTAATGTTTGTCTTCTTTTGGTGAGAATCATGGTCTCAAAGTCCATCTATGTATCAGTATTGCATTCTGTTTATGGCTGAATCTCATGCCATTGCGTGTATGGTGGCCCCTTGAGCACTCTGGGTTTGAATTGCGTGGGTCCACTTATATGTAAATTTGTTTCACTAAATACATAATACACTACTACATGATCTGTTATTAGTGGAATCTGTGAATTCAGAACCGTGGACACAGAGGATTGACTGTAAAATTATACATACTCAGATTTTCAACAGCGTGTAGATTTGGCACCCTTAATGCCTGCTTTGTTCAAGAGTCAGCTGTATGTACAATGGTTTCTTTATCCATGAACTGAGTTGTTTATACTTTTTGTCTATTACAAATAATGTTGCTATGAAGATTAACATACAAGGATTTGTTTGAGCACCTGTTTTCAATTCTTTTGGGTATATACCTGGGGACATGAGTCTGAGTGAACTCCGGGAGTTGGTGATGGACAGGGAGGCCTGGAGTGCTGCGATTCATGGAGTTGCAAAGAGTTGGACACGATTGAGCGACTGAACTGAACTGATGGAATTGTTGAATTAAATTAAATCTATATTTAACTTTCTGTGACACTGCTAAACTGTTTTTCACAGTGGCTGAACCATGTTACATTTCTAGTAGCAACATATAAGGGTCCCAATTCCCCCATGTACTCACCAACACTTATCTTGCATTTAGTTTTGTATCTCATTGCCATTTTGCCTTGCATTTCCCTCATTACTAATGTTGTTGAGTGTCTTTTCATGTGTTTGTTGGTCATTAGTATATCGTTTTTAGAGAAATGTCTATTCAACTTCTTTGCCCATTTTTGAATTGGGTTGTTTGGTTTTCTATCTTGTCTGTTGTTTTTTTAAGTTGCAAGAGATTTTTTTTTAAAAAAAATCTGGATACTACTTATGAAGCACATTATTTACAAATATTTTTGCCCATTGTGTAAGTTGTCTTTTTATTTCCTTGATTTTTTAAATCACATAAAAAAGTTTTAAATTTTGATGAAACTCTATTTTTTTTTCTTTTGCTACTCATGCTTTTGTTATCACATTTAAGAATTCATTGCAAATCCAAGGTCTTCAATATTTACCCTTCCTTTTATTTCTAAAAAATGGACTTTGAGCTTTACTGTGCCTTGTCAAAATATTTGGATCTGCTCTTTTTCAACAGCATGGAGTAATCGTAGTGCATGTTTTTGCCAGAGAATTCTCTACAACTTCACACTGTCTACAACACAGTCCCTTCTAAAGCTAAGGTCCAATAGTATTTACGGAGATCTGCTAAAAAGACAGATAGTGAATCCATTTCTCATGTCACCACAATCACACACACACACACACATGTGTATTCAGTCCCTTCATGTCTCATGGATTCTACAGGATAGTTTTTTAAGAGGTCAGGTGGAAAAGACTGATGTTTCTTGTTTTGACAAGAGAGGTGGGATTTCTATTTTATTAATAGTCACTGATTTTCATACGTACCCAAATGCATAGAAACCCATGTTGAGGGAAGATTATGTCAGTAAAGACTGAATTTAATTTTTATCAGTAAATAATATAAATTGTATGTTTATCTTTTTAATAAAATAATAATACATTTAGTTTTTCTATATTATAATAAGTTATGGGAAATAAATTTTTAGAAGGAAAAATGGAAGGAGGGTAATGATGGAGTCTTATACACAGAAACCACGGTTGAAAGAAATATCAAGAATAACAAATGGAAAAACAGAGAAGAAAAAGAAGCAATTCACAAACATCTACATATACTCAGAAGGATATTATCTATTTAAAGGTGGTTAAAAAAAAGACATTCATACATAACTTTTGCACAGAGAAAGGGGGCAAAGAATCAAAAAGAATTGCAGAGAGACAGTGAAAGATAGCAAGACTGATGATTTAAGAGTAAGAAAGACAGAGTATGCTCAGATTTAAAAACAGAGGTTTATCGAGCAACGTCCATATCCTATTGCCCTTCAGGCTTTTGCACGAAGGTCTGCTGAAGCACCACCGTGTTTACAGCGGTGGGCACAAAGGTCATAACAGGTCTTGGCATTGCTCCTTGGATCATTAACCATCCAGGGGAACTTCCAGTAGAGTTGCATGTTCCTCAATCTACATTACTTTTGACTGCTTTTTGAGCTTTCTCCACAAAGACAAGATGCCCATGGATAATTTTCAAACAACTTAATAATTAGTCTTCAGCAGGTAGGAACATTCTTCCAATTTAGAGGTCCTAGCTGAGGTGACTGAGGCATAAGATGGCTCTTTTAAGTAGCATTTAGATGGTAATCTGTTCTGAAAATTCCTTGGTTCAAAAAAAATCTTTTCTCATCAAAAATCATAAGACTGTGATTTCATTAGCTAACAGTATCCTAACCTCTTACTTTTACTTCCTGATTTAACACAAACACTTAGAAGACTTGAGGAAATTTCATTAGGATCTGTTTATATGGGGATGTTTTGATAAAGATGACGCTTGTCTAGTGCTGATGTGGTTGTGTCCTAACTCACAAACTCAAAGCCTGCTCTAGCCTTCATATCTTAAAGTTTGAAGTATGAAAGTATGAGAAAATACTATTATTAGATATTATTAATTTATTATTAAATAGATAACATATAGAATATATATAAATATATATATAACACTTCTAATAATATTTCTATATATTAGAACTGGTTTTTGATAAAATTCTGTATTTCCCTTCCTAGTTGAAGTGTATGTGACTAGCTGAGAACATCAGTGCAGTTCCTTCTCCATTGTTTATGCACACATCCTTGATAACCACCTACCATGCAGCTCCCCAGGATTTCAGCTCTTGAGGCCAGAGAGCAGACCTCACAGCTACTTTCAAGGTGGAATCAGAGGGCCAGGCAGTGAATTCTTCAAGACACCTGTGGTTTCCATCACACAGGGCCTGAGTTCAAGAGCGAGGCAGTGACAGAGCTCACACAAGGCAGGGCACTCTTACCCTCCCATTTCCCTTAACCTTTATTTAAGCTGTGGTAAATGTTTTTCTCATGGGAACCAGATTTGGTTCTTTATATAGATTTTTCCAGTGAAATAAAACGTGTTGTAGTGGCGGGGGTTGGGGGGGGAGTGCTACTAAGAAAAGAAGATTCATAAAGATGGAATCTTTTAAGTAGAGATGTCTGATATTGACAGTGGAGATAAAATAACTGTCAGCAACTAAAATGCCTCAACAATTAGATCTATAAATCTTACAGGTGGTACAATGCTATTAATAAGAAATCAAGTGGTAAAGAACCTGAATGCCAATGCAGGAGACGTAAGAAATGCAGGTTCAATATCTGGGTCGGGAAGATCTCCTGGAGGAGGGCATGGCAATCAACTCCAGTATTCTTGCCTAGAGAATCTCATGGACAGAGGAGCCTGGCAGACTACAGTCCATAGTCGTGTCTGCAAAGAGTCAGACATGACTGAGGTGACTTGGCACAATATACAAACTCTACTTTCTGATCCTGAATTTGGAGTCTAGAATTTGGTTTAATAATAAACCATACCTAAAATCCCATGGACAGAGGAGCCTGGTAGGCTGCAGTCCATGGGGTCATGAAGAGTCGGACACGACTGAGCGACTTCACTTTCACTTTTCACGTTCATGCATTGGAGGGGGAAATGGTACCCCACTCCAGTATTCTTGCCAGGAGAATCCCAGGGATGGGGGAACCTGGTGGGCTGCCATCTACGAGGTCGCACAGAGTCGAACACGACTGAAGCAACTTAGCAGCAGCAGCAGTAGCAGCAGCAGTAGAATTTATTTTCATAGCTTATCTAAGTATTGCATGTATATAGTTACAAAACATGAAATAACACTATAGACTTAAAATGAAAAACTGCATACCCTTTCTACCTGAGTTTTCCTTTTTTCCAAACTCTTTCCTGTTATTTACATCCATGTTCCTAAATATTATGCTTATATTCCAAGTTTTTGATTTATAAATTTTAGTCATTATCTATTGAATTACAATTATGAAAAATAAGAATCTAGCACTGTTTAACCCACCGATATTCCTACTTTCTCATCTGTGTACATTGTATGTAATCTCAAGAGTTAAATAAAATAACACATGGGCAAAATACATGAAGAAACAGTACCCTGAAGATGATACCTGGATAGTAAATAAGCCAATATTTTAAAAATTCAACATTGATAGTCATTAGCATAATGCAAATTAAGACCATCATGAGATATCAATAACCAACTAAAATTAAAAAATAGTGATAGTATCAAATGCTGACAAAGATGCAGAGAAACGGAATCATTGATTCATTGCCATTGGGAATATAAAATGATAGAGCCACCTGGAAAGTAGCAGTTTCTTCAAAAACTAAATACACATTTACCATATGGCTCAGCAATTTTACTCCTGGGCACTTATCCCAGAGAAATGAAAACTTACATCCACGTAAAAATCTATATACATATGTTCATAGCAGGATGATCTGTAATAGCCAAAGCCTGGAAACAACCATAATGCCTCTCAATAGGTGAATGTTTAAACAGAATTTGGTAATCCACTCAATGGAATACTACAGAACAATAAAAAGCAATGAAACACTGATATACACATCAACTTGGATGGATCTCAAGAACTTCACGCTTAATGAAAAAAATAATCCCAAAAGGTCATGAATTCTATGATTTCCTTTGTGCAATATTCAAAAAAAGACAAAAATAAAGAGATAGAAAACAGATTAGTGATTGCCAGGAAGACGATGGGAGCAAAGAGGATGGGTAGCATGAAGGAGATACTTGTAGGAATGAAACAGTTCTATACATTAATTACGGTGCTGGTCACACAAATTTACACATGATATAATGTAATAAACACACATATAGTACCAATGCCGATTTCCTGGTTTTTGACAGCATAAGTAAAATGCAGCCACTGTTAGGCGAGGGAAGTGGGTGAAGGTGAAGGGTACAGAGGAACTCTATACTATTCTTGCTTCCTGTGAATTTTTATTTTTTAAAAAAAGTATTAAGAAATCAACATTTAGGGTTTATATTATTGTGACTAATATGTTTCATGGTTAAGTCAAGTATTTTCTACAATTATTATACTTCCTTTTTTTGTAAAACTTTTTGTTCTATCTGGAACAACTTTTTTGTTTGCTTAGTTTTAAATGTTCACCTATGTATGTCTTTCCAACCAATTCTACACAATTTAAAGTTACTCTAATGGTGCTTTCTCATTCACAAACACAGCAATTACTCTATTTGTTCCATTCTCCCCTCCATTCCCCTGCTGCTGCTGCTGCTAAGTCGCTTCAGTCGTGTCCGACTCTGTGCGACCCCATAGACGGCAGCCCACCAGGCTCCCCTGTCCCTGGGATTCTCCAGGCAAGAACACTGGAGTGGGTTGCCATTTCCTTCTCCAATGCATGAAAGTGAAAATTGAAAAGTGAAGTCACTCAGTCATGTCTGACTCTTCACGACCCCATGGACTGCAGCCCACCAGACTCCTCCGTCCATGGGATTTTCCAGGCAAGAGTATTGGAGTGGGTTGCCATTGCCTTCTCCGTCCATTCCCCTAGCCTCCATCGAAAAATTCTTTTGAGAGCCCTCTACCCTTATGCTAATGTTCTGACTGGCTGTTTTTTTTAATGGCTTAATTTTATCCCAGGTATTAAATAATAATTCAGTAAGGTATAATATTCTATGTAGAACATAAAAGTCTATGTTCTTTTGACTTTTTTTTGCCACTGTAGACAAGCGTGCAATTTTTCCTTTGTAAGTAATCTTTTCTTACCCTGGGTGTTTTAAAGATCTCACTTGTCCTTAATGTTTGGCAATTTCATTGCAATGTGTCTAGGAGGAATTTTCTTTAAATTTATCCTAATTGGGATAGCGTGGCTTCTAAAATTTGAGGATTCATGTCTTTCTGCATTTCTGGAAAATTTTCACCCTTAATTATTTGAATATATTACCTCCTCCCCAGTTTATTCTTTCAAAATTCTCATTAAATATATGCTATACATATGCTATCTTTCATATGTCTTAAATTTTCTTTAATATCTCCTCTCTCAATTCAGTGTTCCAAGTAATTTCTTTGGATCATCTTACAGTTTACTAATTCTTTTCAGATTTTTCTTAAGGTTTTGTTTAAAATGTCCATTGACTTTTTTATTACATTGATTATGTATTTAATATGTGCTGTGTGCTTAGTCGCTCAGTCACGTCCAACTCTTTGAGACCCCATGGACTGTAGCCTGCCAGACTCCTCTGTCCATGGAAATTCTCCAGGCAAGAATAGTGGAGTGGATTGCCATGCCCTCCTCCAGGGGATCTTCCCAACCCAGGGATGGAACCCTGGTCTCCCGCACTGCAGGCAGATTATTTACTGTCTGGGCCACCAGGAAAGTCCATGTATTTGATATACAGAAGGCAAAATAGGTACTTTAAAAATTTTATCTGTTTTTTTAATAACATCTTGTTGGTTTCTCAAGTTTTTGACATTTGTTATCTTTAAGCTTTTTAAACATGCTCATTTTTTATTTTCATCATTCTATTTCCTCCAAATATTGGAGGACAATCTAGTCCCCTCCCCCAGATGATTCTTGTTCATGACATTTCCATGCATGTTTTACAATTTTAGATTGTGAGTACATGTTTGATATGGTATTAATTATGGAAATCCTGCATGGCCTTAGTTGAAGGTACGTCCCTCCAGAAAGTGTTTGATTCTCAGGGCACTAATAACTTAAGAACACTTCTGAATCTGAGATTTTGTAGAACCACAAAGGTAGTATTAATTCAGATACCAAATATGTGAGAGGAAGTTCTGATTTTTCAAATTTCTCCAAGTAGTCATTTTCCCTCAGAGAAGGCAATGGCACCCCACTCCAGTACTCTTGCCTGGAAAATCCCATGGACGGAGGAGCCTGGTAGGCTGCAGTCCATGGGGTCGCTAAGAGTCGGACATGACTGAGCGACTTCACTTTCACTTTTCTCTTTCATGCATTGGAGAAGGAAATGGCAACCCACTCCAGTATTCTTGCCTGGAGAATCCCAGGGACGGGAGAGTCTGGTGGGCTGCCGTCTATGGGGTTGCACAGAGTTGGACACAACTGAAGCGACTTAGCTTAGCTTAGCTTAGCCATTTTCCCTACTCAGAGCTTAGGTGGAGCTGGGCAAGATTCCTTGCTATCTCTTCTTGCTAAGAGATGGATTTTTCCCAGGTTGTTCTTTCACTGAGGGTAGAGCTTTTAAAGGATTTTTGATCTCCTATTGGGATCTCAGTTATAACTCGGCCAAGCCTTGTCTTCCCCCTATGCCTGACAGGCTTTAGAACCTGAGTTTCTTATTTATCAGCAAAATTCACCTGGGTGAGATTTTGGCTCTACTTTTATGAATTCCTGTGTATGTTTTATTGAGCTCAGCTTTAAATGGGTATGTGTTATACTTCATCCAGCATCTTACTGATTTATATAAGAAGTTTTGTCTCTAATACCAATAGAGACAAATAGAAATAGAATGTTCTCTAGACCTGCAGCACAACTGTTCTCCTAAACCTTCCCATCATCTCTCTTCTGTCTTGAATTCTAGATTCCATGCTTCCTCTTATTTAATCTTGAATTTTGATGGAGCTTGTCTTCTAATAGCTTCTTCAGGAAGGGTACTTGGAAAGTAAGTTTGACACCCTGAATGCTTGACTATATTAATTCTAAATTGAACACTGTGTTTCCTCAGAGTTGTAAAGATACGGATTCTTTAGCTTCTGTCTTCCAAGTGTTGCTGTTAAGAAGTCTGATGACATTCTGATTTTCAGTCCTTAATTAATGATACGGTTAGTCAATTCTCTTTTTCTCACTCATTCAATCTCTCTCTACCTCCCAGTCCTCTCTATAAGGTTTGAGAAACTTATTGCTATTCTGATATGCTTTGATATGAGTTTTTTTTTTTTAATTATGTGGAGAACTTGAAGGACACTTTCAATGTTAAAACTCATGCCCTTCATTTGTGGAATATGTTCTTATACATATTTTTTGATAAATTCTTCCCTATATTTTCTCCAGAACTCCTTTCGTCAGATGTTGGATTTCTTAGGTTGATCCTTTAATCTTACCATCTTCTCTTTTTCATTATTCCTTTCTTAGTCTTTATTTTATTAGTGCTCTTAGAGATTTACTTCCCATTTTCCATTTAATTTTATATCTTGGCTACTGTAATTTTATGTTCCAGAAGCACATCCTTAATTTTTCTTTTTAATAAAAGCTTCTTTTTGTTTCATGGATACAGTATTTTCTCTTATCTCTCTAGGGGTATTAATTTTTGGTATTTATTTTTCCATGAGTTCTTTCTCTTCCTGTTTTTGTATTTTGGTCTCATTTCCTCAAATCTTATCTGGTCCTTTGTTTTCTATTCATATTTAAGATATAGGCACTAAAATGAATCATGAGCTTTGTTTATAAAGGCTTCTTGACAGGTGAATTTCACCCTGTGTGCATGGCAGAGATCCCCAAGTAAGAGGATCAACAGGTCTTTTCTCTAAGACACTGTTTCTCTGGAGGAAAAAAAAATCAAATCTTCTGTCTGGGAGTATATACTTGCTGGTGGTATTCCTAGAGCCAATCAGAATCTGAATCTTGGTGAAAACGGATGACCTTATTTAGCATATTATTTCCTTTTTTTAAATTAAATTTATTTATTTTAATTAGAGGCTAATTACTTTACAATATTGTATTGGTTCTGCCATACATCAACATGAATCTGCCATGGGTGTACACGTGTTCCCAATCCTGAACCCCCCCTCCCACATCCCTCCCCATACCATCCCTCTGGGTCATCCCAGTGCACCAGCCCCAAGCTTCCTGTATCCTGCATGGAACCTGGACTGGCGATTTGTTTCTTATATGATATTATACATGTTTCAATGCCATTCTCCCAAATCATCCCCGCCCCGCCCCCCCACAGAGTCCAAAAGACTGTTCTATACATCTGTGTCTCTTTTGCTGTCTCCCATACAGGGTTATCATTACCATCTTTCTAAATTCCAAATATATGTGTTAGTATACTGTATTGGCGGAGAAGGCAATGGCAACCCACTCCAGTGTTCTTGCCTGGAGAATCCCAGGGACAGAGGAGCCTGGTGGGCTTCCGTCTGTGGGGTCGCACAGAGTTGGACACGACTGAAGTGACTTAGCAGCAACAGCAGCAGCAGCAGCATACTGTATTGGTGTTTTTCTTTCTGGCTTATTTCACTCTGTATAATAGGCTCCAGTTTCATCCACCTCATTAGAACTGATTCAAATGTATTCTTTTTAATGGCTGAGTAATACTCCATTGTGTATATGTACCACAGCTTTCTTATCCATTCATCTGCTGATGGACATCTAGGTTGCTTCCATGTCCTGGCTATTATAAACATTGGGGTACACGTGTCTCTTTCAGTTCTGGTTTCCTCGGTGTGTATGCCCAGTAGTGGGATTGCTGGATCATAAGGCAGTTCTATTTCCAGTTTTTTAAGGAATCTCCACACTGTTCACCATAGTGGCTGTACTAGTTTGCATTCCCACCAACAGTGTAAGAGGTTCCCTTTTCTCCACACCCTCTCCAGCATTTATTGCTTGTAGACTTTTGGATCGCAGCCAGCATATTATTTTCATTGTGGGAATTATTCCTTGACTTCTCTACCTGGTATCCCCAGGTATTGAGCTGTTTTAGTGTAATTTCTTTAGAGAACAAACCTCCAGTCTCCTGGTTGGGCAGGGGAGCAGCAGTACTTTTGATTCCATGGAAACGGCTGAGAGCCATGGGGATCTAACTGCTTCTGAGACACACTTTTGATAAATCCCCTTACTTTCAGCCCTGTGCTCATCCCTGACTTCTGTACTACCTGGAACCTTTAATTTCTAGGATTTTCTAAGTTCTACATACTTAGTATCTTGTTTCCCCAGAGATATTAATTCCCCCATTCCCTCTACGTATTAAAAAATCTGTAATCTCTCATATTTGATTGTTTCTATTCTCATATTCTTTCTCCTGGTAGGTAAACATCCTTTTAATTGCTCTATTCTCATTTTAGGGAAGTTTCATGGTCCACCATTTTTAATCAGATACCCCTGTAAGTGATCCATGAAAAAAAAATATACTAACAAGACACTTGGCCAACTACATGGGTCAGGGGGTGAAGTGAAGGAGAGGGTGGCATTTATGATCATTTAAATTTGGACACTGGAGGATGAAACCAGCACTACTCTACATTTCTGTTAGAAATTTTTTTTTTATGATCTTGAATTTCCCAGGTGTAATTTACTAGCAATATCTATTTTCCTCACTACTTTTTGCAGGAAAATATTTGGAAACAATTTGTAACTTTAAATTACATAAATTTCTTTTAACTACTAGGTTGAAACTTGCCCCCTAAAATCTTAATTTTGTCTAAAACATTCAAATATTGGCAATATGATATGCTTCAAGCTAATATTTTAATATACTGCTTAAGGACCTTCTGAAAATTTTCCTAACTTTCATTGGGGAATATGGATTATCCCAATTTCTGTACCGCTGGATCTTTCTCAGGCTGAATGAATATGTACATACAAGGTTGTAGTCTGGTCAGTGTTCTGTTCATCACAAAACATGATATCAGACGTGAGAAGATCTAAGACAGCTAAACCAAAAAAATTCACTGAGCAAAATATTTAATATTTACGTTGTCTCTGAGTTGAACTCTTGTAAATTCTGGCTTTTTAACACTCACTTTTGAAACTGTAGCAAGAACATAAGTGAGAGCTTTGTAAGCTACAAAGGACCATATACAAATGAGGCATATTAGTGTATGTATTTACAACACATCACCAGAAATAAGGCCCTTTAACCTATTCTGACTATGAGAGAAGTGGACAGAATCAACTCCCCTAACAACTAGGATTCATTATTATTAATAACAATAATGATAATAAATAAAGTTACTAACACATACAATGAAATTAAAAGACGTTTACTCCTTGGAAGGAAAGTTATGACCAACCTAGATAGCATATTCAAAAGCAGAGACATTACTTTGCCAACAAAGGTCCATCTAGTCAAGGCTATGGTTTTTCCTGTGGTTATGTATGGATGTGAGAGTTGGACTGTGAAGAAAGCTGAGCACCGAAGAATTGATGCTTTTGAACTGTGGTGTTGGAGAAGACTCTTGAGAGTCCCTAGGACTGCAAGAAGATTCAACCAGTCCATCTTAAAGGCGATCAGCCCTGGGATTTCTTTGGAAGGACTGATGCTGAAGCTGAAACTCCAATACTTTGGCCACCTCATGCGAAGAGTTGACTCATTGGAAAAGACCCTGATGCTGGGAGGGATTGGGGGCAGGAGGATAAGGGGATGACAGAGGATGAGATGGCTGGATGGCATCACTGACTCGATGGACATGAGTTTGAGTGAACTCTGGGAGTTGGTGATGGACAGGGAGGCCTGGCGTGCTGCGATTCATGGGGTCGCAAAGAGCTGGACATGACTGAGTGACTGAACTGAACTGAACTGAACACATACAAAGCCTTCACAACATGCAGGGAACAGTGCTGTGTGCTTTATGTAAGTTATCTCATTTAATCTTCATAATATTAACCTTTATTCCTATCCCCATTTTAGAAACTAGGCCTAGAGAAGTTAAGAGGCTTATAGGAAGATTACACTGCGATTTTCTGACAGTACCAAAACCAGTGTCCAGTCACAGAATGACACTTTCATCACTATGCTCCACTGCAGGACAATTCCAGTGCAAAGGATGGTCTTTGAGTGAAACATACAAATGCAGACCCAAAAGGGAACCTCGAAATCCTGTCTATCAGGAAGGAATCTAACATTCTGCAAAGCTAGGTTGTCTGTGAATACCCAGCTACATGGGAACAGAGCCAGGAAAGGTGCCCAGATGGCTAGCAGTTGACTTACCCACTAAGGTGAGATGCACCAAGACAAAGGGGAATGGCTTCTTTGGGAATTTAGCAACTGTAGTTTTTTCTTCTTTTAATCATCAAGTGGTCTGTTAGTTAACAATCTTCTATTTAATCTCTCTCGTCTTTTTTGTCTTTAGCAAATTAACTCCAATTTATTTCCAAGAGACAAAAGAAAACTATGATTTTATTAGCAATGGTGCATGTCTCTGAATCTTTTAGAAAGGTCAACTTCTCTATAAGAATTCCCTGTAGATAGGACCTACTCTATATCACAGGGAACTCTGCTCAGTGTTATGTGGCAGCCTGGATGGGAGGGACATCTTGGGGATAATGAATACATGTATGTGTATGACTGAGCCCCTTTGCTTTCCACCTGAAACCATCACAACATTGTTAACTGACTATACTTCAATATGAAATAAAAAGAAAAAAAAAAAGAATTTCCTGTTGAAATGAGGTGTGAATTATTTCATAGTTCCTATACAACTGCAACATTTATCTTGATGCTGAATGTATATAAGATATATGTTAACAAGTCTGTCTAAAGTTGCTAAATTTACACTATTAAAATGAAAGATTCCTGAGAGCTAGAGAAATTTCCTCTTCATCTGCCCCCTCTTGTCAAATGCCCGGTGGTGCTATATACACAGGGCTCTTTAGTAACTTCATGATGATAATGTAGTGGATTTGGCTCTTGATGTGGCTATTTTTAGAATATGCTCTTCTCTTTTAAACTGTTTTATTTTTTAGATATAACAAAACTACTTTGTGAAACTTCTATGAGAATTAGTGAGTTTTTTTAGTTGTTTCACACAAAACTAGTGCTACAAAAATAATACCCAGGCTGTCTGCTTTCACTGTTCATGAACATTTGAAGTTATCTATTTGAAGTACTGAGATAGTTGAACAAAGCCACAGCTTGAAACATGTCTGAGTTTAACTCTGCAATTTAATTGTAAAATTAATAAAATAAAAATAATAATTGTCACAGCAGGAGCTAAATCATGCTGGCACGACTGCTGGGTCTGTTCTTAGAAGTTATTAACTCTGAAGGCTGTATTACCATGGTGCCCCTTTTTTGGAAGGGCAAGCACATCAGGATACTGACTGCATATTTTAGAGTTTTTCTTTGATACTGTACCATCCAATGTTGACTGAAGTCAAAACAAAATGTGTCTGCCTCAGTGAAAATAAATGCAAAACTCATTGTAAGGCCTTTAAAATTTCAAGTACACCTTTAAACTTCAGTTAATTGACTTGGTTCTTTGGCTGTGTTCATTTTTATAATTACAGTGGCTTCCTATATAAACAGTGTCAAATGGACCTATTGCAACACGCCAAAAAATAATTAGCTTCGATTATTTTATCTTATATATTTATATGTTCCATAACATATGCTGGCACACATATTCCCTTTCTAATTCGAGTCATCTCTTAATTCCAGATCAGAAATGCAATTAATTAAGCAGTTCCCAACAACCTCTATATATTCTTTTTAGACTAAATGATTAGCCACTGGTTATACAGAGAATGGAGAAGGCAATGGCACCCCACTCCAGTCCTCTTGCCTGGAAAATCCCATGGATGGAGGAGCCTGGTAGGCTGCAGTCCATGGGGTCACTAAGAGTCGGACACGACTGAGCGACTTCACTTTCACTTTTCATTTTAATGCATTGGAGAAGGAAATGGCAACCCACTCCAGTGTTCTTGCCTGGAGAATCCCAGGGATGGGGGGGCGTGGTGGGCTGCCGTCTATGGGGTCGCACAGAGTTGGACACGACTGAAGCGACTTAGCAGCAGCAGCAGCAGCATACAGAGAATACTTCCTTAAAATGCTTATTTTGTTTTTTTAAAAACAACTTTTACTTGGAAATGGTTTAAGACTCACAAGAAAGTGCAAATATGGTACAGAAAGTCCCCATGTATCCTTCATTCAGGTTTTGCCAATGATAGTATGGTAACCATAGTACATTATCAAAGCCAGGAAACTGATGCTGGTACAAGGCTATTAGTTCCAATACAGATCTCATTTAGAGTTGATCAGTTTTTACCTATACTCTTTTTTAAGACATAATTATTTTAATCTAGTTTAAATCCTAACTCTCACATTAGACAATGTGCATTATAGCTATTTTAGTATCATTCTAAATTGCTCTAAAAATATTTGATACAGCAAAATTATAAGAATGATATTCTGATCAATTAGCTAACACAACACTCTTGGATTTCTGCTATGGATTGGGTGCCAAATAAAATTTCAAAAATTACTAAAAATTTTTTTAAAAAAAGGGAAAAGAAAGTAAAAGCACCTTAACTGAGAGAGCCTGACTTTTTATCCCTTATGATAGGTGTATGCACGATTACTCTTTAGAAACTGTATATGAACAGTTTAGTTCTACTTCTGTGCTCCCAAGCCTCAGTTCTGACTAGGGTGTTTCCTTAACATCTGGTTCAATATTCACTGCAGTTCAGCTTTCAAGGATTTTTTTTTAATGGAAATGAGTCAATGTTACATCTATAATTTAGAGGCCCTTTAGAATAGTCTATTGGAAATGAACATAAACACTGAAAATAAAATGCATACTTTCAGAAAAAATGATATAAATTAATACATATATATATAATGTTTGATATTATTCATTGCTGTCCCTATACTAATAAGTTGCTCTAGAAAGCTAAATAGCTAGCATAGCTGTTTATCGAACAAACAAGTCCTTGCTTCCTAAACATTTTAAATGGTTGTCATTATTAATTTTTATAAAGTATATTGCAATCACATTAATTCCAATAGTCTAATATCTTAGTAATATGGATCTAAGCAATTCAACAGGAGTTCATTGCGATTTTACTTTAATTAATACTCACTTATTGTAAAGTATTACTGGCCTTTTGATGGTATGCCCTTAATGATTACGCCACTTTTGGTGAGTGCCAGATCATTATTAATTCTTTTTGTATTCATTATAACAACATCAATCAGAGAAAGCTCATTTGCTATTAATGTGAATATAACAGGTAATTCCATTCTAAGCAAGTAGTGATTAATGTTCACTTGGTAGGTAATTACAGTATCATAATTCAAAGTGTTAGCATTGGACAATACTTATTTTGTGTGGCTCCTCAAAGAAGCACAGCTATTTTTCTGGGCTTAGAACTGAAAAGGTTAAAGAAAGGAAATCAACCTAGGAAAAAAGAGGAACAGTTTCTATGTGGCTAGAAAAGAGAATAATGGTGAAATGAGGGGTTTACAAACTATGTTACTTTAAAAAAAAATCAGTATGCTTCATATATACCCAGAAATATCACTACTCCATTTATAAAACAAAGAACAATGAAACTGAGAGATTTCAGTAGCCACCACTTCAGCTCCATAATGCCAATGAATCTGCAAACCACATGGTTTCCCTCTCCTAAAAGAGACATTAGTTTCAATGTTAGAGAACTTATATTTAAAAGAAGCAGCTCTTCTGATGTTGCCATAAATTTCACTTGTAAATGAATTAAAGTTGTCTACCTAATTTGGAGTCAAAATTATCTTTATAAAGAAAAAATAAACCTGCTACAAACATAATGGGTGACATTAATATTATAGTTCTGTCCTGCTTTAACTATACACACTTTCATTAACATCAATAAGCAGAGAGACTCCCATGCATATTGACACAGCATATTATTATTATGTTGGATAGGATCAATGCTGGTCATTGATTTTTAAAGTACTGGAAATACAAAGGTTACTATAGAACATTATAGGTTTTCTATATGCATCTGAGGTTTAGTCTATATGGGGGGATGCATATATAACTCAAAATGACCTTGAAGTATAGGCAAGAGAGGTATCATTAATCTTATGTCATAGACGAGGATATTGATGCTGAGACAAGTTGAGAGCTTTGCCCTAAGTCCCACTACAGAGCTTTTACTGGAACTCAGGGCTTCTAACTTTTAGTTTTCTGTTCTTTCCACTACAGCCTAGTGATATCCTTCCTCCACTCACTTGTGAGTTTCTAGAGAAAGTGTGTTAGTTGCTCTGCTGCTGCTGCTGCTAAGTCACTTCAGTTGTGTCCGACTCTGTGCGACCCCATAGACGGCAGCCCACCAGGCTCCCCCATCCCTGGGATTCTCCAGGCAAGAACACTGGAGTGGGTTGCCATTTCCTTCTCCAATGCATGAAAGTGAAAAGTGAAAGTGAAGTCCCTCAGTCATGTCCGACCCTCAGCGACCCCATGGACTGCAGCCTTCCAGGCTCCTCCATCCATGGGATTTTCCAGGCAAGACTACTGGAGTGGGGTGCCATTGCCTTCTCCGAGTCACTCAGTCATGTCCAAGTCTTTGCAACCCCATGGACTGTAGCCTTCCAGGCTCCTCTGTCCATGGGGATTCTCCCAGCAAGAATACTGGAGTGGGTTCCCATTCCCTTCTCCAGGGATCTTCTCAATCCAGGGATTGAACCTGGGTCTCCTTCATTGCAGGCAGATTCTTTACTGTCTAAGCCACTAGGGAAGCCATTTCTAGAGAATGTACATAAGAAATTTGCTAAGGGTTTAATAGTATCCAAATAATTAAAATAATAGATAGGGAGGCCAGTGGAGGAGAGAAGGAAGGAAATCAAGAAATCAGGAATGCTGGGACTTGCAAACCATTTGGGGACCCCAGGTTTATTCCTACCAAGTCTGTAAGCTACAGAATTCTAAGTACAAATCCCACCAGATAGCAAGCTTAGACTTCTGTTGTGCTTATTAGAGCCACTAAGATTAATCTGGAAACTAAGATGGGTCTGGCCTACAGATGTAACCTATCAGTAAATACAACTGGAGCCAAAGGGTAGCAAAGGGAAGGGAAATCAAGCTAAGTGTCTGACCTTAGGACAAGTCATTTGCAGTTCATTTCATTTGATTTCAAACAACAATTACTGACACCTGCCATGTATCTTATTATGAATTATGAAGAGAAGGAAGAACAGGATAAAAATCACTGCCCTCAAGAAATTCACAGTTGATAAATGCTCTGAAACAGGACTTCCCAATGGATATACCAAAATCCATATGACTGGGTTATAGGTATCCCCAGATATTTGTTCCCCTCCGGGAACTGGGATATGGGACAGGGTGGAGCCACCAGCCAAGTGTCACCTTCTTTATCATGGTATCAAAATGACTGAGGAAACCTCTACAAAGAAGTTCATGCTTTTTTACAGAAAGGAGGGAGTGTGAATCTTAGCTGGTGGAGAAATGGGGCTCAGAAGATTTTTCCAAGGAGGGAGATATATCTAGCTGAACCCAGAAGACAGGTGGGTCCTGGTGAACATTCCAGTCAAGGAAAAGAAGAAGCCAACAGCATTAACAGACATATCAAGATTAGCAAGCTTCAGAGTCCTTGATACAAATGCAAATAGTAGGCTAGAGTCATATTGGGTCATTTGTCTTTCTCTTCTACCTTTGTCTGCTGCTCAAAGTTTTACCCAACGGCCAAATGCATCTTTCTCTGGGAAATTCTAATTTTTGTACAATCTCTTGCTCCTTTAGATCACTTAGATCCATGTTTCCCCAAATGTGAGTTGCCTAACACTAGTGATAGGGAGGTGATTTGTGGCATTACACACATGAACAGTTTAAACTCTCATTTATTTTCACATCTGTTATGAAAAAAAAAAACACATTACATCAGACTATAATTTGACTGGTATTATTAAGATTAAAAGCAAAGAACAAAGAAGAACTGATTTTTTTTAAAGTGAATAATAATATTGATGCTACTGAAAAGAATGAACATGGAGGGTATATTAGTTTCCATGTATCGCTGTAACAAATCACCACAAACCAACTGGCTTAGAACAACACAGATTTACTCTCTTACAGTCCTAGAGGTCAGAAATCTGAAATGGATCTCATGGGCTAAAATCAAAGTATTGGTAGGATTGTGTTTCATCTAGAGAAACTAGAGGAAAATCTGTTTTCTTACCTTTTCCAGCTATTAGAGGCCACCCACATTTGTTGGCCGATGGCCCCTTTCTCTGTCTTATAAGCCAGCAGCACAGCATCTTCGTATCCCTGTCTCTGACTCCTACTCTCCTGGTATCCTCTTTCACATCTAAGGATCCAGTGATTATATTGTACCCATGCAGATAATGCAGTATTATCTTCCTATCTCAAGGTCACCTGATTAACAACCTTAATTCTATTTGCAATCTTAATTCCCCCTTGTCAGGAAGCATAATGTATTCACAGGTTCTGGGGATTTGGATGTGAACATCTTTACACACATATATACATCAGTGTTTAGTTGTGTCCTACTCTTTGCGACCCCATGGACTGTAGCCCACCAGAGTCTTCTGTCCATGGGATTTTCCAGGCAGGAATTCTGGAGTGGGTTGCCATTTCCTCCTCCAGGGGATCTTTCTGACTCAGAGATCGAACCCACGGCTCCTGTGTCTCCTGCCTCGGCAGGCAGATTTTTTACCACTGTGAACATCTTTAGGGGGCCATTATTCTGCTTACCATGGTGGGTGGGTGAGGTGGGCAGTGGGGAGTGGGATATAAAATTGCTTTGGTCAATGGGATATTAGCAGGCTTGATGGAAGTGGAGGCTTAAAAAGCTCCTTCTCCTCTCTTGCTCTTCCACCCTCTCCTTCTGCCAAGAGGACATGCTTCAGCTTGAGCAACAGAGCCATGGTAGTCCACTCACCTTTAGACACATGAGTTCTCAACAATACTCTAACTAGCCCAGCCAAAGCAGATGAAGTACTTGACTTAAATCAAGCCACTAACTAGTGAACTAAAGAAATATTTATTGGGACCTAATTAAACTTATAAGGTTTTGCACAGCAAAGGAAACCATAAACAAAATGAAAACACAACATACAGAATGGGAGAAAATATTTGCAAAGGATGTGACTGACAAGGGATTAATCTCCAAAATATGCAAACAGCTAATACAGCTCAATATCAAAATTGCACACAATTCAGTTAAAAAAAATGGAAAAGATCTAAATAGACACTTCTTGAAAGAAGACATACAGATGATCAAGAGACACATGGAATGATGATCAATATTGCTAATTATAAAAAAATGCAAATCAACACTACAATGAGGTATTACCTCACACTGGTCAGAATGGTCATCATCTATGAACAATAAATGTTGGAGAAGGTGTGGAGAAAAAGGAACCATCCTACACTGTCGGTGGGAATATTAATTGGTATAGTCACTATGGAGAACAATATGGGGTTTCCTTATAAACTAAAAACAGAGTTAAAATATGATCCAGCAATTCCACTCCTGGGCACATATTCAGAGAAGACCATAATTCGAAGAGATACATGTGCCCCAATGTTCATAACAGCACTATTTACAATAGCCAAGGCATGGAAGCATCCTAAATGTCCATCAACCAATGAATGGATAAAGAAGATGTAACATATATAAATATATATTTATATAGTAATACTATATATATACTCAACTTCCCTGGTGGTTCAGATGGTAAAGAGTCTGCCTACAATGCAGGAGACCTGGGCTTGATCCCTGGATCGGGAAGATCCTCTGGAGAAGGATCTTCCAGTACTCTGGAGAAGGATCAATCCACTCCAGTACTCTTGCCTGGAAAATCCCATGGACGGAGGAGCCTAATAGGTTACGGTCCATGGGGTCACAAAGAGTGGGACACGACAGAGTGACTTCACTTCACTATATATATATATATATAAATATAATGGAATACCACTCATCCATAAAAACAAATTTGCAGCAACAAGGATGGGCCCAGGGATTATCATACTAAGTGAAGTAAGCCCAAAGAAACATAAGTATGACAGGGAAGCCTGGCATGCTGCAGTTCATGGGGTTGCAAAGAGTCAGACACGACTGACTGTGTGAACACTGCTTATATGTGGAGTCTTAAAAAATGATACAAATAAACCTATTTACAAAACAGAAAGAGACTCACAGACATAGAAAACAAGCTTATAGTTATCAAAGGGGAAAGAGGGGTTGGGGAAGTGTTAAATTAGGAGTTGGAATTAACATACACACACTACTGGGATAGGAAAAGATTAACATACACTATAATAACCGTGTTATTCAGTTCCAGAATTAGTAGTATATATATGCATGCATGTTCAGTTACTTCAAGCATGTCTGACACTTTGCAACTCCATGGACTATAGCCCGCCAGGCTCCTCTGTCCATGGGATTCTCCAAGAAAGAATACTAGAGTGAGTTGCCATTTTCCAACCCAGGGATCAAACCCATGTTTTCTGCATCTCCTGAATTGGGAGGCGGATTCTTTACCACTATATATATATATATATATATATATATATATACATACATACATATATATATATATATATATATATAACTGAATCACTGTGCTGTTACACCTGAAACTAACACAGTATTGTAAATCAACTATACTTCAATGAAAAATTTTAAAAATAAATACTTATTGTTTTAGGCTACTGACCTTTGTCTGATACACAGCTTTATTGTGGCTAATAGATAACACAGTTACCAAATGATAATTTTGCCAGGTAAACTATTAACACAAATCCCAGAATATACTGTTACCATCATATTTTAAAGGAAGGGGCATTTTAACAAAATAAAGTCAGATGGCCATAATTTCAAAATAAAGGGCAAGCTTTCCTAAGAAAGGAAGGTAACAAGCTTACATTAGTTCTCTGTTTTCTCTTTCCCCCTTTCACTCACTATATTTATCTGCTGATTAAGGAAATCCTCACAGATCATCTGCTGGCAAACTTCTGCCATACACTACCTATCTGTAATGATTTTCACGTGGTAAACCCGCAAGACTGTTGTGGAATGAGTAATTACAATGTGAACTGAACCATCCGCAGTGGTGTGCTACTAATTCTGGAACTGAATAATATGGTCATTACAGTGCACTAACTTAAAGCAACCTTTTACATGGAAGATGTATTCCCATTTTAGGAATACTATGGCACCATATAAAGTCGTGCTGTGACTGTGGAAAGCTGCACTTTACTAATTTACAAGGACACATTGACTATATGTTGATTGGCTTGAAGGGGGCTTGCCATGTTGATTTTTCTTCTCAGTTGTCATCTGCTAGTCTGAGAATTTTCTTTAAAATGGTAATGGATACAAATTCAAGTATTATGGGAATTTAATATGAAAGGAATTACAATAATCCAATTTCAAAGCTGCCATATCTATGTAGCATGTGTCATGGTGGAGCTTAACCCATGGTGCATTAACAAAATATAGGTCAAAATTAAATTTTGTACAAGAACTAATCCTCACAAAACATTCCACTGGAATAGCAAACTTTAGGCTTTTTCTATATTCACAAACCCAGTCCCCTTAATTATAACAATTCTTGTTAATGGTCCACATCTAATCATGTATAATAGAGTAGTAATAAAACATGTTTTATAATCCCTAGTACTATTTTTAATGGACACTTTAATGGACTGAATCAGAAAACACTACAACTTATATTGTTTTAACAATTTTATTTTGCTCTACCATGTTAGAAACAAAAAAATACCATGTTAGTTATTTGAAAGACAACTTACAAAACCAAAACTTACTCATATAAAGAGGGATGGATAGATGGATGGATATACTATAAAGCAAGCACAGTAAAATGTTAATTGCAAAATATAAGTGGTGGCTATACAAATGTTCACTGTAAAATTCTTTCAATTTTGCTGCATTATCAAACATTTTAATATTAAAATGTTAGAAAAAATAATACTGAGTTGAAAATCTTATATCCTTTTGTATTTTTATACAAGTGCCACCACTTTGTTGCCATGTTCTCTTCCTGTAAATATGATTATTAACCATTTAACTTTGAAATATTTACTTAACAGTTTGTGTGTGGGGCATGCTTATCCTGTATAACTTACTGATTGAGAGATTTGGGATCCCCTGTGGATGAGAAGTCTACTCTGGAGCTTGAGATTATTTAAAAGAATAAATAAGAATTATTTGGGCTGATAGCATCTCTGACTCAATGGACATGAATCTGAGCAAACTCCTGGAGATAGCAAAGGACAGGGAAGCCTGGCATGCTGTAGTCCATGGAGTTGCAAAGGGTTGGACATGACTGAGCGACTGAAAGAACAACAACAACATCTGGGCTGAGGAGGTGAGGTGTAGGTGGAAGGTCTTCCCAGCAGATAGAAGTCTGGAGACAGACGGTGAGTAATGACTAGGTAGCTTTGATTTTTTTGGCTATGTATCTCCTTTATGGGGAGTCAAGGAAATGTGGCCATGGAGAAACTAGATTATGAATGTCCTTGAATGCTACTCCAAGAATGTGGGGGTTTATCTTGAGGGTACAGAAGAGTTTCAAACATGGGTATGGACTGAACAGGGTCAGCCTTCATGTTAGATGATTCTTACTGGGGAACTGAACTAGATGCAGGAAGACCAGTTAAGAGGCCATTGAGGTTTTCTAAGTGAGACTAATAGCAATAAAACTGCTGACAACAAATCGTACTGACTAATCGTCACTGACTGCATTTTATGTCCCTGACTTTCTGTGGGGTAATCTCAGCAAAATTGTAGGACACAAAATTGACACACAAAAATCAGTTGTGTCCCTATACATTAATAAACTATCTAAAAAGGAAATATGGAAAAACAATTCCATTTGTGATAGCCACCAAAAGAATAAAACACTTAGGCATAACTTGACTAAGGAGGTGAAGGGCTTGTACACTCAAAACATTAATGAAAGAAAATAAAGAATACACAAATTAAAAAGCATGCCGTGCTCATGTACTGGAAGACTTTGATATCATTAAGATGTCCATACTGCCCTAAGAAATCACCAGATTCAATGTAATCCCTATCAAAACTCTGGTGGCATTTCTTACAATTGGAAAAATTCTAAAATTCATATGAAACAACACACACTGGCATAAAAACAGACATATAGGCCAAGGGAACATAACAGAGAGTCCAGAAATAAATCCGTATGTTTCTTCCACAAGGGTGCCAAAAATACTCAGTGGGAAAAGGATAGTGTCTTTAACAATTGGTGATGGGAAAACTGGATATCCACATGTAGAAGAATGAAATTGGACCTTTTTCTAGCACTACAAAAAAAAAAAAAAAAGAGAGATTCAAAATGGATTAAAGATGTAAATGTAAGACCTGAAACTGTAAAGCTCCTAAAATAAAACATGGAGAAAAGCTTCATGACACTGGTTTTGGCACTGATTCCATGGATATGACACTAAAAGCATCAGTAACAGAAGCAAAAATTGACAAACGAATCATCTCATTTCATCTTCTCAGAAGGCCAAAGAAGTAGAAACTTTATGAGGAAACTGAGGCTAGAAGAGATTAAGACATTTGCCTAAGGCTACAGGATATGAATCAGGCATGTACTTGACTTCACAGTGATAATGATCTGAAATGAGGGATAGTCATAGAGAAAAGTCTGTTTTACAAGAGTTTTTAGGAGGTAGAATTAGTAAAATTTCATGTCAATATAGATGTGTGTACTGAATAGAGAAATCTGACTGGATCCGGAGACTTCTGGCTCAGAAAATTGGGTAAACAGTGTTGCCATTTTCTGAAACAGGGAATAGAAGCAAATGTCCAGATTTGTTGGGAATTTCAGTTTGGGGCATGCTAATTTTGAAATGACTGTGGACCGGGGTTAAGGCTCAAAAATATTTAACATCTGCTGTAGCAAAAGCCCGAGAATTCAGAACAGACACGACCAAGTACACCCTACCTGTGCTTATTAGTCCTGTGGTGTAAACATAAAAGTTCACAGAGAAGTTGCAAAAATAAATATGAGATGGCCAAGAAAAAGCTACAGGAAGCAGATGATGATTTGGGAGTTGTCTACTTATAGGCCCTAAATGGAGCTTTGGATGAAGATGAGATCAGGGAAGGGACAGGGGATGGAAAGTGAAGAAGGGCTAAGGATGGGATACGGGGAGCCTCCATACTTATGGAAAAGACAGAGATTTTTCCATAAGTCTCACCTGGTAGAAAGACAGGCAGACAGGTCAGAATAGAAACCTGGGTAAGAGGATGCCAAAGAACTAAAGAAGAAAAGCATTACACAGAGCAGCTGACTCAGGCAATCTGGCAAAGGGTAGGACATTGGTTTTCTTAAGGAAAGCAATTTGTCTGGCATACAGAAGTAATAGCCTGAGAGTGTGGGTTGAAAAGTGAATTGTGGGTAACCAAAAGGAGTTGGCCAGCTGTGCTACCCTTTCACAAAGATTGGCCATGAACTGAAGGAGAGAGGGGAGGTAAGACTGGAAGGGGATTGGAGAGGAATGGGGGTGAAGCTGCTAAGTGTGTGGGTGTTTTTATTAACATGAAGGGTAGCAAACGGTAAACTGACAACAAAGGATCAGAAGGAAGGGGACTCAAAAGTCACGGAAGAAGGGGATTTCTGACAGAACAAAGGTCTGAGGGGATTGAATGCAAAGCAGGGCATTAACTATATTCCTGTACCTTCTATACTTTATTATCCTCATGGTAGCTAGAGTGATTTTCTAAGAACAAACATATGGGGGGAGGGGAGAGAGGTGATGCATGTATAATCATGGCTGACTCACATTACTGTAGGGCTTCCCTTGTGGCTCAGCTGGTAAAGAATCCGCCTACAATGCAGGAGACATGGGTTCGATCCCTGGGATGGGAAGATCCCCTGGAGAAGGGAGCGGCTACCCACTCCAGTATTCTGGCCTGGAGAATTCCATGGACTGTATAGTCCATGGGTCGAAAAGAGTTGGACATGACTGAATGACTTTCAGTTTCATGTTATTGTATGGCAGAAACCAACACATTGTAAAAATTAAAGAAAAAAAAAGCATTTAAAAAGAATATAAATCACAAATTTATCAGCTCTTTTCCCAATGAGAATGTCCAAGCCAGAGGACAAGACCCTGGTCAGCCAAGCACAGGGCTCAGAGAATCTAGATCCTCAAAGAGAAGTGACATGAGTGAAAGAAGACATGAATCATGTTTGAAGGGGAAGTCGTGAATCCTTCTAGGCTCCTGGGTGCCATTTGAGGAAATCACCCCCTGGTAAGCTGTTTGTAAGTCTCTCCTTTGTGACTAAGGGACCTGCCTTGCTGAACCAGTCTAAGAAATTTCTAGTTCCTCCCTTTCTCCCATTGAACAACTGAATGCTTGGCTTAAGAAATTTTTTCTTTCTCCCTTCTCATCCCCATCTCTAAAATCAACCTCAGCTATTTCCAGAGTACCCCTCACAAATGCTAGGAACACAAACTGAACCTAATTTAGCCTACAAGACACTACTGACCAAATTAAACAAAAATAACTTCTTAGGTCTCATCATGTAGGAGACTTTACTGGCCTAAATGCTAAAATGGTATTTCAATTAGTGGTTTACCAAGTGTGGTTCTCCACCAGGAACAATGACATTCCCTGGGAATTGGTTAGAAATCTTCAGGCTCTACGGAGATCTAATCGATTACAGCTTTTCTGTTTCTCCACTGAAATGTCTTTAGTGGCATAAGTCAATAAAGAACATTTCTGGCAATGGGACCCTTCAATCTTTGTTTTAACAGGCCTTCAAGTAGTTTTGATGCATCTATAAGTTTACCCTAAAATAATGGATGTATAGCCTATAATTGATATATCTGAAACACAGCTATGTCAGGGGAATAAATAAAACCAAGTTTTCTGTTCATAAAAAAAGGTAGAATTCCAGAGCTAAAGGAATCTCAGGACATGGATTAGATAAAATACATATACAAAGGAATCAGAAGTTAAAAAGTTCCTGAAAATGACTGAAGAGGACCTGAAATAGCATATCATATTTGAAACAGTACATTTTGAAAAACTATATGCCACATCTCAGAACTCTTCTTTCCATGTGCTAGTTTGAGGGACAATTCCTTTCTGACACAACTGCCATAGGCAATTATATTAATATGAAAGGCTACTTATAAAGAGAAAGTAACACCTTGCATTCAATAATCTAATTTCCAACAGGAGGAAAATGCTTTATATGAAAATGTTATCCTTGGAAAATCTTCTCCTGACATTTCCTGTCTACAGCCTTGATCACAGAATAGTCTGGGGAAATCTTTTGAATGGGGTTCAGAGTTCCTCCAAAAACAGGCTAACAAGGTTGTCATCAGACAGTCTTCACGTACCATGAATCTCAGAATCAATGAAGTTTAAGTCAAGATATTTCTCAGAGTCATTCTGAGAAATTTCTATCCGTACATGCATCTATGAGATGACTATAAGGAAAGAAGACTTTGAAAACTGACCAAGAACACAGTCATTCAAATGAATGTTGTCTATTAATGTACTAAGTAACGTTATACTTTAAGAATTAAACTCCTCTTTTGTTGAAACTGTCTTCAAAGACAGTTTCCAATAATGTAAGAAATTTTAGTAGGTATCTACATTTTTATTTTCAAAATTGATTGCTAGGTTTATCATTTCTTTAATTTATAAACCATAACAGGCTTTTAATACTAAAAAAATCAAACCCATGTTCAAAATAGAAAAATTTGATACCTCCGAGGACATTAAAAAAGAAGAAACCACACTACTGAAAATGATGCCCCCTCCCCATCAAAAGAGTATGAAAACTGTTTAAATGGCAACAAAATCCCAGGAATAATTCCATAGCTGAAGGTGACTATTTTAAAATATAAGGAACACATTTAACTTTTTTATTAAAAAATCAGCTGCATTACTTCACTTGTTCATTAAAACATGCCTTTAATTAATAGAAATAATTATGGAGCAGTTAATTCATGCTGGTGTGTGTGTGTGTGCTCAGTCGTGTCCAACTCTTTGCTACCCCATGAACCGCAGCATGCCAGGCCTCCCTGTCCATCACCAACTTCTGGAGTTTACTCAAACTCATGTCCATTGAGTCGGTGATGCCATCCAACCATCTCATCCTCTGTCGTCACCTTCTCCTCCTCCTGCCTTCAATCTTTCCCAGCATCAGGGTCTTTTCAAATGAATCAGCTCTTTGCATCAGGTGGCCAAAGTATTGGAGTTTCAGCTTCAACATCAGTCCTTCCAAAGAACACCCAGGACTGGTCTCCTTTAGGATGGACTGGTTGGATCTCCTTGCAGTCCAAGGGACTCTCAAGAGTCTTCTCCAACACCACAGTTCAAAAGCATCAAGTCTTCGGTGCTCAGCTTTCTTCACAGTCCAACTCTCACATCCATACAGGACCACTGGAAAAACCATAGACTAGACGCATCTTTGTTGGCAAAGTAATGTCTCTGCCTTCCTCACTGATAAGTGCAAACAAATAGAGAAAAACAATGGGAAAGACTAGAGATCTCTTCGAGAAAATTAGAGATACTGAGGGAACATTTCATGCAAATATGGGCTCAATAAAGGACAGAAATGGTATGGACCTAACAGAAGCAGAAGATATGGACCTAAGAAGAGGTGGCAAGAATACACAGAAGACCTGTACAAAAAAGATCTTCATGACCCAGATAATCACGATGGTGTGATCACTCACCTAGAGCCAGACATCCTGGAATGTGAAATCAAGTGGGCCTTAGAAAGCATCACTACAAACAAAGCTAGTGGAGGTGATGGAATTCTAGTTGAGCCTTGTATTAGTCATGTTTTAAAATTTCTATATTTATGACACTTTGACATTTTGGGGGCTTCACTGGCCAGGGAGAGACTGCCCCTCCCAAGACTAGCTAACTCCAAGAGAAGCAAATGACTCCCCTTGGAGGCTGCCTTTTATATGCAAACCAACCAACCCAAAGCCCATGTCCCCAACCACCTCTTTTATCTAACTTTCACACACCAAGCCAATATTTCCAGAACCAGGTATTGCATAACTGGAGACCACCTCCATATCCTAGAGCCTGCTGAAATTACTCAAGCTATCCAATCCTAAACAACTTGCTTAAACTCGCATAACCTGCCTCACCCATTCCTTTGCAGAGAAACCACATTACAAGAGAAACCAAACTTTCTCCTTTGCTCCTTCTGCCCCCTGAATGACTCTGATCCTTCCCCTTGAAGCCCCACATTGTGTTATGTGTTCTTTGGGAACTGCGAGTAATAAAACTTCTTTTGTTGTCAGTCACCTCTATAAATTAAATCCTGGGTACAACTAAAACACTCTGCCCCTTTCAACATACTCTCAGCCATGGGTTCCTCACTTTAGTAAACATTTCTAGCTGTCCAAACCGGAAACACTTGCTTCTACCTTCCCCTTAACCTCCCACTTAATCCATTGCAAAATACGGCCAAGTCTAGATTCAAAAACAACAACACACCAACTCTGGGATCAGTTCACATCTCTCTACCACAATTACACACCACTGTGTCCTGTCTGGATTTCATTAATACTCTGCTGCTGCTAAGTCACTTCAGTTGTGTCCGACTCTGTGCAACCCCATAGACGGCAGCCCACCAGGCTCCCCTGTCCCTGGGATTCTCTAGGCAAGATCACTGGAGTGGGTTGCCATTTCCTTCTCCAATGCATGAAAGTGAAAAGTGAAAGTGAAGTCGCTCAGTCGTGTCCGACTCTTAGCGACCCCATGGACTGCAGCTCACCAGGCTCCTCCATCCATGGGATTTTCCAGGCAAGAAAACTGGAGTGGGGTGCCATTGCCTTCTCTGCATTAATAGTCTAGTGAAGGATATTTTTGTCTTAGACCTCATGTTCTTCTGTTGGGTTGCACCTGGCCAGCCTCCAAGGCTTGTACTTGCCCAGCTTCCAGACCAAAGAAAGGGCCTGGAGTCAGCGACAGAGATCACTGGTTTAATAATGGAGGGGGGAAGCTTACCTGTCAGAAAGGAGGTCCTGGAGCCACATTCCAGTGTGTGCAGCAGGCAGATCTGTGGGCAGACCATGGTGGCAGTCTTTGCGCCCAGGGGTGGGGGAGGGGAGATTACCAGTTATAAGGGAATTGACCTCAGATGGGCTCATTAGTTGGAGAAGGCAATGGTACCCCACTCGAGTACTCTTGCCTGGAAAATCCCATGGATGGAGGAGCCTGGTAGGCTGCAGTACATGCTAAAGGTCGGACATGACTGAGCGACTTCACTTTCACTTTTCACTTTCATGCATTGGAGAAGGAAATGGCAACCCACTCCAGTGTTCTTGCCTGGAGAATCCCAGGGATGGGGGAGCCTGGTGGACTGCCATCTATGGGGTCGCATAGAGTCCGACATGACTGAAATGACTTAGCAGCAGTAGCAGGGCTCATTAGTTACCAGGGAAACCAGTAGAGGGCACACCCCTCACAGCTCCTTTGATGAGAACAGCTGTCAATCAGGGCCTGGAGCAAGTGTGTGGGAAGGTCAGAAGTGTGTGTTAGATACTGGTGAGGCAGGCACTGTTGGGCAGGGGTGGGTGGACAGAGAGCAAGACAACAGCCATCTTGAGTGGCCTGGCCATGCATCCTCCCACCTCAAGCCAATTTTTATTCAATATAAAGACACTCCTCTGCTTAACAAACAAGGAAACTTAAGTTGTTTACCACTGTTACCCAACTAAAAAACCCTTTCTGACTCTTGCTAACTTTCCAGCTTCATCTCTCCCAATCCAAACTTCAGTTTTATCAAGGCGCTTCTGCTTGCCCAGCTTCCAGACCAAAGCTGGAAGCCTTTATGGGTAGCCTTTCCCTTCTCCAGGGGATCTTCCCAACCCAGAGATGGAACCCAGGTCTCCAACATTGCAGGTGGATTCTTTACCAGCTGAGCCACAAGGGGAAGCCCTTATCAAGGCGTGATTATCTCAAAATCACTTTCCCATGATTTTAGAGCTGTGTATGGTATGTTGCTCAGCTCAGAATGCTCTTCACACTGCCTTACCCCAACCTGAGAAACTCATCTTTTAGGACTCATGGAGGATATCATGGAAGACTTCTCTAACCCTCAAGGCTTAGCTATTTTATCATTCCAAGACCTATCTCATCCCATTTCCTTCCTGCCATCTCCCCACCTTTCTGGAGTTCCTATTCCTTTTAAATCAGAAAAAGAAAGAGGATAGAAATGAGAGGAAGAAAGAACTGGGAGTGGAAAGGAAGGAGGCAATAGATATCATAGGAGAGAAATAAGCTCCTGGCATTCTTAACTGAAGCTCTGCAGGCATTTGCCATGGGTGAAACAACTGTAATCAGTTTCACAAATCACCTTCAGAACTATTGCCATGTTTGTCCACTTCTTTACTGGACATTTTTCTGTAAGTTGACTTGCACTGGCCCATTTTGTTTTACTTAGTCTCATTCTAAGCAATGAGATCTTAAAATCAACTGTTTCTGGAACTAGCCACATTTTCTAAAGCAGATTAAATAAATACTTAACCATTAACATTTTAAAAGTATCAAATCATGTACCATGTGCCATGTAACAATGTTCCACTTTTGTTATTCTAGTGGCAAGTGCACATTTGGGGAAAAACTAATATAAATGACAGTTAAGTGATGCATACAGGCAGATTAAAAATTAGATAGCTTAGAAAATTTATTATTATTTATAATATTTCCCCCTATGGAAAATTCACTTCAAATCCCAAACATCTGAATTATAAACTAACTTCGGGGGCGTGGGGGAAGACTACTTAAGAATTAGAAGACACCTGATAATTGACAGGCCACGTGCGACTCTGTGACCCCATGGACTGTAGCCCCCCAGGCTCCTCTGTCCATGGAATTCTGGAGGCAAGAATATGGGAGTGCATAGCCATTCCCTTTAGCAAATGAACATTTGAGTTTATTTTGCTGATTCACAATTCACAAGTAATCTTGAGGTCAGGTGTCTGATTGCTCATTAGTAGTTTTTTCCAAAGTGTTGAAACTAATTTTAATTTGAATGGCTCTAAATGATTCTCCTGATGCAAAAAGTTCCCAGTGGCTTTGCAAAGGTAGATAGGTTTACCTGAAAATCAAGACAGAGTCCAGCCACAAGGGACATCTCTAGTTAAGTTGCTAGGAGTCAAGTAACTTTCAGTAAATTAACAAATGTGGGATTTCTTTTCAGACTAGTGTTTCCCTATCACCCCTATGGATGATCTAAGTCAGGTTTCCATTTTTAAAAAATCTTTCATTCCTGTTATCAATTTTAGTCTGGTATCTTGTTCTTAATCTTGTCCTTAAAGACTGTTTTCTTATCATGAAGTTCTCACCATATCACCAATTCCCAAGCAAAGACATCCTCAAGGCAGTATTCTCAGAAGTGATAAATGACTAAGGTTTTTGTGCTTCTAAAACAGGCTTGGAAAATGACCTGTATTCTCCATTATGTGCATCATAAACTTCTAATTGCTCTTTCAGGGTATTCTGTAAAAAAAGAATGTCTGACATTCTTTACGAATACTATGGCATTAAACTGAAGCCCTCAGAGATGCTAAGATAGAACGTTTAAAATCTGTAGGCTACCTTTGGAAATGCGCCCAAGGTTAGTAGTGAAGAATTACTTAGCCGTGAAAGACTAGAAGTTCTTTTCTTTGGGGATTAATGGGGATCTCTGGAACTACCCTGATGCTGGGAGGGATTAGGGGCAGGAGGAGAAGGGGACGACAGAGGATGAGATGGCTGGATGGCATCACCGACTCAACGGACGTGGGTTTGGGTGAACTCCGGGAGTTGGTGATGGACAGGGAGGCCTGGCGTGCTGTGATTCATGGGGTCGCAAAGAGTCAGACATGACTGAGCGACTGAACTGAACTGAACTGGAACTGTACTTTGTAGTGTGGTAACCACTGGTCACATATGGCTACCAAACACTTTTGATATATGGCTGGTCTGAGTGTGCTATCAGAGTAAAACATCCCAGACTTTCTGTGTGTGTATTAGTCACTCAGTCGTGTTCGACTCTTGCGACATTATGGACTGTAGCCTGCCAGGATCTTCTGTCCATGGAATTCTCCAGGCAAGAATACTGGAATGGGTTGCCATTCCCTTCTCCAGGGGATCTTCCTGACCCAGGGATTGAACCCGGGTGTCCTGCATTGCAGGCAGACTCACTCTACCGTCTGAACCACCACTCCCAGATTTTAAATACTTAATACGGAAAAAAAAGAATATTTCATTAATAACTTTTATAATGATTACATGTTAAAATAATAATGTTTTAGGTATATGGGGTTACATAAAGCATTACTAAAGACTAATTTCTCCTCTTTATGTTTACTTTTAGTGTAGCTACCAGAAAATTTTAAATGACATATGTAATTCACATTTCTTTTGGACAGAGCTGCTCTAGAAAAATGAAGAGAACAAAGATGGCCCCACAGATATTCATTTTAAAAGTCAACAATTAATTAGAAAATTTTCTCTGATTTGATGGTACAATCAGAGAGGGAGCCTCTGCTCAAAGCATTTGGAATCAAGGACTTATTTTTCACTGACCATTGTTCTGTTTTAGTTCAATAAACTCACTACGGTATGGAAGTGAAACTGAAAGTGTTAGTCGCTCAGTTGTGTCCCATGGGCTGCAATCCCATGGGCTGTAGTCCACCAGGCTTCTATGTTCATGGAATTCTCCAGGTAAGAATACTGGAATGGCTTGCCTTTTGCTTCTCCAGGGGAACTTCCCAACCCAGGGATTGAACCCCAGTCTCTCCCATTGCAGGCAGATTGTTTACCATCTGAGCCTAGTATGATAAAAACTACTTTTGTATTTTATTCATTTAAGTTTGTTAAAGTCAACAGGAAGGACATTTTATGATTAATATCTTAAAAAATAAATGACATCACCAATACAGAAATCCAAATTTTTAATCATCAAGTTCATACATAATATACTTTTGGCAGGGGCGGGGGTGGAATTCTTCTTTATTATATTAAATTTCCTCCTTGAAATAAGTCATTTTAAGAGATTAAAAAATAGATTCAAAAATTTTTTTTTACTGTATTTCTGATTTTGTTTCCTGAAGGTGAGAGCAAAGTACACCAAGTAAATTGACAGATAGTATTGATTTTACACAGCACTTATTTCTGGTCTTATGGCCAGTTCTATTGAAATAATTCCTCTTAAGGAGTTTATTTCAACCAGTGAATTTCCACTCAGCCTTTGAAACCCAATTCATGTGTTGCCTCCTTTAAGAAGCCTTGCCTGATCCCACTTGACGGTTATCAAACTTCTTCTGCTGTATCGTAAGTCTTATACACACTTCTCTTACTAACTTTCTCCTCTCTCTCCCCAGCTAGAGTATGAGTTTCCTGATAAAAAGGCTGAATTCACGCTGGGCATCCGAATTCTTAAAAGCTGCTCAGGTAAATCAAATGTGCAGCAAACTTGGAGAACCTGTTTTTGTGTAGTATCCTAACTGGAAGACTCAAACTAGACAGCCTGGGTCGTCCTCCAACTCTTTACCATCTATGAATTAAATAAAAATCTCAAAGTGAAACTTGCTCAGGACTTTCCTGGTGGTGCAGTGGATAAGAATCCTCCTGCCAATGCAGAGGACATAGGTTTGATCCCTGGTCCTGGAAGATTCCACACGCTGCCTAGCAACTAAGCCCATGCACCACAACTACTGAAGCCCATGCACCTAGAGCCTGTGCTCTGCAACAAGAGAAGCCACTGGAACAAGAAGTCTGCAGGCAGCAACAAACACCCAGTGCAGCCAAAAATAGCAAATAATTAAAAAAAAAAGAAACTGTGCTCAACTGTTGCTCAAAATGTAATTTGCAAAATGTGCTTGAAAATGTCATCTTCAATCTCTCTTATCTCATGGTTTAGAGACCAAAAGAAAAAGAAAAATCAGCTAAGTTTTTAGTGAAGTTAAAAGGTAAAAAATTTAAGATATCTGGTCATAAAAGCAGTTTTTTTCTTTGACTTTATAAAACAGTCAAATATTAGTCTACAGTTTCATGGATATTTTGTTCTCAAACTCAGCGTGTCATTTAAAAACATATTAATTGATAATTTATACTTTTTCTTGGGTAGAGTTAAAAGTTGTCGTGAAAATGCAAAGAGTAAAACATCTGTCTTCTATAAAGAATACTATTATAAAGTATATTAAATGAATGTTATGAAATCTTAAATAATATAGTAATATAAGCTATAATAAAGCTTGAATAAGTAAACAATATTTATTTTATCAATGTTTTATGATATAATAAGTATACTAATTAAAACCACTTCATTATTTTACAGCATGTAAAAATGAATAAATGACTTTTTAATTTCTTAGGCATTTTAGATTACTATGAAAGAGGGTAGAAGTTCAGGAAAGGGAACTAAGCACTATATTAGACCAGGGATTTTTAATCCCAGAACTATGGACATTTTGGACCAGATAATTCTTTGTTATGTAAAGGAGAACGACCCTGTGCATTGTAAGATATTTAGTAGCATACCTGGCCTTAACCTTCTAGAATTCAGCTGTGACGATTAAAAGTACCTGCAGACATTGCCAAATGTCTCTCCCTGTGGCTCAGATGGTAAATCCACCTGGAATTTGGGAGAGTTTCGTTCGATCCCTGGGTTGGGAAGATCCCCTGGAGGAGGGCATGGCAATCCACTCCACTTTTGCCTGGAGAATCCCCATGGACAGAGGAGCCTGGTGGGCTACAGTCCATGGGGTCACAAAGAGTCAGACATGACTGAGTGACTAAGCACAGTAAGAGTCACCGCATTAGACAAACTAGCTCAGTTATACCATCTCTAACCAACTCAGCCTAAACAATCTGGAGACAATGCTTCTGACTTCTAACTTGGAAGAATCAAGACTTTTTACACAGGGTTAATTAATATGCATATAAGTTATTCTGAGGCAATGCAAGAATCCTGTAATTCTTTCTGAATCATTAAAAAATACTGTTTGAATGCTTAATGTGTTTTCTAAGAGAGTATCCTAAAACTCTTGAAAATTGATCATTTAAATCACATGACAGTTTTGATAGCTTATTAACTAAGCATCTTAATGAATCTGAAAATCTTCCAATACATTTCCAAACTAAGAATTGTCATAATACTTTCATCAGCTATTCTTTGGTGGGAGGTACTGTTCTCCATGGCATTGCGTGCTAAGTTGCTTCAGTCATGTCCGACTCTTTCTTGAGAAGCCCTTCTCCAGGGCATTGTAACTATTTATTTGTGTCTTATCAAAAAAGTTCTTGTAAAGTAGGATTTGGGTTGGGTTAACTGCCATACTCTTCAGGGCATATCAGAGAGCCTTGCACTTAATAGGTGATTGTGTCTTTTAGATCTTTAATGATTTATGCAGTAAGTGAAGTCGCTCAGTCATGTCCGACTCTTTGCGACCCCATGAACTGTAGCCCCCCAGGCTCCTCTGTCCGTGGGATTTTCCAGGCAAGAATACTGGAGTGGGTTGCCATTTAGTTCTCCAGGAGATCTTCCTGACCCAGGGATTGAACCTGGGTCTCCCGCATTGTAGGCAGATGCTTTACTGTCCGAGCCACCAGGTGTGGGAGATAAATTATTCAAATACTTGCCTCGTTAAAAACTTATGTATTGTAGAATACTTAGACACATGCTCATAGAGGTATATTCCATAGGATTATAAACATTAATGCACTTAATTCCATATGGGAAAAAAAAAAAAGCCTGTCTACTTAAGGAGCCTCAATCTGCTTCCATTTTTTACTCTTGAACAATTCTTTTGGCTCATGATAAGTACATCTTTAATCTTCTCTGCCTATGTGCTTTGGATATATTAAGTACCATTCTTTGTAAGGGGAGAAAGGATATAGATAAATGTCTTTCCTACCCTTGATCCCATCCTAACAAGTACCACTAAGTAACAACTTCTCACCTTATCTGCAGAGGTTGTCTTCAATTAAAAATACACTAGAAAGGACACTGAGTAGTGCCTTCAGCTAATTGGCAGTACATGTCTTCCAAAATTCCAGAGGTACTTCCATTTAATGACTCCCCTGAATAAAGTAATTGGATAAGATTTACTTTGCAGTTCTTAATATAAAGTTGGGCCCATAATTAGCAAGAACTTTCAAAAAATTGGGGTTAGTATGCATTTAAATGAAGCACAAGAAAAAAAGGTATTTCACTTTCAAAGGACCTATGCTGTACCTTTTGGAGGGGGGGAGATTGCAACTCATCTGTTTTATAACATAATGGCTATAATATTGCCTCTGAGTTAACTGTGCAATATTTCACTTTTGGTACTGCAATAATTGAGCAAACAGAAGCTGGTACTAGAGGCATTCCTTTCCTTTATTTATTGTAATATTTTTCCATAATTTAATGAGAAACATTTCAAGAGAAACATTTTTATCCTTTCATGTTAAATTAATTTACAATGCTATGAGCTATAATAAAATGAGAGAAACCATCAGCAAAAAGCAAAAGTTAATAAAGACAGATATTCTCAAAGTTTCAAGGACTGAAAAAAAAAGCTTAAATCACAAGGGTATTTGCTTCCTTTTTTTTTTTTTGGCTTAGTTCAATTTGTCATAGTTTGTTCTCAATTATTTTGTACTTAACTGCTAACATAACATAATACTGATGAATTAGAAAAGATGCATTGCTGAAAGAAAACATATATAATTAAAATCACCTAAATAAACAACAAAACCTGTGATGAACGTTAGTAAGCTACTCTAGATTTATATAAAGAAGGCTCTGATGCAATTTAACTTCTACTAGTATAAACTTACTTGGGAGAAACTTCAAGGAATGATGAATAAGGCATGAGGAAAGTTTGTGTTATTGGAATGAAGTTCTGTTTAGCATATTATGGACACTCAAATTTCACAGAAGCCACTTCAGCATATTTCAGGAAATTTTTATTCAGATGCTGAAATCTGTGCATGAATTGATACCTGAGTTGTGGGATCTTGTCAAGCGACTCAGAGTCTGAATCTGTTTCCTCATTGTTAATGGATGTGATGAGACTAGATCGAGGACAGAGTAGCTTCACCTTGAGAGTCCCTTGGACTGCAAGGAGATCAAACCAGTTTGTCCTGAAGGAAATCAGTGAATATTCATTGGAAGGACTGATGCTGAGGCTGAAACTCCAATACTTTGGCCACCTCATGCGAAGAGTTGACTCATTGGAAGAGACCCTGATGCTGGGAAAGATTGAAGGCAGGATGAGAAGGGGACGACAGAGGATGAGATAGTTGGATGGCATCATCGGCTCAAAGGACATGGGTTTGGGTGGACTCCGGGAGTTGGTGATGGACAGCGAGGCCTGGAGTGCTGCAATTCATGGAGTCGCAAAGAGTCGGACATGACTGAGCGACTGAACCGAACTGAAGGTACTGAAATATGTATATTTTTCATATTTAATATTAAACCCCTTTAATATTAAACGCCATTGGTATAGCTATTCAATACTTGGTTTCAATTGCTTGCTTTAGAGAGTACAATGCTTTACCAAATAAAGATCCCAAACCTACCTAATTAAATAGTAATTAAGACTAATAAAGATACCTAATGACCCTATTTAATAACTACAGAATAAAACTAAAAATAATACAGTGGAGTAGGGAAATGCCTTTGTACTAATGTCATTACATGGTACTGATATTAAGCAAATTGCATCTCTGTAACTACAAGCCCTATGCAGGTGATGAGAAATTACACTTTACATAGTGTGAAATGTACCTAAGGATTATCTGTAACTACTGAACACTACGAAAACTATTACCACTGGTGGCCAGGGGAGGGGGCATGCGGTGCAGAAAGTCTTTCCAAAATAGGATTTAACTGTCAATAAAGCTTTTTTATAATTAATTCTTATAAAGTTTAACATGAAAGGATTATAAAAAAGCAGATGTTATTCAAGAGAAAAATCATATCTGATTTTTATAGCTACAGTCTTTCACTGATTTTTGTCTCATTTTCATGGAGGCTTTTAACTTTTAACAAAATACAAAATTGAAGAGCTTTTTGAAAGAAGAGATTTCACGGAATGTACAGAAATATTTTCTTGAGTTATAAAATCCTGATCACCAGATACACTTAGGAAATGATTAAGAAGGTTGGGTGATAAATATAGATTCTACAAACGTTGTAATTATAATTTTCTCTCCCTACTTCTAATTATTAAAAATTCCATTTAAGGTCTTAAATTTGCCAGACTAATCTAAATTTACTAGTGAGAGGCATCCTTGAATTCTCCTTAATCTGTTTAGTTACTTGAAATGTTTAATACTTTCTAATCAAGAGAAAACTAGAGTCTCAAAGGAATAATGTTCCCTCCTCAAATTGGTTTAACTTTAGGTTATTTAATTGGGACTCTAAAGCATTAGGAGTTCATTCTAGTACCTTGGCATCTTTCACAGCACCTGGCACAGTGTTAAGTAGTTATTAGATACATAATAAATATTTTTGAATATTAGTTAAGGAGGAAGTAACAGGAATTACTTAGATAGAAGATATTTAAACTCCTAAGAGAAACATTTATTCCTTATTTATAGGTAAGACATGGTTAGAAAGTCAATTGCATAAACTATGGTTTTGATCAAATCTATTTTAGTATTGTTTGATTCAATTTAACAAGCTATTATTGAGTATACATTGCTTTGACACTGTGAAACACTCAAGATATTTTTAAAACAACAGAATCATTCAAGAGAAGCTTAAAGTTTAATGGTGGGTTGTTTTGTAGGTGATTTCATTCTGATTTTAACTTGTTTAAGGACAATAGTCTTTGTTCCATGCAGTACTGAAACTACTGTGGACTCAAAATAAACAATTTGTGAATGATCTAACTCATTTGTATTTCTTAAGTGGTGTATTTCTAAAATTCTCACAATTAAACATGGTCTTTTTTTTTTTTTTTTTTAAGCACTAGAATGTTAAGTCCTTGAAATTAAGCCCGTTCCATACCATACAACTGGAGAAGGGAATGGCAGCCCACTCAAGTATTCTTGCCTGGGAAATCCCATGGACAGAGGAGCCTGGCAGGCTATAGTCCATGGGGTCGCAAGGAGTCAGACATGACTAAGCCACTGAGTGACTGAGTGAGTGATACCATACAAAGTAGCGCAGGAACTAACTAGCAAATGGTGGATACTACTAATGAGTATTAATAGAAATCACAGCAGCAGAGTTATATTTCTGAAGCAGTTGAGGAGAATTAAATATTTAAATAAAGAGTATTATTAGGTCGCTAAGATTGTTAACACAAGAGATATCTGATTCTATTTCTCCAGATTTTGTATCATGCAGGAAAAAAAACAAATCACAAAACCAGCCATGCCAGCTCTATTTTCTTTGTCCCTGTAGACCCACCCTCCCGTCCTTTCTCTACCCTCCAAAGGGCTGACTGGTAGGATTATATCTATGGGCTCCTACGCCTTCTGGTTTTCTGGTTGGATTTGACTAATGGAGAGAACTAGTAAGAGAGAAGAGGAAAGGAAGAGACTGAGGTCAGGGTATTGATTCCCTTGGTCTCCTTCTCTGGGTTTAAGGCTATTTTATCCCTTGAAAGAAGGCCATTATTTTACCTAAGGCAGTAAGATCTTCGTGATCTCTCTTTCTCTGGGTTCTTGGAAAACTCTCTTCCCTTTCTAATCCGCTGCTAGGCCAGGGATCTTTTGCTATCTTCTGTGATTTCCCTATGCCCAGCCCACCTCTGGGTGTGTAAAGTGTTAGTCCCTCAGTTGTATCTGCCTCTTTGCGACCCCATGGACTGTAGCGCACCAGGCTCCTCTGTGCATGGAATTTTCCAGGCAAGAATACTAGAGGGGGAAGCCATGCCCTCCTCTAGGGGGTCTTCTCAACCCAGGGATTGAGCCCAGGTCTCCTGCATTGGCAGAAGATTCTTTACCGTCTGAGCCACCAGGGAAGTCCTGGTGTATGTAGTGCGTGTAAATCAATACTCAAATTACCCTCCTTTGAAGGTGCTATTTTCTGTTGGGACCCTGACTGAGACACCAAGGCAAAGGGGCAGCAAATAAGACCAACCAGAGAACGGAACAAGGATTCAACACTTCACACAGTTATTTCAGTACATGTGCTAGTGGATGTGAAAGCGGTCAGTGAACTCCTAAATGTTATATAGCAGGTGGCTATGACTGTTCAGCATGAACAGTAAATTTCAGATTGGAAATTTCAGATTGTGTCTGTACAGGTTTCCCACCGCAAAACCAGTGGACATGGGCTAAGGCGACAAGAGGACTGATGTGGCTATGCTGCCTCAGTTGTAGAATAATTACATGGTAAATACATATTCAAAGTGTTAACATATTGCAGTGAGACAGAGGCAATTACACTGACTTATCAGACTTAGCCAATGTTTATACGGCTGACCACAGACAGGGTCTCAATATTCCATCATCCACCTGACCAAGATCACTGGCCACCTGTAGGTTTCCCTGCTCTGGAAATGACTAAGCAGAGTTCAATTGACTAAGCTCTGGAAAGGACCAGGGAACACAACCTTTCCTGAGTTATCAGTATATAGTGAGCCCTGCAGTCACTCGCTCTGGTTGGGGCTGATTGACAGTTACACATCTTTTCCTGGGTCTCTTCAAACTCAGGAGAGCTTGCAGGCAATTCCCTGTGAGATGGTTTTATCACAACAATTGTACTGACACTCAGAATATGCTTTAAAAACAAGTAAATATTTGGGGGGCAAAAAATGAAAGGGTGATATTAAATAAATGTGCTATAATATGTCATATTTTAGAAAGTGAAAGTTGCCCAGTCGGGTCTGACTCTTTGCGACCCCATGGACTATACAGTCCATGGAATTCTCCAGGCTAGAAAACTGGAGTGGGTAGCCTTTCCCTTCTCCAGGGGATCTTCCCAACCCAGGAATCGAACCAGGGTCTCCTGCATTGCAGGCAGATTCTTTACCAACTCAGGAAAACCCCTCATATTTTAGAAGTGACACTTTTATTGCAAACATATTTTGGGAAGCATTTCAGCATTTCATATTGATAAAACAACATTGACTTCTTCCTACTGGGACTGACAAAGCCTTATAAAAAGAAAAAAACATCAAATAAGTATGGAATGATGCTTCAGGGGACCTTTTTTCCTATACAAATCTTCAAAGTAGTTGTCAATGGGCATAAATAAACTTATTTTAATATACTCTGGCTCCATATATAAAGAAAAGTACTATATTATTTTGTTGGGATGGCCTGAGTTGCCTTACATGAGGTTTACACACTCGCTTTTAACTTCATCATGGATTGTTTCACTTTTGGTGGCTTCTTTTAACAACAATGCCTTGCCAACAACAGTTAACACTATTTCATTAAGGAAGGCTGTATTCCTGATCTTCACATTCATGCCCCATTATGCAATGTGCTTCCATAATCTCTGCCACTTCTAGCTATCATCCTTCCTGGGAAATGCTGACTAGTGCTATATTTGTTTTTGTTTTGTTTGAGGTCAATTCACTAGCTCCAATATCCCTGTTTTTAAAAAGTACTTTCAAAGCTTCCATTATTTCTACTCATCACAGGAAGTCTTTTTCATTACATGCTTGCATTGGTCAAATTAAGAAGAGTTGTATAATATTTGTTTCTTTAACCAGAGAAAAACAGGTTGGAAAAATTACTGTTGTGGCCCTTGAAGTTTAGGTGTTTCTTTCAAATTTAGGTCAAAAGCCAACATTAATAGTCAGATGGAAGGATTGTCACACAGAAGGGCTGCCAAGCAGATAATAAGTTTGGAACTCTTAACTGAAAATTAACACATCCACATTTGTATTCCTAAACTGAAGAAAATGGCTTTTGCAGTTATCACTATAATGAGATGTTGCCTATTTAATATGTTGAATCCCAAAGGATGAGAAATTTATTCCTGTCCAATGGATGTTTCGAGGCTTCATTATACCTTGAAAGATTAGAGTAGAAAATTCAGGCACAGTCAGAGAGATCCTACTTTCTTTTCTAGGGGTTGCAATGTTCATAAGTATCACTCAGGCTTCCATTTGTCTAATTTGCTGAGATTATCTCCAATAGACTGTGGAACAGATTAAATTATTGGCATCAACACTTGTACATCCCTAAGAGCAGTACACATGCACACCCTGCCATGACCTCAATGTAGGTAGAGAGTATTTTCCCATCCCTTGATTTTTAGCTATATTACATTCTTTGACCAAGACAAGGGCTGAAACTTGAAATACATTGGTTGTGCTCTGTCACTGTCCTGGGAAGATACCGCTTCTTCAGCCTGAGTCTCAAAATAAGATACCGGAGGCAGAACTAACCTGGACCTACTGTTTGGAGGAAAGCAGAGTCAAACTGCTGCTGCTGCTGCTAAGTTGCTTCAGTGCAACTCCATAGACAGCAGCCCACCAGGCTCCTCCGTCCCTGGGATTCTCCAGGCAAGAACACTGGAGTGAGTTGCCATTTCCTTCTCCAGTGCATGAAAGTGAAAAGTGAAAGTGAGGTCGCTTAGTCATGTCTGACTCTTTGCGACCCCATGGACAGCTTAACCTCACATAAATGCACATGCGTGCATGCTAAGTTGCTTCAGTCATGTCTGACTCTGTGTGACCCTATGGACTACAGCCTGCCAGGATCTTCTGTCCATGGGACTCTCCAGGCAAGGATACTGGAGTGGGTTTCCATGCCTTCCTCCAGGGGATTTTCCCAACCTAGGTATTGAACTCGCATCTCTTACGTCTCCTGCATTGGCAGTGAGCTCTTTATCACTAGCGCCACCTGGAAAGCCCCACTTAAGTGCACCCCTTGACACCTGAGTAAATAAATAGCTTGTTTTGTTATTATTAGCCATTGAAATGTTTGGGTTGTTTACTAGGTAGCAAAATTGACTGATACATATTATGAACTGAGATTTGGTTTATAAGCAATACAACCAGGAAAGTTCTGCTGAATCCATCAAGTAAAAGAAGAAAAGACCAAATGATTAGAAAGTTATCAAATTCTCTTAAGAAATTTCATATTCACGCCACCTATCAGGAATAGGTAGCAATAATTTGCTACAGGCAAGGATTAGAAATAGAAAAAAAAAACACTAGTCAAATTTAACTTTACTAGGTAATATTTTCAGGTTTTTCAAGCAGACTGTTGTAGATAGCAGTCCCTAAAAGAAGCCTAATATGATATACTAATGACTGACTGTGAATTCTATGGTCTCTGGAATATCTCCAAAGTGCTAGGCTCAAGTCTAAAATAAAATTGGATTCTCAAATAAATATTCTTCTACAGAAAGGGAATAAGTCTTCTTTTCTAGAAGGGGACAAGCAAGTGATAAGGTGCCTTTTTGCATTTCTATTAATTATGTGTAGAAAGAGCAGTGAAATTCGCCCTCTCCTGTTTACAATTTACAGAGTCCTTCTTATGTATTGATATGATTATTGCTAATAGGTAGAAGATACGTTTCACCTCCAGCCACCAGAGCTAATTTGAGAATTTAAGAGAAAAGGTTTTGCAGATACAGTTCTAATTTCATTCCCGTCTGCAACTGTTTCCTCTGATTGTTATATAATATCTGAAATTGAATGACAGTTTCCTAGCAGTAATATGGGAGCAGTATAGGAAACCAATGGAGGAACTCTATAAATTCTTAACATAAAAAAATTTTAAAACCCAACTCTTTGTTTTATATTGGAAGGTGATTAGATGGGTCTGTTCTATTATTTCGTTTTTGTTTTTTCTGGGAGGTGATGGATATGTATATTATCTTGATTGTGGTGATAGTTTCAGGGTGTATATATACATTATACTGATCAAATTGTTTATATATTGTGCAGAGTATTGCATGATAATAGAAGTACTAAAAATATTAAGTGCCTTAAAAGAAAAGCACTTATGTGCAAAGTCTTTACACATGAAAGTCTTATATGTTGTCTGAAGACACTTAGATAAATCTAAAAAAAATGAAGGGATCTACCATAGTCCTAGAACTCCCAGTACTGCAAAGATGTAGATGGACATGCTTTAAAACAGCTGTCTCCAGGGGTTTAATGTTCCCCATCTGATAAGTTGATCCAACAATTTATAAGATTTCACCTTCAGCCCTCTGAGTCTCTAATTTATGGATACCATAATTCCAAGCTTCAAGAGAAAAACACATATAATTAAAGTTGAAAAGAGACTGTAAGTCTAGCAGCTACCATCATATTTATGACCAAGTCTGGAGTTATTTCAATAGGATGAAATGTATATTGTATACATTCCCACAACCAGAATGCTCCTCACCATATTTTCCCTTTAAGTACCAAACAGGTATATACATTTTAAATACTAAAGATTAAAAAGAAAGTTTTGATGATAGATTTTTTTTCTTTAAAGTTTGAAAGTTTGAGTAGTTCATCAATCATAGCTTTAAATAGTGGTAAACAATACAATTAAAAAATAAATAGGGAAAAAGAATGTGTTGAAAAATGGGGGCCCATTGGGCATCATCAAATCTGGTTCCCATCAGCCTCTGGTGCCTGTAGGTGGGGCTACTATGTAGTCATTAATAAAAACTGCTGTTTAGGGGCTTTCCAAAAGGTTGCTTTTAAAGGAAGCATTTATGTGAGAAGACTAAAACAGTTTTTTATAACTTCTTAAGTTATTCTGGGTATATAGTGACATTAAGGTTAGTAAAAAAGGTAAAGCAGAACGAATACTTTGTCATCAGAAATGAGTAAAAGTACAAACATGGGCAGCCAAAACTGAAGGCAGTGGTTAGGATGCTCCCCTCAGCCAAGGGCTGTAGGCCCCTTTGTGCAGGTGTGGAAAAGCTGAAAGCTGACTACCAGCTTGCAGGCCTAGGGGAGGGTTGGCTGCCCGTGCTTTGAGTCTTTCTCTGACTGTGCTCTACTAGGCCCTTGCCCTTCAGTTCACCATGGTTCTGTAAGTATGTTGTACAAGAGCTGTTGTAGACTTCACCATGCCCATTACTGTGAGATCTTAACAAGCTCAAATTACCATCTGAACTTAAATACGCAGTCTGAATTTAAAGAAAACAAAGAAGTGTATTGATGACTTAAGAAAAACTATTGCTAGACTTCTAAAGTAAATACTAAGAGGAAGATAGTTTACAGTTTTTTAGTCTTAAAATTCGTATCTTAGTTGGTCTTTACAATGAAATATTTTTTCAAGATAAAAGAGAAAGCACAATAAATTCAATTTTAAGTTTTTGGACGTGGATGGATGATATTCTGTGAGACTAAAAAACCCAGAATTGTTTGCTAGGCTTTATCAATAACCTAGTACATTAAAATATCTCTATTTCTTCCTCTAAATAAATAATTAAAAAATTTATCTGAATTGAATGTATCATGAGACCTTAAAATGAGCAGTAAATATGGTAATATCAGGCATAGGCAATTTAGGCATTCTAATATTATTTATAAAATATTCATACATTATTCTTAGCTAAAACCACCATAGTTAAGAAACAAATCCTTGAAAACAGATTAGGTATTTTACTAGTTCAATGGAGTAGCAAAGAATGCATGTTGGAGATGTGGCTTTATGAAGAAGAAATTTTAGGAAACAAAGTTTTAAATCAAAATTAAACAAAACAAAAAACAAAGTATGTAGCTTGGTTTAAGGAACATAAAAAATGTTAAAGGAAGAACACGTGAACAAAAGTAATAATTTTGTAAATGTGGTAAGTTGATCCTACCAATTAAGTTTCTGTCACAGTTTTGGTTAAAAATCAGAAAGAAATAAAATAAACAATGTACATTGATTATTACTGAATTTAACTGAGAGGACTTCTACTGTTATAACAATATATGTAATAACACAATTGCTTTACTTATAAAAATAAAATAATATGTATACACCACCTGAAATTAAAATACCAGAGATGAAGATATTCCTCTTTATAGGATCACTGAACTAGATCCATAGCTTTCATTTATTTATGTTGAAATTTCTACTTAAAGATACAAGAATTTAGCTTTTTTATTTTCCTACCAAACAAAACGTATATAGGGACTGAAAGTATTCTGAAACTTTTCTTTGAAAGGAAACTGTATTTTGACTCATTTGTATCAACTGTTTGTTTGAAAATTGCTATTAAGGTGGACAAATGCTTTCTTCTGTTTTAAATCACCATCTCCTAAGGTAGTTTTTCATTTTTGGGGGGACAAAAATCTTAAGAACTCCAGTACAGAAAGTTCTGGAAGAGAGCATTCACAAATGAATTCTGATCAACAGATTGCATATATTTCCAAATCAGCTGTGCAGACTGAGCATTTTCACGGCTCCAGTCATTTTATAAAGAATGATTCAGAATTAATCAGTAATCCTGCCACTTTTATTATTTATATATTCACAGTATTGACAGGTTTCATTTTCTTCCCACTCTTGACTCCTCTTCTACAGGAATAACACTCACAACACATGGAAGAGGGAACAGCAAGATATGTCACCTGACCTTCCTTCTTTAGGACATTACTGAGCTAGCCCTGAGAACTTGGGGCTTTCTAGGTGGCTCAGGGGTAAAGAATCCACCTGCTGATGCAGGAGACGTGGGTTCAGTCCCTGGATAAGGAAGACGCCCTGCAGAAGGAAATGGCAACCTGCTCCAATATTCTTGCCTGGAAAATTCCATGGACTGAGGAGCCTGGAGGGCTACAGTCCATGGGGTTGCAAAGAGTGGGACACGACGGAGCATGCATGCATGGGATGTACAGATCTACGGCAAACTTTCTTTCATTTCTTCAAGTGCTTTCTCTAGAAAGGAGAAGGAAATGGCAACTCACTTCAGTATTCTTGCCTGGAGAATTCCATGGACAGAAGAGCCTGGTGGGCTACAGTCCTTGGAATCACAAAGAGTCAGACACAACTGAGTGACTAACACTGTCTCTAGAATATGAAGTCCACTTATTCTTTAAACCACAAAATAGTAGGTGAATAATTCAGTAATAGCTATGACTGGAGTAATACAGAAATAGTTAACGGCTGCTGCTGTTGTAAATATAGTATTGGAATAAAATTCCCCTAGGAGCAATAATATCAGGAAGCCTTGCAGAGGACCAGTCTCCCAGAATTTTCAGCAGTTACACTGGTTGAGAGACTACAGCATGCATTGTATCTTCTCCTGGGATTACTAACGATTACAACTGTACCTAAATCACCTAGCTACAGTTTATGCCACTAATTCATTTTAGAGATATATTAACAGCAATCTTTTCAAATGTCTCTTTAAATTGATTACACAATCTCTCTTGAAAGTTTCAAATGTAATTCAGCCCATATGACAGAGGAAATTAATGCTATTCTCTTGTGTCATTTCCCTAAATACAGAAAGGTAAAGAAGTATCAATTTTAAAAACAGACATGTCTAATAATAAATGAAGTCTGGATATATAAAAAGATTGTTGTCAAGACAAATCCATTGCCTGGTTGTCTTCAGCTGACATCTATTTTTACACAGACAGTATGACTTAGATTCAGTATGAAGAAATACTGAATAATCCAATTATTCAAAAGGCATGAAAAAAGTATTATTTCAAAAATCTATTTTTAATAAGTCTTATTTTTTTTTAATGCTGGGCTTCTCAGGTGGCACTAGTGGTAAAGAATTCACCTGCCAATGCAGGAGACATAAGAGATGGGGGTTCAATTCCTGGGAAGATCGCCTGGAAAGGAAATGGCAACCCACTCCAGTATTCTTGTCTGGAGAATTGCATGGACAGAGGAGCATGGTGGGCTACAGTCCATGGGGTAGCAGAGTCAGACACAACTGAAGTGACTCAGCACACACATTTTGAATACTATAGTTTTAAAACACTCAATTAAATAGATTAATGATTATAATAAAGATGGTAACATAATGAATCCATGTCAATTTTAGAAGTATTTCTAATATTACATAACAAATTGGAAAGAAAGTTCACATATAATTATCTCTGTGAAGACAAATCACAAGGGTAATTAACACAGCTATGATTCCATATCACCACGAGGGTTAAACCAGATAGTAATGTTCATTATTTTTCTCTCTCTCACAAAACCAAATAAGTATCACTTACTTTCTCCTGGGAATGTGTGATGTATTAAAATGAAACATATTATTATGCAATACTTTGATGTAAGGAGAGTTTTAAAATCTGTAACATGGAACTGTGTGCATTCTCTCAAGACTGGTGGTGTTTCCAACCATGACAGATGTTATTTATAAATAAATTAACAGACATAAACAATGTATTTATGACATATAAGCTTAAAATAATGACATCACCCAACAAGGGAAGAGCTAATTATTTTGAAAAACTTTGTTTAGCAGCCAACCGTTAAATTTAAAATACAGGCTTTTTTTTTTTTAACCACAAAATGGCTGATATTATTAATTTTCAATAGGCAGTCAGGAAAGACAAAAACATATTTGCTGTTTTAATTAGCTACTGCCACAGTAACGCAGAAAAATGCACTACGGTTTCAAAACACAACCATTTATTCTCCTGGGTGTGCGTGACTAGCACAGCCCTCCTGCACATGTCTGTCATCCTCTTTCTGACACCACCAGCCTAGATGGAACACACTCTGCTTGTGCATAGGGTCAAGAAGCAGAAACTGGAAAATGCAAGCTGGTTTCTTCAAACTAATACATTGTTTGAAGGCCTAAGCTTCAAACTAGTACAGTTAATTTTGCTCGCTTGTTTGCTCAAGCAAATCACATGATTCAACCCTTAAGGCCAGGGGTTAGGAGATACATTTTATTCCTAAGGAGGTGGTGGTAAGGTTGTGGCTGCAGAAAGGGAGGAAAATTAGAGTTAATCATTTGATCTACTGCAACTATAGAACAGTGTCTGTAAAGCAGATACTATACTGCAGAACCTGAAATGACATGTACTTAGTTATATCTCTTACTTCTTCAGGGTATAATTTCTGCCACATGTTGGTCTGTGCTTGATAACTGCTCTGTGCTTTTATTAACAGCATCCATGATTGGCTACTAGATTTAATAAATAAATAACCCTACTCTTTTATTTTTCCTATACAGAATTCAAACATATATTTTATTTGGAGTCATCTTGTAGCAGTGTCCCTTGAATACAGGCAGACTGATGTAATTTTTATGACAGGGAGTGGAATATGCTATTTGAGTCACAAGTCCTATCTTACGTCTAGAGTTACTTTTTATAATATACTACATAGGAATAGAGGACGGCATGGCAACCCCCTCCGGTATTCTTGCCTGGAGAATCCTCCTGGAAAGAGGAGCCTGGCAGGCTGCAGTCCATGAGGTTGCGAAGAGTTGGACACGACTGAGCAACTAAGCACAAACATATAAGAATAACAATACAACACTGCCCTTAAGGAGTTTAGATAAATTTTCTTTTTCCAGTGCCATATAAAAGAAAATAAATCACATCATGAGAGTTAGTCACTTTCTGAGAGCAACCCTGCAGCAAAGGGACTTCTCAATCAGATACAACATGTAGGTAAAATGCTCTCTCGTTGCATGTGTGTGTTTGTGTGGGTTGTCTCTTCCTTACAATTCCAATTTTATTTTTTTCATCTTGTCTTCCAAATTCTTGCTTTTCTGGTGGTATTCCATTTTCATAAACAGAAAAGTAAAAGAATAAGGTGTTTGAAATCTTGCTCAGAGAAGGAATTTCAATTTGGTTCCTCTTTTAGGGGACTAATTTGCTTTCTATGTGCACCTCTGGCATGATCATTGTTGCATATATTATTGGATATCAACTCCTATGCCTCTCCTATCTAAACTCATTTTGAGATTCTCACAAGACAGGTAAATTGTCTGTGTTTTACAGAATCTAAACTCTGACACAACTCATCTCAGACTTGGTAAAGCAGCAGGAGAAACTCCCACCATATTTCTTTTTCCTTTTTGTTACTAGGCCTGGGTAGGCCTTTCTCTGTTGCCCTGACAGACTTCACAGAATAGAAAAGCATGTTGTGATTTGTAGTTTTCTCTTACCCTTTTTCTCTCTCTCTCTTTCCCTCTTGTAAATTAACTAATTATTTTCTATTTTAATCACATTCATATCACAAAATATTTTATATGCTAAGAAATGTAGAGATGTGAGCAAAGTTCAAATAAGGAAAACAACAAAAATTGGTTCAGAATAAAATCTTCTTTGCTTGAATTAACCAAGGATGATATATTTTATTGCTTGAGCCCATATACAAAAGGAAAACAAACATAATATTACAGATGTAAAACTATTTATTCAAAATAAAAGTGATTAGGACCTCACTGATTGGTTGGTAAAATTTTGTTGCAGGGGTTATGCTTTTCTTAGGATAAGCCACTCAAGTGAGTATGTAATCATTATCTGATTACTCTGCTTCACTTTTCATCTCACATATAGTCTCAGAATTTATTTCAGTACTCTAAACACACACGCACACACACAAAATAAAAGCAAAGCAAAATAAAACTTTTTTTCCCTTTCTTAATTTTACTTTTGAGACATTGATTATAATCTAGATTCTGTTTTACGAAATGCATTTCTAGGGAAGAGAGAAGATTCCCTAAATCAAGGCTTAGAAATAATTATGAAAACTTTAGCCAATAATACAATTTGCTTAAGGAATACAAATCACCCCGAGAAAAGAAACTTTCCTTCTGATCCTATAATTTGATCATGTTAGGCTACGTTATAATTTAATGTCATGAGCCATTAAATCATAACATTAAATGAATGATCATGACTCAGATGGAGGCATGGGCAGTTTTACACAATATGCAAAGGGAAAAAGAAAGAATATGGTAATGTTAAATCTCCCTCAGTACCATCTGGCTTATTTTTTTCCCCATGCCTCTCCAAAACAGTGGGAGGAATAAACAATACCATTCTTGATTGGCTAGGCATCAGAGATGAGGATATCAAGTGAAAAATTCTCTAACACAAGCAGAAAGTCTAATATTTTCTTCATTTCTTTCTCTTGCATAAGCACTGAGAATCTGCCTTACAGAATCAAAATTTGTCAAATTTCAAGAGCTAAAATGGCGTTAAGCAAGCATCTGGCCCAGTGATTCTCATATTTGAATGGGCACAAGAAACACCTGGGGGCTCTTTAAATATGCAGATTCCCTGGCCCATCCCTAGAGAGTCAGCTTCTGACACTGCATTTTTAATAAACTTCCCAAGTAAAGAGAGTATAGATTGCATGTGAACTTAGAGAAACATGCAACTTTCTTTTATCTAGCTCCATTATTTTCCAGAAGATAAACCTGGGCTTCACAATGCAACCGATTTCTCCAAGATCACACAAGTCAGTGGTCAGAATCTGAATGCAAACTTCTTGACCTATAAAATAAGATACCCACACTCTCTGCTACCATACTACTTCCACAAAAGGTCCCTCAACAGCTCTGTTGGCTCATATTGCTCTTTTTGAACTGTGACAAAATATTCACAACACAAAATTTACTATTTCAACCATTTTAAAATGTACAGTTCAGTCTCATTAAGTACATTGTCAGGCAACCATCACCATTATCTCCCTCTAGAACTTTTTCATCTTCTCAAACCAAAACTCAGGTATCATTAAACAAAAAGTCCCCTAACTCCTCACCTCTACCTCCTGGTAACTATTCAACTTTCTATCTCTATAAATTTGATTATTTTAAGTACCACATACAAGTGGAATTATATTATATACACACACACACACACATACACAATAATTATATCCTTTGTGTTTGGCTGATTTCTCTTAGCAAAATGTCTTCAGGATCCATCCACATAGCTCATATTTTGATTTGTTGAATCCTTTTAATTACTTACGCAAGGGGATGTTCTGGTCCTTTAAGAAATAAGGTTCTATCATTTGTCCAACATCAATGATAGCCGCTAAATGAGAGAAAGAATTCAGCAAGGAGAGTCCTGGGTGAGTGAAAGAATTAGAGCTTGGAGGCAGGCACAGAGACATGAGATGTACCTTCTGCCTAGTTTAAAGTCATTCGAAAAGAAACAGAAATGAGAAACATGAGAGAGAGAGTAAGCAAGTGACAGGCAAAGAGAGAGACAGACAGATACACTAAGAAAATGATAGGAGAGATGGATTAAACTGAGAAAAACTAAGATGTCCTTAAGACAACCTTGTGCCCAGAATAGTGAGTAGAGAAATGCAAATGAGGTATTGACATGTATATTGTAGAAATTAATTGGTACACACTGGTATAGATGAGACCTTGGGGCAAACAGTACAGAAAGAAAAGCAAATAGGGTAGTAAAATGTATGTGTCTATATTGCCATTTGAGAGACACTTTATTACACTTGAGATTTACTTTTATTCTATATAGTTACTGGCCTCAATTTCTTTTAGGCTATTGACAAGAAATGAATTTAGAGTTGTCTGATCATTCCAATGGTTTCCTTCCAATAATGACCACTGTTTTCTACTCCAAAACAGAAAATGTCAACACTTGCCCATAGGAGGTAAAAATGTTATCTACATTCATTTCAGTTTTTAAAACTGCAATGTACAACAGTTTCCCAATCATTTGTGAAAATACTGTAAAAACAGAATTTATGAAGTAAATTATTGGGAAGAATACCTGGTCAAGCAGTTCATAAACATCCAAGTCTCATTCTATTTGGGGCTGCCTCCTTGAATCAAATCCAATGTTGAATTGTTGAATTGGGAGCAAATAATAGAGGTGAAATGTGGTTGGTTCCTGAGAGCAAATGAAATGCTGCTTTCTGATGAGAATAACTTTTTCTATAACTCCTAAGGAATAATATATTGCAAAAGGTGTTGGAGATGAATACAAATTAGAGCAAAAAACTGAAATCTTCAGAGAATTCAAGATTACATTTATACTACTAATAATATTGAATGGTTAACTGTTAACAGACCTCTCAAGGACGGTAACGGATGAAAGAACAAACAAAAGTAATTTGTTGCTTTCTCACTATTAGGTTATAGACATTCTTCCATCTAGACTGATATGATCTCCAGTGGGGATTGATTTATTTCTTCCACATTCATGACACTCTCATTCACAACCAGGTGTAATGGCTTCTTTTACCTCTATGGGGAATGGCTGATTTATGCATAGACATTTGTTCAATAACCTTTCTTCAAAGATTGATGTTGTGAAAAATGAAAAAAAAATGTGAAACTTTTTGACATTTTATTTTAATGTAATTTAGAAAACCATGTAAACTGCAAATGGACCTCATGTGGAATGAAAATCACATGCTGATAATCTAAACTATTTTGAATACTATTAATCTTTCATTAATACCTGGAAATTTTTCTTAGCAGAATTATGAAAGGCACTAGAGAGACTCTCATGAAGTTCATTTTAAAAATAATTTGTAAATAAAAGACTGGAGAGTTTTTTATTTGATCCCTCCAATCCACAATGTCTAAATTTTCCAACAGGAAGAGGGGACTGCTACCCATCATGTAAAGGAATATCTTTATTTATTTATTTTGCCTAGAGACTCTGCTTTCAAAGACCCCTAACCATCAAGAAATCTTTGAATGGAGGAAGAGAAAGTGATGTGAAATTTTCTGACTTTCTGTGATCAAACTTTTTCTGACTTTCTCTATTCTTGTTTGGAGAAGAAAGCCTGAAATTATATAGATCTTGTCCAGGCTCTGCTGGAGTTTAAAGAAAGCGAGTGAATAGTCTCATACTTCTGGCTATCTTTACCACTACTCCCTCAAAGAATGAATTAAAAATTATTTTATTAATTTTATTAACATATCTATAAGCCATTGATGTGACTTCCAAATGTTGGTCAGACCATTTGAGAAAAATAAACTACTGTTACCAAAGTGTATTTCAGGGAATTTCAATGTCTTGTGTCTGACTGAAAGAGAAGGGTCGCAAGCCAATTGATTTCCCCAAGGAGGTCATTATAAAAGGCAAGAGGTCTCTTTTCCATTTTCAGTGTAGAGTGTTTATTCTCAAGAATGGGAGTATTAAGGTTTGTTTGTACCTGAAGACTTTGAAGAGCTTTTCAAACATGAGTCAATATTGACATTTAAGAACTAAAATCTACTAAAGATTATTAATTTTTTCTTGGTTAGAAAAGATGAAGCTTTTAAAAAAACAGAGTTTCAACACTCATGGTAGCCAATATTTCTGGCACGGTTTCATTAATTCATTCATTTCTTATTAAGGAGTTTCTCAACCCATATGAGGATTGAGCTCTTAAGCACTCTAGAGTGAAAGACACATTACAAAAATTTACTTATAAAAATGTATATAATATATCTGATAATAGTAATAACATAATACTAGCTATGTTTACTGGTTGCTTATTATGTATCAAATATCATTTTATAAACTTCACATATATCAATTCATATCACCCTCACAATAGCCTAATGGCATAAATGTTATAATTTCTCTTGATTTATAGCTGCTTAAATTGATGGCAATTAAGAAATGTGTCCCTGGTCAGTAAGTATCAGAATCATGAGTCAAACCCAGGCAGTCAAGCTTCAAAGCCCACACTACTAAATGCTATCTTCTCCAACCCTCTAAAACAACATAGAAAGCATTAAGTGTTACTTAAAGTGCAAAGAAATGCCTCTGGGAATTGAGAAGGAGACAAGATGTCTTCTAGCTCTAGGACTCAGGGAAAAGGGAAGAATGTGAATATGACTTTCCTTGAAAATCAGGTTGCATCTGAGTAAACTGAGATGAGGAAAAGGATTCCCAAGAAAAGAAAGAAGTCATCAAAGACACAAAAGTATACAGGCTAGCTGTGCGATTTAGTAGGAGTTAAGGGTGCACAGGGACTTCCCAGGCTGCTCAGTGGTAAAGAATCCACCTGCCAGTGCAGGAGACTCAGGTTCCATGTTTGGGTCGGGAAGATCCCCGGGAGAAGGAAATGGCAACTCACTCCAGTATTCTTGCCTGGGAAATCCCATGGACAGAGCAGCCTGGCAGGCTATAGTCCATGGAGTCGCAAAGAGTTGGACACGACTCAGTGACTGAACAACAATGACGACAAAGGGTGCATGGAGAGGAAAAAGAAGAAACAGGATAGGAAATTGAGTTTGAGGGCCAATCCTAGTGGGTCAGGTGAAGGAGTTTGTAGAATATTCTGAGGTCTTTGAGAAGTCATAAAAGTTGTTTGAACAGGGGAGTCATATATTCTTTCATTCACTTGATGAATATTTATTGGCACCTGTTATGTGCTGAAGGCTTCCCAGGTGGCGGTAGTCATAAAAAATCGGTCTGCCAATAAAGGAGATAACAAGATACGTGGGTTTGATCCCTGGATTGGGAAGACCCCCTGGAGGAGGAAATGGCAACCCACTCCAGTATTCTTGCCTGGGAAATCCTATGGCCAGAAGAGCTCAGCAGGCTATAGTCCATGGCATCACAAAAATTTGGACATGACTGAGCACATGTGTGTGTGCACGCACACACACACACACACACACACATTATGTGCTGGGCACTGTCTCAAGCAATAGGAATATATAAGAGAATAAAGTGGATAAAATACCTGCTCTCATGGAATTTATCAGGTAGTTACAATAAAAACTGTTTTACAAAGCTTAATTGAAAATGGCAATCTGCAAGTTGGATTGGAGCAATGCAGGAAAGAGTGAGGGAACGTAAAAGGTAATGAGTATAAATCAGAGTGGTGGGTAAGTGGACTGGAGAGAAATGAACAGGTGTAAAAGATTAGAGATGCAAAACTGATAGAACTTGAACGCGAACTAGAAAAGTATGGCAAGTAAGAAGGCAATGTAGATAGAAATGACTATTTGGTTTGAAATTTCTCTGACTGAAAAGATGGTAGTGTGATGAATGGCAGGACAGTTGATTTTCAAAGAAGTAATAATAGCTAAATTACTGAACTGTCATAATTTTACCCTCCTTATCTGAATACGGAAATAATAGTACCAATACCAGAGCTTTTCAGTGAGAATCAAATTAGAGAATGAAAGTAAAAATGATTTGCCAATTATAAACATGGAACAATTTAGTTATTATTATCCTTATTAATATAATTTTAGTCAGTTGATTTTAAAGCATATGATATTAAGTCTACATCTTTAGTTTGGCTTTTCTCTAATGCTAATTCATAACATTAATAAGAATCTTTCACTTGAAGCTTTTTCAAAGTGCTTTAAAATTTTTATTTATAAGAGCCTCACAAAAGTTCTGTGGGGAATAAAAAACAATGGTTATTAGGGTCTATCAAAATTCAGTTTTCAGTAGGCATACTGTCTTCTTACCTATATGGGCCTTTCTTTTAGTTAGTATGTATAAAATTACAGAATCCAATAACTGAGTTACAAAGTTATTCAAATTAGTGCTTCCCTGTATCATTCCAGATGTTAATAATAGCAAACTGTAATGGTAATACCAAAAAAGTAGGTCCTGAAGTTTCAATACACTGAATTAACATGTTCATATATGAAAGAGACCATGGTAAGATGATTCAGAGTGTCATAACTCTTATAATCAAGTGGTTAAACTCATTGTATTATATTGAGGTGACTGTTTTCCATCACTGGTTAACAATAAATGGATTACTTTCTATATTGTAGGCACTAAAACACCAATCTTGGACATTTGTCCTCATTGACTTTATTTCTAAATTTTAATTATTTTCACTGTTTCTTTTTTGGGTTTTCTCTGTCATCTACAAGGATTTCAGGGTCCAAACTTGGAACATAATTGTTGTTGTTCAGTCACTAAGTCCTGTGTGACTCTTTGCAACCCCATGGACTGCAGCACGCCAGGCAAACATGGTCCACTAGAGAAGGGAATGGCAAACCACTGTAACATTCTTGCCTCGAGAAACCCATGGAACATAATAAATTATTGACTATAGTAAAATAAAAAACACGTGGCTCTTGAATCTATTCCTGAGTACTACCATCCATAGTATTGTGAATGTGTATAAACTTCTTACTGTAGAACAAGAAGTAAATCAAAATGTTCCACTTTTATATAAGAGAAGAAATTAATTGCCCTAACTGGAAAGAGTTTTTCTTGATCTTGGATATATTACCCAAATACTTTTGCGTTCTCCACAGTAAGAATTTTACACCAAAGCTTTGCTAGTTCTTTGCCTTTTTTCATGGTTAAAACATTTACAAGAGTCTTCAGAGCTGTCTTTTTAAATAGCACAAGATGGCATCATTTAAGACCAATTCTGTGCTACAGCAAGTAATATTTTAGTGACTTCTAGATATATTTCTGAATGGAGAAATTCAAGTAACAATGACACTGATTTCTGTGTAATATTATGTATTTTTAATGGAGTCCATGTTGATGTCCTTCAGTTTTATATATTTGACCTATATCTTTCTCCAAATTAGATCCACATTCAAAAGTGCCTCAAGGGAAGTGTTATTTTCACCTTTATTATTCACAGATACCTCAAAACCAGCTGCATTCTTTTTTTGTTATCCATTTAATTATTTTATTTTATTTTTTACTTTTCATTTATATTGGAGTTTACTTGACTGACAACGCTGTGATAGTTTCAGGTGTATAGCAAAGTGATTCAGTTATACATATATCTATTTTTTTTTCAAATTATTTTCCCATTTAGGTTGTTATATAATATTGAACAGAGTTCCCTGTGCTATACAATAGGCCATTGTTGGTTATACATTTTAAATATATCAGTGTGTACATGTCCATTCCAAACTCCCTAACTATCCTTTCCCCTCAACCTTCCCCCCGGTAACTGTAAATTTATTCTCTAAGTCTGTGAGTCTGTTTCTTTTTCATAAATAAGTTCATTCATATCATTTCTTTTTAGATTCTGCATATAAGTGATATCAAACAATAGTTCTTTTTCTCCATCTGACTTACTTCACTCAGTGTGACAATCTCTAGGTCCATCCATGCCGCCGCAAATGGCATTATTTTGTTCTTTTTAATGGCTGAGTAATATTCCATTGTATAATTGAAGAATAAAAACCATATGATTAACTCATTGGATGCAAAAAAAGCTTTTGACAAATTTCACAACCCATTTATGAAAAAACTCTCCAGAATGTGGGCACAGAGGGGACATGTCTCAACATAATAAAGGCCATACACAACAAACCTACCACTAACATTATACTCAATGGTGAAAAGCTGAAGACATTTCCTTCAAGATCAGGATGTCCACTCTTGCCAATTTTATTCAACATAGTTTTGGAAGTCCTAGTTATGGCAATCAGAGAAGGAAAATAAAAGGAATACAAAGTGGAAAAGAAGAAATAAAACTGTCACCATTTGCAGATGACATGATACTATACATCAGATCAGATTAGATCAGATCAGTCGCTCAGTTGTGTCTGACTCTTTGTGACCCCATGAATCACACAGCACGCCAGGCCTCCCTGTCCATCACCAACTCCTGGAGTTCACTGAGACTCACGTCCATCAAGTCAGTGATGCCATCCAGCCATCTCATCCTCTGTCGTCCCCTTCTCCTCTTGCCCCCAATCCCTCCCAGCATCAGAGACTTTTCCAATGAGTCAACTCTTCGCATGACATGGCCAAAGTACTGGAGTTTCAGCTTTAGCATCATTCCTTCCAAAGAAACCCCAGGGCTGATCTCCTTCAGAATGGACTGGTTGGATCTCCTTGCAGTCCAAGGGACTCTCAAGAGTCTTCTCCAACACCACATTTCAAAAGCATCAATTCTTTGGCGCTCAGCCTTCTTCACAGTCCAACTCTCACATCCATACATGACCACAGGAAAAACCATAGCCTTGACTAGACGAACCTTTGTTGGCAAAGTAATGTCTCTGCTTTTGAATATGCTATCTAGGTTGGTCATAACTTTCCTTCCAAGGAGTAAGCGTCTGTTAATTTCATGGCTGCAGTCACCATCTGCAGTGATTTTGGAGCACTGTTTCCCCATCTATTTCCCATGAAGTGATGGAACCAGATGCCATGATCTTCGTTTTCTGAATGTTGAGCTTTAAGCCAACATTTTCACTCTCCACTTTCACTTTCATCAAGAGGCTTTTGAGTTCCTCTTCACTTTCTGCCATAAGGGTGGTGTCATCTGCATATCTGAGGTTATTGATATTTCTCCCGGCAGTCTTGATTCCAGCTTGTGTTTCTTCCAGCCCAGCATTTCTCATGATGTACTCTACATATAAGTTAAATAAACAGGGTGACAATATACAGCCTTGACGAACTCCTTTTCCTATTTGGAACCAGTCTGTTGTTCCATGTCCAGTTCTAACTGTTGCTTCCTGCCTGCATACAAATTTCTCAAGAGGCAGATCAGGTGGTCTGGTATTCCCATCTCTTTCAGAATTTTCCACAGTTTATTGTGATCCACACAGTCAAAGGCTTTGGCATAGTCAATAAAGCAGAAATAGATGCTTTTCTGGAACTCTCTTGCTTTTTCCATGATCCAGCAGATGTTGGCAATTTGATCTCTGGTTCCTCTGCCTTTTCTAAAACTAGCTTGAACATCAGAAAGTTCACGGTTCACATATTGCTGAAGCCTGGCTTGAAGAATTTTGAGCATTACTTTACTAGCGTGTGAGATGAGTGCAATTGTGCAGCAGTTTGAGCATTCTTTGGCACTGCCTTTCTTTGGGATTGGAATGAAAACTAACCTTCTCCAGACCTGTGGCCACTGCTGAGTTTTCCACATTTGCTGGCATATTGAGTGCAGCACTTTCACAGCATCATCTTTCAGGATTTGAAATAGCTCAACTGGGATTCCATCACCTCCACTAGCTTTGTTCATAGTGATGCTTTCTAAGGCCCACTTGACTTCACATTCCAGGATGTCTGGCTCTAGGTGAGTGATCACACCATCCTGATTATCTGGATCATGAAGATGTTTTTTGTACAGTTCTTCTGTGTATTCTTGCCATCTCTTCTTAATATCTTCTGCTTCTGTTAGGTCCATACCATTTCTGTCCTTTATAGAGCCCATCTTTGCATGAAATGATACTATACATAGAAAATCCTAAAGATGTTACCAGAAAACTGCTAGAGCTCATCAATGAATTTGATAAAGTTGCAGGTACAAAATTAATACACAGAAATCTGTTGCATTTCTACATTCTAACAATGAAAGATCAAAAAGAGAAATTAAGGAAGAATTCTATTTATCATCACATCAAAAAGAGTAAAATAATCAGGAATAAACCTACCTAAAGAGACAAAATACCTATACTCCAAAAACTGTAAGATGCTGATGAAAGAAATTGAAGATGACACAAACAGATGGAAAGATATATCATGTTCTTGGATTAGAAGAATCAGTATTCTGAAAATGACTATACTACCCAAATAAAATTACAGATTCAATGCAATCTGTATCAAATCACCAATGGCATTTTTCACAGAACTAGGACAAAAACATCTTAAAATTTGTATGGAGACATAGAAGACCCCGAATAGCTGGAGTAATCTTGAGAAAGAAAAACTGGCTGCTTTCTCTTCCTATAACAATTTCTCCTCTTTAATTCTGCAACTCTGTGTCGGCACCTGGTCATCTCAAATGGTAAGCAGTCAGTGACTCCTTGCTGTACCTTACATTTCCCCCTCACCTCTTCCTCCCATAATCTATTGAGTTGTCCAAAAAGTTCATTTGAGTGTTACAGAATAACCTGAATGTTTGGCCAACCCAGTGCATCACAGTGTTAGTTTTTACCTCCAAATAGCTCACATATATGTTTCCTTTGTTTAGCCTCAACATCTTAATGGTCATTTATTGGTTGGAATATTACAGAAATAACTTTCTAACTTTTATTCCTGGACAGGTCTTGTATCCTTCCAATTCATTCTCCTTATAGCTACCAGAGCGATCTTTCAAAAACATAAGCATAAGTCAGGTTATTTCATTTCCTTGCTTAAAAATATGCTGTGACTTCTCATAGAGTAAAAATAGTCCAAACTCTTAAACATAGGTGGAAACAAGGAGGGAAAAGACAGCTAACATACCGAGCAATTTGAGTGCAACGCTCTGCCCCTCTGGTGGGCATTTTACATGTATCCTATCATTTATTTCTCACAAAATTCTGTGAAGCATTATTTTCTTTGTATAGAAGGATATAATTGAGACTTAAAGGTTAGACAACAAGTGGTAAAATAAGTGATCTTTCTACCTACAAGGCTCATACTCTATCTACTCTATCATGCTGCCTTTCTACATGATTTAGCCTCAGCTGATCTTTCCCATCACATTTCTTATAATAATCATACCCCAGCCACCCCAGCCATAAAGAAGTACCTTTTGATTCTTAAACTACCCAACCGTCCAGGACTTTCAATATGCTGTTTCCTATGCCAGAAATCCCTTGTTAACTCTGTGCATCTAGCTCACTTTTGACACATTCTTCTAACTTTCTCTAAACAGAAGTTCTCAACCTTGGCTGGACAGGAGAAGCATGGACAGGACATGCTGTGATCAATGCAGTTTGATTTTCTAGGGGTAGAACCCAGAAATTAGCATTTTAAAAACCTCTTCCAAGACTGAAAAACAGTGTTCCAGGTGAGTTCCCTGGAGACTCTGGCAAGCTTAACTTAATCATCTTCTGTTTTTATTAGACCCTGTCTAGCCCTCTACTGTAACACTCATTACGCTACCGAAATTTTGTCTTAGTGTAACTATCCTCACCACTGAAATGTAAGCATCCCAAAGGCAGAAATCATACTCCAATACAGAGGTTTCTGAATATGTGCTACACACTAGTCCAGTATGTACACAAATACATACACATGCATATACAAATAGCTGAAACCAAAGTTTCACAAAATGATACTGACTCTTATTTAAGAGGGATAGACTCTTGTTATTTTTCTATTCTACTAATTTTATTCCTTTCTGTTAAAAAATGTGAATTGATACTCATTAAATTGATTATATAACCTAGTTCTTTGAACTATGCTTGAAAAACATCTCTCTAATTATATTTGTAATGCTAGTCCTAACCCCATGCTAGACATCTAATGGTGTTTAATAAAGATTTGATGAATTAATCAACATTTTATGGAAATTTAATACATATGTATATATGTATACATTTATATGTTTTGCATATTATCAAAAATGGCAGGCAGATATCACTAGGCAAAATAAAAACATCAAAATAAACTTTCATAATCTTTGGACACCAAAGTGGAAAGATTAAAAAATACATGTAAAACTCAATTCAAATTATAGCAACAGAAAGGGTTGCTATATATACAAAGTGTTCTCTTTTCTAAGAATTAGGGATACTCAGATTACCTCTCTTTTCAAATGTACCAACAAATGTGACAATCTAATTTATTCAGGATACTAATTTTGCTATTGAGGTTGCATTCTTCCTTATTCCTTTGGAATTAATCAGTGGGCCAAAATATAGTGTGAGCAACATTGAAGAAGCTACTTACCCTCAATTTCAACAATGTATTAGAAATTTAAGATAGCTTAATCAATTTCCAGGTATACTCTGATGTACAATTCAAAATTTATCAATCTTTTCTCTCTGGAAGTGTTTTGTTTAGTAGAAGAGTTTTTCTATAATGGCTGGAGGAGGTTGGGAGGAGACACAGGTAAAACAAATGAAATTAGAGGAGGGAGTCAGTTGAGAGATAGGGCCTGAGACAGGAACCAGATCACAGATGCTGCTGCTGCTGCTAAGTCGCTTCAGTCGTGTCCGACTCTGTGCGACCCCAGAGACGGCAGCCCACCAGGCTCCCCTGTCCCTGGGATTCACCAGGCAAGAACACTGGAGTGGGTTGCCACTTCCTTCTCCAATGCATGAAAGTGAAAATTGAAAGTGCAGTTGCTCAGTCGTGTCCGACTCTTAGTGACCCCATGGACTGCAGCCCACCAGGCTCCTCCATCCATGGGATTCTCCAGGCAAGAGTACTGAAGTGGGGTGCCATTGCGTTCTCCAAGATCACAGATGAGGGGACCTCAAATATTAATTGCTCCTTAGTCTCTCTTGCTGAGAAAGAGACCCTAATTATCTTACCTTTATGACCATCTCTCCCCACTGCACACCCATCCCCACATACCTTCTTTACAAGCTGCTATCACAATGATCTCTTAGGGGTGCTTAGAGAATCAGTTAAGATTGGTGAAATTCTTGTGAAATATTAGCAAAGATGCAGAGTCTACCCATTTTCAGTTGGTTACCAATAGTTTTATGTTAGCACTTAGAACTGTGGCCATCTTTACCAATTCTCTGAGGCCCAAAGTAGGAAATGCTTTGGACACAGGAAGAATCTGATACAATTATGAATATAATTCTTCATTTTAAGAATAAATTTTTAATTTAAAACTTTTCAAACTGTCACTTCACAAGCTTCTATATGGCATGCTGTAAAAATACATTGGCTTTAAGATGTCAGTTATACTGTCAGAAATACCAATACTGTATAAGAAAAGATCTCCTCATCCTAAAGTACGGGGACAAATATGACCTTGCTTTTAATAAGCAATGTAAATAACATTATTTTTTCTCATACAAGGAAAAAACTTTAATGGCTTCCAGAGTGGAATTAATCAGGTTAATTCCATTTAGGAAGCATATGTTTCATAATACATGTATGCTTATCAAACCCAGGAATTATAATTATTGCTGGGAGAATTAAACATCCTATGAAGTAGGTGATAAGCAGTGATAGGCAGTCTAGCAAGAGCTGGAGTCACCATATATAGAAAAAATGATTGACAGCCATAGAGAAAAATCCATTTTGTGAAAGTTTTCACCCCCTATCTCCATTCTGCAGCATTTGTATAAAGTAAAACATCACTGCTTTGGGTTGGATAGATATATTGGGATCTGCTGGGAAAGCTGATGTTCTGGCTAGGCATTTGGAATTTCTTTTTTAATATGTAAGCACTATTCTTGCTATATAGCATGAATCATACAAAGAATATAATGCTACCAGCTTCTGCAAATGAAGTGAAAGGCATACCATTACACTTGATTCCTTCACACGTATTATAGAACATCCCTTTTGTTCAAAATTAAAAAAAAAATTTTTTTTCAGAGGGGGGAAAAAAAGCAAACACTTCCATTTAGCTGAAATATTGAAACTGCATGTAATTTCCTAAGGTATGTAGTTTTATTTATTTTCAAGCTGTTGCTTTTAAACCCCAGTATCTTGATTCAATTCTATCAGCTGAAATGTGCTGTTAACAGTAATCAATAGTTTCAGTAGTTTAGAGCTTTTACCATGACATCTTCAAATCTTTCATCAAAAGGCCATTATTCAACCATCTAACTGAAAATCAGAGCTGGCTATAAATGTCATTCCTATCCATAAAATGTAGTTTCAACCTCAGGCAAGTGGAATTTATAGAAGACACAATATTAATAGAGAGGGAATGAGAAAGTGGTCTCTGTTTTAAAATAACATTGGAATCTTAGTCCTATTATAGTTAAGAGAAAAATGGTATGTCTAAGGTTTTCAGGAACTCTAAGGGAATTTTACATGGTTTTTAAGAATAAATAGATTTTTTAATGAGTAATAGAGAATAAGCTAAGAAAATTTCCTCAGCATAATTTCCAATTGTTTTTGAAGAGATTAGAAATCTAAGCACAAAATGCACTTTATTCTCCACGCTTTCATAAAAAACATAGTTAGGAAACACTGCAATTTTTTCCTATTGATTCAGAATCTTGCCGTTTCTCATGATAAGTTTCAGTATGAATTTTTGTTGTATAAGTACTACAGATACAAATATAAAATGTATAGGAGATAGATGGATGTATTCTTGTTTTGTCTTCAACAATACTTGTTCATGAATTTAAGAAATATTTTATTAAATCCCTATTACAAAATTGAGTCACTGGAACAATCTTTAATTTTGAAAAGAATCTGCTAAAAAAAAATCCACTTAAAGTTTTACTCGTTATTTACCATAGCTGATAGGAATATGTGAATCCACATATTTAAAACTCTAGGGTGGCTTTATGGGCATTTACAAGCCAAGATAAATTTTTAAATGAAATATCTTAAGTCAAATACGTTAGCAGCATATTTTCTAACCATTTAGCTAAGAGTGACCAAAAAAAAAAAAAAAAAAAACAAACCTTACACCGCATTTACATCCACAAGCCATAGGAGATACCTGTTTAGAACAATACCTGGCTTTATCTATGCAAACTACCTCCAAAAGATCAAAGTAACTCCACACACATTGTGAAGGAGCAAGTGGGGTCTGAGGAGAATCAGCAAGAATGAGGAATTCTAGGAGCTATAAATTGCCACTGTCATCTACTCTATATACAAAGTAGATCAGATCTCGTATCAAAACGGAAGAAAAGAAGGAGAACAACAAGGAGAGCGAGGAGAAGAAACTTTCCTCACTATGATTTGATTTTGGAATTGTTTTTCAACCTGGAATACACTATCACTTTTTTTGCCATAATTTTAAAATATTAAAAAACTGAAGTTAGGCCTAAAAATGGATCATATTATTCGAACACTCCAAAGTTTCTTTGTGGTACTAGTAAAGTTCTTATTTCAAGTCAGAAAATTCGACTCTACATAACAAAACTCCAATATAGGTCAGGAAAACTCTATCATGTCCCCAAAGTATTTAAATATCAGGAGCCTTCCTGAACTATAGAATATGATTCACACCAAGATTTCAAGTAAATAAAACAACCTGAAACTTCTGTTTTTGCTGTTTATGCATATGAAATTTTATAGCAATAATTTTTGTTTCTAGGAAAAACAATTGTCTGAAAATTGTGTGATCATTAACCATGACCAAGTTAGCCATCTCATTTTTATTTTCACAGATTATGTTAGGAGGAAACCCACAAAAGGCCAGATTAACATTTCAAAATGTATTGGAAAGTAATGAAGGGAAACTGATTCAGTTAGCAACGCTAAATAAAACAGACAATTCATACAGATGCTTTTCCTGTAAAATATTAAATAAACACTAAAAAATGGCAACTTTTTCAAATTTAATAAACCAACCCCTAATTCCTTTTCTCTGAGCAAAGTTTCTTCTTATCAAAGCTCCAGCTTTCATGCGCAAATTCTTCCTGGTCAAAACCACATACTATTTAGAAGACTGGGGTGTTAAATGAAATAAGAAATGATTTTTTGCTTCTCCCTTTTTCTTCGTCTAGCCCAAAAGCCCAAATATATAAGGCCACATAAAACCACTACTTTTGTCCACAGCATGTCAACTACAAAGACAAATGCTGAGGATTCTTTGCTGATATTTCAATTCACAAGTTATAAAAGTAGAAACGCTTGACTTACCTGCCATTGTTTCATCAGCTCTCTTACTCCCTTGGAGTCTTCTAGAAGCCTTTCCTTATGGGTGGCATCCTGCAGGACGTTGGCAGTTGTTTCAGCTTCTGTAAGCCAGGCAAGAAACTTCTCCAAGTCCAGGGGGAACTGTTGCAGTAATCTATGAGTTTCTTCCAGAGCAGTCTCTCGCTCACTCACTCTGCAAAGGAACAAATGTCCAGATGCAATTATCCTCAAATATCAGAATGGTGCAGCCAGTGAATCCCACAAAAAGAGCAAAATCAAAGGGACTAAATCATAACATTGAAGCAAATGTGAGTTGCTGCTAAAACTCCACTTGAAAACATCAACCACTAGAATAGCGTGTGTGTGTGTGTGTGTGTGTGTGTGTGTATTTGGACTTTTAGACTTTTGAAAGTTCATTTTCCAAAAAATTCTTTGTTTTAAAAAACATTTTGGCTGGTCAATTTTGAAAGGTTATTTTAATATGTGGCAAAAGTTGAAACCAATCTCTATAGGTAAAACCCTAAAATCTACCATGCTTATCTTTAATGTTACCTGAGGCAGAGAACCATGATTAAATAGGCCAGGAGAAATGCAAACCTACAATAGAAAGTTGAACACTGGAGGAAGAAGGAGAAGGGGACTGGAGAACAAAAGGGAACAAAAAGATTAAGAAGTAGAAAAACTACATATTTCATAGCAAACATTGTGCAACATGTAATCTGCATAACATCAGCGTGTTCTAATAGTTCTAACTATTGTATTAGCTTCCTTTTGCATTACCTGATGGTCATACAACTAAGAATATTTTCCAAAAGAAAAATTTTATGGGCAATGGAAAAAGTAGAGCTTAAAATCCAGACACATTGGGTTCAAATCGCAGTGTCCTCCGCCGAGTGTGATACAAGTTACTTAACCTCTCTGATTTCTCATCTGCAATGCATATTGTTGTATTGATGAGGCTGAAAATACAACAGTGTGTGTAAAGCTGAGTGCCTCACACATTATGAGTCACATATTATAGTTGCTCAAAAATGTGAATTCCCTATGCCCACATTCCATTCTCATTGCTCTAATCTTATAGAAGGAGTGAATCAAATTCCCTAGTGACACAAAAATCCACAAAAGAGCTATTCATATTTTCTGACAATATATATAATGCATGTATTGTGGATACACACACGTATGCCCTCAGCAAACATCTACATAATAGTTACTTGGGAAGGAAAATTGCCTGAGGCAGTAACAGCCCCATCTAAAAAGATTCAGGTAAATTTTTTCTGCAATAAGGAAATTAGTACTCTATTTAAATGTCGTATTTGCCTTCTATTACTACACAAACACTTTCTGGGATTCAACATAAGCTAAAAATGGATTTAAAAAAAAACTGAACACTTGAATATGATACACACTGCTTGTTAAGATGTGATTGTCAATAATTATGCAAAACTGCAATTTATTTCAGCAGCAACTTTATCATGGGATGTGCAAACCAGGCAATAAACAACTCCTGCCGAGCCAGCGGCAGCAAAGCCCCCGGAAGAGCTGTTTATTCATCATGGGTGAGGTTTTTGCTGAGCATACAGTCTTCCACAGTGTAGTTTTGGTGCTCATACTGGATAAAAATCTTCTGTCTGCATTAACTGGTGGAGGGGAGAATAGGTTTATGAGGGTGCAGCAACTGGAAAAAAGGAAGCATTGCACTAAGCTATTTATCAACTCCTAAATAAACTTGAATACCACACAATTGAAAGGTAGCCCGGTGCTCTGGTTGGGCAAATCAGTTAAACCTCGTGAAGTTCGATGGCTAGCCTGAACTGCTAGTTCCTTGCTTATTTAGTTTTCAGGCAAACTATTAATGCAGGGAGAAAGAGCAAAGTATCTTTTATTATTTATTTAGTATGATTTAAAAATTCAGAACCGTTGTGACAAAACTGAGAAACGTAAGGTTATAATCTAGTGTGAAACATACAACATACAGGTTGAAGCCTGTGTAATTGCTAACGTTTGACCATTTCTGACCAACAAATGGGGCAATTTCAGCCAGTGCTAGCTAATATTTTAGGTTGGCTTGTACACTAGAAATCACTAAGATTTACTCCACCTCCAGCTCCAAATTTGGCATAGAAATAAGCTGTCACATTGCAGGAGACAAACGCAGGGTTAGACACTGATGTATTTTCTAACATATTCCAAAGTCGCACAAAATAAAAGGGGCAGTGTGAAACTCCCTCATGGCAGAGAATTAGATACTGTGCATTTTATTATCAGCTTCATCATCATGATGAGCTGTGCTTGATGCATCCCAGCTTCTCTAACCTTAAAGAGAAACACCACTTACCCTTGGCTTCCAGAGAAAGTAACTAGTAAATAACTTTCTAAGAGTTATTTGGAAAATGTGATGCACATAAATCAGATGAAAGTGTTCTACCGAGACAATGAAATTTCCAGCCCAATCCTACCACCAAGGTCGCTGCTTTGTAAATTAGGCCCTTAGGGAAGAGCAGTAACTCTTTCAGGACAGTAAGGCACCGTTTTCCTAAACAACACCCTTGTGGCCTGAAATATTGACAACATCGGGTTGAATATTTTCCAATTTGGAAATACGTTAGACAAAATTCAGTGGCAGCAATGGCAGAAAATCTCTTCAATCAGAGGTGAGACTGTTATCTCTGGCTTGTGTGGGAGATTTAAGGCTGCATCCTTTTTCCTGAGATCCATCTATGTACACTAAATTCTTAAATTTTAATTGTGCTAAGTCTAGACTAGATGAGTCAAAGGTACTTGTATGCCATATTTGTGCATTCAAAATACTTTTGAATATATACCATACTTTAAAATTTTCCATAATCGCATGCCTTTAAATGACTTCTATGATAAACAAAAAATGTAGCAATGAGAATCATAAATAAAAAATTACCTAGAACAAAACTAAAGACCTCGAACATAGATTATTATTTTTAATGATAATATCCAGGTTATCAAATTATGGACCCTGGAGAAAATTTGGCATGAACTTTAAAAGTAACAATGACCAGATTATCATAAAATAGTAATAATGTTTTACAAATATAATTTACTGCATCAGTTAAGTACTTTTTTATATAACAAATTTTAATTATCAGCAAGTCCAGGTATAGAATGCACAAAAATAGCTGAGAATTTGATGGTATATGGAATGGGATGCTGACTTCAAAAGGTTTTATTTCTGCTTATAAGGACACCATTCTCCATAGGTAGGCAGTGTGCTGCAGTGGTTCTCAAAGAATGTTCCATAGCCCAGCAGTATCAATGCCATCTGAGAACTTATTAGAAATGCCAATTCTCAAGCCCCACCCTAGACCTGCTGTATCAGAAATTCTGTGTGGAGTCCAGCGAGCTGTATTTTAATAAGTCTTCCAGGCAATTCTGATATATGCTCAAGTTTGAGCATCACTGATGCTGGAGAGACCAAACTTTGAGAACTACTGGTGTAGCGGATGCTGTGCTGGGATGTCCAGATCCCTCTTTCAGGACTGAAGTATGTTTTGCTCGCGTAACTCACTGAAGCTAAGAGCCATGCCATGCAGGGTCACCTGAGACAGACAGGTCATAGTGAAGAGTTCTGACAAAATGTGGTCTAGGGGAGGAGGGAATGGCAGACCATTCCAGTAATTTTGCTGCGAGAACCCCATGAACAGTATGGAAAGACTGAAGGCAAAAGGAGAAGAGGGAAGCAGTGAATGAGATGGTTGGATAGCATCACTGATTCAATGGACATGAACTTGTGAAACAGCTGGGAGACAGTGAGGGACAGGGAGGCCTGGCCTGCTGCAGTCCATGGGGTCACAAAGAGTCAGACGTGACTGAGTGACTAAGCAGCAATGTATTTTGCTTTAACTCCTGGGAAAGGGGCTGGATGCAGGCAGGTTGCCTCCAATGACTGGTTAATGTTTGGACTTTTTGTAAAAGTCTATCCCCCTTGCTCCAGCTTTGGACAATTCGGGAGGGGAGGAGGATTGATCGATGTTGAGGTTACAAATGAATTGAAGCCCAGCTTCTCCTTCTGTCCTATCCTGGTTCTTTCCCTTTCTTCTCTCCCAGGTATTCATCCTGAGAGCACTCTACCAAAAAAGAAAGAAATCCCTACACATTAATCACTTTCTCAGAATCTGACCTCTGGGGAACTTGACCTGCTGAATTGTCATACTAAATAAAACTTTGAAAAATATACTTGTTAAAAAATGTATGCAGAGAAATATACAACCACTTGCACAGATTGTGGTCACAAAAGGAGACAGGATGAAGGATTCTCATACTCAGCAATTGAGCCTGAAGAGCTACTATACCTTTGGTTGTCCTTTAAGGAGATCTGTAGATAAGGCATTATCACCAGTTAGAAGCAAGAATCTACTGAAAGGACAAAGTGTTGGAGCTATAAAGCTTAGTACAACCCCCCACGTGCACAAATCTGCATAAAGTGGAAAAATCACAGAAGGCAAGTCTCAGCATCTCCATTTTCTTTTTAAGAACTGATTATCAATGAGGCAATCAGAGTATACCCTCATCCTTCACACACACACACACACCCACACCATGGTATCTCTGAATAAATCTCTAAGGCTCCAGATTTTTACCTAAGTTGAAAATCACTAATTTGTTATGGGTCAACCTAATACACAAAAAGCAAAAGAAAAAAGGGAAGCCTATGACTTTCCAAGGTAAGGCTGAAGAGCTTAATTAATGTATGGACAATATTCCATGATTAGATACATGCAGGGAGAAGGCAATGGCACCCCAGTACTCTTGCCTGGAAAAATCCTATGGACAGAGGAGCCTGGTGGGCTGCAGTCCATGGGGTTGCTAAGAGTCGGACACGACTGAGTGACTTCACTTTCACTTTTCACTTTCATACATTGGAGAAGGAAATGGCAACCCACTCCAGTGTTCTTGCCTGGAGAATCCCAGGGATGGGGGAGCCTGGTGGGCTGCCATCTATGGGGTCACACAGAGTCGGACACGACTGAAGTGACTTAGCAGCAGCAGCAGCAGGGATGATAGTTCATCACTGCACTGTATTAAATGATTATACACACACAAATACATATACACACACATTATATATAACCAAACAGAAACAAACACATTGAATATTTGGGGGGGAAGAAAGGCTCAATCTGATATTTTTCCCAGATGTTTCTGAAAGTGTAACCAACTGGGGAAATTCACACCACTTGGTCTTCTGCTAAGTAACATTTTCATCCGTGCCCTGGTATTATCAGGAAGTAACCAAATAAAATACTCTCGATCTTTCCTTCCCTGTTTATTTGCACTTTAACAACTATCATTTCCTATGATAGTTTTAGGTAAAGTATTACAGGATGATGTGGGTTTTTTTTTTCTTTTTTGTTTGTTAGATATAGATCAGAGAAAATGAGTACCTTAGCAGCAAGCACTTGGACTTTAGGCCAAATGCTGCTCATAGAACCAGAGTTAACCTGAAGTTCAAATTGTCTGTAATCATAACAGATTCTACTGGTTTGCTAGCCAATGAGTTAATTTTGCTTTTGTTTAAAAAACAAGTCTGCATTGTATTTTCATGGGGCAGCTAGAATTTTATTACCTATGGCTATACAGCAGTTTGTAGCAAGCATTCCTTTTAATCTCCAGCAATTCTATTGGCAATGTGCACTAATGAAAAGCATGAATCTAAGCAAAATCCTTCAATAATGCTTGGACCAGTATCCTATTAGTTCCATCTCTAGCAACAATTCTAAGACTATGGCTTTATGTGTCTTTGGAAAATATCTACTTAGATAGATGACCCAGAAGGGTTCTGGCAACTGAGAGAATGTTTCTCTTTTTTCCTCTGTTACTGAACTCTAAGGTGAGAAAAATATTCTGTCCTTTTAATGTAACTATTGACACAGAGTATGAGATGAAGGCTCTAAGCTAGCACAGAAAATAAATTTAAAATCTGTTATCTACAGAACTCTTCAAAAATTTTAAAAGTATGTCCAGATTTATTCTCTCACCATTTCATAAATTAACCTCCCTTTTTTTTTTCTACCTACAGTATGTTTGGTTTCTTCATTTGCTTTCAGTTGGATGTTTCAATCTTTCCCACTGACTTCAACTTCCATACAGGTTATCTTTAAACCCGAATCTCATTCTTATTTCCACATGCCTACCAACAACTCATGCATTAGGTGATGCATGCACCTCGTCTAGATGTATTATGTGCCAGGATTCATGCGTGGTGTTGGTAACACTAAAGTCAGTGAGACATGGACATGGACTTTGACATTGAACACATTCAAGTCTGGTGGAGGAGACCGATATTTAGACATTTATCTATAGTTACAATATGATTCATGATATGAGTTTGGGACATGAGTTTGAGCAAGCTCTGGGAGTTGGTGATGGATAGGGAAGCCTGGCGTGCTGCAGTCCATGGGGTCACAAAGAGTCAGACATGACTGAGTGACTGAACTGAAATGACAATATGATTCAGGTTGTAGTTCATCTGGATTCCCTAACAGTAGCTTGAATATAATACGCATCACACTATATTCATGAACTTCTGTGTCAGTTTCCTTAACAAGTGATAAATCTATGTTTTTTCAACACATTTTTTTTCCCTTTTCTTGTCAAAGGAAGTGGGGATCATTGCTGGGCTTTATCTCAAAATACAGTGATGGATGCTCAACAAAAGTCTGCCTAACTGAATTAGGTTATTGCAAGTTTCATTTTGCTGTTGGGAAGACTGATTCTGAGAGAGCCACAATGACTTTCCCAAAGTTGAACCCAAGGAAGTGGTGGAATTAGGATTATAGTTCAAGTATTGCATCCTGAAAAAGACAGTTTTCTAACTCTGAAAATGGATATTAGTGTCCACTCCTCTCTGATATACTCACTGCAGTCGTAAAAGAAAGGAAAGCGCCGGAAAGTTTATGCTACTGAATCCTGGCCTTTGTTTTGGAGCAAAAATTCATCTCTTTGTTATTTTACCATAAAAGCCATCACTGCAACACATAGAAACCTACTGAGAGGGAAAGAGATTCTCTCACTCCAACTACAGTAGAAAGATCTAGCTGGTCTCTGTTTCAAAACAAACAAACAAACAAAGCCATTTACAATGCAAATTTGCTGGTTTGCCATTCACCTACATATGCATCAAAGAGGTTTTTATCCCCTCTCTCCTGAGGTTTGGTACTAAATTACTCAAACTCTTCAGAGTTAATTGGAAACTATGACCTAAATGTTCCCAAAGTATTGCTGATTACTTCTCAGAAAACTCATTCCCATCTTTTCGTCACCCTAGACAACACAGGATGACTTTTTCACATGTGCAGAAGCAACATACTTGCATGGAAAATAGATTAGTTCTCTAAAGATAAACCATAGCTTTGAAGCTAGCTATTTTCTTCAAAGATACAGACATTCTAGTGAAAAAAAAAAATCACCTGGACTTTATCTTTGGATGGAAAGATAATATAGGTATTATCAATCATGTAAAAAATTTTAAAATACACATTCCAACTCTTTTATTTTTTCACTCTATGGGCATTTTAAAAATTGAGATTTGCACAATATATCATTAGAGAAACAAGCATAATTACATATTTTTTCCAAAAGTATTGGGATATTTCTTAAAAGAAATTAGGAGACAGCAGTAAAAATGCACTTTGTACTGTTCTTTGCATTACTCACTTCATTTGACTTGTGTTTCAGACATTTATCACTGAGAAAATTTGATAAAAATATACAAAATATTACGAACAAGTAGTATTCAAGATACATATATATATATTTCCTACCTTGGAATATTAACGAAGAGATTAACATTCTTTAGTCTAAGATCTGTATTTTATATATATTTTTTACTGATACGATACCTTAAGGTACTATTTTGGAGAAGTTTAATTATAGCACTGTAAAAGACATTTAGAAAAAATGTACATTGATACTGCCATCCAGAAGAATATAATCTTAGATTAGGGTCGGGTTTATAACTGGATACAATTTCTACTCTTAACAAATTCTCTATGATTTGTATAATATGAATCTTTAAGTTGATTTTGGTCACTTGTAATGTTAATCTCTTTAAAAGATGTATTTTCCTGTTTTGATAAGCTAGATTGAGTAGCTTTCTTCTCTTCTAAAAGGATATATGAAAACTAGGATAGAAACCAATTTAAAAGATCATCTCTTTGAAGTCTCATTAGACTGCAGTCAAACAAATATACATTCACATCCTCAATATCTTAGATGAAAGAGAGAACAGTAGAAGTTGTTATATAACATTCAGAAGACAGCAAGGCAAGTTGGTTCAGTTTTCTACCATCAAAAGGCAAACATATAGCAGATTCCCTTTAAAAGGAAAGAAGGCGTTAAAAACATATCATCAGCTGATTATATGAACTTACAATAGAGGTCTCTCAAAGGAATTCAGAAATATGAATGATTTTCATAACTCCTGATATGAACTTCAAGTTCTGGTCTCTAAATATGTGTGACTTTTATTACCTAGTTCCTCACTCAGCACTCTCTTGTGGTTAATAATGCACTTTTGAGAGTCCTTTAAATTCAACATTTATTGCCATAGTATTTTGCACTAAAACAATGCTCTTTAGTTTTCAAGCTTTTCCACATATATCTTCTTCTTTGATATGTTAAACAACTTGATGAAGTTAATGGGGCAGGTTATTATCAGCAACATTTTATAGATGAGAAACATGATTTTCTGAGAGGCTGGACAAGTTACCAAAGTAAGTGGCAAAACGTGAAACATCTAATCTAGTCTGCTCTGACTTTACATCTCAAGGTACATTTGCCAATCTCCTTGTGAAGTAAATATAAAGGATATTCAGTTCAGTTCAGTTCAATCGCTCAGTCGTGTCCAACTCTTTGTGACCCCATAGACTGTAGCATGCCAGGCTTCCCTGTCCATCACCAACTCCTGGAGACTACTCAAACTTATGTCTATTGAGTTGGTGATGCCATCCAACCATCTCATCCTCTGTTGTCCCCTTCTTCTCCCACCTTCAATCTTTCCCAGCACCAGGGTCTTTTCCAAGGAGTCAGTTCTTCGCATCAGGTGGCCAAAGTATTGGAGTTTCAGCTTCAGCATCAGTCCTTCCATAGTAGTATTGTCAAAAGCTCCTTGCTTTCTGTGATTATTATAAGAATTCAGATTATGGTGTATATTTGTGTGAAGAACAAAAAAAGATTATTCCTTTGCTTATCATCTTCAGTTGCCATCTAAGAAAACTATTAAAATGAATACTGCACGTTGGATTTGAAGTAGGTTTGAGGATTTTAACATTTTAAAAGAGGGGATTGTAGGCAGTAATATTTTTATTCTTATGAAATAAAAAAAACATTTAATACATATAGTTGTGACCTTCTCATAATGGTAACTTAGTAAATGTTTGCTAATTATACAGAAATTATCCAGAAATCTGTATCTTTGAGAAATTTTTTACACTAGAAATATCTAACAAGAACACCAAACACTTCACATGTTCTTCCCTAGAAATTTTATGGTAAAATAAATATATTTTAATAAGACCGGTTGAGAAATGAATTAATCTGTCAAAGCGACTCTGTCTTGGTAGATTCTAAAAGAATTGCCCTTGCTCTTTTCATTTTGAATCCTTTTAATGACTTAGATATGATTTATAAGACTTGTAGGATTACAAATAACTTGAGCTAATTAAAATGGATGATCAAAATAAAGATTTAAAGTTTCCTACTTTCCCACTATTAATTATTATGGGGAGAAACTACATTTAAAAGAACTAGATAATTTAGAATATATTGATGGCCTTCTATAAGATCAATACAAATTTATGAAGAATAGTAAAACATTAATGATTTATTTTTTCAATTAAAACTATAACACTAAAGGAATCACTCTGAGAGCTGCACATGCTTTTAAGAATCCTCTTATTTATGATTATATCCCCTACTATTGTCTTTATATCTTTATCATCATCATCCATCAATATCAATTTTTTGTTAATCCCTTGATACAAGGCTTCGTCCCACAGTTCCTGGTATTTAATAGACACTCAATAAACCAAATTAAAGTCAATGAGCCTACTATGAACCACGCATAGCTTCTAAAAGTGAGAATGTTCCAATTCCTTGTTTTCAAAATACTTATAAATAGTAATTATTTCTTGATGTGAATTTATTGAATAATACTTTATATTTGCATAGAATTTTAAAATTTATACATTACCTTCACCTATACTATTTCAGTTGAACCTCAGAATAACTTGTGGATATCTCTTGTTATAGTAGAATTGATTGTATAACAGACTATCACTCAGTTATAACTAATGTGTTTAAAAATAAGAATAAGCAATCCTGTGACCAAAATTATGTTTCCCTTTGTAGAAGCATGGATATTAAATCTTTGGAGCTTATACCTTTAATCAATTTTTTAATTAGCAGTGAAAGTGAAATGGTAGGCTATTTCACTGGGTGACATGTCACATTTGATTGTCAATGACTGAATTTCTGCTACTCTTACATGAAAACAATTTATTTTTTGAAAAAAAAAATGTACTCCTGCAAGGAATGTTAATTCAATATAATTTTAAGTGCATTGCAAAAACAGAGGGCAAAGCAAACAATAACTTCTGTCAAAATGAATCCATTGCTTTGGCAAATTTTCTGAGACCCTATAAGTTTGAGCCTGATCTAGAGATAACATGTACTGAAAGGGACTAAAAAGTCATACTGTCCAAGCACCCATTTGGCTCAGCCAACATACTCTTCCCTTCCCTGTTTTGCATTATTCATAGATTTGAATGGATGCCCTCTCTGTAGCTCCATTCAGGTTCTAACAAAAACATCCAGCATGGGAATTCCCTGGCTGTCCAGTGCTTAGGATTCCATGCTTTCACTGCTTTGGGCCTGGGTTCAATCCCTGGTTGAGGAACTAAGATCCTGCAAACTGTGTGGCGTGGCCAACTAATTAATTACTCAATCAAAGGAAGTGTTCATCTACTTTTAAAAAAAACATTTGTCAGGGATGAGAATAGAACACTATAGCACAGCACCAGAGACCTTCCCTTGCTGCTTAACACTAATCTTTTTTTTTTCCTTTTCTTTTTTTAAAATCTTAATTCCAGACCAGGGATTGAACCCAGGCCCCCAGAAGTGAAAGTGCCAACTCCTAACCACTGGACCACCAGAGAACTCTGGATACTGACCCATTAATGTACATTCTTTGTGTAAAAGCATGAAATGGTTGCTAAACCATCCAATTTGCCTTGCATCTAACCAGTATTTCTCCAATTTAGTCATAGGAAGATAATGAGAGAACCTGTCAAATGCCCTGATGAAATTCAAATAGATGGCTGCATTTTGCTTACCCATTGAAGAAAATTCTTCAATGCAAAAAAATGTTTTGCCTCAAACATATAGGTAATATAGTTTTTTTTTTTTTAAACTGATTGTGTGTGTATTTGTTTTACTAAATTACCTGATTAGTCTCTTCAAGAAATGGGTTCATATTTCTCTCACAGCCTCCATCTAAGAAGCATTCATCATGGTAGCTACAGTAATATCTTCTGTGATTTTAACACAGAATTCAACTGCATTAGTCAACATCTACTTAGAAGGTAATTAACATAGCTCCGAGAGGAATGTCATCATCACCCTTTTGTAGAGACCAGGGCATTTACTAAAGATGGTGGAAATAGATTTTAACTGCAATGATAGTCACAGAATATTTAAAGACTTTTCTAGACAATCAGTTCAGTTCAGTTCAGTCGCTCAGTCGTGTCCGACTCTTTGCGACCCCATGAATTGCAGCACGCCAGGCCTCCCTGTCCATCACCAACTCCTGGAGTTCACTCAGACTCAAGCAGATCTTAAATGTTTGCTGATTTCATTAGTCATATATTGCAACTGGATCACCAAGAAAGAGTTTAGGTTCTCAGAGAATATTGTTATTTCATTAATCAATACATCAGTTCTCATCATGAAAAAATATTTAACCAAATTTTACAGACAACACAACAGAGGCTTTCTGGAAACTGAGGGACAGTTTTGATTAAGTGTTTGAAGAGTGCTACTGGCATTCCATGGGGAGGGGCTACAGATGGTAGACTCCATGAACAAAACAGTGTCCCAAATCCCACAATACTTTTCTATTTCCTTTTGGCTGCACCCCACAGCATGTAGGATCTTAGTTCCACCACCAGGGATCAAACCCACACCCCTGCATTGGAAGTGCAGAGCCTTAATCACTGGACCACCAGGAAAGTTACCCTTTGAATGTCTGACTAGACACTCATGTAGGGCAAGACCCTGTGAACACCTGAACCTAAAACTTAACTCAATTTTACATACATATGGGAGAAGGCGATGGCACCCCACTCCAGTACTCTTGCCTGGCAAATCCAATGGATGGAGGAGCCTGGTAGGCTGCAGTCCATGGGGTCGCTAAGAGTTGGACACGACTGAACGACTTCACTTTCACTTTTCACTTTCATGCATTGGAGAAGGAAATGGCAGCCCACTCCAGTGTTCTTGCCTGGAGAATCCCAGGGACGGGGGAGCCTGGTGGGCTGCCGTCCATGGGGTCACACAGAGTTGGGCACGACTGAAGTGACTTAGCAGCAGCAGCAACATACACATATAAAGTACTTTTGTCAAGATTGTAATAGACATTGGAATTTTCAGAAAAGGAACTGGGTGACAGTAAAAGTCACTCAGTCATGTCCAACTCTTTGCGACCCTATGGACTATACAATCCATGGAATTCTCCAGGCCAGAATACTGGAGTGTGTAGCCGTTCTCTTCTCCAGGGGATCTTCCCAACCCAGGGATCAAACCCAGGTCTCCCGCATTGCAGGTGGATTCTTTACCAGCTGAGTCACCGGGGAAGCCCAAGAATACTGGAGTGGGTAGCCTATCCCTTCTCCAGAGGATCTTCCCAACCAAGGAATCAAACTGGGGTTGCCTGCATTGCACGCAAATTCTTTACCAGCTGAGCTACTAGGGAAGCCCAACTGTTATGAAAGCCCAAGGAAAATTTTACCTAGTGCTGTTACGGATTTTTTTAGAAGTTGTTTAGCATTTTGGAAAATTACACTATGGATGGCCAATGCCACGCACAGTATTTGAGTCCATATACAACACACCAGCGTCACTCCATAATGGTTGATATTGCATTCACAGTGTAGTCAACTAGAACCTTCACTTGTGCTCTAGTGTGATCCTGACTGAATTGCTCCATACTGAAATACATATTATTATAAATGGCTCGTATTTCTCTTAAAAATTAAAAAGTTACAACATCATTTTTTAAAGTATCTACAGGTAGGATATATTATCTATAAATTTTAGTTTATGACTATAAAGAAGGTGTTACAAAGTATTTGTTATAAGAAAGGAAGGGGTTGGCATTGGACCTGAGAAGGTTGAAAACCACGGATACGGAGCTACAGGGAAATTTCAAGATGAGAATATTATACTGAAAATAAATAGAATTTTTAAGGGACAGAATGAGAATATTTGCCCTCTGTGTATCCAATCCCTGATCCTAACAGTTCCACAGAGAACAGAATTGTATTTTTAAAATTGCTTGCTTTTACAGGCAGCTGTGACTACCAGTGAACCAGAGGTCTACTTCATATACGGACCTGAATTAAAAACAGCCAGGCCTTCAGTTAGTTCAGAGCCCAGGTTCTTGATTACATTTGACACAATAATCATCATCATATCTTAAGACTCAAATCAGCCTGACAGTGCTCAACTCAGGGCTGCTTCTCCCAATTAGCTGAAAATTGCAGCCCAGCTCATCTTCTAGGGGAGAAGTTTACATTTACAATTTTGCTGTGTTGAAAAAGCAATGAACATGACAGAAAGAACAAATCAACTTTCTAACTTGTAGAATAGCTATTTTAAGTTCACTAACTCTGGAAAACCTGTTTTCACAGGAATGAAAAAGTAGAGACATTTTGTTATTATTTTTTTAAAAAGCTACACAAAGTTTAACAGAGTCAGAGTTTGAACTACAAATGGGGGCATAAAAACACATTGTGAATATTTTTAAAAAATTATGTCTCACCCCAAATTATTTTCCAAATGAGCTTTCAAAAGGGACAATCTTTTATGTAAAAGATATATTAAAATAATTTGCAACTAGTAGATAGGTACCTATCATTTGAAAATGAAAAGTTCCTAGATATCAAGGTCCTAAGGAATGAATTTACAATAAGATGCTAACTGGAGAACACTGTTAGTGTGACATGAGTATTATTCTATGTATCTGGCTCAAAATCATTTCTCTATTTCTAGGATAAAATAATTGAGGAGGCTTTTGTGTATTTTATTTTCCTAATTATGATACCTTTTGACGTGGATCAAGGCAGTTTGCATATACTATGGAAAAAGTGCACAATAGCAAGGTAACCTCCTGTCATGGCAGCATTTAGATGGCTGTGCCAAAGATCTGCTCAGAGGAACAACACTCTGATATGTCATTTCTAAGTGGATAAAAGCTTAGAGTCAGAAGAGAGAAATATGAGACAAAGACCGGGTCTAGAAAAGTAAAAATAAATAAATAAATAAATAAATGCTGAGAAGCAGAAGAACTGGAAAGGCAAGAAGATGTTGAAGGGGCCTGAGACAAGGATTTTCCAGCCACCGGGGATGGGGCGATACATGGGCAATAACAGGAATATAAGACCTGACAAAGTGTGAGACCCACTGGAAGTAACTGCTGAAAATAATGGAGAAACCATGGAAGCTAAAGTGGAGATCAAAAGGAATAGGGAGTGAGGGAGGCAAAGATGGGGACAGGAGCACAGAAAAGTGACAGAAATAATAAGAGAGGAGGCATATTAAAGGCAGTGCTTCTTTGAGTTTTATTTTTCCCAAACATCCCTGTTCGCCCAAAGGTGGGCATTTCTTTTAAGACAAACCATGTTATGAATAGCCTTAGTTTTTTGTATACCCCTAAAGAAGAGATAATATCTTTCTTATACTACAGCTATATTTATATGGGATTTAGGATGGATTTTTAAAGAGTAGTTTTTGATGCAAGTTTTAACCATTGTGTAGGAAAGACGTCAAGGCTGAATGAATGAGTGTTCATTTTTATATACATTCATTTACTATATATATACTATACACACATGAATGCTCAGTTGCTCAGCCGTGTCTCACTATAACATCATCTAAATTATTTTGCCCCCAATTTTTATGATACGAATTATTGGGAAAGGATAATGTTAATGCTTATTGATGAATTAATTGATGTCTTTCTCCTTTAAGATTAGTCAACAATCCGAGTACTGTTGAGTATTGTAAGCAACTTTTCCATAGACTCTGTTTTCTTTTGGAAAACAAAGTTCCCATTTTCTGTTGTTTAGAGTAATTAAATCTTTGAAGAATTTGTTTTTGAGCTTTAGGGGAAAAAAAAGTCCTCAAGTAAGCCAGCATTCTTTAAAATTATCTAGAGAAAACTATACATTCACGGTTTTAAAAACAACACCATCCGCTGCTAGTATCCTGAGGTTAACATATACATAGCAAGGTTTGGCAAAAATAAAAAACAATAAGAGATAAGCTTTAGTAATGAAATCAACACATTTGATTTTAGCCTGTCATTACCTCAGTGTGTTTTTTCAAATTCTAGGAACCAGAGTAATAAGGAAATGGAATTAGAAATCCTTTGAGGGACAACTACTTAAATTATGGATACCAAGTTGTAAAGCGTCTGGCTCATTCTAGTACTGGCATGAGCTTTCTGAAAGAAAAAAAAAAATGCTCTTTAGATTCTGCCATTTAAATAGACCCTTAGGGATCAATCAACTGATCTGCTATAGTGGGTTTGAAGGTATATGCCAGTGATAGCACTGATGGTGGTACAACACTTTAAAACCCCACACAAGTAGATTACGGAACAGTCTGGTCACTTTCCTGTTAATGTTCATTCAGGTAAGTGTAGTTATGCTACACTTGCTCTTGCTTGCCACAGAATGGGAGTTAAATGTTTTTTAATCCAAGTCTTATTTTGCTTTATGAGTCCTGTGAACACAGAGAGATAAAATTCCCCACATCAAAATCCAGGTGAGGGGAGGCGAGGCCCGCTTATAGGATTGACAGTGAATGAGACGGCACCTCTAGGAAAGAGGAATGCCATTCAGAATGGCCATGCTGCTGAGTATGATCTATCTATTCACTTGGTGTTAGTGAAGTTGCTGAATTTAATTTCAAAACTTTTACAGTGATTACTTAGAAATCACTGGCTCTCCAAGCAACTTGCAGAAGTTGAGCCCAGCTCTTTAAGTCCCTGCTGTAATGATGGAAAACACAAGAGTTTATGGCACCTCTGAGAGACCACTGTGTATGTCACTCATGCACTTTCTGCAATAAATGTTGTCAGCAGAAACAAATAATTTGTGGATAAGCTTTTTTTTTCTTTTTCCCTTTCTTATTTATAACATTTGTATCATTATATAACTAGATTCTGGGACTAAGTTTAATACTTTATCATTAAGTAGTTTGAGTTCTTGGAGGAAAAAATGGCTGTCTCTAGAGGTTAAGTTATAGTTCATTATCCTATAAAAATCAAGTGTTTTTGATTGGCACATATGTATCTGATTTTTCATTTGAAAGTATGAACATCATAATTTCACCCACCTGATCATGTTTTTCCTGGAGCATATATTTTAAAGTAGCTCTTAAAACTTGCAACGTGTGACATAATTATTTTAATCTTCATAAAAAATGATCTGCTAAAAATAAAAGTATTGGTATAACCTTGGTCTTAGAACTAAAAATACCACGTTTGCTTTGTGAGTGGAATATGTACTCAAATGACACAATAGTAGTATTAAATAAGTGTGTAATAGTAATTCTACAAAGGGCACATTAAAAAAAAATCTTAGTTATTAACCCAGTGCAAGTAAATTTAAAATTCTGTAGATTCCCTCATTAAATTATAACAGTATGGAAAATTCTTCCTATGTATGTTAGAAGGAACAAAAGCTAGTATTAGTAGAATATTATGTCTCTCCTTAGAGAAAAAGATATTATTATACTTTCCTAGCATATATATTCATAAATATAAATACAAGGAGAATTTTGTTCAGCATCTCTCTCCAACAACCATTGCAGTATCTGGAAAAGAGTGCTTAATTTTTACCAAAGTGACTAACTAGAAAATGAAAAATATAGGTCAATATCAGTCTTCTTCTCAGATATTTTCATTATGTAATAATGACATGTAACTGTCAATGTTTGAGTCTTTTTCTTCAAAGTTAGAATCGAGGCTCTACCAGATAACCCATTTCAAAAGCAAAATTTGGCTAAAGTTTGGAAAAGAGATAAAGAAAAATGGAGAGAAACTTGCTTTTCTAAGAAGAATGGCAAATACTTGCTTAGATGCCCTTTTGGAATCAGTCATATTAATGATGCTAGCAAAGATAGAAAAGAATTAATAAAATTACTTACATGTATGTGTGTGTGTGTGTGTATGTGTGTATATATATATATATATGCATCAGATTTCTTCAAAATATTAAAAAGTAACAAATCACCCTACATGAGAAAATTCTCAAAGAGTTATGGCAGTGGTCCCCAAACTTTTTGGCACCAGGGACCAGTTTTGTGGAAAACAGTTTTTCCACAGACCAGGGTTGGGGCCCCTGAATTAGCAAACCCAAGATCATACAAACGATACTTCAATGTAAACATAAGGAAAAAAAGAGTCTTTCTTCTTTTTCTTCAAATGCAAGAATTTCTGCATCAGAACTGTCACAACGTTGGGGTTTTGAACTTGGGAAAGAAATAGACTCTCTGCATCTCAGTATCCTTTCCTGAGTCATAAATATTTTGATAATGAAATTGGCAACACACACTCAGTGAACTCAAACGTGTGAAATGTTATATTCATTTTGAATGTGGACTAGCAATTGGTAAATGTCTGTCTCCTTGCTTGTTATTTGACAAGAGAGTGCAGAACTCAGCCTGAGCAAGCCGCCCTGCCCTTCTGATTAAGGGCTTGTGGTCAAGGTGTCCTGAGCCACTGGCGTGCCAAGAGGTCTATAAAATCCTGCTAGAACTGCGCTTCTCCAGGTACTCTACTCAACAGCCCTGGCCTCTCCTCAGAGCAGATTGGGACTCTCCATCAAGAATGGTTGCCAAGTGAGAAGTATATAGAGGCTGATTCACACACACCAAGCGCTTGGCTGAGCTTCTAGAAGTGTCTATCTGCCAGAATACATTTTTCCGTTACCAGCAGCAACCTTACAATTAGGCTAAATGCAATCATTAGCAGGTTGCAGATTCTGTTTTGTGTGGGGGATAAAAATCTCTAAGAGTTAGTCCCATGTCATTAACATGTTGATGAGGACAGAGTATCAAGGAGGGTTAATAGAATTTGTTTCAGGGGAAAAAAAATACATATTAGCAGATCCCAGCAATTATAATAGACTCTCTTGCTTATCGCTATTTGCTAAAATAGAGACTTCTTTTACTAAAGGGATCCAAGATTACTTATGTGATTTCTGAATGATTTACCTCCTATTCTCACTGTGGAACGTTTCAGGAAAACAAAGATTCAGTATGACTCAAATATGCTGTGCCAGAGAATCGAGCTTTCTCTTTCTCTGTCATCACTGTCATTGTTTTCATAGTTGTTTTCCTTCTTCTTTTCCTCCTCTTCTTTCATTTTCTCTCTCTCTGATTCCTCTCCCTTATCTATCTACCCACCTATCAATATCTATGTCATCTATCTAACCATCCACCCACCCAGGACAATGTTCTTAAACTTCTAATAGAATATGAAGTGAAAATAATAGATCCAAGGAATAATAGAAAATATGCACGTATAGAGTCCAAAGGTAGAATAGCACAGCTTCCCTTGATTGGTATGCAAATTTATAAATTTATACCCTACTGAAAATTTGCTCTAATAGCACTTGAGAATACTACTTAGGGTAACCTACAGTGAAATGCTCTCCATGCGGCAGCCGGGGCTACATGCTATGTGATCGCTCTTATAAATGCTTATTGAGTACTGAGTATTGTCCCAGTTACTATCAGATCAGATCAGATCAGATCAGTCGCTCAGTCGTGTCCAACTCTTTGAGACCCCATGAATTGCAGCATGCCAGGCCTCCCTGTCCATCACCAACTCCCTCAGTTCACTCAGACTCATGTCCATCAAGTCAGTGATGCCATCCAGCCATCTCATCCTCTGTCATCCCCTTCTCCTCCTGCCCCCAATCCCTCTCAGCATCAGAGTCTTTTCCAATGAGTCAACTCTTCTCATGAGGTGGCCAAAGTACTGGAGTTTCAGCTTTAGCATCATTCCTTCCAAAGAACAGTCAGGGCTGATCTCCTTCAGAATGGACTGGTTGGATCTCCTTGCAGTCCAAGGGACTCTCACGAGTCTTCTCCAACACCACGGTTCAAAAGCATCAATTCTTCGGTGCTCAGCCTTCTTCACAGTCCAACTCTCACATCCATACATGACGAGGAAAAACCATAGCCTTGACTAGACGAACCTTTGTTGGCAAAGTAATGTCTCTGCTTTTGAACATGCTATCTAGCTTGGTCATAACTTTCCTTCCAAGGAGTAAGCGTCTTTTAATTTCATGGCTGCAGTCACCATCTGTAGTGATCTTGGAGCCCAGAAAAATAAAGTCTGACACTGTTTCCACTGTTTCCCCATCTATTTCCCATGAAGTGGTGGGACCGGATGCCATGATCTTCATTTTCTGAATGTTGAGCTTTAAGCCAACTTTTTCACTCTCCACTTTCACTTTCATCAAGAGGCTTTTGAGTTCCTCTTCACTTTCTGCCATAAGGATGGTGTCATCTGCATATCTGAGGTTATTGATATTTCTCTGGGCAATCTTGATTCCAGTTACTATAGTGGCCCATAAGAGTCTCCTAGAGAAATCAGTTTCACAAAATTCTAGAATGTATGCATGCTATACTGCTGCTGCTGCTGCTAAGTCACCTCAGTCATGTCCGACTCTGTGCGACCCCATAGTCGGCAGCCCACCAGGCTCCCCCGTCCCTGGGATTCTCCAGGCAAGAACACTGGAGTGGGTTGCCATTTCCTTCTCCAATGCATGAAAGTGAAAAGTGAAAGTGAAGTCGCTCAGTCGTGTTCGACTCTTCAAGACCCCATGGACTGCAGCCTACCAGGCTCCTCCGTTCATGGGATTTTCCAGGCAAGAGTACTGGAGTGGGGTGCCACTGCCTTCTCTGATGCATGCTATACAGACTACCCTTTTCCTCATGCGTTCCCAAACACACATTGTGTATTCATAATTCATACAGTATAATGAAAGTCTGATTAGTTCTATGGAAGTTTGTTTACTTTGACTTAACCTGATAATGCCTAAACTTTTCTTTTGGGCCTCTTGAGTTAACTAGTTCTGGCAGAGACTCACTTAGGGGAAAAAAAGAGAGAAGAAAAGCATGGGAAGGTGATGATCAGGATGCTAAAGTTAAAGTCATGTGTCTACCTGATGCTTGAAATTATCACACCAAGGCATTACCCAGCCTGTTCTTGAATACTTCTACAATCTTAAGAGGCAGTCTGTTTCACCTTTGGACAGCTTGATCACAAAATTCCTCTCTCTGCTAAATTGAAATATAAGTTCTTAGACTACATTACATGCCTGAATTGATTCAGCCTAACAGCTCCCTAATTTTCCTTTCCTATTGCTCTATTGCAGTATGTGTGTGAGAGAGAGAGAAGGAAAGATGACTGTCACTAAAACCTGTCTTATCTCCCAATTCTGAATGTTCTTGGTTGACACAGTGCAGTGGTTCTCGAACTTTAATATGCATAGAAATGACCTGGAGCCTGGACAGCTTGTTAAAAGTTTTCTGGGCCATATCCCCAGAGATTCTGATTTAGTAGGCTGGTGTAGGACCCACAAGCTCATAGATGATGCTAATACTGCTAGTCCAGGGACCACACTTTGGGGCAATGCTTGGGTAGTATATATACTGATGCTCTGCCAAAACCCATGCTTTTTTTGGTGGGATCACTGGCTGCTAACAGCTCACAGCTGCCACTCTCACTGGAAATTGCCCTCAACTGTGGGTTTTATCCAAAGTTGCCCTCTCCCACGGAGTGACCCAGAACCAGTAACTGGCTGGTATTGGAATACAAAGGCCCAGCTCCCTTGCCTCAATTCAGCACATCTCTGAAGGGAGCTACAACTTCCAGACCTCCCCTTGGATTCTCCCCAGGCCTCAGATTCACTGCAGGGTAGCTTCTCTTTCTGCCCAGTGTTACCTTTGTCACATACTTATACATGTATCTCATGGAAACACCCTCCACAAACCTTCTGCACACAACTCTCCATCTCAGGGAATCTTCTTTTCCCTCTTTCCAGTCTTAAGTCAACTGGATTTTGTCTTTTATGTTATTTTTCTCTTGAACCAATTTCACCTTTCAATATTCAGCCTTCCACCTCAATTTGCTGAAATCTTTTTGGCTCCTGATACTCGTCTACTGTGTTTGCCATTTCTCTCTGCTTTGTGTCATTGGCAAATTTGATAAGAATGCTATCTACGTCTTCATCCAAGTCACTGATGGAAATATTGAAGAGGACAGAGCTGAGATTAGATTACTGTGAAAAGCTGCCAGAACCTCCTTCCAAGTTGATATGTATCCATTAAAAAGCAGTGAAGGGAACATAGGCCTCAGAGACACAGATTTTGGTTTGGAACACCAGCTCTGTCTAAGTAGAGGTCAGCAGCTATACTCACAGCTAAAAAGAACAATGCCATTTTAGCATGTCTGTCTTAATAGGCAACTTAGGTATGACCCACATATTAAACATTAATAAGTCATGTCTTACTACCAAAAAACATAAAAATCATAAATAATTATTATGACTTCATGATGATTATTCACTTAATTTGTCTCAGGATGCAAGTTGTGTTTGACCATTATTGTTGAGTATTTGTTTCATTTAAATATTTTTAAAAAGAAGTTGTGGTAAAATTGATGTTTAATAGCTAATTCAATTTCACTAGGTAGATTTAAAATACTTGCAATATAAAAGAAAAACATAACTCCTCAGGAATTGTATGAGTAGCCATAAATCTATGAAATGTGGGTTAAAGTCTCCAAAGGGGCTTGGATTAGGTCTGTTTGACTTGCTTTCAATGCTCTATGGCATGAAGACACTGGCTGGCCACAGAATGGTCATGAGTACCATATTAGAGACTTGATAAGGGTAACAGAGAAGCTGAATATTATAAAATATTAAAAACACACCACCACTGATTTGAATGGGGAATTGATTTCCCACAAATTTAAATAGTTTTTATCTCTTTGGCTGAATACTGATGCTAGGCAGAATGGCCAGAGCATAAAACATTGGCTGGAGGCATGAAGATACTGCTTTTGTTTCTGATTATTTAATAAGTCACAAGACTTATTAAGAAAGTATTCCTCCTCTCATTTTTTTCGCTTGAAAAGATAATATGTATGCATTACCTCCCTAATAAAAGGTAGTAAGGATTTTTAAAAGGGAAAAAAAAAAAAACAATCTGGGAATGCTTTCAACTGTTACTAAACTGGGAGTAAGTTAAATAAATATAAACAAAATACATTTACCAAACTATGAAAGAAAATGCTAAAAAAAATGTTGATGGTGATTATTTCTCAAGTTTTAAATTTTTCTACAGTTAGTAGATATCCTTTTATATCAGGAGAAAATTGTTTCAAAGTATAGAAGAAACTTTTAAACACAGACCAATGGTATAGGTAAAATATAAAAACACAAAACCAAAAGGCTCAATCTGAGCTTAGAAAATAAGACACATAGATCTGTGGGTCAGCAATGGCACAGAAACACGAAGTAGTATGCAGGGCTGAAGACATGAAGCTGATAGGCTCTAGGAAGTACGTAGTGGCTACCAGGAGTTCAGAATCTACCGGGCTCAAGAAACAACACAAAGAACCTGAGCTGGGCTCTTTGCCTCAATGAGTCAGGGATGGGATCATGCTTCCTAAGTGGTAAAAGGGGATCAAGAAAGAGCTGCTGTTGATCACTACCTAGACATGCTTCAATGACCCCCTTCTCTGGGGGAGGAAGTTGAAAAGAATAAATTCCATAAAAACTCACTAATACCTACATGTTCTGTATATTTTTTACTTTCAGAAATACATATGAATTAATGGTTTATAGAAAGAAAATAAATCCCTATAAATTGAATGAAGCCAAAAGATCCCCAAACTAGAATGACTGTTAGAACTGGAGAGATAAAATCCCAAATCAAATGATGATTATACCTATTTGTCAAAATAACTCATCTTTCTAAAAATAAACTCCAGCTAATTTATAATATTTTATTGAATGTTTTAAAGACTTCGAGAATGATAGTTATGTGGAGACAATGAAAAATGAAAATATAATTGAAAAGTAATATAACAGATGCTGTTGTTAACATTAATGGTTCAATTAAATGAAGCAAGTGAAACTTTCACTCATTTGTTTTACTTTTAGACACCATAATATTAAATGAATGAATGAAGAAAAGAAAGGTCTGCTGGCATCCTATAACTTCACTTTAGGAAACAATTATGTCTTTTTTTTTAATTTTTAGTCTTTTCATGGGTAAATGGTATGAAGAGGCATTTGTAAGCACGTATTTTGGTGTGCTTGGAGGGCCTGGTTTAGGACTGCAGGACTGGGTTAAAACGAACACAGCTACTTGGCTACACGACTAGGTAATTTTCCACACCAGTAAATCACCAATGATATGATTCCAAATGTCTCCCTTTTTATGCAATCCCTGCAAGCTAGAAACATTCTAATTGCTTTAAAGGAAATGACACAAAGTGAAGCAGGCAGTTGCCACCATGAACCTTTTAGATTCGCATGGATCACGACACTCCCTGGCCCAGAGCCCCAAGGTTTGCATTACAGGTATATTAATACATTATCCTATTGTGAGATGGCGAGAATTCTTATGCTTCATAATCATTTGGAAGACAGGGTCTCAGCAGTATAAAAACCATAGTGCCTTATAACTATATATACAACTTTGTCTTGAAGAGCCTAGAGAAATGTCCTCCTATTGCTAAAAGAAGTGTACCTAGAAGAGTTGCTAACCGACTGAATTTTTCAATATACCAAATCCCCTTTAGTCTTAAAAATGGACTAGAAGGTATATTTTGCATGAGAGGGATTAAAAATAGGGCTACTCTAAATTGAGAATTTTGAACTGGTGGCTTTAGGGTCCTTTGTAGCATTAATATTTATGACCATAACATGCTACAAATATAGAATAGGCAGTCTCTGACTTAAGAAGTCATATTTTCAACAAATCTCCTGTTAGCATCATATCATATTCTTCACGTAGCTTAGAGAGCAGCAGCAAATCTTTATCTTCTAAGTTTCTGGAAATAATCCAAAGCCATTTATTGCCCAATATCTGATGAATTGCTTCATTTCATTCAATACACAGACAATTAGTGAATACAGTGTTTGTTACCCCAAACACAAGGTGTGGCTACACAATAATAGAACAGTCTTCTGAAGATCAGAAAACAGTCCCCAAGGAGTTCCAGAAAAGACAGTCCAAAAATGTTTTGAGAAAGGACAGCATTTTGTGGACAGAGCAGAAGACTACTTTATGAAGTTCACATGCCTGTCCCTCTGCTAAATAAACAAACTGACAAACAAGCACACATTGTGGTATTATTTGCTTTTCTTCCCTGAAAATAAATCAATTTTGTTTGTTTCTGATGTTGGAAAAATTGGAGCATGCTTTCGGGAATATATCACCTACGAAAATATCATCCATCAGATTTCAAGAGGCAAAAAAAAAAAAAAAAAAAGAGTGCTAAGAGGAAAGAGAAATCAGAAGATTAGTTTTAAGGAAAATAACTCTGGGGCAGTGTGAATACCAAGTGAGTGTAGAGATTCAATGGTTGGGAGCACAGAGAAAACATGGTCACAATCTACCAGGTATAATATGAAGAGGCTTTAGGATGAGGTGATGAAGAAGAATAAAGAAAAGGCACTAGTCTCAAAAGAAATTTTTGCAGTAGAAGTCACAGAATTTAGAAACCAACTTAATACAAGTATGAGTAGAGAAGAGAGAGGGAGGAAAAAGTAGAAGGTAATTCTTAAGTTTCCAGCATTAAAGACAATCGAGTAATTAAGTTATGCTTTCCCTGAAAACATAGGAAACATGCATTGTTTCAGGGGCAGATAATGCCTTCTACTTTAGACATTTTGGAGCCTGTAGTTAAGGCAGATGGAGATGAATGGGAGGTGGCTGGAAGTATAGTTCTAGAGAAAAGGACAAAGATGTGAGATGGAAAAAAAAACACTGAGGAGTCTTAATGGTAGTTGAAGTTGACAGACAAAGGTAGTTGAAATGTGTGTAGAGAAATAAAAGAGAGATTTAAGAATGGAACACCAGGATTTAAAGGTTGTATACAGCAAAGAGAGTGTACACTGATTATTGTTACAACTCCCAGATTTGTATCTTGGATCCCTATCATTGCCTAGAACTTAAGATTTTATAGCCAGCTATCTACTCCACATCTCCACCTCAATGCTTAATAGACATTTCAAAAGTGACATGTCCACATGTTCCTCCTAAAACATGAGTTACTTTTAGAGCCTCCTCCATCTCAGTGAGTCTTCCATCTTCCAGTTGCTCAGGATAAAAACTCCATAGTCTTCCTTGATGCCTGTCTTCCATACCTAAATCTAAACCATTACAAAACCTTTTGGGCTGTGTCCTAAAATACCATAGAAGTCAACCATTTCTTACCACATTCACCTCATATTCTGGTCCAAATCACAGTTGTCTTTTGAATGAATTATGGCAACAGTCTCCTAATGGTTTCACTGCTTCCCTTCAGTCTGGTATTGCAGAGGGGCCAGAGAAGTTAAAGATGCTATTCCTCTGCGCAAAACCCTCCAATGACTCCTATTTCATTCAGAGTAAAAGCAAAAGTCCATGGAGGGGCCTATAAGGCCCAGTGTAATCAGATTCTTCTCACCTCTCTGAACGCCTTGTCTACTGCACTCTTGTTTGCTTGACCCATTACTATCATACAGGTTTCGTTAAGGTTCCTTCAACCAGCCAAGCATACGCCTGTCTCAGAGGATTTCCAGTTATTAGAACCCTCCTGTACTGTTTTTCTTCCAGCTATCTACAGGGCTCACTTCCTTAGGTTCTTTCAGTTCAGTTCAGTTCAGTTGCTCAGTCGTGTCCGACTCTTTGCGACCCCATGAATCGCAGCACGTCAGGCCTCCCTGTCCATCACCAACTCCCGGAGTTCACCCAAACTCATGTGCATCAAGTCAGGGATGCCATCCAGCCATCTCATCCTCTGTCGTCCCCTTTTCCTCCTGCCCCCAATTCCTCCCAGCATCAGAGTCTTTTCCAATGAGTCAACTCTTCGCATGAGGTGGCCAAAGTACTGGAGTTTCAGCTTCAGCATCAGTCCTTCCAATGAACACCCAGGACTGGTCTCCTTTAGAATGGACTGGTTGGATCTCCTTGCAGTCCAAGGGACTCTCAAGAGACTTCTCCAACACCACAGTTCAAAAGCATCAATTCTTCGGTGCTCAGCTTTCTTCACAGTCCAACTCTCACATCCATAGTGAAAGTGAAAGTGAATTTGCTCAGTCGTGTCCGACTCTGTGCGACCCCATAGACGGCAGCCCACCAGGCTCCCCCGTCCCTGGGATTCTCCAGGCAAGAACACTGGAGTGGGTTGCCATTTCCTTCTCCAATGCATGAAAGTGGAATTTGAAAGTCAAGTCGCTCAGTTGTGTCTGACTCTTAGCGACCCCATGGACTGCAGCCTACCAGGCTCCTCCATCCATGGGATTTTCCAGGCAAGAATACTGGGGTGGGGTGCCATTGCCTTCTCCGTAGGTTTTGCTTAAACCTCACCCTTTTACTGAGATCTTTCTTAACCACCATACTTAAGTAATGACCCTTCTCTTCCACCCCATGCTCACTCATACACACATTCTTAACTGCTTGCCCTCTTTATGTTTCCACATTGCAGTTATCACAATCTTATATCCCATACATTTAACTATTTTAATTTTTAATGTCTGTTTCTCACTTCCTTCCCAGGATGTACGTTTCATGAGGGGAGGGCTTTTCTCTGCTGTATACCTTGGGCCAAGAACTGAGCCTACTGAGCACATACCCAGCACTAAAATATTCACTGTGTGAATGAATTATTAAAATATTTATGATAGATGACACTTACTGAGCTGTTACTATGTGCTAGGCATTGCACCAAGCACTTCATGTTTACTGTATTACTAGAGGAATATAATTGCAAAATAATATTGCTTTGGAAATCAAAGAAGGGAGTTTCAACTAATAGAGTCGATAAACTGAACCAAGGTTAAAATGAAGTCAAGTAGATGGATAAATAAAAATAGGGCAATTAGCTATTATAAAAATTTTTGACAATCTTAACGAGTCCTTGCTTCAGGAAAGTGGTAGTGTGAGGGAAGCCAGACTGAAGTGGGTCAAAGCATAACTGGAAGCTGAAGAATAGGAAATAATAATGTCAATTGTTGCTTTAAAAATTTTTGATGGTAAGGGGGAAACAAGGATAGCTGGATAGAAACGTTGGTATCCTAAAAAAGTTCTTTTAGGATGAGGGAAACTTGAACATGATGGTTGGCTGAAGGGGAGAAGAAAGAAGAAATTGAAAATCCCAGAGAAAGAAAGCAGAATGGTTACTAAAAAAATATGGTGAAAGATGTGAAAGAGATCCAGTACTCAGTTACAGTAGCTCTTTGGTGCACACAATATAGGGCTCAATTTTTTCTCCTTTTTCTTCCTTCTTTAAAGTGAAAAAGAAAAAAGACCTAGAAATAGAGAAGCAAGGAGTGATTTACAAGAGCTTCATTGTTGCCAAAGATGAAGAACACAGATGACAATCCTTCAGCTTTTCAGCTTTTAATTCTAATTATTAACATTTGAAGCATATTATTAAAGTGGACAGGAGAATACTGAGATACAATTTTAGGGATAGTATATATGCATATATATTCATGAATATGCATATACACACTTATACATGCACACAAATATATGTTAAATCTTTCTTAGAACCTAGAGAGATTTCTCAGGTATCTGGGAGCTTTTGTGAAGGGCTGCCAGTCATGCTGAACCTGCTGGTATTAGGACCAGCCCCTCTACTTGATGAGTTTGCTCCTTGCTGAAGTAGCTGGAGAAGTCCTCCTATAGCTACAGACAGACAATTCAGAGTTAATGCTCATTTCTTGTTTAAAGAGTGATCCCGGAATAGAAATAAGGAAATGAAATCTCATGACAGTGTCATCATAAAGTCATCAGCCAGATGGCAGTCCTTGAAATCTAATCCTTAGAGGCTTCTCATAATAATATGTAATATCACATCTAATATCATCTTATTCACCAATTCATATCTATTCACAGAGACTGAAGGGAAAGAAATGAACTTGCAAAGGCCCACATTTCTGGCTTTTTATGTTAACATGGACTCTATACGGCATATGATCAGGAAAACAAAATATTTTCCTACACATGTCACAGTGATGATCTATGTTCTGTTATGAATTGCTAAAGTACAGGATTTACATGAGAAGCAGCTTTTTAAAATATTCATGAATGCTAGATTAAGTCATTTTAGGTCCATGTGGCTATTTGTATTTCTCTATATAAAATGGTAATTAAAGGTCCCATCAAAGTCAGTATAGAATTTGAAGATTCCTCTGGCCAATTAATAAACTTAAATTGAACACTAAACTACAAAACAAAATTAACTTGTTTTTGCTTTTGATTATGTCTTGGAACTACAGCTTGCCAGTATATGATACCAAAGTAAAGTTCTTCTGAGTAATACTTTTTTGTACCTTATTTAACATTCAAAAATTTTAAACTGAAGTACAGATTTTATTGCTTTATGTAGGCTTCCAAATGCACAAAGTTTTTGTATATGTTGAAATTAAAAGACACTCCTTGGAAGGAAACTTATGACCAACCTAGATAGCATATTAAAAAGCAGAGATATTACTTTGCCAACAAAGGTCTGTCTAGTAAAGGTTATGGTTTTTCCAGTGGTCATGTATGGATGTGAGAGTTGGACTGTGAAGAAAGGTGAGCACTGAAGAATTGATGCTTTTGAACTGTGGTGTTGGAGAAGACTCTTGAGAGTCCCTTGGACTGGAAGGAGATCCAACCAGTCCATTCTAAAGGAGATCAGTCCTGGGTGTTCATTGGAAGGACTGATGCTGAGGCTGAAACTCCAATACTTTGGCCACCTGATGTGAACAGTTGACTCATTGGAAAAGACCCTGATGCTGGGAGGGATTGAGGGCAGGAGGAGAAGGGGATGACAGAGGATGAGATGGCTGGAGGGCATCACCGACTCGATGCACATGAGCTTGGGTGAACTCCAGGAGTTGGTGATGGACAGGGAGGCCTGGCATCCTGCAGTTCATGGGGTCGCAAAGAGTCGGATATGACCGAGTGACTGAACTAAACTGAACTGATCCATATGCTGGAAAGTTTCAGTGCAGGCAATGTATCACCATTCAGTGGTAAAACTGGAACCATGGGAAATGATGTAATCAGAATGTTTTCAACAGTTTCTCCTACCTAAGAAGTCTTGGTTACAGATATTTTTCAAAGTCATGACATACTTTTTCCCCCAAACCCAAATATTAATAATTTTTCTTTTAAAATTATGTTTATAGGATTAACAACAAAAGTCAAAGTGTTTATATTCTGGGATAGTTGTAGTTTTTGAGACATTAATCATCAACTCTAGAAAATGGACAAACAGAAGAAGAAGGTACAATCAAGGAAATGGAATAACATGAACCACTTTGAAAGGAAATACTTTTCATTTACAAAACATGCCAAAAACTATTTTTTGAAGAAATATGGTATGCAGTTGTTATATATGTATGCTAAACTGCATAGGGGAATGGACACAAAGATGATCCAAAGCAGGGCAGTCAATAAAACTTTCTGTGATGATGGAAATGTTCAATTTTGCACTGTTCAATGGGGAAGCCACTCACTACTGGTGACTCCTTAGCACATGAAAGGTGGCTGATGAGCTGGAAGAAATGAATTTCAAATTTTATTTAATTGTAATCATTTGAACTTAAATGGCCACCTACGGCTAGTGGCTACCGTACTGAACAGCACCAATCTACGGGATGCTGGTGATGTTCCTTCATTTCTGGGTTTAGCTGGGCGAGATACTGGATAAAAAGGTCAAAATGCAAAAGATCACATGAAGAGTTTTCTTGTTCTTTAACTATCTAGCATACAATCTATAAGGATATAAAATATAAGAAGATGGAGTCAGGTAAAATATGGTTTAATCTGTGCAGGTGACACATACAGCATACACAGAATGTGACCTTCCCATGTAAAGGTATCATTAGCCAATAGAGAATCCAGCTCTCCTCGTGCCCTTTCACACTGACCAGAACCAACACCAAGCCCAAATGGTCCACTGTTATGACAATCCTACAAGAATCCATTGTGCATGAACATATGACGTACATGACTGTACTGTATTTACTTGGATTTGACTGGTGGTCTCTCCAGAGAATTTCATGCTGCCCAGCTACACCATGAGAGTTGATCAGTTTCTTCCTTCCATATCCTTCATGGCAGACACTTCTTGTTGGCTGGCTCAACCCCAATTCCTAGATACCAGAATGGTTTGGTGGCATAGTTCTGACCCAAAAGTTCCTGCAAAAGCCATGTTTTCTTGACATCAGCACTGCCCCTTCTTCCTGCTGGAATGCATATATTCTGAATGAAACGCCAAGAAAAACAAGGAGCCTTCGGGGCTGACATTGCTGAGCTACTGTGCTCATGTCAGCACCTGCCTAATTCTGAACTTCTCCTTAAGTGACAGAAACAGACCCCCATTAGGTAAGCTATTGAACTTGGGTTTTCTGTTACTTGAAACTGAAAGTGATCCTAACAGGTACACTTTTTTTCTGTGTTGAGTTACTGGCACACCAGAACATTCACAGATATTTTTGTTTGTTTGTTTGTTCAATTCCCTATTTAATCAAAAAATGTTTTGTGGGGAGATACTGTATGTCAAGATAAGTGCTAGGTAATATGGTCAATAAACAGCCACTGTGTATACACTCACAGAATAAACATTCTGCTTAGAGACAAAGACCAGCAAACACTTAAGGACAGTGTAGTGAGATAAGCACAGTAACAGGGGGCCAAAAGAGTATAGGCTTTGGGGTTGGTAGTCAGGGAAGGCTTCCTGGAGGAAATGGCACTTACACTGAGACCTGGAGAAGCAGGAAAAGAAGCAGGTTGCATCTGGAAAAAGAGGTTGTAAGAGGACAAAGATGAGTTCAGCTTTGGGGCTATTAAGTTTGAAATTCTTATGGGACATCACAATAAAAAGAAGTAAATCGGATATGCTGGTCTGAAATTCAAAGATGACTCTCAGCTGCAAATGGTATAAGTGGATAGTCATCAGCAGACTGAAACTACGCAAGTGGATGAATTTTTGTAGAGTGTATGTGAGAAGGAAACATGGAAGAACGTTAGAGGCATGAGTCAAATTAGCTTGGCAAATCACAGATTCTTTTGGGTCAGTGAAAAATGTAATTTCAGTTCAGTTCAGTCGCTCACTCTGACTCTTTGCAAACCCTGGTGTGCTGGACTGCAGCACACCAGGCCTCCCTGTCCATCACCAACTCCTGGAGTTTACTCAAACTCATGTCCATTGAGGCGGTGATGCCATCCAACCATCTCATCCTCTGGCGTCCCCTTCTCCTCCCACCTTCAATCTTTCCCAACATCAGGGTCTTTTCCAATGAGTCAGTTCTTCACATCAGGTGGTCAAAGTATTGGAGTTTCAGCTTCAACATCAGCCCTTCCAATGAATATTCAGGACTGATGTCCTTTAGGATGGACTGGTTGGATCTCCTTGCAGTCCAAGGGACTCTCAAGAGTCTTCTCCAACACCACAGTTCAAAAGCATCAATACTTTGGTGCTCAGTCTTCTTTATAGTCCAACTCTTAGAACATCCATACATGACTACTGGAAAAACCAAAGCTTTGACTAGATGGACCTTTGTTGGCAAAGTAATGTCTCTGCTTTTTAATATGCTGTCTAGGTTGAAATATTACTCAGCTATAAATATTAGAATCTTGCCATCTGTGACAACATAGATGGATCTAGAGGATATCATGCTAAGTGAATAAGTTAGACAAAGACAAATACTGTATGATCTCATATGTGGAATCTAAAACAAAACAAAAACAGACAAAACATAATGAAAACAGCTCATATAGCCAGAGAACAAATGGGTGGTTTCCAGAAGGGAAGAGAAGGTAAAGGGGTGAAATAAGTGCAGGGGATTAAGAGGTATAAATCTCCAGTTATAAAATAAATAAGCAATAGGGATATAACATACAGTACAAGGAATATGGTCAATAACATTGTTATAACTTTGTATGGGGACAGATGGTTACTAGGCTTAACATAATGATCATTTCATAATATGTGCAAATGTCAAATTACTAGGTAGTTTATCAGAAACTAACATAATATTGTATATCAGCTACATTTCAATTAGAAAAACACAAATGTTTACCAGCTCCCTACTGCATCACCTGGTTCAGGATATGTCAAAGAAGAAAGATAGCCTTTGTCCTCAGGGAGTTTAGACTAATGTGAAGGACAATCATTTAACAATTAGTTACATAATTCATGTTTTTGTTTATAATTTTATTAATATAATTAGGATAATGCTAATGAAAGAAAAGCCCAAGGGGTTAAGACTAGATAACAAAGAGACAGGACCTAGTTTGAGGAGATGGTGTCTCTAAGAGCCATTGATTGCCATTAGGTATATAATGGGAAATGAAATTATGAGTCATGCTACACTGCACAAATTTTCCTATTGGGTACGCAGAGTGAGATACAATGATGGCACCATCAGTAGCTGTAACTCCATCATGAACCCCAAAATGACTTCCTTGTCAGATTAAAGATGGGGCAGTATGCATCGTGATGGAATAGAACAATATTTCTCTGGATAGAGTTCTCAAAGCAAACTGGTAAATGGCTCATCTACCTACAAATCCATCTTTTGTTTTTATCTAATTGCACAGCTATGTCACTACCTTTCTGACTGTGGGCAAGTCATTTGATTTCACCAGTCTTCAGGTCCCTCATCTTTAAAATAAGAGGACTTCAGAAAGAATGTGAGTTTAGTTGGCATTTCTCATCTTGGATCCTTGCAAGCCCCAGGTTAGTAGGATGGGAAAGCAAATCTGCATTGTCTACCCAGGGTCACCACCCCATCATGGAAGTCAGCAAATAGTTTTAGAAATAATGGAGTTCATACCTTTTATGAATGCTTGCCCAAGAGGCATTGATGTTCTCTGTTATCATGTGTACCTTTCGGGTATCATCTGCAGAATAATCCCGGAGAAGTTTCAGTGCCAAGTCATTTGCCACATCTACATTTATCTGCCACTGGCGGAGGTCTTTGGCCAACTGCTATAGATGCACATGGAAAAAGAGAATGAATGTCACTTTTCTCTGAAATCTCTAGTTGGACTTTCTCATAAGTAACTTCTGAATCCTTGGGTCAGAGCATGTCTGCATGACTGCTTTTCACTGACCCTGTGTGGTTTAGTCAATCTTGACAGTATAAGCTAACTCACTTTTCATGACAAAAGTTTTCAAATGCAGCATCTTGAGCAATACTCAGTATCAGGTATTTCAATTTAGTAGCAATTAATTGGAAACAACCTTGGCTTAATTGTCTTTTTATCATGGGAGAGAAAAAACTATAAAAATAAGCTCCCAAATCATTGTTGAATATATGACATATACCAAAATTTGAACAGAAAAAAATAACACATGCATTTCCCCCCACCCCCGTCATTAACTTGTTGAATTGTTTATGTAATTAGTGCCATCTACTGGCACTCAACTAAAGTTGCATACAGAAAATATGGAGCTTCCAAAAAAAAAAAAATGCTGTTATTCTTGTTTTGAACTTCTTTAAAGGATTGGCCTATTCATAATACTTACAACTATTCTACTTTAAAATCAGAATAAAATTTTAAATATATAAATTTTGTTAAACCAAATGATCTATGTTTTCTTTTATTATCTTTAACAATTGAGTATTATCAAAGCATTTATACTATTTTATCACTTGAAATATCATATACCAAAGAAAGAAATAAACCAATGATAGGCGCATTTGGATGCATATTAACCATACATTTCTATTAAACATTGCTTCAAATGCATGGGAGAGGCTTATAAACATTATAGTATTATTAAATTACTAAGACCAAATCCAACATGGTGGGTTAAATGGACAAAGGAATAGTAACAGGTAATTGAAATAAGAGGAAGAATAAAAGCTATTTTTATAGAAAGAGAAAAAATCAACTTTCTAATAAATGAAAAACATACAGTATTACAATTTGACACCAATTAAGTTAAAAAAAAAATCCAAAGCTGGAAAGACTGTAGCCAAACTAGCACATTGATATACTATTTCTGGGAATGGTATCTATTAGGACAGTTTGGCAATATATATCAAGTGAAATACAAATGCTTATTCCCATTGACTCAGTAATCTAGTTTTAATATTTTGTCCCAGTAAAATATTTAAAAGAAATACGTTATAGGAATAAAGATCTTCATTAACTAAGATAGTAAAAAATGAGAAACAATTTCAATGTTTAATGAGAGGACATTAAAATAAGACAATACATCAACCCAATGGTCTAATATGCAGTACATGTGCACAGAAGTCCTAAGGACAAAAACAGAACACAATTTCTATCATCACTGTATTTCTTAAATCTGTAAGAGTACATTGACATGAACTGGAAGGGGAAAAGAGAAAACTGAAACTAAATGTTGTTTGTGAAAAGAGTAATTGCTCTTGTTTTAATATGTGTTCTTTTATCTTAATACGATTTATGATGATAAAAATCAAATACTAGTACATTCAGCATAGTTTCAGTATATTTGAGTAGACTCTTGCTCCTTGAAAATGTATAGTCATTATACAATCTGGCATTTCTCAGTTAATTAGAATAGTCTATTCTAGACTGTTGCATTTATTGCAAACAGCAAATAGACCCAGATAATTGAACTAGCAGCAACCAACCAAAGCCAGCATCACTGTTTTGCTATAAAAAGGGAGACAATTTTTAAAGGTACAGAGTATAGTCACTGTACTACACAGTAATTAAAATTTAACTTTGTGGACTACCCGCTTCTCCTTATAAACTCCTTTTCCACTTTTATAGCCTCACGCTGAACAAAAGCCTTTCTGAGGTGAAACACACACACACCAAAGACTTTGCCTTTCTAGAAATTTCCTATAGTACAAAATTACCTTTTCCCCTTTCCCTCTTCACTTAAGCCACTTTTAACCTACAGTGTTAAAAGTAATGTACATTAAGATATGAAAGACCCTTATCCAGAAGATGGTATTCAGAGCTTAAAAGAACAGCTTATTATCAATCATCTATTAAATCTCTAATTGGCAGCATAAGAATCTACAAAACTGACACTGATAACTTAGTTACCTTTCTGTAAAGTAATTCCTTTTGAAGAAAAATGCAAATGCTAAAAAAACACCTATTATGAACCAACATCAGAGTGTATCTGTAGAGATTTAGCAATGTGTACATGCTTATTAGTTGCTCAGTCGTGTCCAAGTCTTTGCAATCTTTTGGACTGTAGCCCACCAGGCTCCTCTGTCCATGGGATCTTTCAGGCAGGAATACTGGAGTGGGTTGGCATTTCCTCCTCCCGGAGATTTAGCAATATAAAATGCTAATTATAATTTTAATAAGTGTAATTAAAATCATTTATCTAGGAAAGCCAATCTTGGAAGTCAACTCTCACTCATGGGTAACTACTTGAAAGTTTAGATATAAGAGATACATTCTTTGGTTTGAATCTATAGATCATAAAAAATACCAAAAGTAGAAGTTGAAAACTATGCTGGAATTTTCCAGAATCTTGAAGGACATAGCAGGGTAAAATTTAATTAGAGACTTCATAGGAAAAGGTAATAAAACAGTAAGGGTTGACTTCAAACCAGAGATTTTTGGTATACTTTAATGCTTGTAAGAGAAGAATACACAGGCCATATATTTTGCTTCAAATTTGTATTCACACTGAAATTTAAATTTTTATACCTAAGGAAATCTTGACTGAACGCTGCTCTTCACTGCTTACTGCTCAGGTTTTGCTGTGATGTAGGATTAAAAAGAAAAAAATCCTACTGACCTTGACTCACATTGACAGGGCTTAGGCCCTTATCTAAACTCAAAGGTTCTCAAGGCAGCACCCTTTTCTCCCTTAAAGACAGAACAGACTGGTTTCCTTCCTCCTAAGGTATTAATATGTTGATCACCTTGGGCTTTAGCCAAGTGTCATTCACAACATGAACAATGACCTTGATCAGCTTTGCCTACTACTGTGAAATTCAGTCCTGGGACAAGGCCAGACCACAGAAGTGTAAATTCAAAATACAATGGAATTCACACACATTCTTTTTACTTCTGAATTCCATTTACAATGGTATACTCTACAGGGAATTGTGTGGTGATCATGGCGTATGAAGAAATTTAAAATACTGTGAGCACTAGCCTATAAAAAAAAGATGATTTTGGAGGCATGTGTGTGTTTTTTATGAAGAATAGAAAATGCTCAATTCTTATAAGACTGTGTCCCCAACCAGGAAAGAAATTTTCATATTCAAACCTCATATGATGCTGCTACAATATGTGCTCTGTATTTACACAGTGTTTTAGACAGAAAAAAATGATTATAGATTATGGCACAAGTTGAATTCAAGAATTTTGAGTATACAAATTTTTTAACATTTACCTTCTCTTTTTTCTTTGTCAGAACTCTTTTTAGGAATATTGACCCAACACGGGAGAAAACAAAGGAGGAAGGGAAAGAGTATTTAAGAGCTTGGACAACAGAATGAGCCTACTGGGTTTGAATCCTGACTTGATCACTTACTAATGATGTGACAAATGGGAAAATTAATTATGCTCTCTGTGCCTCAGTTTCCCCCTTATTAAATATGTATATTAACAGTATTTATTACCTTGAAAGATTAATATGAGGATGAATTTATAAAATCCAGGGAAAACAGAGTGGTGCCTGGTATACCCAAAGCATTAAAAAAGTATTAGTTATAATCACTACTACTACTATGACTACTGCTACTGCTATTTCTAATGAACCACACTACAGCCACAACAGTGAGCCTCCATTCAATGAAAGAAAGGGACCCACTATTTCATAGACATTGTCTACAATGCCGTACCTCTAAAAGACTCCCTTTAATTTAGAAGATAAATGTGAGTATGCAGTATGTGTGTGTGTTCAGTTGTGTCCGACTCTTTGTGACCCCAAGGACTGTAGCCCACCAGGCTCCTCTGTCCATGGAATTTCCCAGGCAAAAATACTGGAGTGGGTTGCCACGCCCTTTTCCAGGGGATCTTACTGACTCAGGGATTGAACCTACATCTCTTGCATCTCCTGCATTGGCAGGCGATGTTATTTACCACCGAGTCACCCAGGAATCTGTGAGTATGCAGACCTACAATTAAAACTTTCAAGTTGAGTATTGTATAAGTTGTCTTATCAAACGTGTTTTGGGATGTTCACCCACAAGTGAACTTCAGGTTTGTTTTAGGTGAACTCGATTTAAAAAATTTTAATGGCTCTCACTCAAAGGAACATCATGAAAAGCCATGCAGAATAATGAAAAGGCATGTTCCCAGGAAGTCTGGACTGGCCATTGTCTTGCAGTTTGATCTTAAAGCCTTCAACCTTTTGGGTTCCAGCTTTGTTGTCTGTAAAACAGGATGGGGCTCCTTATACTGCTTATGCCTTAGGTGTGTTATGAGCTCAAAATCAAAATCAAATTGCTTGTGTGAAATAAAACTCATATTTTAAGGCAAGACAAGACAAATTTAAATATAGAAAATCTTCTCTGCCCTTTGGCTGCCTCTCTCCAGGCACTGTGCCTTGTGTATCTGCACTATACATCCACCAAACCCCCTCCGTATGCTTCCCTGGTGGCTCAGTGGCAAAGAATTGCCTGCCAATGTGGGAGACTCGGGTTCGGTCTCTGGGTCAGGAAGATCCCCTGGAGGAGGGTGTGGCAACCCACACCAGTATTCTTGCGTAAAGAATCCCATGAACAGAGGAGCCTGGCAGGCTACAGTCCGTGGGATTGCAAAGAGTCAGACATGACTGAGTGACTGAGTACACACAGTTTAACATCAAGCATAAATTTCTCTCCAGTCTCAGGGGAAGAGCTGACTTGTGCTGAAGGACACTGTTTCCTCCAAATTGACACTCCTCCTCTTATTCCTCTATGCACTCCCTTTTCTGTCTTTTCAACCTCTTTCCTCTCTGCAAGATCTTTCTCCACAGCTTTCAAACATGAGCCTCTTCCCCATCTTTAACCAGCAACAAAATCTGCTATCATTTTCTTTCCCTTCACAGTTAAGCTCCTCAAAAGGCGAATATTCACTCACTCATTGCCTCAACTTGATTACATTTCCGCCACTGCACAATTCATCAGAATCAGGCTTCTGCCACTGCCATCTCAGTAAAACTATTCTGAAAGAAGTCACTGTGGCAAATCGGATTACTGACCTCAGTTCTTTTCCCCACCTTGTATCCATGCCCTTTGCCGTGTGACTTTGAATTTCCTGCTACAAAAGGCACAACTGACCTTCCTGGCCTTGACAGTGAGCTTGGCCATATGACTTGTTTTGCCTAAGTCTAGTGGGATGTTAACAGACATGACACAAGCAGAGGCTGAAAATGTGCTTCTGCCTTGGGGCTGGCCCTTCTGCACGGCTGCCATTATCAAACATGTAGTGGGCTGGCCTGCCCATCACTGGAGAAGGATGAGTGACATGTGACAGAGAGGCACTCCACCCAACCTGCTACGTGTGGCAATGTCACCCAGACAAGCTGCAAACTTAAGAAATACATGCTTATAGTTGTATGCTAATAGTGTCATGAGGTTGTCATGCTGCATTTTTGCAAAAATAGTTAACCAATTCAGTCAGCAATGATCAATGTCTGTGGACAGTTCTAGGTTCTTATTTATTTGATTTCCAGACAGCGACTGGTGCTACTGACTGCTCTGTCCTTCTTGAGGCTCTATCCTTCCTGGCCCCCCTCTTTTTGGGTGTCCTCTCTATATTCTTAAGGCTCAAGTATTCCTTTTTCTGCCTGTCCCTTAATGTGGGTATTCACAAAGATTCTGTCCCTAGCCCAACCTTCTTCTCCTTAGTGTAGGTTGATCCTCAGCTAGTGAAGGAGGCTGGTGCATACCCATAAAAATGTTATATCACAATGTGCCCTTATATCCAAATGTTCTACCTCCATGGCTACTGCCTTAATTTAAGCCCTCATCACCTCTTACTTGGACTTTGCAATAACCTTTTTATTGGTTCCCTCCTTTTACTTCCAAACCAGACCTTCCATCCTTGGATAGATGCTCAAGCAATCTTTTTAAAATACAAATATTAACCATATTACTCCTCTGCTAAACCTTTCAATGGCTCCCTGTTACCTACAAGACGAAGTTAAAATGTCCCTCCTTGGGTATATGACCTCTCCCTCAAATATATGATCCTTACATAAATATCCACTTTCATCTTTTGCTACCTCCTTTTCTCTGTCTCCTTTTGTGAGGGGAAACACTGATTGAAACCGCTTACCCTGGTCAGGCACCATAGTAACCATTTGCATGAATCATTTTAGGACAGGAAGTCCTGGTAAGGAACACAGAACAAGCCAGCACCAACAGGAAGCATTCCAGAAAGGTATAAAGGAGATGCCACATGTCCTACCAATCTCCCAGAATCCTCCTTGTTGGAGTCCATCTTGGCTAAGCAATGCGCACGACACCAGGAAGAACCCTGAGTCAGAGTGATTGGCCAGAGACAACCCCCAAACTAACCCCATCACCATAAAACCCAGGACCATGAGTCACGTGGCAGAGCAGTTCTCCTGGGTTCCCTTACCCTCCTGCTCTCTCCACTCAGGCACCACTTCCCAATAAAGTCTCTTGCTTTGTCAATACAGGTGTCTTCTCGGACAATTCATTTCCAAGCGTTAGACAGGAGCCTACTCTTGGACTCTGGAAGGGACTCCTCTTCCTGCAACACTTTCCTCTTATGCAAAACCTCTAAAAGGTTAAGTGACTTGATGAAGGTGACATAGCTTGTCAGTGAAAGAAACATCACAAAAATGTAGTTTTCTTGGCTTTCAAATTCAGGGTTTAATCTACTTAAAGAAGATATGCTTCCACATAAAAGATTTTAAGGAAGACAGTTGGATTTATTATAATTGGATTTTGAAGAATATAAAATAGTATCCTTGATGATTATAGCATGATTGGAAATTTATTATGTATAATAAAGTAACACATTGCCAAACAGAGACAGCAAAAAATACATAGTTTATTAAAAAATCACTAAACAATTTACTCCTGAGTATGAATTAATGTTCTATACATATTTATTGGGAAAAGGAAATACAATTTCTGTCTTGTTTGTGTGAATTAAAATGACCTATAAAACCTCTTTATGTATATATAATAGAAATGTTAAAATATCTGTAAGGAAGCCATTTCAAAAGTAAAGCCTTTCACCATTAACTTCAAGACTCATCTATTAAACTTCTGACATTACTAAACAACACTGTTTCAGAAAGTAACAGTGTATACAGGGGATACTATTTGAAAAAACAGCCCTCATTTTCCAGCTTACTGGACATGATTCATCTTTTCAACAGCTTTGAGGACTACATACCAAAGTTGCTACTTCTTTGTCCTTTTGACAATGACTACAAGCTGAGAGCAGGCTAGTAAATGTGTTATCGGCCAACCCATTAGAGTTCCATTATTTTCTGTCTTACATGGCTTCATGTAATGAATTTTTATAATTAAACTAATGGCATACAATTTATTTTTCCCCTTCGTTACTTTCAGGCCCCATTTCTCTTCCAGCTTCTTTGGAATAAGTTTTATACAAAAAGAAGGGAGGAGAGCCCTCCAAGTGCTTCATTACCTTAATTTCATTATGACATTTTGGAAAGCATTCTCTTTATCTGTGCTCTTTCTTTAATTTGCTGACTTTATTAAAAGGCTGAAGCAGTGTTGTAATGAACAAATCACCCAGCTACCCCAGGCATCTAAGAAGTCTGGTTGAGAGGGTGTGGATTTGGTTGGGTAGAAATGATTCCAGACAGAACACCAGAGGACACATTCCCAGAAAGTAGCATCTCCACAGCTATTTTCAAATCCCATGAGTGGTACACTACATACATTATTGTTCATAAACATTCAGTGCTTTTTTTCATACTAGATGATCACATATCTGCATCCCCACTGAATTGGGGATAGTAACAATTGATTTTGTCTACATGCCAGTTTCAGGCAGGCGGTTTAAGAGTAAATGGCTTCATTCATTGTGTTCCAGACTCTGTGATCCTGGAAGTATGTATCAAGATGCTGCTCTCATCAGCTGCAGTCCCTGAGTAAGCTAAGTAGAATGCCCTTGTGAATCTACACTTGACACATAAGATGAACAAAACACAAACTTTGTGTTGTCTCTAGATTTGGGGATAGTTTGTTAGTGTGGCGTAACTTAGCCTATCCTGACTGACATACCTACTCAAGTATGACCCTAGAGTGTATGAAGTGGTTATCTCATTGTGGTTTTAATTTGTATTTTCTTTATGACAAAGGATATTAACCATCACTTTGTGTGCTTATTAGTCATTTGTACATCTTTGAAAAAATGTTTTAAAAATCCTTTGCTGATTTATGATTGAGTCCTTCTTGTTCTTGCTGAGGTTTAAGAGTTCTTTATGTATTCTGCATACAAGTCTTATCAGATAGATGATTTGCAAATATTTTCTCTCATTCTGTGGGTCATCTTTTAACTTTCTTTATAATATTGCTTGCAGCACAAAATTTTCAATTTTGATCAAGTCCAATTTATATATTTTTTCTCTGCACTTTGGCTTTTGGTGTCTTTTCAGAGAACACACTGCCTAACTCATTGTGCTCCTTTGTTGTCTTATAAGAGTTGTAATATCTTCGTTCTTATATTTAGCTCTAAGATACATTTTAAATTATTTTTTCTGTATGGTCTGAGGTAGGGTCAAACTTCATTATTTTGTATGTGGATAATTCAGTGATGCAAGCATGAAGTTTTGAACAAAAATATGCTTTTACCTTTGAATTGTCTAGGCATTCTTGCCAACAATCAATTGACTATAAATGCAAGGATTTAGTTCTGCATATTCAATTTTATTTCATTGGTCTATATATCTATTTTGATGTCAGTACCACACCATCTTGATTACTAGCTTTCTAGTAAGCTTTGAAATTAGAAATTGTGTGTCCTCCAACTTTGTGCTTTTTTCAAGGTTACTTTTGCTATTTTTTGTCCTTTGTATTTCAGTACGAATTTTAGGATCTACTTGTCGATTTATATAGGAAAATCAGTGAGGATTTTGATAAGAACTACAGAGAGTCTGTAGGTCAATTTTGGGATATGGGTATCTTAACAATATGAAGTTTTTTGAAGTGGGAATATGGCATGCTTTTCCATTTACTTAAACTTTAAATTCTTTTAGCATTGTAGTTCTCAACAGAAAAGTCTTGCATTTTTCTTATTCCTAATATTTTGTTGCTATTTATTCAATAAATGGAATAATTTTGTGAATTTCACTGTTCAGATTATTCACTGTCAGTTTATAGAAAAAGCACTGTTTTTTGTATTTTGATCTTACATCCTGCAAATTTGCTGAATTAACTTATTAGTTTTATACAGTTGTAGTGTATTCCTTAGAACTATCTATATACTAGATAATGTCATCTGCAAACAGGGATAATTTTAATTTTTCCTTTCCAATATGGATAATTTTTACCTATTTTTCATGCCTATTTTCCCAACCTAAACTTCCAGTACAGTGGTAAACAGAAGCGGTGAGGAAGAAGAATAGAAGAATGCTTTGCTTCATTTGTCTGACTCTTTGTGACCATATGGACTGTAGCCCACCAGGGTCCTCTGTCCATGGGATTCTCCAGGCAAGAATACTGGAGTGGGTTGCCATTTCCTACTCCAGAGGACCTTCCTGACCAAGGGATTGAACCTGTTTCTCTGTTGTCTCCTGCATTAGCAGGCGGGCTCTTTACCACTAGTGCCACCTGGGAAGCTTAAGAATATTGGAGTGGATTGCCATTCCATCCTCCAGGGGATCATTCTAACCCAGGGATTGAACCCAGGTCTCCTGCATTGCAAGCAGATTTTTTTTTTTTTTTTATACCATCTGAGCCACCTGGAAAGACTGAGGGGTCTGGGAAGCTACAGTGCATAGCGTCACAAAGAGTTGGACACGACTGAAGAAGTGGTGAGAGCAGACGTATTTACCTTGTTTCTGATCTCAGAGGAAAATATTCAGTCTGTGAGTCTGATTCTGTTTTGCATATATATCCATCTGTATTATTTTTAGATTCCATATATAAATAATATTATATACTGTCTTTTCTCTGTATGACTTACTTCACTAAGGATAATATTAGGTCCATTCACGTTGCTACAAATGGCAAAATTTCATTCCTTTTCATGACCGATATTTCACTGCACAGATGTACCACATCTTCTTTGTCCATTCATCTGTTGATGGGCCTTTGGGTTGCTTCCACATCTTGGTAATTGTAATTAGTGCTGCTATGAATACTGGGGTGCAAGTATCTTTTCAAGTTACTGTTGTCATTTTTTCCCAGATATATACACTGGGATGGAATTTTTAGTTCTATTTTTGGTTTTTAAAGGGACCTCCATACTGTTTTCCATTGCAGCTACACCAATTTACATACCCACCAAAAGGTGTACAAGAGTTTCCTTTTTCTTCACATCCTTGTCAACACGTGTTATTTGCAGACCTTTTGATGATAGCCATTCTGACCATGCATGCACATTCTGACAAGTGTGAGGTGATATCTCACTGATGCTTTGATTTGCATTTCTCTAAAAATTAGTGAATGTGCCTTTTCATGTGCCTATTGGCCATTGGAATATTTACTTTGGAAAAATGTCTACTCAGATCTTCTTCCCATTTTTTGATTCGGTTGTTTTCTGATATTAAGCTGTATGAGCTGTTTGCATATTCTGAAGACTAATCCCTTGTCAGTAGCATCATTTGCAAATATTTTCTCCCAGTTTGTAAGTTGTTTTTTCATTTTGTTGATGGTTTCCTTTGCTATGCAAAAGCTTTTAAGTTTAATTAGGTCCCATTGTTTATTTCTGCTTTTATTTCTTTTGCCTTAGGAGAGACAGCCAAAAAAATCTTGCTGTGATTTATGTCAGAAAGTGTTCTGCCTATAGGAGTTCTATGGTTTCAGGTCTTCCATTTGGACCTTTTATCCATTTTGAGTTTATTTTTGTATATGGTGTGAGGAAATGTTATAATATCATTCTTTTACATGTAGCTGTCCAGTTTATCAGGCACCACTTCTTGAAGAGACTGTCTTTTCTTCATTGGATATTCCAGCCTCCTTTGGCATAGATTAATCATAGGTGTGTGGGTTTATTTTTGGTCTCTCTATTATGTCCCATTTATCTACAAGTCTGTTTGTGCCAATACCATGCTGTTTTGATTGCTGTAGTCTAAGGTGACACCTCCAGCTTTTTTCTTTTTTTTTAAATATTGCTTGAACAATTTAAAGTCTTTTATGGTTTCACATGAATTTTAGGATTATTTGTTCTAATTTTGTGAAAAATGTCATGGGTATTTTGATAGGGATTGCATTAAATCTGTAAATTGCTGTAGGTGGTATGGGCATTTTGACAATATTCTTCCAATCCAAGAACACAAAATATCTTTCTCTTTCTTTGCATTACCTTTAATTTACCTCATCAGAGTATAGGTCTTTCACCTCTTTGGTTAAGTTTATTCCAAGGCTTTTTATTCTTTTTGATGTGATTTTAAATAAGATTGTTTTCTAACTTTCTCTTTCTGATAGTTCATTATTAGTGTATAGAAAAGCAACAAATTTCTGTATATTAATCCTTTATCCTGCAAATCTGCTGAATTCATTTATTCGTTCTACTAGTTTTTGAGTGGAGACTTTATTTAGGGTTTTCTACATAAAGCATTACTTTATCTATAAATAGTGATAGTTTTGCTTTTTTTCATTTCAATTTGAATGACTTGTCTTCTTTTTCTTGTCTGACTGCTACGGCTAGGACTGCCAATACTATGTCAAATAGAAGTGGTGAGAGTGGGCTTCCTTGTCTTTTTTCTGAATACAGAGGAAAGGCTTTCAGCTTTTCACTACTGAGTACGATGTTAGCTGTGGGTCTATCATAAACAGCCTTTATTAACTTGAGATATTAATATGTTCCCTCTATGCTAACTTTGTTGAGTTTTTTATTTTTTGATGAATGGATACTGAATTTCATCAAATGCTTTTTCTGCATCTATTGAGGTGATCATGTGATTTTTACCTTTCTTTTTGTTAATGTGGTATATTGATTTGCAAATATTGAACCATCTGTAATCCAACTTGATCATGACATATGATCCTTTATATGTATCAATGGATTTGGTTTGCTAACATTTTGTTGAGGTTTTGTATTGATACACATCAAAGGTATTGGCCTATAATTTCCTTTTTTTTTTTTTTGGTAGTGTCTTTGTCTGGTTTTCACACTAGGGTAATGGTGGCCTTGTAGAATGAATTCTGGAATGTTCTATCCTCTTCAACCTTTTTGGAAAAGTTTGAGAAGGACAGGTATTAGTTCTTCTTTATATGTTTGGTAGAATTCCCCTGTTAACCAATCTGGTCCTGGACTATTGTTTGCTGGGAGTTTTCTTTTTTTTTAACTACAAACTGAATTTTACCATAGTGACTAGTCTGTTCTAATTATTTGATTCTTTTTTGAAATTACTTTTTATTGGGGTATAACTGCTTTACAACGTACTCCAAAGCAAATCAACTATATATATACATATATCTCCTCACTTTTGGATTCCCTTCCCATTTAGGTTACCACAGAGCACTGAGTAGAGTTCTCTGAGCTATACAATAGATTCTCATTGGTTATTTTTTCTATATAAAATATCAATAGTGTACATATATCAATTCCAATCTCCCAATTTATCCCTGTCTAGTTCTTCTTGATTCAATCTTGGCCTATTATATATTTTTAGAAAATTGCCTTTTTTTCTCTGGGCCATCCAATTTGTTGGCATGTAAGTATTTGTGGTATTAAGAATTTTTTGGTATCTCTCTAAAATTGACTGTTATTTCTCTTCTTTCATTTATCTTGTTTATTGTGTATTCTCTCTCTTCTTGGTGAACCTGGCTAAAAGTTTATCAATTTTGTTTGTCTTTCAAAAAATATCTCCTGGTTTCATTGATCTTTTCTTTTGTTTGTTTATATTTTATTTCCCCTCATATTATCTTTATTACTCCCTTCCTTCTGCTGACTTTGGTTTTGTTCTTTTTCTAATTCTTTTAGGTGGTTGGTTAGGCTACTTATTTGAGATTTTTCTTTTTTCTTGAGGAAGGCCTACAACACTATAAACTGTCCTCTTAGCCTTCTTTTGATGCATCCCATAGATTTTTGGAGTTTTAATCGGTCTTGAGGTATTTTCTGATTTCCCTTTTGATTTCTTCATTGGCCCATTGCTTTTTTAGTAGCATATTATTTAGTCTCCACATGTTTGCACCTTTCCCATTTTTCTTTCTGTAATTGATTTCTAGTTTTATACTGCTGTGGTCAGAAAACATGTTTTATATAAATTCTATTCTCTTTCTCTGGTAGCTTTCAGTTCAGTTGAGTTCAGTTGCTCAGTCGTGTCCAACTCTTTGCGACCCCATGAATCACAGCACGCCAGGCCTCCCTGTCCATCACCAACTCCCGGAGTTCACTGAGACTCACGTCCATCGAGTCAGTGATGCCATCCAGCCATCTCATCCTCTGTTGTCCCCTTCTCCTCCTGCCCCGAATCCCTCCCAGCATCAGAGTCTTTTCCAATGAGTCAACTCTTCGCATGAGGTGGCCAAAGTACTGGAGTTTCAGCTTTAGCATCATTCCTTCCAAAGAAATCCCAGGGCTGATCTCCTTCAGAATGAAGGCATTCTGGTTGGATCTCCTAGCAGTCCAAGGGACTCACAAGAGTCTTCTCCAACACCACAGTTCAAAAGCATCAATTCTTCGGTGCTCAGCTTTCTTCACAGTCCAACTCTCACATCCATACATGACCACTGGGAAAACCATAGCCTTGACTAGACGAACCTTTGTTGGCAAAGTAAGGTCTCTGCTTTTGAATATGCTATCTAGGTTGCTCATAACTTTCCTTCCAAGGAGTAAGCCTCTTTTAATTTCATGGCTGAAGTCACCATCTGCAGTGACTTTGGATCCCCCAAAAATAAAGTCTGACACTGTTTCCACTGTTTCCCCATCTATTTCCCATGACGTGATGGGACCAGATGCCATGATCTTTGTTTTCTGAATGTTGAGCTTTAAGCCAACTTTTTCACTCTCCACTTTCACTTTCATCAAGAGGCTTTTTAGTTCCTCTTCATTTTCTGCCATAAGGGTGGTGTCATCTGCATATCTAAGATTGTTTATTTTTAAGGCTACTGTGTAGTTGGAAGAAAGTAATGGGAATAGGCCAAGTTAAAAAGCCTCAAACCCTGCTGTTCTTAGTGAAATTCAGTAGATTACATATTGTTGCCAACCTTTGGTTAATTTCCAGAGTTTAGAAAAAGCAATTTTAACAATTTTGCAATTTGCTGCTTGTATGGAGGAGTGGATTTACAGAGTTGCCACATCATATTTTCAAGCATGGAATAAGTTAAACTCTGAAAAGGAACTAAGGCAAAATATGGTGCAATCAGAGCATAATGCCATCCAACTCTTGGTGACTGCACTAAACATTTATATACTATAGTAGGGCCTGGGAAACTACCCATTATTTTTCTTGTGCTCTATCAGTGATGTAGGAAGCACTCTGTATGCTTTGAGAAGTTTAATATACTCATGCATACTTTGAGAGGAAATGTACCATTAGGTACTGATTCTTTCTCCTTAATCACATGGAATCTTTAGGGGAGAGCAAAAGGAAATATAGAAAATGCATGAATAAATGGCAGGCCCTAGCAAGAAGTTTGCTAATAAAATTTGTCATTACTGTATCAGAAATCCAAGCCTAAAACTACCATTGGGGTCAATTTGCTGGTTTAATTTTATGCTCATCTGCTGCTGCTAAGTCGTTTCAGTCGTGTCCAACTCTGTGCGACCCCATAGACAGCAGCCCACCAGGCTCCTCCGTCCCTGGGATTCTCCAGGCAAGACCACTGGAGTGGGTTGCCATTTCCTTCTCCAATGCTCATCTAAATAGTAAATAAAATATATGAAAGGAGGATTTAGCTTCCATTACTGTATATATATCTTTTTGGTAGATAAAGATACTATCTAATACCACTCATTCCCTCTTAAAATGAAAACAGTCAGGCTCTGCATCTATGTTTGAAAAAGAAGTTCTCCCTGGTTAGTTTCTTTCTAGTAAAATAATTTTCAATCCTCAAAAAGCTACTAGATTTACTACATATAAGATCAACTTTTAAAATTATTACTAATTACATGATTACACTCTGTTTCCAGTTCCCAAATGAATGTCTTCAAAACCAGATATTTTACAGCCTCAGAAACCTGTATTTAATAATTTGATAAATTACTGAGTTTCTCACCTCAGATAGTTTTAAGTATTATATAGCCAAATCAGCTAGGCTCAAACAAGATTTCACTTCTCTTTTGAATTCATGTACTCTTAGCTCAGCCAAGCACAAAACAGCTAATGCCATCACGTTTGAAAAGCTTTTATGCTGAATTTGACACAAAAGCAATCACAAGACAGACAAAAAAGGAATTGCTCTTTCAAAAGCTGAAAGGGGGAAAAATAAATGAAAACTCTGAGTCTGGGTAAATCTCTCTTGACACCGGAAAAGAAAGTTTAAAATCATTAAGAAATACTTTTTCCAAAGAATCCACTGCCAAGTTTAGACTAATCTTAACAGCCTGGGAAACAGGTTGTGGAGTAAACCCAGATTGTGCCAAATACAAGAAAGCCAAAGATGACCACTGCTGGCAGTTTTAGGTGCCAATTGTGTGCCATCTTACCTCTTACAAAAATTAAATGGCATCATCTCTTCTGCTATGGCCTATTGGCAAATATTTTGATTAGGATGGAAATCTTGCATGATTTCCCCTAATATCTGTCTTTCCATCTCAAAAAAATATATATATTACTTTACTAGGTCCATGTAGAAGAGCAAATGAAGCCGTGCAGTTAACAAAATCACCTACTTACTTTATGCTTTGTTTACAAAAAATTCAGGGTTATTATAGGAAAGAAAGAAACTAGACATACATTATGGGCATCTCTTAATCTGCTCATTAACTGTTGACTCAGTGGACCATCTACAGTCTATTCTTTTGCCAAATACTCTCCTGCTGCTATCTCCTTCTACCTTGTACATGCTTTCAAGATGGACTTTTCTCAGATGCCATCTCAGATTTGACTTTTACTTTGTGAAGGGGCTGTTATTTCAATGTTTAATCTACTATTTTGTCTAACCAAGAGCAGAGGTTTTCTAAATTAGTAGGGAAATGGTGAAAGATGGAACTGAATGCAATATTATAGTTAAAATTATAATTATTAAAACTTATACAGCAACATATATATTTATATGATAATACTACCTTTAAAATAAGAATTCAACATTTTATCTACAATATGAAGACAATTAAAAATATGTAGGTAAGAAGCAGAAGAAACTATAGACAAATGTTAGCAATTATGAATCATTAAAATATCAGAATGATGAGTGATTTTTTTCATTAGTTCAGGTATGACGACTGGTTTCAGTTTTCAAAGAGTATAACAGGGCCAGTGGTTGGCTTTGAAACTGTTTCATTGTGACGAGGAGGGTAGTCATCAGCGATGCTACTCCAAGGAAAGCTGGCTACTGAAATTACAGCTCTCCAAGTCGATAGATACAGTCTGATGACTGACTATTAGGCTCACCATCTCTATGCTAATCCTAGATACAGAGAATAAGAAAGCATTCATGGAGTAAGGAGATTCTGGTCAAGTTAACCAGTGTCTATTATGTCTATCTTCACACTTTTTTCCTAAAAGAAAATTGTAAGTGATAAGCCAGCTAATATCACTCAGGAGTGATAACACAGCAGACATAAAGGCAGTCCTCCACTTTATCAGGATCCCTGACTTTTATAAGAATTAAACACTGGAGTTTCATTAAAAATGGAATATAATCTACACTTATCTTTTTAGTTTTTCCATAGTAAAATGGAATATGAAAACTTCTCCCTAGTAGGCTGTTTCACTACTTTCATTTTCCACCTGTTGGCTCACTGGTAATCTTATGTGTCAGTTCACAACCACAATTTTCTCCCTTTTGGATACTTACAGTGTTTTTTGAGCTGTTTAAGCCACACAGACAGTGGGTTAAAGAAGAAATCTGGGAGGTCATTTACAAAAGTAATTGCTCTGCATTCATATTCCAACTCTATTGCTATTAAGAGAAGTTACTGAACTTCACTAGGCTTTCAGTTTTCTTATACATAAACTGGGAACAATAATACTACTTTTCATGAAAAGTTTTCGGGAGGATGAACTAAGCCAATATATGCCGTGATTAGCATAGTTTTTGACAAGTACCAAGTATTCGCTAAATGTCAGTATTAGTATTACTTTAGCTTTAGCATATGTTATTTAGGAAATGGACATGAAAATTACAGCTTTAGTCATCTCTATTTGTGTTAGGAACCTACACTGAAGTTGTAACAATATATATCATTAAATTCCTAAATATCACAAACAAAAACATAAGTTTCCAAAGATAACGGCTGAGCCATTTTAAGGCACAGTTTTAGACTGACTATTCAAAAGAAAATTTTTGTTTCAAAAGTTTGATAAGGATAGCAATTATAATATAATCTTGTCTTTGTTTTAGGTGTCCAAAACACCTTGCTTGTTTTGATGAAAAAACTGTTTTGTTTCCTCCTTTCATATTTACTTTTGCAACTCTTTCTGTCTCTTATTTAAAGCCCCTTGCTCTTTCAGAAGCTATTAAACCTTAATTATTCTTGCCAATCACTTTAGGGTTCTTGTATGTTTTAAGAGTATTTCTTAACTGCCAATTTTCAGAGTCTTCTTGCTCTGATCAATTCTATCTTTATACACCTCTCACCTCTCCTTCCCCTCATTTCAAACCCAAGGGTCCAGTCCAAACTACTTTTCCATGTAATCTCTCCTTACGAGTTAACCAATCTGTTCCATTATCTGCTAGATTCATAGAATCTTAAATTTTTGAGAGAAAAATGAAATAGCGTGACATACTGAGTACCTGATTGATGAGAGCAGAACCCTCAAGAATAACCACATGGATTCTGTATTTCACATAATCAAATGAGAAATTGGAAAAACCATCCTTAGAAATTCCTAATTCATCTACCCTTATCAAAGGGAGAACATTTTAGTGGTAACAAACATCTTGTGAAAGTGAGAATTTTTGTTCACTTAGACGATGCCTCCAACAAATGTACTAAGTTTGTGAAATACTACAAACTTATGGCTTTCTAACATTCTTGTCATAGAAATAAAAACTGTGTCCTCTTAGCTGTTCAGACCCTTTGGAAAACTAGCTACGGCGAGGAGCAGCTAAAAGTTCACCAGTTCGTTATTCCAACTTATTCTTCCTGAAATTAAATTTGGAATAAGTTCTGGTCAATGGGATATGGATGGAAGTAATGTCCACAGTTTTGAGGCCTGGCCCTAAAACCCCATGTCTTTACCACATTCTTTCTTATTCTTCTGTGGTGACTTAGGGCAGACATGATTTGAAAATTCTAGTTTAATAAAATTAGAAAATCCTGAATCTGCCACTCACCATTTAGGGGAAAGCTCCCAAGAAGAGTTCTTTGACCTCTATTGGACTATGACACAACCAAGGAATTAATCATCACTGTAACTCACCTATTGAGATTTCAGGGTTCATTTTTCAAATAAGTCTAGTATTAAAAACAAGCTGTGTAGCTTGGTGTAGTCTAAACAATGACTAATTTAGAAATGGAAGCCATCCATCCAAGAAGACTATATAGATTTTTTCCCCTCAGTCTATGTTTTCTTTTAATAAATTTACATACAAAACCATTAAATTTTAATCCACGGTATAATTTTATCCAGCGTATTTTAAGAACATATCTTTGATACTAACCTTGGTTTCTGTGATCTTCCTTTGGATTGCATCCATTGTGTAGGGACCCTCCTTCCATGTCTCAAGCTTGGCTCTGGCCTGCCCCACCACCTGCTCAGCTTCTTCCTTAGCTTCCAGCCATTGTGTTGAATCCTTTAACATTTCATTTAACTGCTGCCTCCGGTTCTGAAGGTGTTCCTGTACTTCATCCCACTGACTCTGAATTCTTTCAACTGAAAGAGAAGGAAAAATGAATATGTGGGAGTAAATGCTAGTCTGGAGAAGACATATGAAATTGAACATCCAAATATTATCTCACATTTTTTATTACTTATGAAAGAAATTGCTCATTGTGTTACAGCTAGCATGACGGACAGTAGTATTTCTTACTTTTTTAAAAGGCAAACATGAGTTTTTGTTAAGTCAACTTCCTGAAAGTGACCTAGAACATCAATAGTGTAAGTGAAAAATTTAACTCTGTCTGTTCTTCATCTCTGGAGCAAAATATGAATAACCTTTTTGAAAGCTCCTATAACAGAATGTCCAAATTCCCCACGTTTATCACTTCAGTGCCCAGCAGCCTTATTTCCAATACTATCACTGACATTTTGTTGCTTGTAGGCTTTGTGTTGCCCCAAAGAGTATGCTTTGCCATCCCCTCTCCACTCTCTCACCACCCTGCCTCCCAGAAGCAGCCTCTCATCAATGGCTGATGGTAGGCACTGGGGTATGAACATGAGAGCACCCTTGATGCTACGGAAGATAACTTTGAGATATGTGTTTTATAAAGGTTCCAGAGCTTTCCCAGTGGGATAAAGCTCTAGTGGGTCATCGTGGTAACCTGCTTGATTATGTATCATCCTTAATTGGCTGTCTTGCCTTACCTATCTCACTTCCTCACTCCCCTATTGATATGTCTCTCAACTCCCAAGAAAACCACTTGGTCTCAAAATTTTTTTTCCTGCATATTTAGAAACTTCTTGTAACAATATTTTAGAATTCACGCCAGTTATATTCTACAAGTAGGACAGACTTACACTGAAGCTATTTTTTTATATTCTTGTGAGTCAAAGATAGCAATTCCCTATAGATTCTGCTCTGGAATATTTTAGAATATTCAAAATAAACATGACAAGATTTTTTTTTCTTTTCTTTGAGGGCCATGTAATCCTTTCTTTAAGCTGATTTCATAAAATGGAAATAATGCCATAGAAAACAAGTAATAAAACCACTATTTATTTTATTCCTTAAGCAGGAAATCTGACAGACATTCTAGAATTTTCCCTAAGCCTTGCAAAACACCATATATAATTGGCTACTAATTTCTCTCATACAGAACTCCTTCCTTGTTTCCACACATTGCCAATGCAAAGCTCTATCATTTTCTGCCTACGTGTTTGCAATAGACTACATAGTTTCTCTGTCTCAAGTCTATTTTCCAATGTAACTTGCACATTGTAGACACAGTAATAAACAAGATAAATCTAATCACCCGCTCCCTCACTTAAACCCTTCAATGTCCCCACACTGTCCTGTGGAATATCTCAGCTTGATCTGGCCTGGATAATCTGAGCGATTTATTTACAAAGGAACAAATTATAACACAATCAGGGTGTAGGAAAATCACCAGAGATAATATAAGAAACTGGGTCTTGCAGCAGTGGAGATTTTACTACATCTAGGCCCAAGATATCAGGGGAGGGAGAAGTGGCCAGAAGCTGAGAATCATAAGAAAGCACCTTGAGAAGAGCAGTAACCTTTTGTCAAGGGACATAGCCTGAAGCAACTTCATGGGTAGGGCACTAGGAGAATAAATATCCTGACCTCTCTGCCCTCTTTCTTCTATTTCCAACTCCCACTCCCCAGTGGCTAAATCAACTGGAAGCCAGAGGACATGGGAGACCACTGATGACACACATTAGCCTCCCAGAGTGGAGAATGCGGTAGAGACGGGCAACGGACAAATAAAATTTATACAGCACAGTACTGTGCTTCTTATTTCATGGCATAAGCTTAGGTCTTCTTAATTAAACCTGTTGTTGCCTCTCTTAAATTATTCCAAGTTATGAGTTAAAGACGTACTTGAGATATTTTATAAATAACCATCAGGGCTAAATAGACCCCACAAGATTAGTGCCTGTGACATGAATGAAAGAATCTGGTGCCTGGAATAGGTAAAACTGAGTAAGTGACACTCATGATAGATACTGTTTTATTGAATTCATTTTGGTTTGGGTGTTTGCTCTGCATTGCAAATCCACTCAGCATATTATATTTCAACTTTGCTTAACATGTCACCCTCTTTTTAAATGTCAGTACCTCCTTGTAATCTGTGAAAACCATTTTTTTGTTTGCTTGTTGCATTGCTGTTGTTCCCCCACTGGGTAGTATAGCACTTATTATAGTTGAGATTTACAGTTATTAACTAGTCTGTTTAATCTTCAGTTTACAAAATTACTAGTGTAAATGCTATTATAAAAAAGCAATTTAAAATAGAAGCAAACGTCTCTTTAAGTGTTCTGGAATTTTTTATCAATCATAGAAACAATTGATAACCTGATTGCAAACCGTTTTCCAACTTATCATAGCAAGCTATTTTGCTATGCATAGCTGGCACGTCTTTATTTTCCTTGGCCTATTGTTATACGCATATTACATGTATTTGGAAATAATAAAATTGACTTTCCTCTAAAAGGCTATGATTACAATTTGCCTTAATTAGCTTTAATTGGTAACATTTTACTATGCTATCAAAATGTTTAGAATGCCTAGTATTTTTTGACAAAACCATGGTAAGCCATTTGCATTTATGCCAGTGAATATTTTGTGCATCTTATATTCATTTCAATCGGATAGACATAATTTATGTTTTTAAAAGGTCATCACTTTATATTAGAAAGAAGGAAAGCAGTTTCTCTGATCATGTGGGTAGATATTTCTTAATTGTGGAAAATGAAGGAAGCTTCTATAGTCTATACCATCATTTCAGACAAACATACCATTTGAGTGCCTGTTCAATCACAGCAATGAAGGTTTTTATCCCCAAGGGATCATGTGTGTATAAATTACTAACAGAAAATGGTTTACTGGGTATGCACCCCACTAAACATGTACTTTCTCATCTCTGACCTTCAATTGTGGATGATCATGAGATAATACTTAAAGAAACAGATTTATAGGTTACTCAACAATCCATCTACCCCTCTGCATCAATATTCCATCCTGCCAATTACCATTTTCTTTATCATCTATTGATACCAGGCATTAGCCTAAGCACTGGGGAAACAATGGCGTCTAAGATTCCCTGGCTGCTGGTTGGTTGGTGCCTGTTAAATGAAGGTGTTATTTATCATCTCCTCAAGGAATAAAGGGGCTTCCCTGGTGGCTCAGTGGTAAAGAATCTAATCTGCCCATAATGCAGGAGACCAGGGTTTGATCCCTCGATCAGGAAGATCCTCTGGATAAGAGAATGGCTACCCACTCCAGTATTCTTGCCTGAGAATTCCACAGACAGAGAAGCCTGGTGGGCTCCAGTCCTTGGGGGTGCAAAGAGAAATGGCTGAGCGACAATGCTTTCACTTTCACAAGGGATACAGATCAATGGTTCTAAGGAAAAGGCAATGAGTTCAGTCTTAGACTAATCCAGTGGAAAGTTCTGAGGATCTCCTATATAGGACTATCATTTCAGTCAGTTGGACTGAAGATGCTATGGCACAGCTGCATATTTTGGGAGACAGAGAAATTCAGGATTAGAAATCACTAGAGAAAAGTAAAAATTGAAGCCACAAATATGAACACATTCTCATTGGTATGGTATATAGACTGAGCAAAACAGAGGGTTAAAGATGGAGTCCTGGAAAATACAACACAAAGACAGGATACAGCATAAGTAGTCAATCAGATGGATGAATGGCTAGAGAGGAAGGAGGGCCACCTGGAAAGGGCATGTCCAAAGAAACGTGGATAAGAGAAAATTTCAAAAACACAAGTGTGATTAACACTTTTATATACCACAGATGTCACAGGAGCCAATACAAATCATAATAAAACATTATTTGAATACCCGCTCTGCTTAAAGTACTGTGTTAAGCTCTTTACATGTAACTCATTTAACCACCATGATAATCTTATGAGGTAGGTATCATTGTTTGTGTCATTACTGTTGTTGCTGTTCTCCTCATTTAACCAATGAAGAAATAGGGGCTATGTTAAAGAACTGGCCTAAAGTCATACAGATAGTGAATGCAAGAGCCAACACCTGGACCTAAGCAGTCAGATTTCCAAAAACCCATACCAAAAGTATCCACTGGCTTTGACCACAAGAGATTTCCTGAAGATCATGCAGAAAATGATTTTAGTAGAGTGGTAGAAATCTTACTGTAGAGAACTGACAAGTCAATCAGCCAATGATGGATGAGATGTGGGAGATAACTGCCCCTTATTGATAACAACTGTCAGGTGTATTTTTCACCATCTCTCAGACTTAAGGGCTTCCCTGGTGGCTCAGATGGTAAAGAGTCTGCCTGCAATGCAGGAGACCTGGGTTCAATCCCTGGGTCAAGAAGATCCCCTGGAGAAGGAAATGGCACCCCACTCCAGTATTCTTGCCTGGAAAATCCCATGGACGGAGGAGCCTGGTGGGCTATAGTTCATGGGGTCACAAAGAGTCGGACACAACTGAGCGACTTCACTTTCACTTTCACTCAGACTTCACTAACTGGGGCTGGACTCTAGTTGTTCACAGCAGTAACCTGCTCAGTAATTGGCTCAATTACTGGCTTCTTTCCTTTACATATTTCACTGTCCTGCTCTCCTACAGGTACTGCCTGAGATCACCATATAAGTAAGTCATTGTTACTTAAGCCATTGTTTCAAGGTCTGCTTCTAGGGGAATCTAGTCTAGGTTAGAATTTTATTCATTTAAAAATTTTCTTAGAGCATAGCCCCATGGTTGGCACATGGTATACTTTTGATAACTGCCAAATGAATTGTCCATTCATACTTTTTCAAGTATCCATGTTTCCTCTCTAGAATAATGCACAAGTGCTACAGGTTGGCCAAAAAGTTCACTGGGGCTTTTCTATACGATGCTACCGAAAAACCAGAAGGAACTTTTTGGCCAAGTCAACACTTCCAAGGTTAACTCTTACGCAGGACATTGAGTCTTTCTTCTCTGAAAGCAATCACTATGTATTGCATTTCAAGTCCATATAATTTAAAAACTGGATTAAGTCTTTCAGATTTCCCTCATTATTTTCCTCTTACTTTCTACGATCTCTATTATAAGCAAACAAATATTCTCTGGGCATCCTTTGTTTTTGATTTAATGCCTTTGCATTGACCATATAAAACATCTTTAATATTTATGTTTACTAGTGGAGTAGTCTCATCTGATTCAAAAAATCCATAAATTAAAAATAACTGTGGGGGGGAGGAATCCAGTAAGTCAAAACTAATCAATGATCTCTCTCTGACATTCTTAAACTGTAGGTCAGAGAAAATCTGCTGCATGTCTTTTTGCCTCAGTCTGTCTTTTAAATTAAATCTTAGACTAAGTAACATAGACAAGTGCATGTATTTATTGGATAAGGATATTTTTATGGGCATTTTCAAATTTTGAAACATACTGAGCTCCAGAGGATAATCACAACAATAAACTATCATATTGTTATTAACATAAGTACAATCAGATGAATACTTGAAAGACAGACAGCAGATGTATCACCCCTTGTGAAATAACTAACCATATGTGAGAATCCATTTTGCAGAGCAGAAATTATAGAGAGATTATTTTCTTTACAAAAAGATAAACACCAGAGATTTCTCTAGTCCACTTGTCAAAGATATTTAAACATGATTTGACTTATAGGCCACTCCCAGGTATATATCCCAGAGAAATGCATACTTATATTCACCAAAAGACATGTACAAAATTAGAAGATTGTATCCACCTTGGAAAGTACCCACATTCCCAGTTACCATACAGTGGAATGGATAAATACCTTGTGGTAAATTTATCAATAGAATACTACCCAGCAATGAGAATTAAATATCTACATCTATATTCAATAAGATATATTAATCTCACAAACATAATGGTGACGGAAAGAAGTTAGCCAAAACCAAGGACTTACTATATTATTCTATTTATAAAATGTGCAAAACCAGGAAAAAGAAAGATGATTACAGAAGTCAAGATAGCTGTTACCTTTGTGGGACTGGTACTTACTGAAAGAGACATGATAGAGACTTTTAAGGGTCCTCTAATATAGTTTTTCTTGATTTGGGTGCTGTTTACACAGTTGTAATCTGTTGCCACACATTTATGAAGCTAGACATTTATGTGATGTGCACTTTTCCTCATGTATATTGTACTTCAATAAAAATTTAATAATATATTTTCAAGACTTGTAAAATGTATTATACATACAACTTTGGAGAATTCATCTTTTTGAAAAGGGCTGATGTGAAATATGTATTGCTTGAGCAGATATGAATAAGAGATGCAATGGTTGCACCAAGGACACAATACAATTGAGTACTTAGATTTGTGTGATAAAGGATTTTTGACACTCACTCACTGGACAGTGAGTAAGACTAGATCAGAGAACCAAATCAGTACATACAGACTAATGGAGCAGTAATCAGTTATGCAAATTTAAAAAGGCAATGTAGGGAATGTCCTGGAGGTCCAGAGGTTAGGAATGTCTGCACTTTTACTGCCAAGGGCCCAGGTTCAGTTCTTGGTTGGGGAAATAAGATCCTACAAGCCATGTGACATAGCAAAAAAAAAAAAAAAAAAAAAGAGTATAATTGATATAGCTATCCTAAGAGTAGACCCTGAAGAATGTATACAGAAGAGAATTTTAGAATTTTTTTAAATCTATTTCATTTTATGAAGGAATGAAAGTAAATATAAAATCTGAAGATCATCAAAGAGAAAAGTTAATTTGGAGATGGACCATCAAGGTAGTTAGAGTTGGTAACTGTTCATAACTGGGCAACAATTCAAACTACAGAATTTCACCATACTTGCAACACTTCACCCAGGATATTAACGACAGACCAAAGATATATTATGGCAATGTACTTGGTCCCATTCTGTAGATTTATATTTATATCAGACTCATCTGACATACAAAAATGAAATAATAAGAAATATATGTTTATAAACTCAGATAATCAGCACATGTTGGTAACTGAAGAGCTACCCTAATGTGTGCATTTCATCTTTCAGAGGTCCAATAGGGTAAGCTTCTCAAGGGAATTGTGCAGTAAGTAGATGCTGGATAATGAAAGGAATAAATAATCAATGCTAGGGCTCAGGATGACAGACTGAGACTCAGCATGTGTCCTGATTTACAGATCTCCAGAAATGTCAAATTGGAAACCAAGCAATCATGTCAAGAACCACAATACTGCAGAGAAAGAAACAGTTCAGTTGATTTAGTACTAACCAGTCTTTTACTTCAAGTTTTTAAGCTAGCTATGTTTGAGTATCAATATATGATCTTGACTGATATAAATTCCCTCAACATCTTTTCTAAGGGAAAATGTTCAAAACTGAAATGACTGAATTTTTAATATATATATTGCTAGAGAACAAAGAACAGCTCTGTTCCAATTTCTGCACTCAAGTTACCGTCTGAGAATTAGAAATCACTGTGACTAAGTTTTAGAAAGAAACCTTGACTAGCAGTTAGTAATGGGCTATAGCCCTGGATTTGTGATGAAATAGGTATTGTAGTTTGCGTAAGTTGATTCATCACAGTTTCAAGTTCCTCAATTGCAAAACTGAAATACTGATAGTTGTATCATCGTGAAGGTAAAATTCAATAATGGATAAAAGACTCAAGGACCATACTAAAGTAAGGTGTTATTGTTTCTCTGTACAGACATTATAATCACCAGCAAACATTTGTAATCTGCTAGGGGGAGCACTCTGTGGATCTCAATGAGTCCAAGAGTATATAAGAGTTCCAGGTAGAAAGCACTGAGCTTAAATATTTAAATTACAAGTAAATTTTTTGAGGTCATTTGAATGGGTAAAGAGTGTCATCTATTTAACTGTGGTCAACTGTAAGGAAATTTTTCCCAATTGAAGTTTAATACACTGTGAACCATTTGTTAGCATCAGGAAGAAAATATGGTAATCAAAACAAACTGTTCCCTGAGGCCAAAACAGTCAGCAAAAGGCTAGGCATTATCAAGAAGGGTACTGAAAACAAAGAAATCATCATTATTCTATTCTTGTATAAACTTAGGGTACAACTATACCTTGAGTAATGTGAGTATACATCAATGTTTTATAGTCAAAGATTTATAAGGAACCAAGGGAAGTAAAAATAATAATGACCCAATTTATAGGAAATATTAAGATTTGTTCCTCTTAGGGGGTGGGAGGGAGATTCAAAAGGGAGGAGATATGTCTCCGGCCGTATCGGCCTGAAGGCGCCCGATCTCGTCTGATCTCAAAAGGGAGGAGATATATGTATATTTATGACTGATTCATATTCTTGTATGGCAGAAACCAACACAACATTGTAAAGCAATTATCCTCCAATTTAAAAAGATGTGTTCCTTCTACTTCCACATGGAATTTAAACATGGTTGCGTAGAAGTTTCATCTGTAGTTAAACTCTGCAAAGAGAAGTCTCAAACCCATTAAGAAGAGGAAGAAACATACTAACCATGAAATCGAATGTAGCTAGAAGAAATGGGCATTTACTCTATTTAGGAACAGGACAGAGGAATGTGGTTGCTGTGCAAACAGAATACAATGTCTGAGAAGACATTTCAGACCAGAAAATTGAAAAAAAAAGGGGGGGATTATAGACAAATGATTAAATCCTAGCTGCTATGACTAATTTGAATATATGCTTCTCCTCTAAATCCCCCAAAAGCTGGAATTCAGGAACAGCCAAGCATTTCATTTTAAATTCACAGATGACAGACCCAGAACAAATAATTAAGTTAAAAATATTTTATAATATCAGTCTAACATTTAAGGTTAGTTTGCACATGCCAAAGATTAATAATTTAATGCTATTTTCACACTCGGTTTGCTCTCTGTAGAATGGGGATAATAATAACAAGAAGGTTAATAATCTATGAAGATTAAAGAAATGTTGGACACAAGACACTGAGCAGAGTATTTGGCCCCTAATTACAGGGGAAAGATAGGCAGTTATGCACTTTTGTAACACCATAGGACTTTTCAAATCCTGAGCTATTAAGCAAAGGTGGGTAGTAGATTGGATGATCCCTAGAGTTCTTTCCAGCTCTAACAGTCTGTGAAATACATGCTCCTTGATGTTTCTGTCAGATAGAAACTCATCTTACAAGGCTATTAGGAAGAACTCAGTTATTCCAGTGCCTGGATGAACAAATAGCATATAGACATCTGTACCATTTCCCTGGAATGATATAGCTTGGCAATCATATTCAGTCATGTTCAAATTCAGTTGAAATAAACTAAAGCCAACATTAAAAAGTTCCCTTCATTTACTATCATTATTATTTTCTGGAGATTTATCTTGTTCCTTCATCTGGGACATCATCCTATGCCGTTTCATTTCGATTAGCTTTATGTGATTGTGGTTTTCGTTCAGGAGGCTGCAAGCTTGTAGTTCTTGCTTCTTCTGTCTGCCCTCTGGTGAATGAGGCTAAAAGGCTTGTGTAAGCTCCCTAATGGGAGGGCTGGTGGTGGGTTAAACTGGGTCTCTCTGGTGGCAGGGAGTGCTCAGTAAAACTTTAATCCAATTGTCTGCTGATGTGTGGGGCTGTGCTGCCTCCCTCTCAATTTTGTTTGTCCTGAGGTGACCCAGCCCTGGGGTCTATGGGCTCTATGGTAGGGTTAACGGCAACCTCCAAGAGGGCTCACACCAAGGGCACCTCCCAGGACTGCTGCTTTCAGTGTCCTCCACCCCCCGCCCCTTGTTCCCACAGCGGGCCAATGCTGACCCATGCCTCTACTGGAGACCCTCCAACACTTGCATGTAGGTCTGGTAAGTCTCTTGTGGGGGTCACTATTCCTTTCCCCTGGGTCCTGATGTGCACAGGTTTTTGTTTGTGCCCTCCCATAGTGGAGTCTCTGTTTCCTCCAGTCCTGTGGAAGTCCTGCAGTTCAATCTCACTGGCCTTCAAAGTCAGACTCTCTGGGGATTCTGAGTCCCTTTACCAGATCCCCAGGCTGGGAAGCCAGATTTGGGGCTCAAAACCTTCACAACTTCTTTGGTTGCGAGAACTTCTTTGGTACTATTATTTTCCTGTTTGTGGGTTGCCACCCAGCGGGTATGGGATTTTATTTTATTATGATTGTGCCCCTCCTACCATCTCATTGCAGCTTCTCCTTTATCGCTGAACATGGGGTATCTTTCTTAGTGGGTTCCTTGGGCTTCCCAGGTGGCGCTAGTGGTAAAGAACCCACTTGCCAATATAGGAGACATAAGAGATGCAGGAGACATGAGACGCAGGTTCCATCCCTGGGTCGCAAAGATCCCCTGGAGGGCGTGGCAACCCACTCCAGTATTCTTGCCTGGAGAATCCCATGAACAGAGGAACTTAGTGGGCTACAGTCCATAGTGTTGCAAAGAGTCGGACACGACTGAAGTGACTTAGCATACAGACACAGTGTCCTGTCGATGACTGCTCAACAGCTAGTTGTGATTTTGGTGCTCTCACAGGAGAAGATGAGCACACGTCCTTCTACCAACCAACTACATTGTTTTAATCCATTTACTATCATTATTATTTTTACTTGAGATATAATTGACATACAAACTTACATTAGTTTCAGGTAAGCAGCATAATTAGATATTTATATATATTATGAACTGATCACTATAATAAGTCTAGTTAACATCCAAAGGTTCTTTCCTTTCTCAGGTGATATTTTCCTTTCTTTTGACAGAGGTATGCATCACACAGGTGTACCCATTCATCAGTACCCATTGACTGGTACACATAAGATTTGAACTTTTGACTCTATGCAAATTTTGCCACAAAAAAACAAGCAAATAAAACAACAAAAAGAACTATAAATGAACGCTTAGCTCTAGTTAATGATAAGCATGCTGAAGTGCTTAGGGGTAAAAAGTACTGATGTCTCTAAATTTAGTTTGAAATGCATCAGAAAATAGTAAGGACTGATGGGCAGAGAAAGGGATGAATTTGTACAGCACAGTCTAGGTGGTGGGTTCAGGGACATTTACAGTTCTTTCAGCTTTTCTGTGCATTAGAATTTTTCATTATAAAATGTCATAAAATGCTCTCTCACAAGCACAAAGCAGCATATTATTTAAACACATTTCTAAGTTATTAAAGCCACTTTTAAATTAAGAAACAATACCATCTGTGGAACACAGAAGTTTAAAAGACAGTAAACAGAATTTATAGGTGTGAAAATGACAAAATATTTTGTTTAAAGTCACATGTACACGGGAAAGATTGCTTAATTTCCTAATCAACAGAATGTCAAAGATCATACTATACCTCCTTGAAAGTATGCTGAAAAAAAAATGAAAAAAAAAAAGAAAGTATGCTGAATATTCTCATAGAGAAAATGAGTTAGTCTTCTGACAAAAGCTCATTCTTCTGTTTTGGTTATAAAATATAGGAAAGTGTGTGTTAGTTCCTATACTTAAGGAAAGATGACTTAAGGAAAAAGGACCACATTTTTGCCACTGGTTGGAGAGTTGTAGATTTATAAGAAAATACCAATATGCAGTCATAATGGAACATGTAAATTATTTTATTAATTACATAAACAGGCAGATGTTGAAATGTGATTTGGTCATTGAAATGAATCAACTTAAAAAATAATGGCTTCCTTTGGCAAAGGGGAACTATTGGTTGAAATGAAAGCTTAAAGTTGGAGGAGAAGCTTAATCTATAGCTATGTAAAAATATTTCAGTTTACAATCGTAGGTCATTCACAAGACAGAAAATAAATTGTTTCAATGTGATACAGACACAACATATCACTGGACAATCCATCTGTTCAGCCTGTCCCCACCTTCAGCTAATTAAGTGGCAAATGTAGCAAATAAAGTACTAACAACTCAAAAGGGTGTAGCAAGAGTTCATTAAAGTGGAGCTAAAGAGTATCATTATAATTCCAGCACCAGGAATGTATTACCATGTCACCAGCATGCAGTGCACACAATAAAACCCATTCGTCACCACAGATCTGCACATCAAAGTCAATGCATTTGTTGGAATACAATATTTTTAACGTTTAGAATACAAAAAGACTTTTTTCCCACCCTGAACACACACTGAATTTCATCCCTACACCTTTTCACTCAAACTTTGAGTTGATGAGTGTAGAAAATGCAAGTTATACCTGAAAAGCAAAGTGGGCTAACTTCTCACAAGCACAGCCCACAGTCTAGCCAATTAAGTTAAGGAATAAAAATAATAATTCCTTGAACAGGTATCACATGTTATAAAAGCAAAATGCCAGGTATTGTCTACTAACGGACTTTTCTTTATTTCTAGTCTTCCTTACCCTCTTCTCTTCAGGTTTAGGTTTCTCTTTGCATGTGTCTGACTCTTTGTGACCTCATGGACTGTAGTCCACCAGGCTCCTCTGTACACAGGATTCTCCAAGAAAGAATACTACAGTGACTTACCATGTCTTCTTCAGTTCAGTTCAGTTCAGTCGCTCAGTCATGTCTGACTCTTTGTGACCCCATGGACTGCAGCACTCCAGGCTTCCCTGTCCATCACCAACTCCCAGAGCTTGCTCACACTCATGTCCATCGAGTCCTCCTCATGCCTAATTCCCTTCCTGTATTCAGCATTCAAAATTCTTATACCTCCTAAGAGAAATGATTTCATTTTTACCCATTTTCTATCTTCAATCTCAGTCTAGAACCTCATCTAAAAAGTAAACAACAAAAAATAAAACAAAAAAAAATCTTTCTTTTGGTTCTACACCCACTCTGGCAAATCCTACGACTTTCTCCTTTATGAAAGAGTGGTTTACTTATACCAGAGTTACTTAAAGAATGGTTTGTGTACCAGCAGTAGCAATGTTACTTAGGAACTTATTAGACATGCAGTATCTTGACAAGGGTTCGATCCCTGGGTCAGGAAGATCTCTGGGAGAAGGAAATGGCAACCCACTCCAGTATTCTTGCTTGAAAAATCCCATGGGCAGAGAAGCCTGGCGGGCTTTAGTCCACAGGGTCGCAAAGAGTCAGACACGACAGTGACAGCAGGCACACATGAACACACACACTCATCTCTGGTCCCACTTCATAGCTACTGAATCAGAATCTGCATTTTTAAACTAGACTCCAAAAGTGATTTGTATCCACATTAAAGTCTGAGGGGTACTAGTCTACACCCACTATTTCTACTTTCATATCCTAAATACCCTTCTGAATCTACTCCATTTTGACTCTTGCTACAGGAATTCCTTTTTAAGATGTGAACAGTAATCTTCAAATCACTACAGCACTGGAGATTATCTAGATAAAGTCTTTATTTTTTCCAGATCTTCCTTCAGTACTTGCTATCACTGATGAGCCCTCCTTGAAACCTTCCAATGATAAACATTGCAAGATTTAAAAAAAAGAAATTTATTCTACCTCTTTGGCCACTCCTCAGCCTTCTCTGCTCATCATTTAAACATTGTTATTCCCAGAGACCTTTTTTCTTTTTACTTTACATATATTCCCTGGTGAGTTCACCTACTTATATCGTTTCATTTACCACCTATCAGTGATCATAGTCAAATCTGTGTTTTTAATCTAAGAACTCTCTCTTCATCTCCATATCCACATAGCCAAATCTTACAAAATTCTTTTAGAATATTCAACATAGCCAAAATTGATCACATCATCTCTACCCTAGTCATTCAAGGAGAAATCTACAAATCATCTCTGCTTCGTCTTTCTTTCTTATCCTTTAACCAAGATGCCAAGTCATTCATTCAACCTCCTTAATGGCTTTTCTAACCTCTCTATCATCCAGCTGTCTCCTCTCTAGACTGTTTTAATTAAAAGCTTCCTGATGCTCTCTCTTATTTAGTGAATCATAACCTCATGTGGACATCTGGGGTGCTTTAACAAATATCAATGTCTGGGCCTTATTTCCAAAGATTTTTGACTTAATGGGTTTGGGGTGGAGTCCAGGCACTGGCATTTTTAAAAGCTCCTTCCAGTAATTCTAATGTGCAGCCACGACTGAGAACTACTGCTTTAATACCAGCCTTTTGCACTCCCCATCTATCTTCAAAACTCTGGTCAGAGAAAACTTTTGAAGATGAAGATCTGTGTCTGTCAGCATTTATTAAATTCTTTTAAGGTCACCCTTCCATTGCTTTCAGTATAAAATCAAAACTCTTTACCTGACTTCCAAGATCTTTTGTAATGTGGCCCGTTTTCTTTTCCAGTTTCTTGACTTCTATGACCTGTTGTGAACCCTATACAGCCACGTAAGAGTCTCCACAGGCAGGACGTTATCCCACGTCTCACATGAGTCTATGTTTTCCCTCTGCCCAGAATGTTCTCTACCCTTTTTCACACTGCAGCACTCTGTTCAAAAGTCACTGCCACGGGTTATTTTTTTCCTGACCATTCTTTTCCACCCTACCCATGTCTTGTATCAGGGGCTTGCATAGGGGCATCCTACATTATGGTTTCCAGAGCACTAAATTCATACCATTACCTCTGAACACACTGATTATCCTACTTGGCAATTGTCTATTTATTGTCTATCTTACTTACCGAAGGAGAGGGAATGTGTTTTTCTACTCAGGGCCCAACCCAAATTTGGCATGAGGGGAGTATAAAGGAACACATGGAAACTTTAAAGTCAGAAATAAGAATTTATGCACTACTGCAACAACAAAAATAATCACAAACATGTAACATATAAACAAAACAAATATATTCACTTAATCAAAGTTATAAAAACAAAGTACCTGTTCCAATTTTGTTTTAGCCTTTATGAACATGGGGCTTCTGAATTAAGGGGGGAAAGAGGAAATGAATTAATGAAGTATAGCATCAATTGAACCCTTCAAATGCTTCTCCAGAAATGTAAATGTGAGATCAAAAATATTGATCAGTTCTAGTTCATTTACCATATCTATGGTTATTAAGACAAACATAGGATCAGCGATTATTAAGTCAATTTTAGACTTGGCTCAGCAGTAAAGGGCTTCCCTGATGGCTCAGATGGTAAAGAATCCACCTGCAATGCAGGAGCCACGGGTTTGATCCCCAGGTCGGGAAGATCTATTGGAGAAGGAAATGGCAGCCCACTCTGGTATTCTAGTCTTAGAAATCCCATGGACAGAGGAGCCTGGTGGGCTACTGCCCATGGGGTCACAAAAGACTCAGACATGACTTAGTGAATAAACAACAACAGTGTTAGCTGAAAAGCCCAATAGGAAAGGGTATGAGAGAATTGAACTGCCCTTCCCAGGTCCCATCTTGAGATAATCATTGCTTATTTAAACCTCAGCAACTTGTGAATGTTACAGTGAATGATGTGAAGTATGGAGGAGATAAAAAGTAACCATTTCCCTCTTCTAATAATCCCAATTCAAGTGAGAAACTCCTTTCATACAAAGTATGTAAATAAACTTTGAACATCAGTATGGCAATTCCTAACAGTATGGCAGCCCCTAAAATGAAATGCTTGAGTTTATAAGGAACAATAAAAAATTCTGTGTTTGCTCCTACTATTTCCATTTATTCTGGGTAAATCATAACTGTATAAGAAATCTGGACAAGAAAGACACAGGAGAGAGACAATACCTTGGTGAACGTGTTGTTAAGGAATACAGGAACCGAATGGGGTAATTGCCTTAGTTTTAAAGGGAAATTCTTAAATAGAATTCCCATAGTAGCAGAAGAAATAGAGAAATTTAAAATGAGGTAATCTGTGTGAAAAGTGCTTTATACTGCAAAGCTGTCAACAAACATACGGTATCACTATTATTTTCTTTAAAAAGAGAAACAGGGTAGCATTGTGCCTATACTATTTGCAGCAAGGGAATAGAGTCTTTTAAAAATATATAAAACTGACGCTTTTTAACCAAAACAAAAAGACACACAAACACTGCCTGAATTTGGTCTTAAGCAAGATTATACTTTTGTTCTGCTAAGTTCTTAGAAATAAGGAGCCATCTGACTATCCGATAATGGTTTGTTTGTATACATGTATTCATTTATGTGTTTCTATGTCTACCCATCACTCATGAAAAATGTATTCTTGATGACCCACTATGTGTTTGAGACTGAATTAGAATGTATACAAAAATCAAAGCTGCATAAGGAATACTAAACATAAGTCAACTATCTATTCAATACTGATATGTGCTTGGAACCTATGCCCTTAAAAGAGAATCCGCTAATCTGAATGTATCACTCACTAGGAAAAAAAAAGATAACAGAGGGGATGTTCATAGTTCCCAGTGGCCTTGTGAGTTATGATAAGGATTTTGGTCTTTTTCTTCAGTGCAAGAAGAATCCACTGAAAGGTTTCATGCAGCAAAAAGACACCAAATGATTTCAGTTTCAAAAGATTACTTATACTGCTAATAAAGAACAGATTGGAAGGGAGGGCAAGTAAAGATGCAGAAAAACAGAGTAAGATGCTAGTATAGGGGTCCAGGTAAAACCTGATGGCTGGTAGATGGAAAGATAAGAACAGATTAGTAAGATATTGAGAAGATTAAATATATAAGACTTTGTCTAAATTCTTCCCTCTGTATAGAATGCATTGCCTGAGTACTTCATGAAAGTTTTTGACAGGAAATTAATGGGGTCATAAAAACCTTGCAATTCTTGAAAGGGGTCTTAGAAGCTCTGGCCTTCTCATATAATGATTTTTCCCTCTCATAGGAAATGATGGAACTAAGAGACTGTGATCATTGTTTCCCAGTAAGGTACGTATGCCTAGTTTACTATGCTCCTTCCAGAACACAGACTACATGTGATACCTGCAGATTCTTCACTTAAAGACTTGCATGAGGGCTTTTTTTTTTTTTTTGGCTTAACTTTTGAGTTATTTTCAGATAAATAAGACAGAAATGTTGGTTCTTTTTATATCAAAAAATGGTGAAAATGGTTGCATCAACATGGATGCACAATTTCATGTTGACTATAAAGTTATAATAATTCCCAAGAAGAAAGGCAATGTAGACAATTTGCTACACGGAATGGATCAAACAGGTAAGAAGTCAGAGGTGTTATGATGAGAACTGTCATTCATATAGTGATGAGTAACTGAAGTTATGAGTGGAAGAGCCAAGGCCAGGCCTTGGGATACTCTGGAGACAGGCAGACTAAATGCAGGAAACTGAAATGAGAGACTTGGGAAAGGTTACATTATTCCTGTGTTCAAGGCAATGGCTCTGGGGATGAAGATTGAGAGGTAGTCCCTAGAACCTCAAAATGGACCTCTTCTGTTGTTGTTTTAGTCACTAAGCTGTATCCAACACTTTGTGACTTTATGCACTATAGCCCACCAGGCTCCTCTGTCCATGGGATTTCCCAGACAATATCAGAGTGGGTTGCCATTTCCTTTTCCAGGTGATCTTCCCATCCCAGGGACTGCAGTTCCTTTACCACTGAGCCACCAGGGAAGCCCATGAACCTCTTTGGTGGTCATTAATAGCATCAGTGAAGTGGTTAGAGCATGGACCACAAGAGATTCGATATAAAAGGAAATGACAGAGACATGTTTTTAGAGTTCCCTTTGGCAATTTAAGAAGCAAAATCAGACAGGAGACTTAAAGAATATGAGCTTCCTTACACAGTAGGAGCAAACACTTGAAAGAAGTAGAAGGTTAGGCAAAGTATCAGGAAGTTAACAGGAGTAGACAATTTTATTTACAATTAATCAAACAAAAATCTGCTAAAATAAATTTGAAACCCAGAGGGATGGAATGGGGAGGGAGGAGGGAGGAGGGTTCAGGATGGGGAACACATGTATACCTGTGGCGGATTCATTTTGATATTTGGCAAATCTAATACAGTTATGTAAAGTTTAAAAATAAAATAAAATTAAAAAAAATAAATAAAATAAAATTCATTTAATACTTAAAAAAAAAAAACAAAAACAAAAAAGACTAGATTTTACTCTTCAGCTAGCCCAGTCAGAATATGGATTTCTATCCAGTTACTTGATACTTACTATTGCAATCTAATTATTAAAAGGAGTTTGCAATTTGTAAAATCTCTCAAGACTTCTTTCCCCCCAATTCTGCCAGTTTCCTACCATTTCTACCAAAAGTGCTCCCCTTCTTTCTTTCACTATCTTGAATTCATCAACATTCTTCCTAGCAACATCAGACTCTCTAGTTTTCTTATACTCCAGGGTCCAGTTCAAAGTGCTTCCTTATTACATTGCCAGAGCAAAGCTCCAGCTTGGAACAAATTTATCTTGACCTTAGTCACTGCCATAGGCAGAAGTAACACTGGCTCCAATGACAAGGATGCTCCCATGTTTTACTCTTGGCTGGTGAGCATTTACTACTGTGCTCTTGAAAATTAGAAACAGTCATGCTATGAAGCAGTAGAAATTATGTAGTACACTAAGACGTTAGCCACAAAGCCGTACACAAATCATCTCAATTTGAAGAAAGTTTAGGTAACAGCCTTGTCCTTAGGCATTTTGGTACACACTGATGAAGAACCTTAGATTTTTCCAAGACAGGTCTTAGCAAGAGCTTCAAAGCAAAGTTAGTATAGTTATTTCTGAAAACAAAATAATCTGATAGGAACCTGCCTTGCTGCCAGTTGCAATGATATTACCAACCTTCAATCTCACTGCTTTATTTTTTACCCTTTTACTTTTTTCCTACAGTAAATCTCGGCCTCTTGCTGCTTATTAAGCTAGCTGTTATCTGGAACCTAATGAAAGGATTTTTTTCCCTTCCTCTGAGTCCAAACCTTCCTAAATAGCCTCTTCATTATTCTATTCACTTTGAATGTTTTTTTTTCTTTTTTTAAAGACAAAGCTGAAATAGCTAATGTGAGAGGTTCATGGAAATCACCATCCAGGACATCATCCTAATTGGTTTATAACCTGCTGTGCTGAATAGTTCTTCCACTCATCAGGGTATTTTTTAACCCTAAAAATGAAAACTTCTATGTTGTGAAAACTAACAATGAAAAAGGCTATAGGATTTAAAAAAAATAGCTTCAGCAATGACCCTAGAATCCTCACAGGCTTTTGTGTAACTGTCTGAATGGAGAAAATTATCTACAAGGTATCATGTGCTTGCAAGGTTTTAGTTTACATTTTAATAACCACAATAGAACCATGAATTGAGGATGCTAAGCTCACATCTTCCCTCAGTTTTATGTGAGAGAAAAAGTAAAGAAATAAGCAATAATGAAAAGAAAAGACCTACAAAGAAGTAGGTGGTAGAAAAGATAACACAGTCAAGAAAAAACACAAGAAATAAACCATATTTCATGAAAGTTGTTCTGAATTGTGTTCAAAGTTATTTGTTCCTGACAGTGGGGGAAAAAAGGAAAATTCTTAAAGACTGTTAAATGTGTACAAATGTTCCATCATTACTATTATTCCTAAAAAATAGATGATATTGTTTAGTTGCTAAGTTGTTTTTGACTCTTTTGTGACCCCATGGACTGTAGTCTTCCAGGCTCCTCTGTCCACGGGATTCTCCAGGCAAGAATACTGGAGTGGGTTGCCATTTCCTCCTCCAGGGGATCTTCCCAACACAGGGATCGAGCCTGCATTCCTGCATTGAAAGCAGATTCTTTACCACCGATACACCAGTGAAAGTCATTCAGTCGTGTCTGACTCTGCGACCCCATGGACTAAACAGTCCATGGAATTCTGTAGGCCAGAATACTGGAGTGGGTAGCCTTTCCCTTCTCCAGGGGATCTTCCCAATCCAGGTATCAAACCCAGGTCTCCTACATTGAAAACAGATTCTTTACCAGCTGAGCCACCAAGAAAGCACCTAAAAATAGGCACATGCTTATATTTCAGGATTCTGAAAAAAACTGAATAATATAAAGTACGTGCAGTTATACATTGCTTCTGAAATACCTGACCACTATTAAGAAAGGTTCTTACTTTGTTCCTACTGATAGCTTACAGTGAATGGTGTTGGATTTGTGATCTCCAAAGAAGAAGATTTAGCTTTGGGACCAGGGACCAGGCTTGATCAGTCAAGAGCTTTTGTGTAGCAGTGTTTTATTAAAGTATAAAAAAGAACAGAGAAATATTCTGACATAAACATCAGAAGGGGGATACTAGTCTAAGCAAGAGAGCTATGTAATTTTCAACTGGGCATTATAGTAAATCAAAAGAATGTTGCAAGGTTGTAAAGGCTTTACCAGACCCACTCCCATAATTTACATTTTAAGATAATGGGATTAGAACTAACAATAGAAAGATCTTACCAGGCTCACTCCCACAACATACATTTTAAGATGACAGGATTAGTTAAAAGGGTCTTAAGAAAGAGAAACATATCCTTCAGCAGGATACCTTGTTGTTTTATAGTCATTGGTACAGAGTTTAAGATACCCCATATCCAAGGGAAGAGAAACCCAAGTAAGACAGTAAGTGTTGCGAGAGGGCATCAGAGGGCAGACACACTGAAACCATAATCACAGAAAACTAGTCAATCTAATCATACGGACTACAGCCTGGTCTAACTCAATGAAACTAAGCCCTGCCCTGTGGGGCCACCCAAGATGGGCGGGTCATGGTGGAGAGGTCTGACAGAATGTGGTCCACTGGAGAAGGGAATGGCAAACCACTTCAGTATTCTTGCCTTGAGAACCCCATGAACAGTATGAAAAGGCAAAATGATAGGATACTGAAAGAGGAACTCCCCAGGTCGGTAGGTGTCCAATATGCTACTGGAGATCAGTGGAGAAATAACTCCAGAAAGAATGAAGGGATGGAGCCAAAGCAAAAACAAGACCCAGTTGTGGATGTGACTGGTGATAGAAGCAAGGTCCAATGCTGTAAAGAGCAATACTGCATAGGAACCTGGAATGTCAGGTCCATGAATCAAGGCAAACTGGAAGTGGTCAAACAGGGGATGGCAAGAGTGAACGTTGACATTCTAGGAATCAGCGAACTAAGATGGACTGGAATGGGTGAGTTTAACTCAGATGACCATTATATCTACTACTGCGGGCAGGAATCCCTTAGAAGAAATGGAGTAGCCATCATGGTCAACATAAGAGTCCAAAATGCAGTACTTGGATGCAATCTCAAAACGACAGAATGATCTCTGTTCATTTCCAAGGCAAACCATTCAATATCACAGTAATCCAAGTCTATGCCCCAACCAGTAACGCTAAAGAAGCTGAAGTTGAACAGTTCTATGAAGACCTACAAGACCTTTTAGAACTAACAGCCAAAAAAGATGTCCTTTTCATTATAGGGGACTGGAATGCAAAAGTAGGAAGTCAAGAAACACCTGGAGTAACAGGCAAATTTGGCCTTGGAATACAGAATGAAGCAGGGCAAAGGCTAATAGAGTGTTGAGAAGAGAACACACTGGTCATAGCAAACACCCTCTTCCAACAAAACAAGAGAGGGCTCTACACATGGACATCACCAGATGGTCAACATTGAAATCAGATTGATTATATTATTTGCATCCAAAGATGGAGAAGCTCTATACAGTCAGCAAAAACAAGACCGGGAGCTGACTGTGGCTCAGATAATGAACTCCTTATTGCCAAATTCAGACTTAAATTGAAAAAAGTGGGGAAAACCACTAGACCATTCAGGTATGACCTAAATAAAATCCTTTATGATTATACAGTAGAAGTGAGAAACAGATTTAAGGGACTAGATCTGATAGATAGACTGCCTGATGAACTATGGACGGAAGTTCGTGACATTGTACAGGAGACAGGGATCAAGACCATCCCAATTGAAAAGAAATGCAAAAAAGCAAAATGGCTGTCTGGGGAGGCCTTACAAATAGCTGTAAAAGAAGAGAAGTAAAAAGCAAAGGAGAAAAGGAAAGATATAAGCATCTGAATGCAGAGTTCCAAAGAATAGCAAGGAGAGATAAGGAAGCCTTCCTCAGCGATCAATGCAAAGAAATAGAGGAAAACAACAGAATGGGAAAGACTAGAGATCTCTTCAAGAAAATTAGAGATACCAAGGGAACATTTCATGCAAAGATGGGCTCGATAAAGACAGAAATGGTATGGACCTAACAGAAGCAGAAGATATTAAGAAGAGGTGCCAAGAATACACAGAAGAACTGTACAAAAAAGATCTTCACAACCAAGATAATCATGATGGTGTGATCACTCACCTAGAGCCAGACATCCTGGAATGTGAAGTCAAGTGGGTCTTAGAAAGCATCACTACGAACAAAGCTAGTGGAAGTGATGGAATTCCTGTAGAGCTATTTCAAATCCTGAAAGATGATGCTGTGAAAGTGCTGCACTCAATATGCCAGCAAATGTGGAAAACTCAGCAGTGGCCACAGGACTGGAAAAGGTCAGTTTTCATTCCAATCCCAAAGAAAGCTCAAACTTCCGCACAATTGCACTCATCTCACACGCTAGTAAAGTAATGCTCAAAATTCTCCAAGCCAGGCTTCAGTAATATGTGAACCATGAACTTCCAGATATTCAAGCTGGTTTTAGAAAAGGCAGAGGAACCAGAGATCAAATTGCCAACATCTGCTGGATCATGGAGAAAGCAAAAGAGTTCCAGAAAAGCATCTATTTCTGCTTTATTGACTATGCCAAAGCCTTTGACTGTGTGGATCACAATAAACTGTAGAACATTCTGAAAGAGATAGGAATACCAGACCACCTGACCTGCCTCTTGAGAAACCTATATGCAGGTCAAGAAGAAACAGTGAGAACTGGACATGGAACAACAGACTGGTTCCAAATAGGAAAAGGAGTATGTCAAGGCTATATATTGTCACCCTGCTTATTTAACTTATATGTAGAGTACATCATGAGATATGCTGGGCTGGAAGAAGCACAAGCTGGAATCAAGATTGCTGGGAGAAATATCAATAACCTCAGATATGCAGATGACACCACCCTTATGGCAGAAAGAGAAGAGGAACTAAAGAGCCTCTTGATGAAAGTGAAAGAGGATAGTGAAAAAGTTGGTTTAAAGCTCAACATTCAGAAAACGAAGATCATGGCATCTGGTCCCATCACTTCATGGGAAATAGATGGGAAACAGTGTCACACTTTATTTTTTTGGGCTCCAAAATCACTGCAGATGGTGATTGCAGCCATGAAATTAAAAGAAGCTTACTCCTTGGAAGGAAAGTTATGACCAACCTAGATAGCATATTCAAAAGCAGAGACATTACTTTGACAACAAAGGTCCGTCTAGTCAAGGCTATGGTTTTTCCAGTAGTCATGTATGGATGTGAGAGTTGGACTGTGAAGAAAGCTGAGCACTGAAGAATTGATGCTTTTGAACTGTGGTGTTGGAGAAGACTCTTGAGAGTCCCTTGGACTGCAAGGAGATCCAACCAGTCCATTCTAAAGGAGATCAGTCCTGGGTGTTCTTTGGAAGGAATGATGCTAAAGCTGAAACTCCAGTACTTTGGGCACCTCATGCAAAGAGTTGACTCATTGGAAAAGACTATGATGCTGGGAGGGATTGGGGGCAGGAGGAGAAGGGGACAACAGAGGATTAGATGGCTAGATGGCATCACTGACTCGATGGATGTGAGTCTGAGTGAACTCCGGGAGTTGGTAATGGACAGGGAGGCCTGGCGTGCTGCGATTCATGGGGTCGGAAAGAGTCGGATACAACTGAGCGACTGAACTGAACTGAACTGTACCTGTTAGTCCCATACTCCTCATTTATCCCTCCTCCCACCTTCCATTTGGTAACCATAAATTTTTTTCTACGTACTGTGAGTCTGTTTCTGTTTTGTAAATAAATTCATTTGCGTTATTTTTTTAGATTCCACATATAAGTAATATCATTGGTTTTCTCTGTCTGACTTCCTTCACTTGGTATGCATATGCTACATTTTAAACTTAGCATTAATGTTGTAATTATTCTTTCCCTATGGCATTAAATAGTATTTGAAACTATTACACTTGTCGTAAACATTGTTATATCCAGTGGTAGGGATAAAGCAGCCTTTAACAACAAATATCCTTCAAAATTTGAATTACTATCTGGATAGCATTAGATTATATTATTAAAATATGCATTTTAGATTACTAATCATCTTCCCATGATAAATAACCAAATTACAAGCTTAAATAAAAGCTATATACTAAAGTGGTTAGTAACCAACTTCACTGTTCAGTTTCCATCTCTGCTCAAACAATGTTATTTTACCTTTTCTCTTTCTCTACCTCTGTTTCTCTGTATTTCTGTCTCTGTCTCTCTTTTGAGGAAGTTTTTCAAGTAAATCCTTTTGGAATGTTTGTATGTGAGTCATATTCCCAACTTTGCAGCTCTAAAGAGAATCAATTCAAGGAATGAATGCAGAGTACAAAGGGTTTCGGACTAAGTCATGAGAACTGGATCTTTAATGAAAGTGTATCCTTTAGTTTTACTTAATTCTCATCTGATTCTTCATGTTTATAGGGCAACAATACATGCTCTTATGTGTGATTATCATTTGTATATTAATCTAGGAATAATAAAGATTGAAGAAGAACATAAAACTTTTCCTTTATTTACCTGGGTTAGGAATTGGTTTTAACCCTGTGCTAAGCTGTAGAGCTTTGTGAGTTACTGAATGTACTGTGTATGAGACCGACAGAGGAGTGGGAGAGGAAGGGAAACATCTGTTTTCAGGGTCCTTATTTCATTCACGCTTAGCATGCTGTTTTCAATTTGACAGTGAATTCTTTGTATTTTTAATTTACATTTTTAGGATGTCTTTTTTACAGTTTTAAACAATATACTTCTATTTATGTTATATATATATATTTCTATTTTATGTACATGTCTATTTCTATGTATGTACTTATATATTTCTGCCTCTACAGCTCTTTAAGTTTCTCCTCATACACACAAGTTCCTAGAAGCTCTGAGTCCTAAGATTGCAGAAATCTGGTCAAAAAAAAGATTGTCTTCTAAAAGTAAAATTAGAAAAAGAAAAGACATGGTGGATAATATTAGTTACCTGTTAAAGTGAACTGGTGGAGTCTTGGATGACTTCATAAAAATGCACATTCCTAGTCACACCTTATATCCCTATTATGACAGAATTCCTTGTGGTGGCAGTTCTCAAATTGCCACTAGGCCTGGAAATTCGTGTGGAAAGAGGTGTTTTGAAAGGGTTTGGTGATGACGTACCCAAGTTCAATCAAGCAAGTAAAGGGTAATAAGTAATGAGTAATAATGTGACTAATACAAACTTCCAACTATTGATTTATATCTACTTAGCATCCCTAAGGGAGAAGGCAATGGCACCCCACTCTAGTACTCTTGCCTGGAAAATCCCATGGATAGAGGAGCCTGGTGGGCTGAAGTGCATGGGGTCGCTGAGTTGGACATGACTGAGCGACTTCACTTTCACTTTTCATCTTCATGCATTGGAGAAGGAAATGGCAACCCACTCCAGTGTTCTTGCCTGGAGAATCCCAGGGACGGGGTAGCCTGGTGGGCTGCCATCTATGGGCTTGCACAGAGTCAGACACGACTGATGTGACTTAGCAGCAGCAACATCCCTAAGGGCTTCCTGCCAATGCAGGAGACACAGGTTTGATCCCTGGGTTGGGAAGATCCCCTGGAGAAGGAAATGAAACCAACTCCAATATTCTTGCCTAGAGAATTCCATGGACAGAGGAGCCTGGTGGGCTACAGTCCACCGGGTCACAAAGAGTCAGACATGAGTGAGTGACTAAACAGCAACAATATCCCTGAGTTTTGTTCTGGTCTGTAACAGACTATAAGAAAAGGAGGAAGGTATGTGTGCATATGTGTGGAAGATGACATGCTGCATGGAACGCAAAAGGAAAGCCAGAGAGCAAACATTTGCTATTAAGCCTTTGGTACCATCTGAGAGAAATTATCTGTTTCTCTCTTTCCATATTAGAAGTCATCCAGACTAGTAAAGGTGGGAAGTACATTTAGCTTCTCTCACTTAATGAACTATCCTTTAATAATATGATACTACTCTTACTCTAATTCTTTGGTCACCACCAAACCTTGCCATCCATAATTTGGTCTTCTTCATAGTCCTCACTGGGGAAGGCACTATGAGCAAAGTATCATCATTAATTTTTTCTGACAGTTTTATGCTGTGTTATAAAATAATACTTTGAATTTATTATCTCTTTCAAATGATTACTAAGCCAGTCTCACGTGAGTTTGTGTAGCATAAGTCAGTCTCCCAGAGCCTCATCACCTCAAGGTGAATTACTAAAATCTAGTTGTTGGCTATGCAAAGCTGAGGACAAGATACTACACCTATGGTAACACACCACATGATATGAAAACTATCAGTGACCTCCTTAAAAAGTACTTCCTGAAATGATTTAACATTCAACAGTTTAAAAATCATCAAGGAACAGATAGTGAAAAGCTACTCCATAAACCTGAATATATACATATATATATATATATATAAAGATCAATTCCAAATCATTGGATACATATCCCTTTTTCTTGCTATACCTACATTCTAAACTTTTGATCTTAACAGACCTTAAGAATCCAGAAATCTTTGACCAATGGTTTGAAGTGAAGTGAAGTCACTCAGTCATGTCTGACTCTTTGTGACCCCGTGGACTGTAGCCTATCAGGCTGCTCTGCCCATGGGATTCTCCAGGCAAGAATACTGGAGTGGGTTGCCATTTCCTTCTCCAGGGGATCTTCCCAACCCAGGGATTGAACCCAGGTCTCCCACATTGCAGGCAGATGCTTTACCCTCTGAGCCACCAGGGGATCAATGGTTTAAGTTGTACTTAATATAAAATCTTGGATAATTGGCTATAGACCAATAAACATTTGTTAAAACCATGCCCTTTTTATGTCTTTATGAGGTTCCTAGAACTTATTTCTGTTATTCTCAAAATATTTCCTTATGATAATTTAGTAATATTCAGATCCACTTAAAACAATTACTAGTTAAGTACAAATTAGCTCCCAAAATCAATCTGCAAATATGTTGTAGGGATATATATCTGCTGAAAGATGGTTTCCTTTTATGCTCCCCCTCCCATCTAAAAGTTATTAAGAAAAGTCTGTTGGCATGGAAACATTCAATTTGGCACCATCTGTATTCAAAATTCAATTGCTGCAAGCCTTCAGCCAATCTCCGTTTTTTAATCGGCAGAGCTTCCCAGAATGCTTTACAATTTTTTTTTTTAGGAAGCCAATCCATGAAGCGTATCACAATATAAAGCATCAAGAAGGTTCACAATGCAAGCCGCCCTCCATTATCTAAGATCACACTTGTGAGGGCTTAAAACATTAGGCCTTCTGATAATTGCTTGGCATGGGGTTAATGCCTGAAATTTATTGCCAAGTTGTTTTTTTCTGCCTAATAGATTTCTCATTCAAAGAAAGTACTCATTTTACAAGTGACTTTAAGTATTAGGAAGACCCTGAAAAGGAGCTCCAGTGGGAAACTTGTATAGCATACATAGAAGAATAGAAAACAAATACAGAAAAGAAAGTTAATATTTTGGAAACAGCCAGAACCAAGTTTGGATATTAATTGGGACACTTGTTAGCTATCTCACTTAACCTTCCTAGGTCCCATTTTCCTCATCTGTAAAAGATCTATTATGAGGAATATAAAGTACACATTTCAGGGAAAATAGCATATTTTACATACACTGTAATGGCATTCAAAAACCTGTTGATCTCCATGGTCTTGAAGAATATTCCTCTGGAATATCAAGAAATAGAATATCTATTTCTATCCAGCATAATAGAAATGTTGTAAAAATGTATAGAAAAGTTAACAAAGACTTAAATTGTCTAACAAATTATTTTTAAGTGACAAGAGAATAAGGATGGATCTTGGAGAAGTGTAAAGATGCTCAAGTAAAAGAAAAAATGAAAAACAATGTACATGCAGATGTGGGTCTGATTTTGTCATTTTCATGGGATAGAGAAGTAACTCACCAATTAAGCACTGGTATGATTTTTTGGGAGTCTCTTCCAGCCCACCATGTTATCATTACCATGTGTGAACAGTGCCCCATAACTAAATAGAATCAGAACATCACCTTCTATATATTCCCAGGTGGGTCAGTGGTACAGAATCTGCCTGCCAAGGCAGGAGATATGGGTTCCATTCCTGGGTCTGAAAGATCCCCTGGAGTAGGAAATGGCAACCCACTCCAGTATTCTTAACTGGGAAATCCCATGGACAGAGGAGCCTGGTGGGCTACAGTCTGTGGTGTTGCAAAGAGTCAGACGTGACTGAGCAGGCACACATGTTGTTGTACAATGCAGCAGGCTTGCCAACCACCACCCACTGCCCTACTGATCAGCCAGTCTCCCTCTTTGGTAATCCTTAAGGGGCAGCATTCCAGCTATATTTTACTGCTCCTAGATTACCACACTTTCAAAAATCCATGTCTTGGACAAATTGTTAATTTTGGTATTATATAGATTTTAAAATTTATCCAGTTAAATAATCTATTTCAATGCTACCTGATCATAGTATTTTGGTTCCATGAAAAGAGCAACTGTACCTTCATGCGTATCCTGATGAAAATGCTTTCATATTATTTTTCTTTCCCTTAAAAAAAATCTGTAAAAGGTATAAGTTGTGTGTTGACTAATCAGGACCTATGGCATATAAGCATATAAAGACAGGAAACTCCCTGGCAGTCAAGTGGTTAGGACTCGGTGCTATTGAAACTGTTTACCTCAGATTGGGACTTGAACCCCCATGGCTGGGACTCGAACCCAGCCAAAACCCACAGTACCTGGTTTCAGGACCTAATGAAGCTCAGGTTCTCGATGTCTCTTCACAGAAATAATTCAGTGAGAGACAAAGTGACAGGTAGGAAGTGGATTTATTCAGATTCAGAGAGGATCACACTCCACAGAGGGTGGGCCATCACAGAGGGTGAGTGCAGCCACGAAATGTGGCGTGGTTAGTATTCATAGGCTGGGTAATTTCATATGCTAATGAGTGAGAGGATTATTCTGAGTATTTTTGGGAAGGGCTGGAGATTTCCAGGATTTGGGCCACTGCCCTCTCCTTGGTCTTTTGACAGTGCCTTGGGACTGTGATAGGGGCTTCCCTGGTAGCTCAGACGGTAAAGCATCTGCCTACAATGCAGGAGACCCAGGTTCGATCCCTGGGTTGGGAAAATACCCTGGAGAAGGAAATGGCAACCCACTCCAGTATTCTTGCCTGGAAAATCCCATGGATGAAGGAGCGTGGTAGGCTACAGTCCATGGGGTTGCACAGAGTCGGACATGACTGAGCGACTTCAGTTTCAGTTTGGGACTGTCATGGCACCTCTGGATGTGTCATTTAGCTTGCTGATTGAGGATCAAGGTCTAATTAAAGTCAACTTATCTGCCATCTTGGACCCATTTGATTCTTATCGGTTTATGCTGTGTCCTTGGGCTATGTCATTCTTTCAAAAGTTGTGCCCTGTCTCTTTCCCTCCTGTTATACTTTCACCTCTCTGGCCTGAGTTAATCACCTGTCAGGGAACAAAGGTCAATCACACCCACCTCAGAAACTGGGAATCCAATGAGCCACTTCTCCAGGTTTCCCTCCAGGTGTTCCTAAAGAAACTCATCTCTTCAAATGGGAAGGTCAATGCCTCCCCTCATGAAAGTGGGTGATCTTAAAAACTGGGGAGTGCTGCAGCAGCATTTTCTCTGAGAAAACTGTAAATTTTTCTAAGTCACTATCCTCTGGATCCTTTTCTAGCCATCCCCTTTCCAAACATGGCATCTCTGTAGTCTGCTACCTACAGTACTTTAGCTCCTCAGTCACAGACACTTTCAATTTAGCATCCTGCTATAAATGAAAGTGTGTGTGTTGATAGACTGTTAGACCAAAGTTCTCCAACAGTGAAAACAGACAGTAGGAGAAACATGGTCCTAGATGGTCTCTAACGTCTCTTCTAGTTCTTAAGGTCTCTAATTCCATGCTTTTAATCTATCTTCCACTTGAAATGTATATTTCTCTCAGCTTTAAGCCCCCACTCCAGAATCACCTCTTCCATGGAACCTCTTCCACTGTTGCACTGTGACTTCAGTACACAGGCAACGGGGCACCTACTGCTGTGCACTGACTTGATAAGACTTCAGATCCACTTACTTATGATTTAACAGAAATAGTGTTAATCCACTTTTGTCCAAAGACAAGCAAAAACTTATCTTTAGGAGTAAAGTTGGTTTGATATAAAAATGAAGTAATAAGCTGCATCAGGATGTCATGACCTCAGCTACTGAGGGTCCTTGCAGTGGACTTATTGATAAGAACATGTGGAGAAGCCACTATAGTAAGGGGGCATTTAGACCATAAATACTGAGAATTTGTGAGAAACATCTGAGAGATTTGGTCTCACGGCAAATCTACCCCTTAGTTTTTCACTGGCAGCTGGATGTCAGCTCTCAGTTGGCAAAGCCATCTCTCCTGAGAAACAACCAAAACCTCATAGAAAGGGTATACCTTCACTAGATTGGGACTTTACTCCTTTATCTCCTCTTGCCTGGAACAACAGTGTAACTGATCCCTCATTTGTTTGGAGTATGTTGTTTCTTTATAGGCTTATTAAGAGAGATTACCCTCCAGGCTAGAGGCTTGTAAAATGTCCACAGTAAACCTATGTCAAATTGACTACTGGCAAAGTCAATCTCTGTTCCTGAGCATTATTTGCTGCCCCACTGACCATCACCCCACCATCCCACCAACAAAACAACTTACTCTGTGCCAAGCACTGGTTTTAGGAAATCTATGATAAATTAATAAAAAAAACAAAACAGTCTGTACTCTTTTGCAGCCAAGTCTCTTTCTCCTTTGCATTTCTATTTTATTTTACTTGTGACTTGCTTTTATGCTTTGTTTTCTCATCGATGTTATTGTCTGTACACATCTGTATCCCCCTATATTACCAACCCTTTTACAAAAGCATTCATATTTTATTCACTTTTATAAATCTCTCTCCCCCAATGGCCAGGAACTAATTATTAAATGAAGTAATAAATAAACTCATGGATGTACAGAAGTATAAGTAGTTTGAAACAGAAAAAACACAGGTCCAAAATGGTGTCACTTGCACTAAAGCCCATGATGCCAAACCTAGATTTAATACCTAACTGCAGTTTCAACCTTTACCAGAAATACAATCTTAATCAACCAATCTATAATTTTTGAGTCATTACCAATGAGATAATCTGCTGGAAGAAAAGGTAATCTGCATGATAAAACTTGTGCCTTCCCTACACCCCCTCAAAAAAAGGATGATGTCCTGGCTTAAAACTAATCCTTTCCTTTGCTAATTGCTCCCTTGCCCATCTCTTTCTGTAAATAATTTCCATTTTGTACAACCCCTTGGAGTTCCATTCTTGTTGCTAGATGGGATGCTGCCTGATTCATCCATCACCTAAAAAGCCAATTTTATCTTCAAGTGCAATAGGTTGAATTTTTTTTTAATAGATTAGTGGTGGCGATGAGATCTGAAGTGAACCTCACAGGTATTCAGAGACAATGAGAAACACAGGTATGGTACCCTACAAACCCTTGTGAGTTCACTCTTTCCATTTCTGAGGGCCATTAGTGAGTTCCTCTTGGTTGAACTCTGATCTTCCTGCATTTGAGCTCTGGATCTAATTGACTTTTTCCTTCACTGGGCAGGTCAGCCTGAACTGGCAGATGATTCTTTTAAAGGCTCAACTGAGCTGGCAAAGGACTCTGCCTGGAACCAAGCCCCTAGTCTTTCAGACTGAAATTCCCCAGGGGAAAATGCCAGCCCTTACCTCTGCCCCTGGATTCAATGCTAGGGAGTGCTGATGGCTTAATCTGCCATTCCTTGTTCATTTGGAATCGTTTCCCAGATTCTGCACTGGGCATGGATGGTGGCAGCTGCGAGTCTCCATTTGTATGCAATCAGTCCCCAGTTCCCATTCTTTGTGGTCTGTTCATTCAATCCTTTCCCCCAGTCCAAAGTTCCATAGAAACTGTTGGTGGTTACTGCTGGAGCTGGACTAGGTCTGATTTGAAAACTGGACTGGGTGTGAGTTTAGACTAGGTCTGATTTGAAAACTGGACCAGGTCTGGTGGGAGGCCTCAGGTGGATATTAAATAAAAGCCAGTTACTAATGGGAATCTCAGAAGGCTTTTCTCAGAGCCATGCTAATCAGCTTCTAGTACTTCCGAGTTTTCATAAGTAACCTAAATCTATTTGTTGGGAGAAAATGACTTAAATATAATTGGAATAAGAGTTTATTTGTTGTTGTTTAGTCACTAAGTTGTGTACAACTCTTTGCGACCCCATGGACTGTAGCCTGCCAAGCTCCTCTGTCTATAGGAATTCCCAGGAAAGAATACTGAAGTGGGTTGCCATTTCCTTCTCCAAGGAATCTTCTCCATACAGGGATTGAACCTGCGTCTCCTGCTTGGCAGGCAGATTCTTTACCACTGAGCCACCTGGGAAGTCCCATAAGGGTTTATAGGTAAACTTTTAAGCAACAATTATATTTTATGGTATAAATACTTAAAAACAGTTTCCTAGATCTTTCCGGCAACTTGAAATCTTAGATTTTGCTAAGTTAAATGATGGGAAATCAATGGATATTTAGAGTACTTCCAAATAGGAGAAAACATACTGAAACAATGAACATAGGTTCATCTACTTTGGCTTCTAATTACAGAGAAACAAAAGATAAATTTGGTTCTAAACATGTCTTGTTCCATGCTAAGAAATTGCAATGAGAAAGCACACTTCTAGAAATTATAAAGAGTACTTATAATTCTGTCAATCTAAAGAATACTAGTGTAAGGGATAGTCCACACTTGTTTATTTTCTAAATGTTTCCTAGAAATTAATGTTTCTAAGAGTTAAGAATTCTAATGTAGTTAAAGCCAATTAAAAAAAGAAATATCTTTATATGTAAGAAAAGTAGGATGTATTTTTTGCTAAGAAAACATATGAGGAATAAGGACACATTTTTGTTAAGGGAAATGACAGTAATTGAGTATAAACTAGAACATCTGGTTTTGAAGGACAAACTAAAAGACTACAAAAGGCTGAAGAGAGAAAGGAGAACTTTCCTTGTGTAATCAGGCTAGCAAATATTAAATTGTTATTCTAAGGGCTTAACATTAAGCTTTAATATCAATACTGTACTTATCATTAAACTAGAACTTAATTTTTTTTCTTCTAAATAGAGAGCTAAGCACTGTTTCATATTAATCTGTGATCCTATTCATATTAATCTGTGATCCTAAGTCAGGTGTCCAAATCTTTTGACAACTTTGACTAATTTCTCAAAATTAAATTCTAAAAATAATGTGTTTTTGACCTGGAAGAAACTTGAGATTTTTCCAGAACACCCTTGGAACATTCCAAAAGATTAGTTAAACTAATCAGACTTATTTGATAAGTTAAATTCCATTGGAAGCACTGTCAAACAAGAAGTAACATTAAGCCTTTCTTATATTGTGACTGTACAGGTATGTGTTATAAGTATTCCAGAAGTTGGGTGAAATTCCTGGAAGTCTGGTAAGTTCTGATAAACACACACACACAGAAAAACACTGTCTGCCACCAAAGTTGAGGCTCATACTAATGACTGAACCTGAGTATCAGGGAAATGCCTTACTTGACCTTCATGCAAAAGTAGTGGGAACAGAATTACAAAGACTGTGGCACAATTGGGTGAAGTCCATTCTGCTTCTGCAAAAAAAATGACCCCTCATTACCAGATTTTTGTAACATGGAAACAGTCTCCTCCAGAATCAGAGAAATTAAGATGGGAAAATAATGGCTGTAAGTTAAACAGTCAGGGCTATGGGAAACCCAAGATGGCCATTTTGCTTTTCCTAGCATCCTGGCAGTCCTAAATTTGGTGTTTGCATTCCTGCACCTTCCACAGTACATTTAAGAAAAACAATTTTTCTGTCCTCAGACCTCCTACCTCTTGACCCTTTGAACACCTGCAGTTGGACCTCATTCAACTGCCACTTAGTAAGGAGTTATCAATACATTCTCATTATTGTATGTATGTCTTCTGGATGGGCTGAAGCTTTTCTCCATTGCAAGGCTTATGCCTTCAATCACATTGGCAAAGAAATTGTTAGAAAAAGTGTTTCCCACTTGAGGTACATCTTTCATAATGTCCAGTGATCAAGACACCCACTTCATTGGGCAAATCATATAAGCCTTAATGGAACCCCTGTAAACTTCCTGGAGTTATCACTGGCTGTATCACCCTAAATCATCAGGCAAGGTCACGAGAACTGATGGAATAAACTGGACCCAAGAAGAACATGTATTAATAACATGGAGCTACATGAACTGAAAAGGATGCTCAAATGTTTTGTTTCTCCAGATTTAAAGGTAGCTTTTCACTTAAGTTATCTATGATTTACTGTAATTTGGTAAAGTGTACCTTCATGAACAAAGGTGAGGTATCAAGTTTTTCTTCCTACCTGATTACCCCAGAATTCAGAAACTCTGTGAGTATACTTATTTTCATGACAATACATTTATTTGCATAAGTTGAAAAAGAATTTGTTCTTTTTGTGACAAGACACAACTAGAAATATGGGCTATATTACCCAGGCTTTGACTGGAATGTCATATGTGAGAGACACATAGACTCAGATATGACCAAATCATCTTGAGGAGCTGCGTAGAAAAATTGACCTGGTATCTTGCTTATAAGACTTCAGCAAAGCACTCCTTTAAAAGGAATGTATATGGTCAATCATTATTCTTGCTGTATTCATATAAATAAGCAGGCCAAGTTAAATACAAACTAATTAGTTTTACTGTGATTATCTTTGGTAAAATAATGGGATAACTGTAGTGAAGAAAGTTGTTTGCACCTGTGTAGATAGTAGATTCTAGTCCTCCTAATTGTATTGAGTTTTTGTTGTACATCAGTAAACTGGACTGGATCCTGAATTCTTTTTGTTTCCTCAAATATCTGGCTATGACTCACCAAACTAACATTTCCATTTTCTCCCACCCTTCTGATTTGAAATAACTAAGAATAAAGGCAACATTATATGGGCTTCCCCAGTGGCTCAACAGGTAAAAAATCTGCCTGCAATGCAGGAAACACAGGAGATGTGGGTTCAATCCCTGGGTCAGGAAGTTCCCCTGGAGAATGAAATGGCAATCCACTCCAGTATTCTTGCCCAAGAAATCCCATGGACAGAGATGCCTGGCAGGCTATGGTCCATGGGATCTCAGAGAGTCAGTGAGCATACACAGACACACAGAGCCCTGCTGGAAAGGACTCTATCAACTACTTCCTGATCACTGACATGCTGAACAACTAGAAGGTACTGAGCCTCAGGTACACATCTCACAGTTAAGGAGGACTCCACCTGACATCTGGTGTGTACAAATGCTGAAGACCTTTGAAGAAAATCAATGGAGAAGTAGTAGTAGTAGTGGACATCCTTGTCCACTGCTTCTGCCCAAGACTTCTCAAGTTACCTAAACATGAAACCCTTTCTTTTTATTTTCCTTCACTCTAGAATTGGCCTGGAAATATAACACCCTCATCTGTATCTCCCAGGCCATTACTAAGGGGGGAAAATTCTGGAGTTTAGGATGATTCTTTCTTTCAGACTAAGAAATTCTCTTCTCACATGCTCTAAAAACCTGAATTACCCCTGCCTTGAACAGGTAAATATAACATATATACTCTTGAATATATCCATTAACAATACTCTTTAACAGGAATGGATTGTGCCCTTCGGGTCTTTGTCTGTGATGTTTATCGTTTTCTTTGGGCCTATGAATGCTTCCCTGATAGCTCAGTTGGTAAAGAATCCGCCTGCAATGCAAGAGACCCCAGTTTGATTCCTGGGTCAGGAAGATCCGCTGGAGAAGGGATAGGCTACCCACTCCAGTATTCTTGGGCTTCCCTTGTGGCTCAGCTGGTAAAGAATCTGCCTGCAATGCAGGAGACCTGGGTTCGATCCCTGCACTGGGAAGATCCCCTGGAGAAGGGAAAGGCTACCCACTCCAGTATTCTGGCCTGGAGAATTCCATAGACTGTATAGTCCATGGGGTCGCAGAGTCAGACATGACTGAGAGACTTGACTTGCACTTTCACTTTCATTAATGCCTAGGTTAGCACACAGCTGAGCTATGCCTGCTAGGTTATCTAACAGCACTCCTAACTATTCTAAACACGACCTACCAAGAGGCCTTCATGATTCAAGAACTATTTCTATTGCCGAGCTACTTTCCTGGTTAGGATTTAACAGAGATGAGAATATGACTGAAATCGAGCACGGCCCTATGGGGTTCCTGGATGCAGAAACTTTCCTCTGTCCCCCATTTCTTCTTTGCAGTGAATAGGCTTCAGCCTTGTTCCTTCCCTGAGTTCCAAAGGGCAGGTTCAAAGAGTTGTTAATCAGGAAAGGGAGGGGATGTGGAGACAATGGAAAAGCAGCCAAGAAACAACAGTGCCGCTTTGGGGAAGGGTCTTGGTTCCTCCTCCAGAGATATACACAACATTACGTTTGAGTTCTGCTGCAGAACTAAAACTCCCAACAGATAAAAGATGTTAAGAACTTGATGAACCATTCTTCACTCCAGAGAGAAGGTCACAGTTTGATAACCTCAAGAACCACAGAAACTCATTAGGAGAATGTCTGAGGTCAGATTAAGGGAATGCAGTCCTGTACATACTCTGATCCTTATCAGCAACCCAGCACTTGACCACAGCTATAAAAGTCCTCACCAAATATGCCCAGGATTGGGACACATAATTTTAAGGGTAGGAGCCTGCTGTGTCCCCCTTTGCCTGGCAAAGCAATAAAGTTATTCTTTTCTACATCACCCAAAACTCTGTCTCTGAGATTTGATCCTGCACTGGTGCACAGATGCCGAGTTTTTGGCATCATGACCAGGAGTTTTTCCTTAACTTTTAAGAGATGTTGTGGATTCTGTTGCTAAGACACCAGCTGAACAACAAAAATCCTTAGACTCTCTGGCCAAGGTTGTTTCTGATAATAAGATGTGTGCTCAGTTGCTTCAGTTGTCTGAATCTTTGCGATAGGATGCACTACAGCCCACCAGGCTCCTCTGTCTATGGAATTCCCCAGGCAAGAATACTGGAGTGAGTTGCCATTTACTTCTGCATGGGATCATCCCAACCTGCGCCTCCTGCATTGCAGGCGGATTCTTTACCCATTGAGCCACTTGGGAAGCCCTGATAATAAGATTACCCTTGATTTTCTTTTAGCTAAGCAAGGATGTGGTGGTGCTGTAACCAACGCTACCTGCTATGCTGAACTGAAATCACTGAGGAAGTTAAAACCCACTTAAATAACATCACTGAGTAAGCCGCTTGACTTAAAAGAGTGACTCCTTCAATGTGGGGTGGGGAGGGTAGGTCTTCCTTTTATTGTATTAAGTCTTGGGCACTAGGGCTCCAAAATGCACTCCAGACATTGGGAATCACCCTGCTTGTAGATTTCATAATAATCCCCTGGCATACTGTATCCTCTCAAAAGTTTTAAATGTATGTTCACAGATGCTGACCAACAGGAAAAAAGATCCCGCTACTTGATATGCCAGCAAATTTGGAAAACTCAGCACTGGCTACAGGACTGGAAAAGGTCAGTTTTCATTCCAATCCCAAAGAAAGGCAATGCCAAAGAATGCTGAAACTGCCACACAATTGCACTCATCTCACACGCTAGTAAAGTAATGCTCAAAATTCTCCAAGCCAGGCTTTAGCAATACATGAACCATGAACTTCCTGATGTTGAAGCTGGTTTTAGAAAAGGCAGAGGAACCAGAGATCAAATTGCTAACATCCGTTGAATCATTAAAAAAGCAAGAGAGTTCAAGAAAAACATTTATTTCTGCTTTATTGACTATGCCAAAGCCTTTGACTGTGTGGATCACAATAAACTGTGGAACATTCTGAAAGAGATGGGAATACCAGACCACCTGACCTGCCTCTTGAGAAATCTGTATGCAGGTCAGGAAGCAACAGTTAGAACTGGACATGGAACAACAGACTGGTTCCAAATAGGAAAAGGAGTACGTCAAGGCTGTATATTATCACCCTCTTTATTTAACTTATATGCAGAGTACATCATGAGAAATGCTGTCCTGGAGGAAGCACAAGCTGGAATCAAAATTGCCGGGAGAAATATCAGTAACCTCAGATATGCAGATGACACCATGCTTATGGCAGAAAGTGAAGAGGAACTAAAAAGCCTCTTGATGAAGGTGAAAGAGGAGAGTAAAAATGTTGGCTTAAAGCTCAACATTCAGAAAACTAAGATCATGGCATCTGGTCCCATCACTTCATGAGAAATAGATGGGGAAACAGTGGAAACAGTGGAAACAGTGTCAGACTTTATTGTTTTGGGCTCCAAAATCACTGCAGATGGTGATTGCAGCCATGAAATTAAAAGATGCTTGGTCCTTGGAAGAAAAGCTATGACCAACTGAGATAGAATATTAAAAAACAGAGACATTACTTCGCCAACAAAGGTCTATCTAGTCAAGGCTATGGTTTTTCCAGTAGTCATGTATGGATGTGAGAGTTGAACTATAAAGAAAGCTGAGCACTGAAGAATTGATGCTTTCGAACTGTGGTGTTGGAGAAGATTCTTGAGCATCCCTTGGACTGCAAGGAGATCCAACCAGTCCATCCTAAAGGAAATCAGTCCTGAATATTCATTGGAAGGACTGATGCTGACGCTGAATCTCCAGTACTTTGGCCACCTGATGTGAAGAGCTGACTCACTGGAAAGACCCTGATGCTGGGAAAGACTGAAGGCGGGAGGAAAAGGGGAAGACAGAGGGTGAGATGATTGGATGGTATCACCGACTCAATGGAGATGAGTTTGGGTAAACTCCAGGAGTTGGTGATGGACAGGGAGGCCTGGTGTGCTGCAGTCCATGGGGTCGCAAAGAGTTGAACACGACTGAGTGACTGAACTGAACTGGACTGAACTGAAAACCAGAACATCAGAAAATAAGTGAAGAGAATGACCAAGTTAAAAATTGTGACTCAAGTTCTGGCCTATGAGTATCACCAGCGTTCAGCAAAAAAAGTCAGGATCTATAGGTACCAGGCCAAAGATCAACAAAGCTTCAGAGCTGTAGTTGAGAGTGAAGCTAATGCCTTACATTTTGATTACATCTCTGTTAGGTGAGAGTGTGATCAAAAGGGGGATTGTTAAAGAGAAAAACTATAGGCCCATAATGGCATCACTTGTGCTGAGGTCCATGATATCCAACTTAGATTTAATACCTAAACTCATTCCAATTTCAACCTTCACCGGAAATGTAACCTTAATCAAATAGTCTGGAATTTTCTGGTCATCATCGAGGAAGTAACCTGTCTTGTGAGCCCTCTCCATCTCCCAGAGGAACAAGAGCAATTTGCATGACAAAACTCCTGCAGTTCCCCTCCCCCTAAAAAATGTGTCCTGGCCCCAAACTAAGCCTTTCTTTTTTTCTCTTAATTGCTTCCTTGCCTCACCCTTCCTATAAATACCTTTCATTTTGAACATTTCCTTTGAGTGCTCTTTTAGTTACTAAATGAAATGCTTCCCCATTTGAACTACCTAGTAAAGTCAATCAGATCTTCAAATATTTGTTTTTTAACAATGGGGAAATAAAAAAATCATAAACCCATATATTTATAAAAATATTGTTTCTATTTCTTCTGTGGCATATATAAATCTTAACTAATACTACAATAAATTTATTTCTGTTTAGTAACAGACACCTTAATTTAGGAGAGCGTATTATTGCTTTCTTGGAATACCGTATAATTTCTAGTCTGAAACCTTAAGCACTGTAAGTACATAATCAACATTTGATATACAAATGTGTGAATGAAAATTTCATTATTTTAAGCCTATATTTGCCCTTCATGTAATTTTAATATTAATTCACACTCTTAAGTAAAAATATTAGGTCAAGTTTAAAATATAATTCAGCTTTTGGGAAATGAATAAAATAATCTTTCAACCCAAACTGATTTATTTGTATATATTAGGTCCTTATAAAATATTTTCAGATTTACACATTTATAAAAGAAAGTCACCAGTCTCATCAGTTCTTTTTCTTTTAAAAGAGAGTCAATCTGTATCTAATTTCTTTCTAAAAGCTTGAAGGTGAATTTAATTAGTAAGCACTGAAGGGGAGCAGAATTTGTCACCCCAAAATATAGCTCTTTTGTATAAGGAGTATTTCAGTCTGATTCTTTTTAAGAAAAAGCAGACATGGGAAAAGCTCTAAAAACTGAGGAGAAGTTATCCTTTTGTAAGAGACATTTACATTTATAATGGAAATCTTCATTTGTAAGGGTGTCTCCCTCTTTGTACCAGGAAAAGAAGAATGACTTTAAATCTTTAGAAACTCTGGAGAAGGAATACCCACTCCAGTATTCTTGCCTGGAGAATTCCATGGACAGAAGAGCCTGGCGGGCTACAGTCTAGGTGGTCATAGATGAGTTAGACATGACTTAGCAACTACAGAACAACAACAACAATAATTACAACAGTATAGTTGTTGTCAGTAAACTGTCTTTAAGAAATGCTGTATTTGACAGAATTACAGACATGGAGAACAGACTTCTGGCTGCCAAGGGGAAGGCAGATGAGGGAAGGATGGAGTGGGAGTTTGGGGTTAGCAGATGTAAACTCATATATATGATGAATAAACAACAAGGTCCTGTGGTATAGCCCAGGGAACTATATTCAATATCCTGTGATAAACGTAATGGAAAAGAATCTGTAAAAGAATGTGTATATATACATATGTATAAAGGAATCATTTTGCTGTACAGCAGAAATTAACACTGTAAATCAACTATACCTCAATAAAATAAATTTTTAAAAAATTAAAAAAAAATCTCTAGAAACTCTCATCAAAGGAGAAGACATGGATTTAAATCTGCAGAACAACCTTACACTTGTTCACTGTGCTTTTCCTGGCAGCCTCCATAACTGGCTTCCCTCCCACCACCAATATCTTCTTTTGTCTTTAGCTGAATATTAAAGGTAGTGGCTTGGGCCATTTCAGGGAATTACTCAATTTTCTTGGGTATTCATGTTATTAAACTTCTGTTTTTCTCCTGTTTATCTTTTATTATGGCAGGTGTCTCAGCTAAGAACCTAGAAGGGCGGAAGGAAAATTACTTTTCTTTCCCTATATAGTCAACAATTTTTATCTGAACTAGACAGTTGTATATGCCAGTGACTTTAGAGGATGGAATTTTGAATTAGGAATCTGGCTCCTATATTCCTGATAAAGACCTATTATATAATCTCTAGTTCAGAAATATATATAAAGTTAACCTGTTTTGAATGGCCATGCAACTTGCTAGTGTATATATATATATATTTAGAACTAGGATGTAAAAATAATGAAATGATACCATTTCATCAAAACATAAATGAAATATGATTAGTACTGTTAAAATAAACCATCTCCCAAGTGCCTATCCCAGATTCTGGTACTAACTGATGCAAACTATCATGGTCAGTCTGGTTGTTTGAAGTCTTAAAATATGTACAACTCATTACCTACCTAATGAAGTGTAAAGCCAAGGGATGTAATGTTTTTAATGGCCACAGCACATCTTGCTGGCTGCCCCAAGCTGATATTTATTCTACTTCCCCTGGGGACAACAGTTACTTAGTCATACACTGTTTTCTTTATATAACACAAATCCACATTCTTATTTTGTCTTAAGTTGTATCCTGACTTCCTGAGTTGAGCTCTTTGAACCCTTTAAACACATATCATGATAAAAAGGAAAATGACATTTTCATTAAAGTAGAAAAGATACCAAGAATCTGAATCCAAATTTCCACTTTCAAGCTTGGGGTGGTGGTGGCAGGTACTGAGGGTTCTAAAGATTTAGAAAGAACTCTCTTTTTACATGGCATTCTCATTTTGCTCAAATCAGCCAAGCCACCATAAGTGAACTGGAGAACATCTTACACATCCCAGTATATTTTCTGCAAGGCTGAGGTATGTGGGGGCTTCCCTGGTGGCTCAGATGGTACAGAATTCACCTGTAATGCGGGAGACCTGAATTCGATCTCTGGGTTGGGAAGATACCCTGGAGAAGGAAATGGCAACCCACTCCAGTATTCTTGCCTGGAGAATACAATGGACAGAGGAGCCTGGCAGGCTACAGTCCATGAGGTTGCAAAGAGTCGGACAGGATTTAGCACAGCACAGCATGAGGTATGTGGATAGGAATCAGACTAGGGTGCTTTTAAAATCTTTTCTGTTTCTAAGAGATGGTACTAAAAAGACTCTCAATCTCTTACAATTGAAAAGCCACTCATCATTCCAAAGTCTGGGTGTGTCTGCCATGGGTTTTGCTTGCTTTTTGTTTGTTTCTTAAGCAGGGCATTTTATTACTCTCTTCAGGCTAATTCTATCTAATGGTGACTCATGGCAGCTTGTAGCTTTCCACTATTTGCCAGTTACCCTGTGAGACAGTTCATTCAATTAGGAAGTACTTATGGTGTGCTTGTTATTCTCAGAATAAAACGCTAGAATTACAGGAATTCAAACATAAAGGAGTCACACTTTGAAGCTTACAGTTCAGTCAAGGAGATAAAACATACTAGGCAGAAGATGGGATTCCCAGGTGGTGCATTGGTAGAGAATCTATCAGCCAATGTAGGAGACTCAGGAGATGCAGGTTTGATCCCTGGGTTGGGAAGATCCCCCGGAGGAGTAATGGCAACCCACTCCAATATTCTTGCCTGGAGAATTTCATGGACAGGGGAGGCTGACTAGCTACATACAGTCCATGAGGTTACAAAGAGTCAGACACAACTGAGCATGCTCACATGCACGCACACACTTAGGGACACACAGAGAGACATGATGCTGCTTAGAACTCCTAATCTCTGGCATTTAGTAACTTACAAATGTGACTATGTGAGAAAGAGACCTGCTCCCTGGTGCACTTCCATCTCCGAACTATCAGTGAAATAGAGGAACAGAATCTCTTGCTGGAAACCTTTTTGTTTTGTTTTTTAACATATGTTGGCTCCTTATCTGAGAAGTTTTAAAGGTGACTTTCCTTAAGGTTAAGAATGAATCCCCTTAGGGATCTTTAAGTCTCATGATTCAGTAAATACCTGGTATAATTTAACTTTATTGAAATAATCTATCACAAGCTAAAAAATATATAAATATACATCAGTATTACATATAAAATTTTCATATAAATCTATATACATGAATATATAAGAATATAATTAGGTATATAAATGTGTACCTATATACATTTATGTATTTCACATATACACTTACAAACTTTCAATAACTGAATCTCAAATGTTGTCTCCCTTTGGCATTGGTTTGGGGAAAGAACATCCACCTAATATCCTTTTTAGAATCAAAAGACTTGGGTAAAATCGTGACTCTACCATTTGCTATCTGTGTGGTGACCTTGAACAAGGTATTAATAGCTATCACCCTTGATATCTTCATTCATTTAATGAGGACAATACAGTTGGTCCTCTATATCTGTGGCCAGAGGGCCAGCTGTACTCACTGTTCTTCAGTATTTTATATAAGGGACTTGAGCAGCTGTAGACTTGGGTATTCACCGAGTCTCCTGGAACCACCCCCCACAGAAACTGAGGAATAACTGTATCAGCTTTAGGTGATACTGTGGAAATCAAATCAACTCACATATGCAACAGAATTCTTGGTCCAGTTCATATAAAACGTAACACTGATCTAAAATATTATTATTATTTATGAGATATTTTCAGATTTGAATAAAATCTGATTTTGCCAAATAAATAAGGAAACATTTTAACAGCTCTAACGTCTCAAACTTTGCCACCTCATGCGAATAGTTGACTCATTGGAAAAGACTCTGATGCTGGGAGGGATTAGGGGCAGGAGGAGAAGGGGACAACAGAGGATGAGATGGCTGGATGGCATCACCAACTCGATAGATGTGAGTTTGAGAGAACTCCGGAGTTGGTGATGGACAGGGAGGCCTGGCGTGCTGCAATTCATGGAGTTGCAAAGAGTCGGACACGACTGAGTGACTGAACTGAACTGAACTGAATTGAACGTCTCAAATGTTTCATATATTCTGGAGTTCTCTGGGATGTGTTTCCAGTTATCAAAACTCCTGAGAGGGAAACCTTGACATTTTGGGTGCTCTGCCAAATGCTAAGAAAAAAAAAAATATATATATATGTATATGTGTGTGTGTGTGTGTATATATATATATATATATATATATATATGTATATATCGGAGAAGGCAATGGCACCCCACTCCAGTACTCTTGCCTGGAAAATCCCATGGATGGAGGAGCCTGGTAGGCTGTAGTCCATGGGGTCGCTAAGAGTCGGACACAACTGAGCGACTTCCCTTTCACTTTTCACTTTCATGCATTGGAGAAGGAAATGGCAACCCACTCCAGTGTTCTTGCCCGGAGAATCCCAGGGATGGGGCAGCCTGGTGGGCTTCCATCTATGGGGTCGCACAGAGTCGGACACGACTGAAGCAACTTAGCAGCAGCAGCATATATATATATATATACTCCCATTCGATTTATTGCTATGTGCCACAAAGTATGTTTGGCCTGGTGCCCAACACTGAGAGACACATGACCTGATACTCTAAAACTCTGAGCAATTTCCAAGTAATATCAATCATCAAGAAAATCCGTCCCTTTTACAGCCCAATAGGATTGTGGCTTTCCCTTTCAGTGGTCCCTACAACAGCTCAGACTCCACAAAATCTCTCAGGAGGAGTCAGTAAAGTACCATTGTTTCAACAGGCCAACATGAGCCTATATATTCTTATGTTGTTCATATGACCTTATCTTTCTGCACAATTACACTTGATGTTCACATTTTCAGGATGACTGCATTTTATCAATTCATGGCACGGTTTTCTGCTTAATTATGGAGCGAGGTGCTTTCTTCTCATTCTTATTCTGTACATTTGAGACCCAATTTTATCTTTTCAAACATTCTCTTGTTTATTACACATTTTTCTGATAACAAATGAAATCAGGCTGGTATATGACTCTCTGCCTTTCCTTCCCTCCACCAATTCTATTTACTGTTCTGCAAGCTAGTTGTGGCTCAAGGCAACAATTCTAAGGCTCCTTTACTGGAGAGAAAAGTCTGATTGCAACAGCCAGGTTTACTGTTCTATCAGTGCCCTGTAGACTTCACAGGGGACTCTCAGTGGATTGACTTCTGTTACCCAGAGTCAGAATATTTACAGTTGGCAATAAACTAGACTGTGCAGTAGTTGGAAACCATAAAAATAGAATGCCCTTCATAAATAGTTTTTCTTTATCTTAATACTGAATAAAATACTATAAATCATTTCATTCAGAAAGTCTTGATGTAGAACCTATTTTTTTTTCCCCAAGGCCTTAGACTGGAATTTAAGAGAATCAACACTCTCTGAAGGAAAACTTTTTGAACACGTAGTAAAGTTTCTGTGTATAGACAGAAGAACTATTCTCAATCTTCATGTACCTGTTTTCTAGATGTAGAAAACGCTTACCTTTCCAGCAGGGCCCTGTAACTGTTGACACCTTGCAGACCTAGTGGAACTGTCAAGGAGGAAGATAGCGGAATGTGATGGACTGAATGTTTGTGTCCTTCCAGTTTTCACATGCTGAGGCCTTAATGCTCCATGTGATGGTATGTGGTGATGGGGTCTTTGGGAAGCAATGAAGTTTAGATGAGGTCATGAGGGTGGGTCCTCACGATGGGATTGGCATTCTGCTCTCTGCGAACTGGCCCTCTGTGAGTTAGGAAGGGGTTCTCACTAGGAACTGAATCTGCAGGCACTTTCATTTTGGACTTCTCAGCCTCCAGAACTGCGAGAAATAAATGTCTATTATTTCACTTACAGGGTCTATAGTATTTTGTCACAGCAATCCAAGATGATCAAGACAATGTTATTTTTGTAGTGATTTGCCATTTGAGAAGGGCTTTTCTCGATGTCACGTCACTTAATCCTGAGAGCAATCTGGTACAGAAGGCATCAGAGCCCAGTTTTATAGATGAAAAAGCAAAGCATCAGAGAGAGACTATGTAAGCCGCCAAGGATCTTTAATGGTGAGTGGGGGCAGGATTTAAACCACATTTGCCCATCTTAGATCCACTGCTTTCAGCACCACATTACTCTTAGAATGAAATTAAGGAGAGCCATTCTTAGGTATTTGTCTCACAAACATAAAAGAAATAATCATCACTGTCATAATCCTTGTCATTATCCACTGCCCAGGTAGGCTTCCAAAGCTCAAGAGCTTTCTTTCCAAATCCCATAATCCCCACATGGAGCTAGGCTGGGTGGACTTGACATAATTACCACCATGTCCAGCAGCTATAGAAAAGTCTTCATGGGTTCTCTTTCCTTTCAGTGTGTACAGGGAGGATCAAGGGCACACATCGGTGGTCTGCCATTTTCAGGGGAAGGGGAGCTTGGACATTTGTTGGGGTGTCTGATTGAGATGGTCAAAGCAACATGTGATCATGTTTCATAAAACTTTCATTCTAAGGCTTAAAAAAAAATCCTACGGTGGGCAGCTCCAAAGTGCTCCCCAATGATCCTTGTGTATGTGTGCTAAATTGCTTCAGTCCTGTCTGACTCTGTGTGACCCCATGGACTGTAGTCCACTAAGGTCCTCTGTCCATGGGGATGCTCCAGGCAAGAATACTGGAGTGGGTTGCCATGCCCTCCAATAGGGGATCTTTCCAACTCAGGGATCAAACCCATGTCTCTTTACATCTCCTGCATTGGCAGGCTGGTTCTTTTCCACTAGTGCCATGTGGGAAACCCCCAATGATCCTCACCTCCTGATATTTATGATTTTTGGAGTCTCTCCTTCCTCCACTTCACTGCATCAGGGCTGATCTGTGACAAATAATTTCCTAGAGAAGGAACAGTATGAATTCTGAGGCTAAGTTACAGGGATACTCAAGCAGTCCCACGGAGAAGTTCATAGAGAGAAGAACCAGCTAGACAGCACCACCTCACAGATGACATGGGTGAGCCTACCAGAGAGTGACCCCCCAGCCCCAGTCAAGCTTTCACATGCCCGTAGCCCCAGGTGCCTACTGTCTGCAATCTCATGGGAAATCCCAAAACAGAACCACTCAATCGAGTCACTAGTGATTTCCTGACTTAGAGAATCTGTGAGAGATAATAAATGATTGTTGCTCTTTTAAGGCATAGAGTTTCAGGGTTATTTTGCAGCAACAGGTAAACACAAACTCCCTTTCTTCATTCAAGTGGAGTAAGCCCAGCTCAGTCCTTTACACATAAAAAAGTCACAAGCCAATAATCCTGTTTACTTCATAAATGTTTCCCTTAAGGAAGGTATGAAAGAATAGAGACTAGTGGCCAGTAATTTGTTATGTTGCTTCAAATTATTAATGAGGATATTTGGTAAAGAAAGAAATTACAGATCTCAAATAATCCCAACACTCTTTCAGTGCCCGAGGAGAGCCGAGATAATAGTAAAAAGGAGCAGTCCATGGAAGATATCTAACCCTTGGCATAGCTTCATCTGAACTGTATAGTATCAGCAGGGAGTAATACTCTTCCTTAGGCCCAGAGGTACCCAAATATAAAAGAAATTTAGGTTTTCAGTTGCAATGCCCTATTAGGCCATAAGATGAAAATGTTAGTGTATGAAAATCTGGAATTCCTCTGGTGGCTCAGATGGTAAAGAATCTGCCTACAATGTAGGAGACCCAGGTTTGATCCCTGGGTTGGGAAGATCCTCTGGAGAAGGGAATGGCTACCCACTCCACTATTCTCACCTGGAGAATTTCATGGACAGAGGAGCCTACTCATTTATAGTTACATTCATTATATTTAGCTTTTAGAGTAGATGAATGGAACACTTGCTAATCTAAATCTTTTTCCTTAGAAGGAAACATAATGAAAAAATAAGCAGTTAGTAGAAAATGGTACTTATGTTCATAATTGTAGCTACATCAGTTTAAATAGAGTATATTTATTTTTCTGATTACACATATACATGAAAGACTAATGATTAAATATAGTCATGGCAATTAATTTGATTTTAAAGTCTATTCAAATATATTTTTATATTAATTCTCTTATAAAATTTAAAAAATGAGATACATTAAAATAGAATTATTTCATGATAGATGTTCAGTATTAGTTTCACACAATAAAGAAAAAAACACATACACTTGTTTTTTGCAGGTAAAAATTGTAATGTCTGAATTGCAATTACTGAAATTGAGCTCTGAAATTCATTAAGATGTTAAAGATCATTTTCATTATTTAATATATATTTCCAGGTACCCTATAAACTGCATACAAAAAATAATTAAATAAATAATTAAATTTATATGAAGAAACACATGGCAAAATGAGCCTCACTGTGATAGTTAATTTTGTGTGTCAACTTGGCTAGACGATGATACCCAGTTGTTTGTTTACACATCAGCCTAGGGGTTTTTATAAAGGTGCATTTTAGATATGATTAACATTTAAATCTGCAGACTTTGAGTAATACAGATCAGCCCCCATAATCATGGAGGGCCTTATCCAGTCAGCTGAAATCCTTAAGAGAAAAGACTACAGTGCCTAGAAAAAGAAAAAACTTTGGCCTACAAATGGCCTTTGGACTCAAGACTGTAGTACCAACTCTTCTCTGACTATCCATCTGGCTAGAGTGCCCTGAAGATTTCAGACACCCCAGTTCTCACAGTGGCATGAGCCAATTCCTTCAAATCTCTCACTCTTTTTCTCTTAATGTGTGTGCATTTAAATAAATATATAAAAATCAATATGTATGAATCTCTCTAGAGATATGTGTGTGTATATGTCTGTGTGTGTGTGTGTATATATACATATATATATATATATATATATATATATGTAGAGAGAGTGAGTGCTGATTAATAAACTCACTACTCCTAGCAAGAAAAGCAAAAAGCAAAGGAGAAAAGGAAAGATATTCCTATTTGAATGCAGAGTTCCAAAGAATAGCAAGGAGAGATAAGAAAGCCTTCCTCAGCGATCAATGCAAAGAAATAGAGGAAAACAACAGAATGGGAAAGAGTAGATCTCTTCTAAAAATTAGAGATACCAAGGGAACATTTCATGCAAAGATGGGCTCAATAAAGGACAGAAATGGTATGGACCTAACAGAAGCAGAAGATATTAAGAAGAGGTGGCAAAAATACACAGAAGAACCATACAAAAAAGATCTTCATAACCCAGATAATCACGATGGTGAGATCATTCACCTAGAGCCAGACATCCTGGAATGTGAAGTCAAGTGGGCCTTAGAAAGCATCACTACGAACAAAGCTAGTGGAGGTGATGGAATTCCAGTTGAGCTATTTCAAATCCTGAAAGATGATGCTGTGAAAGTGCTGCACTCAATATGCCAGCAAATGTGGAAAACTCAGCAGTGGCCACAGGACTGGAAAAGGTCAGTTTTCATTCCAATCCCAAAGAAAGGCAATGCCAAAGATTGCTCAAACTGCCACACAATTGCACTCATCTCACACGCTAGTAAAGTAATGCTCAAAATTCTCCAAGCCAGGCTTTAGCAATACATGAACCATGAACTTCCAGATATTCAAGCTGGTTTTAGAAAAGGCAGAGGAACCAGAGATCAATTTGCCAACATCTGTTCGATCATCGAAAAAGCAAGAGAGTTCCAGAAAAACATCTATTTCTGCTTCATTGACTATGCCAAAGCCTTTGACTGTGTGGATCACCACAAACTGTGGAAAAGTCTGAAAGAGATGGGAATACCAGACCACCTGACCTACCTCTTGAGAAACCTATATGCAGGTCAGGAAGCAACAGTTAGAACTGGACATGGAACGACAGACTGATTCCAAATAGGAAAAGGAGTATGTCAAGGCTGTATATAGTCACCCTGTTATTTAACTTATATGCAGAGTACATCATGAGAAATGCTGGGCTGGAAGAAGCACAAGCTGGAATCAAGATTGCTGGGAGAAATATCAATAACCTCAGATATGCAGATGATACCACCTTTATGGCAGAAAGAGAAGAAGAACTAAAGAGCCTCTTGATGAAAGTGAAAGAGGAGAGTGAAAAAGTTGGCTTAAAGCTCAATATTCAGAAAATTAAGATCATGGCATCCGGTCCCATCACTTCATGGGAAATAGATGGGGAAACAGTGGAAACTGTCAGACTTTATTTTTTGGGCTTCCAAATCACTGCAGATGGTGATTGCAGCCATGAAATTAAAAGACGCTTACTCCTTGGAAGGAAAGTTATGACCAACCTAGATGGCTTCCCTTGTAACTCAGTTGGTAAAGAATCTGCCTGCAGTGCAGGAGACCCAGGTTCGATCTCTGGGTTGGGAAGATCTCCTGGAGAAGGAAATGGCAACACACTCAGTATCTTTTCCTGGAAAATCTCATGGACAGAGGAGCCTGGTGGGCTGCAGTTCATGGGGTTGCAAGGAGTCGGGCATGACAGTGACTAAGACTAACTAAGATAGCATATTAAAAAGCAGAGACATTACTTTGCCAACAAAGGTACGTCGTCTAGTCAAGGCTATGGTTTTTCCAGTGGTCATGTATGGATGTGAGAGTTGGACTGTGAAGAAAGCTGAGCACTGAAGAATTGATGCTTTTGAACTGTGGTGCTGGAGAAGACTCTTGCAAGTCCCTTGGACTACAAGGAGATCCAACCAGTCCATCCTAAAGGAGACCAGTCCTGGGTGTTCATTGGAAGGACTGATGCTGAGGCTGAAACTCCAATACTTTGGCCACCTCATGCCAAGAGTTGACTCATTGGAAAAGACTCTGATGCTGGGAGGGATTGGGGGCAGGAGGAGAAGGGGATGACAGAGGATGAGATGGCTGGATGGCATCACCGACTCTATGCACAAGAGTTCGGGTGAACTCTTGGAGTTGGTGATGAACAGGGAGGCCTGGTGTGCTGCGATTCATGGGGTTGCAGAGAGTCAGACACGACTGAGCAACTGAACTGAACTGAACTCCTAGCAAACAACAACACTGGAAGAAAGGATTAATAATAACAATATAGAATATGTATTAAAATCCTATTTTGTAGTAGGATTGAGCAAGTGCTATTTTGTTTAACCCTTGGTATAACATCAAGGTCCACTGCACCAAAACTTTTACTATTAGACAAGTTGGACTTCAGAAGATACAGAAAACAAAATATAGTGAAAAGCTTATATACTAATTCATCAATGTATGTCTAAATGCACCTATAACATTGCAAGTTGCCACTGGTGGGGGGTCTGGGGAGCGGTGCTAACTCTTCTTACATCCCTTACATGTAAACCAAGTTTCAAGCTCTTCCTTAGGTCTGCTTTGCTCTTCACTCAGCACCCTATCTCTATGTAAGCTTATTCACTCCAGGTAACTTCCAAATCTGTCTAGAAATAACTTCATTCCTGAAGCCTCCTCTTGTTTTTCAACTATTTCTCATTCTGGTCATCAGCTATATCTTAAGCGCATTATTTTATCACCCATAATCAACTCCTTTTCCTGAGTTCTCTCTGGTTATGATATTACCATTTCTCGAAGCACCGAATCTCAAAATCTTTCAAGGCAAGCACTCTCTTAGATCTTCAGACATCGAATCAGTGTCCTAATTCTGTTAATGCTAGGTCGACAGGATATCTTAATTCAGTTCTTTCTTTTCACTCCACTGCCCCTGTCTAGCTCAGGCTCTCGTGGTTCCTAACTGCTCTCACGGACTTTGTCTACTGCCTTATCCTCCCCGAACTTTGTGCTCACACATATACACACCTATACTCCTATAAATTCATCCATCATACCATAGCTAACCAAGTAAGTCTAATTACATATTCTCTTATCATTCTTTCCTGATATACTCTTCCCTCTCCAGCTTCTTCCTCTTCTCAAAATCTTAATCAAATGTAGAATTTTTAGACAAAATTTAACCTCCAGGTAGCATGCCAAGACCCTCTCGTTCAGATCCAATTTCCCTTTTTCTTGTGTGATCTCTCTGCATCTCGTAATACTTCTCTACTGAAGTTCTTACCCTAGATTGCCTTGCCCAGATACACTTGTCCAAATACCCATATTTGATTTTGAGTTCTTTTAAGACAAATGCTGAATCATTCCTCCCTATAGCCCCTCCATTACCTCTGATGTTAACTAACGCAGAGTAAGCATTCAAATATTTACTGAACTGAATTCCTTGGTTGCCAGTGGCATCCTGGTGGGTGTGAATTTTGAGAGCTGCTTGTAATAGTTATACACAGTTGACAGCAAGTACTGGATGTCAAAAGAAGGAAATTGATATGCTTGAATCCACTTCTTCTAAAATAAGCAACTCTCTATTAGACAATACCTGAGAGGAAGATATTGGCTGGCATTTCATTAGCAATAGAGATTTCATAAAAATGTGGAGAATAACAAAGTCTTTTTATTTCACCATGAAGGATTTCTTACATTTGGCTGCAGCAATGAATGATGGGTTGACAAAGCTGCTATAAAATTGTCACTTAATTCAAAAATCCTGTGAGTATATTTTCATTCTTGTACAGTAGAGCATTTGCCTCTCTACAGCCCTGTACACCAGCTCTTTAAGTAATGTGATACAAATTCATTCTCTTAAAATCTATACAAAGTCAATCTGGACCACTTTGCAAAAGTCTTAGCTGGGAAAACAATTTGAAAGAAACAACTCTCTCTTAAGACTTGGTATTTTGTTTTGAAGTTCCTAGGGCTTCCCTGATAGCTCAGTTGGTAAAGAATCCGCCTGCAATGCGGGAGATTCCTGACCCAGGAATCAAACCCAGTTTGATTTCTGACCCAGGAATCAAACCCAGTTTGATTCCTGAGTCAGGAAGATCCACTGGAGAAGGCATAGGCTACCCACTCCAGTATTCTTGCGCTTCCCTTGTGGCTCAGCTGGTATCTGTCAGCCCACAATGTGGGAACCCTGGGTTGGAACCCTGGGTTGGGAAGATCCTCTGGAGAAGGGAAAGATTACTCACTCCAGTATTCTGGCCTGGAGAATTCCATGGGGTTGCAAAGAGTGGGACATGTCTGAGCAACTTTCACTTTCACTTATGGTTTCCCCTACATATTCTCCCAGCTCCAGTTTTTCTGCATCAAATTCATCTCATCTTGAGTGTATCTACCATTTAATGAGCATCTAGTATATGCCAGGTCTTCAGTTGAGTAACATCACATAATTTTATCTTTATAATCACCCTACTAGCTTAAGTATTATTATTAACCCCACATGACAGATGACAGAACCATGGCTTAGAGAAGAGAATTTACTTGGTCAAGATTGAACAACTAGTACTGTGTACATTTCCAAGATGAGTAAGTGACAATTCTATAATTAGACATGCAAATGCATAGAAGAGAACAATATAAATAGGAGAAGTAAAACACTATATACAGATTATAGAAAACTGAGGTTACTCCTAATATTTTAAGTTTTCAAGCAAATATTTCTTTGTATTTTTTGACTAGAAAGCCTTTACTATTTGATGTGCCTTAGGTTTCAGAATTATATAGACATCAGTTTAAATCCTAGTCCCTCACATGACATCTTATTAAGACTGTAGGCATGTTACTTAAGCTCTCTGAGCTTCAGTTTTCTGTCTCTATAATAAAACCCACCTCCTAAGGTTAGAGTAAATATTGAAATAGCTTACATAAATTGCCTTGCTTTTTGTATTATCACTCACATAAAGGTTTTCTCAAATATTTGTTTAATTCTATTTATATAGATTATTCCATCTTTTCCAAAGCAACTTTCTTCTTTTGATCTTCTAAAACTCTTTCTCCATTTTTAAAAAAGAAAGGTAGATGCAAAAATCCTTAACAAAATTCAAGCAGTCAGAATCCAACAACACATTAAAAAGATCATACATCATGACCAAGTGGGCTTTATCCCAGGGATGCAAGGATTCTTCAATATCTGCAAATCAATGTAATACACCACATTAACAAATTGAAAAATAAAAGCTGTATGATTATCTCAATAGATGCAGAGAAAGCCTTTGACAAAATTCAACACCAATTTATGATAAAAACTCTCCAGAAAGTAGGAATAGAAGGAACATATCTCAACATAATAAAAGCTATATATGACAAACCCACAGCAAACATTATTCTCAATGGTGAAAAATTGAAAGCATTTCCTCTAAAGTCAGGAACAAGACAAGGGTGCCCACTTTCACCACTACTATTCAACATAGTTTTGGAAGTTTTGGCCACAGCAATCAGAGCAGAAAAAGAAATAAAAGGAATCCAGAATGGAAAAGAAGTAAAACTCTCACTGTTTGCAGATGACATGATCCTCTACATAGAAAACCCTAAAGACTCCACCAGAAAATTACTAGAGCTAATCAATGAATATAGTAAAGGTACAGGATACAAAATCAACACACAGAAATCCCTTTCATTCCTATACACTAATAATGAGAAAACAGAAAGAGAAATTAAGGAAACAATTCCATTCACCATTGCAACGGAAAGAATAAAATACTTAGGAATATATCTACCTAAAGAAACAAAAGACCTATATATAGAAAACTATAAAACACTGGTGAAAGAAATCAAAGAGGACACCAATAGATGGAGAAATATACCATGTTCATGGATTGGAAGAATCAATACAGTGAAAATGAGTATACTACCCAAAGCAATCTATAGATTCAATGCAATCCCTATCAAGCTACCAATGGTATTCTTCACAGAGCTAGAACAAATAATTTCACAATTTGTATGGAAATACAAAAAACCTTGAATAGCCAAAGCGATCTTGAGAAAGAAGAATGGAACTGGAGGAATCAACCTGCCTGACTTCAGGCTCTACTACAAAGCCACAGTCATCAAGACAGTATGGTACTGGCACAAAGACAGAAACATAGATCAATGGAACAAAATAAAAAGCCCAGAGATAAATCCACACACCTATGGACACCTTATCTTTGACAAAGGAGGCAAGAATATACAATGGAGAAAAGACAATCTCTTTAACAAGTGGTGCTGGGAAAACTGGTCAACCACTTGTAAAAGAATGAAACTAGAATACTTTCTAACACCATACACAAAAATAAACTCAAAATGGATTAAAGACCTAAACGTAAGACCAGAAACTATAAAACTCCTAGAGGAGAATGTAGGCAAAACACTCTCTGACATAAATCACAGCAGGATCCTCTATGGCCCACCTCCCAGAATACTGGAAATAAAAGAAAATATAAACAAATGGGACCTAATTAAAATTAAAAGCTTCTGCACAACAAAGGAAACTGTAATCAAGGTGAAAAGACAGCTTTCAGAATGGGAGAAATAATAGCAAATGAAGCAACTGACAAAGAATTAATCTCAAAAATATACAAACAACTCCTGCAGCTCAATTCCAGAAAATAAATGACCCAATCAGAAAATGGGCCAAAGAACTAAATAGACATTTCTCCAAAGAAGACATACAGATGGCTAACAAACACATGAAAAGATGCTCAACATCACTCATTACCAGAGAAATGCAAATCAAAACCACAGTGAGGTACCATTTCAAGCCAGTCAGAATGGCTGCAATCCAAAAGTCTACAAGCAATAAATGCTGGAAAGGGTGTGGAGAAAAGGGAACATTCTTACACTGTTGGTGGGAATGCAAACTAGTACAGCCACTATGGTGAACAGTGTGGAGATTCCTTAAAAAACTGGAAATAGAACGGCCTTATGATCCAGCAATCCCACTGCTGGGCATACACACCGAGGAAACTAGAATTGAAAGAGACACGTGTACCCCAATGTTCATCGCAGCACTGTTTATAATAGCCAGGACATGGAAGCAACCTAGATGTCCATCAGCAGATGAATGGATAAGAAAGCAGTGGTACATATACACAATGGAGTATTACTCAGCCATTAAAAAGAATACATTTGAATCAGTTCTAATGAGGTGGATGAAACTGGAGCCTATTATACAGAGTGAAGTAAGCCAGAAAGAAAAATACCAATACAGTATACTAACGCATATATATGGAATTTAGAAAGATGGTAATGATAACCCTATAAGTGAGACAGCAAAAGAGACACAGATGTATAGAACAGTCTTTTGGACTCTGTGGGAGAGGGTGAGGGTGGGATGATTTGGGAGAATGACATTGAAACATGTATAATATCATATGTGAAAGGAATTGCCAGTACAGGTTCGATGCACAATACAGGATGCTTGGGGCTGGTGCACTGGGATGACCCAGAGGGATGGTATGGGGAGGGAGGTGGGAGGGGGAGTCAGGATGGGGGAACACATGTACACCTGTGGTGGATTCATGTTAATGTATGGCAAAACCAATACAATATTATAAAGTAATTAGCCTCTAATTGAAATATATAAATGTATATATATATATATAAAAAGAAAGGTAGTAAAAAAATCAGACAGTTTGTAAAGAAAGTGAAGTGGCTCAGTTGTGTCCGACTCTGCAGCCCCATGGACTATAACCTGTAGGCTCCTCCACCCATGGGATTTTCCAGGCAAGAATACTGGAGTGGGTTGCCATTTCCTTCTCCAGGTGATCTTCCCAACACAGAGGTGGAACCTGGGTCTCCGGTGCTGCAGGCAGACTCTTTACCATCTGAGCAAGAGATTATTAAATACTTTAAATGTTTTCCCCTAAGCATTCAACGGGGATGGAGGAGGGAGGAGGGTTCAGGATGGGGAACACGTGTATACCTGTGGCAGATTCATGTTGATATATGGCAAAACCAATACAATATTGTAAATTTAAAAAATAAAATAAAACATAAAAAAATAAAAAAATAAAGTCACAACAACAACAACAACAAAAACAACCCGATCAGATTATAATTAAAACAAGAGATAACATTCACTGAGCTCTTACTATGTTTGGGATCTAAGTGCTCTTCATGTAATACCACATTTAATTCTCCTAACCTTGAAGTAGACAGAAGTAATCTTATTTTATAGAGGAGAAAACTGAGATCCGATAGTTTACTGAGATTATAGTTGTTTGTTCAGGGTCACAAAGGTAGTAAGTGGCCAGCCCAGGCAGCTTGCCCTTAATACCTGGATGTGCTATTGCCATAGATCATGGGTCCCTAACCTCCAGAACCTAATGTCTGATGATCTGAGGTGGAGCTGAGGTAATAATAATAGAAATAGAGAGTGCAATAAATGTAATGCACTTGAATCATCCTGAAACCATCCCACCCAGCAATGTTTGTGGAAAAACTGTCTTCCATGAAACTGGTCCCTAGTACTACATAGGTTGGGGACCACTGCCATAGATCTTTAAAATGGCAATGGTGGGGGTTATGGAAGGAGAAGTATAAAAGCAAAGTTCTCAAATACAAATGTCAGATAAACCATGTTCATCAATATTATTTAAGGAATAAACAGAACAGTAAAAGAGCAGTTCTTTTTTTCCATATCCTCCTCATTGTTATGAGAGGTACTATGGTACTAAGATTTGCAGTAGTAACAGATATGCACACGAGTTTTGCACATTTCAGAAACCTCCAAGGGAGCAATTTTAGATCCTTCTTATCTGTTTGTGGTCTCCTGACCTAGCGCTTCTGCAGAAGAAAATGACCAGGAATGGTTGACACATTCAGCAACCAAAGGAGTCATGGAAAATGAGCAGTTTAAACATCAGACAGAGCGAGGGGAATTTTTCACCTGACTGCTTTTAGAATGAAATTTAAACTTTCACCTTGATTATTACAACATGATTTCCATCAATATAATCACCTGAAAACAACAGATACCATGGAAACAGTTTTATAGAGTGAAACATGGCTGGTATTATGCAGACCCAATTAACTTGAGATTTTAGCATGGGTATTACCAGGAGAGAAGAATTGCTTTTTACTGGCCTTTTCTCCTGACAGAATGTAATAACTATGCATAGATTTTCCCAACTGTTCAAAGTTATGAACTGGGATTTACCAAGGAGGGACGCGTGTTTCAATATAGTATTATATACTTATTGAATATTTTTCTTTACTTAGCTGATTCCTTTTTAAGTATTTCTAGAAGCTTCAGGGCAATAAAAAGGGAATAGTGAAATATTCAAATAAGAAAATACACTTTTATGAGCTAGTATTTTATTTCTACGCATTCCCTGAAAACCAAATCTATACCAAGAAAAATTCTATTTTGAACACGATTGAAACTTTATGAGTATTGAATTTCCATCCCATTTTATTGATTTCAAATGGAGAGATAAACTGAAGTATAGCAAGGCTGCAAATGACATTGTTTAGATAAACATATCTTGTCAGAATTATCCTGGTACCAGCAATAGAGGCTCCAGGAATATTTAGAACTAAGATTCTGGTTTAGGCTCTTAATAAGCAACATGACAAGTCTCAACAGGCACTTGCTGTTAAGAAAATGCTTTATTGGACCATTTGGGTTGGAATCTTTCCACTATGCTGAAAATATTCATAAAGGTATTCATTTCTAAAAGACAAAAGCTAAGAAAAGCAGAACTATTCAAATCACTGGATATTAGCAGAGATACACAAACCTGCCCTCTGGTCACTCAGTGCTAATCTACATCATGAAAAAGTGTAATATAAGATCTAAAAAAGATTGCAAGGGATAATGGAAACTGTTTAGACAAAGCTGAATGGATACTATAAAAGAGATTAGTGTTATTTTCCTCTTAGGGAGAAAAATGAAGTTATTTTTCATTAGGAAAATAACAAATGACTTTCTATATAGTATGTTCAGATTTTCATAAACATCTTAGCCAAATTTCCATATTTCTCAGGCAAGAAACAGAGTACTTAACTGTGTAGTGGGGATTCAGTCTCATAATTCATTCATTAAGATTCACTCTTTTGGGCCTGTGTGTCTCAGCCTGGTGAGGGAAGCCTTATGGTTTCACTATGAGGGAGGAACACTCTGTCAGTTGGACAGCTATCTATGTTGGTCATTACAAGGCAATTTTGCTCTTGTATGGCTGGTTATAGAAATGACATCCTATACATTACACATAATTATAGAACTTAAGCACATTCTTCCTATCCAAACTAGCTGTGCAAGAGACTGACTAGCTTCTTACTAAATTAATTGTTCTTTTTCCTGGACTCAACGTTGGATAATATTTTCCAGTTTCCCTTGCAGTTAGATGTGGCCCTGTGACAAATTCCAGCCAACAGATTATGGAGAAAGTAATGTGTACGACTTCCAGGCATGGCTCATAGTAAATTTCAATGGTCAATACTGGTTTCTCACCTGCCCGATTAAATGCATAACACTTTGATGTTCTATGTTAGAAGGGGTTTGGGTCCCTGAATGAATTCATTATGGGCTGCTTACTGTGGAATACACCAGAATAAAAAAGTCAACTTCTACTGTTCTAAGCTACTAAGATTTACCTTACTTGCTGTAGTGGCTGCTGCTGCTGGTTAGTCCCTAAGCCATGTCCAACTCTTTGTAACCCCATGCATGGTAGCCCACCAGGTTCCTTTGTCCACAGGATTTCCCAGGCAAGAATACTGGAGTGGGTTGTCATTTCCTTCTCCAGATGATCTTTCTGACCCAGGGATAGAACCCCCATCACCTGCTTGGCAGGTGGATTCTTTACTGTTGAGCTACCTGGGGAGCCCGTTATAGTGGCTACTGGCACCTAATAATACATCAGCATATATCCAAATACATTGTTTGATCAACAATAAAGAGTTAAAATTTCAAAATCAAGAAGAGTCTATTTTAATTAATATTCACTACAACTCAAAGAGGAAATGTCTTCAGGAAGTGAATCTAAACATCCATAATTGCAGATTGAAATAGTCTTTAGTCCTAGTCCTAGTGATTAAAGTCATTAACAAAAACAACAAAACAAGATGTGAAGTGGTAAACATTTTAAAAGGAACACACTTCTAAGCCAGAAAGAGACATTTGCAAATTCCAAGATCTGCTCTTTGCTTGTTTTGTTAGCATGAACAATTTGATTAATCATTCTCTGAAACCATTTCCTCATCTATAATATGGGGATTATGAAATTTAGCCAACAGGATTTTGTAAAGATTTTATACATACACATACACATCTCATATACTGCCTGATACATGGGAGGTATTCAACAAAATAATAGCTATTAACACTATTTACCTAATAAATGCAAGCATGAGTAATATTTTCTGAATATTAAATGTTTCTTTCAAAATATTAACCAGAACTTTTAATTCTTGTTACTCTTTCCCCTCCCCCAACATATTGGCAGCCAGACACTCTGTTTTCTGCTTCTTTAGGGAAGTGTTGACACAACAGAATGTATATTATGAAGAGATAGACTCTTGGTTTTTAAGTTTCAAAAGCCTAGGCCTGGTGTAAGACAAAGCTTTGGAAGGAAAAAAAGAATGATTAAACAAAGGTTTTCCCCTCCTCCTGCACTAGAAAACACTCCTCCGGATGTGCGGAGGGACATAAGGGGCATTGCAGGGGAAGTAAGAAAATTTAGTATCAGTATGTATCCCTGGAAGGAAGAGAGGGGGAAGGAAGGGCAGAAACCCAGGGAGAGCCAAGAGACTTTGCTAACTGAGGTGACCTCAGCCTTATTTCTAAGAAGAGCCTTTGAAAAAAATATGATGGAGAGCAGTTTCCTTCACTCTCTTTCCTCTCTAGCCCTCTTTCTGACCCCATGCACAGTCACTCTGAAGCATCCTGTGTAAAGAGAGTATGTGCAATGTCTAGTCAGGTAGACCTTAAAGAACCTCTCAAAGTTCCCACTACCTCCCCTGCAGTGTGGCATGAGGAATGGTACAAAGATCTCTGATATTACACAATGAGGGCAACCAAGCAGCAGAGAGACATCCAGATCTGAAAGTGCCACTGCAGACAGGAAAGAAAAAAACAGTCCTGGAATAAACCACCTGCTTGAACCAACAACCAAGGATATGAGGGAGAGAACGGCATCTCCGTGGATGCCAGCCCAGATACATGACAACTGAGGAGGAGGGGATGTTCTGCCACACCCATGCTCCCCACCCCATGCTTTGCAATGACATAAATCTGGGTTGATGAATTTTATCTTTTATCTATTTCCTGGAATTACATTCGGTTATTGAAAGATAACATTATGGACTGAAAAACCTTAGTTACAATAGTCTCAATATTTTTATAAACATAATGGAGGTGTATGAACTTAAGTCATCACAGAAGCTTTTCATACATCTTTCCCTAAGTTTCACATGCCTGTTAAAAGAAAGACTTACTTCGATCAGTAATGATGGTCCTGGCCTCTTGATTGCTGGTCTTGTTTTTCAAATTCTGGGCAGCAGTAATGAGTTCTTCCAACTGGGGGCGCCTCTGCTCCAAGTCCTGCAGTGTTGCCTGAAGGAACAAATGGAACAATCCTGAGTTCCTCCAGTACTGTGCATTCCTTTTATGGGTAATTTTAAAAAACCAACCAAGGCACTTTTAGAAATAAAACAAGATGTTATTAGATATAAATCTCTAATGTGTTAGGCTTTACAGAGAGCAATTTAACAAGAAATGTGTTTCATTTTTCGATACCAAAAATATTTCAAGTGAAAATCTTGATTATGGGTTTGCTTCACTAGTTAAGAGCTTAGATGGAGTCATTTCAGTGTTCCTGGGTTTACGTACACCAATATATGAGTGCCACGAGTAACCAATATAATTCTGAATTTTGAAAATGTATTTAAGACACTGATGGCTATTTATACTTGTAATCTCATGCTGTGCAGTGTCAAAATTGAGGTGTATATTTTAGAAACAGAAAAGACAGAGAAGTGATTTAAGAGAGAGAACTTATTTAACTTCTTTGTGCTTAAAATTTCTCACCTATAAAATGAGAAGATGATGTAGATGAGCTAAATTAATCTTTTCCCAAAATTGACTCTAGTAAGATTCAACTGATTCTTTTGCCTCACTTTAGAGTGAATGGGCTCTAAGGAGGGCTGAGAATCAACATTTTTAACAAATTTTCTAATGCTCATGATCAGGCAAGCTTAGAAAGCATCAGACTAGAAGTTAGTATTTGTATTTTGTTTTAAAACTGACTTTAATACTGCTTTTACCAAAATACCAAAGAGAATGAAGCCAACTATATATATATATATGGACTTCTCTTATGGCCCAGCTCGTAAAGAATCCGCCTACAATGTGGGAGACCTGGGTTCGATCCCTGGGTTGGGAAGATTCCCTGGAGAAGGGAAAGGCTACCCACTCCAGTATTCTGGCCTGGAGAATTCCATGGACTGTATAGTTCATGGGGTCTCAGAGAGTCAGAAATGACTGAGCAACTTTCACTTTCATATATATATATGAAAGATAACATTCCAACTGAGTTCCTCCATATGTATCAGTATATATATATATGTGTGTGTGTGTGTGTGTGTGTGTGTATCAGTTCCTCATATATATCAGAACTCAGTACGGAGGAATATATGTATCTTTCATATATATATATATGTTGGGTTGCACCCCACAGACCCACAAAACCTGCATTTGCTCAACTTCATGACTGAAAAAAGAGCCCAGAGTCAGCAACAGAGACATCAGTGGTCTAATGGATGGGGGAGCTTACACGTCTGAAGCAAGGTCCTGGGGTGACACCCTACCATGTATAGCAGAAGGTAGGTAGCAAGTGGGGGTAATCTTCACTGGGGAGGGGAGGAAGGATGGCTAGTTACAGGAGAAATGATATCAGATGGGTTCATTAGTTATCAGGGAAACCAGTAGAGGGCACACCCCTCATTGCATCTTTGATAAACACAATCACCAGTCAGGGCCTGCGCCAGGTACTGTACATAGGAAAGTCAGTCATGTGCAGAGGGTAGAAGTGATGCAGGCACTGGTCAGTCAGGGACATACAGAGAGCAAGAGAACAGCCATCTTGAGTAGCCTGACCATACAATATATACTTTATAGGTAGCAATGTTCTCCTTCCCTCAAGTGTCCATTTATTGCCTCTATCATCTATTCTCTCTACACGAAAGGCCAAAACTCCACTGATATTTTCAAAGAAGTTTGGGAAAAGTAAGGTATCTCCTTTGTCCTTGTACTAAAACTGAATACATTTTATTGGTTTGCATTACTTTAAAACTGCTATGTGACAGATGTTTTACACGTTTCCTCATTTTTATTCTCCTAATAACCACACTAAAAAACTAAGCCAGAAGTCTTCATGGTTTTAAATCTTATGCTCTTTCTACAACCACATGAGGCCAATGAAAGTCAAGAGGTGAAATGTGGTAGATGGTAAAGTTCACGGAAATTAGTTATCTACTATGCCCTTTGACTGGTGCTGATTTTCTAAAGACTTTTGTATTTAGAAAGGCCAAGTTTTGATCATTCTATAGTGTTTCTCTTGTGAAGAGGTAGGAAATAGGCCTGTGATTTGAGCTCAATTGCTTTTAGTGCTATTAAAACAATGGGAAGAACTTACCCAAACATTGCCCATCTATTTTGAGCATTTTCCCCTCTCTGTATTGAAAAATTGAAGGGGTTAACTTTTAACAAATTTTCCACATTTGTAAGCTGCGATTGCTCAGAAGAAAAATCCAATTTTCAGGTTTCTAACTTTTATGGTTTCTTTACACAAAAGTGTGTTTGAAATATGGAACAAATTGCCAAAGACAGCTATTGAAGTAAGTGGCATAAGTCAGTTGGAGAGTCCTGAACAAATTCTAAAGTAGGAACCATATAGTCACAGACAGATTTTACGAAAGATATTTTCCAGGATTAGAATGTTACACTCTGGTCATCTGTGACACAGCAAGCCAAAAAGTTACTTTGGAATTTCTAACTCTTAAATGTATAATACATTCAATAATAGATTTTTGAAAAATAGACTTACCCAGAAACCATAAATTCAAATCTTCCCCTCTAAATGCACAGAGCCAGAGCTAGCAAAGTACAAACATTCATTTATTTACTGACTCATTCTTTCATTTTATAAATATCAAGTGCTAGGCACTGTTTCAGGTCTTATGGACATAGTAGTAAATAAATACATTAGGCATGATTTATGCAATTTAAGTAAAAATTTGTGTTTTTGACACTTGGAAATTTTTATATAGCAAAGATGATCTTTATTGTCATTTTCCTTTGATTTCATATTAACCCATCCTCAAACAACCAGGCCACTCTTTGCATCTAAATTCTGGATACATAATCCCAAGGATGGCTATGATTTTTCCCTTCTTTTAGGATTACAAAGTTCGTTTAAGAAGTCTGTTTTAGAAGTAACTTGATCAACTCTAATCTGAACCTTACCAGGCTCTAAATTAAACCTGACCACAATGAACAGCTTTTACTGATGAAATTAGCAAGCATGTCAATTTAGACTTAAAACAAGCCATTTTCCTCTCTAATGAACAAAATAGGTCTCAGGGTATTGTGAAACCTGTTCTCTAGTTGGGTGATTCTCTAATTCTGCTGACAGACACATACTTTGTAAGCACCTGAGAAGATTATTAATGACATCCTTTGACGCAGCCTCCTTAAAAGTCCAAGAGATTCATGACTGCAATAAAACTATGCCTTTCTAAAATATTTCAAAACAAAATTATAGCTCTATCCTACTTTCTGGTCAACATGGACAAACGTCCATTTCAAAAAAAGAAACTGTACAATAATAATAATGTGTGAATATATATTATATATATGGGATTTATGAGATGCTAATAGGAAAGATTGGAGGCGGGAGGAGAAGGGGACGACAGAGGATTAGATGGTTGGATGGCATCACTGACACGATGGACATGAGTTTGAGTAGGCTCTGGGAGTTGGTGATGGACAGGGAAGTCTGGTGTGCTGCAGTCCATGGGGTCGCAAAGAGTCGGACATGACTGAGTGATTGAACTGAACTGAATATTCTAATTAAACAGTGGTTTCACAGTAGAGCAGAATAGGAATTTTCTTCAATTTTCTTTCCAAAACTAAAGGGAAGGACTTGAATATGACATTCATTTAACATTGTTTTTTGTTAAGATAGTATACAAACAGTGACTGAAAGATCTTCATGATAAAAAACAGGACACAAGCACACAATGGGAGGAACAACTATTTCTTCTTTTCATTTGATTTTCTTTTGAGTGTACTCTATTTGCTATCACAATTTCTTTGACTTGACAACTTAGTTTCATAATCCTATAAATTCTCAAATACAATGACCTTCATCTGAGCTACCCACAGATGAGAGCACACTTTGGATCTAATCATTACTCATACTACTCACTTCCAAAATATCCATCTACAAAATTCCATTTTCTGCCCCCAATCTGGTAGCAGATGGTACTCTCTTTCTCCTCTAATCTTCATCCTCATTTGACCTCCAGTTGTATTCCATTGTTCAAATGCTTTATTTTGGGTTTAGTGGTCTATATTTGTCATATTAAACCAGTAGAATGCTAATTATGCTTATTTTTCTTATATGAGCACAGATACTTATAACTTAAGTGAATAAAACTAAAACTATTACATGCTTAACAGTACCTAAGCATGATGATTGAGCACATCTACATGGATCTATCATTCTGGAAGAAACAAGCACAAAGGAAGAAAGGAATCAATGCTATTTCTAAGGAGTCATAAGCCAGCTACCGGGCTTTGCTAAAAACAGCTTACCCCTTGGAGATGAGAATTCATCATGGATTCCACTAGCTGAGCAAAGATGGAGGAAAAAAAAAAAGATCTTCAAATACAAAGTGAATCAGAAGTCATTAATCCTACTAAGTCTCCCCAGGGTTGAGAGAAGTGGTTATAAATAGCAGTCCTATGAAAAAGCAGCTAAACAATGGAGCCATGCATACCACAAGTAGGTCATTTTAGACTCTTAGAAAGAATTACACTTTGTAATGGCATTTGTTAAAATGAAATTCTACCTAAATAATACTCCAATAGAAAACTCTATATGTGTAGTTGAATATTTAGTATTTATATGTCTAAGCAAAGACCTTAACCAGAAACTTGTTATATTTTTAGTATTTTTCTACAAAAATCAACAATCTTCACATAGTTAAACTTAGAACAAAGGCCTATGGTGATTTTCAGTTGTTGCCATTTTCAGGAAATAAGTATGAATCCAACTTACATATTATGTAAAAATGGAGACCTTAGACTCTAATTTACAACTTTAAAAAATTAACATTAAAGATTGACAAGGTGAGAGAGTTTACAGAATTACTTTATATCTGGAAGAAAATCATCAATTAAGTCAGGTGGGTTCTAAATTTTAGTCTTTCTAGTAATCGAAAGAGATTTACCCGTGAGGATGCTAATCTGTCTAGCTTTCAACTGCCTCACTGAACACCTTAATTCTGGCTTCTCTTCTTGCATTCGGCTGCCTCTGCAAATAGATGGGCCAAATTCAAAGTTGTCTTTATCGTTCTCCACTTCCTCACTTCTCATGTGCATTGTAAACTGACTTGGATATTTTCCTGCTGGGCAGAACTTCCCTACTTCTCTGAATGTTCTACCAGCATCTCAGTTGGTAACTTCTTCATAAGCACCTTCTAACTGTGGTTAGCCTTTTGTCCTTCATTCACTCAAGAAATACCTTTTAAAAAGCATTTTTCTTTTATATAGGCTTCCTGTGTGTGGCTCAGCTGGTAAAGAATCTGCCTGCAATGTAGGGATCTGGGTTTGATCCCTGGGTTAGGAAGATCCCCTAGAGAAGGGAAAGGCTACCTACTCCAGTATTCTGGCCTGGAGAATTCCATGGACTGTATAGTCCATGGGGTCACAAAGAGTCAGACACGACTGAGTGACTTTCACTTTCACTTCACTTTACTTTTATATAATCTGAAACTTATGGAAAATTCATAAGAAAGGTCAAAGAATTCACATGTACCCTTTACCTAGATTCACTGTTAATATTTTGCCACATTTTATCATTTATCATTCTAACATTACATATATATATATATAGTATCTGTGTATGTAATATTACATTTGTTTTCAGAACCATTTGAGAATAATCTGTAGATAGCATGTCTTTTTGATACTTCAGTGTTCATTTTTAAGAAAAACAAGTGCATTCTCTGATATAATCTCAGCTTAATTTCTAATTCAGGAAATTTAATGTGGCTTTAGTACTATAATCTAATCTACATTCTTTATTCATAATATCAAGATTACTCCTTTAATTGCCTTTCATTTACTGGTTCAACCTCATGTATCTCTTTAGTCACCTTTAATCTGAAATAATTCATTGCCTTTCTTTGAATTTCTTATCACTGACTGTTTTGAAGAACATGGGCCAGGCATTTTGTAGAAAGTACCCCAATTTGGGTTTCAGTGAATGTTTTTAAGTATTTATGTTATGCCAGTCATTGAGCTAGTCTAAGGATATAGCAGTGAAGGAGGAAAAATTATTCTTCTCAAGTGAAAAATGAACTAGTAGTGAGGACAGGCAGTAAACAAGCAATTATAATAAACTGAGGGAGTATTATGATAGGAAAGGCACAAGGAGTTATTAAAGCATACAGCAGAGATATCCAACCAAATTTAGGGTATCAAAGGGAGTGTTCTAAAAGAAGTAGAGCTCACTTGGTCCTTGGGGCTTATTTGTCTAAATTATACAATTTTTTGGTGTATAAATTTTAAGCTCTATATTTCAGATTTTTTTTCAGCTTTATTTGGGTAGATTTGACAAATAGAAAATGTATATAGAAGTATAAAATTTGTTTTGATATACGTATACATTGTGAAATGATCACCACGATCAAACTAGTTAACATATTCACCATCTCACATACTTACCTTTTGTGTGCACGTGTGTGATGAAAACACCTAAGATCTACTCTCAGCAAATTTCAAGTATACATTATTAGTATTCCTATGCTTTACATTATATCTCTAAAACTTATTCATCTTATAACTGGAAGTTTGTAGCTTATGACCAATATCATCCCACTTCCTTTACCCTCAGCCCATGACAACCATCATTCTACTGTTTCTCAGAGTTCCACTGCTTTTAGATTTCACATATAAGTAAGACTTCATAGTATTTGCTGTTCTATATCGGGCTTATTTCACAGTGTAATGTCTTCTAAGTTCATCTATGTTATCAAAAATGGCAGAATTTCCCCCTTCTTAAGTATTAATAATATCCAATGTAAATATACCTATACCACAATTTCTTTATCCACTGATGGACATTTAAAGCGTTTGCATACCTTGGCCATTGTGAATAATGCTGCAGTGAACAAGGGGGTGCAGATATCTCTTCGGGATCCTACTCCATTTCCTTTAGATATAAACCCAGAAGTGAGATTGCTGGATCATACGGTATTCCTGCTTTTAATCTTTTGAGAAACCTCCTTACCAACAGTGTACGGAGGTTCCCTTTTCTCCATAGCCACATGAACAGTTGTAATCTCTTGTCTTTTTGATAATAGCCATTCTAACAGGTGTGAGGTAATTTTCACTGTGATTTTGATTTGTATTTCCCTGATGATGAGTGATGTTGAGTACTTCTCATAGGGCTGTTGGTCATTTGGATGTCTTCTTTGGAAAAATGTTTATTCAGGTCCTCTGCCCAATTTTAAATCTGGTAATTATTACTGTTATTATTTTTACTACTGGGTTGTATGAGTTCCTTATACATTTTGGATCTTATCCCCTATCAAATACATTGTTTGCAAATACTTTCTCTCATTCCAAAAGCTGCCTTCTCATTCTGTTAATTTTTTTTTCCCTTTGCTGTGCACAATCATTTTTGTTTGATGCAATCCCACTACTCTATTTAGACTTTTGTTGCCTGTGATTTTGGCATCATATCCAAAAAATAGTTGCCCCAGCTAATGTCAAGAAGCTTTCTTTTGGTTTTATTCTAGTAATTTTATGCTTTCAGGTCTTTAAGGGCCATTGCTGCTAATACCCGCTGTGGTGGCCAGAAGAATGTGCAAGCCTTTTATGACTGGGACCTAAGTGACCGAGGACTTCAGCTGCTGCATTTAGAAATCCATCACTGTGTTGGAGAGAAGAAGCCAAGCCTCCCATGGACTGCTCCCCACCAAGGACTGAGTGTAATGGAGATACTAAAGCAGAGCCTTTCTTAGGAGGCCTGGGTCTCCTCTGGCTGACTTGAGCTCAATGTCTCCCTGACAGCTTTGCTGATCCTTCCTCAGGTTGCACACTGGGGTACTTCTACCCAGTTTTCTCTCTCTTTTTTCCTTAATTTTAGGTTAGACTTGCATTTTGGTCTAATGATTATCCCATCTTCTCAGGCTTCCTGTCTATTTCATTTTACATAGCTGTTTTTGCTACTAAAATAATTTGCTGTTTAATCCTGGCTTAGGACACTTAAATGCAACCCCCAACTAATACACCCACTTTCGCCCTTCTAGTCCCTAAGCCTCTCATTAACTCTTCAGACCCAGATAATATACCACCTGCATGTATAGTTCATAATTTCTGAACATTATTAATATAATTCTTAAGATTCAATTTAAGTGAATTAGTATGGCGTTTAAAAAAAAATGCTGCTACTTTCTTTTTTTTTTAAAGAGCATGACCCTTATTTTCACTGGGCCTAAAATTGAACCAAAGGAAAAGATGATTATTTATATGTATTACATGGTGATGGTTCCATTCTACACTTGTAGCTCAACAACACTGGACAGCAAAGTAAGTCACCAGGACTCCTGAAAGACATACCAAAAGGAACTTTGGGGCAAGTTTTTGGACTACAAAAGACAGCAAAGCTAAGTCCATCAACGTCCAGTTTTTCTGAGTCAGAATTGCCCTGGGTAGGCAGGGACCTCGAGCCGGGCCAGGTTCATGGACATGAAACTAATGCATGTTTTCATCTTAAATTTTTTTGATTATATGTTAACAAGGGGCCCTGCATTTTCATTTTTCACTGGGGCTCACAAATTATGTAGCCAATCTTGATGGCAACCCTGAAGTAAGCAGAGAATAAAAGTTGAGTACTATATCTTGTCTGAAACACTAGTTAATTAGTGATGGTGAAGAACACATTTAAATGCAAATTATGTCAATCAAATGCCTCTTGCTTAGTTCCTGAGAACTTGTTCTAAATTTCTGTAAGGAGGAATCATGGAGCTAAAAGATACATATTTGGGCGAAAAATATCTCTTTTGGTCAAGAAAAGCAGAATAGGATGGTTGTAAGTTGTCCAAGATGGGACCCTTTCAGTACCAGTGATATTGGAGAAGCAAAGTCATTGTGGTGATAGACGTGAACAGGGGGACCTATCAGGAAAGAGGTGAATTGTCTGAGAAAAGAATTTGGGGTCAAAAGGGGAACCTGTGGTTCTGGCAACAATAATGGCTGCTGAGAGCTCAAATTCCATTTCCAGTTTTAGCTAAATATCAGTTTTACCTAAAACTATGACCAACCTAGATAGCATATTCAAAAGCAGAGACATTACTTTGCCAACAAAGGTTCGTCTAGTCAAGGCTATGGTTTTTCCTGTGGTCATGTATGGATGTGAGAGTTGGACTGTGAAGAAGGCTGAGCACCGAAGAATTGATGCTTTTGAACTGTGGTGTTGGAGAAGACTCTTGAGAGTCCCTTGGACTGCAAGGAGATCCAACCAGTCCATTCTGAAGGAGATCAGCCCTGGGATTTCTTTGGAAGGAATGATGCTAAAGCTGAAACTCCAGTACTCTGGCCACCTCATGCGAAGAGTCGACTCATTGGAAAAGACTCTGATGCTGGGAGGGATTGGGGGCAGGAGGAGAAGGGGACGACAGAGGATGAGATGGCTGGATGGCATCACTGACTTGATGGACGTGAGTCTGAGTGAACTGAGGGAGTTGGTGATGGACAGGGAGGCCTGGTGTGCTGCGATTCATGGGGTCGCAAAGAGTCGGACACGACTGAGCGACTGATCTGATCTGATCTGATCTGAGGGTGGCCTTGGGAAATACATGGGAAATAGCTAATACTTTCACAAACAGTTACTAACCTGCAACTAAATGCCAAGCACTCAGCTAATACACAGAGAAAAATAAAACTTGGCCTCTTTTCTCAAGGAACTCATAATCTAGCAAAAACTAAAGGCTCATAAAGAACCAATACTGTGAGAAATAATAACAACAACAACAATACCTGCCATTCGACATTTACTATGCACCAGAAGAATCCACCATAGATTAGTGGTTATGGGAATGGATTCTGGAGTAAGGTTGCCTGAGTTTGAATCTTGGGGGCCATTTACTTGGTTTCTTATTTTCAGCAAGTTACTTAACTATGTTCTTCTTCATTTGTACCACCAAAATGAAAATTATAAGAGTATCTATCTCTTAGGTTTGTTAAGAGAATTAACTGGTTAATATCTATAAAATGCTTGAAACATTTCCTGTTGTGTAAGTACAAAATTCTAAATAAAACATTTCTTAATTTAATCTTCATAATACTCTAAGAGGTAGGTACTATTATTATCCCTAGCTTACAGATAAGGAAAATGAAAGTAAAAAAAGAAGTTTGCCCAGAATCACGGGTTAGTAAGTGGTAGAAGTTCAAATACAGGCAATTTGGCCTCAGGGTCTACTTAAAAGCTATGATTTTAGGATACAGTTACAAGTACCTATGCTATAGTATAATGTAGTATAGCTATCATATAGTCTGATCTAATTATTATACAGGTATGATTCAATGGGATAGGAACATGAAATGGGATCACACGAGGTGAAATGAACTATCCAACTTATTAAGCACGGAATCAGTCAGGGTTCCTGCAATAAACAAATGGCTCATATACACTAATACATACAAAATGGATAACTATTAATAGCAAGGACCTACTCATGTACACACTGCTATATTTATAACCACAATGACTTATATAACACAAGGAACTCTGCTCAATGTCACGTGGCAGCCTGGATGGGAGAGGAATTTGATGGAGAATGGATACATGTATATGCATGGCTGAGTCCCTTCACTGTCCACCTGAAACTATCACAACATTGTTTATCAGCTATATACCAATAAAAAAAGTTAAAACAATAAGTGTATTAAAATGATAAAAAAATAAAAGGACCTACTGTATAGCACAGGGAACTCTACTCAATACTCTGTAATGGCCTATGTGGAAAAAGAATCTAAAAAAGAGTGCATTTATAAAATGTATAACTGATCTACCTTGCTATACATCTGCATTTAGCATAACATTGTATTCAGTTGGCCAAAAAGTTCGTTCAGGTTTTCCATGTGCTCTTATGGAAAAATCTGAATTAAGTTTAACTATATTACAAAAAAAAAGAAAAAAAAAAAAAAACAAAACCTGAGATTGGAAGCCTTTAACAGAATCTGAGAAGTAGGTGCAGGGAGGGGACCTTGACAGGATCTGTGGCTGTCAGTAAGGGAACCTAGTCACCTCTGGACTCACTCTCTTGGCACCTTTTGCTCCGCTAGTACCTCCCATTAGGAAGACACAACAAGTGGGTTAGCAGGTCCATTGCTGTTGCCCATGCTATTTGGCCTCCCAGGGTAGGATAGGAAATTAGAATACGGATCTGAGAAACTGTCAAGCAAAAGTACCAAAGTGGTTGTTAAAGATAAAAACAACCACTAAAAGGAATCAGTGAAGGGAGGAACCATATATGAGACTTCTCAGGAAAGACTTCATGGAAGAAATGGTTCACACAGCCCTTGAACCTTGGGAGATTTGGCTAGGTCATGGGGTGGGCAGCATTATTAGCGAATGGAAAGCAGGAGTAAAGGCAAGGATATGAAAAACAAAGTCTCAACTGAGTTGGCTGGCGTCTAGGATTCGCTGGAAATAATGGGAGATAAGCTTAGATAGGCACAGAAAATGGAGGTAGTTTATGGTGGGCTTTTTAAAAAGTTTGGATTTTTGCATGAGAAAATGGAAAACAATAAAGACTAGAAAAATTGAAGCTATGGGAGTCAAGATTTTTGTAATCCATTGGACACCTTATTCTTTCTGGCTGAAATACCTTCCTTGGAAGTTCTTAGTTCTCTCTTGGAAATATAGTCAACAGATAACCATAAATAAAATTGCTGATTAACCAATTGACTGGACACAGAAATAGGAAACAATAAAGATAATTACCAAATAAATTCCACCCTGGGTGTGAAAATGATTTGAACATTGCATGTATTATAAATATTACTGATCATTTTGCTAACTTTATAAACAAAAAATGTGGTAGATATCTAAGGAAAGTGCCTCAGCCTCTTAAATGTCAAACCTTTCTTATAATGGTATGATACAAATTAATCTAATATTAGTATGTTATTTTTGATATAAATTCTTTTTGTTGAAAAAGAGATTATGATGATCATTTCCAAGTTATTCTCTCACAGAAAACTTGAAGGATTGATTTACTTGCCATTTCATAAAATCCTTAACATGCAAAAATGAAAACTCATTTCAGTTGTACAAGCCAGTAAGTAAATAATGTGGATAAATTGGGGATCTTGAAATATAATTTCAAAGTCAAGAAGAAAGAAGAATTTCAGACTACAATTTGTTGATAATGATTTGCAAATACAGTTCTAAGCTGACAGAAAGGGTGCTGATATTTTTAGCTGTTCAACATTAGATCTATTAGTTATTCTCCATCATTCACATGTCTTGAAACCCTATTGTTCTGTAAATTTAGCATATCGACAAAGGATAATTGGGGCAGTTTTAAGATCAGTTTTTGTCACATGTATCACATTTGTAGGCTTTTGGTATTTTGACCCAATACAATAAGTGGTTTTTTACCCCACATATATTTTAGAAGAAAGGAAAAACTGAAATTATTTTACAATACACATATTTTAGAACTATTCCTGCTCAAGCTTTGCATTATTCATTTCTTGTTCTATCTTGAAAAACACCATTTCGGAATCATTTTAACTTCAACTGGTCGAGATAAATTTTCTTTTATCTCATCAGAGTACCCTTTTCAGCAGATTGAATTATAAGTGAACCAAATTAATAAAATGGAGGATAAATTACATAACATGAATAGTGAAATGTAACTATTTGAGAGCATTGTTTCTAATATTTTGCCTTGTACAGAACCTTCTGATTTCGCTGCCAAAAGATGTTGTCCAAAGCCTATATAAATTCCTGATAAAGGATGCTAGAGATGACAGATAATTGAGTACTGGTCAATCAAACGGCAGGAAATATTTGACAGTATTCTATGCACAATACAGCAGAGTAGGGCATGTATCTTGTGGGTGAGATAGGATGGCATAAAAGAGCATCCCTAGTGATTTCAATGAACTTGCAATGCAGTTAGGGAGACGACCTTCAGGTCTACCCAGGTGTGCTCACACAGGCAGTTAGCCAATAACGGAAGATCATATGTAAATGACAAATGCAAGAGTCCACTGACTGCAGACGCTATGCTAACGAGATTCTGAAGAATGGGATTTTAATATGAGCATGTTCAGGGAAAGTGTCACAGACGACCAGGAACCTGGACTGTAACTTGGGAGGATGAATGGGATCCATAATGACCTAGCGATGAGAGAGAGGAGATTCCAGGACAAGGACTGAGCTCAAGCCAATGTATGGAGGTTTGAATATGCTAGGGTGTTTGGGCAGAAGTGAGGAGGGCAGCTTTGTAGCGGGCAGAAAATTATGACGACTTTGATCAAGTTGGGCAAAGAGGCTGAGGCTGTGAATACGAGATGAATAAAGACATTACATTGAAGGCAATGGGGACTCTTTAGAGGTCTTAGAAAAGAGAAATGCCAAAATAAAAGTGGCATTTTAGAACTCTTAACCTTGCACCATTGCATCCAAAGTCCTTCTGAGGAGAAGACTGAAAAACTTGATTGCAGCAATCCAAGAAAAATCTCATCTATCTCCTCTTTGACTAAATTTCCTGTCATGCAAACATGCAAAACATTTCTAATTTAGCCTGAGGCATCCTTTTATTTCAGGAAAAAATAACCCCATTGCATATAAGTAAAATAAATTCAACCCCAGTCTTGTAAAGAACTATCCCAGAGAATTATTAAACAGATTTTCTATCTTATTTGTAATACATCAAATAGGATGAGGGTAGAAAGGGACGGTAGTTTCAGTTTAGAAAGAAGTAAGCATTCAGAATACTTTGTTGAACTCTTAAATTCTTGCTCTAAAGAATAAATGGAGGGGCTTCCCTGGGGGCTCAGTGGTAAAGAATCCTCCTGCCAATGCAGGAGACACAGGTTCTGTCTCTGGTCCATGAAGATCCCACATGATGCAGAGCAACTAAGCCCATGTACCACAACTACTGAGCCTTCATGCCACAATTAGAGAAGCCCGTGCACCGCAACTAGAGAAAGTCTACATGTAGCAACGAAGTCCCAGCGCAGCCAAAAATAAATAAATAAATATATTTTTTAAAAGAATCTTTAAGAATAAATAGAGACTTTCAGAATATGAGAACTGAGATTTCTCCAGAAACATAACTTTAAAGATTAGTATCAGTAGTAACAAGAATTATCAATAGAATATTATGGTGCCACATTTTGTGAACCTAACTTTTCAGTGTCCCTTTTTTAGTCTTATTACCACATCAGCCATATAATACTATCTTTGGGAAATAAGTGTTCAGACAATACTCTCGTTTCTCGGAGAGAGCTTGACTGTATCCCTTAAAAAAAAAATGAGTCAAAGCAAACAAATGATTGTGCTAAAAATTCTTCAGCCTCTCCATGTCTTCAAAACATTTTAGAGATGCCGCTTATTTAAGTACTGATACAAGAACCTTGGTTTTTATTGCCAACTGCAGCCATCAATAAACCGAGGCAGAGCAAGAGATGTTGCTGTTCATTGATGCTACCTGTATAGGGCAAGCAAAGTGGAGCAATGAACAATTATCTAGAGATGATTAAATTCATGTACACACTCAAATGGTATAATTCAAGCATCCAAATGTTTCTTTCCTATCTTCAAATGGTAGATGTTAAGACTTGAATTATCAAAATAATTGGCACAGCTGTTCAATTCATGTTGCACAGGGAGGGAAAGAATTGGGCTCAGTTTATTTGTCTGTAAAACGAGGGTAATTACATTTATATCAACCAGTCTTGGGGAGATTAAAGCAATAAATATATTTATAAGAATTCAAATACCTTAGGTACAAATTAGTCAAATATAGCTAATCCAGGTTTCTTTATAGAAATAGTAATTGGGAAATATTGTAGGATATTTTTAGTCCATTTGGTTTCAACCATCCAGCTTCACTCTGTTTTGAGTGTTATGACGTGAAGACAACACATGAATAGGGAACAGTAATGTGGTGTGCTGAGGAATGCCATCCTAATGGTTTGGAAACCTCTTTGAGTTTTACAAGCAAGTGGAAAATATGTGTGTGTCTGTGTGTGTGTGAGAGAGAGAGAGTTGCACTCACAAAGGTGAGGTGAGATTCAAACAGAGAAGTGAGGTATGCACAAATTTATATCATACTTTCACATCAACATGGTTTGATGTGTAAGATTGGGACATATATACAAGGAATAAAAGCTTAACAATTGGGTCTCATGCTTCAAAATAGAAACCATACTTTGCATATTCTGAGGCCAACATTAATCTATTTCTTCTCAGAAATTATGTGACTGGGGAAGGGAAAAATCTGCCCTTGACTGGGTGCTATGTGTTTAAGCCGTGGCTTAGTTGTAAATCATTTATGGAGATCATTTCTTGGTAGGTGAGTCGAGTCGCTATTACCGAGTGTTAATACACTTGCAGCGAAGTGTTGCTGGGGGTAGGAGGTGTCAGACATTGATCAGGAGCTTAAGAGCCCAGCTATTTATTTTTGCTGGTGTAAGAGGAAAATTTCTATAATAAAACAATGATTCTGCTTCTCTGTCAAAAAAAATGCCATTTTATGGCATAAAAGCTCTCCTCAGTAAACAAAGACCAGACTGTTACTGGGGGAATGTAGAAATTACAATAGAATATATTTCCCTGTAGGAGCACAACAGCCTTTAACTCAATTGGAACTTGCCTTGTGATAGCTTTTAAAGGAGGGGACATATTCTATGGGGACAAGCTGTGCTCTCCCTTTCAGCTCCCTAGAGACTGGACTAGTTCTCATCCTATAAAAATGGGGCTACGTTAGCACACTGTGTCAGTAAATCACACACTCACAGTGCAGCCTGAAAGGAGCCCAGCTTGGGGCGAATTGCTTTCTGTGGCATAGTTCCAAGCGAACACATGGTTCAGATGAAGCCAATTCCAAGGGCTATGGAAACTTTATGTTCTATTTGATCAGAAAATGCACACAACTTCTTAACTGGGAGCTACTAGAGCTGCTCCAAGGGCAAGTGTAATCAGTTCTTAAATGCTTTTTGCAATGCTTCACACCTAACCAAGCTGTTTACATTACAAGGAAGAGTTAACTTTAATTTTCTGTTTTATTGGGATGGATACTTATTATTAACACTCCTTTCAATAAATTTTAAGTAATTTTAAAAGCAGTGGTATCCCTGGAGCAAGGTTGCAGTAAGAATACTCTATCCACTTTTCTCTGCTTTATTTATATGAGGTGAGTCAAATTGCTCACCCTTTGCTGCCTCACGTTAGTGGCATAAGACTAGGCAGCGACAGAAACTGATAATAAGTAAATCAGTACTATAAGTTGGTTCCAATTTCTGATACTTCAGTCTCAATTCCCTCTCCCTCCTTCTCTATCTATCTGTTACATTAATGATCAACCTCATTTTTAGGGGAAGTTTTCTCTAAGATAGTGGCCAAAGCAGGTGTAAATGAGGTCAGTACTTCAATTAAAACTTCACAAAGCTAGGTAGGCTAAAGGCAAAAGCTAATTCCAAGCTTTTGGTTCACAAAAATGATGCTATGATCCACAAGTAATGACAAAAGTAACTCATACTACATGAGTTACTAGAAGAGTCATGCACATCAAGTATTTGCACAGTGGGCAGCACAAATGGATGGTTAAAAAAAATAAGAAAGGGAATCCAAGAGATGCAACTGACTGAGCAGATTTGGTTGAATAAGTATCCAGCCTGTAATCTTAATAGTAATCATTGGCCCCTACTCTTGATCCACTTAGATACAGTATTTGCTAAAAATATCTGTGCAAACTTGTCACTGCACTCCTCAAAAATTCAAACTCTTACAGCATAACAATTAAAACAACAACAACAACTAGATATTGTGTGTTTCCTATGCGCCAGACATTGTCCTAAGCACTTTACATATATTAACTTCCAGAAACCATCTGAGCTGGGTACTTTTACTCTTTTTTATAGACAAAGAAAATGAGGAACAGAGAGATGACATAATTGATGCAAGGCCACAAAGCTAACTGGTGGTGGAGGTGGACTAAAATCGCTTAGATCCTCCTTTCCCAATGTTTTCCTCCATATGTTATAGCAACAACTTCTTAAGTAGCTGCTGCTGCTACTGCTGCTAAGTTGCTTCAGTCGTGTCCGACTCTGTGCAACCCCATAGACGGCAACCCCATAGACGGCAGCCCACCAGGCTCCCCGGTCCCTGGGATTCTCCAGGCAAGAACACTGGAGTGGGTTGCCATTTCCTTCTTCAATGCATGAAAGTGAAAAGTGAAAGTGAAGTCACTCAGTCGTGTCTGACTCTAGCGACCCCATGGACTGCAGCCTACCAGGCTCCTCCATCCATGGGATTTTCCAGGCAAGAGTACTGGAGTGGGGTGTAATAGCAGAAACTGGGCTAGATGTTTTCCAAACATCATTTTTTAATCCTGACAACAACTTTACCTAGCTAAATATTATGTCCATTTTTACACATGAGGAACAGGTTTAGAGAAGATTAATAATTTCCTCCAAAGACAGTCAGGAGTAGAAAAGCATTAGTACCCAGTTCGTCTAACTCCTAATCTTAGCTCTGCCCACATGCCCACAAGGCCTCTGTATAAACTTACTCTTCTCAAACTTATTCGTCACTTTCCTGCTCCAGTGACTATGCTTCCCATGCCATGGAATTCATCAATGTTTCACTACAGTGCCGTTTATTAAAACAGGGTACAATGGGTTAAACAAATCCAGAAAAAGAAAAAAAATCAGTTTGTTAATCCTCATTTTTTTTCCAATTTCATTTTCAAATGGACATTTTTCCTTTCGTCTGCTTTATTGTCATTATTCCACAGTTGCATTCAAATTTGTAATATTTTAAATACTGGAAATATGTATTTCTATGGAGGGATCATGACATTTTCTCTATATCCTATTTTTACTCTGTACATTTAAGAAAAATAAACTCCAAAAAAGAAAGCTCAATTAAAATTTTGCAAAATTGGTTACTATTAAATGTTCATGGTCGTATTTGTTTCCTATGGCTGTTGTAAGAAATGGTAAAAAAAAAAAAAAAAAAAAACTTAATGGCTTAAAACAACCTATATTTATTATTTTATAATTCTGGAGGCCAGAAGTCTGAAAATGGGCCTCAGGGACTAAAATCAAGGTGACAAAGAAGAGTTTGTATTCATTCTGGGGTCTTTAGGGGAGAATTCACTTCTTTGGGTTTCCAAATTTTAGAAGCTACCTGCATTCCTTGGCTAGTGGCCCCGTGTTCCATCTTCTCTTTCTCTCTCTGACTCTGCTTGTATTACCACATCGCTTTCTCTCTTATAAGGACTCTTCTGATTACACTGAGCACATCAGGATAACCTGTGAAGATCTCCCTATGTCAAAATCCTTAATTTCTCTGCAAAGTCCTTTTTACCATGTAAGGTATTAATAACATATTTACATGTTCCAGTGGTTAGGACACGAATATCTTTGGGGAACCATTATTCAGCGTACCACAATGGTTCTACAGTCACTTAGCTTTCCATGGCTTGTCGCTATATGGTAGACTTCTTTAGGCTGGTTCGATACTATTTGAGAGTTAGTGACAAGGGTTACACAATTCCACAATCTAGAAAACATAGGATGCCAAAAGCAATGAGAATCCTGCTTTGCATGGCCAACCTGCTCTAACCAAAGTCATCCAGAGGTGGGACAGGCATACTGTTGCAGTGCCTTCGTCCTGTTACCAAAAGCCCATGTGAATGTCCCTGTTAAGAAGTGGAAACTGGAGCTCACAGAAATGTTATACCTTTTTTTTGTGTTTTGTTTTTTTTTTAATTAATGAACGATGACTCCCTGAGGAAATCAGGGTGTTGCTGTTTTCTAACAAGCACTCTTCAGGAGTGAATCCTGGAAAAATTTCAAAATAAAGTCCTTATCTTTTGGGGAGTGACAGTCCACACGAAAAGAAAGGTCACTGCCTTCTGGGGTACAAAACAGCTGCTTCCTTAGCTCAGCTTCGCTTATTCAGCTCTATTCTTTCCCCTTCACACCCACTCAGAAACATTAAGTCTTCTTCCCAGCTGTCTTCCTCTCCCTTTTCATTTTTAAACCTCTTCTTTTTGACTTCTTTTCTCTGCAACTACTACCAACAATCTGAAAGCTTTTTTTTTTTTTATTGTTACCATGGAGAGAACAATTTTCTCATCAAGGAAAGGAGGTGGTGAAGAGGGAGAGGGAAGAGGGAAGAACCACATACGAAAATTGAGAGCTAGCCTCGGTGTCTTTTCAACAATATCCAATTAAATCTTTTCACTATCATACACAAAACAACAGGAACACAGTGGGTGGCCAATCTAGCCCAAGGATATGAATGAATCAGTAGGCTTTCTGATAAAGTGCAGGGGAGGAGGAGGGAGAGAGGGAGGCAAACCGTAGATGCTGAAACAGGGAACTAATGAACAATGATAACTGATAGATGATTACTAAGCAGTTGTTTGAATAGAGCTGTCTATCATTTTCAGGTAAATGACCTTCAGAATAGTGGCAGACGATTTCCTTTAAAATGATCAAGTAGAAATATGAAGACACACAAAGCAAGTAGAGGGAAGAGATCTGCGAAATATTTCTCAATGAGATGTTTAAAACAATGAGTGCTCCAGGGACAGAGAGCAGAATAGCAATTATCAATATCCCCCGTTTTCTATTCTCCACTCTCCTCTTTCTAAAGTTGAAAACCAAGTGGAAGAATATTCAAATATAGAACCATCAGGTGGTGAAACATCAGTGAGATTTTAATTAAGCCTAGAATTTTACACCTCAAACTAGGAAAAAAAATCTATTGCTGATTTATAGAGGTGTTGATATTAATAAATACCTGAAATAATATGAATTTTCTTATTTTAACTTTTATGAGATGAATCATACCTATGTTTTATTTTTGATGAACATTCCAAGCAAAACCAAATTATGAAAAAAATTTAAAACGATGTTTCTTAAGTTACAACAGATAAATTATCACATCTTTAGTAGAAGGATCCTGCATAAATCCTGTACATAAATATCATGCCTAAAGGCTTGTATCAATAAGAGTAAAGAAAAGAAAATAATTGCAAAATAGTAAAAAGCATAAATTTAAAGTGCTGATGGTGATGACATTTAGAACGAGAATTTGGAATTGAAGTAGCATGTTGATCAACTTTTTCTGTGTTCCTCTCCCCCTTTTTTATTACCCGCTCTAGCTTTTAAAAACACAATGAGATTGTTTTATAGAACACAGTGATTCAGTATTTCAGATACGCAAAGGTATAGAGAATATGAGGTTACACCTGAAGCCTATGATACGGCTGCACCTGCTTTCACACACTCACCTGGCAGTGTAAAAGTTACATTAACGACTCACTTCATTTAAATCTTTAAAGATGTAGAGTGGATAGATGTTTATTTGTAAAGGAGCAAAGTTACTAGGCATTTATTTTGACAAACAGTTTCAGATTATGACTTTTGTCTACCTTGGACTTAACCATGAAGTTGGGAGGAGGAGAATATCAAATTAGGATATCATTCCACAGCCCTGACCCAATTGCAGAGCACCAGGCAGCTGTAGCCCAAGAGTCTACCTACAACCTCATGGATTCAGAGACAATTCACTATCAGCATGTGTGATGACAACAATTCTCTTATTGATGAAGCAGAAAATACAAATAGAAGGAAGAGAGAAAGAGGAAAGAAGGAAATAAAGAAAGGAGGGAAAGAAGGAAGGGAGGGAGGGAGAGATTTATGGCGTATTTGCTAGTCCATTTCCTGTTAGCATTTTCTGCTTGCCACTTCACAACAGTTTCAGAAAAAGTAACAAGAATATATTACTCCAAATTACAGACTATTAAATAAACATAAAAACTAAGATGATTTGCATGAAAAGAAAACAATAAGCTCTTTTCACTGCACACACTGAGGGTTTCATTAAGCAAAGCTGTAGGAAAAAAGCTACATATCTTTTCAATCTCTCAGTTATTGCCGAATCTGTAAATCCATGCCCCATTACCCCTATACAAGCTAGGGAGATGTTCTCACATAATAGCATTTCATTCATGATTGAATTGACACCAAATGGTTGTCTCTTCTCAATATTTACAAGGAATTTTTGATTTGGGGGCTGTGTGTTTTGTTTTGTAGTTGGACCATTAAAAATGATGAAATTTCACATGTAGCTAAGACATAAACAAAGATGAAAGAACTGTCTCACTTAAAATTTTTATAAACAAGGATAAAATCATGGCAAATACACTTGTTGACCCAGAGTTAGCTTGTTTATCAGATATATTCTTAAAGCTAAATACCCTAAATCAAGAAAAATCTATTACATATGTATGTTTCAACTTCCTATGATGATTACTGTTAAAAAGGTAAGCTGGATAAGAAACCTGACCTTGAAGATTATGAATCAGCAGAGACTTGATTTGATGCATGTTAAAATGTCTATGGTAAAAAAATAAAGCTGTTTTTCCCCAAAGCCATTTTTCAGTAACAAAAATGATGAATTATGTTATGAAAACTATAATTTACTTTAAAATACTTCAGCACAGAGATTATATATGTTATAGGATGCATGTGTTAGCAGTCAGTTGCCTCAATCAGAAATTCATATGGGGGATGAGGTCATACTTTAATCAGAAAGGCCAGATTCCTTCCATAGGGGCTACAAGCATTTAAACTACTTTTATCCCAGTCAACATCAGAAGTCTTGCAAATAATCAAAATGAATATTAGAACTGGACTTTCATTGATAATATCAGTGTGATTCAAGATATATGTTTTGGCTGAAATATATTAGAGACATTCCTCATGTTTCTTAAGGACCAGGTATAAAAATCCAGCCCAGATTTGATGCCCAGACTATTCTGTGTATCCACATCCAAAGATTCTGATTGCCTGATATTCTCTTTCAGGTTAACTGAATCTTGCTCCCCTAGACTCTAGAATATTCTCATGTCTGCCTTGAATGAATCTTTTACACAGATTGTGATCATAATATATGTGAGGGAGTAACTAACACTTACTTACTAAGCTTCTGCTACTGTTATATACCGAAAATAACCTAACAGTCAGTTGTGCATAACAATACTGACCTAGAATAATTCACAACATCATGCAACCCACACACTTTAAAACTCACTATTCTTTACAGAATATAAAAACAATTGCTCCCTGGAACTGTCACTGCCTTCTGTTCAACAATACATTTGATTATATTTCGGGGGAGGGGGATAACACTAAATTTCTCCTTTGATTCCTCAGAGTTCAATTTGTCCAACATGGTTTAATAGTCAGACCTTTAAAGATTTCATTCCGTTTCTGTGTACTATTTCTGTCATTGGAATAATTTCACAATCTTGTCTTGCCTATCACTTTGAAGTACCAACTCATATTTTTACCTCCCCCGCCCCCCACAGCTGCAACAATAACCAGGTCTAGTACTTTAGTTAAGAAAACAGACTAGTATTTATATAGTTGCCCTATGAGGTATGTGTATGTATGTGTCTGAGAGTGTGTGTGTGTGTGTGTGTGTGTGTGTGTGTGTGTGTGTGTGTAGGAGGTGGGGGGAGGGAGAAAGAATGAGTTTGATCATCACCAAATACAAGAAATAAGTTATGGAGAAGCAAACCTGGGGTTTAGATATAGGACCACTGCCTCTTATCCTATGGGGGCCTAGCTGGGCTACAAAAAATATTCTCCTCTTTTACATTTTTATCTTGACTCCTTAACAAGTTTTCTATTGCCTTTCTGGTCAAGATTCAGCTTTCTTATTACTGCTTTCCTATGTGTATTTTTTCACAGAATGGTTTCTGTCCCTGAGAAGGCCATACCCAAAGAGTGACTTGACATGAATCATCAAAATTCAGTCCCATCTCCGCAAATCCCAACAGTTCTGAAGAGTTGCTTCAGGACTTCTGAAATGGCCAGATGAGGCCTCCACTGTAATTGCATCACAGTCCAACTTCCTCTTCTGCCCCTCCTGCTGACTCCAAGAATACCTCCAAATAAATGTTGTGTATGCTCACCTGCACCTCAGGGCCTGTATCCCAGGAACCCAGGCAGTGACATTATCATTAAGCACATAAGTGCTAGGCATTTGGCACTAATTTCTATAACACTTTTAAGGGCAAAAGTTTCCTATATAGCATGCACATTTTTTTCCCATTCCTCTTTCATCAAGTACTTGGGGACTTTAGGTAAGAATGATTTGTTAAAATGGATAACCAACAAAGTCCTGCTGTATAGCACAGGGAACTCGACTCAATGTTATGTGGCAGCCTGGATGGGAGGGGGGTTTTGGGGAGAACATGCTGTTTGCTGTGCTTAATTGCTTAGTCATGACCGACTCTTAGTGAGTCCATGGACTGCAGCCCGCCAGGCTCCTCTGTCCATGGGGATTCTCCAGGTAAGAATACTGCAGTGGGTTGCCATGCCCTCCTCCAAGGGATCTTCCCAACCCAGGGATCAAACCCAGGTCTCCTGCAATGGAGGCGGATTCCTTACCATCTGAGCCACCAGGGAAGCCCAAGAATACTGGAGTGGGTAGCCTATCCCTTTCTCTGGGGGATTGTCCCAACACAATAGAACCAGGGTCTTCTGCATTGCAGGCAGATTCTTTACCAGCTGAGCTACCAGGGAAGTCCTTGGGGGAGAACGGATACATGTACATATATGGCTGAGTCCCTTTGCTGTCAACCTGAAACCATCACAACACTGTTCATCGGCTATACTCCAATATAAAATATAAAGTTAAATAAAATAAAGACTGATTTGGAGGAAAGAAAGTGGGGTGGACTCCTTGCATATCACCCTGGGCTCAAATGCACCTGTCTCTAGCCACAGAGTTTCTCAAAACCACCTCATTTTGACCTGAGGCCCACTCATCAGACTGTTATTTGAAAACCTTGTTCAACAGAATGTGCCTTTCTTACTGCACTTCAAAGAGTTTCCATTTAATCCAAGTTAAGAATTCTCATCAATTAGGCAAACACACATTTTCTAAAGCACTTGGAAAACAATTAATCTGAAACAAATTTCTATCTCTCCCTCTTTTTAAAAATTTGTAGCATCAGATGACAAGGGGCTTTGAAACACTACCATTGCCTTTTTCATTCCATCTCAGATTTGAAAGTTTGATTTATTTGTGCTTCAAAAATACACATCATGATTAATTGGTTCTTCAAGTGTCTATCATTTTTCACCAAGGATAATTGCTATGATTAGCAAGAGGAACCCTCCACACAAACCTATTTAATCATCTAAAATTAATATTTGTTTTAAAGAGTGACTTTAATTGTTTACTTTGATGGATGATGTAAAGTAACACTGATATGTTAAAACAAAATGAAAATGTGAAGAGAAATAACACACAACTAGAACAAACACAACTGCAGAGCTGAGATCTATTTACTGTGATTTTAAAATGTGCCTGATAACTACAATGTGACACAGCATTATCTATTCCAGTTTTACAGATGCTCCACCTGAGTATCAGAGAGGTTGTATCACTTGTCAATAACACACAAGGCAAAGTTTTAGATGTCTGACACCAGAAAAGCTCATACTATTTCTACAAATATGAGAAAAATAAGGAAAAAAATGTTCACTTAATATTGAAGTTCCTCTTAATGAGAGGGAGTTCAGTTTAGTTCAGTTCAGTCACTCAGTCATGTCTGATTCTTTGTGACCCCATGAACCACAGAACGCCAGGCCTCCCTGTCCATCACCAACTCCCGGAGTCTACCCAAACTCATGTCCATTGAGTCGGTGATACCATCCAACCATCTCATCCTCTGTCATCTCCTTCTCCTCCTTTCCTCAATCTTTCCCAGCATCAGGGTCTTTTCCAATGAGTCAACTCTTCGCATCAGGTAGCCAAAGTATTGGAGTTTCAGCTTCAACCTCAGTCCTTCCAATGAACACCCAGGACTGATCTCCTTTACGATGGACTGGTTGGATCTCCCTGCAGTCCAAGGGACTCTCAAGAGTCTTCTCCAACACCACAGTTCAAAAGCATCAATTCTTTGGCACTCAGCTTTCTTTATAGTCCAAATTTCACATCCATACATGACTACTGGAAAAACCATAGCCTTGACTAGACAGACCTTTGTTGGCAAAGTAGAGCTAGCATATTAAGAAACAGAATGTCTCTGCTTTTGAATATGCTATCTAGGTTGGTCATAACTTTCCTTCCAAGGAGTAAGCGTCTTTTAATTTCATGGCTGCAATCACCATCTGCAGTGATTTTGGAGCCCAAAACAATAAAGTCTGACACTGTTCCCACTGTTTCCCCAACTATTTTCCATGAAGTGATGGGACTGGATGCCATGATCTTAGTTTTCTGAATGTTGAGCTTTAAGCCAACTTTTTCATTCTTCTCTTTCACTTTCATCAAGAGTCTCTTTAGTTCTTCTTCACTTTCTGCCATAAGGGTGGTGTCATCTGCATATCTGAGGTTATTGATATTTTTCCCAGCAATCTTGATTCCAGCTTGTGCTTCTTCCAGCCCAGCATTTCTCATGATGTACTCTGCATAGAAGTTAAATAACAGGCTGACAATATACAGCCTTGACGTACTCCTTTTCCTATTTGGAACCAGTCTGTTGTTCCATGTCCAGTTCTAACTGTTGCTTCCTGACCTGCATACAGATTTCTCAAGAGGCAGGTTAGGTGGTCTGGTATTCCCATCTCTTTCAGAATGTTCCACGGTTTATTGTGATCCACATGGTAAAAGGCTTTGTCATAGTCAATAAAGCAGAAATAGATGTTTTTCTGGAACTCTCTTGCTTTTTCCATGATCCAGCAGATGTTGGCAATTTGATCTCTGGTTCCTCTGCCTTTTCTAAAACCAGCTTGAACATCTGCAAGTTCATGGTTCATGTATTGCTGAAGCCTGGCTTGGAGAATTTTGAGCATTACTTTACTAGTGTGTGAGATGAGTGCAATTGTGTGGTAGTTTGAACATTCTTTGGCATTACCTTTCTTTGGGAGGAGAGGGGGTATTATCCAAATTATAACAACAGTGTGCTTTACTACGATATTCACTTTTTTTTAATCAATAAAAGCCGATAATCAGTGATGTCATTAAAGAGTTGACAAAGAAGAACAGGAAAAGAAAAAAAAAGGAGTAAAATAAGTTAATGACAAAGTATTTCCCATTTATCAGTCGGAAATCCTTGTTCATACATTTATATAATACATTCCATTTCTCTTGATGTGAAATGAAAGACAATGAAATGCCTAAAGAGATGATATCCTGTGTCTTCTTTTTCTTTCATGTCAGAATTATGTATAAAACACTACCAAGAAATAGGAAAATAGAATGAAACAAAAAATTAACCATGTTTATAAGACTGTTAGTCCGGTTATAAAGCAATTACATTTGGTTTAAATATTGACTCCTCTGCAAAGCCTTTCTTGATCAACTGTCAGCTCCCTTTAACAGGAAGTAGTGACTAGAGTATGTGTGTTGGTACTGTTCACATCATCTCATTATGTGAAATCAAGGAATACGGGTAGGAATTCTCATTCTCCTTGCCACAGTGATTTGTTTAGGCATGAATTTATGTTAGGCTATATGCTAGTTCAATCAGGGAGAAGCTCAGTATGTTCATTTGAGAGTCGAGAAGTAAAGTTTTATTTCCTTTCAATATAGTATGATAGGTGAAATGTATACTGTAACTACTATGAAAACACTGAAGGGCAATACTGAGCAATGAACTTGGAACCTTGAGCATGCCATGCCTGAAGCCCACATAAGTTTTTGTTGTTGTTGTTATATATGTCAATAAAGTCATTTTCTTATTAAAGCCAATTTGGATTGGATTTTATATTAGTTGCAATTGAAAATATTCTCATTTATGGCCAGATTTAGTCTAAAGGAATTTTTACTCATTTTATTCAATCATAAAATCTACTTCATCATGCCTCAATTGCTCATTTACTTCCTGCTTTTTCAAATAGATTATAAAAAAACATTAACTTCAGGTTTTCTAAGAAAGAACCTATACATCACATAATTCAGTTTGTGAAGTGTTAATATTACTTTAATTTTCTCTCTTTATCTACAGATAAGATCATTATGTATCAAGTTTACTCTGGACAAATATTATTCTCTGACATTATTAATAATGACACTCATTTTCCTTCTTAAATTTATTATGATTTAGTCAGTAAATTATATCGTAGACTATAAGGTAATTTTTAAAATCAGTCCCATTTTCCCCCTTTGTAAGCTCTGCTGCTGCTGCTGCTAAGTCGCTTCAGTCGTGTCCGACTCTGTGCGACCCCACAGACGGCAGCCCACCAGGCTCCCCCGTCCTTGGGATTCTCCAGGCAAGAACACTGGAGTGGGTTGCCATTTCCTTCTCCTTTGTAAGCTCAGTGACAGGCAAATGCCCATAAGCCATCGCCTAGAAGTGACAACCTCATAGCCAACAGGAACTAACACAGATCTCATCCCTCTTAGGATTCCTTAGCTTCTGTTTGCTGCTTTCTTTCAGAATCTCTTAGCAAGCAATCTTCTAAGACTTTGAAGAACAGGGTGGTAAGATAACTTGATTGAGAAAGAAATTGTATTTTGTCTTTAAATGTAAAAAACAGGTGTACTTCCTTTTTCATTTTTAGATGGCAGGCATGGCTGTACCCCTGAAATCTGGATATCTTTGCCTCCAAAATATGTTGAGCTCTTTGTTTCAGAAAACCTTGGATTTTAGAAAATGATCTAGAATGAGACTACTAGACACAGAAAACAAGGTAGAACTGTAATGTCATCTAGGAGATTTTTGCATACCCACAAGCCTCTCAAAGACTCTCAAACAATCCTGAAGAGGAGGAGGAACCCTGAAAAATGACCAAGACACTGGATCCCTGGCTACCCTAGAAGAAAGGCTCTGAGCTGAATTTTATTTGACTTAGAAAAAACAAAGATGAATTACACTGCTTATATATCTGGTATTGAGAATTCAGATGAGTTTTATTTAGGAAACTTTCAGGTCAATGCTCAAAGCCAAATAAATTCATTCATAAAGGTAAAATTTAAGAATGTGATAGCATGACTCGATAGTCTTTCTATTTAGGGGCAAATAAATGCTTTCCTAATAGGAAAACTATAATTGACTACAGACTTTCTGATAATGGGAAAGAAAAATTGCATCTCAGCTTTAGTGCATTTGTAAATCAGTTATATATTCTATTCCTTTAAAGAATCACAGCCCACCTGATCCTGATGACAAAATAAAAATAACAGTGAGCAAAAAAAAAAAAAAAAGAACTAAAATAGGGCTGTAGCATGGAATTATACCTTAAAAAAAAACAAAAAACAATAGGAGGTTGAAAAATACCGGTGAGTTTCATCATCATGTACAGTAAATTGCCACATAATTAGAGGTGTTTGAAGTAAGTAGGTATGTACTGAGAAGCAAAAAATAACTAAATGATCAAAAAAAAAATCCCTCACCCACCTTTCAAAATACTTAAAATTACAACTGCTTTATTTTTTTTTGAAGAAAAGATATGACACATGTTGTATGTCTTAAAAATTGGATAAGAGGTTTAATATAAAAGGTTAAAAGTAGATCTGATGCCATTTGGAAGTTGGTCAAATAGAGGATATTTCTAAGCAATTTCAAATAAATTAACTTTTACTTTGAAACCTAAGCTTTAAGGGTCAGAGAAAGAAGGGAAATTAGGTAGAACATGCCTTCTGATTGTTTTAAAAAAAACATTTAAAGAAACAAAGTCTTGGAAAACATCTGTGGCTGCCACTTCTCTGCTTTCTGTTGAAAAAGTAGTTTTCTATTTAGTAAAGAAGAGTTAAAGAAAATAAATGAGAGAGGCTTTTATATTAACTAAGTCTGCTTAATCTTTCATATCATATGATAAGTCCTCTTGAGGGGACAATTAATAATATAATTGGAAGTACCAAGGGTACCTAATAATAGGCCCAGCAACAACTGATATCTGACACATTGAGGAACAGTAGTGACTAAACGTCGTGTACACCTACCATTTAAAAAACTGTGACCCCCCCATACTAAACTATATGTATTCAAAATGTTATACTTTATTAATGTACTACTTTATTAATATATTATGTATTTTAGAAAACATGAAGTATTAACGTCCTATGAATGAGAATAAATATAAATAGAATTTGGCTCTTTTTATGCATTCTTACTGCAGATTTCTGTAACTGAACACTCAAAGAAAGAGACAAAGCTTTCCATTTCAAACAAAATGTGGAAAGCATGTGATTTTTGTCTTTTAGATTTAAATGTATATAGGCATTTTAATGCCTTTAAATACTACCTATATTGTGTGCTTCTCTTTAAAATCTCCTGCAAGTTTTAATAAATAATATTTTAAAGGTAAGTATATGTAATATATAAATATATTTTATACACAACACTAATTTTACTGAATAATATGCTAATTTATTTCCCTCAGATATTTATTCGGGAGAGTGCCTAGCTCCCTGGTAGGTATATAATTATTGTTATTGTTGTTTCTTAGTTACTAAATCATTCCAACTCTTTTGTGACCCCATGGGCTGTAGCCCACTAGGCTGCTCTGTCCATGGGATTCTCCAGGCAAGAATACTGGGGTAGGTTGCCATTTCCTTCTCCAGGAGATCTTCCCGACCCAGGGACCAAACCCACATCTCCTGCTTGGCTGGTGGATTCTTTACCACTGAGCTACCAGAGGATTTCCCAGGCAAGAATATTGGGATGGGCTGTCATTTCCTGCACCAGGGAGTTATACAATAGTGAGAGGCAAAATTTCTATCCTATTAATCACTTTACACATTATAGATTTGGTGCCAAGAAGAAAGACTTTTGAAATATTAATTTGGTAAAAACAACTGCATATATAGAAATCAAGTGACTCACAATGACATGCATATTTCACTAAGAAAAATGAACATTTTCTAAACTGTGGTCCTCAAGATATTCTACACAAATGATTTGCATGGAGAAATGACTGAGAAATGCTGACCTAAATGACATTAACAATTGTTCAGGACTCATCAGTGACTTTGCTATAGTGATGTACACACTGTGGATCTTTATGATAGGTAAAGTGCATGTACATTTCTCAGCTTATTTGACTTTGTCATGGTGAATATCTATTAACATATGATGGATATAGTGTTCAGAGAACAGCTGGGAGAATGTTGAGATATTCTCTCACTTAGGAACTACAGTATATTTGCTGGTCAAAATTTTAACACTCATCATCTTTATTTTTATTTTTTTTTAACAGCATCACAATTGATTAGGAAAGGCAAGAGTGGTTGTTCTTGCTGAAGCATGGGCTGAGAAAGAAGGCAAAAAAGTCTATGTACTTGTGTCTTAGGATAGTGCTGCAATTAAGCGAGCCTGGATAGCCAAGTAAACATGGGCTTGCAATGAAAGGTCAAGACCAAGTAAAGAAGTTATGTTATGAAAAGGGCAATGCAGACAAGGAGGAAAGCCTTGATATTTTTAAAATAAATTTTATATTAAATAGGCCCTAATATTTGTTTTCTTGTTAGATCATCATGCTAGAACAGGTAATCTTTTAATTGCTTACATTTTCCCTTGAACTCCATGAGTGTATGTGGGTCTTAATTATTCAGAACATGAAAACTGATGACCTAACACTATGTATATTGATGCTAATGGACTGCTTCAGAATTTGTCAGGCTATTAAAGCTGTTAGGAAAGTGTCTGCTTTCTCCTTCTCCAATTTTAAAAACATTTGGAGGTAGTAAAACAAATGAATGAAATAATTTAATTTTGTTTCCTTGATGTCTGAAATAAAGTTAAACAAAGAGCATGTGTGTTAGAGTTTTTTTTGAACAGCACTGTCCAATAGTTGGAGAAGGCAATGGCACCCCACTCCAGTACTCTTGCCTGGGAAATCCTATGGACGGAGGAGCCTGCTAGCCTACAATCCATGGGGTTGCTGGGAGTCAGACACGACTGAGCGACTTCAATTTCACTTTTCACTTTCACGCATTGGAGCAGGAAATGGCAACCCACTCCAGTATTCTTGCCTGGAGAATCCCAGGGATGGGGGAGCCTGATGGGCTGCCGTCTAGGGGGTCATACAGAGTCAGACACGACTGAACGACTGAACTGACTGACTGAGTCACATGTGGCTACTGAGCATTTGAAATGTGGCCAGTGCAACTAAAGAACTTATTTCAAAATTTAATTAACTGAAATTTAAATAGCCACATATGACTAGTGTATTGAACACTGCAGATTTAGAGAATTATAGACAACACATTTGGTTAGTTAGGAAGTTATTCCTTGAGAATAGGACATACAAACACAATGCATTTCCATTCTTCACTTAATTTACATTGTTTTCAGTGACCTTTGTACAGCATGATTGTAAAGTAAAATAAGTGATCTCTACTACTAAACATTCATCCAAGGGTTATTCTTTCATTCACACCTCCAAACCATCTCCAAAAAAGAACTAAGAAGACAAGAGAAAAATTGCATCATTTTATTTAGCTAATTAAAAAGCTATTTAAGTCTACGGACTTCCTTGGTGTTCCAGTGGCTAAGAGTCTATGCTCCCAACGCAGGGGGCCCAGGTTCAATCTCTGGTCAGGAACCTTAGCTAAAGATCCTGCATGCTACAACGAAGATCAAAGATCCCATAACGAATTAATTTTTTAAAAAGCTACTTAAGTCTAAAGTAGAGAAATATGCTTTAGTTAAGAGCATACTATCAGACATAGGCCTTCCCTGGTGGCTCAGATGGTAAAGAATCTGCCTGCAATGCAGGAGACCTGGGTTCGATCCCTGGGTCAGGAAGATCCCTGGAGAAGGGAATGGCAATCGACTCCAGTATTCTTGCCTGGAGAACCCATAGACAGGGGAGCCTATTAGGCTATAGTCCATGGGATTGCAAAAAGTCAGAGGGGACTGAGCTACTTTCACTTTCACTTCACTTTCATCAGACATAACCACTGGCTGACCAAATATCCATTCTTTTTTTTAACTAAAAAACCCAAATTTTGTTTAGAATGGCAGGGTTTTAGGATTAGGTCACCAGTTTTCTTCTGAATTGTAAACAAAGAAACTCAACTACTTATTTAAAATACTCTATCCTCCCAGAATCACTTAAAGCTAGGAGCAGTCATGTGACACATTTCTGTAGTGTAAGTAGACCTCTTCTATGTGAGGCTGCCAGAAAAGCTTTTGCTTTCCTTTTAAGTAAGAGCTGACATACCTGGGCACATGCATTTACTCTCCCCATTTCCTCCTTTTCCACATTAAGTCAAAGACAGTGATTAGTGGCAGTGGAGCCACCTTGAGATCACAGGGAGGAATGAAAGTCAAACATTTAGGATGGCTGGGATGGCTCAAGGAAGAGTTGGGACACAGGAATTTGTGGCTGTTGGACTTACCCTGGAATACATAATTCTGAAGGTCTTGCTTGGTAAGAAAAAAAAAAAACTGTCTGGATAAGCTACTGTTAAGAGGATTTTGTCACATGCAGCCAAACACAATCTGAACAGTATTAATTGGGAAAAATATGGTCCTTTAGTTCCTCAAATTCTTAGAGTCTAAAACTATAATTGTTTTTACTTGATGTGGCAAATTTAATTCCCAGGAGTCTTTCATCCATCACTGACCAAAAACAGACGTAAATCACACTGCATTTAAAAAAGAAAATAAACATAAATATGCAAATGGTTCTATAACAGATTGTTATATTCCAAATGCTAAATAAAACTAGTCATCCATGAAGATAAAGTAAATCAACAATATTTATAAAACACCATGTATGTCCTTAGCTGCTACAGCAAACAGAATAGTATGCCTGTTTTAAGGGAATTTAAATTCATTTCAAGGGCTAGAATAAAAGAATATAAAAAGTCAAAGGACAATAAATGTTTATAAGTGAGGTTCAAGACAACGGAAGGAGCTTTACAAAAAACATATACTTAAAGGGCAAAATAATATTGTAGTCAATCACTGATTTAAAAGACCAATACAGATTGGAGCTATCAAAACAAATTTCACTGAGAAGGCAGGGCAAGACCTCAAAGGCTTTAATGCTCTAACAAACCAGTCAACGCTACATTTCTAATCATTATAATAAGCTTGAAGGAGTATGCAGGAACCCTAACTTATTGATGTGGTTACTTCATAATTGGATTTGATTAGAATTCACACCTTGAAATGGCTGCACAGTTCTCATCTAAAAAGTTTTCTAATGCTAAAAATAAAATACATCCTCCTTTTGATTTAGAGGCCAATTTTACTGTCAAATCTCCTTATATATAGCTTCTTGCCTGCTTGCATTCTTTCCATCTGCTATTATCTGCCCCCAATAACTGTTTCCTTCTAGTACCTAGCACCTATTATATAACTAAAAGAAAAAAAAATCGAACATGGGTAAGTGTGGTAAAGTGGCAGTTTGATTTTTATGTCAAATTTCTCAAAGGGCATTTATGGCTCTAAAAGTGGCAGCTTTTTATGATTTTCATATAATACGACATGACAGAAAAGCTTAGTCTCCACAGAGTTGCTACAAATTGTTTTCCCTCAGGTTTACAGGGAAAAAAACATGAAGGAGTTAAGTGTAAATTATTCTCTTCTCTCCACCTTCTTAAGTAGAGATTTATCTAGGCTCTTTTTGCCCCAACCCTTCCCCCTGGCTTTCATTTTCTTATTTCTAGTTGAAAGGTTTCAAAATAATCCTAGAGCTGAACAGAGATTAAATCAGTTTGGTGGGGGGAGATGAAGTCTATCATTAAAAAGTTTATTCTCCTGTCATAATTGAAGAGAGAATACGTCAGGTAAATCCAACTATTTCTATTCTTGAGATAAATAATATGGAAGCCATTTTTTCCTTGAATAAATCACAAGAAATAAGTAGTTCTTGAGTATGATGCTACTTGCTTACACAGAATCTAAAATATAAAAATAAGGAAATCTGGAAGGTTTTATGAATTATTAAAATTATATTCAAAGTCATTATTATAAATCTAGTAAAGAATTAACTCCAATCACTCTAGAAACTCAAGTGTCATTTTTAGCAAATGGATAAAAGATAACAGAACATGGCCACATGTTACTGCCTCTCTCTCAAAAAAGTGAAGCTATAATGACCTTGGAAATTTACCAATCATTTACCTTAGTTTATGGTTTTTCCAGTAGTCATGTATGGATGTGAGAGTTGGACTATAAAGAAAGTTGAGCGCTGACGAATTTATGCTTTTGAATTGTGGTGCTGGAGAAGACTCTTGAGAGTCCCTTGGACTGCAAGGAGATCCAACCAGTCCATCCTAAAGGAAATCAGTCCTGAATATTCATTGGAAGGACCAATGCTGAAGCTGAAACTGCAATACTTTGGCCACCTGATGCGAAGAACTGACTCATTTGAAAAGACCCTGATGCTGGGAAAGATTGAAGGTAGGAGGAGAAGGGGACAACAGAGGATGAGATGGTTGGATGGCATCACCGACTCAATGGACATGAGTTTGAATAAGCTCTGGGAGTTGGTGATGGACAGGGAGGCCTGGCACGCTGCAGTCTGTGGGATCGCAAAGAGTCAGAAATGACTGAGCAACTGGACTGAACTGAACCTTAGTTTGTGCAATTTTAAAACATTGGAACATATCATACAAAAATAAATGTTCACCCCTAGATTATTAAAGATTAATAAGACATCTGGAAAGAGAAGTCTAGTTTAATTGTCTTCTGTATGAGAGAGGGAGGCACATATTAAGAGGGAGAAAATAAATGATTCATTCATTCAAATATATATAAAACTGAAAACACCATATCATTTTTTTCTTTTGTGGCAATTATCACTCTCTGTTTTTATTCTTCCCTCACAGAAGATACACTCTAAAATTAGAGCCTAAATTATTCTTATTTTTAATCCTCGAGAGTAGATAACACTGACATCTTTCACCAGCATGTGTTCAATAAACAACAGATAAACAAAACCAGTCTTATACTGACAGCCATTAAAAGGTAGTCATTATATTTCTAATATAAATGTAATCCTTGTGACATTGCAAGTCAGAGGTCTCCAAAGTAGGAACTGAGAGAGGAAAGAAAATAGTAGTAGTATTTGTTTTCATTGCAGACTATTAAAAGTATCTACCACTTTATAGGTATTTTAGCAATATGTGTGTGTGTATAAATATATATATATGTATACACACACACACACACACACACACACACACATATATATATATATATATATACACTGTAACCTAAGTAATCATTTATAGAAAACTGTGGCTAAATGAACAAAAACACTTACAGTGATGTGTGATCCATGCTTTATCTCTCCTTCAATTATTTGCTAACATACACAGGAAATCAAATTTAAATTCAAACTTATTCCACTATCACTTTCCAACATTTTATAATATACTTTGTAACACGGGTTTTCAAAGACAATTTGTTGAATTAATGAACAGAGTAGCATGTACCTGACACTAACATTACCTTAACAGTGAGTAATAAGAATCTACTTTATAACACACTGTAACTTCTATACCACAGTGTAACTTCAATAATAGACTTCAAGGACCCCAAATTATAAAAGCCCCCAAAGCATGTAATAATAGTTAGTGTATAATAACATTATGCAGCTTTCAAAAAAGATTCAGAGACACTGAATTACTTTTATTGCTTTCTTAGAGAAGAGAGAAGATCCCAGATTTTAGGTATTTTTGTGGGGGGAAAAAAAAAAAGCCATTTCATATAAAGGAATCCCTATCTAAACCCAAGCAAGAAAATTTCATTTGTTGAATAAGGGAAACTATTTGTAAATACAATTCACTATTTAAAAACAATGACAAACATAAACTTCCGTATCAGAATCCCAATGGTATTTCATTGAAAACACAATATACTGGCTTTTAACCGAATTTATGTAAATATCATGGTTCAGTTCTACTTGCCAAGGTTTTGACAGAAAATTTTACAGTGAACTGAATTGAAATGTAGTAAGATTTGCATTTCCATTCACATACACTGAAATATGTGGTTTGGTAAAGCTTATGTTTATCTTTAATCAAAAACAAGTATATATAATTTTCCATAAAAAAGGTTATTATAGTATTTCAAAAAATGGATTTTTTTGTGTTTGCAACTCTATGACTTTTGTATTTTATGGGAGTTAATTTTGCCATGATCTGAGAGTATAAGTCATATTACTGATGACATGTCTTAATGATCTTCAGTGAAGATAACAGTGAATTTGGTTCTCATGAGATAAGGAAAGAAAACTGCTTGCAGAATAGTGATCCACAGCGTTCTACAGGAGACATGTACATTTTTCAGAAGATAACTGTAGTACAAATTGGCAAATATCTTCAGCCAAACATAGTCAGTGCCATATTACTCTCTGTAGAATGCAACACATCTTCTACATATAGAAAGGCAGTAAACTCTGGTGTGGTGTTTCTTAAACAAGGTTGTGCAGAAAAGAACAGATGAGATGAGCACTGGACGGTTGTTTGAGAAAAGATAAAACAACCACTGGATGGTTGTTTGAGAAAAGATAAAAACAGAATAATTAATCTCCTCACACTAAGATGACTGTCATCTAACTTTTGAAATCTATTGGATACCCATGGAAATAAACTGTTTGTTCTTTTATTGTAGTGGACAAATGAGGAGATGTTTAAGAAGTGGTAGGCCCACGGAAAAAGAAGAAACATCTATTCCCAAGAGGTCTGTACTTCCATTAGGGCATCTACATTCACGAAGTGACTGTATACCAAGTTACTATATTATCTGTAAACCTTTCTCATTTGTGGAATAAGGGAAACTATTTGTAATACCCTCTTTTCTTCTATGCTCATGACAATAGAATAATACCAAGAACTATTCTGTTTTTAGTTTAAACAATTGATGCCATTGTCCCCCAACTCCCACAATGTTCCACTTAATCCTTCTAAATTGATGCTAGACATGTTCTTTTGTCATCAGATTATGGTTGGATGTATTTGACAAAAATTATAATCAGGATGCTTCTGGAGCCATTCAATTGCTCTTTGTGTAGATACGGCCAGAGTTGAAAAAAAAATAATCATAGAATTTTTATTAAAGACTCTGACCTTAACAATAAAAAAAAATTAAGCACATCCAAGTAATTATTTCCCATTTAAATATACACTGTACCCACGAAAACTGCTTATTCAATCTTTGGATAATGAAATCTCCCAGGTAGCAGTATAATGTGCAGTTAAAAATGAATCTTGAACAATGCTATTATCATCTTGTCCAGATTGGTCAATTTGTCTCAACCCCAACCTGGAGAGGTCTTATTAGAGGACAAAACTCTTTGCCTATTCAATTCTTTATTCAATACAAGTGCCTGTGGTCCAGATTTAGTGGTGAATTACCCTGAACACCTGGCCAAAATGACTTGAAAAAAGACTATAATTTATTTAGCACAGGTAATCAGACACTAGTAGACAAAATAATGATATCTCATGGCCACGTAAATCCTATCTGTTGATAACAATCCAATTATCTATCCACTGCCTGGACCTCTGCCCAGATTTTCCATTCACAACTCTAGTTCCCCAATCTCTCTCTCCTCCTTACCTTCCATCCCTCCTTCTATTTCTCCTTTCTTATCTTTTTTCCTTCCTTCCCACTTCTCTTCCCTTCTCCCCTTCTTTTTTTCCCTCCTCTCTTTCTTTCCTTCTCTCCTCCCCTTCCTCTGTCTCTCCCCCAACTTCCCTTCCTTAAGGGTCATACTTAATCATCACTTTCAGAGAAAAACTCTAGACATATTTTCTCCTTCACTGGATATATTATGTCAGTAAAAGAAAACTGTGAATAATTGTCAAAACAATTTTACTTCAGAGCAATTTTACTTAAACAGGTGATGAAATAGGAAAAACATTTTTTATCAGATTTCTCCAACACTAAACTATCTATTACAAATCATCCTTTGCTATAAATTCCCAATTTTAGAAAATAAACTTAGAGCTTCATGGGTGTTTTACTTTTAAAGGCTTAATTTGCATATTCCACACACATCTCTATTCCTCTACAATAGCATATTTTTTACTCTAAAATTAAGCAGTCGAGTTGCTTAATATTTTAAATGGCTACATATAACAATCTTTTACAAAATTATAGTTGTAATGTTAACTTTCAGTTTTTGCTTAATATAATTCACTTAGTAAATATTATCTTCATTTCTAAATGGTAGCAGCCCCCAATTTTCTAAGATAAGAATTTAATTAAACAATTTACGCTAAAGGAGAATAGAAACTTAATAGCAAATGTGTGATTTTTCAATTTCAGGTCTAGAACTATGAAAAGCTAACTTATTCAAATGCCATCTTGTTATTCCCTTTCTGGGGACCATATTTTAATCACTGCATCTCTAAAGTTTGGTCTGAAGTTAATAAAATCAAAATTAAGTTCTCTCAGAGTCATAAGATGTTTTGTTACATCATCTTTTCTAATTTCTGATGCTCTGCAGCTACAATTACAATCCCCCAACTCTAATCTCTGTAAAAAATGAACCTTATTTATCACATTTCATTCACATTATCCAGAAAGCAATCTATGTTTTTTGGAGAACCAATTACTGAATGTGAACGTGTCAAAATTATATTTATAGTACTGGGGCATAAATAGTTTTATTTCAGGTCTCTATACTGCAAAGCTGAAATAAACATATTGCTTAGACTAGGGTGGGGGGCGGGTAAATGATCTCTCCTCCAGTGTAAGGAGCTTTGGAAGGAGAGGGGTTTAAATCAATGTTCTCTGCTTTCTTTTAGCTAAGAGGTGGGGGTCTGACCTAAGCAAGGTCAGCTGGACTCCTAAAACTTTAAATTTTGAACAGCTACACAGAATAAAGAGAAAAATAGTGTCACAAGGAGACTCAAGTAGAGCCTGATAACTAAATGCCCAGGCACACTTAGATCACTTTTCTTTTTCTGGGTCTTCTTCCATTGTTTTTGTTCAGTTGCTAAGCCATGTCCAACTCTTTTGCAACCCCATGGACTGTAACCTGCCAGGCTCCTGTCCATGGGATTTCCCAGGCAAGAATATTGGAGTGGGTTGCCATTTCCCTCTCCAGGGGATATTCCTGACCCAGAGACTGAACCCACGTCTCCTACATTGGCAGGTGGGTTCTTTACCACTGAGCCACCAGGGAAGCCCCATCTTTTCCCACTGCCTTCATGCTAATTAGAGCAAGTTTACTTTCTGCTTGATTTGTTGCTTGCATGGAGAGAAACCTATCAATAATATGCAGCTAAACTACATTTGATGCTTTTATCAATACTTCTTTGTTTAAAATTCCTTAAGGGTTGCCACCACCTGTGGGCCATAATCAACTCCTTAGTCGATAGTGTAATAGTTGTGTAGGATAGCCTATTTTTTAGCAGATTAATGACTTAAACTGTATAAATTTGTAATGGATAAAAATATCCAATCACTACATTGTACACCTGAAACTACTGTAATACTACATGTCAATTAAAAAAAAAAAAAAAAACCCTCTGTAGTCTGGTAAGGAAAAATCCCCATATTTTAGCTCTACCCTTCTCTATGCAACATCAATTCCCTCCTCATCCCCTTAGTTCCAGCCAGATGGAATCACACTTTCTATAACATACTGTACTGCTAACCTCAGTGAAAAGCACTTGGCCTCTGTCATTTAATCTACCTGGTTAATTCCAACTTGTTCCTGAATGCTTGGCTTGGGTTTTATCTTCTTCAAGAAGCTTTTCCTGACATCCATCCTCCTCCCTGGCTTAGTTAGATGTCCCTGCCATGAAGTTAGTCCCTGGAGCATCACCCAAGGATATCCAGGGAAGCAGAAAACTGTGGTGATTAAGGGTGGGGATTCTGGACCAGACTGCTTGAGTTCAAATCTCACTGTTGTCTTTTTACTATGTGTCCATGGGCAAGTTACCTCTTAAAATATTTATTTATTTATTTGACTGCATCAGGTGTTAGGTCTGTCATGCAGGGATCTTTGGTTGTTGCACATGGATTGTCTAGTTGCAGCACACAGGTTCAGTTGCTCCACAGCATGCGGGACCTTAGTTCCCCAACCAGGAATTGAACCTGCATCCCCTGTGCTGCTAGGCAGATTCTTAACCACTGGACCACTAGGGAAGTCCCTTGGGTAAGTTACTTAACCTCACTGTGCTTTAGTGTAAGTCTCATAGTACTGTGGTAAACATTAAGTAGTATACACAAGGGCTTCCCTGGTGGTTCAGATGGTAAAGAATCTGCCTGCAATGCGGGAGACCTGGGTTTGATCCCTGGGTTGGGAAGATCCCCTGGAGGAGGGCATGGCCACCCACTCCAGTATTTTTGCCTGGAGAATCCCCATGGACAGAGGAGCCTGGCGGGCTACAGTCCATGAGGTTGCAAAGAGCCAGACATGACAGAGTGACTAAGTCTACACACAGATACACAAAGTACTTAGAAAAGTGGTTGGGACATCATTAAAGTTAAATATGGGCTAAAATTTATTTCTATTAGAGTGTTGTCAGTGCTTTTTCGCCCCTATCTTATCCAACTCTGTATTTTCCAGGCACTAAGTAGTAGCTCAATATAAACTTACTATAGAATATATGAATAAATAGGCAGATAGCATTTTACAGTTTATAAAGCACTTGTGGGATACTGCCTCATGTCTTATACCTCAAACAGTAAAGTCAGAATTTATTTAAAACTCCATATAGAGGAGATACTTATTTTCTGATAAGTATTTCTGATATTTATTCTCATAATAAATACTTCCCCAAACTCATCTTTTGTTTTTTTTATTGCCCCCCCCCCCACAATATAAGGGGAAGAAGCAGGAAAAGCATCCCTACTATTTAGCAAGAGAAGAGAGATTACAGGTGTGTGTGTGTGTGTGCGCATGGGAACAAATTTAAATACAATTGACCCTTGAACAACACAGGTTTGAAGTGTGCAGGTCCAATTACATGTTTGTTTTTTTTTAATTAGCAGAGTTGACCCTCCCTATCTGCCAACTATAGGACTTGAGCATCTGCAGATTTTGTTATCCATGGTGGATTTCAGAAGCAATCTCCCATTGGATTGGCAACTGTACTGGCTTTCCAAAACCAACTATACATTTATATAAATATATAGATAACTATATATATATATTTCAGAGAAGGCAATGGCACCCCACTCCAGTACTCTTGCTTGGAAAATCCCATGGACGGAGGAGCCTGGTAGGCTGCAGTCCATGGGGTCGCTAAGAGTTAGACACGACTGAGCGACTTCACTTTCACTTTTCACTCTCATGCATTGGAGAAGGAAATGGCAACCCACTCCAGTGTTCTTGCCTGGAGAATCCCAGGGACGGGGGAGCCTGGTGGGCTGCCGTCTATGGGGTCGCGCAGAGTCGGACACGACTGAAGCGACTTAGCAGCAGCAGAACAGCATATATATATATTTACATATCTTTATATTCACACATAACCAACACTATATGATGTATGTGAATGTGAATTCTTTGAGCCTTGCTCTCAGAAGAGGAAACCAAAATCCAGAGAATGGTTTGACCACAATCATGCCACTTGCAAATGACAAAGAAAAGACCACTGGATTCAGGTCTTCTGAGTCTAAGATTAAGATACTTTAACTGCAGGTTGCTTACTATTAAATAATTTGCATTCTTACTGAATTGCTGAAGTTCATTTTAAAAAGAAATCTGTCTGCCCCTACTCACTGTTTTTTCAAAAAGTAGCTCTGTAACAGCTAAACAACTTCAGTACAGTTTATTACTTCTTCAGAATAAAGACTTGAAAAATCATTTACAAGTGAAAAGCTATAGCATATAAACCTTTCAAAACTATTTTTCTTATTCATTCAGAAATATAAAAGACATACAGTATATTTTTTCTAGCTAGGTAAATCATATTTATTTCAGTGTATTCTTATGTCTCTCATTGATGTCATAATTTTGCAGAGTGGATTGCAATGAGGCTGAGAAATGCAATCTTTGCATTAAAAACATGTTTGAGCATAGCATTAAAAGTAAATATGAATATTAAGATCTATGTTATTTAAAAATGCATTATGTTTTGTTACTTTTCTTGTTTCTAGCTTATTTTCAATTATCCTTATCACTAGAGGAGGAAAATTGGCATGGACAACTCAGAAGACTGAATAACCAATTCCCAGATTATTATATTTGATTCTGGAATATATTTTGGCTGCAGAGTACCAAAACAAACAGTTTAAATGTAAATAGCTCAAATGAGGTATTTATTTGATGTAAAATAGATTTTTAAAATACTAGTTGTTTAGTGAATTTCATTAAGCCAATTATACTTTAAGGGTTATGCTTTTTTACTCCCAGTATTCCTGTGCAGTTTATGGCTGTTTTAGACAACTGCATTAATTTGTTTCCTTGATCATATTTGGACTGAACAGAGTAAATAGAGGAGTGTGTTGGCTGATGGGAAAAAACTGCATAAAAACTGGTGGGAAATAGTCTTGGAGAATTAAGTGACTTGTGGAAAGTCTTCACTTTCAAGACAAACCTCTGCCAACTGTGATCTGTTTTCCCCCATACCTTCTGCTTGATGATCATCTCGTTGATGTCTTCAAGATCACCCACCATCACCCTCTGTGCTTTCAGAACTCGATCAAGCAGAGACAGCCAGTCGGTAAGTTCTGTCCAAGCCCGGTTGAAATCTGCCAGTGCAGGGACCTCCAACAGCAAGGAAGATGGCATTTCTAGTTTGGAGACAGCGGTTTCCTTGGCAACCACAGGTTGTGTCACCAGAGCAACAGTCTGACTAGGAGCTAAATTTTTTTTTAAAAAAAGAAAAAAAAATTAGAAACACAAGATAAGAAGACAATTTCAATAAAAATAAAACTGATGTAAGGGCAACAATTTCAACCGAAGTATTATTTATGGCATCATGTGTTTTTCTCCTAACCATATGGACACTTTAGACAGTACTGCATGATAGAAAAATTCATAGATCCCAACTTTTCATTAATAAACCTTTAACAGTCTTTCAAATGGTTTTGATTATCCTCATGGCTGAACAATTAATTTAATTTAGAAAGTCCTTCTCAATGACAATTATACAGGTTGTGGAACTGGTAAAGAAAAATAGCAAGTATTCAGACTGTGCCAGGTGAATAAGTTTTACCTATTTTTTTTTTTAATCAAGAGGGGAAAAAAAGTAAAGATTGGATAAGATCTTATTTCAAACTTACGATTTCCCTGAATAGGAAGTAAATTACTTTGGCGGTGGACTCTAGAGAAATCAAAGCCAATGAAATATTCTTGTCTTTGCTCTGTTATATTGGGAGAAGCTTATATATTTTTTTTTCCTTTGCTTTCAGACTGGTAATAAAGAGGCTAGCTGTGAAGAAAATCAAAGCTAGTTATTTTTGAAAAATCAGAACTAGTAACGTTTTTACATTTGGATAATGAAACATGGTTTCAAAGTTACTAAGAAATATTAAATTAATATGAATAGTGGTGAACACTGTAGTGTAAGGTAGCATATGGTAATAGTTAAGATCTGAAGTTTCAGACTAAAACCCCCCTGGGAGAGAATACCTCTCTCTGTCTTAGGAACTCTGTGACCTTGGTTAAGTTACCAAACTTCTCTAAATTTCAGGTTTTATCTTCAGCAAGTAAGGATAATGATAGGGTTAATGTCATAATGGGAAACTGTGTAGATTCAATGACTAATACAAGAAATGCACATAGCACAATACCAGGAAAATAAAAGGAAAAATATTAGCATAGTTCCTGACACTAGTAGGTAATTGCGTTAGGTATTACTATATATATATATATATATATATATATATATATATATACACACACACACATATATATGATAAATAAGAAGCAGAATGATAAACAAATATGGTGAGAAGTTAGAGATAAGGGATTGAAATATATAAAATATTTGAGGAAAAACTCGGCCAAAGGCCTGGTATAGCCCTATATGTACTGAAGGACTGAATTTGCTGGTGTGAACTGATACTAAATATCAACAAACAGCTGGGTTATCGCAGGTGAGTGATGAAGGATAAGGAGTGTCACATTGAGATCATAGGCAATGGCTCCTGGAGCCTGATACACCCAGGAGACTGGTAGTGAAGAAAAAGTGGCCTGTGTAGTTCAGAAGGAAAGTTTTGAAGTAAAGCTGCAAACACAGCATCTCAATGGGAAATCTAGGAGGTATGGACAATAAGGCAATTGTTCTAGAAGCATGAAGAAAATGTGCCATATGGCATTCCATTCTGATGTGACCATAAATGACTTTTCATGGTTATATCACTTTCAGCTTTTTTAAGGTTGTCTTTTTGTTACAGAAGATGATGAAAGGAATGGAGGCATGTCTCCTATCTCTCAAGATTCTTGGGGAGAACAAGAGGTTCCTACAGGTGGAAGAAGAAATCTTGAACAAGGAAGAAATTAAAAAAAAGTGAGGTGACAGATAGAATGAAAACTAATGCCAAGATTTGGACTTCCCTGGAGGTTTGGTAGTTAAGATTTTGCCTTCTAGTACAGGGGGTGTGGGTTTGATCCCTGGCTGGGGATCTAGGATCTAGAATGTCTCATGGCCATAATGCCAGGGCACAGAACCAGAGGCGATATTGTAGAAAATTCAATAAAGACTTAAAAAAAAAAAACAAAACTAATGCCAAGAAGTAATGACTAAAAAGACAATGATACTGAGGAGATGGAGAAGAAAGTTTCCCAAGCTATCTCACTACTCTAAGGTTTTTTTCTAGAAAGAATGAAACATAATCTGAAGCAGAAATAGCATCCTGTGACTCCACAGTCTAGTAGGAGAAAGCATGGGAGCCAATAGGTTCTAAAAATCTTAAAAGGGATTCCAAGAGAAGAGCCGAATTCCTGGAGAGAACACATGGGTGAGGATGAAAAGAGAGCTAAAATAAAATATCACCATAGGAGCTAACTGTGGAATGCCTAGCTGACTAGGAAATATGGACAGATTGTTCTTAAAATACAAAACAATAGATATTCTGGCAACACACAGTATTTTGGGGAGGATTTCAAGGTTCTGGGAGATGTCAGATGCTTTTTTTTAACTGACTTGTTGAAAAATTCACTGTCAAAAGAAAGTAGGAATGAGATTTTTTTTCTCTAGACTTGTTTCTGACCAACAAAGAAGTAGCTTAATGAAGTGGAAATGATCACGTCATCTTAAATTTCTATATAGCCAAGAATAAAAAGGCAGAGAATCATCAGACTTCAACTGTTTTCTGGAACGCACATTTTTTGGAGTGGGTAAGTCTACTGGAAAGAAAGGCTAGGACCAGAGATTGAAAAATAATGTTTTAAGATGACTAAAAAGTACAATTAACATTGAGAGGGTAATATCACAAAATTCTCCAATGGGGAAAAAAGTATTACCAAGTACAAAGACAGCTAAAAAAGATTCAAAGGAGAGTTGAGAGGCAGAGCAATGCAGCCATCTATGCTGCCACTGTGGGCAAAGGATATGATTTACGGACTCATCGGGCAGGCCATAGTCAAAGCTGTGGTTTTTCCAGTAGTCATGTATGGATGTGAGAGTCGGACCATAAAGAAGGCTGAGTGCCAAGGAATTAATGCTTTGGAACTGTGGTATTAGAAAAGACTCTTGAGAGTCCCTTGGACAGCAAGGAGATCGAACCAGTCAATCCTAAAGAAAATCAACCCTGAATATTCATTGGAAGGACTGATGCTGAAGCTCCAATATTCTGGCCACCTGGTGTGAAGAGTTAACACACTGGAAAAGACCTTGATGCTGGGAAAGACTGAGGGCAGGAGAAGGGCGTCATAGAATCTAGCAGGTGTTCAATTGATAACCTCTGAATACATGAATGAGACTGATCCTCCCAGCACTGCTCTGACAGTAGAAACACTGTGTGTTTTTCCCTTCTGCTGCTCGACCAGTGTTTATTGGCTGCTCACCTTCTAAATTAGCATGACAAAATCTTACACCATTATTAGGGCTGGGGATTTTAAGATGGCTACAGCGTAGCTGATAGTACTTCAGAGCTGGATTCTAAACTCCAGAAACTTTGGGTCTCCAAGAATAGACAAAAAAGTGCTATAAAAAACTAGAAAGAGGCAAATTTTCATCTATCACACACATTTTTAGGGCCAATTCTATCTATAACACTACTTGGAAAATATTTCATTCTTTCTAAAAAGACTTAGGGGCTTCCCTGGTGACTCAGACAGTAAAGAGTCTGCCTGCAATGCAGGAGACCTGGGTTAAATCCCTGGGTTGGCAAGTTCCTTGGAGAAGGGAATGGCTACCCACTCCAGTATTCTTGTCTGGAGAATCCCACAGACAGAGTAGGCTGTCCATGGGGTTGCAAAGAGTCAGACGTGACTGAGCAACTAAACACAAAAAGACTTGCCTCTAGATTCATGTATGTGCATATACTTTATTTATTTTTTTTATTAAGCAAGATTTTTATTAAGCTTCAAAGGAAAAATTTTGAGGTCTTATTTTATTATGTATATCATATACCAACTCACACTGCATTTTCAGATGCCTTTATTTTTATCTAAAGAGAAAAAAAAATGAGGTTGTTTCTTTTCTATGTCATTTTACTAAAAACATAAGCAAATCACCTTATTAGGTGGTCAAGAGGTAGTTTAAATGGTTTTTCCCAGACTGAGCAACAGAATCTTGATGCCAAGGGTCAGGGAGGGGTATTTACTCATTACAGGGGAGTCTTCTTTTAACTGTATAATTTAAAAGATGCAAAGAGGTTTTGTTGAGAGTTCTCTCAACCCATAACCCTAATCAGGGAAGCAGTTAGGATATGTAAATGAATACACAGAATCTTAAGCATAAAGTTCTAGGATGGGTTTCCAGGTTCTCCTCCTTAAGGAGCACCAAAAATGGCTTCCCCTCTGGCCAGTGGATATCCTTTTCTTCCTGTTTAATGCCCCTGCAGTTTGATATGCTTGTTGAGATATCTGCCCCTTGCCTCAGGCCACTGCCCAGGGTCACAAGAAGTTGGCCCTAGTAATGGTTGCTTCAAATTTCTGCTTCTTTAAAACCAAGGTCATCCTTCTCAAGTCTGAAGGAGAAAGAATCTCTTCCAGCATGGGGAAGAGTCTTTATGGTGTCACACTATTAACCGTCCCTCCAGCAACAGGTGCTAGTGTCCTTGGTTAATCAGTTCATGTCAGAACAGCATGTATTACAATGTGTATAACTAAGCCAAGTAGATAGGTAAAAAGATAAATAGATATATCAACAGATAAGTGCATGCACACACACAGACCCTGTGTAGTTTGACTACTAATTGTAGCGTAATGTGTTTCATACGCATTCATTAGAAAATTAAAATAACTCTACTAAAAACTATTTCCTTTCCATAGTTAGCATACAAAAAGTCAAGCTCAAAATTGCTGAAAGGTATCAAGTTTGGCATACTGGAATAGTAGCATGAGTAACAGTAGGTGTAATACACTATTGCAAACCACAGCTTTGCTCTGAGTATTTTGTTAATTAAAAGGTGTTGGCTTTAGGAGGGAACTCTCATTTTTTCAAAAGTGTTTGAAGAACATTTCTGTAGTCTAAAATTTTAATTGGTTTTGAGGGTACATGATTAGTCAGACTAACAGCTTTACTTGGAACTACTAAATCTTTTAAAAAACACATACACAATGTGTTTGGAATACTTTCTTTGAAGTATTCACACATGGTTTTTCTGTAATTCACAGGTCTCCTTTGATTGATAAGACAACAAGGAACACATATTCTATTTCTAGCTTTGTTGTATGAATGTGGGTAATTTTTGGTTTTCTTTCCTTTGATATTTGAAAAATCAGTCACTGACTAAATGCTAAATTATTGGACTCACACTAACACAGATATCTAAAAAGTACCATTTTGTATATGTGGTTAAATTGAATTACTGTCTAACACTAGCTATAGGAAAGACTGTTTTAGCTATTATCCATATCACCAATAGATAAAACAACTGTTCTCCATGCAAGCAACACAGGGAAAGTTTTCTTTTTGAGTATTTAGAAGGATGGCATGTAGTTTAATAAAACCCATATGAGAAAGTGCATGGTACCAAAATTAGAAATCATGCATAGACTGTAAAAGAACCTCACTTCTTTCTAAATATTTGTAGTCTACAGGTACACGTGAAAAATTAGAAACAAACACTGTGAATCCATAAACATGTATTTTGTCTATACTCTTTCTCATCATTCTAAAGAGGAAATAATATATATGATTCAACTATCATCAATTATTTACATTTTAGCACAGTAGGAGCTTGTATTATACATGGAAAGTCCCGGAGAAAAGGAACTTAAGGATTCATGATAACCAACTATATTTCTGGACTTGAGAAACAAATTAGTTGACAGTAAGACCCATAGACTTTTAAAGCTTAGCAATGCTACTTAATCACTTTTTAATTGATTCTTTTCTTCTACTAAGTCTGTAATCCAAGTAAGAAATATTTTCTGCCACTTGGAAAAGAGATCACCACCTACACTTTCACCACAATCATTTACTCAGGGTTTTCTACATGCCAGGCAAGGTTATTGATAGCCCTGTTTAATGTTTACCAACTGATTTTCAGGTTGGCATTATTTCCATTTAACTAAAAGGTAAAATACCTTGCTGAGGATTTCACATTAACCAATGACAATGCCAAGACAGTGTACTTAACCCCTATACCTATTTCTAAGGCTGATATGATCATCAGATATTTTTCATACATGTCCCACTCAAAATATAATATTATTAATTACTCAAATACTTTTGACTCCAAGAGCTATAGTTTATAGCCTATGGTATCCACAAAATCATCTAATGTTCATTCTAATTAGCGAGAGAAGATCACCTTGAACTACTCACAAAAATATGGATTATAAAAATCAAGTGAGGGAATTCCCTGGTGGTCCAGTGCTTAGAACTCTGCACTCTCACTAATGAGGGCCCAGGTCATATACCTGGTTGGGGGACTAAGATCCCACAAGCTGCACAGAATGGTGGCAAAAAAAAAAAAAAAAAAAAAAAAAAAATCAAGTAAATCTGGTTTCCGCCCACAAGTTGAATATTATTCTTGAGGACTATCTCCAACCTGACTTCACCCAAACAAGGATCCTTTCTACACTAATTTGAAGACAGAAATAACCTTGCCATTCCCCCTTTTTCCTTGAATCTTTTAACTTGTATACATAAATTATTATTCATATGTGGATTCATAACTCATATGAATTCTTCACACATGCAGTAAATAAAAAGCAGTGTTTCTCAACCTTAGCACTGTTAATATTCTGGCATGGATAAGTCTTTGGTGTGGGGGGCTTACCTGTGCTTTGTGGGATGTTTATCAGTATCCTTGACCAGAGTACCTTCCCAGTTTTACAACCAGAAATGTTTTCAGACATTATCAAATGTCTCTGAAAGCGGCCGGGGCAGGGGCCAGGGGGAGGGAGGGTGGGGAGGCGGATTGCTTCTGGTTCAAAATCATTAATTCAAAGGGTTTTAAATTTCTCTTCCTCAATCTCTCTCCTTCTCCTGTGTGTGTGTGTGTGTGTGTGTGTGGTTTATCTACTTGAGTTTTGCCAAGAAAATGCATTGGTCATAACAAACACCCTCTTCCAACAACACAAGAGAAGACTCTATACATGGACATCACCAGATGGTCAACACCGAAATCAGATTGATTACGTTCTTTGCAGCCAAAGATGGAGAAGCTCTATACAGTCAGCAAAAACAAGACTGGGAGCTGACTGTGGCTCAGATCATGAACTCCTTATTGCCAAATTCAGACTGAAATTGAAGAAAGTAGGGAAAACCACTAGACCATTCAGGTATGACCTAAATCAAATCCCTTATGATTATACAGTAGAAGTGAGAAATAGATTTAAGGGCCTAGATCTGATAGAGTGCCTGATGAACTACGGAGGGAGATTCGTGACATTGTACAGGAGACAGGGATCAAGACCATCCCCATGGAAAAGAAATGCAAAAAAGCAAAATGGCTGTCTGGGGAGGCCTTACAAATAGCTGTAAAAGAAGAGAAGCAAAAAGCAAAGGAGAAAAGGAAAGATACAAGCATCTGAATGCAGAGTTCCAAAGAATAGCAAGAAGAGATAAGAAAGCCTTCTTCAGCAATCAATGCAAAGAAATAGAGGAAAACAACAGAATGGGAAAGACTAGAGATCTCTTCAAGAAAATCAGAGATATCAAAGGAACATTTCATGAAAAGATGGGCTCAATAAAGGACAGAAATGGTATGGACCTAACAGAAACAGAAGATATTAACAAGAGGTGGCAAGAATACACAGAAGAACTGTACAAAAAAGATCTTCACGACCCAGATAATCATGATGGTGTGATCACTCACCTAGAACCAGACATCCTGGAATGTGAAGTCAAGTGGGCCTTAGAAAGCATCACTACGAACAAAGCTAGTGGAAGTGATGGAATTCCAGTGGAGCTATTTCAAATCCTGAAAGATAATGCTGTGAAAGTGCTGCACTCAATATGCCAGCAAATGTGGAAAACTCAGCAGTGGCCACAGGACTGGAAAAGGTCAGTTTTCATTCCAATCCCAAAGAAAGGCAATGCCAAAGAATGCTCAAACTCCTGCACAATTGAATTCATCTCACACGCTAGCAAAGAAATGCTCAAAATTCTGCAAGTCAGGTTTCAACAATACATGAACCATGAACTTCCAGATGTTCAAGCTGGTTTTAGAAAAGGCAGAGGAACCAGAGATCAAATTGCCAACATCCGCTGGATCATGGAAAAAGCAAGAGAGTTCCAGAAAAGCATCTATTTCTGCTTTATTGACTATGCCAAAGCCTTTGACTGTGTGGCTCACAATAAACTGTGGAAAATTCTGCAAGAGATGGGAATACCAGACCACCTGATCTGCCTCTTGAGAAATTTGTATGCAGGTCAGGAAGCAACAGTTAGAACTGGACATGGAACAACAGACTGTTTCCAAATAGGAAAAGGAGTATGTCAAGGGTGTATATTGTCACCCTGTTTATTTAACTTATATGCAGAGTACATCATGAGAAACGCTGGACTGGAAGAAACACAAGCTGGAATCAAGATTTCCGGGAGAAATATCAATAACCTCAGATATGTGGATGACACCACCCTTATGGCAGAAAGTGAGGAGGAACACAAAAGCCTCTTAATGAAAGTGAAAGTGGAGAGTGAAAAAGTTGGCTTAAAGCTCAACATTCAGAAAACGAAGATCATGGCATCTGGTCCCATCACTTCATGGGAAACAGATGGGGAAACAGTGGAAACAGTGTCAGACTTCATTTTTCTGGGCTCCAAAATCACTACAGATGGTGACTGCAGCCATGAAATTAAAAGACGCTTACTCCTTGGAAGGAAAGTTATAACCAACCTAGATAGCATATTCAAAAGCAGAGACATTACTTTGCCAACAAAGGTCCATCTAGTCAAGGCTATGGTTTTTCCTGTGGTCACGTATGGATGTGAGAGTTGGACTGTGAAGAAGGCTGAGCACCGAAGAATTGATGCTTTTGAACTGTGGTGTTGGAGAAGACTCTTGAGAGTCCCATGGACTGCAAGGAGATCCAACCAGTCCATTCTAAAGGAGATCAGCCCTGGGATTTCTTTGGAAGGAATGATGCTGAAGCTGAAACTCCAGCACTTTGGCCACCTCATGCAAAGAGTTGACTCATTGGAAAAGACTCTGATGCTGGGAGGGATTGGGGGCAGGAGGAGAAGGGGACGACAGAGGATGAGATGGCTGGATGGCATCACTGACTCGATGGACGTGAGTCTGGGTGAACTCCGGGATTTGGTGATGGACAGGGAGGCCTGGCGTGCTGCGATTCATGGGGTCACAAAGAGTCGGATACGACTGAGTGACTGATCTGATCTGATCTGTACATTTGTAGTGGACATGGACATCTTTTTTACATCACATTGGACATCACATTGGTGGCCAGTGGTCACCAATCTTTTGGGCACCAGGGAGCATTTTCCTGGAAGACAACTTTTCCACAGACTAGGGTGGGGGGATGGTTTGGGGATGATTCAAACACATTATATTTAGTGTGCATGTTATTTCTATTATTATTATTACCCCTGCTCCACCTCAGATCATCAGGCATTAGATCCCAGAGGTTGGGGACACCTGCTTTAAGTCCATCTAAGTTTATGCGCTCCTATACCTTAGAAGTATAGGTTAAGTGAAACTCAGCACTTTTAGCCACAGGATACTGGGCAGACACTGAGACACAGTAAATACTTGAAGCTATAGCTATGAGGGACAGTAAATAATATGACACAGGAAATGTCATGATGATAAAAGTGAAAGCTTCTCTGGTAGAGAGTAAATGGCCACAAATTCTTTCTCTTCCTGCATCTACACCCTTGTAATGAGACATTCCAGATGCTCCCATCAAGAGCCGTAGTATATTTCTCCATTCATTGAATATGGATGGGATATTATTAAACACGACCATAAGCAAAGGTTTGAGAAATTCTTAGCTATTGGGCTATGTGTGGAAACCTTTCACCACTGTGCAAACTTCACTGGCCTACTGAATGATGATAGGCAAGTGGCTCTGTCACATCCATTTTCTCATCCAATAATCAAGTACCAAACACATGAGTGAGGCCATTGACTACCAGTTGACCATTAATACATGAGTGAGTCTAGCTGAGACTAACAAAGGGATCACCGAGACACAACCAATCCAAAGCAGACTCCCAAATGATGAGCTAAATAAATGATTCCTATTTTAAGCCACTACATGTGGGAGTCACTTGTTATAGAACAATACATGATACAACCTCCATTTTTACCAATTAAAGACTTGCATCCAGAACAAGTTTAAAATGGTCCTCCCATTGCTACAGAAATAAAACAAATGCTGATCCAACAAAGAGAACACAGTTAAGAAAGAGTCTTCTAGTTAGAGTGTGAAAAACAGAAAACTGAAGATACACATAATCATTCTATGATGCCTATAATTCAGGCAGTCAATATTTTATAGGATATTTGAAAAGCCAAGCATTTAGTAAAAATTCATTGTTAGTACACTTAAAACTATGTAAATGAAAAGAGTAGAGAATGTAATAATGATGGCCATGAAGCAGGCAGACCAGTGCAGAAAACAAGGGAAGAAAAGTCAGATCAGACCATAAAAAAGACCACGCTATTGATGAAGAATGATCATCAATTCTAAAACTGACATCAGAATAAAATGCATACATTCATTTGGGTATAACCAGCTAGAAAACAGGGCTTCCCTGGGTAGCTCAGCTGGTAAAGAACCTGGCTGCAATGCAGGAGACCCAGTTTGATTCCTGGGTCAGGAAGATCCCCTGGAGAAGGGATAGGCTACCCATTCCAGTATTCTTGGGCTTCCCTCTGCCTGCAGTGCAGGAGACCTGGGTTCGATTCCTGGGTTGGGAAGATCCCTTGGAGAAGGGCATGGCAACCCACTCCAGTATTCTTGCCTGGAAGATCCCCATGGACAGAGAAGCCTGGTGGGGTACAGTCCATGGGGTTGCAAAGAGTCAGACACGATTGAGTGACTAGCCACAGCATAGCAGCTAGAGTTCATCACATAGTTCTCATAATAGTAAATACACTGCTGTTCTATCAAAAATTTTAGCACCTTGAAAAATTCTTAAAGGATCCAATCTGCTTTTTGTTTTCAACAGAATTGCCCCTACCTGAATATTAAAGATAAGATTCTGTAGTAAAACATGAACAAAACCAGGTAAGCAGTGTTCTCTACATAATTCAGTCCAAATGAGTCTCATACTTGCTTGGGTAAGCTATGTTTTTACCCTCAGAAGCAAAATAACTAGCAGTGAGTTTTTCAAGTTGTTAAACATGTGCCAGGTCCTCCCTCACAAGCCTCACCCTTGAGATAAGCTACTTAAAGGATCAAATTTATCTTTTTCTTCATCACCAACCCAGTGTGATGTCTGATACACAGTGGCCTCAACCAACATTTGCTGCTGTTGTTATCCAGATTAGAATGAAGCAGAATCCTGAAGGGATGCATAAGAGAGAGGGAGGGTGGTAGAAAGAGAGACTGATTCATTAGAGTCTCAATCTAGAGTTTCATCAGCCAGAACAAAGCAAAGGAACCATTAGCTCCAACGTAAATGAAATAGTATTAAGTAGTCTTAACATGTAAATTCTTTTGGCCTAAATTCATAATAATACCTTACATCTGTACAGAGCTATACAGTATAAAAGCATAAAAGTGTCATTTCAGTCATTTTATCCATTGGCTTCTCTGTGGGCAGGGAGAGCAACATTGCTATCAATTTGCAGGAGAGGAAACTAAGATTTGGATAAATTAAAATACTTCTCCAGGATCAAAATCTAGTAAGTTAGATGGAAATTCCCAAGCAATCTATATTTTAAGAAGGAAGGCTCTGAGTTGACTGATGAAAGAGGGATTCATGAAAAACCCAATTAAAAAATCTGCAAAGGATGTGAATATACATTTCTTGAGAGAAGATACATGAATGGCCAATAAACACATGGAAAGGTATCAACATCACTAATCATCAGGGAAATGCAAATCAAAGTCGGAGGTGGGGGAGGGAGGAAGAGAGAGAGAATGAGAAGAAGTGTTGGTAAGGATGTGGATAAATTGGAACCCGTGTGCAATGTAGTTGGGAATGTAAAATGGTACAGCCTCTGTGGGAAACAGTATGGAGTTTCTTTAAAAAGTTGAAACTAGAATTATCATACGACACAGCAATCATACTTCTGAATATATAGTATATCCAAAAGAATTGAAAATAGGATCTTAAAGAGATATTTGGACACTGATGTTCATTGCAGCATTTTTGAAAAAGTCAAGAGGTGGGAAAAACCTAAATGTCCATTGACAGATAAATGGATAGGGAAAATGTGGTATAAGTATACAATGGAATATTATTTAGCCTTAAAGAGAAGTAAATCCTGGACTTCCCGAGTGGTACAGTGGATAGGAATCTGCCCACCAATGCAAGGGACATGGGTTTGATCTCTGGTCAGGGAAGATTCCACGTGCCGCAGAGCAACTAAGCCCGTGTGCCACAACTACTGAGCCACAATACTGAGCCCACCGGCCACAACTGCTGAAGCCCACTGTGCTCCACAACAAGAAAAAGCATCACAATGAGAAACTCACACAACACAACTAGAGAAAGGCCATGCATAGTAATGAAGACCCGGCACAGTCAAAAGAAAAAATTTTTTTTAAAGGAAATTCTATCATATGCTATAGAGTTTCTGTTTGCACGATGAAAAATTTATAGAGATCTGTTGTGCAATGGCAAAAAATTAACACACTATATACTTTAAATGGTTAAGATAGTAAATTTTATGTGTTTTTCACTACAACTTTTACAAAAGGAATCCATAGACCAGCCAAAGTGTGGACTTCTTTCTTTCCCTTCTGGGCTAAGGAGATTTAAAAGAGATCTTTGAATACCAAAATAAAGACCATCCTGTAAATATCAGTGGTTCTGACACATGTAGGCCCAGTGAAAAATGACCAATTTCTTTTTCTGTCATTACACCTCCTTCTTTGTAACCTTTGTGGGGTAAAGAAGAATATGCCAATACCTCTCTGTGGTGGATATTATGGGGCCCCATCGCACTTCTCCTGGAGTCGATGGACCCGCACACCAGGTTCTGTTAATAATGACTGTTAATGCATCCCTCCCTGAGGCTTGCTGTTGGTCAGTACAAGGATATTAAGGCCCAGCTCACCTGCCTCAATTTTAGACAACTATGAAGGATGAATCCAGCTCCAAGCTCTCTGTCAGTTTGACTTCAGTTCAGTTCAGTCACTCAGTCGTGTCCGACTCTTTGTGACCCCATGGCTGCAGTATTCACTGCTCTGTGGATCAGCCTCTCCCACTCTGTCCAGTAACACTGCCCTCACTTCCTTACAGGTAGATCTACCAATACTCATTCCCACTAAACCTAATGAATGCAACTTTTTGTCTCAGACCATGCTTTCAGAAAATCCAATCTAAGATACCATCTTTTGACCCCTTAGACACCTAAATACACGATTTCCTTTCTAATACATAAAAGCAACATGGCATTCAATTCTGGAGTAATATTATTTAAATTATCTATTAACATCACATGTTGTATAGTTCAATATTCAGTTGAATGCTCTGGAAACTTACCAAAAGGCAGGCAACCACTTGGTGGCATATTTACTACTTAAGGGTTTATAAAAAGGTTTTTATACTCTGGTTATAGCTGAGTTTCAATTTATCATCTGAGTAGCAGCTTTGTAAGTGAAATCTGAACACATCCTATAACTAAAACACCAAAGAGTTTGACAAATCCCAATACTAAAGTCTTGAACTCTGTCTCTATAATGACACTGGAAATGTAACTGCCATCTTGTGTTAGTTTGATCTGATTGTGCTGAGCTGAACTTAGCTTTTAAAGTTCTGGGTCAGTAAACACCTTACAAACTGCAGGTATGGCAAACACACTAACTGAAGTAGCTCAACTAGTTCCATCAAAATCAATTCATGTTTTCATTTAACTTGTAGAAGAGCACACTATGCCCACAAGTGCAGGAACTATGAGCTATACAATAGGAACCAAAAATCAAAGGTAGAAAACAAGTACCAATTACAAAGGGAAAATTGCTTGTTACAGGCACAAAAATAAGATTATGATGTTTGTTTCTTTAAATCATGCTCACCAAGCCATCTCAAATTCCTTTTGAAGGAGAGGTAATCATAAATAAAAACACGGTTAAGTGGTTATAAATCACACTATTGAAGCAATAGCATGATTACTCTTAGGAGCAATGCAAGTACTTCCTATTGTTTCAGACCCGAAATCTCATGGTCCTAATCCTTTGGATGAATGGGTCTCAAATTAAGAGTGTAAAGAGAGTCTGGAAAAGCTGTGAGTCTATAGTTCATGGTTTCTGAAATAGGAGCATAGCTTACATTTTCACTTAAAAAGATTTGTGAAGCTGAACCTCTTATTTCTGCTACTTAAGAACAGAAAATTTTTATCGGATCAGGGCTAATGTTTATTCCTTTAAAAGAATTAGTAAATCATATTTAAACCTAGTAACACTGGTACTATTCCCATGATGTCAGTGTTTTATATAAAAAACAGAATTACACCAAATTTTTGCATTTGAGAACAGTACTTGAAAATGAAGTTCTAAGTAAAATGGAGTTATATTTCAGAGTCAAATAAATACTCTAAGGTAAAGCTAATTACACAGTCCACAACAGAAAACTATGCTTCATTTTTTTGTTAGGAGAAAGGTAACATTGGGCTGTACCCTGCAGGCCTCCAAGGTCTGTGTGTGCCCAGCTTCCAGACCAAAGAAAGAACCTAGAATCGGTGACAGAGACATCAGTGGTTTAAAGGATGAAGGGGCTTACATGTCTGAAGCAAGGTCCTGGCGTGACACCCCAGTAAGCGCAGTGGACTGCAGGTTGGGCAGAACATGGTGGCTGGTAGGCTTGCTTCCAAGGGGAAGGGGAATTGACTTCAGGTGGGCTCATCAGTTACCAGGGAGACCAGTAGAGGGCACACCCCTCACCACCCCTTTGATGAGAACAATCACCAGCTGGGGCCTGGGGCGAGTATGGAGGAGGGGTGTGTGTGTGTGTGTGCACATGCATGTGCACACTTGCATGCACAAGCACACACACACTCAGTTTGGACTGACTCTTGGTGATCCTATGGATGGTGGTGGCCTGCTTTGCTGTCCATGGGATTCTTCAGGCAAGAATATTGGAATGGGTTGTCATGTCCTCCTCCAGGGGATCTTCCTGACCCAGGGGATGAAAACTGCGTCTCTTATGTCTTCTGCATGGGCAGACGGATTCTTTACCACTAGCACCACCTGGGAAGCCCATGTAAGGAGGTCAGTCCTGTGCATAAGATACAGGTGAAGCAGGCACTAGTGGGCAAGAGATGGACAGAGAGCAAGAGAACAGCCGTCTCGAGTCGAAAATTGATGTTCCCTTTATCCCAAGATATTTTGGTTTGGAGTAAAATATATTTCCTTTATTATTGTTAAAATTATAGCCTATAGAAGAAAGTAGAAGTCAGGAATGTAGCAGATTCATCCCAATGTTCACAGCTGCATTTTTTATAGTTGGCAAGATGTGGAAGCAACCCAAGTGTCCATCAATCAGGAATGGCTAAAACTGTGGTATATGTATACAATGCAATATTACTCAGCCATAAAACAGAATGAAATTTTGCCATTTGCAACAACATAGTTGGACTTGGAGAGTCTTATGCTAAAGTGAAATGAGTCAGAGAAAGAAAAGAATATACTATATGATGCCACATATTTGGAATATAAAAAATACAACAAACTAGTGAATATAACAAAAAAGCAGCAGACTTACAGATATAGAGAACAAACTAATGGTTACCAGTGGGGAGAGAGAAGTGGGGGGGCAAGGCGATATGGGACAGGGGATTAAAGGTACAAACTATTATGTATAAAATAAATAAGCTACAGGCATATATTGTCTAACACAGGGAATATAGATAATATTTTATAATTATTATAAATGAACTATACCTTTACTATAGTATAGTAAAGTATTACTTTCATTTCAGTTCAGTTGCTAAGTCATGTCTGACTCTGCAACCCCATGGACTGCAGCCTACCAGGCTTACCTTTAAAAATTGTGATCACTATATTGTATATCTGTGACTTATATGACATTGTATATGAACTACCATTCAACTGAATATATCAGTAATAAAATTACAGCCTGTATTAACCTATATTTTAAGACACAAAGAATTAAAGGTGGAAATTCTTCATTGTTTTTCCTACTTTTGTCCTACCTCAAAGGCATGGCTGTTATGTGCCAATAGATATTCTTACCAACAAATTAATTTCTATACATTCAATTCATAAAGTACACTTTTTGTGGAAAATAAGGACCCGGACAGAAGTAAATAGCTAGGCAGAAAGGTCAATTCACTAACAAAAAGTGGGGCCAATTCACTATTTTCAGCATGATGTTCCCATTCAATTTGATGTAACAGTGGAATAGAAGGACGTAAGGACTGAAGCTTTCTGCCATAAGGGTGATGTCACCTGCATATCTGCAGTTATTGATATTTCTCCTGGCAATAAGCGAAGAGAAACTGAAGAGCCTCTTGATGAAAGTGAAAGAGGTGAGTGAAAAATCTGGCTTAAAACTCAACAATCAAAACACTAAAATCATGGCATCCAGTTCCATCATTTCATGGCAAATAGATGGGGAAACAATGGAAACAGTGACAAGCTTTATTTTCTTGGGCTCCAAAATCACTACAGATGGTGACTGCAGCCATGAAATTAAAAGATGCTTGCTCATTGGAAGAAAAGCTATGACCAAACTAGACAGCATACTAAAAAGCAGAGACATTACTTTGCCAACAAAGGTCTGTCTAGTCAAAGCTATGGTTTTTCCAGTGGTCACCTATGGATTGAGAGTTATACTATAAAAAAGCTGAGCGCCAAAGAATAGATGCTTTGGAACTGTGGTGTTGGAGAAGACTCTCGAGAGTCCCTTGGCCTGCAAGGAGATCCAACCAGTCCATCCTAAAGGAACTCAGTCCTGAATATTCATTGGAAGGACAGAAGCTGAAGCTGAAGCTCCAGTACTTTGGCCACCTGATGCGAAGGATTGACTCATTGGAAAAGACCTGGATACTGGCAAATATTGAAAGCAGAGGAGAGGGGGATAACAGAGAATGAGATGGTTGGATAGCATCACCGACTCGATGGATATGAGTTTGAACAAGCTCCAGGAGTTGGTGATGGACAAGGAAGCCTAGCGTGCTGCAGTCCATGGGGTCGCAAATAGCTGGACACGACTGAGCAACTGAACTGAAGGACTGAAGCATTGTGAGACTGAATTGCTAAAATGGACAATCTTTGTCACTGACAGTGGCGGCCTAAGGTCACTACAACTGGGTGACTTTAACAGGTGAAACAGTAACAAGTCAGGGGTCTTTCATTCATCTATTTTCAGGGATGATCTTTTGGGGTTTATTGAATCAGATTCTGTTATCACTTAGTCATATAAGTAAGTAAACTATTCTATAAAAAATATGTTATCAGTCACTATTTTTCAATGCCATCGACATATATGTTATAGAAATTTGATTTTCAGAGAAGTTAACTTATTTTATATACCTAATGGGAAATAGATGGGATAACAGTGGAAACAGTGTCAGACTTTATTTTTCTGGGCTCCAAAATCACTACAGATGGTGACTGCAGCCATGAAATTAAAAGACGCTTACTCCTTGGAAGGAAAATTATGAGCAACCTAGATAGCATATTGAAAAGCAGAGACATTACTTTGCCAACAAAGGTTCATCTAGTCAAGGCTGGTTTTTCCTGTGGTCATGTATGAATGTGAGGGTTGGACTGTGAAGAAGGCTGAGCGCCGAGAATTGATGCTTTTGAACTGTGGTGTTGGAGAAGACTCTTGAGAGTCCCTTGGACTGCAAGGAGATCCAACCAGTCCATTCTGAAGGAGATCAGCCCTGGGATTTCTTTGGAAGGAATGATGCTAAAGCTGAAACTCCAGTACTTTGGCCACCTCATGCGAAGAGTTAACTCATTGCAAAAGACTCTGATGCTGGGAGGGATTGGGGGCAGGAGGAGAAGGGGACGACAGAGGATGAGATGGCTGGATGGCATCACTGACTCGATGGACGTGAGTCTGAGTGAACTGAGGGAGTTGGTGATGGACAGGGAGGCCTGGCATGCTGCGATTCATGGGGTCGCAAAGAGTCGGACACAACTGAGTGACTGATCTGATCTGATCCGATAGACACTATATCTGATAGCATGATCAAAAGTTGTTTCATTTGAGAGGAACTGATCATTTAACAACTAAAGAAATCAAGGCCTAAAGCATTGAATGGTTTGTCTAAGATTTCTATTCCCCAGCTGGCTTGAGACCAAATGAGGACCAGAATCTAGGGCTCTGAACTCTCAATTCAATAAGCTTTTTACTGTGCCAGTGGTTCACATTAGGAACATGCTTCTGCAACCTCAAAAATGTCATGTGCCTCTGCATAATAATCACATGTCCAGATTGCACAGATTGAGAAAAATAGTGACAAAAATCCACTTATTCTGAATTCAGTAATATTCTAATTTTACATTTTATTAATTGTAGTACCATTTAACGTCACTTTGAAAATATCTACTACATATATGTGGAGACACATAACTTATTTGATCCACAGACAAAACTTGCTCAATGATTTGAGATCTGCTTTCAGTGATACTAGGAAATCTCACTTATCTCCAGCCTCTAGGTTGAGAATCTCTATCATGCTGATCACTGCTTCATGATATTACTCTGATCAAGTATCTTTAAAACTCCCGTTCCTTCCCCTTACAGTTGATTTCAGTTAAGTGTTGCCAAAAAATGGTATCATGATCTTTTAAGGATGGCTTATATCACAGATGGAGGTTCCCTCATGGCTCAGAGGGTAAATAATCTGCCTGCAATGCAGGAGACCCGGGTTTGATTCCTGTGTCAGGAAGATCCCCTGGAGAAGGGAATGGTAACCCACTCCAGTATTCTTGCCTGGAGAATTCCATGGACAGAGGAGCCTGTGGGTTACCGTCCATGGGGTCACAAAGAGTCAGATATGACTGAGTGGCTAACACTTTATAGCACAGACAAATGCTGAATTTTTACAATGGTTCATTAGTTTTTATAAATTAGAGGAGATTTAAGATTGTCAGTATCACAGTACTCTCAGTTACTTAACATTCTGATATGCTTTTCTGATTGGGAGAAAAGGGCACAGTCAGAGCTTGAATTTGGCTATCCTGCAGGTTATTTCATCACTTTTATGTATACTGTAGCCCCTAACATGAATATACCCATGTGTATATGTGAATATCACTACCATGTGTAATGATATTGGTGAGGTAGGGAGGAGGAGGAGACACGTGGTGAGAAGCACCACAGGACCATGTTTAAATATCTGAATTTGCCTTCACTTTACTTATAGAAAATTATTTTCTACTACTTACCCAAAATGCCCATGTTGTCTCTGACTAATCAGTCTCTTCATGAAATTCTCAATATGCTTTTATTCTTTAGAAAATGAATCTATCCAAGCTGTTCCTCAGGCTTAAGTACCTTCTTCACTTATTCTAATCCTTCCTATCTTTTATGATCAGAATCTCATGTTACTGAGGTCTTTGTTGACAACTCGAGTTACGTCTGAACTTCGAATTCTTATGTTGATGGCAGTTTTATGTAAAAAAAAAAGCTGTTTGATTACATATTTCCATATATTATTCTTTACTGATCCAATTATAAAATTTTAGAATTGGAAGGAATTTGTGTGAATTCCAGGGCTGAACTTTAAAATCGGTCACCTCTGAACATTGTAAATCTTAGACTGAATTGTTTTGAAAATAATTCAGCAGACCCTCGATATTCTCAAGATGTGTATCTATGGGCCTTTGCAAATCAAAAAGTAGATGTGGGTGATCAGATGTAGGACTTAAGGGATTTACCCCTGCCTAATAGATTTTTAGAACATGAGATTAGTGTTAAAAGTTTTACATATTTGAGCCAGTCCAACCATCCAATGGTGTAAATGTTGTCAACCCCACTGGAAACCATTACATAGCATGGACCTTCAGAAAGTAAATTTCTATCACTTCATATGAATTATTTAGCTCAGGACAACATTTTAAGACTTCCTATTTAGATTATAACAAGCAAATTACATCTCTTATTTTGAAAATTATTTTAGTCTACACAAATCATTCTGATTATTGGCATTATAGCAAAAATTTCAAAATATAAGACATGTTTTCAAAATGTTTTTTATCATTATAAATCAACATGAATATTTTATTTCATATATTTTCCAAAAAGAAATAATGGGTTCATAAATGAGAAAGCTTTTATAATGTGACTTTGATAGTGTGAATTTAGTCTAACAGAATGGGTTTCATTCAAATATTATTACTGAATAACTCCTAACTTGGTGACGCATCTGGGCTTCCTTAGTAAGAGAGTCATGTAGATGAATATATTTAAATATTTATTTCCAAGGCCTCTGTAGAAATAGGTAATCAAGTTTTGTTTTTTTTTTTTTTTTACATGATTTTATTTATTTTTTGGCTGTGCTGGGTCTTTGGTGCTCATGTAGGCTTTCTCTAGTTGTGGTGAGCGGGGGCTACTCGCTAGTGCTGCACAGGCTTCTAACTGCAGTGGTTTCTCTTGCTGCGGAGCACAGGCTTAGGGCACGCAGGCCCCAGCAGTTGCGGCTCTTGGCCTCTACAGCACAGGCTCAATAGTCGTGGTGCACAAGCTTAGTTGCTCCATGGTACGTGGGATCTTCCTGGATCAGGGATCGAACCCACGTCTCCTGCACTGGCAGGTGTTCTTTACCAGAGCCACCAGAGAAGTCCCAAGTTATTCTTATTTTAATAAAGCTGTGAATATATGTCATAACAAAGGACAATTATACTCTAGACAAATACAGCACTTGACTGTGTTACACAGGAAGTACTCTCTAGGGCTAAATGCTAAGGACGCTATTATTAATACATAACTCTTCCTGACAACTCTGTATTTTGAAAGGCAAAATTCTCACATTGTATTATCTGAGACTATAACACAGTTGGACTGGTTTAGAGCAAAACTCGGGTATGGGAAGTGCTTTTAAAATTGATTGAAGGTTATAGAATATGTCTAAAATCTCGAGCATCGTTAATAAAGTTCACTCTACTTGGTCTTATTACTCAATTCACATCCTTTCTGGGAGATGAACTATCTCAAAATTCAAGACCTAACAGTAATGTACCATTATTGCAGAGTTGCTGTGAAACATTCCTGGGGCTCTGACCAGGATGATTGAGAGGACTACTAAATGCTGAAAAGTGGATGTGACCAGGGAATGGCTTGGCTGTTTGCCAGTGCAAGAAATAACTTGATGCTGACATTAAGCAGTAGCTGAAGAATCTTTTAATAGTTTAGGCGCTTTTTCTAAATCCTCCAGTTATGCTTCACTGATTAAATTATTAAGAACCTCTGATTTAGCTGTTTCATATTTTAGATGTGAGTGGAGATGTTTTGAAATGATTTCCATTATTCATGGCTTCTTGTTTTTCAAAATTAAACTTATAGGATGCTGAGATAATCCCTTTTTATTAGGTCTGCAGACACTGAGAAGACATTAAAAAGCAAAATAGCTGTGTGAAAGTATCATTTTCCTTAACAATACTGTACTATGCTGGGCTAGTTTTTCCCCCCATTAGCTGAGTTACAGACATTTCAATTAATGCTATTAAACCAGTTGTTAAGATCTTAAAAATGGCTCCAACTAACTTCCAGATGTTTTGTATGTGTGTGTGTGTATGTGTTTGCTCAGTCATGTCTGACTCTTTGTGATCTCATAGACCATAGCCCATCAGGCTCCTCTGTCCATGGGATTTTCCAGGCAAGAATCCTGGAGTCGGGTGCCATTTCCTCTTCCAGGGGATCTTCCTGACACAGGGACTGAACCCTTATCTCTTGCACCTCCTGCATTGGCAGGTGGATTCCTTACCCACTGCACCACCTGGGAAGCTCCAACTTCCAGATTAAGGCCAAGATAAGATTCAGGCAAAGGTCAAGAGAAGGACAAGACATTAAATTTAGGAACAGCCTCCCAATGTGTATAGTTAATTTGTATATGATTAACATTTCTAAAAATATTTCTCATTGTCGCCTACTTTATATATGGCCTGCAGATAAGATTGTCTTGAGGGATGGTACAGGGAGTGAGGAGGGAGGAGGGCTCAGGATGGGGAACACGTGTATACCTGTGGCGGATTCATGTTGATATATGGCAAAACCAATACAATATTGTAAAATTTAAAAATAAAATAAAATTAAAAAAAATTGTCTTTCATAGCTTCACTGAACTAACAGTAACTAAACAGTTTTGGGCCCTACACCATGCCAATGGAGTGAATACTGAACAACATTCAGTGAACTGAGCTGTTAATGAACTGAGCAACATTCTTTCATGGATGCCATTACACCAACTCTGCATTTCTACTACTTAGGAGAGTTTTCAATTCTTTTCAGGCTTCCATGGATTCCATCCCCCAGTTCTAGAGGTGGATTTAGATTCATCTAAGTGCTTAGATTCCAAGCCAATCAAGATAATCCCTCCCTCTTAACCTTGTTTTAATACCACAAAGTTGAAGTCAACCATCCTATGGCATCACCCTGAAGACTATTATTGATATGGGAGTAGATATATAACCTAGATTGGCAGATCTGAGTGATAGAGAAATCTCTTGATCTAGCCTTGAGGTAAGAGATCCTCTCTCACTGTAACAGCAAATCATATTGCCCCATTTGCTGCTGGCAGCCACCTTCAAAACTGGAAGGGAACTAGTGAGGGGTCAGAGCTGACCCAGAGGGAAAATCAGAACTAAGAATATCATAGAGAAAGAGAACCAGAGCTCTGTTTGTACTGTTTCTGGAGCTTGCTCCAATGTTTGGACTCTCAGTTAGGTGAAATTAATTATACTTATGGCTGAAGCCACTTTGAATGGGTATTCTTTTTCTTGTAGCCCCAAACATCTTTATTAACCATGTCACCAGAGTTACAAAAATAAATGAGACTCTATTGCTGCCTTTAAGAAGTTTCTATTCTAGTGGGAGACATATATGCCAACAACAAATTTCCGTAAAATGTAATTATACTTTCTGAAATAGAAGTAAATAGCAAAATGGTAGTATAATAAAGAAGTACCTGTCTTCCCTTGAACACTAGGCAGAAAGGAAAGTATTCATACAAATAATATTTTGAGCTGAGACTTTAAGGTTGAGTTTAACAAAATTAAATGGTGATATGTGCATTTCTAGTGGAAAGAATAGCACATGTTAAAGTAGAAAGGCAGCATTTGGTGACTGGGGCACTAAAAATAGCTTAGTATTATCTGGTTATCAAGAAAGTGGTGGGAGAGTTAGGAAATAACCTAGACATCCTAGCAAGTACCAAATTATGAAAGACCTTGTATACCAAGCTGAGCAATTTAGCTTTTATTCTAGGGAAAAAAAAACTATTCTAAAATCTTGACTAATGTAATATGATTGGTACATTAAAAAGTTCATTATCAATGGACTTGCAGTGTGCAAGATGGGTTGAGAGAGATGGGAAGACCAAGCAAGAGGCTATGTAGATGATGACTGGATAAATGACCAAAACAAAATAGCGGGGCTATGTTAGAAAGTTGAGAGTTGTTTGGCTTACAAGTTCAACAAAATCGGTGGTAAATGATTATTTAGTACTAAGGAATAAAGAAAGGGTCAGCCAAACTCCTTGATTTCTAACTTGGATAGTGAGTGCCATCCACCAACATAAGGAATGTAAAAAGAGGTGTAGATTTTTCAAAAGATAATGGTAATATCAAATTTGGGTATGCTGAGTTTGAAATATCTGTAAAACATCTAGGTGATAGCTGGCCTGCAGGTGAAAATATAAGACAAGAGTTTAGGAAAGACATCTGAGCTAATCACTGGTATAGTTTCAGGAGTCTTTACCTTATATTCTCTAACACACTGAACTGTATTAAGATGATTTAAGATGGTAAATTTTGTTACAAGTTTTAAAGCACAATTTAAAAACTACAAAAGAAATTTGGCCATAAGTACAGCATAGGCTACGGCCAATTGGAACAGATGCCAGCTGTAAAGGGACACACACATAGCATGGGCTAAGTCCTGGGTAATACCATCATTTAAGGGGCTGACAGGGGAATATGTCAACTAGTAGAATGGCAACAAGGGACCACAGAGGTGCTAGAAAGCAAAACTAAACAAAACAAGAGAACATGCAATCTCAAAAACCAAGACTGTAGAGAATTTAAAAGCAAGGAACATGGGTGATGCTTGGCTAAAACTATCAAAGGCACTGAAGGTAAAGTTTCAGAATCATAGCAAAGGGAATAATAATTCAAAAAACCTTGCCTGTGGATTAATGCAAATTGCCTTAATACTCAAGATATAATGTAATTTCAAAAATATCTATATTATACTGAGAATGTTAGGTAAAAACTACATAAAAATGGAATGAACTGATCTACTATAGTATTCATAATCTAATCTAATCTCAAGAAGCAAATAAACCATAAAGTTGGAGTAGGAAATAGCTACCCACTCCAGTATTCTTGCCTGGAGAATCTCATGGACAGAGGAACCTGGCGGGCTACAGTCCATGGGGTCGCAAAGAGTCAGACGTGACTGAGCGACTAACACTTTCAAGGAAGACAATACAGAAACTCATAACATAAATGCCAGTAAGACAAATATATTAAAAGATTTGGGGTGGCAGATTTTTTTTTTATGTCATACAGGATGACAAAAAAATGAAAGACTGAGACAAAAATCAAAGGAGACAAAAGACATATTTGAATGAAATATAAAGACTCAAAAAGACATATAGGTGAGGGGAAATGAAACTGACCAATTTGTTTCATGGAAACAATGACTCTTCAGTGAGCGGAGCTGGAGGCAGGGGTTGTGTGACAAACTTCGAAAGACACATTTTAAACTGATTTTTTTTTTCTCTTCCTGCAATATTTTCTATTCTCAAACAATATCTTTGTTCTTTTCTTATAGGTAGAAATATTGAGGATGATAATCCACTGGAAAGACAATTCATGGTTCTTACATTTAAACCACAAAATAAATTGGTTCACAATTGGACTGAACGACAAAAAATACTTCAAAAGCTCCCCTCTTCCTCTTTGTAAAACTGCTGTGTTACTTTTGAGTCTAGTAATCAAGGCAAGACCAAGACTTCTGATGTTCACATGGTTTTTGTTCTAGAGGTTTTGCTTATTTTGTGAGCATAAATTTACCCAGTGGATTCAGGAAGAAGATGAGTAGTTTTTTTTTTTTTTTTTTTTTTTTTTTTTAAAGCAAACGATGAGTCAGCAGGAGGTTCAACGTTCTCCACATGGAGTTGTCACTCCAAGCCCTGACATCAAAATCAATGGAAAGTGGCGCCAGTCTTTTTTTGAGTTTAATTTGCAGTGGAGAGGAAGTTAAGGAAAACTGTGAGGAGAAGACAGTTAGGAAAAATAGGTAGACAGATATGGAGCAAAGATGGGGGGTGGGGCCGGGAGGATTATTAAACTTGAAGCTGGCAGAGTGATCCAGATTCCACGTGGGATGAATGCAAACATCACTGGACTAAGGGTCACTTGACAACACATTTTCTGCAAAGCTAGCGGGCCCTGATGCTGGGAAAGACTGAAGGCAGGAGGAGAAGGGAACGACAGAGGATGAGATGGTTGGATGGCATCACCGACTCAATGGACACGAGTTTGAGTAAACTCTGGGAGTTGGTGATGTACAGGGAGGCCTGGCGTGCTGCAGTCTGTAGGGTCGCAAAGAGTTGGACATGACTGAGTGACTGAACTGAACTGAACTGAACTGAATGGCCCCTGAATGGGCAACCCACTCCAGTATTAATGCCTGGATAATCCCTTGGACAGAAGACTCTGCTGGGCAACAGTCCACAGGTTTGCAAAGACTCAGAAGTGACTCAGATAATGACAAGCACACACGCATGCATGCAATACCTTGGAATGCATCCTTGTATCCCCCATAGCACAGCCTCCTAGAGATGACCGTTCTCCTGACTTTTCTGTCTTTACTCCTCAATTACTGCCCTCTTCAGCTTAGAGTCCGTGATTCATCCCTTCAGCCCAACCTGGAACCATTACTGACTACACTTTCTAGTTATTATTAATTCCCTTGTTCCAATATACTTTCATAGAACCTTTCTGACAAAACAACCATGGAAGAATCTTACCACCACCTCGATCTTTTCTTCTACCCACTTAAAGAGAAACTTCTTCAAAGTCTGGCTTCATTCCCTCTGGTTCTCTATTTCTGATTTTGGCCACTCCTCAGTCTCCTTCGCTGCCTTACTTTCCTCTGGATGTCAAATGTAGAAATTTCTTAGGATTCTGTCCCAAGTCCTCTTCTCATTCTACATGTACTTCCTAGGAGATCATCACTGTTGAGACTTAAGCTATGTTTTACTGTACATGTGGACAACTCTGGTATCCAAGCCAAAAAAAGTGAAAAGTGAAGTCGCTCAGTCATGTTTGACTCTTTGAGACCCCATGGACTGTAGTCTACCAGGATCCTCTGTCCATGGGGTTTTCCAAGCAAGAGTACTGTAGTGGATTGCCATTTCCTTCTCCAGAGGATCTTCCCTACCTAGGGATCGAACCCAGGTCTCCCGCATTGTAGGCAGATGCTTTACCGTCTGAGCCACCAGGGAAGTCTGGTATCCGTATTTTTAGCCTAAACCTCTCTCTGGATTTATATGGCTAGTTTACTTAGTGGCCTTGCAAGCAGCTCAAACTTGATGCATCCAAAACTGAACTCATCATCCACAGTTTAGTAATTTCCACTACCATCCACCCAGTATCTCTTTAGACTCCTTTCAATCTTCATTCCCTTTCTCACGTCTCTAGTTCAAGTCATCACTCTTTCTCATCTGGACCACTGGCACAGCCTCCAGTGTTACCGTTACCTAAGTCATCCTCTACTCTTTTGTAGAACAAGCTCGCTTAAACCCAAGTTCATCACGTCACTGGCTTCTTCAAAAAAGCTCCAGGGGCTTTCAATTGCCCTCCAAATAAAACGTGATTGATTTCTCTAACAATCCTTAAAGAACAATTTAAGGCTGTGGTATTTTCAGCATCATTCAGAACCTCCTCCTTGACATATCCCTTCTCATCTGCTCCTCACCCAACTCAATGCTTTGTCCATACTTGAATTTTTCAAGAAATGCCAGGATCCTTGTTGCTTCATCTTTACTTCTGCCATTTCCCTAGAAGAGGAGGACTCTGACTCATCTGACCCCACCCCCCCACCTGTTGGCCTAGGCACACCTATGTATCCTTCAAATCTCCTATCAAAGTTCCTTTTTTCTAGAGAACTTTCCATCTACCAACTGTCCCCTTCCAGACTGAATTATGATTCTCCCATAACATTCTATATCCTAGTGTTTGTAAAATGTAGCTGTTTAATTCTCTTACTTTCTGAGAGCCCCCAAATTGTGTTTTTCATGGTCAATATTATATCCTTCGCATCTAGCATACAACATAGCACATGGTAAGGCTTAATAAGTTATTTGTTGAATTAGTGTATTGATAAATTGATTATACTAATACATACCAAATGTTTTCTTTGAAGTGAAAAAAACTGAAGACAATATTTTAGAGCACTTTTAGGTTAATAGGAAGACTGAAAGGGAGGTGCAGAGGTATTCCCAGCTACTCCCTGCCTCCATATATGCCATGGCTTTCCTCACTATCAACATCACTCACAAGAATGGTGGATTTTTAAAAATTAAGGATGAACTTACATTGATGTATCATAATCATCCAAAGTCCATAGCATACCACCCAAAGTATACCTTAGGGTGCACTCTTGGTGTTGTATATTCTATGGGTTTGGGCAAATGTATAAAGCCATGTATCCATCATTATAGTATCATACAGACTATTTTCAGTGTCCTAAAAATCCTCTGTGCTTTGCCTGTTCATCTTTCCCCATGCCGATCCTAGGGCCACTGGCAACATTGATCTTTTTAGTGTCTCTATACCTTTGTCTGTTCTACAATAGCCTATGGTTGGAATCATACAGTGTGTAGACTTTTCAGAATCACTTATTATTTTGTTTTTACTTCTTTCACTCAGTAATAAGCATTTAAGTTTCTTCCATGCCTCTCCATGGCTTGAGAGCTCATTTCTTTTTGGTGCTGAATAATATTCTCTAGCTTGGTTGTAATATAGTTTATTTATCCATTAACCTACTACTGAAGGACATCTTGAGTGCCTCCTAGTTTTGCCAGTTATGAACAAAACTGCTGGAAACATCCAGGTCCAGGCTTCTGTATGGATATAAGTTTTCAATTTCTTTGGGAAAATCCCATGGAGCAGAAAATTGCTGGATTATATGGTAAAAGTATGCTATGTTTTCTAGTGTAAAGAAACCACCAAACTGTCTTCCAGAAGAGCTAATACACTTTGCAGTCCCATCAGTAATCAATCAATGAGAGCTCCTATTGCTCCACATCTTTACTGGCATGTGGTGTGGTCAGTGTTTTGGATTCTGGCCATTCTAATAGGCGGGCAGTGGTATCTCATTATTTTAATGTGCATTTCCCTGATGATCTATAGGTGGGACATCTTTTTATATGCTAATATGACACATGTCTTCTTTGGTGAAATGTCTGTTTAGGTCTTCGACCCATTTTTAATCAGGCTGTTTGTTGAGTTTTAGGAGTCTTTTTTTTTTTTTTTTTTTTTTGGTCTGTTTTTAAAATAATTGTCCTTTATCAGATGTGTCTTTTGCTAATATTATTTTTTTTCCCAGTTTGTGTCTTGTCTTCCAATTCTCTTAAAAGATGTTCTTTTCTAGTACATAAAATGACAGCTAACAGTTGGAGAAAGAATTTCCCCTGTAACTGAGAGGATATTGGAAAAAGGCTTCTCATCTCCCTGAGAGTGACATCTCCTGCTGACTCTAACTACATACTTTATTTCTTTCCAACTAGTTCATTATTTAAGTGGTAGTCAGTTGAAGTGGCATTATGATAGGGCTTTTCTGCTCATCGACTTCTTTGGAAGACCATTCTATCTTTGTAGAAGTGTGTCAGTGGTTTCAATGTTCAAAACAAGCTCAGAAGTGATGTATAACATTGTCATCCCTACAAGAGTAAGCAGTAATTTGACTCCAGATGATTTTGAAATTATTACCTCTACTTAACTGCAGATGGTGATTGCAGCCATGAAATTAAAAGACGCTTATTCCTTGGAAGGAAAGTTATAACCAACCTAGATAGCATATTAAAAAGCAGAGATTAAAAAAAAAAAGCAGAGATATTTCTTTGCCAACAAAAGTCTGTCTAGTCAAGGCTATGGTTTTTCCAGTGGTCATGTATGGATGTGAGAGTTGGACTGTGAAGAAAGCTGAGCACTGAAGAATTGATGCTATTGAACTGTGGTGTTGGAGAAGACTCTTGAGAGTCCCTTGGACTGCAAGGAGATCCAACCAGTCCATCCTAAAGGAGATCAGTCCTGGGTGTTCATTAGAAGGACTGATGCTGAGGCTGAAACTCCAATACTTTGGCCACCTGATATGAAGAGTTGACTCATTGGAAAAGACCCTGATGCTGGGAGGGATTGGGGGCAGGAGGAGAAGGGGACAACAGAGGATGAGATGGCTGGATGGCATCACTGACTCGATGGACGTGAGTCTGAGTGAACTCTTGGAGTTGGTGATGGACAGGCAGGCCTGGCGTGCTGGGATTCATGGGGTTGCAAAGAGTCAGACATGACTAGCGACTGAACTGAACTGAATAATATCTACATAAGGGTACCTCAATAATTAAAAATATATGTTTATAATAACAGTAAAAAATTACCCCTAAAATCCTCCTTTTATGGTGCTTCTGTTGCTGAGATGAGGAAATGTTCCCAAAATGCGAACAAAATGATTTAGTTTAATTCTATTTATGTAAGTCCCTAAATGTTTTCCAAATGACAGTGGAACCTTCTTAATAGTTGTACCAAGTGTTTCACACCATGTCTTTATTTTACTATGAAGGCTTTACAAATTTCCATTCTATGCTAGGCAAATGGTATTCTTTCTTCTGAGTAAGCATTAGAAACACTATTGATAAGAAATATTTTTCTCTTTGGAAGAAGCTTTAAAAGGATTGGAGAAACACATTCAACAATCCACATTATCTTTCTTAATTACTATGAACCTATCTGTAAATTTTTATCTAAAAGAGGGGTCAATAAGCTACAGTCCTCAGGACAAATCCAACCCACCACTCATTTTTGAAAATAAAGTTTTATTGGAACAAAATCACATTCATCAATCTATGAATATACTGATTATGAATGCTTCTGTACTTCAGTTATAGAGTTGACCTTCTGATTTGCAAAGCCAAAAATATTTACTATTTGGCTCTTTACATTAAAAAAAAAAAGAATTGCCAGCCCCTGATTTAAAACCTTCTTGAAGTGATTTATGTCATTAACCTTTACCTCTCACTGAAATAGTAAATTCTCCTAAACTAGTAACTTACTTTATACAAATAAAGATTTTTAAGTTGTCCCAAATTACAGCTTCCAAACTTCACAAGGCATCTCCTAATTGCAGTATGCTATGATTTGGTGAATAAGTTCCTGTTGTCTCCAATGTATTACTAGTTAGAAGGAGAGACTAGAAATAGGAATAATGAAGCTTCTGTCACGAGTTCCCACTTATTCAGTTTCCCCCACTATAGCAACAAGATCATCTTCTTTCTTGAAAGGTATTTTTTTTTAATTTTATTTTATTTTTAAACTTTATATAACTGTATTAGTTTAAGATAAAAGTAGGTATTATAAACTTGTAAAGCTTTTTATTATATACCATCATACAGATTTCAACATTTTGTTTTCCCCATTTCCAGCTTCACTCACTGGAGTCATGACTTGTTTCTGTTGATATTCACATGGCAGTCTGACCTGCCTTATTCCTTTAGCTCCTCTGCTATTGTCAGTGTATTCCTCGAGCATGCATCTTGGTTTGGCTTATTCCTGTGCTCCTCTTTTCTGCCCACTCAGTTCTGCCCACTCATCCATTTCAATCCACTTGCACCCACTGCCTTTCTCACACTGGCTTTTACTATAATGCTCCAGATTTATCCAGTTGTGAAAAATATACTCTGGTCTAGGATATTCTTAAGTGGGGCACTGGCTAGTAGAGGGGTCAGCAAGATCCATTGTGATGAGTTCTAACAAGGCTGTTAATTCCACCTTCTTTTATTTTCAAGGAAATTTCAACATCATCTAGTCCAGTGGACTTTAGTGCTTTTTAAACCTTTAACTCCTTTCAAGTGAAATCTTAAGAGGACCTACCATGTGAAGCATGAAAAGGAGGAGGGTAGTGGACTGGTTGAAATTGGAGATGGGTGGCAAAAAGAGGTATGGGGACATACTGTTGGGGCATATATGACATTACCTGGAAAATTCCATGGACAGAGGAGCCTGGCGGGCTACAGTCCATGGAGTTGCAAGGAGTCAGACATGACTGACCAAACTATGGCAGTGAGGGCAGAAGGGAGGCTTTCTAGAAGAGATGATGAACCCTAGGTTTCTGGTTTGTGTACTTGGCTGGATGAAGTCCAAGGCAATATTCATTTCAATTATTTCATGCCAAAAAGTGGGGTCCACTTATTCATAGCAACTGAACAAAGAAAAGACTATGCAGTATTTTCAGAAAGTCACCTCTGAACATGCACACTTAAAAGAGTTTACCAAGGGGGTTGTGGTATTCTTTATGAGGAGATGAAATGAAGCACTGTTTAAATAGATTTCTTTAACTGATTTTGAACTGTAGCAGGGCACTAGACCTATAGTACCTTGTGGTCTTCTCCCAGATCTACTTTTTATAATTCTGCCACTGTACTGGTTGTTTGACCTTGGGCTGACATATATAGAACTGGGAGAGTAAATAAAGCTCAATAGTAATACTGTGGGAGAATCAGGTTTACCATCTCAATGTTTTTTTTTTTCTCTTTTTTTCATTCCCATGGCCCTATCGTCCAGGAGAGAAAAAGAGAAAAAAAGCTATTTTGTAAAAATAGTAAAAAGAGTAAAAAGCTATATTGCTTTTTACTGAAATCATTTCAATATCTACAAGGTTAGTACTAAGCATCAAGGGTGCTGTTGTTTAAGACTTAAGTTCACCTGCATGGCTTTAATATAAGATTTGGATGCCATATAAGAGAAGAAAATAGGGATAAGCAGGACTATGGTTCTTGAATTCACTTGGAAAATATATTACATAAGTATAAATGCTACAATAGAGTCAATTCCACGGTCTGTGGAGTCTATTGCATCACCTGTACTACTAAGACCAAGTATGTTTCACATAAAGATTTAAGGATAGGTATGGAGATCAGCCCTGGGTGTTCTTTGGAAGGAATGATGCTAAAGCTGAAACTCCAGTACTTTGGCCGCCTCATGCGAAGAGTTGACTCATTGGAAAAGACTCTGATGCTGGGAGGGATAGGGGAAAGGAGGAGAAGGGGACGACAGAGGATGAGATGGCTGGTTGGCGTCACTGACTCGATGGACGTGAGTCTGGGTGAACTCTGGGAGTTGGTGATGGACAGGGAGGCCTGGTGTGCTGCGATTCATGGGGTCGCAAAGAGTTGGACACGACTGAGCGACTGAACTGAACTGAACTGAACTGATGGAGTTTAGGGAGTGCTGTAATGTGCCTCCTTAGGATATGACAGTCTTTGGGATAACAACTCTTTCAGCTTTACTTTCCTCCTATAGTAAACAAAAAAAAAAAAAAAAAAAAGAAAAAAGGAATTCATGTGGAACCTATCTTATAAGGCTGTTGTAAGATTAAATGGAACAATCCATAAAGGGTATTTAGCAAAATGCCTGGTACAGAGTGAGGCGTTAATGCATGTTACTCTAAGATAAATATTAGATGTGTTCGGGTCAATGCAAAAGCCAGGGGGAATAATCAAAATGAAAGCAGGTATTATTTTTGAAAAAAGCTCTGATATACCTAGGTATTACTGGAATAGAACCAGACTGTGAGACCTCAGAGACCCTCTAAGGGAGTTAAACATGGAGTGACAATGTTGTTTTGCCTGATTTACATCAGATCTTTGTTGTAAAGCACATTTTCTTCAATATGCTCAATATGAAGCATTTATTCATCCAGATAATAGATACAAATCCATGCATTCAAATGTTCCTTGGAGTCAGAGATCAAGATGGAAATCCCCAGAATCACAGAGATTTGTGTCTATAAACTTGCTTATTATATTCACATTCAAAGAGGTTAGAAGGGATAGTGTCAGCTTTTTAACCAGAATCTTTTCATTACTTCTCCCTGTTGGGATTGCAGCACATGCTGTGAATGACCTCCAGAGATCCTCAAGCTGTATGCAGACAGCAAACCGAATCTGAAAGCTTTATTAGACAAGTTTGTCTTTCAGCTGGTGGGAATGGATGTCAGCTGTACCAGGAAAAAATGAAATTTCTTGTGAAACTGGGTCCTGACATTGAGAAAAAACCTCAAATTTGAGTGCATGCTTCCGTTCTGAGTCCTGTCCTTATTTCGTTAAACATGGAGTACAGGTTCAAAAGAAAGAGGCATGTTTTACCTTAAACAAATAAGAATCAGGAAGAAAAATAATAGGGCTCCTATTTTGGTCTTGTCAGATTTAGCAAGCAAAAATGCTTATCACCAAATCATAGGGTTAAATGTTTTAATACAGCACAGGGAACTATACTCAATATTTTAAAATAATCTATAAGGGAAAAGAATCTGAGAAAAAATATATATACATATGAATTGCCATGCTGTACACCTGAAACTAACATGATATTGTACATCAACTATCAGTTCAGTTCAGTTGCTTAGTTATGTCTGATTTTTTGCGACCCCATGGACCACAGCACGCCAGGCCTCCCTCCCTGTCCATCCGGGTAAACTCCCGGAGTTTACCCAAACTCATGTCCATTGAGTCGACTATACTCCAATAAAAAATACTAATAATCAAGGAAACAACATTCTCACTCATTTCAACAGGAGAAAGAAAACTACCTCCTGTACTTAGAATCCATAGTAAACATAGGAAGTTTATTTATATCTTTTATCCATAAATTTCTTCAAGAAGAAAGAACAGTCCTGGGAAACTGAAGTGACAGTGGCAATTATTTTATTTTAATAATGTCTCCCACTTTTCTAGTGGCATGTTATTTAGCTTCTGCTTTTTAATGTGGGATAACAATGATTTTTTGAAGTTGTGATAACTATCTCAAAAGCAAGAACTGAAGGTGTTAAAATTCTGACTTTTCTCCTATGGTAGGTTATAATTCAATTTAGGCACTGGTAGAGTTAGTGCTGTTAGCAATCTTGCATAAATATTAGAATAGCTACATGGAATGTTTGTTTAATGAACTCATCATAGGCTGGAAAGTACTTTGGAAAAGGAGATTAGAACATATTTTCTTTAAAATATTGAAGACGAGAGAAGAAATAAACTGTATAAATGTTAAGAGGAATATAGCATGTGTTGTTAGACTATAAAGTAGAGGTTCTCAAATTGGATATCAAAGCCCAGTCAAGAATGAGAGTTAAGGAATGAGATGGGAATGATTTAGGCTACAAGATTTGCATCAAAGCCACAGCACATCCCTATTTGATCAATATTGCAGCCTTTAAAAAACTTAGGGTTTACCAATGAGGATGTGCAGATGAATGTATCTGTCAGCTATGTCTAAGCCGAAAAACAAATTGAGATATATAAGAATATGGACAAGCACTGAAACCAAACTCAGGAGAAGTGGGCTTGAGTCCAGATTCTGCTACTAAACAGCTGGACAACCGTATAAGCACTTAGTCTCTCTGGCATTATAATTACATAGGAGATTGACATACTTGATCCAACTCTAAAAGTACTGTTAATTTAGTCAAAATATATGAGTTTAACACTATCGCATGCTTGTCATTGAATAAAAGCTGCATACACAAAAGGGCATGTTTTGATAAGCAAGATATAAAATAGGATCCTTTTGGAATGTACAGTCTGTTAGCAAATGAAAATTAAATAATGACACAAATAGTTAATCAAAATAATGGCAAGGATACAAAAGAGAAAAGGTATACCTTGCCATATAATAGGTCAAAGAAAGAGCCTGTGCAGCTGAGATCTAAAGGATGAATAAGAAAAGAGATCATCCAGGTGAGCGTAGTAGGTGTGGAAACCCCGAGCCCAGGAAGAAACAGACCTGCTAAAAGAACTGAAGAATGCCAGAAGGGTTGGACTTTGAAGAAAAAGGCAGACAGTGGAACAAGAAGGGTAAGCAGGGGAACCATTGTCTAAGATCTGGTGACCATGTTCATGATTTGGAGACTTATTCTAAAAGCAGTGGGGGCACCATTACAGAATTATAAAAGAAGGAGGTTTATACTTTGCATGATTGTTTTTTATGGAGTATGTTTTTATGGGGAATGGATTAGAGGGAGGTGAATGAAATCAATTAGAAGGCCAGGCATCCATGATGGTGGTGGAAGGGATGCAGATGGACAAAATAACTTCAAAGATATTTAAGTATTACTACAATCAGTAGGATTTGGTGGTTGATTCAATGAGGAAAGTGAGGGAGAAGGGGGTCTCCCTCCAGGATCACTTACTAGTACTGGCTTTATTGGATGCTGTTGCTATTGCCTGAGATAAGAAATGCAAGGGCTTCCCTGGTGGCTCAGATGTTAAAGAATCTGCATGCAATTCAGGAGATCTGGGTTTGATCCCTGGGTCGGGAAGATCCCCTGGAGAAGGAAATGGCAACCCACTCCAGTATTCTTGCCTGGAGATACAAGAAAAGGGAGAAGAGGAAACTCCCTAGTTCAGTTGTGGATATGGTGGATTCGATGAGTCTGGGGGACACCTGAGTGCAGACATTGAGTGAGCTGTTGGATATATGGGTTCCTTGAATTTATGCATTGCATCCTATCACTTTCCCCAAGTTCGCTAAATTCAAGAGTGATTCTCAGGCCCTCTCTTACTAGACTTATAGGCATATTTGACACAGTTTATCAATTCCTTCCTCTTAACTCACTTCCTTCACTTGGCTTCCAGGTCTCTGTCTTGGTTTTCCTCCAACTTGCAAACTTATTACTATTATTTATTACTTCTCACCAATGAAGTCCTCCAGGGATCTGTCTTTGGGTATCTTCTCTTTTCTATCTATAGTCACTGCTTGGCTTTAACTAGTACCACCTCATAACTCAACTTTATGCTAAAAATTGCACATTTACATCTCTAGGTTGGACCTCTCTCTTAATCTCCAGGTCATACATCCCTCTCCTTATACTCCACCTCCATTTGGTTAACTAGTAGGCATGTATGTTGCTCAGTTGTGTCTGATTCTTTTGCAATCCTGTGTACTACAGTATTTTTGCCTGGAAAATCCCATGGACAGAGGAGCCTGGCAGGCTATAGTCCAGGGATACACAGAGTTGGATACGACAGCATGCACACACACACACACACAGAAAGACGTGACTGGCTAAGCTAAAATGTGGCAAAAAAAAAAAAAACAACAACAAAAAAACAAAAAAAAACAAGTCCTCAAACAGCTGTCAAATTTAGTAGGAGCCAGTAGAACATTATAGCAGGAAAACAATATCACCGTATAAAGGTAAGAAAAGGGAATGCTGACATTGTGATGCAACTGAGCTGTGAGTAGAATGGCAATTATGGAACTGGATCCAGTTCTGAAGCCCACGACAGAGAAAAGTATAGAAAACACACTTGGGATGTTAGAAGTGGGGGCACAGAGATGTTGAAACACTTAAGACACAGAGAGGTTTAAACATTTGAGACAGCATTTTTTTGTTGTTCACAGGCTATGGGGACTCACATGATTTGTGCCAGAAAAGCAAAATTTGAAGGGAGATTAGGTAACAGACTTCAAATAATGTCAAAATGTACTTTTCCTACTCAGAAAGTAATTTAGACAGTAACTGGAACTTGTGTTAGGCAGTTGAAAGATGGTTTCGAGTATAACAACAGTGGGGGAATGCCACCCACTCTTGATTTTTAAAAGAGTATGCAGTTAACCTTAAGATTGCTCCTGAGAGAGAGAGAGAAAGAGCTTTTCCTGAAGATAGTGGGGAAGAATGAATGACCTCTCAAAGGCCACAATCTTAGAATCTATGGTTTTAAGTGCAAACTATTATAGTTTCCTCCGTTTGAAATCTTTCTTTGAGGGTTAAGTTATATTTGGTTTCAAAATGATTCAGCGAAATTTTGGAAAATATTAAGAATACAGGGAGAAGCCTAACTTTTGTGGACTGTGGGGTGCCTACTCTCTCCTGAATGTGTTTAAAGAATCCTAATTTCTCCTTAATAATAGCTTGAGAAGAAATACATTATGGTATATTCTATAATGATTTCCAGCAAAGGTCCTTTTTGGGAAGGAGTTAAATAATAAAAGAAGGCTATGGTAATTTTACTGTAATAAACCCTTTATTTCTATAAAAATGCAGAATATGAGTAACTGAAAAATCCCCAATGATCAGAATACTTTATTCAACCACTGATGTTATTCTCCTTCTTCTCCTACACACCCTACCCCCAACACACAGAAACTTCCAGGAATGCTGCCAACAAGCATTAGAAATGATAGATGTGGGCTTTTCTTCCTTTGCCAGTGCAGACCCCAAAGCTCAGCCCTAACCGGAGATGGTAACCAAGCCATAAAACTGCCAAAAGGTTAAGAGAGGAAGAACAAAGGGAACTTCATCATCACAAAAATGGATAATTAACATCTAAATACTCCGGTTTTCACAATCGATCACTGTCTTGGATATTAACAAGGACACCACTGTTATATCCTCCCTGTGAACCAGGGAACTTTGTTGAAGAACCTGGCCTGGAACCAAAGACTCCCCCTGCCTACATCTGAAGACTTCATCCTCATCAGTGTAAGCAGCACTGGGGACTCCTCAGTCAGGCTCTACTGTTGCCACTTTCCTTTCTATCTCATTATATTTCAAGCATCCTTACCTCACTGATATATAAAAATAAGATTTAATTAATTAAGTAGTATTCCTGCCAAGAGCTGGAGGGTCTCTGTAGTTGCTCAGGGCTTTGAAATCTCTTGGGAAGGGTCAAAATTCATTTCTTATCCTGTTATCATAATTGATTAGGGGACCTCCTATTTTCTGGTATAAAATCATATTCCTAGGGTTTTAGACTTTCAGAGAGTTTTTTTTTTTTTTTTTAAGGTTTAGAGGTTTTAATTCTAAAACCAAGGATGGTATAGCCTTGTTCTAAGTGTTTTCAATAAAACAGTCATCTGTTAATGAAACAGAGAAAGACTTGGCTGAAACTGATGAGCCTTATCCAAAAGGTTCAGCTGAGGTAGAATTAACAGTTGGAAGCCCAGCCAAAACTGGAAAGGCTCTGGGTGGCAATCCTCTTTGTGTTTCTGAGAAGGATGAGGACCCAAAAGAGGAGTAAGAATGTGAGAACTAATTGACAGGTTCCTTCCCTCCTTCTCTCATGATCACTGCAGACAAACCAAGGTCATTTTCATAATAAATGATTTTTTTTCTCAGAATTTAAATCAAACAAATAAACAATATTCCAAGATTATATTTAAGTTCCAATTAACCACATCTCTTTATCAAATTGCCTAGATACTTAAAAGATAACTGAACTAGCCTTGGGTTGCTTTATTGAATGCTAGAGAGGCAAGTGAAGTGCAAATCATAAATGTAGAAATAATGCTATATGTATTTGATATTTAAGTACAGCCTTCAAAACTTTAGATGATCAATAAATCACTGCTTGAAATACACTGTTCTGGTTAATAACATAAGCTTTGGCATTACAGAGATGTATCTTCAAATACCCACTCTGCCACTTACTAGCTTTGGAACTTTGGACAAACTCTCCTGTTGTTTGGTTTTCTCATCTACAGAATGGGAATCACAACAAAACTCATGTAAAAAGTACAACCATGGCACTAATTATAAGCCTCTTTGTATTAATTTCGGTTCATTCGGAAGTAGACTATAAAACGAGGATTTGATTGTGTGTGTATGTTCATTACTCAGTCATGTCTGACTCTTTGCAACCCCATGGGGTATAGCCCCCTGGGCTCCTCTGTCCATGGGACTTCCCAGGCAAGAATACTATAGTGGGTTGCCATACAAATAGTTTAATTGGTGGTTTTCCCTGGTGGCTCAGTGGTAAAGAATCTGCCTGCCAAGCAGGAGACGCATGTTTGATCCTTGGGTTGGGAAGATCCCCTGGAGAAGCAAATGGCAACCTACTCCAGTATTCTTGCCTGGGAAATTCCATGGACAGAGGAGCCTCGTGGGCTACCGTCCATGGGGTCGCAAAAGAGCCAGACACGACTTGGCAACTAAACAACAATAACACAACTTTAATCAGCAGATGACACCAGGAAGCTGTGGTGGAAGAATAAGGAGATGAATAGTAATGGGAAGGAAGTCTCTACAGGGCATGCTAATAAAACATGTCATCACTGAAGACCTCTGGTGTTCAGCCTTGGAGTTGTCCTACCCAAGGAATGAAGAGGGTGTGCTATTTATCCATCAACTCCTCTCCATCAGTGGTTGAGTACTGTTCTAGCACATCCTCTACAAGTGAGTGAGCTTCTCCTATAGCAAGAGAAAGTGCCTGGGCAGAGTGATAGGTACTTGCCTTCAGAAGCCTGAGGGTTTACCAGAAGGACAAGTGCTGAGGGGACATGGGTAGGCCATTAAGGGCCAAATTTGACCCACCTGCCCTTATCTGGTTTCTGTAAATAACCTGTTAATAGAACATAGCCATGCCTGTTGATTTACATATTATCTACGGTTTGGCTACTTTTAGTATACAGTGACAAAGTTGATCCCAAGACCCACAAAGCTGAAAATACTTACTATCTGACTCTCTACAAAGAGAGTGCATCGATCCCTTATCTAGTTGGTAGCACAACTGAGATTAGAATTTAGGCTTCTTGACCTCTAATACAGCACTTGCCTAATTACACTTGAGAATGGCTCTCTCCAAAATTAATTACAGGAAGAGATGGTTTTACCAGTGTTTAATCAACCAGAAACCTCTATTAACTGGCACTTCTATGAGTCTATTTATACAATGGTCATTCATTCCCAGTTATTACCCTGGGAAATCTGAAGAACTCCAATATCCTGATTTGGAGTCTTGACATAAAGCATGTTCTATATGCAATTTCTTTCAGAAATGCTAAATCGGGTATAGTGGAATGTGAATGTTCCCAGACCCAGCAGCTTGTGGGTAAGAAAGGATTCACACTGACATTTACAACTAGATCTGTCAGCTCTTTGCCTCCATCTGCCAAGCAGGCCTTCAGGCCCATGCAAAGTCCTGCCTGCCTACCTAATCATTTATAAGAGTCTTGAGGGGAGCTGCGTATAAGCATGGCTGTTCCACCCACAGGTAGGTCTAAGCTGCTCTGCTAGGCAAATACTGCTAAGGCTTAGCATACTGTACACCTCCTTGGACTTCCAAGCTCCACAGTTCTGGGTGGGGGTGGTGCTGGAACAACTGGAGTTCCCTTTGGCGTCCACAGCACTGGCTCTCATTCAAGTTCCATGCTGCATTGCAGGCAGGAAGCAGCGATGAACTCCTTCCTCACTGATCATAAACCTATGGCAATAGTTCTTCAAGTGCAGTCTCAAGACCAGCAGCATCAGTGCATTGTGGAGACTTTTTAGAGATGCAAATTCTCAAGCATTACCCGACATCTACTGAATCAGGACCTCCAGATTGAAGCCCCACAGTCTGTGCTTTAGTAAGAAATGGGTGATTCTAATGTACGGTATAGTTTGAGAGTCACTGATGTAGGACTCTGCACATACACCAATGCTTTTATCTCCGCTTTCTTCCCTTTTTCTCAGTATAGTGGTTTGGGTGTTAAGATGGCTACAATAAAGCCATCCCTTCCCTGTATGCACATCCATTGGCAGTGATATCACAGCTCTCCCCTCAAAAGATGAAGTCTATTTCTCCACCCCTTGAGCCTGGGCTGGACTGAAAACTTGCCTTGATGAACAGAATGTGGCAGAAGTGATGTTGTATGAATGACAGAGTCTAGGTGTAAAGACATCTTGTAGCTTTTACTTTCATCCTCTCGAAACACTGTCCTGAGAATGCCATATAATGAACCCAGTCCAGCCTATGGGAGGATGATAGGTGTTGTGAAGAACCAAGGTTCTCCAGCCAACAGCCAGTTGTCAGATATCTGAGGGACTCCATCTAGCTTCTGTTGAGTTTCCAAATAACTGCATGTACAAGAATGGCCCCTAGCAAGACCTTTAGAACACCTAATAAATGAACCACAGCCCAACTGCAGACCCACAAAATCACAAGCAAGTAAATAACCCTTATTTAAAGCCATTACATTTAGAGTGTTTTAATGCAGAGATAGAAAACTGAAGTAAAGAATACACCTGCCAAGCAGGAGACATGGGTTTGACCCCTGGGTTAGGAAGATCTCCTGGAGAAGGGAATGGCAACCCACTCCAGTATTCTGGCCGGGGAAATCCCATGGACAGAGGAGCCTGGCAGGCTACAGTCTATGGGGTTGAAAAGAGGTGGACACAACATAGTGACTAAATAAGAAAAATGATATACTTAGATATCTAAGCAACAACTGCAAAAAGTTTTTTTCCAGTGTGCCTCTTTGTCTTGCAACCTGAAACAATTTATATAGCTCAGGCAGGACCACCTCATCATGTTACATAGATTAAATCAAAAAGGAGCTTGGTTTAGTGTTTTTAAAAAGGTCCCTGGGCCTCCATTTCCACACATATAGAAGAAATACATTCAACTAGGTACTTCCAGTGATTATTCTAGGCTCAGAGTTCTATGATTCTAAGAAATTCAAATATAGTAAACTGATTTCTTCTACTCCTTAATTACAGAAGACAGAAAAACATTTCTCGCTTTTACTCCTCATACACCTTAAGACTGAGTTAATAACATTAACTATGGGCTAACTGCCTTCCTATCTAGAATTTCCATTAGGTTCTTGGACAGAGAGATAGTACAGGCACAGCAAAAAAAACACACACACACAAAAAAAGAAACACACAGGATTTGGAGCCTGACACACTTGGATTATAACCCTGGCTCTGTTTCTTTCCAGCTGTGTGGCCTTCATCTATTTCCCTTCCGAGCCTTGTGATCCTTACCTTAAAAATACTGTGTATAACCATACATACCTGGCGATTATTTTGATGAGAAAGGCATATATACAAAAGCAGCTAGAATAATAGTAGGAGCGCAATGGAAAAAAATTTATAATGATGAATGATAAATCATATTATATTACAATATAGTACATGAAATAATAATCAGATAACAGAACTGTATTACAAATTATATTTCCCTTTATATACTGTACTTATTTCAGATTATATTCCTGACTTCCAGAAATTTAAACAATTCTTAATTCTGATGTTTAAACTACCACATTAAGGAAAAAGGAATGTTTGATTTTATAAGCAGCTTTTGGCAGAAAAGAGCTGTCTGCAGGAGTCTCCTCGTGTCTTCTCACTAACTTTAAACCAGGCACCTCCAAGCTCTAATCATCACTGGCCTGAGCACATCTTTCACATCTTTTGATCATACAATACCTTGCCTAACTTGTTGGTTCCTTCCATAGATCAAAGAAGTAGAAATGAAGAATAAGTAATTAACAGATGACCAGGTCTCTTCTCTAGCTTTGCCTTCAGTAACCTCATGAAAAAAAAAAAAAAAACCGTGCGAACAAACTGTGTGAACAAGAAAATATCTAAACAAAGACCACAAGACGTTGCCAAGCCTGCACGTAGTGAAGGATGGCAAGGACTCTGACACCCCATTCCAATGATTAACTGAGATTATTTCCCCTCTTCCCTTAAAACTGTCATGACCCAGCAGAAATGTCAGAATTGCTTTTTGGGGACATGAGTTCTCTGTCTCCCCAGATTGCTGGCTTTCTGATTAATAGCAAGTGAGCTTTCCTGGTGGCTTAGATGGTAAAGAGTCTGCCTGCAATGCAGGAAACCTGGGTTTGATCCCTGGGTTGGGAAGATCCTCTGGAGGAGGGCATGGCAACCCACTCCAGTATTCTTGCCTGGAGAATTCCATGGACAGAGCAGCCTGGTGGGCTACAGTCTATGGGGCTGCAAAGAGTTGGACACGACTGAACAATTAACATTTTCACTTTCTGTGGAGCCCTATACCAAGGCCACAGATATGGAGCCCCACACCAAGGTCATCTCCAGAACTGACTGAGCCCCATAGCAATCACTGCCATGAGACCCCTCGCCCCTCTAAACTGGCCAGCTCCCTGACCCCATATTAGGTAAAAATACCCACCCTAATCAATCACCTAATGCCACCCTTCCAGCAGGAATTTTCTTTGTCTTGAGCCTATAAAAATTGGCTACTAATGCACAAAAGGGGTCAGCATCCCTTGGTCTGTCAGGAGGTCGACCCGCAGTGCTTGCAGTACCCTCATTACCTCTGTTTTTTGTTCTATCTTTGACTGGAACACTCTCCCCTCGATGTGTACCTCACTCACTTCCTCACTTCCATCAGCTTTCTTAAGTATTTGCTTAATAGAAAAGATTCATTGACCCAACTTCAGGAATTCATGCCTTCATTCCTGCTCACACCCTCTTATCCTGCTTTCCTGTTCTCCATAACTGTGCTTCTCAAAATTCAGCATGCAAATGAATTACCTAGGGATCTCTTTAAAATGTAGATTCTGATGCACTGGGTCTGGAGTGGGGCCTGGCATTCTGCATCTTTAACAAGTGCACATTTGATATCAATCTGTGGACTAAACTCTGTAACTCTGAACAATATTGAGACAGTATCTGTTTTCTTTATTTGCTCATCCTGTTTCTCTTCCAATCAGAGTACAGCTGAACTTTGATTAACACTGAGGTTAGGGCTGACTTACTACACAGTTGAATATCCAGTCTGCTCTGTGCATTTATGTTTCTGCCATTTAGGCCACTCCTTCACATGCACAGATTCAACTCACCATGGATCATGAAGTACTGGAATATTTATTATTGAAAAAATTCTCCACATAAGTGCACCTGCATAGTTCAAACTCATGTTGTTCAAAGGTTAACTAGAAGGGTTTCATGAGGGGAGGGAACTTAACTTACTCTATGCTGCATTCTCAGCACCTAGTATACTGTTCAATACATAGAAGTTACTCAATAGATATTAAGTAGATGAATTAAATATGTTTCTGGAAACTGAAACTGGAACTTTGAATATATTCTCCAACAGAACTGTTATAGTCACATCTAAGAACTTTACAGGTTAAATAGATTTCTGTGCCTTGCCTTTCAAAACTTCCAACCATGTGAAAATAGCTTAAACAGGAGCATAAACCCATAATTATATCGGAGTTCAATAGAAACAAATTATTGGAACCAAATGTCTTTCGAGTTAGAGAATCTGAGACTGAATATCAGGAGAAAGCTAGAGAACAAATACCAATAAACGATTATATAGGGACAAACTATGCATGTGTGCCGAGGGAACCAAAAATTACAAGTCATAAGAAGAAATAAACCTGATATAATTCATTGAAGATAAACACTGATAGAGCAATTTTAGTGTCCCAGATTGACCAACAAAAAGGAAGAAGAAAGAATTCTCACACATCTTTTTAAAGTATCTGATATCAAATTTAACTCTGATGTCTTCTTAGAAACCCCAGGGGTACACAAGACACACCGTTCCCAGATTGTAGAGTATCTTTAACCTCAGCGCTGTTTATGCCTTCTACTGAATTATCATTGTGCTACCTTGGGTGATCTTTCCATTGTGGTATGTTTCTAATTGATATGAAATAAAAATCAACTTTACTTGAAGAACCATAGTTAAATACTGCAAATATCTGATCTTTGAAAAGTAGAAAAGGAAAAAAAAAGAAGCAAAAAATAAGAACAGAAAAAAAGAAATGTTTTTTAGTTCTATCTAATTATAGAATTGGTATAGCAGAAAAATTTTTTGGCTCCTTGCCCATGGGACTCAAAGCCAGCCTTAACATTGCCATGAGATTTTATGCATACCTTCTACTAAGAAATGAATAGAAAGTGAAAAAGAATAGACTGAAAATATGCAGTAAAAACAAAAGTTAAAACTATAGCTAAATGAAAAAAACATTTCTCCCCCAAGTCTACTTGTGGTAGTCATGGTCCATTTTCCTTTTTCTTGAACTAAAAATGGAAGAGCTCTTAAGACTGTCTTCAGATGGAACAGAGGGAAGTGCTAGGGGGACTGTGTGTATTTCTGTGGTTTGGGGAATTTTTATATTTTTGGTAACACTGCATGGCTTGCAGGACCTTAGTTCCCTGACCAGGGATTGAACCTGTGCCCTCTGCAGTGGAAGCACAGGGTCTTAACCACTGGACTGCCAGGGAAGTCCCTGTGTGGGCATATTTGAATAAGATTATCTAAAGGATATAGGAGATGGGGTCCTTATATATTTAGTCTTGGAGGCTGTACCCTGATTCCCTCTTCAGGAACAACACACCCATTAGTCCGACTAGAAGCACTGATAGCATTCCTTACTGAGAATTGCCTTTGGCCCCAGAAGACTCTTCTAAGATTTCCCTTTTCCTTCCAGTGGGCAGCCCCTGGGCAAAGGCTGGCTGGTTCAGGAATACAAAGGCCAAGCTCTATTCTTGCCGTTCAGGAGGGCTCTGGACAACCCACTCAGCCCTAAGGCTCCTGTGGAGTGGGCTGAGGCCTCTCTTGCAGTCAAATCACCCTGCAGCCCCTCCCTCAGCCCCTTCTGCTATCTCTGCTATGGGTCTTTCTTCACTGTAGGTACATTTCTGGAGAGCACACCCCTATATACTTTGGTGACTCCATATGCTCAATCAAGCTCTTTCTAAAGAACCTAAGCTCTAAGACATTTTGCATTGTAAATAACCCAAGTTTATTCCTATTTTCAGCATTGCAACCCATTTTCCCTTTAACCCAGGGAGCATCTCATTGTTGTGCTTTCGAGCAAATGTCCAGAGCCACAGAGGGTGCGATCCAGCATACTTACGTGCTCCAATTGCTGTCAGTCCAGGGACTGGGCCAGGCCACTTTGCCCTCAGCTCTTGAAGTAAGTGGGTTACCGCCTTCCACTCCGAGCTCAGGTCTTCTAACTTCCTCTTTAATAGAAAAGCATGCATGTTATTTATTCGATTAACATCTTGCAGTAACTTAATTCACTGAGTTATTAATTTATTTTGTGAATATATTATTGTATTTCTATCGTATTTTACTTCTAAATTAACTTTTCTGGGTGGAATTCCTTTCAAAGGTATTTTAATTAAATACTTCAACCAACCTCACTACAAATTTTTATTGATTGTTTGCTGCATACAGGCTCTTGCTCCAGGCACAATTTCATTGAAAGGACAAACATAGAGTGCAAACATTATTGAAAGCAAAACAAATAAACAAAAAATGTCATCTCAGCAATTGGCTTGACTGTTTTAAATAGTATCTAGTGTGGCTGCATACCAGAATTTTCTAGAGGACGTTAAAATTATCTTACTACCCTGGCTCACTCCAGATCAATCCTATTAGCAACACTTGGAAGGAGGGGCTGAGGTACACTTGGGGATAAGCCTCTGAGTCCACTTCAAGGAAGGACTCTTGTCCCAAATGGTGAAGAAGATGTCAGTAGACATCCTTCAGGTGTCAGGTGTCAGTTCCTTCTGGGACTGTCTCTGCTATGGTGATCTGCCTTGCCTAAGGACTTGCCCTTCCCAGGGTGGCCCTTAATCAAAGACTGATCAAGGTGAGAGTATAAAGGCTCAGCCAATTTGGTTCAAAGCAGGACCATTTTGAGGGTCATTTTAGCTGCAGTAGGGTCAGCCAAGCCTGTATATGGTCAGTGATGTGTATATGTTAACAAGTGGCTCTCTGGGGAAAACAAAGAAACAAATTGATTTTAGTGTTTGCTAATTTCTGTGGTGTAGGTTGTCCAACTATAGCCAATTTTAGTTACCAAAAGAACATCAAGTAGCTCACAAAGTGCCTGGAAATTTGCTAATAGGACCTCAGGAGCAGATCCAAGCCACTTCCAGTGTAACGCTGGATAATCATAAGATAACTTACTGCCAATAGAATGTGAGGAGAGGTAATATCTGTTAGTTCTGGGCTGATCCTTATAAAAATTGAGTGAGGTTTCTCCATCCATTCTTTCCCTTTCCACTAGCTGGAAGCAGAGGACTCAAAGGTCCTAGGTCAAACTTTCTCAATGGAGTGGGGGGATAATTTATCATAATACTTTGGAGCAGTGGTTCTCATATGTTTGGGCCATCAGAATCACCTGGAAGACTTGGTAAACCACTGACTGCTGGCTTTCATGGAGAAGGCAATGGCACCCCACTCCAGTACTCTTGCCTGGAGAATCCCATGGATGGAGGAGCCTGGTAGGCTGCAGTCCATTGGGTCGCTAAGAGTCAGACATGACTGAACAACTTCACTCTCACTTTTCCTTTCATGCATTGGAGAAGGAAATGTCAACCCACTCCAGTGTTCTTGCCTGGAGAATTCCAGGGACAGGGGAGCCTGGTGGGCTGCCATCTATGGGGTCACACAGAGTCGGACTTGACTGAAGCAACTTAGCAGCAGCAGCTGGCTTTCAACCTCAGCGTTCTAGATTCAACAGATCTTGGGTAGGACCCAAGAACTGACACTTCTAACAATTTTCCAGTTGATGCTGATGTTGATTGTCAAGGACCAGAGCCTAAGGCATCCATTATAAGCAATGAATTACCTAGCCATCCTCAATGGAATAGATATGTATCATCCTTGATAAAAATAAGAAAATAGGTCTTAAATTATTTTCTATAGGACTTAATTTTTTTGAAAAACCCCACTTAAGCAAAGCTGCAAAGGGAATAAATACTAAAATAAATAGTAAAAAGTTATCACTTCCTATTTTAACTATCATCTGTGCTCTTAAGGTTATTTATTCTATTATGTCTGACCTCATGTCAAGTCAGGGCTTTTAATTTCTTCTCCTAGAGTACATGCTGTTAAACATTTACTATCACATCAATGAGTATTATTTCTTTTTATTTATTAAAACATAAGCCTTGAATCCAAAAGTGAACAACAACAACAAAATGCCTCTGATCAGTGAGGAAAAACTACCATAGTAAGTCATGACACGTGGAAGATATTTTTCTGTTCTGACATCAGAGCTAAACATTGAGAATTAAATATCATCCAAGGCTGGTGAATTTATATATATATATATATATATATATATATATATATATGTATGTATGTATGTATTTGGTCTTTTGATTCCCCTGCTAAATTACAGTGAGTTCCCAGGGAAAGAATAATAAGAGGAACTAGAAGTTGTTGATAACAACAGCAACAACAAATAGCAATAGATATTAGGGAAGAGACAATAAATGTAAAAGTAGCTATCTGAAAACATCATGATCTTGGGTCACTTACTGAAGGGAGAAGGGTGCAGCAAATGGTCTTATACATTATATAACCTATAGGAAGTCACCTGTATATGCTGAGAGACAAAGAGGGCGAGAGGAAGAGAGAGAGATTAGAGATTGACTTACATACTGCTGAGATCTGCCCACTCTTACACTCAGCAAGCATATGGCCCCATAGTGAGTAGGCGAGGAGAGATGGGAATTTGCTGTTTCTACAGTTGGCTTAGGTTTCACTTTCTTCTCATGGTGTAAGCATCTCACTGCACTGAGTTAGATTTTAAATATTTAAAGTATTTATCTAACAGCCTGCCTCTGAAATAAAATTAACTATTTCATCTGGGTCTCAACTGAAGACGCAGTGATCAGTACTGAACTTCATATTCCATGTGCACAATGAAATTGAGCAGGACCCTGTGGGGATCCTGGGCACAAAAACCTTTCTCTGCCCCTTATTTCTTGTTGGTAGGAAATACGCTTCATTCAGCCTCCATGACTTTCCCTGTGTTCCAAAGCTCAGGTTCAAATAGTTGCTAATCAGGGAAGGGATGGGATGCAAAGACAAGGGAGAAACGGTCAAGAAACAGCAGAGCAGCCTTGATGCAGGTTCTTGGTTCCACTTCAAGGGATACACAGAACAATATCTTTGAGCTCTTCTGCGGAACTAAAACTTCGAACAAATGGAAGATGTTAACTACTTGATGTAGCATTCTTCATTCCAGAGACAAGGTTTGATAACCTCAAGATCCACAGAAGCTCATCAGGAGACCCCTGAGGCCAGATTAAAGAAATGCAGGCCTTGCACACACCCTTATCCTTATCAGCAATTCAGCCCTTGAACCATTTCTATAAAACTCCTCACCCAATTCCCCCACATAGGGACACGCAGTTTTGCCTGGCAAAGCAATAAAGCTAATCTCTTTTACTTCACCCAAAACTCTGTCTCTGAGATTCAGTTTGGCACCCATGCTGAGAAGCTTTTTCAGCATCAGTAACTGTACAATGAAACAGAACAATAATTGATGCTTTAATGATGACCCTGAAAATTAAGAAAGTTTTAAATTACACTATGTTTTAGTATCTGAAGTCCTGGATTTCAGCCCTAACTCATTACACTGGTTTTGTGATTACTAGCAAAATCAGTACTCTTGCCTGGAAAATCCCATGGATGGAGGAGCCTGGTAGGCTGCAGTCTACGGGATCGCGAAGAGTCAGACACGACTGAGCGACTTCACTTTCACTTTTCACTTTCATGCATTGGAGAAGGAAATGGCAACCCACTCCAGTGTTCTTGCCTGGAGAATCCCAGAGACGGGGGAGCCTGGTGGGCTGCCGTCTACGGGGGTCCCACAGAGTCGGACACGACTGAAGCGACTTAGCAGCAGCAGTAGCAAAATCAGGTAGGTCAGTCAAATTCATCATCCTTGAAACATGTATATAATATTACTACCTAACTCATAGCTTTGTTGGATTAACTAAATGAGATCTTTTATATGAAAAGAACTCTGTGAACTGTAAAGCACTATAAAATTGTTGGTTAGTTATTATGCACTGCTTAATGAAGCAAAACAGAAGATAGTCAATAAAAGTTTTCATTAAGATAGTTAAAATGAAAATATTTCAGTGCTTAAAAGATTTGGTTTAGGTTATCCTGAAAATAACATGTTTATATATTCAATTCTCTTTTATTAATACATAAAACTCTGAATGGTCTATTCATTTATTAGAATGTTATTTTGCCCATTGTTTTTTCCAGATGGGTAAATAAGGTTTATATGATTTCAGATGTAGAAATTTAAAAAATTAAGTAGTAGCCCCCAGTGTACCACAAACATCTGATACCACAAAGAAGCTCAGAAGTGCATGTTAACCAATCGTTCATAAATATTAGCAAATGACATCACATAAAATGGCTGTAGATTTTGATTCAGCTGGTCACAAAAACACTCTTGCAACTTTTCAAGTACCTGTTGTACTTAGAGTTGAAATTGGCTATTTATATATTATGGATAAATATATATTATTTATATATAAATGTATATTATTTATTATATTTATACTATTGGTATAAATATATTATTAAGTTAATTAATTATTACATTTATTATTATAAATATAATAAATACTATATTATATATAAATTTACATGTTTATATATAATAAATTATATATATATATATATATATATATTCTTTTTCATTTGGTTTTGCTTTCCTTTTTTGTTCCCTGGCCTGTGCCCTTATTTTTTATTCTCTCATCTTTTCTATTCGGCTGTAAAGTTCCTTCAGATAGCAAAAAATGTTTGGCTGCAGCAACTAATGCAGCATTCTTCACATAATAGACTTTAAGCCGCACCCATAAAAAAATGTAAAAGGTAATGATTTGCTACTGATGTTAATCTTTAACCACATTTAAAGGAATCAAATGCATGTCTAAATTCCTGCATCTTTAAATATAAAATCAGTGGGATACTAGTTATGAAGTCCTACTCTTGATTAGGTGTCCAGAGTTTTCAGACTTTGAATATGCTAAGCAACACTGCAGATCCCAGGATTTCCTCACAAGAGCTCAAAACTCAACAGTCATAATAGATTCATGTTTTACCAAAAAGGAGAAACTCTGAGATCATTTTTTTTTTTAAAGGGAAAAATGAAATTCATTCTAGGGGGCATTTGTACCTGAGCATTAGTCTCTATTGTGTGTGTGTGTGTGTGTATAATTTCCATGGAGTTAATCATTAAATGTTAAGACAATTATATCAAACTGAAATTTCTTCTTTATGAAGAGTGAAAATTAATTACAAAAAATTATTTCTGAATATAGGTTTCCTTTTTAAATGTAAAATGGAATTTAACTCTGAACTACTTATGTTTGGGATATTCAAAATTTTTAAATCTTTTATTTTTCTCTTGTGTTAATGTTTGGCATGATATTAATATCTGTTATATAAATAAATGAATCATCCTATGACTTTATATACATAGACATACATGTGAATATTGTAACTGAAACATCTATGTCTCCATGTCTGTGTCTATAAATGCAATTAATACAACTGAGGACGAGAGGTGAAATTCAGATCTCTAAAATGCTTGTCCAGTTCCAGCATGAACTACTGAGTAAGACTAAATTGAGACTCTTCCCCAAAATATTTTCTCACAAAAGAGTCAGTTCATATTAGCTTATAATGTCTTTTGTGTTTCAATTGTTTTATTTTGAACAACAAAGTTCAACAGTACCCTGAAATACTCTCAAGAGATATGAATTTGGGATGCATATAGAAGTTATCTGCCAGAATTGGTTAATAAAACAAAAAGGAAGTGAAGAAAATTGATAAACTATTAAAAATTATTCCTAGGGTATACCTTCACATTTACCAGTGGTAAAAGTCATTGTAAACAAATGTTTTAAAGATAGTTTTAAAAAGCTAAACTATAAGTTATTCTGATGGGGTGATATATAATTCACATCTAAGAATAATGAAAAGATTATCTCTCCTAATATTTTGGGAAAGGGCACTGAAGTTAGGGATAAACATTCCAACGATAACATTGAGGAAGTGAAAACCAGGCCTTCTGGTAAATGGCAGTTAGCTAGGTATGATGGTCTCAAGTAAACATAAACAGCCACAGAAAATAAACTATACAGAGATATGGACATCCAAGGGCCATGTTTGGGGTTAAGACAGAGACAAGGCCACTATGCCACCACAAAAATGACAAATAGGAGGCACTGTTACTACTTCTTAACTCTGCCCTGCTTTAATCCTTTCACCTTCCAGATTAAAAACTGTTAGGTATGTTCTTAACTGTCTCTGGAGAGAAAGCTTTGACTGCACCATTTAATTAAAACACTGCCATATTGCAAATAACTTAGAAGGAAGACAGTAAGCTCTAGAATTCTGGAATACATGTGTGTGAGTGTATGTGTGTGCATGTGTGAATGAACTCTTTTCATAAAATACAAATGTGGCAAAAGCAATATTCTTAGTGTGTTATTTTATAAAATGTGAAATTTCAAATATTGGAAGTGCTAATCAATTAAGAATTTAAATATAACTAGGCATTTGACAATCTCATCCACATTCCTAAATGATTCTATCAATTGCTCAAAAGTTTATTATAAATTTTATCTTCTCATTGGGAAAACGGGGTTCTCCTTATATTCAAGCATAAGTGATTAGCACTGATTCAATCTCTCATGGTCAAGACTTTTTACTCAGTTGTAAAACTTATTTGCATTAAAAAATGAAATTCTGATACTCATCTATTAATAAATTATAAAATCTCTCTAATGTTGTTACTCCCTATAATTCTTCCCTGAACTGTTTCTATTACCATTGACATGGAAATTGTGTTTATCAAATGAGTCAATCAAAATGGATCTGTTCATCTGGGGGATACTCATATCTGTTATCTTGCTATTGATTCTGATGTTACCAAAAAAAAAAAAAAGTTACACCATGTAAATGAGATAGCCTGATAGATGATTTATAAAGAGCCAATTACTGTTATAGTATGTAATTGGGAAACATTTTCACCAACAAGACACCACTTGACCTTCTATATTGTATATAAATTTTCGGATGCACATCTATTGTGAGTGATATATTTTGAATTATCAGGCAAAAAAAAAAATAAACCCAAAGAGTTTTTCAAAATTTCAAATGTTGATGTTGGCAGTAGAACAAACTCAGGAGGGGGAAAAAAACAGCTTAATCTAGTTAATTAACAACAAAACAGCTGGGAAAATGAAACATCCCTGGTTGTGACTGACTATAATTGAAAATGACTAATGATGCTGTCATTCTGCAGCTTATATCAGAGGAAATGATGCCTGGAAGATGGTAATTGCCCTCTTGACCATTTGTTTATAGCAATTATTTTTGTGTTAAAGGTTGGGGTGGAAACTTTTGGCCAAATATAGAAAGTTCCTAACACCTCATTTTTTCTCTTAACATTAAAAAAAAAAAATTCAAAAGCAGTAATACAACATATTATTAGATTCATGTTAAGATTTTTCTGGATAATTTAAAAAGTTAGCAAAGCAAACCAGCTGGTGTGATCTTATCACTTCACCAAGTAACTAAGATATTTTAAATTTCATTAATGTTCTCAGTTCTAATAATGGAAGGTGATATAAGTATTTCAAAATATATACACACATTTAAAAAATTTTAACAGGAAGAGCGGTGTTCCAAAATTAAAGTTAAAGAAAGTGAAAATATAAGAGAATGCCATCCAAATGCTTAAGTTCTAAAGAACTAAGAAATTTTTAAGTCAAATAACAAATGGCTTTTCTTTTTTGTAGTAAATATTGTTGCTACTGAGGGCAGTTGTCTTTGTTGCTCTTTAACTGCTAAATTCGGGGCTACTGAGGAACCTACTCATTACTCTGTGAAAATGGAATATATTAAAATGATTCCACCAACAGCATTACCATAAAGTATTATTACCAAAAGTATAGCTTAAGCAAAATATTCAATAATTTATTGAACTTATCCAAGCAATCTTCAACAGCTTCTGAAGTTAAGATAAAGGAACAAGGTACAAATCAAATGAAATAAAAGTGTGTGTGTGTGTGTGTGTGTCTGTAGGGGAAAGAGAGACAGAAGAGATAGAAAGCAAAACAAAGATGCTTACTTCTTCAATTATCTTAAGATTTTCCCAGTAAATTTGCATCACAGATCTAGTGCTACATTTATGTCATTAGTAGAACTGTCTCCTAATATATGTTTGATCTTTAAGAGGAAGTTCTCAAAGAAAATAAGAAATTGATCAGTTATGGATGACAGAAAAATAAACTAAAATTTTACCATCTTTGAAAATTAAGGAAACCCTAGAGAAGTTGATGAAATGAAGGGTAAAAAAAAAAAAACAAAACCAAAAAACTGAACAGGGATGAGCCAAGCTCTTAAAGAGGACTCAGCTTGGGAGGTTAGCGTAGGAGGTAAGCAGACAGCCTGTCTGATGTGGAATGTGGAGGTGCCAATAGACAGCCAATTTTCTAAGAAACAGAACCATTCTCTGCTGTGTCCTTAATTAGAATGTCTGAAAGTGGTGGACATACTAATTATCCATTTAAATACTGGATCTTATATACACACCATGAGGGATTTTCATTTTCCTTTGAAAGACTATCACCATCTTCTTTAGAATTGTTATATTTTCCAAATGTACCTCCTCCCCAAAACAAAAACCAAACTTTTGTCATGAAAATGTATTGCAGGCTACTTGTACCCTTTCTCCTTCTATTAAAGAGTGAGAAACCTGAAAGTTAAGGAGGAAAGGCATTAGGAATAGTAAAATTTAAAAATTTTGATGTATGAAGTCAAAGTTAAATGCACGGTTGATTTATGTACTATCAGAGCAGTGGCTTACCCTTTAGAAAAATCATCCCTAATCTTTAAAAATAAGTTTTTGATCCATGCAGAGATTTAAACAGTTCCCCTCGCTTGGTACCTTGTATTGCTAGGTTCCAGGTTTTGAAGGATGAGGTAGTTTTTTTGTTTGTTTGTTTGTGATTTTTTGTCTTCATTTTTCTTTTTTGTCAGCTTTAGATAGCATCCTTTAATATTTTGTTATTACACAGGATGAAGCCACTCTATATCCTAGCTTCTTTCCCTTTTCCTCTTCCAACATTTGTCAGCTTTCAGAGTGCCTTTTTCCTTAATGATGAGGTAGTTTCTGAGCCTCTAGTGTTTCAGGCTACCAGATGCCTCAGCTAATCTTCAAGAATTTCCAAGGTCATGCATGGTCCTTATCAAAAGCTGCACATGAATATTCCATTTCTCCTCACTCCTGATCTCCTGAATCAATTTTGCCCTTTGGCCACTATGAACCTGATATGGTGATTCCTCTCCCAACTTGAGGGGTAAATGGCAGAGCGGGGATGAGTTTTCATTTAAGCTGTGCTTCTCCGCCATGAACTGATTTGAAAGGACATGGTGAAGGAAGGGAAAAGAAAGGAAAGACGAGGGCTGACTCTACACAAGTTTCCAGGGATGTGAAAGACAAGGAAGTTACCACCCCCCCCCCCGCTCTCTTATTTCAGGAAGGTAATCCCCCTCTTCTGTCACTAATGCTGCAGTAGAAATTAGAGACCCCAAGAGGTGGCAGATCCCAGTTCTGAACTCATAGTGGCCCAGATTTTGAGGATATGACCGATTAGCCTCAAGGTTTGGATGGTGTACATACAATGAATACACATTTTCTCATTGACTTTCAATGAAGGCTCTGCCTCTTTTTTTGCATAGGCTCAAAAGCAAAAGCCAACTGTAAGGCATATTTGTGATCTGTAGCAATTATGTCAAACCCTGCATAAACTCTTTGAGTAGGTAGAGCAGATCTACAAAATGGTCCATTTGTCCATCTCATTGCTTGCTATGAAAGTCACTCTGTTAATCAAGAAAGGTAGCTGCTTGGGACTGGCTTTCTCTAGTGCATCAAAAGAAACCCTGAAACTTGCTACTTTCAGGACCTTTTCTAGCTCTCCAATCTAAAAACTATACATGTTGTTACTTTATGAAAATGATCATTCCAGGCCTGGACTGGATGCAAATTACTTTGGGAGGATGTTAGGAGTGGGGACAATATATTCCTGTATAAATGTCTATGGATATCTACTGCAGAAATCTGGGCCTTTCAGCACCTGCTGTTTGGATATTACATTTAGCCCAAACCTTTAAATTTACCTAAGAAAAACCCTCTTGTAAACTGTAAGGAAAACAAACAATTTTCTAGAAATGAAGCTTGGGCCAAGCATAAGCAGTGACCTTGGAGACAGAGTGTAAGTCATGGTAATGTTATTTGCAAGGACAAACTAGTTCTTTATAATGAGGTTATTGACCTGCACTGTTTTAGAGCAGTTTTAAACATGAGGGTGAGGCTCACTAAATCTCAGCCTGCAACATTAGCTAGAGAAGCCAGGACTGATCAATAAACAGCCACCATTACAGGCTCTCGGGAACCTTCATCATAATGGGGGCCATTATAATTTTGGTCAGGTACAGAAAATAAGGTAACCTATACCTAACTTCTATTTATCACTTGGACTCTCATTTGCAAATGAAAGCCATTGATTATCTATTTTTTGAGAACAGAACTGGTTTTCCATTTCTCTCCTCATGTAATAGCCTGTGAATAAATGTGTCCCAGACTTCAAAATGCACATGAGGAAAGGAAAGAAGTAGAAACCTTTCTCTCAGGCCAGCTTTTTTTTTTTTTAATCAAAGAGAGAAGCAATTACATGACATTTCACTAAAAATTCTTGACCCAATAAAGTACTGATGCCCAAATGCTGATTTTCCTCTTTCATAAGAAAGAGCAATAGAGAAAAGAAAGGTCATGGACCACATTGTGATTCTTTACAGCTGCTGGAGACAGACAGTATGATGCAGTAGCTTGATCTGAATGAAGCCAAACAATATGAAAAGCATCAAGCCTGGCAAGCAATGCAATAAAGCCTCAAAGAATTTAATCTACCTTGAAGGTGGGGCTACTTTTTGTATTGATGGCAGCGCACCAGGACAGAAATGAGTCCTTTAATGCAATGACTCGTTAATAGCCTTAAGATCACAATATATAAATAGGATATGTTGATCAAAAAGACAGCTCTGCCTCTGCTATTGCAGGATGGCCAATATTTCTTTACAAGTTATTTCATCGATTATAAATAGGGGAAGCATAACCCATTATGAGGTAATGGATATTGCTAGAGGTTGCTTCATTACCTTCACTGGCTCAGTGGCTGGTTTTTCCTTGTACAAATTCTGCCCTTTAGACAAAATCCCTTCCACATCCGGCTGTTTAGCTTGAACTGCTACTTCAGTTTCCTGGGGAAAAAGAGCACATACAGTGCAGATTAACTTCACAGTTAGCAATAAAATTACTAAATTTAAATATACCCTTGGAGACTCCACATGTATTGCAGATCAATTTCTGTGCAGTACAGAGGGGCACAAAGTAGTTTTCAGTGCAGAGAAAAGAAATAGAGGTCTTTGTGTCACATAAGAAAGTTTAAAAAAATTATCTCCAATTTACTTGAATTGTCATAATACTATTATGTAGAAACAGAGAAGATATTTGCTATTTTTCAGAAAAGGTAAAATGCAGTTATAAGAAGTATGATCTATGCATGTGGTCAATATGGATAAATACGATAGTTAACTCCAATAATCTCAGTAACCCTAATGTTCATTTTACTACACACACTTCTTATTTTGGCTCTGAATCCCAAATTTTGTTTCGAGATATTTAGAAACCAAAGAAATCTTTCCACATCACTGTCAAAATGACTAACTTTCTTTCCAAAGAGTAAACACTTAAAGCACAGGATCAAGGCTGATTAATTATTAAGCAGTCAAATTAAATAGACCTTTTGAGGAATGATTCAGTTATCTTTAAAACTCTGTTTTCCTTAGTCTGGAGAGGACTGCAGCCTGATCATATGACCAAAAAACAAGACCAAACAAAACATTACATAACAAAGAAAAAAAAAAAACAACACACCCTCTTTAGATACATGAATATAAAGTTCTTTGCCACTGGCTGCTCTCTAGCTCTCCTGAAGAGAAATGTGCATAAATTGAAGCTGAAGGAAGTGAAGTTAAATATTACAGAAGACTTTTTGGATGGAACACTTGTTAAACAGTAGGATGGAGTATCGATTAATCAATGTCAGGCGTCAGTCAGGGCCTGGGCAATCTTCCCCAGATAGCAATTCCTGATTAACCTGTATCCTCTTCCCCCCTCTCCTACCCTGAAGCCTCCCACCACTGCGGTGTGTACGTGTCTTCATGCCACTGTTTCCTTTCTCCACCGCGTTTGTCCCTGCTCTCTCTCAGCTCATCCAAGCAGGGTGTCCTCTGAACCAAAATTACTATAATCGTATATGGCACAGTAGGGTTTCTTATAACTTGTGGGTGCTCATCACATGCTCCTGAGAAGGATTATTTCTTCAGTTCTTATAATAAATAGCAGCGGGAGGTAGCCACTTGGTTAAAAGAGTTCACGACATTAACTCTATGTGTTACATGGGTATGTGTGCAACACACAGACACACACCCACACGTCCTTTAGGGACAATAATTATGGAAGAAACAAACCTAAAGTTTTAAGTATTAACTCATTCTCTATGATAAAAAGTTCTAAATGTGATTTTTTTTTCAACAGCAAAATTGTAGCAAGTTAAAAATCAGAGTGTATTTGGTGAGGGTTGGATCTTTCCTTCTTCCCTTGGAATGATTTACAAGGGCACCCAGTCCAAATTATATACCTTCAGACAATGAGCACAAATAGTCAACAATTTTACTACTGTTTCATGGATGCAGCAAATGATTAGTACTAACAGGTTCCTCTCCCTGCTGCCCTGAGTGGCACACAGATTTTTCCAACCAGGGATTGAACCATTGAACGGGTGACCTCTGCTGTGGAAACCTGGAGTCTTAACCACTGGACCATAGGGAAAGCTCTCCCTGCACTCAGTCTTCAATTGAAAACAAATAATTCCAAAGATCACAAATAATTGATGCCACTCTTTAGGAGGCACTGGTAAACAAGCAGGGCTAAAAGACTGCATTTGCTATGACAAGGGATTCCCTCAGGAAATAAACACACAAATTTTAATTCATAAAATCTTCACTGGCAAATGAACAGAAAGAGTAACAAGGCTGACATGAAGGCAGTCCAGATATTACTTAGAGCTCCAAGTTCTAAGGAGGTGCTTATTAGATGGGCTATGGGATGCCATGTGAAATGTCTATGTTTTACACTTAAAGAAAGTAAAATATTCCCTCTTCAGGCCACTGAATTCACCCTAGATTTAGTTCTCTGATGAATGATGATTGCAAAGTCACATCATTTCCATTAAATTTTTTTTTTTTTTTAACTTTTGGCCACACCACACGCAAGCAGTATCTTCCCTGATCAGGGCTAGAACTCCAGTTCCTTGTACTGGAAGCACAGAGTCTTAACTACTGGTGGTAACGGTGGTTTAGTCACTAAGTCATGTCCAACTCTTTTCAACCCCATGGACAGTAGGCCACGAGGCTCCTTTGTCCATGGGATTCTCCAGGCAAGAATACTGGAGTGGGTTGCCATTTCCTCCTCCAGGGGATCTTCCTGACCCAGGGATTGAACCCTCGTCTCCTCTGTCTCCTGCTTGGCAGGCAGATGTTTTACCACTGAGCCACCTGGGAAGCCCTCCTTAACCACTGGACCACCAGGAAAGTCCACATCATTTCCATTTATAGAAATATTTCCTAGTACCATGTCCTTCCAACAACACTATTGCCATCTCTTCATCCTTTAATGAAAAAATGGAGAGTTTAAGTACCTGGATGAGATTAACACTTGGTCCAACAGAAATAGAGCAATGGGTAAGAGAAATAATATTCAGCTCTTAATTATTTGTGAGTACTTCCCCTTTATGATTTTTTTTTGAGAACTAGGTATCTGATTATACATACCTTTGATAAATCACTTTAGAAAGGCCATTTTGAAGATATATTTCTACAATTTACCTTACTACATTTATTTGCAATGTGAATTTATTATTGAGGGTCAAATATTATTGCTTGAAGGATCAACTGTAGTAAATCTGATTAAATTCCTTTCATATGTCCCTTAGTAGAGTTTTCTTAAGCTCATGCAAAATAATACACTATGAGAAGCTGATCATCAAGTTGAAAAAAATGGAAGTATATGTGAAAAAATTTTAAAAAATTGATATCCCTTCATGCAATTAAGATTTGACATGGAAAAATTTAAAAGCAAACAAACAAATACCAGCCAAATCACATGACTATGCAAAGATAAGAAAAAGCTGCTGAAATCATTAACTGTGCTGAAAATATCAACAAACTGCTACAGTGATATTAAGTGATTCCCATCAAGTGATATAATAATATTAACAAAACAGAGTTTCTCAAACATTACCATGTGTCTGGGCTTTCCTGATTGCTCAGATAGCAAAGAATGTCTGCAATGCAGGAGACCCAGGTTTGATTCCTGTGTCAAGAAGATCCCTTGGAAAAGGGAATGGCCACCCACTCCAGTATTCTTGCCTGGAGAATTCCATGGACTGAGGAGTGTGGCGGGCTACAGTCCACAGGGTTGCAAAGAGTGGGACACAATTGAGCGACTAACACCTTCACTTTACCATGTGTCAAACACTTTATTTTTTGTACGTCTGTCCTCGTACTTACACTCCTACAAAAAGGGTATTATCTGATTTTGCAGATGATGAAACCAAGAGAGATTAGGTCAATTTTCCAAGGCCATATAGCTTGCAAATGGCAGAGATGATATTACCAGAAAGTGTGTGTCACTAAACCTCCACTTCATCCTACTTTGTTGAGTAGAGCGTGTGTGTGTGTGTGTCTCTGTGGGTGTGTATGTGTGAACACACATGCATATGCTAAAACTGGGAGTCATGCTTCTTACTATAATGTTATTTTTTTTTCTCCTCTTCTTTAACTCCAGTGCATTCTATAGTATCATTCCAATGGGTAAATGAGAGAAAATCCTATCTTTTCCCACAAAAAATAAATTCTTACATAGCCTTTAAAAAATTCCAGGAATGTCTCTTTGTGGGTTTGTGAGTGTCAAATTGATGATATCCAGGTCAGAGAATTGGTTTGAGTAAATCTTTTATCTCCCCAATGACCTCACATCTTTATATGATTTAAGATAAGGTGAAGAAGTTCACCACTAAAATGGAAACACGGCTAATTATAGTGGCCACTTTTTTCTAAGTAGAAAGTGTTAAACTTCAAAGAAAATTCAGACAAGAATGTCTTCGTGGGATTTCAACCGAAAAAACTCACTTCTAATAACAGAACATTTCCATTTAAGTTTTTTCTCTGCCTTATTTTTAATATATCCTCTGTAATATAAGATTGTGCACCAGGAGTTAAGACCCTTATGATATAACTAGAGTTTTTTGTTTTGTTTTGTTTTTATCATTGTACTGACAGTTCACTACAATCTCATGCATAATTTTAACTATGTAATTTTTATTGACTAGGTAATAGGAACAACCATTAATACTCACTAGGAAAATATTGTATCGTATTTAAAAAAAATCCTGCCTTGATAGGTATTCAAAATGGAGTAACTCTCTAAGCACCTTCCGTTTTATTTCTTTTCAGACAACATTACTTATATTGCTGGTAGTGTTGGTCCTGACAAGCAGTGAAGCAATGGTTAGTGATTTAAAAAGACTGAACAGCACCTTTGGGGATGAAAGTAGCAACTCAGATGCAAATTAATGTACACTCATATTTTTAAAAAAATTATTCATTGACTATTATATTTCTAATTCAATATTAAGCTGATTGTATGCACACATTTCTTTTTAAACTAGAAGTTTGGTGCCGCTAAGGATAATATAAGAGAGACATATTTTGCCTTGTTTTCCTTAGTTATTTTGAATTTCTTTATATTTCTATCATTTTACTTATTGTTAACCTTAGAGTGTATCTATCTATATATATATATACACATACATATATATGTGTATGTGTGCATGCTAAGTCACTTCAGTTGTGTCTAACTCTTTGTGACCCCATGGACTGTAGCCTGCCAGGCTCCTTTGTCCATGGGATTCTCCAGGCAAGAACACTGGAGTGGGTTGTCATTTTCTTCTCCAGGGGATTGAACCGGCATCTCCTGCGTCTCCTACATAGCAGGCAGATTCTTTACCATTTTCACAAAGTAAAAAGGATATCAACAGCCTTTTCACATACGTTCCAACATTCATTTGTTCATTTCCCAAACATTTATTTAATATTTACTATATTTCAAAGTCGTGGCTAGGAATCATTCCCAAATGATATGCGGCAGAAGGATACAGCCAATCATGTATTAAACTTGGACTGCAACAGGTGAAATGACTAGCAATGTTCAGTGTACAATGGGGCACGGAGGAGCAACTGATCAGGTCTGTGTTTGAGGGACAAGAAGAGAGTAGGGGCAGGCCTTATTGGAGAAGAAAGGTTTGAGGAAAAACTTGGAACACAGACAGCTCAGGTGCCTGGTTGACAAAGGAATGGATGATGGAAAAGTAGTCAAGAGAGAATCTGGTGTATGCAAAGACTGGAAACAGAGGCAGCACGGAGATCCCATGTGGGGAAATGGGAGGAAATGATGCAGGAGCAGAAGCAAGAACCAAAGGAAAGAAGGAATTTTTATATCATCCTCAAGACCTTAGTGGAAAACCACAAAAAGGTTTTTAAACAGGGGAATTACACTTTGATTTCTAATTGATATTATAAAAATGAATATATATGAATCTCTGAATAGGTAGACAGACAGATCTGTCTAATATCCATCTAATGTACAGTTTTCCACTCAAATAAGCTGTCTGAATAAGATACATATGCTGCTACTGAAAACAGAGAAAATATATAAAGATGATAACTATATTCTTTAGCAAACCTAAGTACCTCTTCATTTAATTTCCTTATTTATAAAGAGTATTTCCTGCCATTTGACTGTTTTGTCAACCACCACAATCAATGGTTTTTCTATCAAGTCTAAGATATCATGGATAGAAGAATGACTATTATGTCATGAATTGCTAAAAAAGTTTAAAAAAATTAACTTTGGAGGCACTATTGTGGCAAATACTTCAATTTCAGAGATGTTGAGATATAAAAAAAAAAGATTTTGGAATCAATTCTAAGATGTTTGTGAACATTATGATTGGCTTATTAGTTCATTATTATTCACTGACTGTGTGAAAATGTCTGCCCTGTGGGTGAATATGCTCTCTTCCCCATTGACTTTGGACTTCACCATGTGCCTCATTTAGATTAATGGACTGTGGGCAGACATGACTGCATGACAGCTTTGAGCTGGGTCTTTAAAGGCAATTCAGGATTTGTTAGTACCTCCAGTTCCTGTCTTTTACCATGAGAGAATAATGTATCATAAAGGAGCTGGGCTTTCAGCCTGGGTTCTGGATGAGAAGACATTTGGAGCAGATCCACAATCTAGGATGAGAAAATCTCATCTTGACCCATAGTGTGGAGTAAATCTGCCACTGATCTGCAGACACATGAATGGTTAATCAATGTCTATTGTTATAAGTCACTGGAATTGGGGGGTCATTTGTTACTGCAGCAAGAGCTGACAATTACAATATTATAGTGAAACAAACAAACATACAGCTTTATGGGAAGAAAAAAACACCAAAGTAAGCCTTTAAAATAAATGTGCCCTAGTCACGTATATTGACTGCACCGTCTCTCATTTCACATACAAACTGTTTGCTAAAAAGGGTGGCAAGAAACGAAAAATAAAATGGAATCAATATTGTGTTAGAGCCTGACTTCTCTGGCCTAGATTGTCAGGCAGAGTCTGACAAATGAAGGCTGATGGATAGAAAAACATAACATTGTGCCGTTGAGTTTCTTTCTCTTTCCCTTCATGCTGGGTGACTGTTCTTTTATTTATCTACAATTAGGATTGCTAGACCACAGCAACACAGTTCTCCTTCACTGTAACAGCAGCCTGTCAAGTACGTGCCAAGCTGATTGACAAAGAATGACAGTTTCTCTCTGTCCATTCTGAGCTAATTAAGGGCAGCCCACCAAAGGGAGGCTTTCTTCTGATTTAGAGATTTATGGATTTCAAAAATAATCTGTCCAGATATACAAAATATAATGCTGTATTGATTTTTTAAAGTGGCAAGTGTTAGGAAGCCAAGAAGAGAGAATCTATGAAGGGACATAGGCTATTCAAGGCCAACCAAAGAGTACACATAGGTACGACCATCAAATAATGAGACTGATAACCAGAAGCTACTCTTAGAAGCCCTCCATTCATAATGATGGGATTTCAAAGTCCTTTAGGCAGTAGAATGCCTTTGGCAAATGAAATCTTACCCAACTCTCCCCAGCATCTTAGTCAATTCATTCAGTAAATATATACTGAAAATAAGAGCATCTATTATGTTCTAAATTCTGTTTTGATACTGGATATATAGCAGTGAATAAAACAGAAACATTTTCTGTTCTTGTGAACTTTACATTCTAATGGGGACCATGGACAATAAAATATATAAATAAATTGAAAGTGAAAGTTGTTCAGTCATGTCTGACTCCATAGTCCATGGAATTCTCCAGGCCAGAATACTAGGGTGGGTAGCCTTTCCCTTCTCCAGGGGATCTTCCCAACCCAGGGATCAAACCCAGATCTCCTGAATTACAGGCAGATTCTTTACCAGCTGAGCCACAAGGGAAGCCCAAGAATACTGGAATGGGTAGCCTATCCCTTCTCCAGTGGATCTTCCTGACCCAGGAATTGAACTGGGGCCTCCTGCATTGCAGGCAGATTCTTTGCCAATTGAGCTATCAGGGAAGCCCAAAATATAAATTATGGCACATCAAAGGATGAAAAGTGTTAAAGAGAAAAAATAAAGTCTCAAGTGGGGATAGGAGATGTATGTGTGGGCTAAGGGAACATGCTGCTGCTGCTGCTAAGTCATTTCAGTCATGTCTGAGTCTGTGCGACCCCATAGAGGCCAGCCCACCAGGCTCCCCCGTCTCTGGGATTCTCTAGGCAAGAACACTGGATTGCCAACTGGGTTGCCATTTCCTTCTCCAGTGCATGAAAGTGAAAAGTGAAAGTGAAGTTGCTCAGTCGTGTCTGACTCTTAGCAACCCCATGGACTGCAGCCTACCAGGCTCCTCCGTCCATGGGATTTCCAGGCAAAAGTACTGGAGTTGGGGTGCCATTGCCTTCTCCAAGGGAACATGGGTGGTGGATATTTGAGAAAGTGTGTCCAGGGGAAAAGCCCTCATTGAGAAGGTAACATTTGAATAAAGATTAGGAGGAAGTAGGGGAATGAATCATGTGGTATTTCAGGGAAGGGCAATACATGCAGAGGAAAAAGCAAGTGCAAAGGCCCTGGGGCAGGAGTGTGCATGACATGATCAATACAAGTATAGGGAAGCCAGGGTGAGAAAAGTCTACTGAGCAAGGGGAGAGTATCAGCAAGCAAGCCAGAGAGATGGGGGACGGTAGGTCCTGCCGGGCAATGATATGAGGACTTGGGTTGAGTGAGAATAGGAAGCATAGGAGGGTTTTCAGCAGAGGAGTTATGTGACCTGACTTTTTTTTTAACTTATTTTTTAATAGATCATTCTGGTTGTTGTGTTAAGATTAGACTGAAGGAAGACAGAAAATAGATAGTAGTTATAAGCAGGCTCCCAAGTGGGTTCGTTAAATGTACATTGCTTGGAGGCAAGTACTTGTTTGTAGAAACCTGATGCACTTACTCTAAAAATCTTTATAGATACAGTTCTTAAATGAGGACTAAATCTCTGATCTAATTCAATAGCAACAAAGGACACTCACTGAAACTGCTGCTCCCCAGGTTTTACTATGTTCCTAGGTCCTTAGTGGAGAAGAATGTGGGCTCTTGACTGGTTATCTAAATGCCAGTCCTGGCATGAGTTAATTGCAATAAAGACCAAATGGCCCATAAATCCTAAAACATATTCTAAAACCTTTACTATCTGGCCTTTTGAAGACAAAGTTAGCCAGTCTCTGATCCAAAGGAAAGGTTAGGATTGGCATCAGTGACTCTCAAAACCTTCAGGTACATAGAAAAATTATATGGGCTGTTATTTATAAAGATAAAACACAAGCAACATTTTGTCTTTTATCTCCTTATATTGACTCATAGACATGTCAAACAATTTATAGTTATACTTTAGAGAGGGCTCAACAAACAAACATTTTAGGCCTTGTCCAAACTTGGATTCTATCACTGTCATGTAAAAGTAGCTAGAGACAATACGTAAACAAATGAGCATGGTGGTTGTGTTTCAATAACAATTGATTTACTAAAACACATGGTGGATGAATTTGGCCCTTGGACTATGGTGTGCTGACTCCTGCTTTGATGTATTATAGTGTTCTTGGAAGTAATCAGACTCAGGAATAAGAACCCGTGGCTTCTAGGCTTATCAGTTTTGGAGATGGGGCAAGTTACTTAAATTCTCTAATTTCAGCATCTTTAATTATAAAATGGATGAAAGTGATGGATACTGTGGCTAAAGGGTTAAAAACAACTTTTGCCTCTCTGCATGAGACTTTGGGGCTTCCTTGGTGGCTCAGCTGGTAAAGAATCCATCTGCAATGCAGGAGACCTGGGTTTGATCCCTGGGTTGGGAAGCTCCCCTGGAGAAGGGAATGGCTACCCACTCCAGTATTCTGGCCTGGAGGGGCTGAAGGGAGATGCCTGATCACACCATCCTGGGAAGCTATGCTTCTCTGCCGATGGTCAATGGCAGCCTTGTTCAGTTGCGTATAAGACTTGCTGATGGGCTTGGCAAAAATCATTTCTTTTTTTTTTTTTTAGTAAGAAAAATACTATATGGTCTTTTTTTTTAAATTTTATTTTATTTTTAAATTTTACATAAGATCCACATTTTATTTGCACAAATGTGCTGCTCTGAATTGAGAGACTATAAATGATGGTATGTCATAGTCTAATTGACAGCACTTTCTTCTTCGTGATAGATAAAATAATCATTCATATTCTAATCAATAGTGTCTTAGAAACAATTAGATATGGTATATGACCAGGATATTCATGGTAGGTCAGGATCAAATGATTTAGTCTATGCAAAGGTAATACTGTTACAATTTATTGAAAACTTACTAAGTATCAGGGCTTGCCTGGTGGCTCAGACGGTAAAGAATCTGCCTGCAATGCAGGAGACCAGAGTTCGATCCCTGAGTTGGAAAGATCTCCTGCAGAAGGGACCGACAACTCACTGCAATATTCTTGCCTGGGGAATTCCAGGGGCAGAGAAGCCTGATGGGTTACAGTCCACAGGGTCCCGAACAGTTGGACATGACTGAGCGATTAACACTTTCACCCTCACTAAGTACCAACATTCTGCCATGCACTTAACATTAATCATTTTAATTAATCTCATTCAATCTCCATTGTAGAGCCTTTCGGCAGACATGGTTCAGATTTTAAAAGGGAGGTTAAGAAACTTGCCTAAGGCACAAGCAAATGGTGGATGTGAGATTTGAACCCTGGTCTGTCTGATGCATGTCCTGCATACTTATTCACTATACTATAGGTTGCCTGAATTTAAATATGATACAGATAGACAATTAGATTTTGTTTGATAAATCACAGGGTTTAGAACCAGAATAAAATAGTTTTGATTCATATGCAATTTTAGTTTAAATCAGGGTTTCTCAACCTCAGCACTACTAACATTTCGGTCTGGGTAACTGTTTGCTGTAGGGGGCTATGTATTGTAAGAGGTTTTGCAGCACCCCTAGTCACTATTTATAAGGTGCCAGTAGTACTTCCTCCTCTCTTTTGGATGTGCCAACCAAAAGTATTTTCAGATATTGACAAATTCCCCTGGAGAATAAATCACCTCTGATTGAGAACAACTGAATTAATGAATATGTGAATGAACAAATGAAAGACTGTCTAACTACTCATGGTCTATATTTCCAGTGTACATGAAATACTAGTATTTCATATGAATACCTTTCCTTTTTCTTTGTGGAATGTTGTTTGCAACTCTATCCATTTACATATTTTTTCAGATGTACTACTATGCACACTATGACTCTTAAACTACATTTGAACATGGTTCTGATGAACTCTAACCATAGTTGAATTTTTCCCTTCCAGCTGAATTATCCCTAAAAACACTGCTTTAAATAACCCAAAGTGGTTAAGGAAGACAGATTTTAATAGATTTTTAAAAATCTCTGGAATAGAGAGACATGTATAACAAAGTAATTTTTCCAGGTCTCTGAATCATCTTTTTCTTGCTTTGTGCATTCACCTTGGCCAGTGGTATTTGCATTATTTTCAACCAATATAGCACAACCCTAAGTTACCATCCATATGGTAAATGGACAAGTTTCTTGAAGTTTTGACAGAGATCATTTATTTTAAAATCAAGTATTATCAAAAAGAGTAGAAGTTTCTTTTTAAAATATAAAACAGCATTTAGGGGAATTTTCATTGAAAGCAAAGAAAAGAGCAATTCAATCTGACATCGTAATTGACACACACTTCAAATAAAATTAAAGATGCTTTGTTTTTTACTGTTAAATGTTGTACCAAAATTATAGTCATTATCTAAAACAACTCTTTCTAAAGTCTTCAACAACTCATAAACTCAAGGAATCAAATGAGTAGCTGAATTAAACTTGTATTAAAAAAGCCACAACAAAATATCTGAGATTTCTCTTCTAAATAGCTTTTCCTTAAGCATGTATAGAAAACAAAGCAAACGTGAAGGTTTCTGAAAAGAAGAGAAACAACATATGATGGAATAAAGTTGTTTCTTTGGTTCATACAACATGTTAGCTTTCATTTTGTTTCCCAGGTCTTCAACTAGTCGGCCATACTTATTTTTTATGCTCTTGCAACTTTCTATGATTTCTACCATTCCAGCAAAGTGATCATATTTCATTTTTCTCCTGTAAAATCTATGATAAGATTTCAGGTAAGGAATTATATTTTAGATGTGTATAGCTACTAAAATTCGGAATATACAGACGACTCATACCATCTGTAAGAGAAAGCAAACAATCGATAGAAAACTGGAAAAGAACAAAATAGTGCCATCTGCACCAACATAGATATACCTAGAGATTATCTTACTGAGTGAAGTAAGTCAGACATAGAAAGATAAATATATGATATTGCTTATTTGTGGAATCTAAATAAAAGGGTATAAATGAACTTACAAAATGGACATAGAATCACAGACGTATAAAACAAACATGGTTTCTAGGGGATAAGGTGGGGGAGAGATGGGATTGACATATATTCACTACTACTGTATAAAACAGGTAGGAAGGACCCACTGCACAGCACAGAGAACTCTACTCAATACTCTGTAATGGCTTGTATGAAAAAGAATGTAAAAAAAAAAAAAAAAAAACCAGGGGATATATGTTTAACTGATTCACTTGCTGTACACAGGAAACTAGCCCAACATTGTAAATAAACTAGACTCCAAAAATTTTTTTTAAAAATAAAATTAAGCAGAGTCAGGTATAACTTAGTGAATAAACAACAAGAACAACAACAACAAGCCAAGTATGTGAATAACCAACTCATAGATAACAAGTTTGGATGCACAAGAAATGAAAACCTGTTCAACCAGATACACAAATTAAATTAATAAATTCATGTCATTTTCTGTTACTGTGGAAAACAGTTTATGATATATAATAAAGATATGAATACTCTAATGTCAGTAGTCCTCTACTGTAAATAGTACTCTAGTACTCTAATGTCACACTCTAGCAAAGTAATACTCAAAATTCTCCAAGCCAGACTTCAACAGTATGTGAACCATGAAATTCCAGATGTTCAAGCTGGATTTAGAAAAGGCAGAGGAACCAGGGATCAAATTACCAACATCCGTTGGATCATTGAAAAAGCAAGAGTTCCAGGAAAACATCTAGTTTTGCTTTATTGACTACACCAAAGCCTTTGACTGTGTGGATCACAACAAACTGTGGAAAATTCTTCAAGAGATGGGAATACCAGACCACCTGACCTGCCTTCTGAGAAATCTGTATGCAGGTCAAGAAGCAACAGTTAGAACCGGACATAGAGCAACAGACAGGTTCCAAATTGGAAAAGGAGTACGTCAAGGCTGTATATTGTCACCCTGCTTATTTAACTTATATGCAGAGTACATCATGAGAAACACTAGGCTAGATGAAGCATAAGCTGGAATCAAGATTGCCGGGAGAAATATCAATAACCTCAGATATGCAGATGACACCACCCTTATGGCATAAAGCAAAGAACTAAAGAGCCTCTTGATAAAAGTGAAAGAGGAGAGTGAAAAAGTTGGCTTAAAACCCAACATTCAAAAAACTAAGATTCACGGCCTCCGGTCCCATCACTTCATGGCAAACAGATGGGGAAACAGTGGAAACAGTGAGAGACTGTTTTGGGGGGCTCCAAAATCACTGCAGATGGTAACTGCAGCCATGAAATTAAAAGACACTTGCTCTTTGGAAGAAAAGTTATGACCAATCTAGAGAGCATATTAAAAAGCAGAGACATTACTTTGCTGACAGAGGTCTGTCTAGTCAAAGCTATGGTTTTTCTAGTAGTCATGTATGGATGTCAGTTGGACTATAAAGAAAGCTGAGTGCCAAAGAATGGATGCTTTTGAACTGTGGTGTTGGAGAAGACTCTTGAGAGTCCTTTGGACTGCAAGGAGATCAAACCAGTCAATCCTAAAGGAAATCAGTCCTGAATATTCATTGGAAGGACTGATGCTGAAGCTGAAACTCCAGTACTTTGGCCACCTGATGCGAAGAATCGACTCATTTCAAAAGACCCTGATGCTGGTAAAGATTGAAGGCGGCAAGAGAAGGGGACAACAGAGGATGAGATGGTTGGATGGCATCACTGACATGATGGACATGAGTTTGAGTAGGCTCTGGGAGATGGTTAAGGGCAGGGAACCCTGGTGTGCTGTAGTCCGCGGGTTTGCAAAGCGCTGGACACAACTGAGCGACTGAACTGATCTTAATGTCAGTAGTTCTACTTCTAGGTATTGTCACATGGGTTACTGAAGAGACCTACCAAGTGAACTTTCAGCACTGTTCACGTTAGTGAAAAATTGGAAACAACCTAATTACTCATTTGGAATCTCATAATCCTATTGATTTGCTCTATTTAAATCAGAAATACTTTGAACAGATTACTTCTCTATCCTAAAGCCACTTTAAATCATTGTTCCCATTTTATAAGGTATCCAAAATTCTATTTAACTTATTTTAAAATTTTATTTAGTCATTTTTCTTTTCATAACTCATTGAAGATATAAAAAATAATAAAAGAATAATGCTATCTCTAAAAAATCTGACTTCAGCTATGTCATATACATGATATAATCTCAGATAACATTTGCCTAGTTTTGAGTGAAGCACAGGAATGTATATGGATGTGTGCCTAATTTTGTTTTTGTGTTATCTCTCCAATTATGTAAATCACTAATACCTATTACTATGCTAATACTAGAAGATATATTGTAATAAATGGTACCATGAATTATTAATTTTGTGTTTCTTATCACCTACTTCAAATAATTTAGAAGACAAAGATGCTTATCTATCCATATTTTCTCTACATGTTAATCACAAAAGTTCTCTCAAAAAGCCCTGAAAATTAAAAGTATGCATGCATGGCTTTGTAATTTCATGGGTCAATAAGTAGAATTTTAGTTATATCCTACACTTTCTTGTGAGTGCTCCCATATTTCGTCTTTTGAATGCTTGACAGAATTATTAATTTCAATAAAATCAATCTCATTTGAATGACTAGCATGTTATATCATGTTATTATTATAAATGCAACTTGAGTTTTCTCATCTTGAAATTAAAACTATTATTAAAATAATCCAAGTTAAATAATTATGGCTTCTGTTATTAACTATATACATTGTGCCCTTCTTATGATGAATAATTGATATTTATTATTTCCAGAGGAGGTAATGAAGTATTTATAAGATGGAAGCTGTGGCATCAGAAGTATTGGTTATGCACACTCTCAGTTTTTAATGTATACTGTTTTGAAATTATAGAGCAAATTGAATGCATTTACACTGGGTGATAGTTTAAGTAGTTAATTTACAATTAAGGTGTTTCTTTTTCAAAAAACATATGTATCAAATATGTATTTGAAGTATTTGTTATCCTCCATAATATGTATAACTTCAAACATAACAATATATACATATTTCTTTTCCAAACATGAGAATGAATAAGTCTAGTCATACCAATACTACAGTTCATAAGATAGCCAGGAAGAATGAGAGAAGTCCATGACAAAGAGAACAGCAGATAGATGGCAATTTGGAAGTATCTGGACTACAAAGGTGATTTCTAAGTCATGTATTCAATACAACTGACTAAAGAATGTAATAACATCAGCTAATTGTGCCTATTAGATGAAAGGAATACTTTTAATATACAACCTAGAATTGTATTTGTTAATTAGATTTATAATTTACATCTATTTTCTTTTTTTAATTTTATTTTATTTTTAAACTTTACATAATTGTATTAGTTTTGCCAAATATCAAAATGAATCCACCACAGGTATACATGTGTTCCCCATTCTGAACCCTCCTCCCTCCTCCCTCCCCATACCATCCCTCTGGGTCGTCCCAGTGCACTAGCCCCAAGCATCCAGTATTTTCAAAGGCATTTGTTATTGTTGTTTATTCACTAAGTTGTGTCCTACTCTTTTGTGAACCCATGGACTGTAAACCTCCAGGCTCCTCTGTCTGTGGAATTCTCCAGGCCAAGAATACTAGAGTGGGTTGCCATTTCTTTCTCCAGGGGATCTTCCCAATTCAGGGATCGGACTCCTGCATTGCAGGCAAATTATTTACCACTGAGCCACCCAGGAAGCCCTTCAATGACATACAAATTAATATAATAAGTGAAATCTCAGGATACAGAACTGTATACTAAAGAGGAAATATTACTGTGGTATTCCTTAAAGCCCTATTTTTTACAACCCTATAGAATTTCACTAGAGATATTCATCTTTAATTTAAACCAATCCTTTTGGTAATTCTTTTAACTCTTAAATATGAGTGGTAGATTAAATTGGTACACGTTAATGAGATGCAAATGAACAATAAAATAGCTTTACTTAAAATAAATATTTCTTAAAGCGTTCTCTTTAGTGTTAAATGATTTTTCTACATATTTGTCTTTTTCCTCCCCTTTTAAAATAAAATCACAAAGATTATGGCCATAGCTTCTGTTGCTTTTGGTTTTCCCTGCAGCAACTGATATAGTGTTCTATCTGTAAACACCAAGTCCACACTCTCCCCACTCAAAACAGTATGATGAGTGGCTGTATGTTGCTATAACTTCTTGGCAGTCATCCTTACCTATAATGATAGTCATACTTCCTCATAGAGCTGTCATAATTACATATTTAGAATTTTAAGTACTCTTCTGCGGTAACTCACAGATTTAAGGATTCCTTTAGCAACCAATATAGTTTAATGAGCAGAGCATGACATTTCCTGATGAAAATACAAGTTCACAGCCATGAAGTCAAGAGAGCTGACAAACTTGCCAGGCAGACAAGGGGTATTGGTACAGAGACCAGAGGGTCGAAAAGAGTACAGAGACCTGCATGAGGACTGTAGATCATGTATGCCATGTATCAATAATTTTCTCTCACCTGTCAATCAACACACCATCTTACAGAGGAACAGGAGGAGAATAAAGGAATCTTAAAGACTGGCCATTTATTCAAGTGATACCAACTCATATAAAGAGACTGGTAAATTGGTTTCAGAGCGAGATCTTTTTTTCTCACTATCCAGCATGGAGGAAGCTTACACAGATCAGTGAGGAATAAACAAAGAAGTTGCATTTGTGTAAGTCAATATTTGACCCCAAGACCTATCTATATGATTCCTCCTGTATATTTATTATATTTGTGACTATTTGCCTACTTAAGAATCCATCACATGGACTTCCCTGGGGGTCCAGTGGTTAGGACTCCACCTGCCAATGCAGGGGACATGGGTTTGATCCCTGGTCCAGAAAGATTCCACATGGCGCAGACTAAGCCTGTGCACCACAACTACTGGGCCTGCATGCCACAACCACTGAAGCCCACGTGCCTGACAGCCTGTGCTCCACAAGAGAAGCCGACGCAGTAAGATGCTCGCATACGGCAACTAGAGAGGAGCTCCCGCGTGCCCCAACCAGAGAAAGACCACGTGCCGCAATGAACGTGCACCTCGCCCAAAATAAATAAATTATAAATACATAATTTTTAAAAATAATCCATCACAATGTTTTTCAAAGTGTAGTTCCCGGACCAGTGGCATCAATAACACCAGGGAAGTACATCTGAAAAATATCTTCAGGTACTCCAACTACATTAAAGCTTGAGACACATGGCTGTACATGGTGTATACTAGAATTGGGAATGGGTAAGTGTTAAGCCTAGAATTTCAATCCATTTTCATACTTATGGATATAACATTTATCTTTTAGGGGTACAGCTTTGCAAATAAACAACTTCACAGACACAGATTTTTGAGACAGGCAAGTAAGCAAGGTAGTTGTATTTTTTTTTAAGTTATGATTAGAAAAATGGAACTTTTTGAGTATTGCAAAAGGCAAGTGCACTGCACTTCTGAAGGGATGTGAAATCCCAGTCTGTTATTTTCTATAAACACTTACTGCCACCAAGGGTGGTAACTTGCAAGTTCAAAACCTTCCTCATTTAATGTCCATTGTTTCTACCTTGTATTCTGTCTGCCAATCAAACCCATCTCTTGGGCAATATAGTCAGTAAACCAGGTGGTTCATTCATTCACTTAAAGATAAATTGTTTGAAAACTATTGGAAATGTTCCCACATTTCTCCTTCACACATACTCAGAAATGGATGGCATCCGTATACAGAGCAGAGCTTTCTTTTGAGAGAAATTAAAAAAATAACACTAACATTGCTTCAAATGTTCTCACATAACCTACTCCAATGTGTCATTACGTAAACTTGCTCTTAACAGAGAGTGGAAGACTGGTAAGTAAGTAAGAAAAAAAAATTAAACTGTAGTGAAGTAACAACATGATTTTAACAAAGTATAGAAATGGTTTAGGGTGACAGAAGGACTTTTACAGGTCTACTTGGAGTAGTAGAATGATCAAGGAAAGGATAGGTCTGCTTTTGGAAAAGATGGTAAACTACTGGTAGATGGAAGATAGAAGTGGGAACCTTTTTATTTTGATTGGGTTTGTTTCTGTATGTCAGCAGCAGTGATATTCTGAGTGCGAAGAATAAAACACAGCAGAGAGAGGAGCCCAAGATGGGTAAAGAGATTAGGAAGTTCCCAGCTGCTCAGAATTAACTCTCTTGATCTAGATAAATTACATCTCAGGACACTAATGAAACTAGCAAGTCAAACAGGAAACCATGATGAGATCTCTGGAAGTTTGGGAAAGCGCATTTTTTTATTTCCTAAAGGAAAAATAGGTGTGGGAATAAAATTTTAAGCTTCTACATAGTTATTTAAGACTTGGTTAGAAAATGCAACACTGAATAAAGCTACAAGCCTTCGTCAGTTAATGAAATATTTTCAAAGAATGGGAATCAGTTGACATAGATACTTTAAAAGGACAAACCCTGTCATAGCCATTACATACAGTTAGACTGATAGAGAAGGCAAATATTTACATGCCAGTTCCAAATTTTTTGAGAAAATTAAATCTTTACTTATTCCATAATTTGTCATCACATTGAGTTTCTGTGTGGGACTGTTTGCTCAAAAGGGCAAAGACTATTTCTATGCAATTCAAAGGTTTGTTTTAATATTTTCAGGTTATAACCTTCAGACTAGAATCTATTTGTCATAAGGAACATTCATTAAAATCCTTGTTAAAAAAGCATGTTCTCTTTGTAAATACAGTTGTAAACATTATTTGTTGTAATAAGAAAAAGACCAATAACCTAAGAGAAAAGAAGTGGAAATGTGTAACAGTGCACAGAAAAGGAAATACAAATGACTCAGAAACATTTTGTGATTCAAAAAGTTTCATCCTCTCTCAAAAGAAGAATGCAAAATAAAATGACAATGAGATGACATTTTTTCTTGCTTAGCAAAAATAAAAAGGTTGATGACACAATGAGTTGGCAAAGATGTCTGGGAACAAACTCCTTCATATTACTGATGGGAATACTGTATGAAGAGCTATATGGCCATATTCACTAAAATAGCAGATGTCATTTTGACCCTGTCATTTTACTTCTAAGAACTTATCCTATAGGGATCCTTGCTATGTGAAAAATGACATGAGCTTAAAGTTATACATTGTATTATTGTAGCAGGAATAAAACTTGAAAATCAACTAAATGTTCATTAGCCTGAATGTTGGTCAAATGGCTTATGGTACATCCTTAGAATACAATAGTATACAGCCGCAAACATGAGACCATTCTTGTGCTAATATGGAAAATAATTGTTTTGATCATTAAATGGGAAAAAACACTGCATAAAGTGTTTATAGTATTCTATCAACTATTTTTTTAAAGAAGACAGGAAAAAGAAAGAATATGTACACAAACACTCATACACTCACACCCTCTCCTTGGAGTGCTACTGAAGAAACTGATAACTTCAGTAGCTGAAGGGAGTGAAACTGAGTGGCTGAGAGATGGAGATGCAAGGGAGGATTTGAATTTTTTACCACAAGAAAGTATTATTTTTTTCAACACAGAAAACAACTCTCACTTTTGAAGTTTGTCTTAAAGGATGCATTCGTGTTCAATCTTAGAATAAATGACCCAGTATGAGCTTACTGCTAGAGTACTAAGTCCTTTTTTGTAAAAGGACCATGCAGATATGTAGATTCTCTTAAAATTAGAAACAGAAACGAAATGATATTTAAATGAAAACAACAGTTTTACAAAATACCCATACCACATATAATAAATACAAAAATGTGATTATATTTGCGGGTTCTTTGCCACTAGAGCCACCTGGGAATCCTCTTATTGTGCTACACAATAGCTTATTTATCAAGCTGATTTCATGGCTTATCACTGGGTCACCATTAACAATGTGAAATACAGTTTTATTGTCTTAAATCGGAGTAGAATTGCTTTACAATGTTGTGTTAGTTTCTGCTGTAGAGCAAAATGAATCAGCTATATGTAAAAATGTAGCCTCGTTTTTGGATTTCCCTTCCATTTAGGTCATCTCAGAGCACTGAGTAGTTCCCTGAGCTACACAGTAGGTTCTCATTAGTTACCTATTTTATATATGTACAAATCTCAATACAGTTCCTTTACATTATCTTCCGTTTGCCCCTACTACCAAAGTCCTCATCCAGGACCATGTTACTCCTCAACTACCACAGTCATCTCCTGGCTGCTTTCCTTTTTTGGTGACACTCCTCAAATTTGAGCGTTTGCCAGCCACCTCTCTTTAAAAGTTCCCACATCTCTCAAAGATACTGTCCAAGCTCCTCAAAGTGAAATACACATCTGGGCTTACACATTAATATCATTGTATTTCTTTTTCTTCCCATACTTCATACCATTAATCACTTTCATATCTTGGTTCTTGTTGCCTTTTCTCTCTGAAACCCTTTTCCTTTTCCTCACACACATTTCACTTTATCAATTACCACTCATCTTTCAAAGATTCAGTTTAGATATTATATCTCCCAGGAGACTGTCTTTGGAGCATAGCTTCCCAAACTTTAGTAAGTGAAAGCATTTTTGGAGGGCTTGTTAAAATAGTTTCTTGATATTCACTCCCATCTATTTTGATTCAAGAGGTCTATGGAGAGGCCCAAGGAGTTACATTTCTAACTAGCTTCTTGGTGATGCTGTTGTTCTTCAAGGGACCACATGGAAGAGCTGTGCTCTAAATAATACCCCAATTAGGTTAGGTGTCACTCTTCTGGGCTATCACAACATCCTATAACTCTACTCCCTACATTACAGTATAAATGCTTCTTCACTGACTGCATTTAGTTCAATGAGGTATATTTATATATCAACTCATCTCTAAGCAAATTGAGAATGAGGGTCACTTTAACATAGGAGGACACTGTAGTTAATCAATAAATGGTTTGTTAGCTGAATGAAGATTTCATTAGTTTAGTCTCATGTCTTCCTTTGCCTAGAGAGGTTGATTGGGGATATGCAAAATAAAGTTCACGTGCACATCAGCAGTATAATATTTTTGATGAAATCTCCAGATGACCATTTGTAGACAAAATGGAACACTATCAAGGCAATAAAGCAATTAGACTTTGATAACTAACTGAACAATCAAAAGAAATGAATGGTTTAATTTGATGTCAAAATGGAGGTTTCTATTGATATGCTGAAGAGCTCCACCTTAGGATTCGATCTAGTGGAGAACTTTGTTTTCACAATGTAGATGAAGTTGTAGAAGGCAGACATATGAAGCCTGAAGTTGAAAACAACCTAAGAGATTGCAATGCAATGTATGATAGAATCAGAAACTGAAGATTACCTCCCCATCTCAACTTCAACTGGATTAATGGCTTAACACATTTATTAAAGCTTTAAGCAGTTTGAAGTCAAGAACAGATTTTCTTTCTTGGAGAAATGAATGAAGGGGTAGGGTAGTAAGAGGGCAGAACAATGAGAACCTAGGCAGAGGAGGTCACAAGTAGATGGAGATATTGTCGCTAAAAATGGAGAAACTGAAATCACCAGAGATGAACCAGAAACAGACACAGAATAGATACAGATGCTGCCTCTCCATGGCAATGAGTTTCTTGTGTCTTCTCTGCTTTGGTCATGATTTGATCAGTAATGGGAGGCACCAAACCTAAGCGTCAGGGACTGAGGTGGATAAGCTTGAGTAGGGCCAGGAAAGGTACTCACGGACCTGCATCTAACTGTTAAAAAGGTAGATGACACAAGGGCAAGATGGAGGACAAGTCAACTAGAAGCAGCATATGTGAAAAAGAATTAGTGATTTTCGACATTAGTAAATTCAGCATGAATCAACAGTATGATCCAAGTATTGCTGGAGTAAGGAATACTGCAGTGGTTAAAGGCATGGACTGTGGTAAGATAAATTTGGTAGTGTTTTGAGAGTTTAACAAGTATCCAGCCAGGGACTGAGTTGCCCTTCTTCCCTTCTCATAGAATTTCTTCTAGAAATTTCAATTTCTCCTAGAGTGGCACTCTTCAGACTGGCATATGCCCCTGGAGGTACACAAAGCATTTCCTAGAGATATGTGGGCATAGATGGCATTCGTGGAAGCAGTTTCCAAGTTCTTAGCTTCTACAAGGGATTTGCCTAGGCTTGTTCCTGTGGTACATACATTACATCAATTATCATTCCTACTTTTTAGTTAATAATAGTGCTCCAATTTTACAAAATAAAAGCACACCTTGTCTGATGTATCTCAATGGTGTATTTTACCTAAGACATATTTGTGCCAAATCAGAACACAATTCAAAATATTAATGATTGAAATCCTCTTTTAATCAAGGTACCATCATGCATTTACTCAGCCATTTCATTCATAGAGTCATTTCCAAAAATCTACTGGGTATGTATAATAATTGCTCATCAAATATATTTAGGCAATTTGGTTATTACTAGGTTTACTTATTATTAATGGTTGTAGACATAACTCAATCTAAAGGATTTTAAAAAATACTTAGTAACTTACAGTCACATAAAATTGTTTTAAACACTGAATTTGAAACCATAGTGTGTATTTGTCATATAGAAGCATGAAAGAGTGGTTAATAAAAGACTTTATAGCATAAACATATATTACATTAGGATACAGCTCTTCGCATGTTATTTGGGGAAGTGAAATGGAAATATGATTTAAAAAAGAAAGGAATTATATGGAACTTCTAATTATTAACAATGTGCTTGTTTTCTGTATTTTTTAAAAAGTGGACAATGTTATATATCCTATTGCTATGATATTTGGATTCCACTGGATACATTCTAAAGAGTAATGGAACACTTATAAAATGTCAATATTTACAATATGCCAAGGAAGGAAATTTATGACCAACCTAGATAGCATACTAAAAAGCAGAGATAGTACTTTGCCAACAAAGGTCCATCTAGTCAAGGCTATGGTTTTTCCAGCGGTCATGTATGGATGTGAAAGTTGGACTGTGAAGAAAGCTGAGGGTGGAAGAATTGATGCTTTTGAACTGTGGTGCTGAAGAAGACTCTTGCGAGTCCCTTGGACTGCAAGGAGATCCAACCAGTCCATTCTAAAGGAGACCAGTCCTGGGTGTTCATTGGAAGGACTGATGCTGAGGCTGAAACTCCAATACTTTGGCCACCTCATGCGAAGAGTTGACTCATTGGAAAAGACTCTGATGCTGGGAGGGATTGGGGGCAAGAGAAGAAGGGGACAACAGAGGATGAGATGGCTGGATGACATCACTGACTCGATGGACATGAGTCTGAGTGAACTCCGGGAGTTGGTGATGGACAGGGAGGCCTGGCGTGCTGCGATTCATGGGGTCGCAAAGAGTCGGACACGACTGAGCAACTGATCTGATCTGATCTGAGTTGATCAAAATTCCAGCTACAAAAGGAAGGTCATATTCACTGCCTTTTTCTATTGCCTTAGAAAAATGCATTCCCACCTCAGTGTTACCTTAATCCAATAGTGCCCCAGGGAAATTGGCTTGGTTTTCACTTTCAATGAAGAGGAAAGTCAGGTTAAGAAGGGTAAATGAGTGAAACAATGGCATAATGTCAGTAAGTGTCTGAGATGGGATTTGAACTTGGGTCTTCTGTTTTTCTTCCCATTATCAAGCTCTTTCAGCTCAGCAATGGATTTTGGAATTGAGTAGAAGGGATGGAAAGTAAGAGGAAGAATTATGATAGCCCAGAGTTCAAAGAGAAAAGCTGATGCCTAATTTCATTCAAATATGGTACCCACAAACTCCAGCAATCTTCAAGGTTTTATCAGAGCCAGAATTATACTCTTCCCCAGAGTCAACCTAAATTCAGGGTTTTAAAAAATTTTTCCAGAAAAATTGTCTAGTTGCATGGTGACTGAGAATATCTTGTGTTTTTGTCAAATAAGTTCCACTCATTATTTTTCAAGACATATTCCACAGAAATACTTTCCTAACTAATAGAAAACACTGAAACTTTTTACTAAGAAAGAGAGTTGGAGGATTGCTAGGCTAAGAGGTCAGTGTCCTCTTCGCTGTTCCTCACCTTCCCAACATAACCCCTTAAAAAATAAAAAGAAACTAAATCAGATATCTTGTTCAATTTAACCTGAGCTGGTATACATCTATCTAAGGGATTAACTATTTGAAAGTGAATTTTCTTACTCCAAACAATGAACTGTGTGTATGTGTTAGTGGTTCAGTTGTGTCTGACTCTTTTTGACCCCATGGACTATAGACCACCAGGCTCCTCTGTCCATGGGATTCTCCAGGCAAGAGTACTAGAGTGGGTTTCCAGTTCCTTCTCTGAAAGGGCTTTCCTGATGGCTCTCCTGCAGTGCAGAAGACCAGATTTCCATCCCGGGGTCAGAAAGATCCCCTGGAGAAGGGAATGGTTAGCCACTTCATTACTCTTACCTGGAGAATTCCACACTCCTGAATGATTGACTGAAGATCCATTGATGAGTCCATCTCAAAATCCAGTGCTCCAGATGACAATCTTTGAAAGCATGGCAAGGACAGATTTTGATTCTTTAGATTCTGAGTATACTTTTAAGGCTGGGTTAGAGTCCCAGGCTTACTTGTTTGAAAGCTATCATTGGTTTAGAACATGGAAAATTCTCAATGAGATCTCATTTGGTTGAGCTTCAGTTCTTTGGTATTTAGAGTACTCTTTCTCTGTAGAGATCTCATTTGAATTTTCTTTCCTTATTGCCATTACTGTGGTTCTTCCCTTCTCCAGGAAAAATTCTGTCTTCTGATTCTCCTACTCTGAAGACTACTGCTATGGAGCTGTCTGCTTCTCTCCTTGTTGGCATGATTTTACTAAAGATAATCTGGAATTTTCAATTGACCTCTTTGAGAAACTTATGACCTCCTTGAACTGGCTCTTCTAAGACCTCTCTGTTCCCAACATCTTCACTACTCTGTTCTCCTACTGCCTTGTATCTTCTTTTTGGCTCCCTTGAGCTGTCCACCCCTCTGTCCATTTGTGTCAGGCTTCTCCTTTGCCATTCCATTCTCTCAACTCCCTAGAGTCGTTTAAACTATACACTCCCTGCCTCTACAGGGGGCTCACAAGGGACTTAGGAACCCCAAAATTAATCACCTGAAGCTGAATAGTCTTCTTAGAAACAAACTGGATATTTTATATACTCAGATGGGCTTTGGAGACACCCAGATAGCCCTGTGTCATAACTTCAGTCAGTCGCTGAAGTTTTAGTCCACAACCTCCACAAGATTACCTATTAGGTCCAAAGAAAATCTTAAAAGTCTCCTCCCACAATTACTAGTGGGAAGTTTTAGCTCTCCTATTGAGCAGGTAACCTCAATTTATTTTCATAAGCTTTGCTAGTCTGCAAAAAATGCTAGTATGTGACAGTTCAAATTTATCTGCTTTCTAGTTTTCTTTGTATATATAATGTCTAGAAACAATAATGTCAAAGATAAACAACTTTGTATGCAACACATGCCAGGTATATTGCATGTGTTTTTGTTAAGCAAGAAGGGCATGATGCTGTCCTAAGGTAAAATGACTGTTCCAGAAGGAAAAGGGGAAGTGTAGGACAAAATGTGAATAGACATGGAAAGCTGTAAACGGTTTGTAGAAAAGGAATTTTATGTCATGTGGTCAAAGTTGGCTATGATTGGATGGATATATTTTAAACCTTTAAAAAAATTATTTTAGTACCAACAATATACTAATAAAAAACTAGAATTCAATTTCTTTTTATTAAAATGACAAAGTTTTCTAGATTTGCCTGTTCTTAATAAGAGCTTCAGTTCAGTCACTCAGTCGTGTCCGACTCTTCACAACCCCATGGACTGCAGCACACCAGGCCTCCCTGTCCATCACCAACCCCTGGAATTTACTCAAACTCATGTCCAGGGATGGGGGAGCCTGGTGGGCTGCCATCTATGGGGTCGCACAGAGTTGGACATGACTGAAGTGACGCAGCAGAAGCAGCAGCATGTCCATTGAGACAGTGATGCCATGCAACCATCTCATCCTCTGTTGTCCCCTTCTCCTGCCTTCAATCTTTCCCAGCATCAGGGTCTTTTCAAATGAGTCAGTTCTTTGCATCAGGTGGCCAAAGTATTGGAGTTTAAGCTTCAGCATCAGTATAATAAGAGCTTATAAAAAGTCTTTCTTTACTTTTTGAGCAATCCACCTAGGCAATAATGATTCTGTGTCTTAGAATAGTTTCTAGTACTTTATGTTGATTTTATCATGTTCGTGATTATTTAAGAGAATTGAAGTATCTCACTTTTGAAAGAGCTAAAGTCTCTTACAATCATGTTTATTTATTTTTTTTTTTAATTTTATTTTATTTTTAAACTTTACATAACTGTATTAGATTTGCCAAATATCAAAATGAATCCGCCACAGGTTTTCATGTTTATTTTTGAAATCTTTTATTGTCACTTTGGTTAAATAAGTAGTCAAGCATTGTTTTAGTGTCTTATGATCCTGGTTTTCCATGTATTCAAAACTTTTCACATTTTTGACAACCTTTAATGTTTTGCCTTCCACAAATCAAATCCTAAATAAATTGTGATCCTAAGCTGCTTTGAAAATCTCAAAGGATTTATTCTCTAACCTTCTAAAAATAGATTAAAAATAATTAGGTTTATGTGGTACATTGAGTTGCATGTAGCATATCATCAAATAAGAAGAGATAATTCCTTAGGTTGTATTTGTATGGGTCAAATGTTATTAACCTAAATATTTCAGTACTTATATGAACTTCCTAGAAATTTGTTAATGCTCCCTGTTCATGATATATCCTGGTACTGCTCTGCCTAATATTAGACAATGGCAGCATGTTATCAGTCATAATTTCAGTTATTACATGAAAATGGTGTGTACCACAGAAATCACAAAATTTCTTCGTCAAATGAACTTTCATCAGGTCTTTAACCATGATTATTTGAAGTCTTTTGTCATTTACAGATATCTGTTGTTTTATTCTGAGGCTTCCCTGAAAGTGTTTCCTGTCAGTTTCAGGCCAGAATGCTTTTCTTCAAGAAAAAGGGACTGTCTCCAAAACCCTTGGGAAGGACTATGCCAGGTACTCTAGGACACAGACTTCTGATAGCCTTGCTTAAATAACTTTGTGACCCATACCACTGGACTGAGTCAGGAATTCCAGAACTTGAGTGGAGAAGCTAATGGGTTTTAGGAAACTGCTAACCCGAGAGCAAGTAAAACAAGAATCAATTACATAGAACTGAATGAGTTGATTAAGGATGATTTGATTAGGGCTTTTATTTTTGGAAATATGGTTGATGCTTTAATGTTCCATTTTCTTAACATAAAGAAGTCCTTTTTTCTTTTTTCCTTAAGCTATCTATAACTCATAGCAATTTAGTAGATTACATTTCTGTGAAAAGAAATGAAACATTTATCTTTTCTCCCTGCCTGATCCCTCCAGAACTCAGAAACTCTTATCAAGTATTCTTACATTCATGGCAATATATTTATTTGCATAGGTTTAATAAGAATCTGTCCTTCTTGTAACAGGACATAATTGAGAAAACTGATTATATAACCAAGACATTGACTGAAATGTCATATTTAAGAATGATGTGCATAGAATCAGATATGACCTGACAGTTTTAGAAAACCAGTGTATTTTATGGAGCCAATACTTACAAAGCCCTCTTGGAAAATCTGGCCTAGTACCTGGCTTACAGGACATCCAGTCTTATAGATGAATGAGGAATGTCACTCCCTGGCAGGCTCAAGAGATCTTAGGATATTTTAAGGACTTTGAAAATAGAAGAATTGACCCAAATCTATAGGCATGGCAGGTAAAATCTGATGTCAAATTCTTGGTTTAGCTTCTTAATCCTATGAAACTTTTAAAAAGTCAAATCTGAAATTCCTTATGAAAATATTCAGCAAAACAAACTTTAAAGAGCCTATGTGGTAAATTATTATTCCTGCTCCATCTATGTAATAAAAGAGCCCAGCCTTATTTTTTAAACAAGAATAATCTTACTCTGAGTATCTTTGATCAAATGGGAGGAGCACACCTTTGTGGGTAATTAGATTCTGGTCCTCTTCAATGTCTTTTAGCTATTTTACTTTTCTTTTGAAAGTACATGATTTTGCTATCTACCTGTAGATTGTACTGGATCCTGCCGTCTGACACATTTTGTCAGTTATGACCAAATTTTCAATTATTCTCATTTCCTTCAATGTCTGGCCACCACTCTCCAAATTAATGTTTTAGATTTTTCTCCCATTCTCCTGTCTTGGCATGACTGAAGACTAAAAGCTGACTGTCCAAATCCCTATTGAGAGTCTAGATTGTCTTGGAGCTAAAATTTTCCCCCTAGGGTCTAAAGAAGCTCTGAGAGCTGAAGCTGAATAACTTGATATATACTTCAAAAGACTCATCAGCACAGTAGATTATGTATGGACAATCTTCACGCCTAGAGCTGCTGCTGTATGGGCTACTCAGAAGTCCACCAGAACTCCCACATCTTTCGTTCTTTGCCCCAGGAAATACCCATGACTGTGGACAATCTTACTAAAACCTCTCTGATGTCTGTGCCATCACCAAAAACATTCAAACTGCAAACAAAGACATACATCAAATCGCCTCTGCTATCCTCACTCTATTATCTAAAAATGCTCCTAGCATAACATCTAGAAATTTTCTTAAGTGGCTACCTTCTGGCCTCAGAACTTGGTTTAAAGTCTGCTCTGACAATCTTTCTTCTTCTTACTTGCATGAAAATCTCCCTCATTAAACACCGATTGCTTACACCATTCTGCAAATATTCTCTACACCCAAGTCTCAAAGTCAGTTCAACTGGTCTTTCAACAACAGAATACTTCTAAAATGAACGACATGGACTAGTTTTCCTAAGTTATTCAATCAGAAACCTAGTTTCCTTGAACACAAAAGGAACTGAGAAAGATGGCTGTAATATGCTCCTTTAGCTTGATTAAAATTTACAGAAAAAAAAAAATTAGATAGGTTTCTTCCTGATCATAGGACTGCATCTCTTTCCTTTGCACATTTACTTTAGAAAACTTTCTATGGTAAATTTATTTTCTGCCTTTTTGAGATGTAAATATTTTAGAACCCAGGAATATCCTTTTTAAGGACCTTGGAGCCATCCTTTTACAATGTTAAATATCCAGGATAGTACTCTAACACCAATTCTCTGTGGCAGCAGAGTAGTTTACCTTCAATAAGTGACAACTAGCAAACACTAGCCTAATCAAAAAAATCAGCCTCCCAGTTAATGTCCTTTAGTACTTCTCCCCTAACTCATCTCAATACTTAAAATCTTTCTTGCCTTTTCTTTCAATAGCGTTGAGTGCACTCCCTCTCCCCTATTGCAAAAGACTTGAATAAAATCTTACTTTCATGTTAAGTTGTCCTATGCAATTTTTCTTTGATAATACTAACAGCAATGTGAACACACGCAGAGAATTTCAGTGTTCAGATACTTTAACATTCAATCAATACAGTTGTGTCCTTTGGTACTTTTCAGTGTGAAATTGACCTTATAGACAACTAAGTGTCTTACATGGTAAGGAAGAGCCAGTACAACATTGTCATGCTTTTTAATGGGTCACAGGTAGAAAGTAATTTTCGAAGGGGGGGAACCCTCCCTGTCATCAATATGTGCATAATTCAGTCAGTAAGGCAACATAAAATTATATGTTCCCCCACCTCCTATTTTAATAAAAAGTTTGGAAAACTGTAGTTTGGCAGTTTCATGTCAAATAAGTAGTATATCTCCAGGTCATTACTGAAAGTATTCATTAAAGATTAAAAGCATAAGACCCTTTATAGAAATTTTAACTGGGGTTCCTGGTTATTAGCATTCAATTATCATTTCTGAAACCGAAAATCAACATATTTGGTGTCTAAATTGAGAGTACCTTTGAAAATCAAAATTCAAAGTCATGCCTTCTAGTAGGCTGACTGATGGGAAAGGGCTGTGATTATGCCTAATTTTCGCCCTCTACATCACGATCTCATTGATTATGTTTCTCAGCTTGCTAAGGGTTCTGTGAGGTGATTTTCAAGATGAATATTGCTATTTGCAGGATTTCCTGAATAGGAATATTTCGGGAGTAAATTGCACAAACCAAGCGATGTGCAGTCAATTTTCACACCAGCATAAACAATGTATTAGAACAGAGCCCTTAAGGCTTTTTTTATTTGGGTTTCATTACACAGCTAGCTGCATTTCATCAATAAGCATGAAGTGCCAAGCAGGCAAAACTGAGGCTCTCAGAGGATATTGCATATTTTTCTAACAGGTGCTCCGAGTTTGACTAGAGAAAACAAATGCCCTAGATGGCAAGGCCTTAGGCTTTTTGTTTCAGAGGTAGCCATAGTCACCATGGCCAGACAAGGAAAATTTGCTTAAATTTAGGAAGTAGAGGGTGCTTGTGCACCTACTTTCTTTGCATGAACTCATTCCTAAGATATTTTTTAAAGTTCTTTCTTTCTCTGTATTAAAAAAATGGGCATGTCCTCAAAGCTATTTGCAAACTTTTTGGTTTCCAGCAGTTTGAAGTTAAGTCAAGTCCATTTCCCCCCTAATTCTTTAACTGAAAAAAAGTTTAATTTCTTTAATCAGAGGGCTACAGCAAGCTCTACAGATTAAAATCACACATCTTTTAACAGAAGAACTCCATGTAATCTTCATAAATCATTTATTAGACAGTGAATATAGATAGAAGCTAGACAAAGAGAAATAAAGAACTAGGTTGGTTAGTAAATTATTCACACAGGTCTCTATGTCTTGATTATAAGTTAGGGGTCTGAGAATTATGGGAAGAACCTTTCAAGTCATCATATATATGATTTTATGATCTTTTCTGCCTTGGATATATCCATAAGCAGAAGAAAATGGCTAAAGGAATATTTTTGAAATCTACACTTCAGAGATGAAAAACTCAGGATATGCACAGAGGGCTGAAGCCAAGCAGTTTTCCTGCCAGGGAAAAAGCAGCTGCCTTTCCTTTCAGTGATTTAGACTGAGCTGCAGGAGGGCAAATATCATGACTCTCTGAAACTATACACAGCAGTGAGAGTGGTGTCTTGGAGCTTTAATAAAGGAAAGTGATTAACACAGCTGAGAGTAGCTTTCATGCTAAACTGCAGGGGCCCATTTGGCAGGAACCTATGGGCCATGGACAAAGACCCAATGAAAGTTTTTCATATTTGTGAACCATTCTGATGTACACACACTGGGATAAAAGTTACTTTGGTTGAGTCAACAATATCCATTTGTATCAGATGATTTTGTTATCTTTTCTCTTAAATATATTCCATGTAGAGAGCTCATATTGAATATATTTTTCATCATTTTACTGAAAAAGCACATTTTCACCACAGATTATATGTAAAAGTGAAGGAATGTGCTTTTATCTATGAGTTCCAAAAAGCTATTTCTGGTCAGGAATGAAGAGTTGATGGCCTTTCCTCTTGTCACACTAACAAGAGATATTTAAGGACAACTTGATCCAAGATAATTGATAATCTGGCTGAGGTTATTATTTAACTGTTCTTCTTTGTTGAGATTATTTACTGAGTAATAAAAAATCAGTATTGATGAGATACAGTTGAACTGGAGAATGGGTGCTAGCTAGGTGGAAGAGTTGAAAGGAGGCCAGAACTGACGACTTAAAATGTGATGTGCTTTGCACTCATCCAGTCTTATCCCTTTGACCACACATGAACCAAATTCAGGGTGACGGGTTCATCAGAAGCCGCACCCTGGTGTCAAGACCTCCACTGTGTCATCATTATACTGGCTATGCTGTTACTTTGTCCTGTATACCTTCTTGCTGCTGCTGCTGCTGCTAAGTCGCTTCAGTAGTGTCTGACTCTGTGCGACCCCATAGACGGCAGCCCACCAGGCTCCCCCGTCCCTGGGATTCTCCAGGCAAGAACACTAGAGTGGGTTGCCACTTCCTTCTCCAATGCATGAATGTGAAAAGTGAAGTCGCTCAGTCATGTCCAACTGACACCATGGACTGCAGCCTACCAGGCTCCTCCGTCCATGGGATTTTCCAGGCAAGAGTACAGGAGTGGGGTGCCATTTCCTTCTCCAGTATACCTTCTTAAATCTACCTAAATTTGTTCTGGATCAAGCCTATTGTGACTTGAATATAATTGTCAAACTGAACCCAAGACCACGCCACCAGTTGAGCAGCCTGGGTTTTGCATGGGTGAAATTATATCTACCTGTGACTTACAATACCATCTAATCTTGGGGGTATCTATCAGAATGGGAGATGTAAACATGTTGGGAAAAAGTAAGGTAAAAGTAATGCAGTGCACTTTGCAAATACTGGGTTGACCCAAAGGTTTATTCGGGTTTTGGCCAACCCAATATAACTCATTTTAGTTGTGGCAAACCTTTCTATATCTCTCTCCTTTCCTCATCCCTAAATGTTCCATCCTTCCTAAATGTTCATTATATCTCTCTAAAAGATCCTTACACTTGCTTTTATCCTTATCTCCTACCAAAAGACCAACTGGATGGAGATAAAAACATTAGGTTATTATAATTCTGGAAAGTAAATACACTGAATAATTTGAGTCAATGAAGTACTTGACTCAAAGATATTATTTAACTTATTTAGTCTGAAAATGCCCATCATTACATTAATTTATGGATTGTGCTTTGAAGTGAATTGGTTTATGTGATTGGGTACTTAATGTTGTTGGCCCATAGGAGATGCAAAAATAGGGAATTATATTTGGGACAAATACTTGAAATGGGCTCTTGGGAAGGGAGAAAAGAAAGAACAATCAGTGTGTACAGGGGCATGGAAAGGAGGAGACGATGATGTGTTTGTCTGGATCCCTAAGCTTTCTTAGACCATCTCATTACCATTCTGGGTACCTCATTAATATTTTTACTCACTGATTTTAAAATGCTAACAAGTTACCACCATGCACTGAGCCCTGGGATAGGAGTGTTCAGAAATGAATGGGACAAGGGGGATAAGTAAGTAGACACCCTCTGAATTCAAATAAGAGTGTGATGAGATACTCAGGTTTCTAAAATTTAAGTGTCAATCACTGTACAAAGGCTGTAAGAGATAGATACAGGGGTTTATAAGCAATTCTAAAAGGGTTTTTCACTCTACTAGGAGTAAGTACGAGGCATTCAAGAAAACAGGCATGGCATGAAACCACATATAGAGAATGATATATCATTTGTTATGTCTTGAATACAAGAGGATGTAGTTGGCAGAGAGGATAGAAAAGTAAACTGGAATAAGTCTGAGAGGGTTTTATAATGTCTACTAACGGGCTGATACTTATTTTGTAGGCACTTTGTCTTCAAAATGACTTTAGTTTTAGATAAGGAGTCTACAGACATATGTTAAGTACAATTAAAGTAGGGATGGAAAGTGGATTATAATAATAAACATGATGAAGACATTCTAGTGATATGAGTTTAATGAAACATTATTGCTAGTAAATGCCAGAAGAAAAAACTAAGAATGCTAGTCAAATAATAATAATAATATTGTTATAATTAACATTATATATATATGTATATATAAAGCATATTATATATATGTATGTATATAAAATATGCTTTCACCAGCTGAAGAAGACTCTTGAGAGTCCCTTGGGCAGCAAGGAGATCACATCAGTCAATCCTAAAGGAAATCAACCCTGAATATTCATTGGAAGGACTGATGCTGAAGCTAACTCCAATACTTTGGCCACCTGATGCAAAGAGCCGACTCACTGGAAAAGACCCTGATGCTGGGAAAGATTGAGGGCAGGCGGAGAAGAGGACGACAGAGAATGAGATGGTTGGATGGCATCACCGACTTAATAGACATGAGTTTCAGCAAGCTCTGGGAGATACTGAAGGACAGGGAAGCCTGGAGTGCTGCAGTCCATGGGGTCATAAAGAGTCAGACAGAAGTGAGCAACTGAACAGCAACAACAGCATTATAAAAATGAAAAATGGAATATTTCCTGCCATATCAATAAACAAGCATGTCACAGTCACCAGCAACTCCTGTCCTCCAAGGTAGGCCGGCCAGTGAGCTCTTACTACGTTCAAGAATGAAAAGAATACCTGTCATCTAGTATCCACTCCCTATGGTGAGTCCTGAGGAAACTCAGGATATGAAAATACAGGATACTGGCCCCAGAGAGCTGAGGTGCTTAGCAAAGGAATGATTTCAATGTGCCCAAACTCTTGCATCTTCCCATACATAGAAAAGTGCTAAATTTCTTAATTTGAAATATCTGGTTTTCCTTTTTTTTGACAATAATATTTTGATGTGCAGACTACCTGCCCTTTGTTGCAAAACTCTTATATAATCTGGCTCTTTCCTTCACCTCCTTAGAGCAGTTCTCTCAGGGTTACTCAAGATGCTGCCTCCTGGGCTTAAGTCCTAAAAATTTCCACTGAATAAATATAACTCTCAATTTGTAGGTTATGAACATCCTTTTAAGTTAACAACAACAATGATGATGATAACAAATGAGAGATTTACTTCAGCGATATTCCACTCTTGAAAAATAATGTTTAGTGCAAGAAGTCCTTACCTTAATGTCAAATGGTCCTGTTTGATTTGGTTGGTTGTAAATTTCCAACTGACTCCTAATAGGAGACAGCCACAGAAGCAGATGATTTAATTGCTCTTCAAGCTGTCCAAGGTCTTTTATGTGAGCCTCAATTTCACTCTGTTTCTCAGGTAAACTCCTAGAAACCTACAAGGAAATAAAAAAAATAAAAGATTCATGATTTAAATTAAAAAAAAATATTTTCAAAAACTACTGTTATGAAATATTACAGAAATTTACTGAATTTGGTATTTTAACAGCATAATATTGATGACTTACATGCATTATATGTTAGGATTTAATTCATGTATGACAAATCATTGATTAATAATCTTTCCAAAAATTCTATGCTTTGAAGGCAACAAACCTTTCTTTTTAAATTCAAAACACACAGCCACACAAATGCGCACCCACCTCCGACTAATGAAAGTAAAAGACTGTATTCTTCATTTTCCCACTCATTCATTAACATAATGGTGTCTTGTATATTATATGCCAGATACTCTCTCTTTATACTTGTTTCTAATGTTCTTTTATGGTCAGGAAAATTGTACAAGGAAATTCTTTCATCTACAAAGAAAACTGGTGATATAAGCGTTATTGTGAACTGTAGTTTGCGAGCTCTAATATAACCAAGTAAAACAGAATAAGATGAGTGGAAATAGAAAGTAAAAAATATTTTAATTAAATTATAATGGAATGATTATCAGTAATTTTTATTAAGTGCCAAAAAACACGTTTAGAAGTTTCTCATTTAATATCTTCTTTAATGCGCCCAACAAATCTGTCACATCGATACTATTATCTCAACTTTATAACATTCTATAATTTTGTCCTGGATTGAAAAATTTAAATAACTTGGGAAGCAGTGTGGTATGCTGTTCAACATCGTAAGGTCTAGAGTTAGGCTCCTTGGTTTCAGATCGTGGTTCTGTCCTTTTCATACATTTTGGTCAGGTTTTAACTCCCAAAGCCTCCTCTACAGAATGGGGGCAATGGTAGAACTCACTTGATAGGGTCACAGTAGGATTAAATAAAGTAACCCATGCAAATAGTCTAGAGCAAACAGAGATGCAGACATAGAGAATGGACTTGTGAACATGGAGGGGAAGGAGAGGGTGGGGTGAATTGAGAGAGTAGCATATACATATATACACTACCGTATGTAAAATAGAGAGCTAGTGGGAAGCTACTGGATAACACCGGGAGCTCAGCTCAGTGCTCTGCAATGACCTAGAGGGGTGGAATGGGGGTGGGGTGGGAGGGAGGGGACGCATGTATACTTATAGCTGATTCACACTGTTGTATAGCAGAAACAAACACAACACTGTAAGGCAATTATCCTCCAACTAAAAATAACAGAGAAAAAGAGAGCAATATTCTGCATGACAGTAAATGATAATAAAATCATTAAGGATTATTGCCCAAGCTCAAGTTAAGCAGAGAGCCAGAAAAAGTAAGAGTAAAGCCTTTTTCTTCAGATTTTTAAGGGCTAAAACAGGTACACAGGAATAAAGAGTATGAACTTGCAATAGCAACTCTTTATGATATTATTAATAATACTCTTCTAACATAACATTACATTATAATGTAATATGACATTATATATAATGTAATATGTAATATAGTGTAGTGTAATATATACATTATAATATAATATAATCTTCTAATATAACATTACATTATAATACTTAATCAACTTATATGCAGAGTACCTCATGTGAAATCAGGCTGGATGAAGCACAAGCTGGAATCAAGACTGCCAGGAGAAATATCAATAACAGATATGCAGATGATACCACCCTTATGGCAGAGAGCAAAGAGGAACTAAAGAGCCTCTTGATGAAAGTGAAAGAGGAGAGTGAAAAAGCTGGCTTAAAACTCAATATTAAAAAAATGAAGATCATGGCATTGGTCCCACCACTTCATGGCAAACAGATGGGAACACAATGGAAACAGTGACAGATTTTCTTTTCTTGGGCTCCAAAATCACTGCAGATGGTGACTGCAGCCATGAAATTAAAAGATACTTGCTTCTTGGAAGAAAAGCTATGACAAGCTTAGATAGCATATTAAAAAGCAGAGACATTACTTTGCCAACAAAGTTCCATCTAGTCAAAGCTATGGTTTTTCCAGTAGTCATGTATGGATGTGAGAGTTGGACCATAAAGAAGTCTGAGTGGTGAAGAATTGATGCTTTTGAACTGTGGTGTTGGAGAACACTCTTGAGAGACCCTTGAACTGCAAGGAGATCCAACTAGTCAATCCTAAAGGAAATCAACCCTGAATATTCATCAGAGGGAATGATGCTGAAGCTGAAGTACAATACTTTGGCCACCTGATGCAGAGAGCTGAAATGTATTATGACTACATTTGTATATATTGTGCAAAATGCATACAAATCCATGAAGAATAGGCTAACATCTAGCCTGGGCTGATGTAGGACAGCCTGGGACTGACCTTAGACTTCCATAACAATGTTTTCTTGGGACATGAACTTTACGATGAATGGGAAATCCTGTATCTGGCTTGTTTCTTATATGGAACTACGCCTGCATTGGAGAAGCTGGGAGTTGAAATATGGCCCATGGGCCTATATGACTAAAATGGAGTAAAGTACAGCAGGGAAATAGAGGATGTGGCTTCTGTCTAAAGCGGAAGTGAAATCGCTCAGTCATGTCCGACTGTTTGCGACCCTGTGGACTGTAGCCCAGCAGGCTCCTCTGTCCATGGGATTCTCCAGGCAAGAATACTGGAGTGGGTTGCTATTTCCTTCTCCAGGGGATCTTCCTGACCCAGGGATTGAACCCAGGTCTCCCCCATTGCAGGCAGAGGCTTTAACCTCTGAGCCACCAGGGAAGCTCATTTAAACTGCAAATAAATGAAATGAGATACCAAAAAGTACATTTCTAATACAATCATCTGATACTAAAATGGATTGCTATTGCTGTTGCTTAGTCACTCAGTCCTATCTGACTCTTTTGCGACCCTTTGGACTGTAGCCTGCCATGCTCCTCTGTCCATGGGATTTTCCAGGCAGGAATACTGCAGTAGGTTGCCATTTCCTTCTCCTGGCGATCTTCCTGACCCAGGGGTTGAACCTGCGTTTCAGTAAAGTGGATTACTAAGGTTCATAACATTTCTCTTTCTCTAAATATTTAAAATAAAATTGGTTAGATTTTTTTAATCTGAAGAAAAGTGAAAAAATAAATTAAGTGACCTGCATAAACTCTGGTTTTCATCCCTGGCAGCTTTTCCCTGTGTGGATGAGTCAAAAGAAGCAACATGTGTGGGTAGCATGGAATGTCTGGCCATGCATAATGAATCATGAGGCTATGTATCGGTTTTGTCTGACTTGTATCCTGCTATAAAACCAAGTAAATGTAGTATTAGATCAAAGCTTATGTGGATTTCATGAGGACATCTATGGTGCTGAACTATATTTATACATGTATGTGAAAGTGAGTGTGTGACAGCTGATATCACAAATATAGTACCATGCATATATCATCTAATAATACCCTCAACTTATCTCTTCCAGCATCTCTAAGGAGGGAACTAAACAGCTTATTTTTATTGGATCATTTTCTACTCACAGGTAAATGTAAAAAGCATTTTATTGCTTCAATGCACAGCATTTAAGAGTCACTAGATTCCAACGCTACTGGAGATAAAAGCCATAATACATTCCTAAAATCTCTAAAATCGAGTGTGAACTCACTTTTATATCTGATTACAAAATAGTTCATGTTTCATTTAGGCTTTATAGTTATGTGCAGAAATCTGGGTAACCTTTAGCTAAGATAGTTGGTTTCCTTCTCATACTCCCAACTCATCCCTTCCTGGTTATAGAGATAGAACCATCCCTGACAGAAAACAATGCAATGGGTGAGATCTAACATCTGGAATAATTAAAGGATTGCTTACAATGAGATTATGGGGCACAAGGAGTTTTCAGCTTAGTTATGGAACCTATACTGGACATATCCCCACAAACCTATGCTTCCCACTATCATAGCATTTACCTTATACTATTTAATTTGTTATTTACATTTAATTTAATAACTAGATTCTTACACATGATAGATCTTCAATAAATATCAGTTGAATGCAAGAAAAACAATTCCCAGACTCAGGATTAATTTCTTTTTTTCTTAATGTAAGAAGTAAAACATGTCCAGAGTAGTCAACAACATAAAAGCATGTAATTTCATCCTCAAGTTAATCTTAAATTAACTTTAATCCTCAAGTCATCTTTAATTAAAAATCAAAAATATTAGTAAATTGGACTATATAAAAATCAGAAACTCATGCATGTTGAAGAAATCGAAAAGCAAAGTAAAAGGAAAAATGACAAATTATGAAACAAAAATTTGTGACAGATATCTCAAATAATGTATTAATTTCCTAACCCATAAAGAGAGCTTCTGCAAATTAGTAAGAAGAAGGACAACAACCAAAAAGAACACAGGACAAAAGTTAAGGGCACTTTGTGGAAAAGCAAAAAATAAAAGAAAACACAAATGGATTTTAAACATGGAAAAAGAAGTTACTCTTTGGTCACAATGAGAGATCTGAAACTTCCAAATACTGTATGGACAAAATAAACGCAAGTCTAAAACACACTAGGCTGCCAAGGCTGTGGGAAATTCAGACTTTCATACATGGGATGTACGTATTGGTGTACCTCCTGTGGAAGGCAATTTTGGCAATATTTACCATATGCATATAACCTTTGACCCAGAACTTTTACTTCTAGGAATTCATCTCGTAAGTATATTTCTGGAGTTAAAAATTAATGTTTGGGGATGTTAGCGCAGATGGTAAATGGGATAGGGGATTTTCACCATATTTTTTGAAAAATAAAAATGTTTTCCCTTTACAAAGAAATAAGTTAATTTAGAAAGGAAATCTACTAGCTTTTGTTGCTACCAAAAACAGTGTTGAGAAATTATACTTTATATATTTTAGTAGCAAATCATTATTACCAGGATATAACATATATAGTGTGGAGTAGGAAATGGCAGCCCACTTCAGTATTCTTGCCTGGAGAATTTCATGGACAGAGAAGCCTGACAGGCTACAGTCCATGCTGTCACAAAACGTCAGACATGACTGCATGCACGCACACACGCACGCACGCACGCGCACACACACACACACACACCATATCTAAAGCCATCAGTCAAAAATCTGATTATTTTTATAGGACAGTATCACTAAGTTAATCAAAGGGTGGAATTTGAGGCCTTCTAGTACTGGAAAAGGTCAGTTTTCCTTCCAATCCCAAAGAAAGGCAATGCCAAAGAATGTTCAAACTACCACACAATTGCACTCATCTCATACGCTAGTAAAGTAATGCTCAAAATTCTCCAAGTCAGGCTTCAGCAATACGTGAACTGTGAACTTCCAGATATTCAAGCTGGTTTTAGAAAAGGCAGAGAAACCAGAAATCAAATTGCCAACATCCGCTGGATCATGGAAAAAGAAAGAGAGTTCCAGAAAAACATCTATTTCTACTTTATTGACTATGCCAAAGCCTTTGACTGTGTGGATCACAATAAACTGTGGAAAATTCTGAAAGAGATGGGAATACCAGACCACCTGATCTGCCTCTTGAGAAATCTGTATGCAGGTTAGGAAGCAACAGTTAGAACTGGACATGGAACAACAGACTGCTTCTAAATAGGAAAAGGAGTACGTCAAGGCTATATATTGTCACCCTGCTTATTTAATTTCTATACAGAGTACATCATGAGAAATGCTGGGCTGGAAGAAACACAAGCTGGAATCAAGATTGCCGGGAGAAATATCAATAACCTCAGATATGCAGATGACACCACCCTTATGGCAGAAAGTGAAGAGGAACTCAAAAGCCTCTTGATGAAAGTGAAAGCGGAGAGTGAAAAAGTTGGCTTAAAGCTCAACATTCAGAAAACGAAGATCATGGCATCCGGTCCCATCACTTCATGGGAAATAGATGGGGAAACAGTGGAAACAGTGTCAGACTTTATTTTTTGGGGCTCCAAAATCACTACAGATGGTGATTGCAGCCATGAAATTAAAAGACGCTTACTCCTTGGAAGGAAAGTTATGACCAACCTAGATAGCATATTGAAAAGCAGAGACATTACTTTGCCAACAAAGGTTTGTCTAGTCAAGGCTATGGTTTTTCCAGTGGTCAGGTATGGATGTGAGAGTTGGACTGTGAAGAAGGCTGAGCATTGAAGAATTGATGCTTTTGAACTGTGGTGTTGGAGAAGACTCTTGAGAGTCCCTTGGACTGCAAGGAGATCCAACCAGTCCATTCTGAAGGAGATCAGCCCTGACTGTTCTTTGGAAGGAATGATGCTAAAACTGAAACTCCAGTATTTTGGCCACCTCATGTGAAGAGTTGACTCATAGGAAAAGACTCTGATGCTGGGAGGGATTGGGGGCAGGAGGAAAAGGGGACAACAGAGGATGAGATGGCTGGATGGCATCACCGACTCGACGGACGTGAGTCTGGGTGAACTCCGGGAGTTGGTGATGGACAGGGAGGCCTGGCGTGCTGCAATTCATGGGGTTACAAAGAGTCAGACACGACTGAGTGACTGAACTGAACTGAGCATATAATTATTGTGTTCCCTCTCTGACCTTCAAAATGGTCTTTAGGTACTAATGGCTTCTTCTATACAGCTCCTGGAAAAAGGTAACAGATGTGAATAATTTATGATGCAAACTAAAAGTTCTGTTTTGTGTCAGTTTCTATGTGCTTTAAACTAATTTACTGTTATATTTACTACTTAATAGTCTTATCAAAATAGGGACAGAAACACTTTACTACCAAAATATGTCATTTTTCCTAGTAATCTTTTTAAGTATTAAAAAACCATGCTCTTCATACAACACACACTCTGTGGTGAAAGAATACAATTAAAGACATTCAGTTCCTTTATGTCTTAATTTATTATCTAACCAAAACTTGACCTAATTTCACATAAGATTAGGCTTCCTTTTCAGTTTTTGAATATTAATATCAAATGTGTAGAAGTGTTAATATTAAGATAGATAGAGGTGCCTATTTTATAAATAAACAGATACTAAATGTTGACTTTGTATCTATGATCACAAATATTCTAGAGAAAGTGTAAATTAAGTGTAAAAAACATTAATAATGATAGAATAAACTGCTGGTGTGGAGAAGCCCTTTAGAAGTGACAGGAATGTGAATAAACTATTAAATATATTATTTGCATTGTTCATGTAGAAATTAAGGCCAAATAGTAGAATTAAAAACAATAACAACTGGGAATATTTGTATTATCTATCAGCCAAAGGGTAATATTATTGCATATAAAAAGATCCTTCAAAGGGTGAAGAGAGATGGATAATCTACTGGAAAACTTAATAAAGAATATAAATAGGAATTTGACAAAAAATGCAAACAGTCAATAAACAAGAGAAAAGTCCAACCACTAAGTAGTCACTGAAATGCAAATTAAAATAGCAATAATATACCACTATTTGCCTATTATATTGCTTTTAAAAAATGCATTTGTCAAAATTCTGGAAAGTAAGTGCTCTTATGATGAATTTAAGAGCATTAATTCTTACTTTTTGGGGAGTAATTTTATAATTCATACCAAAAAGCAAGACTTCCACCCTAAAAACTATAAACATTATTCAGATATTAAGGAAAATTTGAGCAAAGAGAGGAATATACTTTGTTGAAGTTTCCAATACTGTAAATATGTTAGTTCTCTTCAAATAATGTGTAAATTCAATGCAATCCTAATCAAAATTACAGCAGCTAGTTTTTAATAAAAATTGACATCACAATTCTAAGATATATATGGAATTTCAAAGGGTCAAAAATGTCTAAGACAATTTTGAAATAAAGTTTAAGAATGTTTATAAGCAGATATCAATATTTATTTTAGTTAATTATGCGTGATATGGCTAAGAGAAAAAATAGACTACATACATTTATTTAATTTATGACAATGGTGCCCACTTTAGTTCAGTGGATTGTGGACCATCTTTTCAATAAATGGTTCCAGATTAATTGGATAGAATCTTGACTCTTACTCTACACCATATACAAAATATCAATTCTTGATTGCTGCAGACCTCAGTGCAAAAGAAAACATGGGAAAATATCTTGATGATTTTAGGTGAAGCGATTATTTTTCAAATAAGACATAAAAAGCAGTACCCCTGGTGGCTCAGCAATAACGAATCAGACTGCAATGCAGGAGCTGAAGGAGCTGCCAATTCAACCCTGGGTTGGTAAGACCCCTGGAGGAGGACATGGCAACCCACTCCAGTATTCTTGCCTGGAGAATTCCATGGACATAGGAGCCTAGAGGGCTACAGTTCATGGGGTTGAAAAGTCAGACATGACTGAAGTGACTTAACATGTGCACATGCATAAAGGAAAAGATTGATAAACTGAACTTCATTCATCAAGACATATTATTAGGAAGAAAAAAAACAAGGTTTAAGTTGGAAGAAGATATTCACGATGCACCTATCTGACAAAGAACTTGTATTAAAAAACTCTGACATCTATGAGAAAAAGACAGGTAACTATTATTTGTAAAAAGCAAGAGAGTTCCAGAAAAGCATCTATTTCTGCTTTATTGACTATGCCAAAGCCTTTGACTGTGTGGCTCACAATAAACTGTGGAAAATTCTGAAAGAGATGGAAATACCAGACCACCTGATCTGCCTCTTGAGAAATTTGTATGCAGGTCAGGAAGCAACAGTTAGAACTGGACATGGAACAGTTAGAACTGGACATGGAACAGTTAGAACTGTACATGGAACAACAGACTGCTTCTAAATAGGAAAAGGAGTTCATCAAGGCTGTATATTGTCACCCTGTTTATTTAACTTATATGCAGACTACATCATGAGAAACGCTGGACTGGAAGAAACACAAGCTGGAATCAAGATTGCCAGGAGAAATATCAATAACCTCAGATATGCAGATGACACCACCCTTATGGCAGAAAGTGAAGAGGAACTAAAAAGCCTCTTGATGAAAGTGAAAGCGGAGAGTGAAAAAGTTGGCTTAAAGCTCAACATTCAGAAAACGAAGATCATGGCATCCGGTCCCATCACTTCATGGGAAATAGATGGGGAAACAGTGGAAACAGTGTCAAACTTTATTTTTCTGGGCTCCAAAATCACTACAGATGGTGACTGCAGCCATGAAATTAAAAGACACTTACTCCTTGGAAGGAAAGTTATGACCAACCTAGATAGCATATTGAAAAGCAGAGACATTACTTTGCCAACAAAGGTTCGTCTAGTCAAGGTTATGGGTTTTCCTGTGGTCATGTATGGATGTGAGAGTTGGACTGTGAAGAAGGCTGAGCATTGAAGAATTGATGCTTTTGAACTGTGGTGTTGGAGAAGACTCTTGTGAGTCCCTTGGACTGCAAGGAGATCCAACCAGTCCATTCTGAAGGAGATCAGCCCTGACTGTTCTTTGGAAGGAACGATGCTAAAGCTGAAACTCCAGTACTTTGGCCACCTCATGCGAAGAGTTGACTCATTGGAAAAGACTCTGATGCTGGGAGGGATTGGGGGCAGGAGGAAAAGGGGACAACAGAGGATGAGATGGCTGGATGGCATCACTGACTCAATGGACGTGAGTCTGGGTGAACTCCGGGAGTTGGTGATGGACAGGGAGACCTGGGGTGCTGCGATTCATGGGGTCGCAAAGAGTCGGACATGACTGAGCGACTGATCTGATCTGAATGGGCAAAAGATTTGCACAGGAACTTGACATTCATGGATACAAAAATAGCTCTAATTATCAGATGCTCACAAATTAAAACACAATGGGGTACCAGTTCACATCCACCAGAATGGCTAGAAGGAAAAGGAATGAAACTGCATCCTCTTGATGAGGATGTAGAACAACTGGAACTCATACACTGCTCGTGAGAGTAAACTGGTACAACCATGTTGGACAACTGTTCGCTGCTATTTCCAAAGCCAAACTCACACATATCTTATCATCCATTCATTGTATTTCAAGTATATAATAAAGAAATGTGTGTGTATATATATGCAGTAAAGGACATGATCCTCATACATAACAGCATTATTTATAATAGTGTCATACTAGATACAACCCAAATGTCTACCAACAGTAGAATAGATAAACTGTGATATATTCACATAATAGGATACTATAAAGAGAATAAGAAAACAGAGTATGGTACATTAAATAGTATAGAAGAATCTCACAAAAATAATGATGAACAGAATTCAAACATAAGAGCATATACTGTATGATTCCATTTATATTAATTTCAAAGACAGGCAAAACTAATAGAGGTGTCCTAAGTTAGCAGAGTGCTTATCCTTGGGTGAAGGTGGTAGCTGGGAAAGGGTTAATAACTGGGAAGAAACACAAAGGAGACTCCTAGGGTAATGTCCAAATCCTTGATCTGGGTACTAGTAGCACGGGTATAAAAACTCAAAAAAAGCCATCAACTTCTCTTGTTATTATCTGTGTACTTATTCTCTATGTGTTCATTTCTTGTCCTTCAATTTAAAAGATTCAATGAAAATATGTTTAAACCTGAAAAGTATTCATTCCTTCTAATTAACCCATGAGGAAATTAAAACTCAAAACTATAAATAATACTCCTAAATTTACTAGTAAGTGGAAAAACTCAGCCATAAGCATATAGGTTTTTCTGACTCCAAATTCTACTTTTCTTTTCCCTTCTAAAACATATGTTCTACTATCTTTCCAATCTAACATATTATTTCATAAATAGAGTCTTAAAATTCATACTTTTAAAACATTTTCACTTTTGTGAGAACAATCTATACCCTTAATTCTCATTATCACTAATGAGATATACACTTAGATGTCAATTTTATTATGAAATAATATAAATGAAATGTATTTCAACATATTTCAGATATAAACATATTTTGAAAACAAAAGAGCTACTATTTGATATTTGGTAATTCATGACTCTATTATATGAGACTACAAGAAAAACTAGATTGCTCATTGAATAAATTGTTGGATTATGATTAATATGAAGTCATGATTAAATGATCTTCATATAACTGCAATAAGTAACTTCTGTATTTTGGTATTTTTGTCATTCATTTTTAAATGTTCTTTTACTTTTGATGTAAAAGTTATCATTTGTATTTAACACCATAAAGAGACCAGCTTCAGTTTGTAACAATGTAAAACTTTCTAACATAATAAATCAAATAAGCAAAAGAAAAATCAAAACCCAAATCAATTCATCTTATATAATTTTACAGACACTGTTAAGAAAAAACCATTGCAATACATCAATAGGAAAAAGATCAACTTGAAAAAAAACTGAACAAGCATCAGAAAGAGACAATTCATGAAAGAAGAACTATAACTGACTATAAGTCTATTAAACTGTTTAACTTCACTAGGAACTACAGAAGTGAAATTCAAACAGTGAGGTTCAAATCAACTGCACCTATTGATTTGGCATAGTTTTAAAAAATTTTATCTTAAAATACTAAATGGTGGTATCATATAATAACAATAGTTCAGGGAACTGGGTCTCCTCATACATTGCTGGTAAGCCAGTGTATCGGAATATCCCTGAGGGTTGGGGCTGGGAATGAATGGGGCAGAGCTTTTGCAGTACATATCTAAATATAAACATATTCTTACACTTAGACCAGAAATTCTATTTCTAATAATTTATCTTAAGGTGACAACGATGTGTACATAAACTATAGGAACACAGCCTCATAGAGATGTAAAGCGTTTTAAATAGCTTACATGCTCACCAATAGGTATGGGTTAAAAATTATGAAACATCCATCCAGTGAAATACTCTGCAGTAATTTAAAAAGTGGCATTGATGAATATTAGTGACATGGGGAAATGTACACTGTACCAAAAGTTTAACAGCTACAGTTTCTGGTAACAGATTATTTTTTCTGAGTTGCATTATGAATTTTTCTGCAATGAATATGTATTGCTTTTTAATAACAAAATGACTATTTTACATAGATACACATGTGTCCTTCTTCTATAGAAACAGAAAATTGGTGTGCTACTTATAATGTGTCCAGCATTATTTCAGGTGTTATTGATAAATCAACAACATTTAGTAATAATAGTTCTATGATGTAGGTACTAGTATATTATTGTCCCCATTTACACATGAAAAACTGACTCAGAGAGGCTGAGTGACTTGCTTAAGGTCACACAGCCAAAAAGTAGTAACTAAACCAGGATCTGAACCCAATATGAAGTTTAGAAGCATATGTTCTTAACCAGTGTACTATTATATTTTATCTCCCTTTATATGACTTTGACAAAACACACTGATATGAGTACAAAAGGAAGTCCACTTTATTTCATAGCATTCCCTGAAATAAATTCCTTTAGTTACTGATTGGATCTTAGTATAATTTCTTCATAACTTTGAAAATATGTGGGATGATAAAGTCCTATTGACCTCTTCCAAATCCAGCTACCAAATTCAATTTCCAAAATTCCACTCATTTTACTTTCTTGCTTAAATCATATGACTGATTTGCAATTTTCTCCAAATTTTTTAGTCCGCCTTTTGAAGAAACAGCTTTCAACAATTTGACCTTCTCTACTATTCTTCACATCTTTCTAATTACAAAACTCCATTTTGATGAAAATGGTGACTTCATTGTTCTTGTTCTGCCCCTTGACTTTTCTTCCTTCTGTTCCTCTGTCACCATCCACTCTGTCATTAAAATGCCTTCTTTTCTCTCAATAAAGTATCTTTTCTCTTAATTGACACATATAAAACTCTTCTCCATCCTTCATGTTTTGGGTAATGAAAGTGTGACCTCCTCAGAGAAGATTGTCTAATTCCTTTGGATGGAAATAATTATTTTTTCTAAAAGATTCTACAGCATTTATTATCTATGCTACTTCATCCGACTCTGTCAGTTAATGCTTTTTTTTTCTTTACTATTCTCTTTCAACTTGTATCTTTCTGCCTTATCTCTCCCCAAAGTTTGAATAACCACACATACAACCACCTATCATGCACACACATAGCCTTGACTGAATTTATATATTTGTATACCCTTACCACCTTTCTTCAATGGACATGGATCTGAGCAATCTCCAGGAGCCCGTAAAGGATAGGAAAGCCTGCCGTGCTGCAGTCCATGGGGCAGCAAAGAGTTGGACATGACTTAAAGACTGGACAACAACAACAAAATCCACCTTCCTTACATGGTATAACATTTGTTAGATGACCAATCATACAAACCAGTTAGTCATTTGCTACTAGAACACAGAAGAGAGAAGGTGAAGCTGACGAATAGAAGCAGAGCTCTCTTCAAAGTACTTTATGTCCTCACATATGTCATATTTCTAACTCTGCTTCCTGTTTGAGTTGACATGTGAATGCCCAAGCTCACTAGAACAGCAAGAACAGGTCTTGCCTGGCAGCTGCTCTGGTGAAATGTGACTTGGGAAACACAGGAGTATGAAAGAGAAGTCGAGAGGATTAAGGAATACATGTAGAAGACTCAATTCTTGATGTATTTTCTTGTTAGCTATGTTGATGTCATGGATTCTGGAGCTAAAGGCTAGATTTATATTAATTATAGTACCGGCATGAACATTTAATTAATTCAGTGGCTATATACCTAGTAACTGCTTTTGTTCAGGCCACTGCCCTATTTACTATCCATAAATCTATTGTATTTTTAATTGATTGAAGTCACCTATTGTATGGCTAAGTATAAACCTTCACTGCCAACACTAACTCACCTTGAGAACAGCTAAATAACAGTGCATTCCAAATGCAGCTTAAACAAATACTCTCTTGTCAACCAATTTTTTTTTAAACTTCCAAAATTTAGTAATATCAATTCAATAATTCATATAGAACATTATCTTTCTTCGGATAAAACACATTTGGTGTGGAATATTTGGAGACCTCATTTTACCATGTATATTTTCTATCTCAATAGATTAGAGCTACTAGAGAACCTGAACTTAGGAAAGATATTCTTAGGCACAAAACTCAATCATTTTTTATAAGTGATCTCCGGGTAAAATATCCCTCGCTAGGAAGTCATTTCTTTTCTTTCACTCTGGAAACCTAAAAGAATAATGAATATAAAACTGAAAAATGCATTATGGTTATATGCCACCAGACATTTAAAAATTATAAATGCATATGCAATTTTAAAGTGACAAATTACAATCCATTTATAGGACAGTCACCCCCGCCCCCCAAACTCCATGGCATAACTCTTGAGATTTTACTTTAAAAGTAAGTGGATTTTCTTTTTAAAGTATGTGGCTATTACAAGGTTTAAAGATCTATATTTCCTATACTGCTTCTAATTTTAAGAGGAAGTAACATTTGAAGTTTCCTGTATCAAATCACAGTGTATATTAGTTTCATTGCATAACCACATGATGGCCACACTTGAATTTTGTTATTGTTGCTGAAGATCTTAAATGCATAATACATGATAAAGTAAGTGAATACTTCTAGGGAGATTTCAAAGTCAGTAAAATTTGATGTACAATAAATACGTTTGCAGTCCTTGGAGAACTCTGCCCTTTATTACCACACTAAACCCACATTAGCTTTTAAATAAACCTTGGTGTTCATGGGCAGTATTCTTGTTCATTAATTTCTTAGTTTGCAGTAAAAACAACTAACTCCATGGAAAAATAATCCTTAATAATACACATAGTTCATGGAAAATATTTTTTGACTGTTCACCTTGATTCGAACCTCCTGTAAAGATAGGAAACAAGCTCTATAATGGCACCCAGAGGCATTAGACAAGTAAAGTGAATTGGTGAAATTGATTTGCCCAAACTTCAATAGCTATCATTTATCTTCTAAATGGATTTTATAGGGATTTACACCCACCTAACTATCCACCTACTCACACACTCTTTACTACATAATGTGATTGTGATCACATAGTGTTTAAACCCTAAGGACAATAAAACTCACAAAGAAGTTAAAACATAATTTTATATGATATATACACACCATATAATGTGTTGCTACAAATTAACCCCATGTTTTTCTTTCCCCCTCTCTCCCAGCTCATACTGATTCTAAAACAAGGAAAGAGCTCTTTGATTTTCACAATCTTTCATCAGTAGTCTTTGTTCTTATTTACTTAAAGGACCTGTTCTTATTTACTTAAAGTCATCAGCCTGATTGATACAGAAAAAGGTCCTTCAGGTTCTTAGCTAACATTGTCTTTCTTCTATTTTGTGTTTGTTTTGTTCATTAGTTTACTTGACCAAAATTCATGGGAAACTGTGCCATGATTTGTGTAATTTTGTCCAAGCAACTACTTGCTTGGAGTATCACAACAAATTATAGCTGCTTCATATTTATTAAGATAATCCTTGAGGTATCAGTTAAAATCGGCTATTTTAATAATAGAATTTTTTAAAAAATCAAAACCTCTTTTGCTAATTTTATGTAAATCATTATATTCCAGAATATGGACTTTAGAGGAAAAAAAGGGGGGTGGGGAATATACTGCATAATCACATATCCGCAATCTTAGAGGTTTTCTTTAAAAAAGATCTTAACTATTTAAATATGACTTTATTTTTTATTTTTTTTAAATTTTATTTTATTTTTAAACTTTACATAATTTTATTAGTTTTGCCAAATATCAAAATGAATCCGCCACAGGTATACATGTGTTCCCCATCCTGAACCCTCCTCCCTCCTCCCTCCCCATTCCATCCCTCTGGGTCGTGGTTAAAATTAAATACAATTTAAAAATCAGGTTTTCAGTTGTACTTGCCACGCTTACAATGCTCTAAACCCACAAAATATTGGCTAGTACAGATGGAAAACAGCCATCACTACATAAAGTTATTCTGGACAATGCTACAAGCCATGTTGCAATTCTTGCTTCAGGATTGAAGTGCCTAAAAGACTTATTAATCCTCATGATTTCTTTTTAAAGCAGAACCAAATATTTTAGAACAGGATTAATCCAGGAGTGAATTAATGTAGTGTATGAATGTAGTGTATGCATGTAGTCAATACATAAACATATTTGATAGTTCTGCTGACATAACAATGGAAAGCTGTTTTTCATTTCAACATTTTCTGGCTAGAACATTTGTTGTTTTCCAAAACTCATTTCTTCAGAGAAAGAAATTCAGCACACTGAAAAGGAATCCTATCTCTTTGCCATCTTCTGAATGAAATCATTTCATTATGTTTAAAAATATTAAGATTACAAACTATTTTTGTAACAAATGATATAATCCACAGAACTCACATTTATATTTTCTCAGTATAGTAGTCTATATTGTTGCAAATTGATGCATTATTGTTATTTATACCATGAAGCAAATGCATATTGCATTGCCCACGAAATGAAACATGCCTGACAAAGAAGAAAATCATTGTCCCTGGGAGTTTTAAACTTACTGATAAATAAAATAATGATGTGATATAGAATAGTCACTCCTGGAAATGGTGATACTTGGGGGGGGGGGGTGTTTGTTGGTATTGAATACAAAAATGGGAGGATGTGTCACTGGCATATGGTAAATTGAAGCTTTGCTAGATATGCAGACAATACGAGGAAAGAGAATAAAACTTGAAGGTGGATGAGTTCTTTCATGTAGCCGGAGGGCTTCCCTAGTGGCTCAGATGGTAAAGAATTTGCCTGCAATGCCGGAGACCTGGGTTCGATCCCTGGGTTGGGAAATTCCCTGGAGGAGGGCATGGCAACCCACTCCAGTATTCTTGCCTGGAGAATCCCAATGGACAGAACAGCCTGGCAGGCTACAGTCCATGAGGTTTCAAAGAGTTGGACATGACTGAGCGACTAAGCAGACACACACACATGTAGCTGGAAGAGAAAAAAATGCAGAAGGGAATGTGAAGAAGACAAGAAAATTTGATTTCTTTGAGGGGACAGAAAAACAAACACAAAACATGGGCAGAAGTCAGGGCCAAAACAATGATGTTTTCTGTCAGCATTTTTGCTAGAAGCCCATTTCAACCATACCATTCAGTCATTTCAACCAATACTTTGGCTACCTGATGTGAAGAGCCGACTCATTGGAAAAGACCCAGATGCCGGGAAAGACTGAGCGCAGAAGGAGAAACAAGCAACAGAGAATGAGATGGTTGGATGTCATCACTGATTCAATGGACATGAGTTTGAGCAAACTCTGGGAGATAGAGAAGGACAGGGAAGCCTTGTGTGCTGCAGTCCATGCGGTCGCAGAGTCAGACATGACTTAGTGATTTAGTGACATTTTAACCAGGGTCCAGGGTCAAGGGCAGCAAACTATGGCTCATGGTTCAAATCCAGCTACCACCTATTTCTACACAGTCTGAGAGCTAAGGATGTTTTACATTTTAAATAAATGACAAAAAGTCAAAAGATACATGATATATGAAACTAAACGAAATTAAATAAAATTCAAATTTGTGCCCATGAATACAATATTATTAGGACCTGGTGATGATAAAATTCATATTTGAAGACAACAAAAATTTAAAAATACATTTTTTCTCTGCCCATTTGGGCCTCCTCTCTCCCCTCTAGTGTACACTGTGTATCTAAATTATGCATTAACTGATCTCCTCAACCACAGAAATACCTGCTCAACCATAAAGATCAATTTTCCTTTTTCTGGTGTCAGCCATAACTCCTTAGAAGATAAGAATCCTTTCTCAATCTTGTAAGGGATCACAATGACCCACCACTTGCCTTGTGTATACAGATTTCCCTGGTGTATATGAGCTTACCTAGTGGCTTAGACAGTAAAGAATCTGCCTGCAATGCAAGAGACCTGAGTTTGATCCCTGGGTCAGGAAGATACCATGAAGAAGGGAATGGCTACCCACTCCAGTATTCTTGCCTGGTATTTCAAGGACAGGGGAGCCTGGAGGGCTATAGTCCATGGGGTCGCAGAGAGTCAGACATGACTGAGTGACTAACACTTTCACTTGGTGAACTTTTTGTACAAAGACAATATATCATTTCACTTAAAGATAGCAATTGCCTCAAAACAGACTAAGTCTGATGACTTGGGGAGATACTGGGTTATACCTAATTGAAGCCCTTAGCTTAAATATTTAGTTATGACCTTATTAATAGTCTTAGCTATATTAGTTGTATTCTATTTTACAGGATTATTATTTCTTGAATTACCAAATGTGTGACTGGGCCTCAGATAAAAATAATAATGACTTAGCAATTTGACACAATCGATTCAATATGTATTTCTAGAAGATCAATCATTGCAATAGTGTAACTCTAGCTATGAGAAGAAGCAACAAGAGGAAACCATTTCCTGGGACATAACAGACTAGTAAAATAGGTAGTGCAAAGGCTTTTGTATACTAATGACAAGGCCTAGTCCAATAAAAGCACATTGAGGGGCCTATCAATGAAATCCTTACCTGACCTTGGAATAAACATTCCTAGCACCCTGGGATAAACTGATCAGAATAAGCCTCCCGAACCTTGGTCGAAATCAAGACCAAAAGAGAAGGGATTGTAAATAATGCTGCCAACCATCTATTTCTATAAGAATCAAGTCATTAGCCACTGCAGTCGCTGACCTACAGTACACCCTGAAAAGAATTCAGGGCAAAGTTCAGGATGAAGCATTTTGGGAAAACCAGCAGAAATGGCCCCCTAAGAGTTAGCTAACTTTCAGGAGAAAAATTTTTATGTATACCTGTGGCGGATTCATTTTGATATTTGGCAAAACTAATACAGTTATGTAAAGTTTAAAAATAAAATTAAAAAAAAATAAATCAACAGTACATCAATAAAAAAATTTTTAAACAAACAAACAAAAAAAAACAATATGAACTCAATTTCTTGCATTTTCCCATACTTAGAAAAATACTCAAAGCATTAACTAAGATATCTGTTCCTTGCGAATAGTAATAAGTTTCTACCAAGATATATGCTTGAATACATGCACCCCTTCATCAGATCACATATATACTGGCTCCCCTCACCCCTTACCTCTTTGGAACCATTCTCAGAACTCTCTAAAACACTCTATCCCAAGTTATAATTCTCAGGTTAACTGGAATAAAAAAATTCATTTCTTTCTTAGGTTGACTATTGATTAATTTTTCATTGATACTTGTCAAACCCATTTGTTTTCATATTGCCTATGGCTGCTTTTGCACTCTATAGGCAGCATCAAATAGTTGCTGCTGAGATCTTATGGCCTCCAAAGCTTAAAATATTAACTCGGCAGCTTTACAGAGTTTGTTGACTCCTGCTCTAGATGACCAAGGAGTTGTGGCTCAACCTCCAATACTTCTAACCTCTAGTACTTTTCTCTGCCTGTCTCCTGGAGCTGCTTCAAGGGGTGGATTAGTGAGGGAGGTGCTTCTGATTCAGCGTATTAAAAAAAAAAAAAAGCACTTAAAAATGCAGCATTCATTCAACTCATGTCTCCTCAGTAAATTCTTCATCTAACTTTGAAAATATATGAAGACATCAAACTCCATTGGAACTCATTAAAAATCCATCATCTCCCTGGCTTGTTGCTGAGGAAGTTTGTGGCCAGTATGTACAAAAATGTCTGATTTGGCTTGGCCATCCAGTGGGGACCAGCTAGCTGAAGCCTCTGGTGGCAGTCAGCTGAAATTTGGAATCTGAGCATGGCGACAGTAAATGCTTAGCAAGATTGAATTATCATATTATTATTTAATTTTAAATGCCTTTTAAATTTGTTTATGTGATTCAGAAGAAAAGCAAAAATGGAATAAAGAACTTTAAAAAAATGGAAATGATCTCCCAACAAAAAAGCCAAAGAAATTTTAAAAATACTGTTATTATATCCTATAAGTTACTCTGAACCTTGATGATTATTGCTCTGCTCTGAGGTGCCTTCTCTAGCTTGAATGTTCTATGAATAAATTTCATCACTGGCAGAGAACAGAGAAATGTACACAACCCTGAGTGTGTCACTGAGTTTAAAGGAGACAAAGACTGTGTCGGTCTGACACCTGGATATGCATGAACATAAAAGATGTTCTCTGAGGGTTTATTAGAAGCCTGTGACATAGACCTAAAGTGTGGAAAATCCCAGGACAACAGGATACCTTGTCACCCAAAACAGATGTAAGTTTAATTTTCCTCACAGTAAGATAATGAGCAATATAATAGAGCCTAACAAAGCAATTTTGATACAGGTTCAACACAATCAACTGCTATGGTGCTTCAGTCATTTATTTACAGGATTTAAACATCTTTCCTCCAAAGCTGGGATTCCTGCCAGATAACCTGTGTAATGGATCTACTGCAATGACCAACACCAAATGGCCAACGATTTTGTCCAGCCCAAGGGCTTTGCTGGTGCGGGAGGTGCAATTCCTAGCTCTGGCTAAGGTTGAAGCTACATTTCTGATGATTTGACCACATTTGAGGCACTCAATGTTTCCAGCAGAGAGCTGAAACAGGCATTCTCAGGCCTTGGAAGCTACCATTTTCAGGATCGACTTAGGGAAACTCAGAGATACAGAAGGAACCCAAAGTTTTGGAGCATGTGGACACTATTTGTGAACTTAAAAGAAATCTTCCTTTGAAAGGCAAACATGGAACTTGCTCTTAACTTCTGTATTGCTGATTCATTCCCCAAAGGCTACACATGAAATACAAACTTGAGACCCATATACAGTTGCCTCTTGTGTGTGTGTGCTCAGTTGCTCAGTTGTGTCTGTCTCTTTGTGACCCCATGAACTGTAGCCCATCAGGCTCCTCTGTCCATGGGATTCTCCAGGCAAGAATACTGGAGTGGGTTGTCATTTCCTACACCAGAGGATCTCCCTGACCTCTCAATACACTCCTATTGGATGAATGTTTTTATTTTTTCATTGTGATGAGACTCTTAAAACAACAGATCCTGGCACTTTAATCAGTTCAGTTCAGTCGCTTAGTCATGTCCTACTCTTTGTGACCCCAAGTACTGTACCACACCAGGCTTCCCTGTCCATCACCAACTCCCAGAGCTTTCTCAAACTCATGTCCATGGAGTCAGTAATGCCATTCAACCATCTCATCCTCTGTCATCCCCTTCTCCTCCTGCCCTCAATCTCTCCCAGCATCAGGGTCTCTTCCAATGAGTCAGTTCTTTGCATCAGGTGGCCAAAGTATTGGAGTTTCAGCTTCACCATCAGTCCTTTCAATGAATATTTGGGATTGATTTCCTTTAGGATGGACTAGTTTGATCTCCTTGCAGTCCAAGGGACTCTCAAGAGTCTTCTCCAACACCACTCAATTCTAGATTGAGTTCAAAAGCATCCATTCTTTGGCACTCAGCTTCCTTTATAGCCCAACTCTCACATCCATACACGACTACTAGAAAAACCATAGCTTTGAGTAATCAGACCTTTGTTGGCAAAGTAACGTCTCTGCTTTTTAATATGCTGTCTAGGTTGGTCATAGTTTTTCTTTCAAGGAGCAAGCATCTTTTAATTTCATGGCTGCACTTACCATCTGCAGTGATTTTGGTGAAAAGTGAAAGTGAAGTCGCTCAATCATGTCCAACTCTTCGCGACCCCATGGACTGTAGCCTACCAGGCTCCTCCGTCCATGGGATTCTCCAGGCAAGAGTACTGGAGTGGGTTGCCATTTCCTTCTCCAGGGGATCTTCCTGACCCAGGGATCGAACCTGGGTCTCCCGCATTCCAGGCAGATGCTTTAACCTCTGAGCCACCAGGGAAGCCAGTGATTTTGGTGCCCCTCACCCCAAATAAAGTCTGTCACTGCTTGCATTGTTTCTCCATCTATTTGCCATGAAGTGATGGGACCAGATGCCATGATCTTAGTTTTTTGAATGTTGAGTTTTAAGCCAGCTTTTTCAGTCATCTTTCACTTTTATCAAGAGGCTCTTTAGTTCCTCTTCACTTTCTGCTATAAGAGTGGTGTCATCTGGGCATGTGAGGTGGTGTCATCTGCATATTTCTCTCTAATGTATCTGTACAAACTGAGGCTGGAATTAGCACTATAAACTTGAAGTCATGCTCTTTATCATCACTTTTATATGATTACTCAGAATTCTAGATTGAGTGAACTTCACAGGTGAATCATGAACCGAAATTTTTTGAGATTGTTTTCAATAATTAAAAACAACAGTTCGATTTATGTTTAAAAGAAAAAAAATGTACAGCCTTTTATATGCCTTTTATTTACCACTGAGCTAGGGAATTCATTACTTCCTTTGATGAGCACTTACACAGGAAGAAAAGACAGGCCTTTGACCACATAATTAAATGACCAAGTGATGAGTACTTCAATGTAGATGGACACAAAGCACTCTGAGGGCATGGTGTCCAGAGCACCTATGTCACCTGGAACGAGAATGGAGAGACGGATGGTCGGGGGTGGGGTGTGGAGGAGGATAATTTCACAGAGGAGCCTTTAACTGAGTTGTGTGTCAATGCGTAAACTAGGAAAGTCATTTGAGGCAGCCCCTGAAAGGCAGGATGCTGGTCCAAGCTTCACAATATGGGCAGAAGGGGAAAGAGATTCCATAAGATTGTACAGAAAAATTTGAATGGACTTTTTGGCAACACAATACTTATAACTTAGGTTGTCAGATAAAAAAGAATGCTCACTGAATAAATAAAGAATACGTTTTAGTGATCTTTGGGAGCAGGTTTTGGTACTAAAAAAATCTGGGCTTCCTATTGTAGTTGTTGTTCAGTCGCTCAGCTGTGTCCAACTCTTTGTGACCCCATGGACTATAGTCCTCCAGGCTCCTCTATCCATGGACTTTCCCAGGCAAGAATACTAGAATGGGTTGCCATTTCCTTTTTTGTTGAAGTGTAGTCAATTTACAATATTGTATCAGTTTCAAGTATATAGCATAGTGGTTCAGTATTTTTTTAGATTATACTCCATTACAAATTACTACAAAATAATGCCTATAATTTCCTGGGCTATACAGTATATTCTTGTTGCTTATATATTTTATACATAGTTGTTTGTATGTGTTAATCCATGCCCCCTTTGCCCCTCTCCTCTTTGGTAAACAGAAATAACAGAAATTTGTTTTCTACATCTATAAGCCTGTTTCTGTTTTGCATATACATTCATTTGTGCATTTTTAAAATATTTCACATATAAGTGATATCATACAGTATTTTTCTTCTCTGTCTACCTTATTTCACTAAGTACAATATTCTTTAGGTCCATCTAAGTTGGTGCAAATAGCAGAATTTCATTCTTTTTAATGGCTAATATTCCTGTGTGTGTGTGTGTGTGTGTGTCTCTCAGGGGGCCTTCACATCCTCTTAATCCAATGATTTGTTTATGAGCACTTAGGTTGCTTCCATGTCTTGGTTATCGTAAATAATGCAATTATGAACATGGGAGCACTTGCCTTGTCAAATTCATGTTTTAATTTTTACAAATATACATCCAGGAGTGGAATTGCAGGATCATATAGTAGGTCTATTTTTAGGTTTTTTGAGAAACCATACTGTTTCCACATTCTCACCAACTGTGTAAGAGTTTCCTTCTCTCCAAATCCTCTCCATAATTTATGATTTGTAGAGTTTTTGATGATAGTCATTCTGACAGGTGTGAGGCGATAACTCATTGTGGTTTTGATTTGCATTTCTCTAGTGATTAGCTATGTTGGGCATTTTTCATGTGCCTGTTGGCCATCTGTATGTCTTCTGTGGAGAAATCTCTCTTCAGGTTTTGTCCACTGGTGAATTCTTGCAACCCTAGTTTTCAAGGGAATGTGGAATAAAATTGTGGCACATGAGGTGGGTTTGAAGCGTTTTGTGCACCATCATATGGAGTACTGAAGTTACTCCATAGGGACAAATACTTTTAACTAGAGTTACAACAAAGTAGACTTCAGAAAAGGAGTGGAAGGGGGAGCAGAAGCCATTGAGCAGTCATGCCTGAGTAGAGCACACACAGAACCATTTTGCTTTCCAGATATCTCACCTGTAACACAGACTTGGTGTTGGCATGACCTCTAACATAGCTGGGGTGTGATGGATATTTCCTTTGCACATTGTGAACATATCTCTGCCTCCTTCACCTCAGAGGATTCTCCAAAACTGGGAGCATTTTTTCAGGTATTTCTCCCTTTTCTGTTTCACTAACCCTATTCTTTCATTCTTGCTTCTGAGGACCAACATTCCTGCTTTCAATTTCTTAAGTTCTGCTCTTGAGTTGATTTAAACTAAGACATTATGCTTCTCTACTCCATTGAAAAAAAGCAAGGATAAACAGTCCTTGATTTATTTGCAAGCTACTTGTTCTCCTTAATGAAGTCTGAGTGTTTCCTAGAAGCAGAGTTCAGTGCAGCTAGACCACAAGTCTTTAGTAGTTCTTGTACAAGGAGCTTGAAAGGATCCCTCATTTTATAGTTCTTGTGTGAAAGGAACTTGATAAGGTGTTCCTAAAGTTGGCAATAATTCTAATAATATATACGACATCACCAATAATGAGTTCTGAATGTGAAAGAAACCTTTCCCAACCCTCAACAATAAAGGTCGAATTTTAATTAACCATGCTGGAGGAAAGACGATATTATCTTTTGAGTCTCTCACAGGAGGAGGTGCTAAAAGAAGACTACAGCCAGGGGAATAAGGAAAGAAGCATGATGGAGTATCATATATTAGAGTATTATAGAGCAGTTAACTACTAAAAGCATCTGGCTGTTTTTCTCAATTTTGTGATGTATGTGTAATTTGTCAGCTTCTTTTAAAATGTGTCATGATTTCTTTTCTTTGTGCAAATAACTACTTATGTTCATACCTAATTTGTTTTCATTCTTTGACTTAAAGAGTACTGCCCAAGTAGAGTATATTCATGTGTCACAAAACCTAAATCCACTTTTACTTATATTTCCATCCTTGTTGAATACAGAAAAAAAAAATCCTATTCAGACTTCTAAAAACATCTATTTGGTATAGGTTCTGCTAAAACATGTGTTTTTCCCTTTAATTTTGAAAACTCTATTATCTCTCATGGATGCATATATAAAAAGGATACAAACATAAAAACAACTTGACAAAATATTAGTTTATCTATCTACTACTTGGGTTTCCCTGATAGCTCAGATGGTAAATAATCCACCTGCAATGCAGGAGACCTGGGTTCGATTCCTCATTCAGGAAGATCCCCTGGAGAAGGGAATGGCTACCACTCTAGTATTCTTGCCTGGAGAATCTATTATTTAAAACTACTTTTCAAAAAAAAAGTACTTTTGTACATTAAACATATTAGTTTAGTTTCATTTTTGCTCTAAAACTTTTTCAGCTTTATTGAGCCATAATTGATAAAGAAAATGATAAGATAAAGTGTATAGCATGATGGCTTGATATACATATGTTTTGTGAAAAGATTCCCCCATTTTGTTAACCGTTATCTCAAATATTTATTTTTTTTTGTGAGAAGATACATGGTATACTTTTAGAAAACTTTAATTATACAATACAGTCTTACCAACTATATATCAGTAATAAACTCCGATAGAACACCATTTAAAAGATATTTTTTTAAGGAGAGGGGGAAGAGGGAGAATGTAGTTAGACAATGCCGTCAGCCAAAGGGGTAAAGTGGTCTCTGACATTATCCTGTCCAGAGCTTGGAGGTGTGCAAGGGACACAGGAGCAATTTACACTGACACACAGCTGCTGCCCCAGTAAAATGAGGCTTTGCCAGCTTGCACCTACTGTATAACATGCACTCTGTTGACGGCCATGCATCTTCAGTCAGAACTTGTACATGAATACGTGCACACATTCCTTGAGTGCATATAATGTAGAACTAAAATCCTTATGGCTAGATGAAACACCAGAAATATGAGGGAAATAACACCACAGAGGAATAGCTCAGCCTGAACAATGTGATGATCCCAGCTAAGACATCAGATGTGGTTTCTGTGCTCCCTCAAGTTCTTGGGATATGGTTATAGCATTTATGGGTTTGGTGGTGAAGAACAGAAGATAACTGATGCTGGATAGAGGAGCCTTATTTTTTATTATGGCTGCTTGATATTTTTGTAACATGGTGATTGAGTTGAACACAAAGTACAGTAACTGATCTCCCCTTCTTCCTGGATGAGTGAGCAGATGAAGAAATACTGACGTCAACATCCTTGATCATATCCAAGTGGGCAGTGTTTGGCTACTGCTTCTGTTTGAAATGATGCTGTGTTTTGGTTGTGGCCCAAAGCTTTGAAGTGCTACTTGGCATCTCCTTTCTTCTATGAAGCTCTTAACCATTCAGACATGATGGAGTTGGTCAAATACTACTTAGGTTGAGTCCTGCTTGCCTCTCCTCAGTCATCTTTGTATGAATCCAATGGTTGGTTTTGTTTATTTTTTTAAACGGTTTTTAGCTGATGTTCATGAAGAGCAGTGAGTACCTAGAACTATGCCAATAAAGAAAGGAAATCCTATCTAAGAAGGTGCATTTCTGTACCAGAGCTGTGTTATAACCATCCTTTGGGCCCTCTGCTGGAAAAGTAGAATCAAGTCTCAAATAATGCCTTTTAAATTATATTAACTAGTATTATAGATGTAGGACAGTACTGTATCATACCTCTGTGAATGTAAAATATCTTGTACCTGCTTTATGATATGTAGTAGTGACCATGCTTTATCAGATCTGTTTTTAGTGATGTTATTCTAGAATGTTTTCTTTCCAGATGATGATTGATAAACGTAATTTAAAAAAAAAAAATGGTGCCAGGTACCATAACAGTAACAGAACTTTGCTGTTTTCTTAGGTTTTTTTTTTTTAATTAATTTATTTTTTTAAGGGAGTGTTCTGGATGTCTCTATAATTTTGTTCAGATGACTGCAGAACTTGGAAAAGCTGTTGCTCCTATTGATGCATAACATACTGCTATTGGTCTTTTTATATAAATAAATAAATCTATATATATTTATCTATCTATCTATCTATCTATATATATATATATAAAATTTGAATTTCTGGAAACTTTAGCTGTGCTGTCAACTTTGGAAAAAGTATCCCAGTTGTACCTTGTTGGGTGGCATTGTACAGAAATTAACAGCCATATTGGTCTAGAAACATTAAACATAATTTTTTCCATTTGTACAGGGGTAACACACTGTATTAAATATGTAAGGTCTTATCTACATGGGTTTGATTACAGAAACTAATAAAGTATTCTCTAAATAAAAAAAAAATTAAAAAAATAAAGAATGATGGTTTAAATGATCCTTGAGGGATTTATCTTTGATCTGCTGCCATTAAATTGAGGTGATCTCAGAATTACTCATAATACAACAGGTTGTAACATGCAAAGTAACAATTTAGAGGCTGATATAGAACAATCAAGAATAAAAGTTTAATTTTTATGCATCATTTCTTCAGGAAAACACATCACGAGAGGAAATAGCTTTGAATAAGTTCAGTGAGGGTTGCCATTTAGTTAATTAACTTAGCCATTTTCATTAGCAGACTCAATATTGACTTTAGAATAATGTCTGCTTAATTTCTTTCAAGCAATGAATATGTATGAAACATTGTCAAAGCTAAAGTAAAAATTAAGACAGCATTAGGTAAAAAATAAAAATTAAGTTACTCAAATAAATCACAAAATTTTTATAAAGTACATTCATGAACATATATTCAACTGCAGTATGTTCTTCCAAACTTTTAAGATATGACCTTGGCATAGACACATTATTTCAGCTGCTTAGCACAGGATTTGTAATAATCTCAATTTTATAAGAAAGTGCATTTCTAAATTGGTTGGAGAAGACTAAAACAATGCATAAATCCAATGCACTGAATATAATTTTCTGCTTCAATTGACAATCTAGTCTTTTGAAAAACAGGCTTACTTTTTAACATTTTTTGGCCATATTCATTTTATGTGCCTTCATATTAGAATAAATAAAGTCAGCGGGCTCCTATTGATTTTTAGAGGGAGCAATCTCATCTGTAAGAATGAAAGAAAGTGAAGTCCATCAAAACCAATTGGTAAACAAATATGTGATGAAAATTGAAGAAAGTAATAACATAAAAATAAAGGGTAAGTATAAATATATTTCTGAAATATGACAGTGATTTTCAAATCTAGATTTTGTGTCCTAATAGGTAAAAGGCAGGAGGGCCTTCAAAATCATTTTTAATTAATCGTAATCATGAACACACATTTCATAGAACAGTGGTTTACTTTCTTAGCTATTATATTCTTAACCAGAACCCATAGCAGAATCCATTGGGTGGGGGTTCTTGTTTTGTTTTGATACACATATCTAAGTTCCATACCAGGAAATCTATGATGGAGTCCTGATATCTAAATCTAATTTTTATGTTTATAATTTGTAAATAGATGCCTAGATCCCAGTAGTACACACATCCCTGCTCTAGTCCACACAAAGCATAGTGTTTATTTGTAGTAAGTGCATTAGACTATTTCTACTAACATTGTGTTCCCAGTCTCATGCTGCTTTCACCTCAGATTTACTAAGTCTGAAACTGAAGTCAAATGCAGTGTAGTAAAACAAATAACATAAGAGGTGAAAGGCCTTGGTTTAATGATCTGCTTTGCCATTCAGGAACTATTAGGTCTCAATTGAACTGGATAATCCCCTAAAACAACTTTCTCTTTTATAGAGCAGAGCTCATACTTCTTGTAGTACCTGAACTTCACAGTTCTCTTTCATCCTGCTTCCTGTTTTCCCATATGGACTTCACTTTGGATTGTCTGTGTATCTTGCATCATGTCTCTTACATTACAGGACAGGAGGCTAGTTCTAGCCCTTACCACTTAGGCTGTTGGGAAAAATCGCAAACTGGTTTGTAGCCCTCCAGTTTCTACTTGCTGTAATTCAATCTCTGCATCGCTGTCAGATGGAGTTTTCTAAAATAAAATTCAATTCTTAACAAAAAGTCTCTTCTCTCTGGATTAATTCATCAGGGTTTCCCATGGGTGCATATGGGGAAAAGTCAAACTACCCATGCTCCTCTAGAGATTATGATGTATTCTACCAGGGGCACATATCATCTACTTAGCAGAGCCAAGACCTTCCCTCATGAATCACTTACTGGAAAAAATACTGCAGCAGACCACTTAGCTCCCTGATGTGGACTGATGCTCAAAGCCGTTGAGTCTATTGTCCTTAATGGAACAGAGTTGTACTCAACAGTTATTAATGACCACCATGTCTCTCAGACAAGAATGATTCTCAGCCCCTTAGCTTGTCAGACAAAGATCTTCAAACTTCTGCCCAAACATGACTTTCCAGTTTCTAACATGATCACCTAACTGTATTCAGGTGCAATCCTGCTGCTATATTTTGTTTTTAATCTTTCCACTGGTAATGATCTTTCTTCTTTTCTTGAATGCTTCAAGTCTCACTTCAGATTGGAACAAGGTCTGCATGAGATGTGGGCTTCCCTTAACGCTGTGGGCCAAGGCTATCTTGCTTCCTATGTAGTATATTTGAGAAAATATCTGTCCATCCCTGGGCATCTCCTGTATTACAGTCCTCTACTGCTATCTCCACCATCCACATAATTATCTGTTCAGCTAGACTGTAAGGTTATAGAGGGCTTATTGAGGGTGAAAAGGTTACTCAGTCTTTTATCTCAATGTAATCCATGCTCTTTTTAAGTATCCATTTAGCTTGGTATCATTTACATAACAAATGTTCAATTATTTATTGAATGAATAATCCCCACGTTTTAGTCTTCTAATGAATTCATTCTGAAAACTAATATTTCTGTCAATCACCAATCAATCAACCAACTTCAAACTAATTCCCCTTCATTAGAGATGACTAGCAGCCTTAATATCAAATCACTGATTATTAAGACTGGCAACAAGATAAAATATTCACCCCTTAACTCTTGCTCTGCAAGGTTAATTCTTTAAATCTCTTTTGATATGCCAAGTTCAGAGAGAAAGTGACCACTGTCTGTCACGTAGCAACATGCTGATCTTAAGCAAGGTCAGTTAACCTTGCTGAACCTGGATTTCTTTTCCTCAACAAAGGAGACAATATCCACCTCCTACAACTTCTGTGAGATTCAAATAAGCTAATATGTAGGAAGCATTGTTAAATACATGCTGGTTTATAAACTCTAAAGTTCTGAAAAATTTGAGACAATGCTGCGGCTGATTCCATTGCTGATTAAACCAGTGAGATGAAGACAGGCTTAGTAACATAAGGGCAATATTAACTGGCTGATTAGCTCATGAAAATTAGTGCATATTTTGCTACTAATAAATATGCTGCTAGAAAATGTAACTGATTTTCACACCACAATTATTCAGTAATGATTGGTTGAGCATCTTCTAGGTATGAAGTATTTCACTCTTAAGTCCAAAAGACATTCAGGAATTCTATCCCTCATGCTTCTAGTTCTACATCTGTGTTGTTTTTCTTTTCCATACTAGGTGTGTGAAATAGCCTCAAAAAGTGATTTTTCCCTTTCAAAGTTTTTGTTTGCTTGTTGATTAGTTAGTTGGCTGGTTACAACAGGCAGAGACGTTGAATAAAAACCTACTCCTAACAAGACAGAATAACTCAATTCTAAGTAACTCAGGGGCTAATACGTATTGTAGGGTTAATCTAATTTCTTCTCTACAGAGACAGGTGCCCAGGTTATAACTTCTCTCAATACTACTTAGGCCATTGTTTATCTAGATCAATGCTGTCCAACAGAAATGTGAGCTGTGCATGTAAATTAATGTTTTCTATACATTCAAACATTAAAAGAAACAGGTAAAATTAATAATATACTTTCTTCAACTTAATATTGCCAAACTGTTACCATTTTAACCTATGTTCAATGTAAATATTATTAATGAGATATTTTATTTTTCATATGATGGTATTGCTATCCAGTATTTTATACTTGTAGCACATCTCAGTTTGGACTAGTTACATTTCCAGTGCTCATACAGGAGGCCGTGGCTACCATATTGTAAAGCACTGATGTAAAAGTTGGGTATTTTGTTCACATAAAAAACTGATTGTGAAAAAATATTTACTATTCTCCTAGGTCTCTTATTTTGACTATTCTCCTTTTGAGAACATTTGAAATATTATATAACCAGCCATGTTAAGCATATTGAAGTTCCCACTTGAAAACCACAGAAGATAAGAATCATTGCCACAATAAATGCATCCCTACTCCAAAATGGTAACCTAGCTATTCAAAAAATATATATGAAAATTCTTGTGTGAATACTAAAAGCAAATGTGAGTGTAGATCTCTACATATACAAGTCAAATGTATATTTAAAATTATAGATGAAAAATTACAGCTCTATCTTTGCCATGTTTTGACATTTCTATTTGCAATAAAACTTCATCAGAAGACAGAGCTCTTTATGGATATAACAAGAATTTTAGTTACTAGGAAAACTACTTCAATATAAAGTTCAAAACATAAATGAGAACATAAAGTTATTTCCAGGATACTCTCAAATTTCACTAAAAAATATTTGTCTTAATACCCATAAAATGAGAACTGGCATTTCACGACTATTTTAGAAAATGAAAAATGCCAAATACTAAATCTGAAAGTTTAAAGGACCATGAGAAAATCTGCATGAAAACTGATGAATCTGAATCACCTGAACTTTGAAGCCTCAGTAGTTTCAGAAACATAGTATCTCACAGAGAAAATCTATTATAATCCAGTGAAACCCTTGCTTATGACAACCCAGCTTCTCGTACCCACATACATTTCAAAACACGGAAGGATCAAGTTCAGTTTCTTGAAATAACAGATTATTACACACAAAATGGCAAAGAATTCCCTAACGCTAAATGTGATGCATATACAAACATAAAATAAACATAAATTATTAATTATATTTTCAAATGTCAACAGGTGGGGGAAAGAAAATATGGTGGCAGACTAAAATGACACCCAATGGTTCCCTGCACAATCTCCTCCCTTTGAGAGTGGTAAGACTTGTGACTTACTTCTAACAAATAGAACATGGCAAAGATGATGGGGTGTCACTCAAAGTTACATCAGATTGTGACTCATGTCTTGCTTAAGCAGTCTTTCGTTCTTGCTGGTTTTGACAAGGCAAAATGCCACCATATTGAAGAGTCACATATGGCAAGGACCTGAGAGTGGCTTCAGTCAACAAGAAACTAACAATTCATAAGGAGTTGAGTCTTCCCAACAACCATGTAAATTTGGAAGCAGATCCATACCCAGTTGAGTTTTCAGATGAAGCATCAACTCTGGCTGATACCTTGACACTTGTGAGAGACTCTGAGGCAGAGAGTCCAGGTAAACCAAGTCCAAACTACTATCCCATAGATATCTTGAAAGTTTTTTAGAATGTATTCTACTTTAGGACTTCCCTATAGCTCAAATGGTAAAGAACCTGCCTGTGATGCAGAAGACCAGGGTTCAACCCCTGGGTCAGGAAGATCCTCTGGATAAGGGAATGGCAATCTACTCCAGTATTCTTGCCTGGAGAATTCTATGGACAGAGAAACGTGGTGGACTACAGTTCATGCGGTTGCAGAGTCTGACACAACTGAGCGACTAACACACATTCTACTTTAAGCCACTACATCTGTGGTAATTTGTTATGCAGCAGTAGATAGCTAATACATAATCTTACAAACTTGTTAAGAGGCAAATATGATAATGTTTTATAAATAAAATGGTGGTGACGTTAAATGTTTTTCAGTATAGTGAAGTTGCTCAGTTGTGTCCGACTCTTTGCGACCCCATGGACCATAGCCTACCAGGCTCCTCCTTCCATGGGATTTTCCAGACAAGAAGACTGGAGTGGGTTGCCATTTCTTTCTCCAGGAGATCTTCCCAACCCAGGGATTGAATCTGGGTCTCCCACATTTTAGGCAGAAGCTTTACCATCTGAGCCACCAGGGAATGCAGGAAAAAACATATTTTAATGAGTTACTGGGAACTTATGGCTATGTTTTAGGTTTCAGTTTCAGAAAAAAGAGATCAAATATACAAGTGGATGAAATGATAAAAATCATTAGGGTTTCATGCGCACTCTGACATTCTTAAAACTCATGCTCAAATTCTAAGTAGAACAATGATTAAGATGAATAATGTTATCAATTATACAGCTTTATTTCAGCATTTTGCAGTTGAAGCAGATGAGTTATCTTTGTGTAGTTGCTATTTCAAATGGTTCTTTTAAAAATTCTCCACAAATTCATGTATCCACGAATGCCAAAATCTGTTAAGACTGCTTTTCGGGTTGCCAGTCCAGGTTCAATGCACGATGCTGGATGCTTGGGGCTGGTGCACCGGAACGACCCAGAGGGATGGTATGGGGAGGGAGGAGGGAGGAGGGTTCAGGATGGGGAACACATGTATACCTGTGGTGGATTAATTTTGATATTTGGCAAAACTAATACAATTTTGTAAAGTTTAAAAATAAAAATAAAAAGACTGCTTTTAGGTAAAAGGTTGTATCAGTCATGAAACATTTTTTACTTGATTCTTTAGGGGTATTCTCATCTCTCTTCTTAATTTTACGTGTTAAATTAAAAGCAGTTTATTTTGAGCTGTTTATTTAAACACATATAAAAGATAAACCCTGAAAGGATGGAAGGAAAGTGGAGAATGAAGTCAGCCAACCTTGTTCACTTCAACAAGAAAGAACATAATTGCAAGCAAAAGAGGGAGAGAGATTTTAGACAAAAGAGTACAGAAATTATGGGGTGAGAGAAGGGGAAAAAGGAACAAGAGAGCTGATGGAAAAAGAGTGAAGGAGGTTAACAGGTTTTGAGAGGATGAGATGTAAGAGTGAGGAACAAGAATAAATTACAATTTGGAAATTGAGGTTATGTACTTTTTATAACATGGAAATAATGAAAATAAGCTGGAATTAAATTCTGAAAATTGGTGAGGAATGTACAATGTAGAAGTGAAAAATAATAGTTCTAAGCCTTTTCTGTTTAAGGGATGAGTTTGAGGTTTGGAAATGCATGAAATATCACTAAATTAATTTAAAAATGATACATACGATCTTAACTTTTTGAAACTAAATTGATAGTTTTTCACAGTCTAAACTCCATTCAATATACACCATTCAAGACACATATCAGGTCTTACAGATGGTTCTGAATGAATTTTATGAAAAAGTTATTTTTTTCTGATTCCTTTTTTCCCCCATCAACCTGTATACTTCCATCTAAGACAGATACTGAGAAATTTTGTCTCTGGAAGGTTTTGAAAGTAAAAGAGTAGAATTCTTTTATAATGCCAGGAATGACACAGTCCTTGAAAACTGAGTAGAAATATGTGATACATTTAATTTCAAATTGTCTTTAAAGATTATATCCATTCTATCATTGTTTTGACATTATGATAATATTGAGTAAACACAGTCTTATTCAAATTTAATAAAACATTACAGGGAACTTCTCTAGAGGTCTCTGTGAGTAATGTTAGTTGTCTATTCTTCATACACACAATTAATCAGAATTCCTTCACTAAGCAGCTCTACTATCTCCGGTAAAAATCAAGCAACTCTCCTCTGCCAACCCCAATCTCACATCTTATTTATGCTCATTTCTACTTCTCTTTAGGAGAAGGCAATGGCAACCTACTCCAGTACTCTTGCCTGGAAAATCCCATGGATGGAGGAGCCTGGTAGGCTGCAGTCCATGGGGTCGCTGAGGGTCGGACACGACCGAGAGACTTCACTTTCACTTTTCACTTTCATGCATTGGAGAAGGAAATGGCAACCCACTCCGGCGTTCTTGCCTGGAGAATCCCAGGGACGGGGGAGCCTGGTGGGCTGCCGTCTCTAGGGTTGCACAGAGTCGGACACGACTGAAGTGACTTAGCAGCAGCTACTTCTCTTTATAATCTCCGTTTCAGGCCCATATACTTAGGGTATTCCCTGGTAGCTCAGTTGGTAAAGAATCTGCCTGCAATGCAGGAGACCTGGCTTCAATCCCTGGGTTGGGATGATCTCCTGGAGAAGGAAACGGCAATCCACTCCAGTTTTCTTGCCTGGAAAATCCCATGGTCAGAGGAGCCTGGCAGGCTACAGTCCATGGGGTCGCAAGAGTCGGATAAGGCTTAGTGACTAAACCACCACCATCTAACAATTAAACTTTCTAAAATAGAGCATTTACTCTGAATTCCATTTCCTTCCCTGGTTTTGGCCATGTTTTATTTGGGAACTCAGAAGGCAAGAGATACAGAAACAGAAAAAGTCAGGCGGAGGAGTAGCATCTTTCATTCTAATGTAACACAAAGGGAGAAACCAATGGATAAAGAATTCTGATTCAAAAAAAAAAAAAAAGAATTCTGATTCAATTTATGCCCATGGTCACCTCCTAAGGACTTGCATACAAAAGGCATTTGTTTTAATTTGGGTCTCCCCAGAAGAACACCCCATAGCAAGATTGTGTACTCAAGTAATTTGGGGATGTGGTTCCAGGACACACTAGGGGAGTGAGGAAAAGTGAAATAAGGAAAACTGCCAATAAAGGGAGTGTTATCAAGCAAGTTAACACTGTGGGTATGTGAAGCTTAATATTACTTGAGAGCTGTAGGAGAAAATGTAGGAGGTAAACCTTGAATTTAACATATCTGAAGGGCAAGGTGGCTGGGGTATTTATCTACCAACTGCTACCTTAAAGGACCTTACTTCCTCTACTTTTCTGCCCTGCTCCAATAATCAACAAAGAAAGCCCCCAAGTAAGAAGAGGCAAGTTCTGGTAATGGGAAATCAGGCAGCATGTTTGGGAATGATAAGTAGTGAACGGACATACTGTGGCAGGGGGTGGGGGGAGCTACTGTAAAATACATTTGTTCTTTAAATGATGTCTACAACATGCCTGGACTTCCCTTGTGGCTCAGCTGATAAAGAATCCGCCTGCAGTGTGGGAGATCTAGGTTTGATCCCTGGGGTAGGAAGATCCCTTGGAGAAGGGAAAGGCTACCCACTCCACTATTCTGGCCTGGAGAATTCCATGGACTACAGTCCACAGGGTCGCAAAGAGTTGGACACGACTGAGCGATTTTCACTTTTACAACCTGCCTATATTTGGAGAGCATAAATATCATGTTGTGATCACTACTCAGTTCCATCAATTGGTCAAAATATCAGGTCCCCAAAATATTATGGATATTATTTGGTTTCCTATTTTTCCATCCATCCATCCAATTAACCATCCAGCCAGCCAGCCAGCCATCTCCCTTCCTTTTTTTGCCTTTTGGGGAATTGTCTACCTACCTATCTACTTTCATCGTGTTGCAGTTTCATGTGACCTAATTCAGGCCAATGAATTTCAAGGAGATGGTTCTTGGATGCTTTGGGCAGGAACAACCCTGAAGAGAAGTGTGTGTGTGTGTGTGTGTGTGCACGCATGCGTGGAAGTTGGGCTCTGAAACTGTTGTAGGCAACTTTTACCACCATAATGTTAGCCAGATGAAGCTGAGAGGTTGACACAGAAAGGAAGAATTCATAAAGCAGTGAAAAAATGGAACCAGAACCCTGATGACATTTATTATTTAAATCACTTGGATGCAGTTTTGTCTGTCAGTTGCAGCTTTGGCAGTACTAACCAATGCATCCATTGAAACAGTTACTTATGGGTGTATTAGGACTAATCCTCCATTACATGTCACAGAGGGTGAAAATTTATGCTACTTTAACTAATTTTATAATTTCACTCTTACACCATAAAATCTCTTGGTTAATGCTAGCAAATAAGACTTCTCTATCACTTTCCTAATACCTATAAGCCATATTTTGTATTCCCATAATGAAAAATAATGTGATCCAGTAATAGGACAATCATCATGTTCTGAAAGAAAAAGATTTTTAAATTTGCAGTTTGGGATTAGAGCTTTGTAACAGCCCAAGTGTTTACTATTTTGAGAGGATGCTGGTGAAAGAAAAGGTTAACCTAACAGTACCTGCTGTGCCCACATTGGCAAATGAAAGGCAATCACACAGATGGTGGCATTTGCCTGAGAGTTTAGTGCCAGAGATGTCCTCTCAAATGCTCATAAATTTGGATGGGGTTTCTATCTTTTCCTAAAGATATGGATGCAGGTTTGCTGGAAAAAATTATTTTTCTACTAACAATAAAAATCTTCACCACCACATGAATAATCAATCATTTAATAGTGACTATTTATTGATCCTTTGGTATATGCCAGGTTAGCAAGAAATTCAGCTTTGTTCTAGATTGTTGTTTGGCATTCTTGGGATATTTTTCTTATGACAAAGTGAAGTACTTAGAATTGTGCTTAACACACAGTAAACTATTAGTAAGTGTTATCTATCACTCCTAACACTGCTAGAATTCCTCAGTTCTCTTAGGGAGAGAAAGACTCCAAAACAGGACTAAATGAAGTTTATTTCTTGACAGTAGTGTAGACTGGTATGGAAATAGGTACAAATGTGTGGCTATATAAAGAAATAAAGGAATGATACAAACTGAATGCCTGATGCACAGGAGGCAGGAAGTAATGAACATAGCAAGAGAAATACTGCTGGGGGTTGGAGGGGAACAGGAAGACAAGATGTGTCTTGTTGGACTTCAGAGGGGTAGAAGGAGTGGTCACACTTGGAGATTTGTGATGTAAGAGAGAAAAAAGAAGGTAGACATACATCAGAACATAGTCAGAGTTGCATTATAGAGGGGATGGACTAGAAGATAAATTTACTGAGGAACTTTTGCCTTTGCTGAACCCTTGGCATCCCTCACTCCCAGTAGGTATAAGGTTTGCTTGCCTGGAATTTTGTGACTAGTAGAGGCTCTTGTCAGAATCAACCAGGCATTGCAGAATCGTGTATTGGTGGTTTTGTAACAAGCTATCATTCATACTATTGACACATCTGAAGAGCGGCTTGAAGGGAAGGCAGATTAAGGTGGAAGTTTATCATCTGTTACTGTTTTATGGTTTTGTCACTGTCTGGAAAATTTTTATTTAACTCTGTAGGAATGATACTAAAATATATATATACAACAATGGCTATTATTTATTGGTATTTCACTCTGTAGAGGCATGTCTCTGAGTTTGCATGTATTGTATCTCTCATTGAATCCATTTTTGCAATGTCATTTTTGTCCTAATATTCAGATAAGGAATCCAAGACACAGAGAGTTCATACACTAGTAAGGACTCTGCAGTAGACTGTTATTGGGCAGTGCTAGCGAGTCATGCCTCCCAGAATTCATCTCTATGCTGTTCACTCTCATTTTGACTGAATTTAGCTGTATATCATAGCTTTGGCCAATGAGATATTAACAAGTGTGGTACAAACATAAAGCTTGAAAAGGACTTGAACATTAGTGTTCTTTTGGACTCTTCTTCATGGAACTCAAACACCAAGCTGTGAGAAAGCCCAAGGAGCCATGTGGGGAAGACCAACTGGAAACAGATGGAGGCTACTGGCCTCCTGGCCCCAGCCAAACTCCCAGCCAGCACCAACTGCCCTCATGTGAGGCCATTTTGGATTTTCCAGCTTTCCCTAAACCTTGGTTGACACCACGTGAAGCAGAAGAATGTTGTGGTCAACTCTCAGAATCATGAGACACAATAAAAGCTTGCTGTTTTAAACCACTTGTAGGGTAGTTTCTTGTATAGCTTATATAACCAGAACAGAGTGAGATCAAAATTTAAATCAAGCAAGCTAGCAATGTGTAGAACTATACAGAAGTCAGTCAAATCTTCAAAGCCTAGCAGAATTCCATTTTTAAAAATTCCATTGCCTCACTAGACCATTCAGGTATGACCTAAATCAAATCCCTTATGATTATACAGTGGAAGTGAGAAATAGATTTAAGGGCCTAGATCTGATAGATAGAGTGCCTGATGAACTCAGGAATGAGGTTCGTGACATTGTACAGGAGACAGGAATCAAGACCAACCCCATGGGAAAGAAATGCAAAAAAGCAAAATGGCTGTCTGGGGAGGCCTTACAAATAGCTGTGAAAAGAAGAGAAGCGAAAAGAAAAGATAAAAGCATCTGAATGCAGAGTTCCAAAGAATAGCAAGAAGAGATAAGAAAGCCTTCTTCAGTGATCAATGCAAAGAAATAGAGGAAAACAACAGAATGGGAAAGACTAGGGATCTCTTCAAGAAAATCAGAGATACCAAAGGAACATTTCATGCAAAGTTGGGCTCAATAAAGGACAGAAATGGTATGGACCTAACAGAAGCAGAAGATATTAAGAAGAGATGGCAAGAATACACAGAAGAACTGTACAAAAAAGATCTTCATGACCCAGATAATCACGATGGTGTGATCACTGACCTAGAGCCAGACATCCTGGAATGTGAAGTCAAGTGGGCCTTAGGAAGCATCACTACGAACAAAGCTAGTGGAGGTGATGGAATTCCAGTTGAGCTATTCCAAATCCTGAAAGATGATGCTGTGAAAGTGCTGCACTCAATATGCCAGCAAATGTGGAAAACTCAGCAGTGGCCACAGGACTGGAAAAGGTCAGTTTTCATTCCAATCCCAAAGAAAGGCAATGCCAAAGAATGCTCAAACTACCACACAATTGCACTCATCTCACATGCTAGTAAAGTAATGCTCAAAATTCTCCAAGCCAGGCTTCAGCAATATGTGAACTGTGAACTTCCTGATGTTCAAGCTGGTTTTAGAAAAGGCAGAGGAACCAGAGATCAAATTGCCAACATCCGCTGGATCATGGAAAAAGCAAGAGAGTTCCAGAAAAGCATCTATTTCTGCTTTATTGACTATGCCAAAGCCTTTGACTGTGTGGATCACAATAAACTGTAGAACATTCTGAAAGAGATGGGAATACCAGACCACCTGATCTGCCTCTTGAGAAATGTGTATGCAGGTCAGGAAGCAACAGTTAGAACTGGACATGGAACAACAGACTGGTTCCAAATAGGAAAAGGAGTTTGTCAAGGCTGTATATTGTCACCCTGCTTATTTAACTTATATGCAGAGTACATCATGAGAAACACTGGACTGGAAGAAGCACAAGCTGGAATCAAGATTGCCTGGAGAAATATCAATAACCTCAGATATGCAGATGACACCACCCTTATGGCAGAAAGTGAAGAGGAACTCAAAAGCCTCTTGATGAAAGTGAAAGCGGAGAGTGAAAAAGTTGGCTTAAAGCTCAACATTCAGAAAATGAAGATCATGGCATCCGGTCCCATCACTTCATGGGAAATAGATGGGGAAACAGTGGAAACAGTGTCAGACTTTATTTTTCTGGGCTCCAAAATCACTACAGATGGTGACTGCAGCCATGAAATTAAAAGACGCTTACTCCTTGGAAGGAAAGTTATGACCAACCTAGATAGCATATTCAAAAGCAGAGACATTACTTTGCCAACAAAGGTCCATCTACTCAAGGCTATGGTTTTTCCTGTGGTCATGTATGGATGCGAGAGTTGGACTGTGAAGAAGGCTGAGTGCCGAAGAATTAATGCTTTTGAACTGTGGTGTTGGAGAAGACTCCTGAGAGTCCCTTGGACTGCAAGGAGATCCAACCAGTCCATTCTGAAGGAGATCAGCCCTGGGATTTCTATGGAAGGAATGATGCTAAAGCTGAAACTCCAGTACTTTGGCCACCTCATGCGAAGAGTTGACTCATTGCAAAAGACTCTGATGCTGGGAGGGATTGGGGGCAGGAGGAGAAGGGGACGACAGAGGATGAGATGGCTGGATGGCATCACTGACTCGATGGATGTGAGTCTCAGTGAACTCTGGGAGTTGGTGATGGACAGGGAGACCTGGGGTGCTGCAATTCATGGGGTCGCAAAGAGTCGGACACAACTGAGCGACTGATATGATCTGATCTGATCTGATACCAGACTACGGGATGACACCTGGGTTCATATCATCCCTTTTCTCTTCCCTGTTTCTGCTCTTATGTAAATATGCACGAGATCCTTTTTGGTGACATTATCTTTGCTTTCAGGAACAAAGAGTGACCTTATTACACTTCCAAACAATATCACCACTCTTTTCACATTTTAATTAGTGCCAAATTGTAGGCAAATCATTATGTAAATTGTTTGTGGAGATAGTGGCTTCTCTGTCTCCTTCAGGATTAATGTAACAACTTTGGTCCCAGGGAAGAAGTCAATGACAAGGCCAGCATCCTGGTCAGAGATAGAATTAGAGAAAGGAAATATAAACTTCTTGTGCATCCAGGGAAAGGCTGCCCTTAACCCTAGTGACTAAACAACAACGACTATCCAAAACAAGGGAACCCCAAAAAATTTTTATTTTTATTCCAAATCAAATCTACTATATATTTCTATTATCCAGAACAACCATTCCTTCTTACTCTGTACTGTCTCAGGCCCCATACTCTGTTACATGCTCACATTCTCACCACAGCTTTAACTAAGCAATTTTTACTTAGACGGGCTTCCCAGGTGGATCAAGTGGTAAACAATCTGCCTGCCAATGTAGGAGATGTGGGTTTGATCCCTGGGGTGGGAAGATCTCCTAGAGGAGGAAATGGCAACCCATTCTAGTATTCTTGCCTGGGAAATTCCATGGACAGAGGCCTGGTGGGTTACAGTCCATGGGGTTGCAAAGAATAAGACACAATTGGGACACACATGCACTTAGACAGCTGTGTGATTCAGAAAACAATGATTCTTTCCATTTCTTCCTTCAAAGAAGTTCTATTAAACCATTCTTCCTAGCTTCCACCTGAAATCTCCTAGTCTGCAGTGAGGGGTATGAGGAAGAGGGATGGGAAAGCATTGACTTCACAATGTAAGTTTTACAGAAGTGCTCCAATACTTATATCTTTGGGCTTTTTCTTGCTCCACCATTCAGATTTGGTTGTGGTGGGAGCAGATAGCATGACATTTACTTTATAGGTCCCTAGACCATGAGGAGCCACATATGAATGTGATGAAGATATGATACATCCCCAAGCCAATGGACTTTGATCTGGATTTAGTTAAGTGAGGGGGACTATGGATGGTCTGCTTCAGAGAGGCAGTGAGTATAGACATTGGAAAGAAGTACATGGATATTTGGGTGATCCTTGTGGAGATTCTGAAATGTAGCAATATATTGAGGATAGCATAGTTATTTTGGTTCCCTTGGTTCCTTAAATAATTTTTAAAGCAGAGACTATGTAGCTAGGCTGGGATTTATGTGCAAAAGATACAAATGTCTATATTGCTTAAGTTATTGAAATCTGGAGTCTCTTGATTACTGTAGCTCAGTCTACAAGCTAACAAATCTAACAAGACAATGATAACAACTGTATTTATCATTATGTAAGTAGTTTTAACGTTGTCTCCTCTCATAAAATGTTCGATTCATAAACTCAGGTGTCTATTTCATTCATAACTCATCCTCCTCTTCTAGCAAGATACTTTCAATACTGGAGACAATAAATACTGAATATACCAATAAACAAATGCTGCTACTCTCCTAGGATTTCACATAAAGTATATTCACAAATTCTTGTGATTCTCAAGACTACTAGCTTTTGAAACTATGATCCTGAGCTAACATTATATGAGAGTTAGTACTGGTTAATTAGGGCTTCCCTGGTGGCTTAGATGGTAAAGAATCTTCCCACAATGCAGGAGACCTGGGCTCAATCCCTGTGGCTGGGAAGATCCCCTGGAGGTGGACATAGCAACCCACTCCAGCATTCTTGCCTGGAGAATCCCCATGGACAGAGATGCCTCGTGGGCTACAGTCCATGGAGTCACAAAGAGTCAGACATAACTGAACGACTAAGCACATTGGTTGATTAAGTACATAGGAATGTATCTTAATGGAATATCTTACTTATCAGTAAGAAACCTGACAGATTAAAGGTAATGGTCAACCAATTGCATTGATGACCTTTGTATATGCACATCTCTTTGCAACATGACTTTTAAGGTTCTTACCATCAAGAGGGGCACCTTTTCCCTAATTCTTGAATCTGGACTGGTTTTGTGTCTCATTTAAGAGTGTATTAGAAATGACAGCAAGCCAGTTCCGAGCCTGGGCCTCAAGAGAATGTGTACACTTCTGCTTTATCTATTAGAATCCTTTTTTCTGCATGAGAAACAGTTCAGGCTAGCTAGGTAGGAGAGACCAAATGGAGCGGTGGTGAATCCTAGATAAGCCAGCTCTCAATAACCTATCAGCTGATGGAAAAAGCACGAGTGAGATCTTCTGAGATCATCCAAGCTTCTGCTTTATCAGCCTAGCTGATCCACAGACTGAGTGCAATTAAAAATGGTTATCATTTTTAAGTCAAATTTTGGGTTGGTCAACAGTTCTTTCAGGTTTTCCCATAACTCTGTACAGAAAAACACAAACAGAATTTTGGCCAACCCAATATTTTACAGGGTTTGTTATCTAATACTTTTGTAGCACTGGCCTGAAATGGGAGTGAAACTTGGTTAAGAGTTCCTCAATAAGATTACCAGAGTTCCAAATCTTAAAATAAGTGTGAATTTGAAAGTGTAACTGAAGGCAGATTCAATGCTTTGCAAAGACACCTGTACAAAAAATTCATAGCAAACTAATGGAGGTAACCGGTGGAGAAGGGTTTTTAGAAGAACATTATTAGAAAATTTAATAGCAGTTACATACTCTTCATCAGCCATTGCCTGAGGCAATGAAGGAGGGGAAAAAATACTTTGACTTTTTTTCCTCCCTCTGCTTTCCAGTCTGCTGCCAAAGCCTCCAATGGGTTATATTTACCCAGAAGCTGGTGATCAAGGAATAAGCTGGGGGATATTGTAGGCCAAGGTCAACTTCTTACAATATACACCATAGGAGGAGGACCTGGAATGGATCTGAGAGCACAAGGTACATGAGGCGGGCATATGTGGGTTATAAATCCACAAAGGCTTATGTCTCAAAAGTATAAACAGGTTGCAAGTGGTCATGGGTTCTGTCAAAGTTGAATGTTTATCCTCTGGGGTTGGATGGATGTGCTTCACACAAACCAAGAGAGAAACAGTTTTAGAAAAAGCCTCACCACTATCTGAAAATACACTGCCTGAATCTGCCAATGAATGGGACTGACAGTCAAATCCCACACAGATTCCTGACAGCCATCTTTCATATCCTTAGTGGGTAAAGTGGAGACCAAGGTCTAGAGCATTGGCATTACCTGGAAGCCTGATGGGAATGTCGTGTCTCAGATCCTACACAAGACCCACTGAATCAGAAATCTTGTTTTAACAATATCCCTAAGTGGTTCATTTATGTGTTAATGATGGAAAATGCTGCTCTGTGTGATGACACAGAGACTCTCTCTTCCTTAGAATTTAATAATACCCATCTTATAACAGTAACCATAATTTAAAATATAGAGGAGTATTAAAATACATATTGTGTCTTCAGTTCCTCACTGAGCTGTTGATGAGCAAATAAGCCTAATAACGCACTGCCTTTGTAAACATGAGGACATGGAAGTGAAAATTTTATGTAAATAGCCCATACTTCTGAGCTAGTGAGTGATGAATCTTCTTTGGGACTCAGCTATTAGCGCCAAGTTTAGTGATCTTGGCAATAGTGAGTTGAGGTTGGAGGAGGGTAGGAAGATGAGGCAGGACCAGTCATTACATAAACCATTACAACATGTGAGGTCACATTCAGAAGTACCTACGTAAGACCTAAGTGAGAAATTGGAAAGCAGTATCTTAAGAAAATTGATTCTTCATTCAAAGTAGAAGTGAGTATTTAATCATGTTACCTTCCAGTCTAAGGATAAACAAATTGAAGAGGTTAATGTCAACCACTTCCTTATTTTAGTGTTTCAACATTGTTTTCATCCACTCTCAAGCCCTATAAAATCTTAACCACTGAGCATCTTTCCTATTAATGTTCCTGTTTCCTGGGCTATCCTGTATTGGTCACCAATGCATGAGTACCTATGTAGCACCTGAACACTAATTTTTCTCTCATCCTTCACCAGCATCATCAGTGATTCCAGTGGAAAGATGCACATTGCTGATGTAAACAAAACAATAAGGCAGCTTCGAGGAGGTAACTGTACTAGTCTAGGATTTGTAACAATTGTAATAGCAACAAAAACAATATTCACAATGATCATTGAGATTGTGATTGAAAAACAGATTTTCATTCTTTTATAACTGTCTAAGTGGGCCCAAGTATTATTGCCCCATTCAAAACTGTTGATGTCACTCATATCAAGAACAGGCAAAAGGTCTCACCTTTCCAAGAAATTCATTTTTAGACTGCCTTTAAGGTATACTTATCAGTCACAGATTGCCTACTGATTGCAACTATCAAACAGAATTTTCTTGAAGTATCCTTGCAATGACTTGGGTTTCTGGCCCATTTTCTGGTCCATCTTTTTCCATCCACTCTTGGCCAACTGTGCCAAAGATGGTGTATACTTTTTCCAGTGATAACTGAAAACGTTTGCAAATTAGAACTGCACCATTCAGTTCAAATACTTTGACCTCTAAAGCAAAACAGATTGATTTTCTCTAGCAACAAACAAGGAAATAGTCTCACTGATGTCTTGTAATTAATTCTCATATCAGTAAATAAATTAAAAGGCAGCAGAACAAAATATGTCCACCATGCCCTTACCAGTCCCTTCATAATCAATACAGTGGCCTCGCCGTGAACAATAAGGTGGATAAATGAGGAGAAGGCTGATTTTGGCATCTAGTTTACTCTCAGATAATCTAGCTCATCCTTCTCAGCTGACATGAGACAGAAATAACATCAAAGGGTGATAAACTCCTGCCTGCAAACCTGGGGTTCCACGGTTCACTGGCTCCAGGCCTAATCTATCAATCCATTTTCTACACAATAAAAGGTATGAAACCCATTACAGATCTGTTATAAGCCCTGGCAGGTGGTCTACAACAAAAATGGGATACATCAACCAGTCCAACATACAGTGTCTCTTTTCTAAGGCTTGAAGTACTAGGGGTCAGCTGAGATGTATAGAGCTAGGATTTAGTATTAAATTCTTTTAGGTACATAAATAAACTCACACAACTTACAGTATAAGCTTAGAGATGTGACAAAAATTCATTTCTGCTATTACTGACCTTTTATAAAATAGCACTGTTATTTTATTTGTGCATTATTTATTGGCTTTTGCACATGATGCAATAAATGAAACTGGGTTAGAATTTAGAATCTTGTGCTCTTCAATACATCTTTAATTTTCATTTGTTATTCAACCTCAGTTTAAGGAGTTAGCATATGAAAGCCTCCATATAATGCCATTTCAAGGTTGTTAAGTTATTAGAAAGAAAGGCAATCCCTCTAGTGTCAGAGTTGGCACTATATAATCTAGTCATTCTGAAGCAAAGGCATTGTAGATACAAGAGGAGCAACTTTTTATATTAGCAAAATCTCTTTTTATCATATCATTTCTTTTCCTTTCTAATATTCTTTGCTATAGGGCAAACATCTTTGTGCTAATAAAGGACTTATTTTAAAAAATGTCATACTGAAGGTCAGAGTTATAAATTTTTTTTCCTTTTTTTTTTAAAAAAATAAATCATCATTATACTTCTCTTCATGTTAAATTCATTGTGAACAGGGAAGAAAGTTTGCCAAGAATAGTCACATCTGTTTTTCATCTGAAAGTAGTTTACCTTTAATAAAATCTGGTCCACAGCATATTTAAATGACAAATTTACATACTCCGTGCACATTCTCAGTATGTATACAGTGGAAAAGTAAAATTTTAATATGGAAACGACGTGATGCACAAGTATTAGTGCTTTACAATGCATGTTGGATTTTTGTTTGTCCATATGTTTAAAAGGGCTTCCCTGGTGGCTCAGACTGTAAAGAATCCAGCTGCAATGCAGGAGAGGGTTTGATCCCTGGGGCAGAAAGATCCCCTGGAGAAGAGAATGGCTACCCACTCCAGTATTCTTGCCTGGAGAATTCCATGGACAGAGGAGTCTGGTGGGCTACAGTCCACGGGGTCACAAAGAGATGGACACAACTGAGCGACTAACACTTTGACTTTTCATATTTTTAAAAAGAACACAGCACTGAAGTGAACAAATTGTCTAGTATTAGGCTGAAGTTTCCTAACTGAACATTATCTAGCACCAATGAAACTTTCTACAAATGCTTTCTCATCACTCATTCCATCAAAACAGAGGAAACCAACATGATGAATGGAGGTAGGGGAAGGGGGCAGGGAAGCAGTGTGTAGGCTCAGTCACACCCTGTCTGGATTTCTAAGTTCAAGTCAGTTGAGTATATTGCAAAGGTGCTCAGGGTTATGTCATCTGGAATTCTGCTTATACTTCCAGCATGAAAATGTTGATGTTTCAAAACCATGGTGGACTACTTAGACTTACTTCACAGCCAATGTGAGAAAGAAAAACAAATCATTTTCCAGCACTTTTTATCTGAAATGCTAGTCAGTCCTAGATAATGGGAATAATGAGATCACTGGAAATGAAGAATACAGGATATAAATTCTCTGTGTTCTCCATTAGGGGTCTTAGTCTTAGAGCCTCTATCTCTCCTCTGGTCCAGCTTGTGGATTTTGTTTATTTTAATAAATAAAATGGGCGGCACACGTTTATTTCAGCTTTTCCCTAAGGGCCATATTTATAGCTGTTTTTTTTTTTAAGATGGTGAGTATTATTCAGTCCCCCACCAAATGTAAGTATGTGGGTCTTCCTAGAGGATATTATGATTAGCCAAAACAACAACAGCAGCAACAACAAAACAGTCACAGAAGGACAAATACTGCATGGTTCCGTCTCAATGAGGTATCTAAAATAGCCAAACTCATAGAAACACAAAGCATAGAATGATGGTTACGGGGCAAGGGTCAAAGGGAAACGTAAATTGTTCAAAGGATGAAAAGTTTCTGGAGACATGTTATAAAGTATAGTGCTGTATTGTACTCTTAAAAATGTGTTAAGAGTGTAGATCTCCTGTTAAGTTGCTCTTATCACACTTAAAAAAAAATGGTGACTCAGAATTTTGTGTTTGGTCTTTGTGTTTTTCTATTCTAAAATTATACCTAATGTTCAAAGTTAACATTTTTGACCAATTACAATGCACCCAAGGCTGTGTTATGCGTTTTCCATGTCTCATTGAATTTTTACCAAAACTTGGAAAATGTGTTATATGATTACCTGAATTTTGCAGATATTATAACTGAAGGGTGAAAGCTACAATCCATAAACCTCACTATTAACCACCACAATAAACTGCCTTTTCACAACTCCAGTTTACTTTTTGTTCGTGAAATGTCTGATCTATATTCTTGGCACTGCCTGAAGTCATTTGGAAAGTTAAAAATCACACATTATTATAAACTTACTGTTGTTAAATTCTGATTAATTCAGTAGTAATGGGACAGGCTGGAAACTAGGACCCTTTGCTGCAGTGCTGCAACGCTTGCACCTGGACCTATCTCTCCTCAAGCAACAAAATACAAAGAAACATATGAGACTAAAAATAACTGCATGCATGCACAGTTAGGGCAAATTCTGGACAAGAGATACGGAGAGATCAGAAGACGCAACTGCCACTTCTGAAGAGCCTGAAGCAAAAGCAGGGTACTGTGCCTGTCCCCCTGTACACAACACCACAAAGGGGTGGGCAAACCACCTAAGCCACCTCTTTCACCCAATTCCTGGACATACCCCTACCCTCACCCCATGTAAGGAACAAGCTTGCCCCCCCCTTGGGGAGTGAGCAAGCAAAGGAACCTGTTATTTGTATTTGACCCCCTGAATTTCTTGTCTGGCCTCAGATCAATTTCTATTGATGAGGAGGCCAAGAACTCTGGTGGGTAATAGTAACGGTAGTCAGGTTTCTGCTGCTGCTGCTAAGTAGCGTCAGTCATGTCCGACTCTGTGCGACCCCATAGACAGGCAGCCCACCAGGCTCCCCCGTCCCTGGGATTCTCCAGGCAAGAACACTGGAGTGGGTTGCCATTTCCTTCTCCAATGCATGAAAGTGAAAAGTGAAAGTGAAGTCGCTCAGTCGTGTCCAACAAGGACAGGCCAAATGTCTCAACTTACTGAGGTGTCAAGAAAACATTAGTGGTGATGATAATAATAATACTTATTGACTACTGGGTCAGGCCTACTTTTAAGAGCCTGATGCCACTCCCAGGCTCTTAAAAGTAGGCCTCTGGGGTAATCTTATATTTTTTTCAGTCTTCCAAAGTGGGAGCTCACTACTGAGAGTGAAAGAGGAAGCTATTGAAAATAATGATGGGATAACAGGCACAGTCATGAATCATGACACACAACCTAGTAAAGACCCCTATCTCACTGTGAAATTATATGAAGCAAAGTCAAGGATGCTTATGTTATAAACTTTACTACTCTGTCAGTCAACTCTCAGCTTCAAACTATTTATTAACTATAAATTAGAGATATGAAAAGTTATAATGCCTGCTGCTGCTGCTGCTAAGTCACTTCAGTCATGTCTGACTCTGTGCGACCCCATAGACAGCAGCCCACCAGGCTCCCCCATCCCTGGGATTCTTCAGGCAAGAACACTGGAGTGGGTTGCCTAGTTCTATGTAATTCTGAATGTCTTTTAAATAATGCAAGAGTGGGAATTGATTATGATATGCTTAGGAGAGCATGTGGCACATACTGGTCACTCATTAGATGTCTGTTGAATGAATTATTGAAATGAATGAATAAATGTTACCATGAAATTATTAACTATATAAAAGAAACTTTCAAGATGATGAACTTCCAAGAATTATCAGGCTATATATGTTAGTAGTAAATAGGTAAACAACACTTTTTTTTAAAATTGCTTTTAAAGATTCTTTTCTTTTGTTAAAAAAAGTAATTCACATTAAGGGCAGGATTGAATGCTCACTACTAGAACAATCTATTAATCATGGCCTTTGCTAGGAAAATAATCAATCAGAGCAAATGTCTGTTTTTGAGCAAGGAATGGAAAAGCCAAGCTTCAGCTTGATTTAATTTTCTCGTTTTTACTCACATTTATAGTAATGGCAAATAACTACTGGCATTGCATGGCAATCATATTTGGAAAATGGCCAAATATTTGTTCACCTGACACAAATGAACAAATGTAAAATGTTTACTACTTGAATGGATACTAAGAAGTAACATAATTAGGGATTAATACAAAATGAACCAGATTTCTGGAAATTTAGGTACAGTTATTTGTACAATATAGATCATCTGGCCTATGAATTTCACCATATGTATTTTTATTTTCATAATATTTATTTTGTGATTTATTTTGAAAACGATTCTTGACTATTATCAATATTACAAAACTTACTCCTATATAGAAGCTTTGCTACATAAATTAATTTTTAAATCTTACTTTTTAAAAGTAATGTCATAGTTTTTTTGTTAAAAGGCACTTAACTGAAATTCACTTTCCAGTAAAATTTCTTATTATTGTTGTTTAGCCACTAAGCCGTGTCTGACTCTTTGTGACACCATAAACTGTAGACTGCCAGGCTCCTCTGTCCATGGGATTTCCCAGGCATGAACAAACTAGAATAGTAACTTACTATTTAAAAATAAATGGCAAACTATGAGGCAAATTTTTAAATATATTTAATAAAATGAAATTTATTATGACTAATAGGAATGTATAATATATACTACCTATAAAGTTATTTAACATCAAAAATAGTAGACATATAACTAATTCTGAAATAAACATGGTTTCTTGTATTAGATAACTACAAGTGGTTCATAGTAAAGAAGGTTCTGGAATATAAGTTGAAAACACGGCATTCAGTTTTCCAAAAAGGGCAAAAAGCAAAGCAAAATCATTCATATGATTTCTTTAAATGAAAAGAAACCTCAAGTTTTCCTTCAAATGAACAATGGAATGACATGGGAAAACACTGAATCAAAACTATATTTTGCAATAATTTTTTAATAATTTTTATATTTAAATAATGTGTTCTCAAGTCATATAATCTTTCTAGGATTTAGTGTTCTAATCTAGAAGATGTGAGAGTAATTTGGTTTCATTAAGCTCCTTCCATCTGAATAATGCTATAAGCCTACAAAAGAAATGTTCCATCTTTCTACTTTTTTAATCAAGTACAGGAAGCTTATAAGATGATTCAAAATTAAGACCGATAAAAAATATTTTGGATTTAAGTAAAGGGCAGTCTGTATGCAGGTCAAGAAGCAAGAGAACCGGACATGGAACAACAGACTGGTTCCAAATTGGGAAAGGAGTGTGTCAAGGCTGTATATTGTCACCTTGTTTATTTAACTTATATGCAGAGTACATCACATGAAATGCTGGGTTGGATGAAGCGCAAGTTGGAATCAAGGTTGCCGGGAGAAATATCAGTAACCTCAGATACACAGATGACACCACCCTAATGACAGAAAACAAAGAGAAACTAAAGAACCTCTTCATGAAAGTGAAGGAGGTGAGTGAAAAACCTGGCTTAAAACTCAACATTCAAAAGACGAATATCATGGCATCCGGTCCCATCATTTCATAGCAAATAGATGGGGAAACAATGAAAACCGTGACAGACTTTATTTTCTTCGGCTCCAAATTCACTGCAGGTGGTGACTGCAGCCATGAAATTAAAAGACACTTGCTACTTGGAAGAAAAGCTATGACCAACCTCGACAGCATATTAAAAAGCAGAGACATTACTTTGCCGACAAAGGTCCATCTAGTCAAAGCTACGGTTTTTCCAGTAGTCATATATAGATGTGAGAGTTGGACCATAAAGAAAGCTGAGTGCCAAAGAACTGATGCTTCTGAACTGTGGTGTTGGAGAAGACTCTTGAGAGTCCCTTGGATGGCAAGGAGATCAAACCAGTCAATCCTAAAGGAAATCAGTCCTGAATATTCATTGGAAGGACTGATGCTGAAGCTCCAATACTTTGGCCACCTGATGCAAAGAAATGAGTCATTGGAAAAGACCCTGATGTTGGGAAAGATTGAAGGCAGGAGGAGAAGGGGATGACAGAGAATGAGCTGGTTGGGTGGCATCACTGACTCCATGGACATGAGTTTGAGCAAGCTCTGGGAGTTGGTGATGGACAGGGAAGCCAAGTATGCTGCAGTCCATGGGGTCGCAAAGACTCGGACACCACTGAGCGACTGAACTGAACTGAAATGGGTAGTTGAAAAAAATACCTACATGTAACTGCTAAAAGAGCAGTAAAGAAAAGGGAACACAAAGTGTCAAGGGCAGGAGAAGATAAAAGAAGGATTAAAAGAGAGTAGGAGAGAATGTGTCACATATGCTACTCAGGCACAAAAAACTCTGACACGTATGCATTTAGAAAAGTAGATTCATGGTAGGCATAGATAGTTATCAATTCACATGAGCTACTGCAGTCATGTCCAACTCTTTGCAACCCTGTGGACTGTAGCCCACCAGACTCCTTTGTCTATGGGATTCTCCAGAGAAGAATATTGGAATGGGTTGCCGTTCCCTTCTCCAGGAGATCTTCCTGATGCAGGAATCGAACCCACATCTCTTTTGTCTCCTGCATTGGCAGGTGGGATCTTTACCACTAGAGCCACCTAGGCAAAGACATACATTACAGAGAAAAAAAAGAGAGAGTAATAGTGGTGGGGAGAGGTTAGAAGGGAGAGAACACTCCCTACCTACACACACACACACACACACACACACACAAGTTCAGAGAACATACAAAGAAATATGATGAGTATATTGAAATCAACACAGAATCAGACATGTGTATGAAGATTAGAGAGTGGGACACTCAGAGAAAGAAAGAAAGAAAAAAACCCACAGATGTTAGCTTTAATTACATTGCCATCCTGTAGATCTTATGGATATTATTGTTAGATTGTAAAACTCAAAATACACATTAGACAAAAATGAGGATATCACTTCATGGTCCTTATCTGGAGGAAACCACAATTTAAACCAAGACCTATATTTTACCTCAAAGCAACATTTTCCACCTGTGTTATATACAGTGCTGGCTTGGCCACAGCAAGTTAAAACAGTTTTGCAACAAACCCATTAGAGAGTCCACCACTCTCTTAAAGGCACAGCTATATTATCTCCCATCACTGTTTTCTGTATTCAGTAATAAAACATAAAAGCGTCAAAATAATTGGTAAGTTGGCTAAATACACAAGGTACAATGTAATAGAGTCAGCTGTGGAAAAATGCACCTGACATCGGGTATTGTATTAGCAGGATGTTTTTAGAAATACTATATGTTAAGGAACTGCATGTCTGTATTCCAGCAACCATGACCTACTAGTTACAATTCTAACACTCACTCTAGCCTTTAAATGGAGGAGCGTGCTAGAGAATACAGGCAGGGGAGTCGCCATCATTTCCTCTCTCTTCTAATGACTGAGAATTTAAGGTTTAATGATGATCAAGACCATCTCTTGATCATCTTGATCACCCTATTTTTTTTAACTGTTGACTTGTGTAATGACATAAATTGGCTTTAATCATTCATTTTCCATTCTTAAATTTAATTCAACAGGGATAGGGTGGCATTAGGGTTGAGAAGAGACAAATACTTTTTAATATGACTAGTGAATAAGATTCCAAATTCTATGAACTTTAATGGCAAAGACATAGTATAAAAATTATAATATTGGGATAAAGACACAGATATTATGAATCATATAGAAAATAAGTCTATACAAGATGGTGTTCATAGCCTTAGTTTTAATTTTCTATCATAAAAAAATTGACATTCTATTCTGTTGCAGAAAAGATAAAATCTTGACATATGCTTCACTATTCACAAAGCTACTACTATATGTTTTTGACAGTTCTCTCACATTTCCTACAATTATAATTTTTGTGTTCCTTTTTGTAATATCAGGGAATGTTTGGGGGCATCTTTCCTCCTTGTTCTCTTCTTATGAGGAATGATTTTATTTGTAAAAGTGTTGTGTGTCTACAGCATTTAATTACTTGGAAAATACTTTCCCTTAACATGCAAGTGTCTATATGTATATGTGGCTATTCTGAAATCATTAAAGAAAGAAACTTTACATTTTACAGTAGGACAAAATTGACTTAAAAATTTTAAATTATGATTATTTACACAACTGAAAGTGTCGATATGTAAAAATAAAAGATTCCCCCCCAATATCTAATTGATTGAATTATAGAGATCAAAACACACATTTTGAATTTAATGTCATATAATTGGTACTCATTTCAGTTCATAAATATTTTTTCAGTCATGTAAATGATCTGCTTCAAGAACTTCAGCATCATCAATTAAAAAATATAACGAATATTCTGACAATTAAAAACTCAGTCTCTGTTTTTTTCTTTTCAAATCATCTATGTAAAGAAATGTTTCTCAGTGTAACTTTTTCATGGCTCTCAATTTGGTCAAGTATTGATGAATGACAAGCAATTCTTCACAGGCAATTATGCTATTTTTGAAGGAATCCATTTCATATTACGTGAAAATTATACTTCTGTGGTATTTTCTTGGTATGGATTTGCTCCCGGTTTGAAGGATTACCATTTGCTTTATATTTTGAATAGAACAAAGTTAACAGGTATTAAATGTGCTCAATAAGGTAGTAGAAATGTGGTCAAAAGTGGATGAGAGGTTTCAAAACATACTTGGAAGGTCAAAAGCATATATGGAGACAGTACATATGGGGATACAAAAAGTAAGGGAGAAGAAGCCTTCGGTACAGGGGATCTGAACTTGGCAAAACCTGGATAGTGTTTGGATTAAAGATGTCATGATGTCTGAGAATAAGAGCATGTATGAAAGCTTGTAGATGAAAATTTGTGTCAATATCAAAACTACCACACAATGAATGGCCTTCTTTTAACACTGAACTACAGGCAGAAATAAACAAATCAAAACAGTGAGTGTGGTTCATACCTAAAGAAATTGAACTTCGTGTCTGGAAAGAATTTTAGCATTGGTATGAATAGCTCAGAATAAAGCCCACTGTATTATAGACTTTGAAGGTCTCTTTCAACAAGAGACTCAGCTCTCTACCTTAGCACATAAAGTAAAATATCCCAGTTAACAAGATCCATTCAGGTACTTAGAGCTTGTAGTCTATTTTCTCCTTCTTAAATATAAATATACACAGGATTGCTAGCAGTATTAAAAATGTTTACAGCCCCAAAAGGGAAAATAGCATGGGAGTTGACAAATTTCTTGAAAGACACAACTTATAAAAGCTGACACACCAAGAAATAAAAATCTAACCATTCCTGAATCTATTAAAGAAATGGATCCATTATCAAAATTTTTCTCACCAAAAAACCTCAACAATAACAACAAAACAAAACAAAACACCCCATGCACTGATGGCTTTACAACTGAATTCTTCCAAATATCTCAGGAAGAAATGATCCCAATATTCACCAATTTTCACCAGTCTTTATATCATTCCAGAACAAAGAAAGAGAGAACCTCTGAACTTTATTATTAAGTCTAGTCTAACATTGCTAATAACACTTGAGAAGGATTCTAAAATAAATTACAGAACATTTTATGCCATGAACAAAGATATAAAAATCATAAACAGCATATTAGAAAACTGAATCCAGCAATCTATAAAAAAGTAGAAGACATCATGACCAATAGGATTTATTTCTGGAATCCTAGAGTAGTTTCACATTCCAAAAACAATGACTGTTGTTTGTCACATTTAGAGGAAAAAAACATAGGATCTTTTTAATAAATGCAGAGAAAGTTATGAATAGGTTACCTATTCATAATAAAAACTTGAGAAAAAAGCATAAGGAAAAAATTCTTTAACCTGATTCAGAGGATCTATAAAAAGTCCTATAAGGAACATAATATTTAATGATTAATTACTGAAAGCAGACCACCTGAAACAGGAAATGACTCAAGGCCTCCCATTATCACCCCTTCCCTTAAACATTGTTTTAGAGGCCCAAGTTTATGCAAAAACAATTAAAATCCTAAGGACTGAAAAGAGAGAAACTACCGCTATTTGATGACATGATTGTGCACTTAAAAAAATCCAAAATGCTTTACAAAACATTGATATTAGTTTGTGAATCTGGTAAGGACACTGGATGTGTGTTTAATGAAAAAAAAATCTATTTTTATATATCAGCAACAAAAAGAAAATAAAACTTGAAATGAATCCCATTTATAAAAGGACCAAAACATCAAATATCTGGGATTAAATCTAATAAAACATGTGTAGGTCCTCTGGATTGAAAACTACAAAGTATTTCTAAAAATGCATTAAAGGAGTCCTCAATAAATGAAGGGATGTAACATTTTCACAGATTAGATGACTCAATATTGTAAAAATGTGAACTGATCTATAAGCTCAACACAATTCAAATCGATATTCTGGAAGGCTTTAGTAAAAATTAGCAAGTTGGTTCTAAAATTTATTTGTGAACCAAAAATAGCAAAAAACAATCTGGACTAAGAAGAATAAGGTTTGAATTTTTATACTACCAGATCCCAATTTTTTTTGTAAAACAAGTATGTGGGTTTGTGTCTGTGTGTGTGTGTATATATATACATGTGTGTATATATATACACACATACATATACATGCATGTATACTTATATATGTAGGTATATATACATATATACATTGTATGTATACATGCATATATATACACATATCTATGTGTATGTACATACACATACATATATATATACACACACAAATATATGTTGTTGTTACCTCCTCAGACTATTCTTTCAGAATGGAGGGACTTCCCAGATATAACAGCAGTAAAGAATCCCTCTGCCAATGTAAGAGATGCAAGTTCAATCCCTGGGTCAGGAAGATCCCCTGGAGAACCCAGACAACCCACTCCAGTATTCTTGCCTAGAAAATCCCATGGATAGAGAAGCCTGGTAGGCTACCAACCATGGGGTTGCAAAAGAGTCAGACACAACTTATGACTAAACAACAACAAATGTGTATATTCACATATGTATATTGTATGTGTATATACACATACACACATACAAAATAAAAGGTTGTTCAGTGATACCATCTACAACATGGGTGAAACTTTAATACCTTATGCCAGGTAAAATAATCTCAACACAAAGGGACAGATACATTGTGAGTCCACTTATACGAAATCTCTAGAACAGGCAAAATCATACAGACAGAAAGTAGATTAGAGGTTACTTTTAGGGAGATGGGTTCAGGGGTAGGGTGATGGGGAGTTATTGCTTAATGGTTACAGAATTTCTCTTTGGGGTAATGCATATGTTTTAGAAACAGATAATGGTAATGGTTTCACATTGTGGATATAAATAATAAATGACCATAAATTGTATACTTAAAATCATTAAAATGACAAATCTTATGTTATATATATGTACAATTTAAAAAGTAAATATACCAAAACCATTGAAATGTACACTTTAAAATGGGTGAATTACACAGTATATAAATTGTATCTCAAGCTGTTGAAAGGTGATTGTTAAATGTACCCCTCTGGTACTTTGAATTGATGCTTTTGAACTGTGTTGGAGTGTTGGAGAATACTCTTGAGAGTCCCTTGGACAGCAAGGAGATCCAAACAGTCCATCCTAAAGGAGATCAGTCCTGAATATTCAATGGAAGGACTGATGCTGAAGCTGAAACTCCAATACTTTGGCCACCTGATGCAAAGAACTGACTCATTGGAAAAGACCCTGATGTTGGGAAAGATTGAAGGCAGGAGGAGAAGGGGATGACAGAGGATGAGATAGTTGGATGGCATCACTGACTCAATGGACATGAGTTTGAGCAAGCTCCAGGAGTTGGTGATGGACAGGGAAGCCTCGCGTTCTGCAGTCCATGGGCTCACAAAGAGTCAGACACAACTGAGCGACTGAACTGAACTGAACTGAACTGGGAGATGTTGATAACAAGGGAAAGTGTGAATTTGTGGGGAGGAGTCTTTGGGGAATCACTGTAACTTCCTCTCAGTTTTGCTGTGAACCTAAAAATGCTCTAAAAACACAAAATCTTCATTAAAAAATTAAACTACTGAACTGAAAAAAAAAAAGAAAGATGATTGTTACAAAGCCACTGCAGTACTAGTTGAAGGACATTGATAATCAAGAGAATCCAGAACAGATTCATATATATGTTCACTTGATTTATGACGAGGTTGTCATAGGAATACAGTACGGAGAAGACAACCTTTTGATAAATAGCCTTTTGATGGACCAACTGATGTTGCTTTTTTTAAAATTCATATGCATCACTTGGTTTTAAAAATGAGTATGCATTAATTTGATAAACAATTTAAAATATTATATTTAAAAAATAAAATATTAGATTTAATAAGTATCCAAGAAAGATGAAGACTCACAACTAAGTAAACAAATAAACAGTAAATAAACATATTTTAGAGAAATTTAGCATGCATTGATCCTTGATTAAGTCTATACTATTGGTGGTGGTGGTTCAGTTGATAAGTCGTGTCCAACTCTTGCAAGCCCATGGATTGTAGCCTGCTAGGCTACTCTGTCCATGGGATTCTTAAGGCAAGAATACTGTAGTGGGTTGCCATTTCCTTCTCCAGAGGACCTTCCAGACCCAGGAATCGAACCTTGGTCTCCTGCATTGCAGGCGACCTTATTGGTAAGGATAAGTAATTTTGATTTATGATACTCATTGAGCTGGACAACATCCATCTTGCTTAAATATTGTCAACCTACACCTGAACACTGAATGAATCACTTCATCTTTTTTCCAGTCTATTTCTTTAGAATAATTCATGTAAAGTAATAGTGGTATATAACTTGGTATTTGGTCATTACTGTACCATCATTCACCATCAACATTCCTTCCATTCACAACAAATCATACATACACCCAAATCGAATGGTCAATTAAAATAAAAACAAAAGAACAATCCATAAAACCAGCCCTCTTCCCCAGCCTTACCAATTAAGCACCATGAAACAAAAGAAATGCTTGCAGCATTTAACACATGTGACAGGACAGATGGTTAATGTCTAACCTTTATCCACCGAAGATTTGTCTGCTTGAGCTTATTTTCAAGTTTATCTTGCTCTTCTGGGCTTATGGGAGCACTTACAAGCACTGTTCCTCCTGTTTCATTTAATTGTTTTAGAATTCCCTGACGCAGGGGCAACTCTTCGGCCAGTAACTGAAACAGACAAATGCAACAACATTTAAAATGAATTACAGCACAATGCCAACTACCTTGTCTTTGCCTCTATTGATTAATCTATCAAAGCAAAGAAAGACCAGAGGCCCACCAGTTCCTTAAATACCAAATTTTCTACAGAGCGCAGAGCTGGTGCACTAAGACACCTACGCCTAAGTAAATCAGCCCATCCTACAAAGGATCAGATCTTGTCTCCCTCAGAGATTTTTTTTTTCCTCAAGAGAAAAATGTTACGTAGTATGATGAGCTCTAAAACAATACCCTAAACAGTGTCAAAAGTCTAAAAACACACCTCTCATAAATAGAATAATCTGGGCAAATATAAGCATCCTCTCAGGTATTAGGTCTCCATATTATAACTTAGCATAGTAAGAAATTGCATTATCATATTAAAAGATAACTAAGAACATACCTGGTACCAGGCATTGTGCTAACTAACCTCTTCACATACATTATCTTTATTGCTATTGCTATTGCTAAGTCACTTCAGTCGTGTCTGACTCTGTGCGACCCCAGAGACGGCAGCCCACCAGGCTCCCCCATCCCTGGGATTCGCCAGGCAAGAACACTGGAGTGGGTTGCCATTTCCTTCTCCAATGCATGAAAGTGAAAAGTCAAAGTGAAGTCGCTGAGTCCTGTCTGACCCTCAGCGACCCCATGGACTGCAGCCTTCCAGGCTCCTCCATCCATGGGATTTTCCAGGCAAGAGTACTGGAGTGGGGTGCCATTGCCTTCTCCGACATTATCTTTATATAATGCTTTATATAAAAATGTTAACTTTATATAATAATGTCATGAAGTAGATCTTACTATCTTCATCTTACATAGAAGGAAACTGAGACAGAGTAGTTAAGTATCAGATCCAAGAACACGGAAGTAGAAAGCAAAAGACTGGTGATCCAAATTTGGGTGTTTTCATTCAAGAACACTTAATTTTGATACCTGCACATTCTTGAATTTTTCTTATTCATTTAACATCACATTAAAAGTGCCCTTTTTTATGATCTACAAAGCTATCATAGTTTTATGAACTGTCTTTTATTTATTTGTATCTTCTATTAGCCACATGAGGCTATTTAAATTTAAATTAACTGTCAATAAAATTAAAAACTTAATTCTTCAGTCACATCAGCTACCTTTCAAGTACTCAAAAGGCAAGTGCAGCTAGTGGCTACTAAAATTGCTAATATTCAACATATTTAGCATGTTGTTAAATGATATTGGATGGTGCTATAGGATGGTGTTGATCTAGACTAAGGAAAAAAAGGAAATCAATGCATATTTATTAATAAGGGAACACCACCAAACATGTCTCTTAAATGAGTTATCAATTACTTTCCTATATATATATATATATATATATATATATATATAAAACACTCAATATATTTAGGAAAGATGAATTTTTAAGAACAGACTGAGTTTATTTTTCCATGGCATAACCATCCTCAAACTATGGATCAAAAACTTTTTATTTTTTGACTCTCAAATACCTAATACATTATCTGACATATACTAGGTGCTTAATATTTGCTTACTGAATTAAGCAATATTTTACTTCTTATACTTTATCCTCTGTCAGGTACACATTTCTTATTTCACAGAAATAAGTAGTTGACATGGAGTCTAATCTGCATGTGCAAATCAACTGAATCATTGATAAAGAAGCAGTTCCATTTCTCTTTGATTCTGTGACCTTGTAAAACGAGGGCAATAACCATTTTGGAAGTTTGATAAGATTAAATAAAATAGCAGATGTAAATACATCTAATACTTAGTATGTAACAGGGGATGATTGAATGTTAATTTCCCTTTCCCTTCAAGAATTAAAGTAAAACAGATCCAAAGGAGTTTCTTTCCTAAAACTTAAACCATGAAAGTTAATCCAACAGCACAATCAAAGCATCTCTGTCAGCCAGGAGAGCTAATCAGAAAGCAGCAGACATCAAGTGTGTTTGTTGCTCCGTTGTGTCTGACTCTTTGAGACCTCATGGACTGTAGCTGGCTAGACTCCCCTGTCCAGGGGATTCTCCAGGGAAGGGTACCGGAGTGGGTTGCCATTCTCTTCTCCATCATGTTAAGTGGGCATAAAAAACCACTTGAATACACCAGAAGTTTTATTCAACCAGTATAGAAAATGAACCAACATCACCTCCCCTTATCCCTGTAGACAAACCAAACCAAACCAAACCAAACCATTGCTTCAGGCAAACAGAATGCCTTTAATTGAGGCTGAAGTAGGGAGATTGATTTGGCAATTAAGATCTTCCATAAGAAATGAGATCATTTCTAAAGATGCTCCCCAGTTTTTAAAATAATTTGGAGCTGTACAATTCTCCATTAAGTCTAAAATTAATTTTAAATCAGTTTAAAAAGTATCACTATGCATTTTATACACACACATACACAAACAGAAACATACTTATATATCCCATACATACTTTTTAAAATATATATATACTCACTGGGCTAAGACAAAATAAAGTTGTGAGAAAAATTACTGAAGAACTATCAGTATCCCAATGGGCAGGAAATCAATGACTGAATACATTTAAAACATATATTCTTATACTTTTTTTTTCTCTTTTTTGGCCATACCATGTAGCTTGTGGGATCTTAGTTCCCCAGCCAGGGATTGAACTCAGGCCATGGCAGTGAATGGCCAAGTCCTAATCCCCGGACCACCAGGGAATTCCCCCTAGGTTCATATACAAGTAAGCCCTGGGAGATTTTAGAAAATAAAATTACCTTGACTTCCTCAAGCTTTTCTTTTAGTTGCTGCTCATTTCCGGGTTCAAGAGGAATACTAGAAATGTTATCTGCTTCTTCCAACCATAAAACAAATTCATTCAAATCTCTTTGAAATTCTGACAGGATATTCTTTTGTTCTTCTAACCTGGAGAAGAATAAAATTGTTTTAAAGAACATATTTCTCAAGTTTTCTTTTTTTTTTTATTAAAGAAAACTCAAAAAAGCTGCACACACTTTTTAAAAATAAGCCATTTTAAAGATGTCAACGTGAAACATGTGTAATATCATATAAGAAACGAATAGCCAGTCCAGGTTTGATGCAGGATACAGGAAGCTTGGGGCTGGTGCACTGGGATGACCCAGAGGGATGGTACGGGGAGGGAGGTGGGAGGGGGGTTCAGGATAGGAAACACGTGTACACCCGTGGCAGATTCATGTTGATGTATGGCAAAACAAATACAATATTGTAAAGTAATTAGCCTCTAATTAAAATAAATAAAAAAAAGATGTTAACAATATAATATTTTTAAGGATGTAATATTTTAAAGGCCTAGTCAAATATCACCATTGGGGCAAAACTGTCTCTGGTTGAGAACAACTTCACTAGAGTAAGTATATAAAGTGAAATTACATGTTTCAAGATGCTTAAATGAAATACATCTTTATGGAAAATTGTAAAGCAAAAACAAGGGAATTGAATGAAAACACTAAATTATTACATGTTCAAATGTTTTCCAAATTACAACACAAAATCCTTTTGGAGGAAAGAGGGAATGGATTTAAAATACTTAACATATGTTGTTCTAGTGGATGTTGTTAATTATAAAAACACATATACTGTATGTTACTCAATTAGCCATAAACTTATTCTTACATATTGAATCAGAATGCAGCTGAGCAAAATAAGCTGCACTTATAACAATTTACATTTTTTTGTTTTACTGTCTTTTGGGAACTATGTATCTGTGGTACATAAGCTTTTGAACTGAAGTATAATATACATATAGGAAAGTGTTCATATAACTATAGAGATTAATATAGTTTTACATGTATACCTGTGGTGGATTCATTTTGATATGTGGCAAAACTAATACAATTATGTAAAGTTTAAAAATAAAATAAAATTAAAAATAAAATAAAATAAAATAAAATAAAAAATGGATACACCAACTAACCCTTGGATACACCAAAGGAACAGAATGTTATTAGAAGTTCCCTCAAAACCCTTGCAGTCACTACCTCCAAGTGTAATCAGTATCCTGTCAACTTTTATTATTTTGCCTGTATTGAGCATTATGTATATGGGGCAACCCACTCCAGTATTCTTGCCTGGGAAATCCTGTGGACAGAGGAGCCTGGCGGGCTACAGTCCATACAGTCCCAAAAGAGTTGGGCATGACTTAGTGACTAAACACACTGCCTTTTACTCAGTGTAACATTTACAATCATCATCCATGTTCTGTGTAGATTATCTTCTTCACTACATAGCACGAAACTGTATAAAATATATCTATGTTGGTGGACATTTGAGTTGTTTCCATTTGGGGACTGTTCAGCTAATTTTTTGTTTGTTTTTTGCTTCAAGTTGACAAATATTTATTGAGTGCTTACTAACTTCCAGAAACTCAAGTAGGCATTTGAATCAAAGAGAAATGAGTTATGTACCTTGCCTTGAGGATCTCATAGTCCATGAGAGGGAAGAAGCATGTAAATCTAGGACTATGACAGAATATTGTGGAGGACAAGTTATTTTCTGGGTATAGAAGGTATAGAAGATGTGTCAGAGAAGATAATGATCTACCTGGGTCTTGAAACATGAAAAGGGATTTGATTCACAGCCTGTGCAAAGACGGGACATTGAGAGAACTACAGTTACACTAATTCCCCAAACTGATCCGGTTATTGGATTTATGTTCCTCTATACTCAATTTTCCCTGGAGAAGGAAGTGGCAACCCACTCCAGTACTCTTGCCTGGAAAATCCCATGGATGGAGGAGCCTGGTAGGCTACAGTCCATGGAGTCGCAAAGAGTTGGACACAACTGAGCGACTTCACTTTCACTTTCATACTCAATTTTGTTCTTTGATGTGAGCTGGTCCAAAGTCTATCCGAGGCACATGTCTTCTTTTTCTATTCCCCAAACAGCAGATTCTATAAAAACCCAAGCCCTATTTTGGGCTCTATTGAAAACTCAAATCATATTATGTCATCATTGCATTCAAACTCTTCTATTGCTTCCCAGTTCATTCAAATCAAAAGCAAAGTCATTACAGCACTCTATGAGGGTCTAGATCTGCGCTGTTCAATATACTAGACACCTTCATATGTGGCTACTGAGCACTTGAAATGATGTGAGGGAAATTGAGATGTGCTCTAAGTGTAAATTGCATACTGGATTTCAAAGACCTAGTACAAAAAAAATCATCTCTGTACCTTCTACTCAATTTTGCTGTGAACCTAAAACTGCTATAAAAAATACAACTATTTTTATGGGGGAAAGGGTGGAGGGGATAGGTAGATTAGGAGTTTGAGATTGACATGTATTGACTGCTATATTTAAAATAGACAATTAACAAGGATCTATTGCAAAAAAATAAAAAGATAAAACTAATAAAAATAAAACTATTTCTAAAGTATTAAAAAAGAATATAAAACATCTCATTAGTCCTCTAAATATGTACAAGTCAACATGATAATATTTTTAATATATTGTGTTAAATAAAATAGGTTAATTTCACCTGTTCTTACTCTTTTTTACATATGACATTAGAAAATTTAAAATTACATATGAGGCTCACTGTACTTTTGTATGGAAAAGCACTGATCTATAAAATCTGCTGATCCCCTTTCTCTTTACTTGTCCGACCTCATTTCCATCTACTCTCCCTTTCTCTTATCCTTCTTGAGACCTCAGCTTTTGTACTTGCTGTTTTTTCCTGCCTAGAATGACCTTCCCTCACAAATCAAGCATGGCTGGTTTCCTCAGCTCCTGCAGGTCTTTCCTGATGATTCTACTTACAATCACACCTCTTCTCTCCCCAAGTTCTGTTCTTTCTCCCTAGTCAATCTTTCTCTTTAGTACTTAAAACATTCCTGGTGGCTCAGTTGTAAAGAATCCACCTGCAATACAGGAGATACAGGAGACCCTGGTTTGATACCTGGGTCAGCCCCCGGAGAAGGAAATGACAACCCACTTCAGTATTCTTGCCTGGGAAATCCCATGGACAGAGGAGCCCGGCAGGCTACAGTCCACGGGATTGCAGAGTTAGACATAACTGAGTGACTGAGTATGCCCAAAACAAAAAAGCACTATAATTTGGTTGTTTTGTATATTGTCTATCTTACACAGGAAATCAAACCTTCTGAGGGCAAAGATTTTGCCTGTTTTATTTACTACTGTTACCCTTGTTCCTGAAATTATGCCCGGCAGAGAAAAGATGCTAAATAAATAACCATTGTGTGAATGAATGAATTTGGCCATCATTCTTTTCAATCTTATACACTTTTCTGTTTCAAAAGAATTGTTCCCATTTTTTTGCAATACTGACAGTAAAACATAATCTAATTTACTCACTGATGTGCACTACAGTATTTCACCAAATGAAATAGACCTTCACTTGCAGGTCATATAACACCACTGTGTATACTCCCAGGATGTGGGTTAGAGTGAGGAATGCTGCTGATTAAATGATGACATTTATTACTTAGAGGTTTTATTAAGAAATTTTTCTTTAGGTTTATATATATATATATTTCTCTTATGTTCCCTTTGAATATGCATAAAAAAGTATAAGTGAAAAAATTGGTGCAGCGTTCTTCAAATTTCCTCATATTTAGAGCCTGAGCCTCCTATACCACTTTTCTTTTTAGATCAGTGGTCCTCAGCCTTTCTGGCACCAGAGACCAGTTTCATGGAAGATAATTTTTTTTCACGTACGGGGGTGTGGGGAGGGGATGGTTTCTGGATGACTCAATTGCATTACATTTATTGTGTACTTTATTTCTATTATTATTACATCTGCTCCTCATTAGATCACCAGGCATCAGATCCCCCCAGTTCAGTTCAGTTCAGTTGCTCAGTTGTGTGTGACTCTTTGTGACCCCATGGACTTCAGCATGCCAGGCTTCCCTGTCCATCACCAACTCCTGGAGTTTACTCAAACTCATGTCCATTAAGTTGGTGATGCTATCCAACCATCTCATCCTCTGTCATCCCCTTCTCCTCCTGCCTTCAATCTTTCCCAGCATCAGGGTCTTTTCAAATGAGTCAGTTCTTTGCATCAGGAAGCCAAAGTATTGGAGTTTCAGCTTCAGGATCAGTCCTTCCATTGAATATTCAAGACTGATTTCCTTTAGGATGGACTGGTTGGATCTCCTTGCTGTCCAAGGGACTCTCAAGAGTCTTCTCCAACACCATAGTTCAAAAGCATCAATTCTTTGGTACTCAGCTTTCTTTATAGTCAGATCTCCTAACTGATGTCCTTTTCCATACTGTGTCATCTTTTGTGACATCAAGAGTCTCAGCAGTATAGCACTTCTTAACAGGGCTCTACTACTTACTGTTCCTTGGATTTTCTTCTAAACCACATGTGACCTGGCCACCAGAAATAGTAAAATTCACCCAGATTTCAGTGATATTAATGTGGTAAAATGTGCTGCCTAAAATGAATGAAATTTGGTTAGTTTGCATAGCCTTCCACCACTGATAACAACGAATAAATCAAGTTCTTTTGGCTGCTACCAAGCTGCTGGCTATTTTAGGAATAAAAAAAAAAAGGTTCATAATGTAATGACAGTTTACTGTTACCTTTAGCTGCTTGTAATTATGAATGAATATTATTATTGGCATTATCTGCCTGATATGCTTAAGCTTATTTTCTGCTAATAAAGTCGATAAAGACTTGGCATTCATTTCCAGAGGGACTAGTGTTTAATTATATGAGTTTTTGCCAATAACAAATATTTTGGCTTCTCTTATACATGCAAAGTAAGGATATCTACATCAATGCATGATGCTGAAATGGTTGGCTATTGAAGTATTCAAGATTTAGGGAGGAAGGGTCAAAGGATGAAGCTGGTAAAGTGGTTCAAGGCAGGGCTACGAAGTGGATAGAATGTTTTGATCTCTAGGTGATGAACTACTCCAATTTTTTTGAGTAGAGCAAGATTTATTTCATCCATTCCCTCTGGTATTCTATGAAGAATGGATGTGGGTAAGGGTGGTAAGACAGAGAGTGAGGAATTGAAACCAAGCAGGACCCTGTGGGGTTCCTGGCACAAAAGCCTTTCTGTATTCCCTTCCCTGCATTCTCAAAGTGAAGTGAAAGTCGCTCAGTCATGTCCAGTTCTTTGCGACCCCATGGGCTATACAGTCCATGGAATTCTTCAGGCCAGATACACAGAACAATATCTTTGAGCTCTTCTGCAGAACTAAAACCTCCATCAAATGGAAGATGTTAACATCAAGTAGTGCTTCCTACTTGATGAAGCACTCTTCATAAAGAAAGCTGAGTGCTGAAGAATTGATGCTTTTGATCTATGGTGTTGGAGAAGACTCTTGAGAGTCCCTTGGACGGCAAGGAGATCAAACCAGTCCATCCTAAAGGAAATCAGTCTTGAATATTCAATGGAAAGACTGATGCTAAAGCTGAAACTCCAATACTTTGGCCACCTGATGCGAAGAACTGACTCACTGGAAAAGACCCTGATGCTGGGAAAGATTGAAGGCAGGAGGAGAAGGGGATGACAGAGGATGAGATAGTTGGATGGCATCACCAACTCAATGGACATGAGTTTGAGCAAGCTCCGGGAATTGGTGATGGACAGGGAAGCCTGGCGTGCTGCAGTCCACGGGGTTGCAAAGAGTCAGACATGACTGAGTGACTGAAGTGACTAATTGAACAGAAGCACTCTTCATTCCAGAGAAGGTCATGGTTCAACCATTATCACTTGATCCAGATGACCTCTGGATTTAAGGGATGCAGGCCTGCACACATGTGTACTCAGTCGCTTAGTCCTATCTGACTCTTTGGAACCCCATGGACTGTATCCCTTCAGGCTCCTCTGTCTCCATGGGTTTATCCCAGCAAGAATACTGGAGTGGGTTGCTATTTCCTCCTTGGGGGATCTTCCTGACCCAGGGATTGAACCTTCATCTACTGTGTCTCCTGCATTTGCAGGTGGATTCTTTGGCACTGAGCACACATAAAGGTCCAAATCATGAAGATGTAGCAAGGGAAAAGGAAAAGACAGAATGCTTAAAATGTAGGAGATTCAACAGGATTTGTGGATGAAAGGAGAGAGGTTAGCATTAGGCACTAAAAATTATTAAGCATTCTCCCATATGGCAAAACATTCCTGGTGGCTCAAAGGCAAATAATCTGTCTGTAATGCAGGAGACATGGGAAATGGAGATTCAGTCCCTTGTTCCAGAAGATCCCCTAGAGAAGGAAATGACAACCTGCTCCAATAGTCTTGCCTTGGAAATCCCATGGACAGAAGAGTCTGGCGGGCTACAGTCCCTGGGTTTGCAGAGTCAGCAGCCACTAAATCAAATAACAAGTTGTCACATTACTACTGTGAGATGAGTACTAGTTTTTTCTCATGTACAGATGAAAGAAAATGAGGGTTCACATTTTGCCCAAGATCAAACAGCTAATAATTGGTCATCCAGTATTCAGTACTGGGTCATCTAGGTTCAGTACTGGGTCACCTGGTCTAGGAGTGATCCCACCTTATCTGGCTGAATAGATGGCATTTACTCCAGCTGAGTACATTTAATTGTACTGGATATTTTGGGGAAATGACTAGTTGAAAAAAATAGATCTGGAGCTCAGGGGAGAGAGGAGAACTGGAATCATAAACTTCAGAGTCAACAGAAACCAGTTGGTAAACAAAACATGGTAAATTAGCCTTTCAACTTTGAATAATGGACAATTCTTGCACCTGATTATTTCATTTAAAAACACACATTAAAGAAAAAAACCCATTTACAATCATTCATTGATTTCCTGTGCATGGGTAATTTGTGGCTCCTGTCTCTCCCCCAACTGCCTTGCTTTGACATGGAAAGACAAAGAAATGCCTAGGTTGTTCTTCTGGTTCTCCCCCAAAGCTACACAGATCTGTGAAGGAGTTCTTCAGCTCAACGAATACTCAGCTGAAGGAGAACATAATTTTCCCATGTTGCAGTTTTCATACATTATTTTAATGATTACTTAGAGAGACGTAAGGGGAGATGTAAGGTGGGTAACGACTCCCACCATAAACACTGCACTCTCCACAAAGCTAAGTATTCCATTCCACCTGAGACCTCTTTTTTTTTTTAACTGTATAGCATAGGGAACTATATTCAATATCTTATAATCTATAATGGAAAAGAATTTGAAGAAGAAATAAATATATATGCATATATGTGCAACTGAGTCACTTTTCTGTACATGTGAAACACTTCAAATCAACTATATGTCAATTAAAAATGGAAATATATATATACAATGTATATATACAATAAAACATACATGATACAAATAAAATATACATAGTACACAGATATATATATATACACATACAATAAAATATGCAAATAAAAATGTCTAGGGATAGTCTATTATGACCTAGTTTAAAGGGGAAAAATAGTAGAGGTGAAATATTGCTTTTGAGTACTTATAAGGTAGAAATATTTTAATGGGCTTCATCTATAGAAAGTAAAGATTTTCTGAGGTGTGAGCCATAGTAATACATTCTAGTCCAAGGTCACCTGAGTCCTCAACATTGATCTGGACATGGGGTACCAAGGAGGTGGGAAATCTCTGATGGTAGATGTGATACCACTGCTTGTGCGCTTGTGCTCAGTCATGTCTGACTCCTTGTGACCCCATGGACTGTAGCCCGACAGGCTCCTCTGTCCTTGATTCTTGGCAAAAATACTGGAGCAGGCTGCCATTTGCTATTCCAGGGGATCTTACCAACCCAGGGATCAGATCTGTGTCTCTTGTGTCTCCTGCATTGGTAGGTAGATTCTTCACCACTAGAGCCACTTGTGAAGCCAATACCACTGCTGCTTCTCAGCAAACCTTAGGAGGAAGAGGCTGGTCTTGACTGCTGGCAGCTTGTTTTAGATATGCGGTAGCACCATTTTCCCTCAGACTCTGGACTGAGAAGCAATTCTGCAAGAGGAGCAATCCCACTATAGACATCTTTTATTTATTCAGAAGTTCTAAGCTGGTTCAAATCTTTGGGTCTAGGTTTCAAGGGTATTTGTCAGTCTACCTCATCTTTGTTTCTTTCCACTCTTTTTGCAAATTTTTGTCACCTTTAGTATTTGACTCTAGATCACCTTGCACAGTGTCCCATATACTGAGAACAACCTTATTTCTATTGATCTTCCTCATCTTAGTTAAGTAAAATCTTGTTAAAAATCTCATTACATTTGTAAAACCTAGACAGATGGGTAAGGATTTTCTCAACCTACCTCTAGAACCTAATAATTTCAGGGAGGAATAAATCCAAAATCCAACAAGTAAAAGCTCAAAGAACAGGAAATAGTAATATGAAACAAATAAAGTTTCAAACCTAGACTAAAATTCTAAAAGCAAATACCTCCACTTCCACTTCAAACACACCACTAATTAAATGAATAGTTTTCTAATCCTTTCAAAAATATCCAGCCAAGAATAAAGGCGGTGGAGATGTACTTGTTCACTGTTATTAGGATTTTTGTATTTAATTGGGATCAAACTCTACATAAACATTGTGTACCTATTTTCTTCCTTTAATTACTACTGTGAATATTTCCTTAGGTCATTGTTTATTATTTGAAAAATTGATTTTTATGATCTGAGTAAAAAGCCATATGGGAGAAGGCAATGGCACCCCACTCCAGTACTTTTGCCTGGAAAATCCCATGGACAGAGGAGCCTGGTGGGCTGCAGTCCATGGGGTTGCTAAGAGTCAGACATGACTGAGCAACTTCACTTTCACTTTTCACTTTCATGCATTGGAGAAGGAAATGGCAACCCACTCCAGTGTTCTTGCCTGGAGAATCCCAGGGACGGGGGAGCCTGGTGGGCTGCTGTCCATGGGGTCACACAGAGTCGAACATGACTAAAGTGACTTAGCAGCAGCAAAAAGCCATATATGAGTACACTGTATTTTACCATTGTTTTGTTATTTGGTATTTAGTTTGGTTCCAATTTTTCATTATAATAAATAACCCTATAACAACTACATTTGTTCATGCATTGTGGCTCAATCTATCTGTTCATTTCCTGAGAACAAGGAAAAAAGTTAACAATGAGAATACTAAGAATATAGACTCATATTGGTAAATTTCTTTGCAATGCTGGTGGTAACAATAGTTTGTCATGGACTTTTTTACATTTTTTATTAACAGAAAAGGTAAACAATTTTGTAAACGTGTATATTTGTCATTTCTGTTTCTACTCTCAGTCATCTGCTGTGTCTGTTGCCCATTTTGCCTCAGTGATTTCTTATTTGTTTGTAAAGGCTCGTTTCACTTTATCTTAAAAATATATTTATTGAGAATATTTTATAGCTTTCCTTTCATCTTTTTAAAACATATTTTTGTTTCTTTCTAAAGAAAACACATCAATTTCTTGGTTATTTCTCCCACTGAAATTACTCTGAAAATTGTGACCACCTGACAACTGCTTAGATATTTGCCTTTATTCTGGATCCTTACATATTCATTAAAAAAAAACACACACACAAAAACTAAATGCTTCATCCATTTTAAATTTATATAGTTGAGTTCCTGACCTTGAAGGGTTTTTCAGAAATTGATGTTTTTTTCCCAGCACAATCTATTCTCTATTGATTTGTGGTGATTTCATTATATTTTGTGTTTTATATGCAATAAGTTTCAGTTTGCAGATGTACCATAGATTTTTGTGACAGCAATGAGCCGCTTCCACCATTGCAACATGAAAGTATGTCTAATTCCTGGTAGGTTAAATCCTCTCCTACCTTAGCCATTTTAATTTATGTACTACGAGTATCATTTGGTAAAATTACAAAATAAATCTCATTGGGGACTTTGGTAGGGATTCCATTAAATCAATAAATTAATTTGTGAAGAACCACTGTTTTTTCAGAATAAATTTGCTAAATTTTCTATGTTTACAGTGCATTTGGACATGGAGCGTATCTGGGACTCATCTGCGTACTATAAATAATTAAGTACGTTTTCTAATTAACCTTCAGCATCAGTTTGAAAGGCAGTGACTTGCATATGATTTTATGGATATTAACTGTATACTAGTTTAGGAAAGTCTTAAGAACTACCAGATAGAATAAATCGTCCCTTAAAAAGTAAAAGCTTTGCTTAAGCTATTTGCTATAATCTTTCTTTTCACACAATGTGGAAAACTTTTTCTTGATGACTTAATTTTTTATAAAGAGTACAGCATCTTCTTTTTATGCAAGAAAATATTTGATAGTTATTTCTTGTCTAGGTTTGTTTTTTATACTTTGAAAAAAGAAAAAAAAAAGATGGTGCCAACCCACCGGGGCCTTGTTATAATCTGCCTTTTCAAGTGCATGTGTTTTCTGAAATTTCAAAAGCCGTGGTTTGAAGTTTTAAAAGCTGCAATTTGAATTTATGTATTCAGATGATTGCAGAAAAGCGAAGGAACAGAGTTTGCATTTCCAGGCTTGTCTCTTGACAGAACAGTTTAAACGTGCTTTATATTGGCATTCATCACATGAAGTGTTATTTCTTTATTTACCTACTCGCTTAATGCTTATGGTAGGATTTATTCAGGCATGTGGTAGTAATAATAATGAATGGGATATTTAACATTACCCATCTGCAATTAAGTGCTAAATATTTTACTTTTAGAGGCATTTCAATACATTTCACTATTTTTTTAAGAAAAAGAATGGTTTCTGTTTGAAATATTGGCTCTGTAGCCGTTTACATTATAAATGCTTTTAATACAATTTAAGGAAGTACATATTATGATAGGGAGAGATTTGCATAATCAGAAAGGAAGAGTTACTGACGTGTTGAGAAATTCAATGACTTTACATTAACTCTTAATGAACATTTTCTGTGGGGCTGCTCTTATGGTAAGTGATAAAGACTACCAAATCACATGGCATGATTTTAGAGGAGGAGGATCTAGCAAATGTTTCAACCAAACGCTAGATATTTACACATTGGAATCCCTTTTGCCACTCAATACATCATGTGTATTGTCTTCCTAGCATCCCCAACAAAGAAACTGAAGCCTCAGAGATTTATATGCCAAATATATGCAAGTATAAGGTCGCTCCCTATCCCATTTTCCAAATGAGAAGTTCCTCCCTAGGTTTCTAATCAAATATAACATAGAAACTTTAGAAAGTATAGATAGGCTTATCACCTGTCTTATCACCTATCACCTATCACCTATAGCTTATCACCTATCACATATAATGCTCAATTTGTTACTTTGATTGTGCATACTAATTTTAAATTATATAGCATATTACATTAGAATAAAGTTCTATTGGAAAGTTTATTCCAAGCCACAAACACACATTTACATAACAGAAGAAAGTTTTATGTTATGTAAAGATAGTTTTTCTTTTCTCTGTGCCATATGTCCATGAGCCACATGATGAAACCAGTTATTGAGTTGCTGTTAAAATAATCTTTTCAGAGTTTGTTTACAATGGCATTCAACTCATGAAATTTGATGTCAAACCACCAAAGTTGATCACTACTTTTGTTAAATTTGTTTTCTTCCTGTTGCTTTTTCTCCTCTACCACGTGACTTCTACAAGCAACCAAAATATGTATCAATTGAGATTAAGTCAATACATCTTTCCCAGACAGTGCTTTGCTGTTTGAGCAAAATAAAACAAGTGAGTATCTTATAATCTGAGAAGCTCCAGAAATATTTAAATATAAAGGTATCACTTAAGGAAGAAAAAGAAAAAAAATCATGTTTAGGGACACATTAACTTCTCCAAGTCATAGTCTCTATAGGATGTTGTTATCATCAGAACCCAGCCATTTGCCATTCATTCACTTTGCCTACAGTTTTCCCCTTATACAAATGAAGTGCAGCTGAAAGGCTTAACATATCAACGTTCCTCAGGCATTCACTTCTCAATATTAAGGAAAATATTAGCAAATTGCAGGTAGATGTGAAGAACGAGAAGGAAAATTGTGGAGCTCAGCAGTGAGAGTTTCTCAAAGGAAAAAAATTAGTTCAAATCTAAGCCCTGAAAGTTATTAGGTGAGCATGTGAACTTGGGCAGTTACTTAACCTTTATAGGCCTCGATTTCCTCATCTTAAAATGGGAACAATAAACACTTCATGGCATTGAAACATGTAAAATATCATGTATGAAACGAGTTGCCAGTCCAGGTTCGATGCACGATACTGGATGCTTGGGGCTGGTGCACTGGGACGACCCAGAGGGATGGAATGGGGAGGGAGGAGGGAGGAGGGTTCAGGATGGGGAACACATGTATACTTGTGGCGGATTCATTTTGATATTTGGCAAAACTAATACAATTATGTAAAGTTTAAAAATAAAATAAAATTAAAAAAAATAAACACTTCATAGTGTGGTTGTTTGGATTAAATTTGCTTTCAGAAATTCCAATTTTAGCCTACTGCTTCACTAATGGTATTCAACAAATGGCAGAGAAAATAAAAAGAACTTTTTTTTTTAAGGAGATCTGGATATTGAAGTGCTATTTCTATCTCAGAATTTTGCCTAAGCCAACATACTTATATACAGAAAAGTATTTATAAAGCATGTATGAGTACACGGGGAGACTGTTTGAAATTCAGCTTTTTGATAAGCCAGTTGACAGTTCTATTTCTTTCTTCTGACAAACTTCCTTGACAAATTTGGGAAGTTTAACAGTTGGGAAAAGACAATTAGAGTCAAAATGCCAATCTATGAGTAAACGTGCCACCAGATGCTGCTGCTGCTGTTTAGTCGCTCAGTCGTGTCTGACTCTTTGTGACCCTATGGATGTCCCACCAGGAGCCCACCAGGCTCCTCTATCCGTGGGATTCTCTCTCTCAGTGGGTTGTCATTTCCTTCTCTGGGGTATCTTCCCAACCCAGGGATTCAACACATGTCTCCTTCATCTCCTGCACTGCAGGTGGATTCTTTATCGCTGAGCCACCTGTAAAGTCCAGATATATGATTACAATGCAGAACTATCAAAGTTCTACTAGTTTCCAATGATGTGACAGTGAATGTATGTAACAATCCTAGCCCTCATGGAGCTTACATTCCAGACAATGAATAAGATAAGGAAGTGAAATACACTGATTCTGGCAGAGCAGTAAGTGCTACAGAAGGGAAAAAAATGAAGCAAGAAGAGAATATTGAGTGGAGCTGGAGGGTGGCTGCAGTTTTGTAAAGGGTGATCAGAGAAGGCTTCATTGAGAAGAGGTATTTGAATAAAATTGTCATGGTAGAGACTGGCTGGCTACTTCCCCCCAAATCTGACTCTCTTCTCTTAACCCTGAAGCTCATTGTCATGCCCCATCCTCTCTTGCCAATTGGTGTGACTACATAACTGAATTCTAGCCAATGGAATGGATGCAAAAGTGACTCACTGATTCCAAGCCTGGCTCATAACCTCACCCCTCATAAATGATATTCCCTGTTCTTTAAGAATTGATGCTTTCAAACTGTGGTGCTGGAGAAGACTCTTGAGAGTCTCCTGGACAACAAGGAGATCAAATCAGTAAATTCTAAAGGAAATCAACCTTGAATACTCTTTGGAAGTACTGATGCTGAAGGTCCAATACTTTGGCCACTGGATGCAAAGAGCCAACTCATTGGAAAAAACCCTGCTGCTGGAAAGATTGAGGGCAGGAGAAGAAAGGGGCAACAGAAGTTGAGATGGTTGGATGGCATCACTGACTCACTGGACATGAGTTTGAGCAACCTCTGGAAGATGCTGAAGGACAGGGAAGACTGGCATGCTGCAGTCCATGGAGTCACAAAGAGTCAGACACGACTTAGTGACTGAATAACAACAACATAGAAAAGCATAGTGATTTTGAAAGCCACAGGTTAAAAACATCAGAGTTGCAAAATCAAGGTAGACTAGGACCCTGATTCACAATTTGGAGAGGGAGTCACTTGCTTGCTGATCAGAAGCAACTTTTTGAATTTTCTAGAGTGGTAAGCCACTGAAATGTAGGGCTTCTATTTTAATAACAGCCTGAATTAAGTTAGGTATTAAAGGAAGTAAGGGAGCCATCCATGCAAGTATCAAGGGAAAAGAACACTGTGAGTAAAGGAAATAGTACAAAGGTCCTGAGGCATGAGTGTGGTCAGAATATGCTAAAGCAACAACAAAAAAATATGGGGGAAAAGGTGTGGAATGGAATGAGAGAATAAAAGACTAGTAGGAGATGAAGTAAAAGAAAAAAAAGATAACAGCCAAATCTTAAGAGATTTTTCCCCAGGGAGGGGATATATGTATAATTATAGGTTGTTTGTGTTGTACAGCAGAAACCAACACAATGTTGTAAAGCAATTATCCTCTAACTGAAAAAAAAAAAATTAAAGCGATTCTACCTAGAATCTCAATACTTTCATAATTCATATTTTCTATCAAACTCAGTCCTTGGATAAGAAGAAATTCTAGAATAATCTTTTTTGGGGATCTCAGTTAGAACTCTTCTTCAATCCTACTTTAATAGGTCCAAATGACTGAATCCTAGCACTTCTTTTGGATTTTTGTTGTGTGCTGTCTATAGAGGTGCTGGAACAGATTTTGGAAAACACTGAGGATGCTTTGGACTGTCATCTGTTAGAAGCAGAATGATACAATCTATCAGTAAAGCTTGTAACAAAGCCGATGCCATCTGATGAAAGATGCAATGAAGAGTGAGTGACCCTAATTGTTCTGTTTTCAGTCATGGCTAAGTTTTCCCCTTCCAAGACAGTAAAAAGGAGAGTGAAAAAGCTGGCTTAAAACTCAACATTCAAGAAACTAATCAGATCATGGCATCTGGTCCCATCACTTCATGGCAAATAGAAGGGGAAAAGTAGAAACAGTGACAGATTTTATTTTCTTGGGCACCAAAATCACTGTGGACAGTGACTGCAGCCACGAAATTAAAAGACACCTGCTCCTTGGAAGGAAAGCTATGACAAAACTAGACAGCGTATTAAAAAGCAGAGACATCACTTTGCAGACAAAGGTCCACATAGTCAAAGCTATGGTTTTTCCAGTAGTTATGTATGGATGGACCACAAAGAAGGCTGAGCACCAAAGAATTGATGCTTTCAAATGGTGGTGCAGGATAGGACTCTTAAGAGTCCCTTGGACTGCAAGATCAAACCAGTCCATCCTAAAGGAAATCAACCCTGAATATTCATTGGAAGGACTGATGCTGAGGCTGAAGCTCCAATATTTTGGCCACCTGATGCAAAGAGCCATCTCACTGAAAAAGACCCTGATGCTGGGAAAGATTGAAGGCAGGAGGATAAGGGGACGACAGAGGATGAGATGGTTGGATGGCATCATTGACTCAATGGACATGTGTTTGAACAAACTCTGGGACATAGTGAAGGATAGGGGAGCCAGCTCCCAGTCTCTCAACCTAGAAATATGAGAGGTATCCTTGATTCTTTCCTCTACCACATACCCAGAGTGTATTGATAACTATATCCTCATAATTCTACTTGAGATGTCTTTCTTGAGTCTGCCCGCTTCTCTTCATACTCCCTACCACTGACTTCTCCTTTCATACTCTCTTACTGGTTACTGTGGCTAATACTTAATTGGTTTCTGCCTCCCACCTTGTCATCTTCTCATCCATTCTTAAAACTTCTGAATGAATAATATTTCTAAATTATGTCTCTGATCATATTCTCACACCTTCAATAACTCCCCTAGTGCCAATGGGATAAAATCTAACTTCTTTAACGTGGATCAAAAACCTCTTTATGATCTGATCTCTATTTCCTTCTCTTTTGTCATCTTTCTTTGCATTTGACAATCCAATGAACAACTTCCTCCTCTTTGCAACCCAGTACTGCATCCACATCAGGACTCAGCACATTCTGTTCCATCTGTCTGGGATACCCTTCCCTATGTCTCTATCTAAACAGCTTCTAGTTACCTTCCCAATCTCAGGTTAGCCACCACCTCCTCTATGAAACTTTTCTCAATTAATTAGTGAAAGTGAAAGTGAAGTCACTCAGTCGTGTCCAACCCTTTGTGACTCCATGGACTGTAGCCTACCAGGCTTCTCCGTCCATGGGATTTTCCAGGCAAGAATACTGGAGTGGGTTGCCATTTCCTTCTCTAGGAGATCTTCCCGACCCAGGGATTGAACCTGGGTCTACCACATTGTAGGCAGATGCTTTACCATCTGAGCCACCAGGGAAGTCCAATTAATTAGTAACCCCTTCCTAAACAGGCTTAAGTTATGGGCTCTGTTATACAGTCCCATAGCTCCTCATAATTTTTCTATCACAGAGTATCTTGTAATTTCCTATGTCTGTCAATATACTGCAAGTACCATAAGAACATGTGCTCTATTGTGATCATACTCTATTCTCATTACCTACTATATAGTGTTTGTTAAATTCTTATATTCACAATCTCATAATGGTATCATCCCAATTGTGGGTGTGAGAGCAATAAAATCATTCATTATTTACTATTATTCTTGAGAGATTTTACATGAAAAACCAAGCGTGTGTTATGGGAAGCAAGTTCTGTGTAAAATTAAATAGGGAAAGCTACACACTAGGGGTTTCAAAACTATGGACCATGAGCCAAATCCTGCCTGTCACTGGTTTTTGAAAATAAAGTTTTATTGGAGCATAGCCACATCCATTCATTTACATACAAAGACTTCATTCCTACTGTGACATCATAGTTGAGTATTTGCAACAGAGACTGAATGGATGACAGGTCAAAAGTATTTACTGTCTGGCACTATACTGAAGTTTGTTGACATCAGCATACTAGGGAATTTTTATATAAGAACAATCTGTAAGATCTTTTTAACCTATTTATATGTGTGATCATGAAAATGTGTATGGCCATTTAAACTTCTTCACTCTTTGAAATAATTATTAACACTCTCCACAATTATTATTTTACAGGATACAACATGATACTGGATAACAGGAAAACTAGGCATTGCACCTAATTATAAATGTTTATTCTGTTTAAAGGGCTTCCTTGGTAGCTCAGCTGGTAAAGAATCTTCCTGCAATGTAGGAGACCCCAGTTTGATTCCTGGCTTGGGAAGTTCCCCTGGAGAAGGGATAGGCTACCCACTCCAGTATTCTTGGGCTTTCCTGGTGGCTCAGACAGTACAGAATCTGCCTGCAATGAGGGAGACCTGGGTTCAATCCTGAGTTGGGAAGATACTATGGAGGAGGGCATGCCAACCCACTCCAGTACTCTTGCCTAATCAAGGCACAGGACAGCATTCTGTTTAAGTTTCTCATTATGACAAGCTACATTTACTTAGCTTTGATTCAAACATGTAAATACTTTGTGAAAAACGTGCATGCCTCTTCTTTGCTTTTGTTATTCGAGTTTCTTTCCTTATTTTTCTCTTCTTAACCTTACTTTTTCCACTTCTTTTGTAATTTCATATCCTTTTTCTGTTACTCAGTTTTGTTCTGTGGGTTTTACTGTGACTTTTATTTCTGTAACTGTATTTTGAATTCCTCAGGGTACTCGTAATTTCCACCCTCAGCTAAATGTCATCTATTGTCCAGTACTATGTACATTTCCACTGGAATATAAATACATCATACAGACAAGGAAAACCAAAGTTCCTTTGAGACAGAGAAAGGATATATTTTTGCTCGCTACTTTCATCCTGGAAAAGAAAGGGCAAAGGGTATTTCTCGTGATTTATATAAAATCTGCACACAACTCCAGGTAAATTCTTTAGAAATGCAGATTACTATTTAAAAAATACAGCCACAGGAGGTACAAGAATACTTATATTTCCTCAAAGAGTCATTCTTGAAATGTGGTATGGGCAACCATGGGGATCCCTGAGATACTTTCATGGGGTCTGTGAGGTCAAAACTATTTTCATAATGATACTGAGATATTTGCCGTTTTCTCTCTCATTCTCTTATGAGTTTTCCAGAGGCTATGTCATGGGTGACATGGTAACAAGTTAAATGCAGAAATAGATATAAGAGTCTGCTCTCCTCTCTGAAACTAAATATTAAAGGTACTTTTAAGAATGTAAAACATTGTCATTATCCTCACAATCTTTTATTGTGGAAATAGTTACTTTTCATAAGATATTTATTATTTAAAGTAATATAAAGTGGGATTACTGATACTTCAATGGAATTAATAAATGAATACTTTAAACATTTCTCAGTTTTAATGTCAAACGTGGTAACCCACATAAACAAAACTGCTTTGGAGTTCTGAATAATTTCTTAGAGTATAAAGGAGTCCTGAGGCCAAAAATATTGACAGCCAAAAATTTTGTAGAGGAACTGAATAACCAATGTTTAAGAGTTCACCATGATTAAAAAAAAAAAAACCAGACCTCAGACAGGTAAATAACACAGTAAGAAATGAAAATGAAAACAATCCATTAGGTATGAAGAACTTTACTGTCAACCACTATGATTGGAGTCTAGAAATTTGCCAGTGAATTTATAAAAGACAGAGGAAGGTAAAAATGTGGGCCAAGCACGATGAGGTTCAACTTTTAGAATTAATGAATTGCCTAAATATCTACTGTGAGTCTTGAGACTGAGTGACTAGGGCATCTTCAAATGATACATATGCATGCATGCTAAGTCACTTCAGTCATGTGTGACTCTTTGTAACCCCATGGACTATAGTCTGCCAGGATCCTCTGTCTATATATATATATCTTTGAGATTATAAAACACTCAGGCAAGTTGGCCTATTGTTAATTTACCATTTTTTAAATCAAGAAATATTTGAGTATCCACAATAGACCAGACATTGTTTGTCCTACATGATAGGTGGTTACAAAATGTCAATAGGCTAATAGAAGATGCAGACATGTACATAACTGTTTTGTAAATGTGATACTCATTGAAGTGTAGCTATAACTTCAACAAATATTTACTACATATCTGTTAGGTTTTGGGCAGTGTGCTAGGTGGTGGATATTCAATGGTAAACAACACAGACCCAGTCCTTACCCATATGGACCTTATAGTATGATGGGTAATGTAGACATTAAGCCAATAATCATATAAAAATTATATTAATGCAAACCATGATACATGTATGGAGAAAAATTTTAAAATTATGAGAATACTCTTATGAACTTTCAACTAAGAACTCTCATATATATGCTGCATGTAAAGGCAAAGACACATCAAATTCTATTTCCCACAAGGAGATAGTATCAATGGTCAAACAAGTTATTTCACTTTTGGGGAACATGTCTAATTTTAGACTAAGATATGTTTCCTCTGAATATATCTTTGAAGGATTTAATAAACATTATTAACTTTATTATATGTGATGAGGGTAAAAGCAGAGAGAAATTGCTGATAGTACTGGGAAAACAGAAGAGAAGTAATTATCATCATAATCATTTTCTTCCTCCTCATCCTCCAAGAACTTTTAAAATTTTCCCAGAAGACCTAAGTGAATATCTATTGGTTTCTTGAATGGAAGCATGTGGTCTAAGAATAACTGTATTGTAAAAGTAGTTTGGGATGTAATCTGTCCCTAAGGAGAATTAGGAGTGGATCTTATTTAGAGTCAGGTGGGTATGGTGGTTGTCAGAGTGAGTCCCTCCAGTAAGTGACATTGAAGCTGGAACCCTGAAATATAAGGATGACTAGATGAAGCATAAGGGGATAGGTTCTACACAGAGAAATCAACTTGTAAGGCAGAAAATACACAGAGATTCAGCGGAACTGAAAGTAGACAAGTGTTGTTAAAGTGTGGTGAACGAGGAGGAGAGTGGCAGGAGATAAGGCTAGAAGGAAGGGCAGAGGCCCAGAGGCCATGGTAAGAACTTAAATTTTATCTTAAGTGTAATGGTAAACCATCTACTAAGGGTTCTAGGACCTCACATGGCGAAATGACCTCTCAGGAGCCTAGGAAATATACTCATTCGATGAAAAAGGAGGTAAAACATAGAAAGAGGAACAGTCAAGACAAAAGCATGACAGTGTAAAACTCCATGGTCTATTTGATCTTCACATAGTGAAAGCATGTGGAAAGGGACTGGCAAGAGAAGGTACTAGAAAGGTAGGTTTGGGTCAGATTCTGAAGAGCTGAACAGTCTCGCTAAGGTTAATACATTCCCGCTGTAGTGGCAGAGAACCATTAAAGGTTTATAAGCAGAGCTATAACAAGATTCTGTTTGTATTCTAAACAATATGTTTATTAGTTGTTAAGGATACATAATAAAATTACATAATAAATGGGTTCTGTAAATGTACTAACATTTACTGAATTATCCTTGGGAATTAAAATTTGATCATGGATGATTTCATTAGTAAATTATTCATTCTACCTTCCACATCAATGATTAAGTTCATTAAATACTGGGTACAGGATACAGAGGGACTGAGGAAGTCTACCTAGTAGATTATTCAAGATTAATTTTGACCCATAAAGTAGACTACTACATTGTAGCTAAGCACATTGTTAAAAATAGGAGAATCCAAGTGATAACAGATATTTTAAAAATAGACTTAGTCACATGTGACAGAGTCAATGCATTGTGAACTGAAATATATATTTCCTGGTCCTGGGATTAATAGAAAAGACAGCAGACTGACATAACATTGAGAAAAAAATTGTCGGTAGGTTTATGAAGATTGAAGATAATTTCTTTCTCTTCAGTAGAAGAAACTACCATTACTTTCGTGCTGAATATAGGAGAGAATTGCATTTCTATTCTCAAGAGAGAATTGATGGTTCCTAAGAAGCTGTCATATCATTTCTTCACTGTATGATTAAAAAAGCAAAGTATAATGAAAAAGTGAACAAAATATATAAAAGGCCATTAGGTAGCAAATATTGCATACATAAATATACATAGTGCAGTTACTATGAAGTAAAATAAGATTACCCACCTTCCAAATAAGCAAAAATAGCCATACCTAAATTACATGGGGTAATGAGAGACATACCGAAACCATGTTTTGTTTTTTTTTTTCTTAACTATAAAGAAAAGTCACACATACACAAAGTATAATAGTATAATGAGTTTCCATTACCCACCACCGAGATTAAACAATAGAGGAACCTGGCAGGTTACAGTCCATGGGGTCTTGAAGAGTTGGACACAACTGGTGACTGACATTTTCACTTTTATTATATTGCCAAATCTGCTTCATCCTTCATCTATACTTCCCATTTTCTACTGTTTGTCTTTTTATTTCCAACTTTATTGAGATATAATTTACAAACCATATAATTCACCTATGGTAGGTGTATAATTTAATGGCTTTTAGTAAATGTGTAGAGTTATGTGCATTATTACGACACATTCCTCACTTCTTTCTTCTTTCATTGGTTTGAACTCCAGTACAATATTGAATGCTGAAGTACTGAAGGAAGATACATGTGTCTTATTCTTGATCTTAGGGTGAATACATTGTTTTTCACCATTATGAATGATGTTAGTGACAGGTTTTTCATAGATGGCCTTCATCATGTTAAGGATTTTTTTGAAAATTTTTGTCATGAAAAGATTTCAGATTTTATCAAATGTTTTTTATATATCTATTGACATCATTTAGCTTTTTCCTTTTACTGTTAATATGGTATGTCACTTTCATTATTTTTGAATGTTAAACCAACTTGCTTGCATTTCTTGAATAAACCTCACATGGTTACAGCATGTAATCTTTTTTCTATGTTCTAGATTCAGTTTGCTACATTTCTGGTGAGGACTTTTGTGTTTATGTTCATGAGGGATATTGGTCTATAGATTTCTTATATTGTAATATCTTTGTATAGTTTAGATCAGAGTAAATTCATTATTAGAGAATGAGTCAGAAGTTCCTTCCTCTTATTTCTGAAAGGGTTTGTGAAGGACTGGTATTTTTTTTAAAAAATAGTTGAAATAAATCCCAAGTAAATTATCTGGACTGGGGTCTTTCTAGTTGGAAGATTTTAAACTCCTAATTCACTTTCTGTATTTGCATTTAAATTTTGAAAAAAATTTAAATTTTCTACTTTTTCTTGAATCTGTTTTGCTAATCTATACATTTTCCGGAATTTGAACATTTCAAGTACTTTGGAGAGATTTTTGGCATAGAGTTGTTCATAGAACTACCTTTTAGTCATAATTTCTGTAGGGCCAGGAGTGATATTCCCTCTTTCCTTTATGATTTTGGTAATTTTTCTTTTTTTTTCGCCTTTAATCTGGCTAGCTTAAGTTTGCCATTTTCAAAGATTAATGTTTAGTCTCATTGATCTTCTCTATTCTTATTCTGCTTTTTATTTTATTGATTTCTACCCTAAATTTCCATTAATTTCTTAGAGTTTGGTGTGCTATTCTTCTAGTTTCTTAAGGTAAAAGCTTGAGTTACTGATTTTAGAATCTTAACCTTTTCTAACATAGGTGTTTAAAGTTTTAAATTTCCATGTAAATGTGATTTTAACTGCATCCCATAAATCTTTACATGTGCATTTTTTTTTTTTTTGGCTGTGCTGCGTAGCATGTGGGATCTTAGACTCCTGACCAGGGATCAAACCTGCACCCCCCTGTACTAGCATTGCAGAGTCTTAACTATTGGACTGCCAGGGAAGTCCCTATATGTCCTTTTATCTTTATTTAGTTCAAATTATTTTCTAATTCCCTTAGAGATTTATTTTTTAATCCATGGGTTATTTAGGTCTTATTTAATTTCCAAATATTCTGGCATCTTCCACATTTCTCTTGGTTATTAAATTCTAATTTAGTTCTGATGTGTTAGGAGAGCATAATTTTTATGAATTCGATACTTTAGATTAATTGAGATTTGTTTTATGACCTAACATATGATCTATCCTTGAAAATACCCCATGGGCACTTAAAAAAATATGTATTCTGCTGTCATTTGGTGGAATATTCTATAAATGTCAGGTCAAATTTATTGATAGTGTTCATCAGGTCTTCTATATCATTGCTAATTTTATGTCCAGTTGGTCTGTAAAATACTGAGTGGGGTAGGAAGTTTGCAATAATTATTGCTGAATTGCCTGTTTCTCCTTTGAATTCTGTTAATTTCTACATAATGAAATGTTGGGCTTTGTTGTAATTATATATACATTTATAGTTGTTTTATCTTCTGATGAATTTACCCTTTTATAATTATAAATTTCCTTGTTACTAGTAACATTTTTTATGTTTTATCTTAAATTCTGTTTTGCCTGAAATTAGCATCACCATTTCATTTTTCTTATGGATACTATTTGCATAGTGTGTGTGTATATATTTCAGAGCCAAAGATACATAGTTTGAAAGTAAATATATATATATGTGACAAGATGGCCTGCCTGCAGTTGCCTGGGCAGGAGAAGCACTTCAGTTTCCCTCAACATGAAGGATGTGTTGTCTGCTTTCCTGCTGCCAGCTTTGCTGCCCCACCCCAGCACCCCTGGTCTCTTGCAGCTCACTCACCCTTGGGACCTTGGCCAAGACACTTCTAACAATCCTGTAGTGATGTCCACTGCATGGTCCAGCTACCACATCCCTGATTGTTTATTCCCACCCCTTTGCCCTTCCCTGCCACCAATCCTTCACGCTATTTCTGCTTGCCTGTGCTGAGCCACATTTTACTGTTCTTCTAATCCACAGAAGTACCTATAGAAAAATAGGTACCTTTTCTACCTTCTGTCTTCTGCCAGACAGAAGTAACGAGTCACTGTGTTTCAGGAAGACCTCCAATAGAGATTATAATCGTTGTATATGTAAATCTTAAACCAATTGTCTTTTACACAGAATATGTTTGGGTCATTTTTAAAATCCAGCTATAACTATCTTTTAATTGGAATGCTTAATACACTTACATTTAATGTAACTATTTATATATTGAAATTTAAATCTGCATTTTGATAGTTTTTTACATCTCACTTTTTTGGGTTCCTTTGTTCATTCTTTTTTAAATGTTCTCTTTTTTAAATACACATTTTAGTGTACAGTTTTAATTCCTCTGCTTTAAAACTATACTTTCAATTTATTTTCTTGGCATTTGTTATAAACACTACATATGCATACACATCAAGCAGGATTTTTCCCAAGGATGAGAGGATTTTTCCATATTCTCAAATCAATCAGTTTGATATACCACATTAACAAATTGAAGAATAAAAACTGAATGATCATCTCAATAGATTCAGGGAAAGCTTTTGACAAAATTCACACCCATTTGTGATAAAAAAAAAACTCTCCAGATCATGGGCATAGAGGGAGCCTATCTCAACATAGCAAAGGCCATATATGACATACCCACAGCTAACATCATATTCAACAATGAAAAGCTGAAAGCTTTTCTGCTAAGATCAGGAACAAGACAAGGATGTCCACTTTCACCACTTTTATTCAACACAGTCTTGGAAGACCTAGCCATGGCAATCAGAGAAGAGAAGGAGATAAAAGGAATCTAAATTGGAAAAGAAGAAAGAAGAAGTAAAGTTGTCACTGTTTGCATATGACATACTATACAAATAAAATCCTAAAGATGCTACTAGAAAACTACTAGAGCTCATCAATGAATTTGGTAAAGGTGGAAGATAATTATTATACAGAGAAATCTGTTGCATTACTATACACTAAAAAAAAAAAAAAAAAAAAAAAAAAAAAAACACCAGGAGAAGAAATTAAGGATCAATCTCATTTATCATTGCATCAAAAAGAATAAAATACCTAGGAATAAACTTACATAAAGAAGCAAAAATCTGTATTCTGAAAACTACAAGATGCTAATCAAAGAAATCAAAGATGACACAAACATGAAAATACATACTGTGCTCTTGGACTGGAAAAATCAATATTGTCAAGATGACTATATTCACTCAAAGTAATCTACAGGTTCAGTGTAATCCCTATCAAATCACCAGGGATGATTTTTTTGTTTGTTTTGCAGATCTAAAACAAAAAATCTTAAATTTGTTTGGAAATACAAAACACCCTGAATAACCAAAACAATCCTGAGAAAGAAGAATGTAGCTGGAGGAATCAGGCTCCCAGACTTCAGACTATACTACAGAGCTACAGTCATCACAACAGTATGGTATTGGCACAAAAACAGACACATAGGTCAATGGAATAGGATAGAGAGCCCAGAAATAAACCCACACACCTATGGCCAAATGATAAATCTATGACAAAGAAGACAATAATATAGAGCGGAGAAAAGACAGTCTCTTCAATAAGTGGTGCTGGGAAAACTGTAAAAGAATGAAATTGGAACATTCTCTAACATCATACATAAAGATAAACTCAAAATGGGTTAAAGATCTAGATATAAGACTGGATATTATAAAACTATTAGAAATAAACATAGGCAGAACACTTTTTGACATAAATCACAGCAAGATCTTTTTGAATCTACCTCTAAGACTAATGAAAATAAAAACAAAAATACACAAGTGAAACTTAACTAAATTTGAAAGCTTTTGCACAGCAAAGGAAACTAAAAACAAAAAGAGAATCTACAGGATGGGAGAATATATTTGCAAATAATGCAACTGACAAGGGATTAATCTCTAAAATATAAAATCAGTTCATGTAACTCAATATCATCAAAGCAAACAACCCAATAAAAAATAGGCAGAAGATCTGGATACTTCCCCAAAGAACATATACAGATGACCAAAAAACCATGAAAAGATACTCAACATTGCTTATTATTAGAAAAATGCAAATCAAAACACAGGTATGATAGGCCCTACACATGTAAGAGAGCCCATTATCAAAAAGTCTACAAATAATAAATGCTGGTGAGAGTGTGGAGAAAGGGGAACCCTTCTATACTGTTGGTGGGAATGTAAATTGGCACAGCCACTATGGAGAAGAGTATGGAGGTTCCTTAAAAAGTAGAAATAGAGCTACCATATGCTCCAACAGTTGCACTCCTGGGCATGGATCTTGAGAAAAACATATTTTGAAAAGATACATGCACTCCAATGTTCATTGCAGCACTATTTACAACAGCCAAGAAATGGAAGCAACCAAAATGTCCATTGACAAATGAATAAAGATGTGGTACATCTGTACAATGGAATATTACTCAGCCATAAAAATAATTATATAATGTTATTTGCAGCAACATGGGTGGACCCAGAGTATCATAGTAAGTGATGTAAGTTAGAGAAAGTCAAATATCATATGATATCACTTATATGTGGAATCTAAAAAAACATACAAATGAACTTATTTACAAAAGAGAAATAGACAAAAATTTATAGTTAGGGGAGGGAAGTATAAATTAGGAGGTTGGGATTAACATATACACACTACTATATGTAAAATAGATCATTAATAAGGACCTACTGTATAGGTCAGAGAACTCTACTCAATACACTGTAATAACCTATATGGGAAAATAATCTAAAAAAGAATAGATATATGTATATGTATATAAATCATTTTGCTGTACACCTGAAACTAACACAGCATTATAAATCAAATGTATTCCAATATAAGAATAAATGTTTTTCAAACTCAAACAAAAAAAAATAAAGATTACATACACATCTTAATTTATAATAATCGACTCAGATGAAAACTAATTTAACTCACTCCTATTATGATAGCTATTATCTAAAAGACACAAAGATTACAAGTATTGGCAGGAATGTGGAGAAAAGGGGATACTTGTAAACTGTTGGTGGGAATATAAACTGGTATATCCATCACAGAAAAGAATCCAGCAGTTTCTCAAAAAGATAAAATTAGAATTATCATGTGATTCAGCAGTATCACTTCTGGGTAAACATCAAAAGGAAGTGAAATCACACTGTTGAAACAATTATTTGCACTTTGAAGTTCGTTGTAGCATTAACCACAATAGCCAAAACATGGAAGCAACCTAAGTGCCCCTTAATAGATGAATGCACAAAGACAATGTGATTATACAGACACACACACACATATATACAACCACAATGGAGTACTATTAAGTCATAAGAAAGACAGCAATTCTGCCACTCGTGGAAAAATTTAGAGAATACTGAAGTAGGTGAAATAAGTCAAACAGCATATGATCTCACTCACATTTGGAATCTAACAAAAAAAAAAAGTTGAATCCAGAGAAAGAGAGTAGAATGATGGCTGCCAGGGCCTAAGGGTGAGGAAAATGAGATGCTGGTCATAGCATACAAACTTTCAACTATAAGATGAATGTGTCCTAGAGATCTAATGTAGAGAATGGTGACTATAGTTAATAATAATGTATTGTACATTTGAATAAGTTAATTAGCTTGACTGTAATGATTACACAAGGTACACCTACATAAAAATATCACACTGTACATCTTAAATATGTACAATTTATTTGTTAATCATACCTAAATAAAACTAGAAAAAATAATGTAATTCCACTAAAACACGGAAACTTTGTTCTTTTTCCCTCCTTCTTTGTGCTATCATCAATTTGTTTGATCTATTTACAATACAAAAATACAGTATTATTATTTTTATGCAATAACATGTCTTAAAGGGGATAGGAGAAGAAAAGGGAAATATATATTTGCATTTGGATTTTTTTTTACATTCACCTATATATTTATCAGTTGTGTTGCTCTACATTTATTCTTGTACATATGAATTACTGAATGATATTTCTTTCAGCCTGAAAGAGTTACTTCAGCTTTTGCTTGTATGTCAGGCCAGCAACCAAGAAATATTCTTAGTGTTTGTTTAAGAAAGTCTTCATTCACGTTCATTTTTAAAGGACAGCTTTACTTTATCTAGAATTCTTATTTGATAGTTTATAATTTATTGTTTTTCTTTCAGAACTTTGATGATGCAGTTCCACTGCCTCTGGCCTCCTTTGTTTAAGGTGAGAAGTTAGCTGCTAATCGTTTCCTTGTACAAGATGAGTCATTTTTTCTCTGGCTGTTTTAAAGATTTTTCCAGTTGTGGTTGTATTTCAGTACTTTGACTATTATGTTTTCAGGTGTTGATCCCTCTGGGTTTCTTAGTTTGGAGCTTGTTGAGTTTCACCATATTTGTGAAGTGATTGACGATGATTTTTTGTGAAATAATTTGTCTGCCCTGATCTCTTTCTTTTCTTTCTGGGACTCTTATAATACCTGCATTGATACACTCAACATTTTCCCACAGGTCTCTAAGTCTCTGGTTACTTGTTTTTCATTCCTTTTTTATACTATTCTTCAGATGGAACAATTTATCTTCAAGTTTACTGATAAACTTTCTTCCATTGTCTAAAATTTCCTTTTGAACACTTTTGAACAGTGAATGTTTTTGAACAGATCTCCTTTTGAACAGTGAATTTTTCATTTTAGTTAGGGTAGTATGTAATTCTAGAATTTTCATTTGATTCCTTTTTATATCTGTTGATAGCCTTTTTTTGTTGTCACTGTCATCAGACTTTATCTAAACATGATTTTCTCTCATTCTTGAAGATATTTATAATTGGAGCTTTGAAGTCTCTATCTGCTAATTCTAACATCCAGGCCAACTCAGAGACAATTTCTATTGTCTGCTTTTGCCTTGAGTATGGTCACAGTGCCCTGTTTCTTTAGATGTATAATAATGTGTCTACCAAGTTCAACATTTTAATTAATATAATGAAGGAACTCCAGATTCTGATTTCCCTCCATACCCCCAGGGTTGTTATGATTGAAATTTTAATAACTTATCTGGACAATATCTGTGGAATGCTTCCCCACAGTGTGTGACTGCTAACAGCCCTTCTCTGCTATATATATGTCTAGCTTACTAGGGAGAAGGCAATGGCACCCCACTCCAGTACTCTTGCCTGGAAAATCCCATGGATGGAGGAGCCTAGTAGGCTGCAGTCCATGGGGTCACTAAGAGTTGGACACGACTGAGCGACTTCACTTTCACTTTTCACTTTCATGCATTGGAGAAGGAAATGGCACCCCACTCCAGTGTTCTTGCCTGGAGAATCCCAGGGACGGGGGAGCCTGGTGGGCTGCCATCTAGGGGGTCGCACAGAGTTGGACACGACTGAAGTGACTTAGCAGCAGCAGCAGCTTACTAGAGGTCAACATAGCTTAGTCATTAGGCAATGATTGGTCAGCAGTCGTGGTCAGACACCTTGAATCAGTAAAATTTCCAACTTTTGTCATTGAGTCTATATTTATGTGAGAGAATGGATTCAATTTCAGGCAGTTTTCAAGTCATCCTACAGCAGATATATGGACAACTTGTCCAAGTCCTTTATGACTATGTCACTTCTCATATTTTTCTGATAAATCAAATTTCTGGCTAGTCTTCCAGTTAGCTATTTGCCCCAACCAAAACAGCAATTTTAGGCCAGCTGAGTTGTTACTTGGCCCATTTACTTGCCACCTAGTTCTCTACTGTTACTGATGCTTCTGGGCATGGGGTTTTATAGGCTTGGCTCTAAATAAAGTGAACCCCTCCAGCAGTGAAGGTGCTAGTTTTCACATGTTATATTGATACTACCCTGGTCTAAGAACTCTGATGACCAAACTAGGGGTGGAGAATGAGAGTCGCCCCAGGCAAAAAGGAAAAACAAACAAACAAAAAAACCCATCAAAGACTACCATTATTTATATTCAAGTTCAATAGTTTTCCTTATATAATCACTTTTTAATTAGGTGTATGCATTTGGTTGATTTCCAGAGTCATAAAAGATTTTGCACAGTTTTGCTGCTGGGTTTTGAGTAGATCTGTTGACCTACTCACTTTGCTGTACCAGAAGACCTGTTTCCAGAGACTAATTTCTAAGTCCTTCTTATGTGCCAATAGTTAATTTAGTTACATAATCTCAAATCCTTACAGCAACCCTACAAGAGATGCATTATTATCCTTATTTTTTTAATGAGTAAAATAAGACTGATAATTTAAGTAAATTGTCAAACCAAAAAATAAAAATATAAACAAAAATTCTGGAGAAGGGCATGGCAACCTACTCCAGTATTCTTGCCTGGAGAATCCTAAGGACAGAGGAGCCTGGAGGGCTGCAGTCCATGGAGTCACAAAGAGTTGGACACGGCCGAATGACTAAGAACAAACAAAAAGTACCATGCTATTTATTTCCAAGGGTAATAAATACAAGTGGGGACATAGGTGGTGATTGCCCAGCATTTAGTTAGCAGTTTCATTTAACTGGCCAACCCCCAATGCCAATTGCTCTTAGTTTCCACTGTCCAATGGCAAAGTTAATTGGCAAGAAAATACCAAACAAATCAGTAGGAGAAACAAGCTGTATTTGTCATGGATACACCCAGATCACTTAAAAAAGTACTACATTGGTTCATAAAGGTATAATTTTGTTTTCATATATAATCCTAATAAAATAGTTATCCTCAGGCCCATAATTTTCAGAGAGTTATATCCACAGAAACCCAGTCTAAAAACAAAAGATCATCGGAAAATAATCCTAATTTTAATCCACACTTCTTGATCAAAAGAGGATATGAATATACAAATTACCAAAGATTTTAGAAATTCCATTCTTTCTCTTATTTTCATATTCATCAATTGCTCCAAAATTTTTCAGTTTATGAAACTCTCCACAAAGTAGACCCATATTCAAATATTCTCTTGTCCTCTTTGTTTTGTAGATCACCTTTGCCTCTCTTACTATGTACTTGCCCTCTACTCAATCTTCTCTAGCCTTTTTTTCTTTATTTATTATCCAAATTTCATATCATTTAATACTACCAAAGATTAAGTATTACCCTTAGATGTTGGAGGAAGCACAAACATGAGAAGATACAGGTCTGAGTCTTTTTTCAGTGGCTGAGGGAGAGCTGGTAAAGATAGGGGGCTGCTTACTGTTAATTTGGCTTGTCCCTGTTATCTTTATTAGCTGTTTTGTTCACAGAGGTAAATATCATCATAGTAGGAAAGGCACAGATTTGAGGTCAGCATTACTGACTTTTAGTCCTTGATCTTTATAAACTTTGATTAGCCTTCACACAATATCTTAATGATTTTGAGCTGCAAATTAATACTTTGTAAACTGGATAGGAATGTTGTCATCCCCTGCTTACGATCCCACAGTCAGGAAGTGAAGTGGACATGAAAGATCTTTAAAAGTGAGTTACTGTGAAGGTTGCTCAGGGAAACATTTGAAAACTCTTGACAAAGACCATTCATAGGGTAAACTCATAAAACTTAATGTCAATATTAACACTTCACAGGGAACTCAATACTCTGTAATGACCTTTATGAGAACAGAATCTAAAAAAGAGTAGATATATGTATATGTATAACTGATTCACTTTGCTATACAGTAGAAACTAACACAACATTGTAAATCAACTATATTCCAATAAGAATTAACTTAAAAAATTAACTCCTGTTACTTCCAAGTTTCTAGCTTGGGCAAGTGAATAGATAGCCATGCCACTCAGAGTACAGTCTATGGAGGAACACATTCGGTGTTGGATACATTGATTTTGAGGCCTCAGTATGACTGAGATATGTCCAGTGGATTTAACTACAGGATATCATTGATGGCTTTGGCAGAGATAGTATCATCAGAGCAGTGGTGGGAACCAAGAGCCAAAAAAATAAAGAGATGAGATAAAAGAGGAAATGTGGGTTTAATTATTAGTGACTAGAGAAGGATTCAAATGGGAATAATAGCTAGGAAGGGGAAGTAAGAGACCTTATTCAACTTTGGCTGCCCAGGATCTGAAAACCCTGCATACATGGGGGGATTTCCTGAGACCAGTGTGGACTCTGAAGGAGGAAGTTGAGTTTTTGAGTATGGAAATGAATGACAGAAATCGCAAGGGACCATTTAGAATTCTTTCTAGCAGCAGTGGCATTCTTCGTCTCGTCAATAATGGTCAATGGTCTATGGGAGCATGCAAACACAGGGTACAATTTGGATTATAGTTTCTGGAACTGAGCCTCTCCCTTGGTTTCTGCCCATTTTTGACCTGATTTTCTAGCCTTTTGTATGGAAATAGGAGCAAGTCTTTATCCTTCTCATGAAGTCCATTTCTGCTTACATTAAACAGAACTGGATTCTGTTATTCACAGTTAAGAACCCTGACAAATATGGTGGAACACATTAAGAAAGGAGTGTTGGTAATTTATTTTTTTTTTAATCTGGGAGCTAAAAATGTTTACTTGGTCAAGGGTAAGAAGTCAGTAGAGAAAGGATAAAGATACAGTTATGCTTGTGTGCATTCAGGGAAGAGAGAATAATTAATTGGGCAAGGTTCCTGTGAAGTAAGAGATAAGGCCTTCTGCTGAAAATGAGGAGATAATATTACAATAGTGAATGTATAAGTGGAAAATAATTAGATTAACAGCTCACACATGTATGGTGTTTTCCATTTTAGAAAAGGTTTTTTAAAATATATTTATTAGTAGATAAAAAGAAAGAAACATTTTCATTTAAATAAACATATATGGGAAAAAAGCAAATTAACATATATATACATATATGTGTGTGTATATATATATACATACCAATGGCCAAACTATGCCAGTTCAGAATTACTAAAACAGACAAGATCTGTTAAAAGGACCATGGGAACAGACTAGCACACATATCTGAGGCATCCTTCCATTATATTAAATCCTGGGCAGGAATCAGTAAAGTGATCAATGCATTTTTATCTCTAGACCAGGATTTTCTTTGAGCACAATGATGGTATACTGACCTGTGGATATTGTGTTCCTTTTTAGTAGCATGATGGCTTTTAATTTTGACATAAAAAGCACTTCAGAAATGATTGCTCATAATATGAAACATGTCTCATAGGACAGACTTTGATGGCAGTCAATTCAACTTCCCTCAGCAACAAGGAAAATAAAAAGGATGCAAAATGCTTTTTGGCATATTTTAAAAAAATGGTTGATGCAGGTGTAGCTACTGTTGAATCAGATGGATAACAATAGACAAATTTTAAATAGCGATAACCTTAAAGGGAGAGTGCATTTACAGGATTCCAAGTAAGGAGTTTTATTGGGCATGTTTTGCTTTGTGCTTATTTCTCATGTTTTAGGCTCTCTAGCTCACTCTATATTGACTGTGCATTTCATTGAACACTGTATCTGAAACAGGAGGGAAGGGGGCAGGGCACAACCTTTAAAAGAATGACATGGCCATAGGACACAATATAAATGGATGAGAACCAAAGGGGTCCAAGATGGCGGACAAGTTGACTTCCAGTAGACCATGAGCCTCAGTATATGCTCATTCTAATACATTGAGTTGGACTGTAAAGAAGGCTTAGGACTGAAGAATTGATGCTTTTGAACTGTGGTGTTAGAGAAGACTCTTGAGAGTCCCTTGGACTATAAGAAGATCAAACCAGTCAATCCTAAAGGAAATCAAGTGTGAATATTCACTGGAAGGACTGATGCTGCAGCTGAAGCTGCAATACTTGGGCCACTGGATGCGAAGAACTGACTCACTGGAAAAGATCCTGATGCTGGGAAAGACTGAAGGTGGAAGAAGGGGATGATAGAAGATGAGATGGTTGGATGGCATCACCAAATCAATGGACATGAGTTTGAGCAAACTCAGGGAGATAGTAAAGGATAGGGAAGCCTGGTGTTTTACAGCCCATGGGGTCTTAAAGAGTCAGACAGGACTGAGGGACTGAACAACAACAACAACAACAACAAACAACACATTAGCATATGCTAAATGACACACCCACCAGCTCCATGAAAGTTTTGAGGCCACCCTTTAGTTCACAAAGTGGGTAGTGGCCCAATTCCTGGAAATACCCACCTCTTCCCCAGAATAATTGGAATAATCCTCCCACTCATTAACCTATGAAATTACTCAGCCCATCAAAACTAACCACCCCAAAGGTTGGACTCTCGGAGTCTCTCACCTTCTGATATGGCCCACACTTTGTCTGCAGTGTTTCTTTTTTAGTAAATCCACTTCTAACTTACCAGTTTGTCTCCAAACTCTTACCCAACAAAGCAAGAACCTCAAATTCATTGGCAACATATCCACACTTTAAATATGCTTATATACATCCTCACTTTCAACAGGGTGTCCCAAACATACATGGGGGCCGTTTCTGATCCACAATTAATAGGATGGGAACTTTGAGCTTATTTTTCTATATGTTGTGATGGGTATGTTCTCCTGGTGTATCGCCCATACTTTGTCTACCAGCTCTTCTGATTTTTGAGTTAAGAGTGGTAGTCTGTGACTCCATGGAGATCACAGGTATTACTTCGGTTCATCAGTCACCACTAGTATTCATCTGCCACAGTAGCTTCCTGACACCTGAACCCTTTCTCCATAGCAGAGCTTATTGGTTAATAGGTACTCTGCAAAACTCTTTTGTTCACAAGCTAGTGAGCGAATGACATGAGTAAGAGATCTCATTGAGAAGCAGTCAGTTGACTAGGGATTGCTACCATCACTCCACTAAGAAGAAGGCTTACTGCCTTCAGCCTGGCACATCCAAATGCATGTTTTCTGACTACCTTGGTTTCATTGCTCCACAGGCTCCTCAAGCCTATCATATTCTAAGTTGAAGTATTCATGTCTGATTTGTCTTCTTTCTATCTGTGTACAGCCCCTTGTATTTTCTCTCACAGCTAACAGCACTCCATTTGGCCAGTTCTCCAAGCCAGAAATCTGGGGAAGGGAGTCCTTCTAGAATTCTCCCTTCAAGTTTTCACCCTCTCATTTAATCAATTACCAAGTCATTTTACTTTCATCTACTAAGTATCTTGTATCTATCTCATCTTTACAAGCTTATTTTGCTCAGACACTCATTGTCTCTAATCTGAAATACTACAAGACTACTTGAGTCACCCAACTGCCAGTCTGATCCTCCTCATTTCACCCTGGGCTCCAAAATCAGAAGGGCCTATGTGGTTTCAAATCTCATCTATTGAAAAACCTTCCAATGTTCTTCTATGCTACTCCACAAAAAAGTTTTTTGAGGTACGAAATCTTCCATGACCTGGTCCATTTTGATTGCTCTGTTTAGCACCACACCATACTTTGTCCTTTAGACAAACAAGGGAAAAACTCTTACTAAACTTGATTGGGATGACTGGACAGGCAGGATTTAGAATAATATTGCTAAATTGGAGGGATTATATAAAGTCGTTTATGCATATTTTAACATTTTATTTTCATTTAGAGCATAAAAATGATCATTAACTCACCATTCATTTGGTATGGGATACAAGACTTCTCCTGGAATAAGCAACTGACTGAAATTCAGCATATTTTCTTTTGCATAAACACTCCTATACTGCATAATCTATGACTTGCAGTTTTGATTTTTTTAAAGTATGTAAGATTTAGAGACATCAGAAAAAAATCTAAACAAAAAATCCCTCCAGGTTTTTGAAGTTTCTACCCTCTACCCAATCTTTAAATAGTTGTTTCATCTACTTCTAATTGAACAGCATTTTTTGCTAATCAGTCTTCCAAAGCATCTAACTTAGTTTTCACAGAAACTGCAATTTTCTTTCTCATTGCATTTCTATATTATTAGGTTATATAATATTTAATTGAATAAGAAAATTCTAAAAACAAGAATAACTCACACAAATGTGTTGGGAACAGCATACAGTTGACTCTTAGAAATCATACTCTCAAATGGTGGGAGGCAAGGTACATGGTTCTAGGAAGTCCACTTGAAAAATTTTCAAAAACACCTCTAAGTTATTTATATTCAGCATTCAGTTTGGAATAGGAATCAGAATGTTGGTTTTACATATAAAATGAAGAGCTTAGAATAGTTAGATGAATAAATGGAGATTTAAGAGAGCTTCTCTATACTGAACTACATGTATTCCTTGACTGTATCCACTCTTTCTTGTTTCATTGATTTTGCTCCTATCACTTTTCCTCTCTGGTGTGTTCATTCATTCTTCATTTGACTCCTGCTACCCTATGAGACCCATGCCAGAGATCATCCTCCATACTTCAACTCCTATCTCCTCAGCCCTGTAAAAGTTGATAGAAGACCAAAAGTTGATAGAAGAAGAACATCTATAGGGATATTGTCTGTACCAGTAAATGCAACAGCATGTTTGGATTCAGCTAGTCAGTTTCTAGTTTCTGACTAGTTTCTAACTAGCCAGTTAGTCAGAATTGGCCAAGTTTCAAAGAATAAAATATGACATAAAAAGATTAACTATGAAGCTAATTTTTCATAGTCTTTTGATGAAGAATTATAAATGTCCTTGAAAGCTTTTCAAGAGTCATCAGAGAACAGATGAGAAGAAATGAGCTTTTCCATAGACACCTGTGGATAATAATATCTGTATGACTCTCTGTGATTAATCTAAAAATAGCCCTTTGGTAATATGGATTAGATCTAAAATATCTTCTGGTTATAGGTTGATGAGGATAAAATATCCAGTTTCAAGTCTAATTCCTACTTCAATCACTAGAATTTACTAGTTGTGATCCTATAAGACTGATATAAAGAAATGTACATGTTTGAATCAAAGAGCATCTTCTTGGTGTAAAGAGCTCTTGAAATTGAAGTCTTTTCTCTTAAGAGGATTAAATTCTAGAGAACACCTAAACTATGATATATTAATCCAACTTCTACCATTTTTAAGATTAAAACTGATCAAGTCTAATTTTCAGAACTAAAACTGTGTCCATGGAAATGTAATATTATAAAAACATTTTAAAAAATGGTTCTGTCTCTGTAGATCTATTTTTAACCTATGTAACAATGTCAAGTGTAAAGTTTCAAGGCCTAGTTTAATTTGAATGTGCATAAAAATTCTTACTTTTTTAAATAGAGAAAATAATCCTTGGTCATCCACAATGTACTAGATTTTCTACCAAGTATTGTGGCTTATAGAGAAGAGAATAAGATATTGCCTTACCCTCCTGAAGTTTTCAATCCTGCTGGGAAAATAAAATATGCATATGTATGACATATAATAGATATGTAAAATGTTACATGAGTGTTATAAAAAGGAGCAAGAAGAACTTAACAGAGCAAAGTACTTCTGTTTGAGAAAAGCAGATAACATTCATTAAGGAAATAGCACTTAAGTTGGGTTCTGGAGCACAGGTAGGATTTTAAGGAAAAATTAAGGGAATTTAACACAAAGACTAAATAGTTTTTTCAAAAGCTGAGGGACAGAACACTTTTTCATGTCATTTTAGGCTTGAGACACCAGCTGAAATGGTGGAGGTGGCAATAATACAGTTGCAAAGATAGGTCAGAATGGACTTCAAGTCCTATTCACTTGTACTAAGTGTGGCCCACTAAGGGATTGGGCTTGGTACGTGAGAAGCTGGTTGGCAGAAACTGGAAGTGAGAAATAAAATATTGCCTGCCATATTAGTAAAAAAAGGACATCACCATTATCAAGGTCTGCAGCCCTCCAACAGTGAGCCCATGAGCCTTGGGGGAACTCAGGAAGGAAACAAAGAATAGCTGCCATCAAGCGGCCATCAGATTGCAGCCACTCCCTAAAGTGTGGCTCAGGACTTCCGGATGTGAAAACACAGGATACTGGCCCCAAATGTCTGGGGTGCATATCAAAGGAATGATTTCAGTGAGCCCAGACTTTTGCATCTTGCACTAGAGTAGAAAAGCATTGAATTCCTTAACTTGAGATACCTAGTTTTCTTTTATTAACAGTAATCTTTTGTTCCTACTACTTGCCCTTTGTTGTATAACTCCTATGCAATCTAGCTCCCCCACTCATTTCCTCAGAACAGTATTCTACTTGAGATGCTGCCTCCCTCTGAGACCTTAGATCTTCAGTATGCCCACCAAATAAAGCAAAACTCTCAATTTTTAGGTTTTACATATATATTTTTTAGCCAACAGAAGCATATCTTTAGTAAAAGGTCCAAGCTAGGATAAGTAAGCAAAATTGGATCTAGATTAACAATGCTAGACTCAAGATGATTTGGGCTTATATCTTGCTTCAAATACTTGCTAGTTATATGATCTTGGATAAAGAACTTCAGCACCCTATGTTCCACTCACCCTTCTATAGAAGTGGAAATAAGAATAGAGTTGTTATGAAGATTACATGAGCTATGTAAAGCACCTGGAATAGCGCTTGGCAATATTAAGTGCTGTCACCATCATCACCAACATCATCATCAATATTGTTGCTGCCTAGTTGCTAAGTTGTGTTCAACTCTCTGTGACCCCATGGACTGCAGCATACCTGGCATGCCTGTCCTTCTCTGTCTCCTGGAGTTTGCTCAAACTCATGTCTGTTGTGTCAGTAATGCCATCTAATCATCTCATCCTCTGTTGCCTCCTCCTCCTCCTGCCCTCAATCTTTCTCAGCATCAGGGTCTTTTCCAGTGAGTCAGCTCTTTGCATCAGATAGCCAAAATACTGGAGCTTCAGATTCAGCATCAGTCCTTCCAATGAATATTCAGGGTTGATTTCCTTTAGGACTGGCTGTTTTGATCTCCTTGCAGTCTAAGGGACTCTCAAGAGTCTCCAACATCACAGTTTAAAAGCATCAATTCTTTGGGGCTTGGCCTTGTTTATGGTCCAACTTTCACATCTGTACATGATTACTGAAAAAAAAACATGGTTTTGACTATATGGACCTTCACCAGCAAAGTGATGTCTCTGATTTTTAATATGCTGACTAGGTTTGTCATAGCTTTTCTTTCAAGGAGTAAGCATCTTTTAAATTCATTGCTGTAGTCACTGTCTGCAGTGATTTTGGAGCCCAATAAAAGAAAATCTGTCACTGTTTCCACTTTTCCTCCTTCTATTTGCCATGGAGTGATGGCACCAGATGCCATGATCTTAGTTTTCTGAATGTTGAGTTTTAAGGGTCTATATAAAGTATCATTAAGTCAAATGTCTATGGGAAAGCAGTATAAACGACCAAGTTTGGACAGTTGTGGCAAACTGAAAAGAAAGCTTCCTTGCCCAAACTAATGCTTCTGAAACTTTAAGGTGCACATGAATCACCTGGGAATCTTGTTAAAATGCTGACTGTGATTTATTAGATTCTGTATTTCTTAGCAACTCCCAGGTGATGTCTATGTTCTGGTCCAGAGACTACACTATGAGCAGCAAAAGTCTGAAACATCTGTCACTTAGTTGCAGCTGATTGTGCCTTGAGAGAAATGTGAGAATGAATACATAGTAGTCAGATAAAAGTTTTCAAAAAGTGATATTCTTTTTTTTTTTTAAGATATGAAGACTCTGAATTTTTAAACATTGGCAATTATTTTGTGACAGTGCCTATGTAAACACACCACTTACATTCTAAGCTAGATTCAGCTTGTGAGCACTGACTCTGGGCTAGATGAAGAGTCAGAATTAAAACGGATGATAGGAAACCAGGAAGTTAAAGGATAGAGCAAATAGACTAGAGTTGGGGGTGGAGAAATCCTTGGGACCAAGGGTGAATGTGTGAGAAGCATTTTAGCACTGGTTTACATGCCTACATTGACTACATTTAAAATATGGCATACCCTGTGAAGAGACTTGTGAATTTTAGTAAAATTTTGGTTTTCATTTTGTAGAAAATGAAGTGTTATATGAAGACTATTTTGTTAGGGGCATCTGAATTAGGGAGAAGCCAAAATTAAGGAAGACTTAAAACAGTTGTTTTAAAAAAGGGTGAATGGAGTAATATGAATTGCCAATGGAGGTTTGCAAGAAGAGGTCCTACTAGGCCTACTTTAATGAATTAGATAAGGCTCATTTCTAATTAACAGCATCCATTTGCATGCAAACAATGAGCTAAGGTCTTTAAAAAACAATTTCTTCCCTTAAGTACATTTAGGAATGTCTCCCATTAGCTCATTTATGCCATTAATTTCCTTGGCAAACTAGCATAGATTATATACAGGTAAACTTTTGTTCAAAAATTCAGCAGTAAAGACACTGAAATGAGTACGAAGTTACTGCTTTTACATGAATCTAACACAGTAAGGGATTTTTAATATGCTTAGCCTTTCTTTGGATTTTGATGTATTCTGTTGATAGAGATGTCTGCATCCTTGCAAAAGTAACATGAAAACAATTTTTCCCCTAGTACTGCTTGCCATAAAGGCGCCAGAATTCCTTTGAGAAGGCGTTACTGCCCAGGTCTTGGTTTCTATGTAACATTCTCCAGCCTATCAGAGACCCTTGGAGAATTGTTGATACCATACCCTGGGCAGGGAAAATACAAGGTGAGCCTGGGACATTTAAGGAGAAAGCTTGAATGAACTCCCACTGGTTAAATTTGGTCAAGGCGAGCATCAACAGGAATGATGATAAGTAATTCATTACAGCATATTGAATAAATAAGAATCCATAAATCCATATTGTGAACAAAGAGAGAAAAAAAGGAAATGTTTTATTTTTTTAATAGAAGAAACCAGCTTGCAGAATCAAGTCAGAATTAGGAAAATAATAATTTTGTATCCCCATTGTAACAACTGGATTTGGGAATCCATGGATTACATCAATGGGTAGGAAAGCCATTAGATGATTTAGTAATTTCAGATAAAAATATATTACTTTCTAATTCAATATCTAATGGTTGCCATCTTAACCAAGTGATCGAACTTAGCAGCGGATGGAGTAGGAAATACTTCATATTACACATGTCCTGATGTGCTACAAATTACATAGCATCCTATATGAAGTACTCTTGACAAAAACATTTGACTTGTATCTTTTTAAATTTCACCTAAACTCAACTTCCAGTTTATAAGAAATACAGAGAATAGAAGGTAAATTCAATTCAAATTGGAAAATAAGTGGCAAAACTCTGTTTGCAGATGACACACTGCTATACAAAGAAAATCCTATAGAAGTACTAGAAAACTTCTAGAGCTCATCAATGAATTTGGTAGTTGCTGAATACAAAATTAATATACAGAAATCTATTGAATTTCTATAACCTAACAATAAAATGTTAGAAAGGAAATTAAGGAAACAATCCAATTTACCATTGTATAGAAAGAATAAAATATCTAGGAATACCTATATAAGGAGGCAAAAGACCTGTACTCTAAAAACTAAAAGACTCTGACAAAAGAAACTAAGACAATGAAAATAGATGGCAGTATAGACTGTGTGTTCTTAGACAGGAAGAATCAATACTGTTAAAATAACCATTCTACTCAAAACAATATACAGATTCAATGCAATCCCTATCAAATTATCAGTGGAATTTTTCATAGAACTGGAACAACAATTTTTAATATTTGTATGGAGACACAACCCACTCCATTGTTCTTGCCTGGAGAATCCCAGGGACGGGGGAGCCTGGTGGGCTTCCATCTATGGGGTCGCACAGAGTCGGACATGACTGAAGCGACTTAGCAGCAGCAGCATGGAGACACAAGAGACCTTGAATAACTAAAGCAATCTTGAGGGGGGAAAAAAAGGAGCTGGAGGAATCAGGCTCCCTGACTTCAGACTATACTAGAAACCTACAGTTATCAAAACAGTATGGTATTGACACAAAAACAGACATGTAGACTAATGGAACATGATAGAAAGCCCAGAAATTAATCCACACACATATGCTCAATTAAGCCATGATAAAATGAGGCAAAGGCATTCTCTTCAACAAGTGGTGCTGGGAAAACTGGACAGCTACATATTAAAAAATAAAGCAATTAGAATATTCTTTTACACCATATACAAAAATAAACTCAAAATGGATTAAAAACCTAAATATAAGACTAGATACTATAAAACTTCTAGAGAAAAACATGAGCAGAAAACTCTTTGACGTAAATCCCAGCAATATCTTTTTGGACCAACCTCCTAGAAGAACAAAAATGAAAACAAAAATAAACAAATGGGACCTAATTAAACTTAAAAGTTTTTGCATAGCAAAGGCAATCATAACACAAAAAGACAAGCCATAGAATGGGAGAATACATTTGCAAACAATGTGACTGATCAATCTCCAAAATATACAAATAGCTTGTGCAGCTCAATTAAAAAAAAAAAAAAAAGATAACAACAACGACAACAGTAAAAAAAATAGGCAGCAGGCCTAAATAGACATTTCTCCAAAGAAGACATACAGATGGTCAGGAGGCACACGAAAAGATACACAGCATCACTAATTATTAGAGAAATGCAAATCAGAACTACAATGAGGTATGAAAGTGAAAGGTGAAAGTGAAGTCCCTCAGTTGTGTCTGACTCTTTGCGACCCCATAGACTGTAGCCTACCAGGCTCCTCTGTCCATGGGATTTTCCAGGCAATAGTACTGGAGTGGATTGCCATTTCCTTTTCCAGGGGATCTTCCCAACCCAGGGATCAAACCTGGGTCTCCTGCATTGTAGACAGATGCTTTACCGTCTGAGCCACCAGGGAAGTCCACAATGAGGTATGGAGGGTCCTTAAAAAACCTAAACATAGATTTGCCATATGATCCTGCAATCCCACTCTGGGGCATATATCTGGAGAAAACTCTAATTCAAAAAGATGCATGGACAGGACACTAAATAATAATTTAGTGTTATTTTAAATTTTCTCAAGCATGGTAAACAAGCATGGTTATATGTGGCAAGTATTATTCCAAGGAGATGCATGCTGAAATATTCAGTGGTTGAGTATAGGAGTGTTTATAATTTATATGCAAATGTAAAGACAACAAAAATTTGTGTCTGCATATTATTTCCTGTATTACAGGAAGGCAGATATGGGGGAGATAGAGACAAACAGAGAGAAAGAACATATATGGTGAAATGTTAACTGCTGAATCTAGAAATATAGGAGGAAGAGAGGAGGGTGTATGGGCATTCATTTTGCTACTTTACTTCAACTTTTCTACATGCTTAAAATTTTTCACTATAAATGATATTCAAAAAGAAAAATTTCAAGCCCCATTTTTAATTAAGTAACATTTAAATTAAAATTGTTATTCCTCAATATATGTTAGTACAATAATTGTCCTGTCTGTGAAATGGAGGAAGTAATATCATACTTGTCAAAAGAAAAAAGGACAGATCATTTTGTATTGCTATGGGCAATGAATGATTCAGAGATTTCTTAATTTAGGGATTCTGCCTCCCACTACATTGCTTCCCTCTTTCATTCAATTTTTTATCAATTAACAGTATTCTAAGTAAAATACAATTTTTTCTGGTGTCAGCAATCCATTGCCTGAAGGCCTGCCTACCCACATTCCCTTGACTGGTATATCTCCTGGAATATTCCAGGATAAAGGAATGTTTGAGGACAGTGACTGTACCATCAAAAGGAATAAAACTATATTATATGATAATGAGGTCTGGGCAGATAAATGAACAACTGATTAGAAATAGTGGGGTCTTTTTTTTTTTTCAGTGCTATGAACTCTTTTGGCAATCTGGTGAAATCTGGGACTTCCAGAATAATGTTTTTAAATTCATTATATAAAATACACAGGACTCCAAAGGAAGTCAATTATATTGAAGTACAGTTTTAAGACCATTAGAAACACATTTGTGACACAGTAATGCCTGTTTGCTTATTATTAACACATTAATAAGATACTGTGGTAGATTTAATACCTACTACGGTTTTGAAGTAGTGATAAGCATGAACCATATTTTGAGATACATGTGACAATTCTAATGAGATATGGAAACATCTGTGATTTCAGATACTGCTAGCATTGCTCTGGTTTATTGTCTATATTCAAATGCAAGGGGCTATTCAACGTCAGTTAAGAAGTTAGTGAAAACAAAGAGGTATTTCCTCCCATTCAAGTTCATGGCACCCCTTGACTTCTATCAGTGAACCAAGGCTTAAGAGTCTTCATACACAGTATTGCTTTGTTTTAACCTATGACTTCCCTTTATGGTCAATAGGTTTTTGTTTATATCTTCTTCATTTACAAAGACCATTTTGATGGCTAAGTCATCATTAAATTCATTATTATCAGCCTTAAAACTATAGATGTTATTCAGTTCCTCTACTACATAATCAAGGCAACAGTGAATTTTCTATATTAAATTGAACAGCTAATTGGCTATATTTTATACTTCATTTACTTCCATCACAGACTAACTTTAATGGGTGTCTGCTGCTATTTGAAATTTCTGAGAATTTTCTTCTCATATTTCTGATATCTTACATTTTCAAAGAGAAATGTCTAAAGTTATGTAGCTATAAAGCTTCACATAGTTTTTGTAGACTTTAATCACTTAAATTATACACTTTCTTTCATTGGTTACACGGGCTAAGAAACATTAGACATTTCAATAGCTGTATTTAAATCCTGCCTGTAAACTAAGAATACTGTTGTCAACTGGAACAGTCATCTTATTTTTCACCTGTGCAATAATCTATTTCTTTGTAACTTCTGCTTGGGTTACACTGAAAGCACACCACTGATTAATAATAGTTTCATGATTACAAGTCCTCCCATGATTGTTATGTTAACATGTTCTTTATAAAATATTATTTTATTTAGTTTTACTTTATTTGTACTAGGTGCTTAGCAATAGCTGCAAGTGTATTTGTAGAAATGGCACTTACATTTTATTACTCTTTTATATTTCATAAAATTTAAATGATACAAAAATCCTGAGTTTGCCACAAAACTGATCTCAGTGGAAATTTAAATATGCTAACATCTATTTTTAAAATGTAGCATGAAGTAGACAACTTTAAAAGCTGAGTTTAGAGGAAAAATAAAACCTCAAGGAAGCTGATCTTGACTTTTTAAGGAACAAAAGTACAATGTTTAATGTAGTTCAGAACGTTTAAATGGGAGAATTTTTTCCTAACCAATTACAGCCAAATCTCTACTAGTTGTAATTAACCTACAATGTGTGTAATATTTCACAACACAGTCAGTGTACATCAATTTCTTATAAGCTTAGAAGGACCTTAAATTTTAGACTTATTTAGTGAAACAGGTATATTATCCTATCAACATTTGTAAGTTCTAATTTGCATTTAGAAGTCAATGACCAATAATAAAAATTTGAAAACTCAGGTAAGAAGTTACAGAAAATATTTTTAAAAGGCTTTACTCAAATATTATATGAGTGAAATACTTCAAACTGAGAAACAACATTTTATATACAATAATGAAAAAATAATCCTCCAGTCAATTTAATCCATTTTATGAAGATATATTTTTATAGCATGTTATTCAATTTTCCTTAATTTTCCCATTTCTTAACGTCTTATTTTAGACTAGATTGGGTCTAGTGCAGAAATGATGTTATACAGGTTTAAACCTGCCAATAGTGTAAATATATCAGCTGTTTAAATAATGGAATATTTGTGTATTTAATAGAAGGATTTCAACTTGGGGAAAAAAAAGTGTATGACTTTCCCAAGGAAGAAATATAACTACAAAGCATGGGTCTTTATTTTATGTCTATGTCTATGTATATATTCGCTGGAAAAGGAAATGGCAACTCACTCTAGTATTCTTGCCTGGATAATCCCATGGACAGAAGAGCCTAGTGGGTTACAATCTATGGGGTGGCAAAGAGTTTGACATAACTGAGCAAGCAATACTCACTCACTCATATGTATAGGTACTCCAGTATTTTCTAAACTAAAATTTAAAATGAAAATGTTTTTAGATGATGCTATTATTTAACTTTAGTAAGATTTGTCTGTGTATGTGTGTGTGTGTGCATGCACATGCGTGTGTAGGTCAACTAATATGTTCATTTTGTACAGCAGTATGAATTGTATCCACTTTCTGAATAATGCAAAAGGAGCAAAGGTGGCCAGAAGAGGTGGGCAAAGACAATGGATGCAATTCCAAAACCTTTCTAATACATCCTCACCAAAGATGCTCATCAGTGAGTTATTCTAGATTTCTGAGTATTAAAATCCACCTATTATGTAGATGATAGGTAGGAAGAAAGAGCTTGGCAATAGAACTGAGTTTTCACTGTTCATGACAATAGTCTCATTTGGTAAATAAAGGGCAAGTCCTCCTTTATGAAATAGGAAACATTAGCAACAACCGGTAGCATAATACAAAACCCTGTTTATAAAAATATGTATGTTTTCCAACTGCAGCAGCACACACTTGGCTTTTTGTGCTTTCAATACATTTCAAGGGAAAGTTAAATGATGATTGAATTCAACAATAACGTCTCTAAGGTTTTGTTTTCCCCTGTAGATTTGAACATTTCAGCCCAAGTCCTTCTTCAAGAATGTGCTAAGAAATGTAGTGGAACTAAAAGGTAAATATGACTATCATGCTTTTCAGCATCGTAAGTCATATTTGTAGCTGTTAAACAATCTAGCCAAATAGCAACTTTTCCTACAAAATAGTCATTTATAACATCCTTTTCTCATCTTCGTTAAAAAAAAAAATAACTGAGATGCAGCTTGTGAAAATTGGAATATACTGAAGACATTCATATTTAAACAATCATGTGTGATTTTTAACACAAACTTCAAAGCTTAAAATAATCAAAAAGCACTGCCTATTTAACTAGCAACAGTTACATATTATATTATTCAAGGAAAAGAAAGAGCAAGTTCATTATTGCTATTAAGTGTTGATGGAATCCTTAATGTTAGTGCTTTTCACCCTGGTTCGAATCTTTCACAAAATCTTTTATTTTTCTTTTAAGGGCAGCTTAAACAGCTCCGCTAAAATTTTAGCATTCCTATTTTAATCTGTCACCCTACCTCTTTTTTCTCTCGGCCAGCTGTTTGCAGACCTCCTGCCACCGCAGATTCAGGCTTCCCAATTTTTCTTGTAGAATACTGGCATCTATTTTTGAGGACTGCTGAATTATTTCTTCCCCAGTTGCATTCAATACTCTGACAACACTTTGCCGCTGCCCGATGCCATCCTGGAGTTCCTGTGAGATACCAAAAAGGCAAAGACAAAGATGAAGCCCCGTGTCCTTTTATTTGAGAAAAGATTAAACAATGTGCTACCCCATGCAGTCCTACTGGGGGAGAAAGAAATAAAAAAGCTCCATGTGAAAGTTTCTCTATGAAACTGACATGCCCATATCCAAAGGAGACAAGACAGAAAGACACCTTTTATGTGTCAGGAAAAAAGCGCCCTCTCAGTTCAGCTCCAGGTTTTATATTTGTAAAGCTTGTCAGCTGGAGGATGTTATAATGTCCTACAAATCAATTAGTTGGAAACCTTCTCAAGAGCAAATTCGATTTCTTGTCCCCACAAGGATGTTCCATGTTTAATAGTCTATGAAGTGTTGTAAAATTTAAACATGAAGAAACTATTTAGATTTCTTCGAGACTGTCTATGTGAGAGGTGAAAAAGAAGAAGCACAGTTTAGCCAGAGTATTTTTTTTAAAAACCTCTAGAGATATTTAAACAAACATTCATGACTATATAAGAAGTAAATTTATTTCAGAATGTTTCCATCCATGTATTTTGCATTATAAAACCTCATAAAAATTAGAATTAATTGCTTTCAGGGACAGCCTATCAAGAAATCCCTAAGGTACAGAGATAAATTTAAAAATAATCTATAGCCACTGGAACATTTTTATGAGTCATTGACGGTGTCAAGCTTAAGCATCTTCTACTTTTTATCCTGAATGAAATTTAAAGAGTTTCAGAAAAATTGCTTTATTAAAAAAGACTATTACAACAAAGTATGTATTAAAATGCCTTTTGCCATGAAATAAAAATAGCACTCTAGCATTTTTTAAAAAATAAGGTAATATAGAATTTGTAAGGCAATTACAGTAACCCATAACTAAATCTGATGTTTACAAAATGAAATAATATGAGAATTTGAGATATCTGCCATATTTCAGTCTAAAGGACTCACAAATCTTTATGTATAGATGAGACAGTCAGTGTTCAGAACACTTTCCTGAACATATGATTCTAGTTAACTTAATATTCTTATATTCTCCTGCCCCAAACCAAGTACATGCAAACTCCAACACATGCCTGCCAAATGAATGAATCAATGCCTGTTTTCTAAGACTGGGTCAAATCTCCTTTAGATTCTCATTACGGATAAACTTGTTGGATTTTTGTTTTCTACTGCTTTCATGTATTATTATTTTAAATACTAGAATTTTGGATAGTATGTCTTCAGCAGTTAAAAGACTCATTAAATCCACAAAAATGGGAACAGGCCATTATTCTAGGAACATAGTACCTCACAATGATTATAAAACTATGCACAGTCACTGAACTAGTCATAAGCTTTCCTGATCATACTCTCTTAAGTGAGCATGAGATGTGCTCTAACAAACACATGATACTTCCTTGCAACTAGTTGATTTTGCTCCATTATTTATATGCCACTCTGAACATCTGTTCTGATCAGTGTTGCATATGACAGTCACTGCTTAGTAACAGGTAGCCCCATTCATAACAAATTGTGTCTATATTCAGATTATACCATAAATTCCTTGAAGTCAGAGATGGTGTCCTATTCAGTCTTATTCCTGACACTTACTACCACATCTGGTTCATGAGAGATTTCAGTAAGTATCTGTTGAATGAATGCATGAATCTATGAATACAGAAAGTGGATGAAGAGGAGTGCTCATAATTATCATGGTATCATTAGTATTAATACTTATCATTGGATCTCCTAGAGATTCCAAGACATGCATACAATTTTCTAGGTTTTAGGCAGTATAAAATCTAGCTGAGAAGATTAGACATAAGTGTGAAGGATAATTTGCTATATTATATTCAGTAAGACAGTAAGCAAGGTGATCAGACAGATTAGATAAGTAATTATAAATGACAGATTAGAAGAGCAATGACCTCAGTGGAAGGATGAAAAGGAGAGACCATGGTGGGTAATTTGGAATTGAAAGAATGGGTAGGCCTTAGGGACATGTTTGGTCAGAGCCACAAGAGGATAGCAGAAGGCTAGCCTATGGTGTGGAATTTCTGTGATCTGATCTCAAGTACACACTTGGGCTCTGTGTCACTGTATGAGAGTGGAAGTCTACGGAGAGGTGTAGCCCTGGATTAATAGTGGGCTTGGGCAGACAGGACTCTGCTTTTTATTAAAGACTTTGCAATTCAGTGGAGAGCAACAGAAAATGACTGAAGGACAGGGGTGTGGGAGCTAGAGCTGTGTTCGGAGGTGGTTCTGGGGCAAAGTTTAGGCTAATGTTAAAGCAGGGACACTGGTAAAACAGCCAGGACAGGAGTCTGCAAGGTGGGTATTGGGGCTAAACCTAGAGTTTAGACAATGCAGTAGAACAGAAAGGTGAGAAGTAACATGAACTGTTAAGGCACAATTAAGAAGGTTAGGGAACTAGCTGGATCCAGCAATCATGAATGACTACTGAAATGGGGAAATCTTTGCCTAGAACACCAGAGTCAGGGAGGCAGTTACAGGAGAAAGATGATGACTCTAATTTGTACCTCCAATGGTGTCCAATACCCACGGCTGTTAGAGATACTTTTTAAAAATTCAAACTAGTACAGCCACTATGGAGAACAGTGTGGAAATTCCTTAAAAAACTGGAAACAGAATTGCCATATGACCCAGCAATCCTACTGCTGGGCATACACACCGAGGAAACCAGAAGTGAAAGAGATACATGTATCCCAATATTCATTGCAGCACTGTTTACATAGGACATGGAAGCAACCTACATGTCTATCAGCAGATGAATGGATAAGAAAGCTGTGGTAAATATACACAATGGAATATTACACAGCTATTAAAAAGAATACATTTGAATCAGTTCTAATGAGGTGGATGAAACTGGAGCCTATTATACAGAGTGAAGTAAGTCAGAAGGAAAAACATCAATACAGTATATTAATGTATGCATATGGAATTTAGGAAGATGGTAATGATGACCCTATATGTGAGACTGCAAAAGAGACACAGATGTAAAGAACAGACTTTTGGACTCTGTGGGAGAAGGCAAGGGTGGGAAGATTGAGAGAATAGCATTGAAACATGTATATTACCATATGTGAAATAGATTGCCAGTCCAGGTTCGATGCATGAGACAGGGTTCTCAGGGCTGGTGCACTGGGATGACCCTGAGGGATGGGATGGGGAGGGAGGTGGGAGGGGTTTCAGGATGGGGAACACATGTACACCCATGGCTGATTCATGTCAATGTATGGCAAAAATCACTACAATATTGTAATGTAATTAGCCTCCAATTAAAATAAATAAATTAATTTTAAATAATGCATGGAATACCTGTAAGATGTGTGCTATAGCAGTTCATCTCAAACTTCAATATGCACATCTCCTAGAGATCTTGCTAAACTGTTGATTCTAATCCAGTAGGTCTAAGGAGGGCCCCGAATTTTCAGCTTCTAACAAGCGTCTATCACTAGTGTGGGAATAACACATTGAGTAATAAGATGATAGAGTAAATGCCTTCTGAACCTTTGTTAACGAATCAAAGAATTCTTATTGCTGGTTTATAATGCTATAAACTAATGAAACTTCACAATTTTTATCTCAGGCGTCTTGCTTTGTATTTTTGATCTCAGTTCTTCCACTTCATGGCTGATGGCTACAGTGACTTTTACAATCCAACTGTAGAATCAACATGGGTTTTATTATTTTCATTTCCCAGATAGGTGATAGAACTGAGTAGCTAAGAATGAAGCAATAACTTAAAACTGTTAGATCTAAATCTCATTTTATGTAGAGTCCCAAATCAGGGCTTTCAGATTTTTTTTTTTTATTTTGTGAAAGAGAGCTCATTAAATAGTCTATTTCATTTGTGTGAAGAGATTTTGTAATCAGGAGAAGTATTTACAGTGTATGATCGATCTGAGGAGAATTTTCAATAATAAAGCCTAAGAAAGCAAAATAATGGACCAAAACAGGAAGTTAAAACTTGTACATGTTGTTTCACAGTTAGCTGCTCAGCCTGAAGACATGACTTGATTTACACAATTAAATGGAAAACCTCAATCAACTTTATTCACTTAGTGCAAAACAAATTAATTTTCATTCTATAACCTCTAAATTTTTTTAAGTGCTAAATTATTCACTACCGCTGAAATTTCTAAGCTCTGATACCACATTCATGTTCTGTTGTCCTAGGCATCCTTACCTATTTCTCTAGCAATTAACATCTAGTCTGAGTTTGGGATAGAAAAAAATCGTAATTAAATTGATTGGATTACTCATCATCCCTTAGAAAGCTTATTGTGTTTTGATTCTAATATTAAAGCATCATTCTTAATAATGACTCCTTATCAGACTCCCCTAGGGAGGTTTTTCAAAATATAAAAGCCCAGAATTTCACAGTAAACCAGCTGCAGCAGAATCTCTGGGTATAAGGGGACAAAGGTGTACAAAGCAGATACATTATTAGAGAAAGGTTAGGCAATAAACATGTGGAGCAGGCAGTGGCACAGGAGGGGCATGTTTTAGAGTTACAGCATTATTATTTACTTTTGTATGCCTTTTGAATAGAGAAAATTTCCTAAATTATAGAAAGTGATACATATATCTCAATCCTCCAAGTCTGGTCAAATTGAGGGAAGAGAAGAATTACAGGCAAGGAAGAACAGCTACGTTTTTATAGAAGGGAAAGATGAGACAAAGAAACTAGTCCATCTTATATGAAAAGACTGCATAAATTTAAAAAAGCATATGTGCAAAACCTTCCAAAACTGCATGAAAACAAAATCAACAGAAAATAAAATGTGACAGATGAAGAAAAAGAAGAAGCTAAGAAGCAGTTACAGGGAATTGTACAATGACAAATTGGATAAGCTACGTAGGAGATAAAGAACTGGCAAAATATCACAAACTAGGCAGAATAGGAAAACAGAAGAGACAAAAAGTGACTGGGAGAAAAGGTAAAGATTGAGGGAAACAGGAGAGAAAAACAAACTTTTGCTGAATAAGTGGATATATCAAAAATCTAATCTTGTGATTTACTGGTGGTTCTGCTAAGGTTTTATTTTGAGACAGATTAATTGTTGCCTCAGTTTGCTCACTGGTCAAGAGAAAACATGCAATGATATGGATACTTTAGAGACTTGTGAAACTGCCAGATGGAAATTTATGGTGCAATTTCATCCCCTTTTACCTTCTGCTTTACTCTGTCTGTCTTAAGCTCATTGCTACTGTTCCTCTTTGTCAGTCCCTAGAATTCAACTCAGAGTCTGAAAAATTATTTCTGGCCCTTTACTCAGAGATAAACTGGACACATTTGCCTCTCATGTTAATTCTTACACTATGTAGTCACAACTGTCTTCAGAAGTTTTAACATGCTCAGAAAGTATCTTTTGACATTATTATTTGATGATAAATAATTTTTGTAAGGAAGCAATACAAAGACTAAAGCAAAATAGCAGGCTTAGCAACAGGACACAATCAATCTAGCCCATTCATGGGCTAGATGATTCTATTCTCATGGAAGACCTGATGACCCTGTAAGTGCATCTCATGAGGAGAGTGACAAGAATTGAAAGATGGCAAAAATGGGAGAAATCCAAGAGTGAGACAAGAGTGAGGGAGAAAGAAGTACACAAAAAAGGATTGAAAAAAAGTGAAAAATGGTAATTTTTCAGTAAAAAAGATGCAGGAGGCAAGAATCAAGGTCTGGAGCCCAGAATGAGGAGATCAAGAATGATGCCTACATATTTACTGCAAGATAAAGTCCAAATACCAGCCTACCAGGCAAAGTGTGAAGTGCCTGTACAGCCTCTTCTCTCATCTGCCTCTGCAGCATTCTCTATAGCTGCTCCTCACTTCCAACCTTAACCCCAACTCCCAGTAAAAACTGAAAGGCTTCCTACTTCCTTGACTGTCCTAAGTTTTGCAGATCAAACTCATAACCTGTCTGTAATACTCAGCTTAAACATTCCCTCTTCTTTGGGGCCCTTTAAGAGCCCAGAGAGAACTCAGGGCCTCCCCTCTGCATAGGTAGTCATAAAATATTTCCAGTTAGTGTCATTCATTGGTAGCACTCATGTCTGTATTAGACTTTACAGCTGAGGATTAAGTTGTACTGAAGGAGTTTTTTCTTCTTTGAACCATAAAATGTTTCCACATTTGAAGTGTACCTCAGATTCTACTTTTAGTTAAGGACCTACAGACCTTTTATTTGTGACTTGCCAACTAAATCAGAGAGGAGCAGCCTTTGCAGACAATCAATCAAAAATAAAATGCACCTTGTAAGCCTGGTATTTCCCCTGGTCTCATCGGTTTTGCATTTCAGTAAACATTTATTGGGGCTTCCCTGGTGGCTCAGTGGTAAAGAACCCACCTGCCAATGCAGGAGACACGGGTTCAATTCCTGTGTGGGAGAAGGAAACGGCAACCCAGTATTCTTGCCTGGGAAATCCTCTAGACAGAGGAGCCTGGTGGGCTACAGTCCATGGGTGGCAAAAGAGTCGGATGGGACTTAGTGGCTAAACAACAACAACAAAACATTTATCTCAGTGGTCCCCAAACTTTTGGGCACCAGGGACTGGGGTGAGGTGGGGGATGGTTCAGGCGGTGAGGAAAAGCTGTAAATACAGATGAAACTTCATTGGCTCCCTAGCCACTCCCTCCTGCTATGCAGTGCAGTTCCTAACAGGCCTGACTGGTAGGGTTCCATGGCATGGGGGTTGGGGAGCCCTGATTTATTGTGTGCCACTAATAATAACACTAAAACTACAAGTATGTTTTTGTTAGTTTGTTACAGGAAATGGAGGCAGGAGGGGGTCTGATTAGATTTCATCTAGTACTCTTTCCTGTGTGGTGTAATAGTAGACGCGTTTGTTGGTGCAATTCCCCATCTGCTCCTGATAATGGTTGCTATAAAAGAATAATGAGAATTTCTCCTGAAACTAGAATTAGACTGTGCCTTTTCCAAAGCAAACACCCTGCCAATGAATTAAAGGAAAATTATGTACAGTAGTGATTTATTTTAATGGGACATTTACCTAATATCAAATTACAATGAAATTTCCTTTGGAGGTATTTATCTCATCCACATCAGATACATACATTCATTATTATCACTGCTATTAATGTGGATACCAAATGAATTCATCATAAATTACTTTAAGTACCACATGCTTTATGAGATTACCTCAGGCTGTTTATTTTTTCTTTTTATTTCTTTCCTAAGACATAATGCCCTGGGGGGCAGGGAGATGGAACCCCCAGACATGTATTTCTCAATTTCAAGCAGATTCCAAAGGAATAAACTGTATGTATGTTAAGTCTCTGCCTTTGGGTATCTGAAACTGAAGCCTGCAAGTAAAATCTGTCCTCAGACATGTTTTAGTATTAGGACTTTTATAATTTGAATGCCTTTAGGTGGAGTATACATGCATTCTACTGCCCTCTGAAGACATTTGAATTAGTGGCCCTTGCTTTTTAAAGAAAATTGTTACTATAATGCACACAAGTTTGCAAAGTTAATAGGTTTTACTTTGTGATGATCAATGCTAGGCCTCTCTAGGTTCGCAGATTTATTCAATCCTTCTTGGCTTCTAAATCATTCATTAGAAGTTCAGGAGAACTACCTGGGAACATTTAAGAGCTGTTTTTCTCTCTGTTTACTTAGATTTGTAAAGAAAACAAATTGACCTTTCTCTGATCAAAAGGAGGCTCTTGTCTCCGACCATGCTTGCTCTCATTAAGTGGTCCTGGTAACAGAACATATGACTCCAGGCATAAAATTCTTTCCACGTGATTACTAGGATAGTTTAAAAAACATATGGGCTATTTCATTGTAGAATATATTACACACAACCAAAAAACTGGCTCTTAAGATAGAATATTTGAAAGGAGACACAGATCATTTTTATATTCCTTATTCTTCTTTCCAGAGGTCTTATCAATTTGGAGCTACACAAATATTTATTCAAACACCATTTGGTGGGTAGAAAAGATGAAGTAAGAATATAGAAAAAGCAACAACATCGTTTTTTAAAGGCAAAATAATGTGTAAATGGAATTGATTCAGGGCTGGAAACATTTGATTCTCATTTAATCTCATTGTCTAACTGCATTGGCTCTGAAGTTGAAGTTCTTATTAGTACTTGCCATGTTTATCAAATATTTTCATTGAGTTATTCATTGACTAAACAACTATTCATTCAGCAACTCCTACTGGCCAGGACTTTTGTTAAGTGTTATTCTTCATTGGCTACAGTAGAACAGACTGATTGGAAAATTTCTAGAATAGAAATAGAAGCCTACCTAGTAGGTGTTATCACTGTAGTTAAGGTGAAGAAAAATAGTTGCATGGATCAGAGAGTCAGTGGTACAAACAGAGAAAAGTTAACGAAACCAAACAAGATTTGGAAGCTCAATAGATAGGATCTAGCCATTCAGTGGAGAAGTGAATGAAGGAAAATATGTCAACTGGGCAGCTGGAGATACTGGACTGAGCCCCAGAAGAAAAATTAGGAATGAAAATATAACTGAGATTATAATTGGCAGAGCTAAGTCTAAATTTTGTGATGTGGACTTGGCTCTGAATGTAGTTGGATTTTTCATTTTCATTGAACACATTATGGGTAACCTCAAAGGTAGCATTCATGACCCAAATATATTTTGGGACTCTCTGAATATTTGCTTGACAATTGCTTACATAGGAAACCGAGAGGAGTAATGTCATGACTAGCCCTTGCTCTGTTTCTACACTGCAACATTTTCTTTTCATCTGCTGCAAAACAGATCAATCTCATGATGTATATAAGGTAGAAAGTTGAGAGGCAGCACAATTCTCCATTTCAAAAAAAAAAAAATAAAATACAGAAAGTATCACTCTGATTAAACTGGTTGTATCTACATACCCTATCTTTTACCCACCCATTGCTAAAAATCACTGGACAAAGATGATTTAAAATATATTCATGTGGCTTTCTAAGAGATCAGGAATTAAACTTGTTCCTAAAACTCCTTTTCTGTACTCAAAGGAATTCTATGTGCTTTAAACTGTGGCATAATCTCTAAATGACTGCTTGCTGCTGCTGCTGCAAAGTCGCTTCAGTCCTGTCCGACTCTGTGCGACCCCATAGACGGCTGCCCACCAGGCTCCCCCGTCCCTGAGATTCTCCAGGCAAGAACACTGGAGTGGGTTGCCATTGCCTTCTCCAATGCAGGAAAGTGAAAAGTGAAAGCGAAGTCGCTGAGTCTTGCCCAACTCTTAGTGACCCCATGGACTGCAGCCCACCAGGCTCCTCCATCCATGGGATTTTCCAGGCAAGAGTACTGGAGTGGGGTGCCATTGCCTTCTCTGAAATGACTGCTTAAGTGTACGTAATTGTTCAATGCAGGTAAGTGTTCTCTCCAATTTGATTCACTCCAACAAATAGGTAACTTTTGGGTTGGCCAAAAACTTCCTTTGGATTACAAAAACACTGGAATAAAATTTTGGCAAACCCAACATTTTGTATCTGATGCCTTTACAATGATGCTACTGCTGCTAAGTCACTTCAGTCGTGTCCGACTCTGTGCGACCCCATATACAGCAGCCCACCAGGCTCCCCCATCACTGGGATTCTCCAGGCAAGAACACTGGAGTGGGTTGCCATTTCCTTCTCCAATGCATGAAAGTGAAAAGTGAAAGTGAAGTTGCTCAGTCATATCTGACTCTTCGCGACCCCATGGACTACAGCCTACTAGGCTCCTCCATCCATGGGATTTTCCATGCAAGAGTACTGGAGTGGGGTGCCATTGCCTTCTCCATTTACAATGATAAATAAGTTCATATTTTCCTATCAATATTCAATTTCATGGGGGAGAGAACAACAAGCAAATAACTATACACAATGCTGTATTATGACTACTGAGATACTATGCAAACAAAATCACATCACTTGTGTGACTGTGTTATGACCATGGGTGTGTACCTATGTGTATCTAGGTTTGGGGAGATGATCAGGAAAAGAAACACAGAGGCTGTGGTAATTAAGATTATCAAAGCCTGAGGTATTGGTACCCCTTATCTTAATAACTGTTCAAGAAGTATTCACTTATAAATTGAGCATAAAACTAGGCAAGATATGACAGTACTCTTGAATGGTTTCCCATTGAAGAAGGGTTAAAATAAAATATTGAAATACATATAGCACCCTAGTATGGAAGACAGACAGTAAATAATTGTGTTTCACCAGAATCTCATTTCTTTCTACAAATAACAAGTTATCAAAGTAAGGTTTAGTTTCTCAGGCTCTTGAGAACGGAAAGGCCCAGAAATAAGATAAAGAGGGATTAAAAACAGATCTCTGAGTCTAACATCAATTAATTGATTTTAAACATCTAGCTTAGATAACAGAACCCCCAAGACATCCACTAACAATCCACCTCTAAGCACATGTTGGGCCTCACTAAGTCTTATATGTCCCTCTTGCCAAGTTATACAGGCATTAAACAAAAGCTACCCCCTTTTTTTTTAAGCCTTGATTTCTGAGGTTAGCTTTCTTATTTTCCAACTCATTATCTGTTGTATGGTAATGCTCTTCTCCTTCATGGAATTAGATGAGATGATAAAAAACAAATCTGTAGCTCTTGTTGACTGAGCACATACATACTCTGGAAATCAGACAAATGAGGCACAGAATGGATTCTATTATATTTGTACAGTGTCAACAATTTGTACCTTATTGAACTGTATACAAACCAGAAGAACCTAAGAAAAAAACAAGCAGATGACTTAAGCAAGTCCTCTGTGAAAACTTCTGGAATTACTCACATGAATCTCTAAAAGATCAGAGATAGTTGCAAAAACAAAAAAAAAAGGTGGAAACCAACTATAGTGGTTTCAACTTCCTTATAAATCTAACTTGTGAAATGGAAAATATTCAATTATCAAATGTTAATGTTTTCTAAATTTGTTATGTCTCAGGAAACTTCCTTGTTAACCACTCCTTAGCATTTCCATTTGACTTAAACCTCAAAGAAAACGTGTTGAAGCCAACATTAACATCATTTTGAAACTGATTTCTCTTGTTTTTACCAGGCTGCCAATTCATCTTTGTTTTATTCCTTTCTTTCTTTTCCCCCATTCAAGTCCTATTGATTCTGTTATACCTTCTGCCCAGTTATCACTGCTACTTCCCCCTCCTCTGCTGGTTGTTCACCATGCTTCACCATGTTAGTCATGCTTCCTCCTGTTTTGCTTCACCACTTCTCACACCAAAACATCATACTTATCCTTTCCAGATTAATTCTCCTGAAGGGCAGTTCTGGTGGTTGGTTTCTTGCTCAGACATATATACCGAATTCTCAGGATCTGCTTAATGAAGCCCAAATAATTTAGGTAATAATCAGAACCTCATACCATTCTGGGATGAGAAAACTTTCTAGGCTTCTCAACTGACTCTTCAATTCTTCATCCGTGGACAACTCACAGTGATTCCTTGGCAATTCCCTAGACCTTTGCCTTTCCCCTTTCTCCATCACAAATACCCTCATGTCTACTTATGCAATTTTTCACTCCATTCCATTAGACTATGAGCTTCGGGAGAGAGAATCATCACTGTTTTTCTTAGTGCCTAGCACAGTGCCTGCTACACAGTGCTCAAATCACATCTGTTACATGCATAAATGAAAACACACTCCAAATATTATCACGCTTATAAATAAAATTTCAACTAGAAGCCATCTAGCCTGCAAAATCCTACTGCCTATCAACTGTAGGATGTTTTTCATAGTCTATATCAAATTAAATATCCTGATTTTTGTTGTAAGTTTATGAGCTTCTTTTAGTGCAAGAACATTGTTTTCTTAATGTTTGGGTTTTCCACCATGTTAAGCAGTAAAAGTTTATTGGCTACATGACTAAATGAATAAGCATATTATATGTCTTAAGATAATGATTAAATTACATTTCTAGATTTTAAAATAAATACAATAAAATAAAATGGAGAAGGAAATGGCAACCCACTCCAGTATTCTTGCCTGGGAAATTCCTTGGACAAAGGAACCTGCCAGGCTCTAGTCCATGGGGTGGCAAGTATTGGACATGACTTAGCAACTAAACAACAACAATTTAAAAATACCTAATAGGCTTCTAAACAACAAATTAGTGCTGGTTCTGAAGAGACAATCTTCAGAGACTGGGCAAAGAAAATTAAAGTGTTTGGCACTTTCTATTAGTGACAAAGATGTCCAGGGAGCAGTGCTTTTACAGAAGAAACACACTGCTGACTAAGCAGCAACAGTGCTTTTCAATAGAGTTTGAAGACAACTTTTTTTTAAAGTAGGAAAATGTCTCTGTCCTTTCCAATTTCCAAGTTATATCAATGACCTCAAAATAATATTACTTTAACTCAATAAGAAGAAAGGCAAATGACCACTGTTTATGAATAGCCAGTGAATACATGAAAAGATGTTCAATGCTGTTAGTCATCAGAGCTATACAAATTAAAACCACAAGATACCACTTCATATTCCACAAAATGGAAAAAATTGAAAGTACTGTTAAGATCAAATACTGGTGCAGTGTAGAGCTGATGGAGTTCTCTACCATCACTGGTGGGAGTAGAAAATGACACAACCACTTTAGAAAAGTGTTTTGCAATATCTTATCAATTTCAAGATCTGATGGAGCCATTTCACTCCTAGGTATTTACCCCAAAGAAATGAAAACCTGTGCTCACCAAAAGACTTGTACACAAACATTCACAGTGTCTTATTCACAATGTCCCTAAACTGAAAGCAGCCTAAATGTCCATCAATGGGAGAATAGACAGATTGTGGTACATTTATAGAATGGAGTATCAACTGGCAATAAAAAGGAGTGAACTATTAATGTACTCACAACATAGATGAATCTCAAAAATAGTATGCTGATCAAAATAGCACAGACTGCACAATTCCATTTATATGGATTCAAGAACTGACAAAACGAATTTATGGTGATAGAAATTCTAACAATAGGTGCCTACAGGGAATAGGAATTGAAGGTGTCCTGAGGTGATAGAAATGTTCTTTTTATTGAGGGGTTGGTTTTACGAGCAGAATCACTTGACAAACTAAGCTGAACACAGTATCTTTGCTTCTCAGTTCTTGGGACATCCTTCTACACTTCTTTATTTATTTGCTCTAGTAATATAGACCAAGAATGCATAGAAAATAAATGATATGGCTGAATCTATTATGTGAAAGTATCATGAGAGACTGAAATGAAGAACTAAATGTAATAGGTTCAAATTTTATATAAGAATAAATGTTTCCTCCCCTCCACAGTAAATCTGTCATATTTTATAAATTTTACTATAAAGAAATAAGAACAATATCACTTTCAAGTGCTTTTCTCTTCTTATTTAAGTGCTACCTCAGCCATGTTAAGAATGAAGATTTCTAACAAATTTAATTTCTTTCTCTCCCACTTCGTAAAGCACACATTGATGTTTCTTATGCAAGAAAGGAACTAAGACAGGTAGATTTCCAAACCTCAGTCACCTGCAGACAAAATTTAAAAGGGTTCAGAAGACTAATCCAGTTATGTGGGGACAGACTTAGTGAACCACCAGGGACGTTATACCATGTACCCTTTCATCCCAATATACAATTGTCAGTTTGGACAATCTACAGGACAAAGTGGCATCTGTCTTTCAAGAAACTGTGTATGAATATACATGTGGTGTGAGAGATTAAGAAGGGGGAAAAAAACATAGTAATCTCATGATTTAAAATTTTTTTTCACTTTCTTTTTTTTAATTTAAATTTATTTATTTTAATTAGAGGCTAATTACTTTACAATATTGTATTGGTTTTGCCATACAAAAAAATGGTGCAAGAAGCCTGTGAGGCTTTCAAAAATAAAATTTTGACCACATCATTGCAAATAATCCCAAAGAGTTCTTAAAAAGAAGTGTGGTGTTGAACGAGATGCATGCCATCATGCAGGGGATCCTAAATGAGCTCTGATTCTATTGATAAAAGTGTATCAACATGGGATGAAAAGGGAGACATAACTGAGGGCAAATACTCAGAAAAGAACACTATAGAACAGTACAAACAGCGTGGGAAAGTTGAGCCTGGAAGTAAGTGAGACTTGTGATGATGTTAAAAACAGCATTCAGGGCCTTTTCACTTTTGTTTGCAGGAAGTAGCAGGCGAAAGAGATAGGTTCACTGATTAGGGCAGAAGGGGAAGGTTGGGGATACAGATGACACAGAAAGCAGAACCACTCAGCTCCTCTGCTTGTCTGCTCTGTCAGGGACAATGTTCATCAGAATGGAAAAAGCGTAACTGTACGAGAGAAATGAAGCCCAAAATAGGTGAGAGAGTTTTAAAAGAGCACCTTGCTGCTCTAAATGAGCTAAAATCTCTGGCTCTAGACCAATTATATCCCAGGGACATGAGAGAACTTGCATGGATACGGTCCTACCCTGCTGTCAGCGGTCTTTGTGGAACTATGTTAACACTAGAGATGAGCAAATGTCATCCCAATTTTCAAAACTGGGAAGAAGTCAGTGCAACTGGTTTCCATCTAGTCCTGCTAAAGAGCAGTTCTGGATGACTGAACAAGGAGCAAACAAATACTCATTAGCAAAGACAACGTCAGGCAGCTCATTTGGGTTTGGATGACAACTTGTTCTTGTGGTGGACATGTGTGCCTGTGTTTCTGGTTTAATCTCTTAGGCAGTATGAAAATTGAATTTCACATTTCTAAGCAACTTAAAATAATTTCTTTCTTCTGGTAGTAAAACTGTCCCCAGCTGCTAAAATGAAGTAACTCTATAAGTACTTCACTGTATTCTACAGAGAGCAGTGAAATGTCCAATTGCCTTTGTTGTTATTTAGTCTCTAAGTCGTGTCCGACTCTTTGTGACCCCATGGACTGTAGCCCACCAGACTCCTCTGTCTATGGGATTTCCCAGGCACGAATACTGGAGTGGGTTGCCATTTCCTTCTCCAGGGATCTTCCCAACCCAGGGAGTGAACCTGCATCTTCTGCATTGGTAGGCGGTTCTTTACCACTGAGTCACCAGCTGCCTACCATCTGAACAAATTTGAAGACCTCTGGCTAAAAATGAATGGAGACAACGATCTGGTGTATGAACCACTCCATGTATTTGATGTGGCAAAAATAAATTTTCTTTACACAAGAACAGAACAAGAGGAAATAATTTGCAGGGACACTGAAGAATCTACATAGGAGGGAGATTTCTGAAGAGAGGCATGCTAGAATTAGACAAGATGAGAAGCAAGAAAAATGTTAAATGGGAAATGAGATGAATGATTTTTACTCTTGGTTTTCTTTCATTATTTTGAATGCATTTTTGCAATGAAAAAGTGTACTTTTCAATCAGAAAAAAATAGGCTATATTCATTTGTAAAATAAATTAATATAATGTCACTCAAACAAGATATGTTATCTGGGTGTTTTACTTAAGAGTCAGAGAACATACAACATAGCCTTTCCTAGTGCTGTATTTTAGTTATTCAAATGCAATATTTCAAAATAAGATTATCTCACTTTATATACTAAGATTGCAGCATTTATAATTCACTACATTATTTGCTCAAGTAGATAGTATTAAACTTACTCAGGGGTATAGTGGACAAAAGATACTCCTAATTGTAAATGATAATCCATCACATCTCAGTTAATGTCGCTAAGCTCTTCTAATATCATCTGTAACATCATTTCATAGCTCTCTTTAATGCTATTTTTCTATGTACTTAGAATAAATCAATGTCTACCATGAAAACATCAAGGGGAAAGAGTTTTTTAAAGTTCCATAGGTCCAATTTACTTGATGTCCCATGAACATGCTGTCTTTCATAAAAACTGAGACAAATATGCAAATTGGGACAACTCAGAATTATAACAGCCAACATATTTTAGGAAAATAGCTCTCATCTTGTTTTGACAATCAAAATAAATGGCTAGGAATGACTTCTATGATCTGGAGGTATGTCCTCAAACTCCTACTCTATACCACACTTTTCCCATATTTATGTTCCTTTTTCTTATCTTTAATAAAAATATATATTCTCAGTCCCTTCAGTCCTGTCCAAGTCTTTCTGATGCTATGGACTATAGCCCACCAGGTTCCTCTGTCCATGGGATTCTCCCAGCAAGAATACTGGAGTGGGTTGCCATTTCCTTCTCCAGGGGATCTTCTGAACCTAGGGATCAAACCTGCTTCTCCTGCACCGCAGACAGATTCTTTATTGCTGAGCCATTGGCTTTAACATAAAATTTTAGTGCTTATCTCGCTTGGTTCCATTTTTTTCTATTAATATTTCATGTTATAGTTTGAAGCCTTGTTATACACTGTCTCAAATCCTTTGTGGATTGAAGAAGGGTATAAATCAATAAAACCTAAAACTCAATTTGCTCCTTTAAGTAAGCACTTTAAATGTTTAATCAGTAAAGACAAAGTTAGCTTTGTATTTTACATTTAAAGCATTATCATATTTTCAACATGAAAAGAAAGTTGTAAAAAAAAAAAAAAAAAAAGCATGGGGGAGAAGAACAATCTGAGACATTCACAAGAGATTCCAGATTCAGCAACAACTTATCTACCTACTCATTGCTTCTGCTATGATCCCTTGCTCAGACCAGGAATGTTACTGATCATACAGAAAATTGTGTTAAATTGGTGAAGATATTATTGGTACTATAAGTCAGTTCAGTTGCTCAGTCATGTCCGACTCTGTGACCCCATGGACTGCAGGATGCCAGGCTTCCCTATCCATCACCAACTCCCAGAGCTTTCTCAAACTCATGCCCATTGAGTCAGTGATGCCATTCAAACATCTCATCCTCTGTTGTAACCTTCTCCTCCTGCCTTCAATTTTTCCCAGCATGAGGGTCTTTTCAAATGAGTCAGTTCTTCGCATCAGGTGGCCAAATATTGGAGTTTCAGCTTCAGCATCAGTCCTTCCGATGAACACTCAGGACTGATTTCCTGATACTATGCTAAGACAGTTATTACAATTATCTTTTAGGGATAATCTACTACTCTTACATACTTTATAAAGTGCTATTAGATGATTATTTCACTTTAGACCTGCACAGATACATGAGGTAAGCAATAAAAAAAAATTTGTTACTATCCCCATATTAAAGATGAGGGAATGGAAGTGATGGATGTGTTTATGGAATCAATTGTGTTGATGGTTTCACGGATGTCTACTTACTTCTAACATCATCAAATGCACACATTAAAAATGTATAGCTTCATAAGTATCAAGCATGCCTCAATCAAGTGGTTTTTTTAAAAAATGATGAGGAATTGGGAGCCTAAATGACTTCTCTGGCCTGACTCATCCTCCAGGTGTGAGAACCAGGACTAGGATCCAGATGATCACCATGTGTGTTTCAGTGAGGTTCCCCTACTCAGTACTGCCTCTTTTCTGACTCAGTTATTGTGATATTACGGAGATAGAGAGGCACATGAAAAGTAGAAAATACACAAAATTAGGCAAATTGCATACATGTTTAAATTATTGTGCACATAATAAACCAAGAGTTTCATTATTATAGCTCTTTTTCTTGGGAGAAAGCTTATTTGATACAGGTTTTCCTATTTAAAAAAACCCACTATTTTGTCATTCCACTTCATAGTGTTTGTACATTTAATTGGGCTTCCCTGGTGGTTCAGATGGTATTGAATGTGATCATTATATAAAAAATGTGGATCAAAATAATGAGAAATATATCAATGCAGAATATGTTTGGAGCTGATTTAGAGAGGACCACAGCATTCCTAGATTGCATTACGTGTTTTCGTAAAGCTGTTATATTAGAATGTCATGCTGACATGATTCTTGATAATGTATTTAATGGTTAAAATATGCATGCTGAACATTTCTGTAGAGTTCGTTGCATCTAATTTTCTGTTTCATCTGAAACAAGAAGGTGAATGATGCAATTGTGTGTTTGTGGGTTTTTTTGCTGTGAAACTTAATGAAAATTCTGTCCACTATCAATCAGATGAATCTTTTCTTTTTTTTTTGTTATCCAAACAAATATGCTCAAGAGTAATTTATTTTTATTAAAAAGTCCTGTACTAACATGATGAAAAAATACAAACAAGGCTCTAATTTCTTTCAGATGCACTTGTTGGTAAGATGCACACTGGTGAGTAGGTGAAGCTTTATTCTTACATTTATATTTTTGATGTTATATGAACAGACCAGGTATTGTACAAACAGACAGATTTTTAAGCTAGCATTTTCAATGGCCAATCTCCAGAAATGAAAATGTGCACATTACCTTTTTCTCTACAAAAAATCAAGGTTGAATGCTCATCTGAAATGATGAGCTCATCTGAAGCTCATCTGAAATGTTGCTGCAACCGAAAGATGTCTACTCAGGCCCACATTTATGTGGAATGATTTGTTTCAATGTATTCTTACAGTAATATACTGTGAAAATGACAGGTCAACAAACCTCACACATGCCCTAAAACCCAATGATATATGAGTGATTCATTTTGCAAGGATTTACAAATCACATTTCATTTTGAAAATCACCATAAGAGATAGAAACATTGTCATAATGTGGGGGTAAGTCGCTATTATTTCTTTCAGAAAGAGAGGAATTCACAAAAATAGTAGAAACTCAGAAGAGACCATAAACACAAACAAAGTTCTCTTCTATTATTGATTGAGCATATGAAGGTTATTTGGTTGAAGCTCTGTTATTTGACACTGAAAGCCAAAAACAAAACATCTACATGATGATTTAGAAATCTCAAATATACTAATGCATTCTCTATTTGACAATTTGGCAGTGTTAAAAAGGAAATGCCCTACCCCTCTGCATGGATTGTTATATTTTTAAAAAGTGCTTTTAAAATTCAACTGTATTTTTTTAATATGAAAATCAACATCTAGGAAAATAGTTATGTTGCACCTGCATAATAGCCTTTGGGTAAGTGTGAATTAAGTTGAGAGGCTCTCAAATAGTTAAATACTGACATTTAGGTTTTGGTTGACAACCAGCATTATCTCTTTAGTTCTATGTATCTAAAATATACAGAAGTAAGAAATAAGGTAACCATTTATCTCTAAGACTAGGATGATTAATTAATTTGTTTAGTAAGTTTTTATTGAGTGTGGTTGCATCTTATATGAGACAGTTCTAACCTCTTGGCATTTCAGTCTGGGCACAGACAAACAACAAACACACACACACACACACACACACACACATTGCAGTAACTGTTATTACAGTACAAAGAAAAACACAGTACACTGTTTAAAAAATAATGGTGGAAATGCAAATAGGGGAACTGTTAATGATACAACTTTTTATTGGGTGTCTAGGAATGACTTTTGTGGTGAGGTTATTGAAATGGAAGATGTGCCAAGAATAAGAGAGTTAATTGTCTATATTGATGGAGAAAATAGGATGTGTGAAGTGCCTAGTTAAGAGAGGGTTTGGTAAAGGTGTGAATAAAAAGAGCTGAAAGAAAAAAATAAAAACAGCTGGATGTGCAAGGAAGGGTAGCATGTAATGAACTCAACTCTACACATTTATAATAAGAATAGTCATAAGAATGACCAAAATTTGGCAACAATTCAAATTCCCAATAGTTGGAGAATAATGAATTATTTACACTCATTTTGAGATTTTATCATATTGCCTTTAAAAATAAAAAAATGTATAATTGATGATTGAGTAAAATATAAGCAAAATAGTAAATAATAGAAGGTAAAATAGTATATGTAATACTATTCTAGTTTACTAGAAAAGAAATCTACAAAATCACTGAAAGTTTGAAAGCAAAGCTCAAACCTATTAATAGCAATGTATGGAGAGAAAGAATATGATTGTTTTAGTTTAAAAAATACTTTTATGAGTTTTCAAAAATTTCAGATGCTGCACTTTAAAAATCATAGGCAAACATGAAAAATGAAAATGAAACAACCACCATAAGGCCTTTCTCTAAATATGAAAAATAAGCTTAAACATACATAGAACTAAAACTAAAGTGTTCTTGTTTGTATGTGCATATGGAGAAAAATAGTGAGACAATATTTGAATTCTGTTAACTGTGATAGTGTTGAGTTCCATAGATGTGTGTGTGAAGGGGAAGGTCATTCATCTGTCCATTTCTCTGTCCATACGTCATGAGTACAAGACATTTGAAATAAGGTTACTGAGTTATCATTCTTTTTAAAGTCACAATTTAATCACTTAATAAAGCTCAGTATGATTTGCCAAAGAAGACCTTCATTTGTGTTCATGAGTATTGGAGGAAACATGTCAAAATAACCATATGGTGGAAAGAATTAGCTGACCACTGCTCTTAAATCCATGTGCTCATCATCATCTCTTGAACAGGGAAAAATGGCAAGATCACAGCTATATTCAAATACTATGGTCTTTATACTCAAAAATCTCTCTCTCTAGGTTATGTGTATCCTGCCTTTTATAAGTTCACATTATTTTAATAGAGGTGATGACAGTGCTAATAAAACAACTCCTAAGTATTAAAAAAATTTATTTCAGTAGTAATTCTCATCTATTGCCTAAGTTCCAGTATCTAAGTAACTTAAAAAAGTCAGATATATACTGCCTTGTTTGAGAAAACAGTACACTAGATAGAAAATCAGACTAAAGAACTTATTACACAGTTATCCAAATTGATGAGAAATTTGTACTTGATTACAGAATGGTAGGTGATTGATTTGATTCAACTCCAGAGAAGTAAGATTTAGAAGATAAAATCATTTGTTCACTTACAAGTTATTTGACTTCAAGCAAGTCACTTAATTTTCAGTTTATTCATCTGTAAAACTAAAAGAATAATAATAATAGCATCTACCACCTAGTGTTGTTGTGAGGATAAAATGAAATCTTATAGTGGGCACATGGTTCTTACATTTTGATTTTTTTTCTTGGCTCTGTTATGCTTTGCTGATAAAAATTATCTTCTAAACATCAATTTATACATATATTTTCCAAAGCCATTTTTATTATGTAGAACTTTTAGGAGTAGTAAATCGGGCTTCAATTGCAAGTGATGATTACCTTCTGTCCTTATTAGCTACTGATTTGATTCAAAAGCACTGAAGTATTGTAGGTTACTCATTGCCTTTTAATCAATTCTTAAAGATTTTGGATCCAACAAGGAGAAAAATACATGTTGAGGCAGCCAGATTTTAAGAGCCTCCTTTGCAAATAAATAATTCTTGGTTTTGATTTTTCCAAGTAACACTTCAGATGAAGTTTTTCTGCTCATACATGTTCTTACTGGATCAGAAAATTTTGTCCATGCCTCTACTAACAGTGAATGGGTTTTTTGACAAGCATAAGGAATGCTTCTAGATCTATTTCCTCTGCCTGTGAAATGGCAAAATATTTGCTATATTATATAAAAGGGAAACTCAGCTGTGCACCAACACAATCACTTTCTGTCCTTAATAGAGAAAAGTAATGGTAGCAAGAACTAGGCCAAGTGCCAAAGTCTGTTTGTATTGACCCAGCTTCTGCTGTAGCAGGTTATATACATCTATCCTGGGTAACATTCAGTCCACTGAAAGTGGCTTTCTTGTTACAGTGAATTAGTATTATCATCAGGGTAAGTTTCCCACCACTGGCTTTTGATGATAGGGAGTCAAATGTCAATCAATCAACCCAACAAACGACAGCCACCGAGGGAATATTTGGAGCTTATTTAATTATGCCTAGCTTTGAAATAATTCTATTATTATTGAATAGTGTTGAGCAAGTCAATTGATCTTTAATGCACTAAACAAATGCATTTAATTTGGGGGCAGTTATCTCAGTAACTTTTATGTATTCAGGGCTCTAATAGCCTGCTCCTGGTTCCCCCATCCCCATTCTGGTTGTATATAACATTTCCATAGTCAGTATGACTAGGTGCTTTGAGGTACTAGGAAGAGATAATAACTATTGATAGTTCTATATATGAATTTCAGCCCATAATTAACTTTAATTTAAAATGTGAGATTTGAAAAGGGTCTACATATTGGAGGTATAAGAAAAAAATTATTTGTTAAGTGGGCAAAGAAAGCAGTGCTTAATGTTAATTTTCCTTTGTAGTTAATTTCAAGGCACCCACAGTTGCCAGGTATGTCTACAGTTTTGGCTAAACAAAACATTATATTGTCTTTGCCTTAGGACATTAGCAAGAGTAAAATGGCAATAAGATTCTGCAGAAGTATTAAAAAAAAAACTGACTCAACAGGGAAAAATGCTATTTAAGGATGATAACATTAAGAGCAGTACTGTCTTCCATTCCTGTTGTATTTTATAGGTTACAGAGCATATTAATTAATTTGAAAAACTTCCACACAATAACCCTATGAAGTATCAGGGATATCTTTTACATCTATTTTGCAACTCTGAAGAGTGATAAGCAGTGTTCAGAGAAATTGCATTTGTCAGGATACTCCAGAGAAACAGAACCAACAGAAGGGGTAATACTCTCCATTGACACCTTCACACAAATACCCAGAATAATGTTGGACCAAATGCCTGCTCACAACCACCCCTTCCACCCTGAGCTTGATCCAGGCAAATTGACACATAAAATTATTCAGCGCAGAAATTAAGTGATTTGCTTAAGGTAAATTGATGAAGTTGAGATTGTTGTTACCTTTGTATTTCAACTTCTAGCCCAATTTAGTTTTCTTTCACACTATATTAGATTGCCTTTAGAAATGTTCTTAAAGCAAATTTCAAAGACTGTAAATTTCTTTAGTTCATGGATACTGCCTTATTAAACATATGAAGGAAGTTCAAACACATCTATTTGACAGACATGAGGTAGTTACTGAATGGGAGAAAGTATTTGCAAATGATATGACCAAAAGGAGTGAATATCAAACACACGAACATACACATACACACACACACACAATTCACACAACTCAACATCAAACAAACAAACAATGTGATTAACAAAAGGATAGATAATAGATAATTATAATAGATATTATTATGAATAGATAATTTTGAATAGATACTTATGAATAGATAATTTTCCAAAGAGGAAATTCAGATTGCTAATAGGAACATTAAAAGATGCTCAACATTGCTAATAATCAGGGAAATGCAAATCAAAACGACAATGAGATATTGGCTCACACCTGTCAGAATGGTGATCATCAAAAAAAACACAAATCACACATGTTGGAGAGGATGTGGAAAGAAGGGAACTCTGGTACACCACTGGATAGAATGTAAATTCATGTAGCCACTGTGGAAAACAGCATGAAGGTTTCTCAAAAAAACTAAAAACAGAACTACCATATAGCTCAGCAAATCTACTCCTAGATATATATATATATATATATATATATATATATGTGTGTGTGTGTGTGTGTGTGTGTGTGTGTGTGTATACATATATATATACCCCAAAACATTAATTTGAATCAATACAATGCATTCCGATGTTCATAGCAGGGTTATTTACTGATATGGAAGCAACCTGAGTGTTTATCAACAAATGAATGGATACAGAAGATGTGGTACACACACACAATGGAATACTACTTAGCCAATAAAAAGAATGAAATTTTGCCACTTGCAGCAATATGGATGGACTTAGAGTGTACTATACTAAGTGAAATAAGTCAGCTAGAGAAAGAGAAATACTGTGTAGTATCACTAGTATGTGAAGTCTGAAAAATACAACAAACTAGTGAATATAACAAAAGAAGCAGACTCACAGATATAGAGAACAAACTGGTGTTACCAGTGAGGAGAGGGAAGAGAGGAGGGGCAATATAGAGGTAGGGGACTAAGAAGTACAAACTATGATGTATATTATAAGCTACAGGGACATATTGTACAATGTGGGATGGGAAATATAGTCAATATTTTAGAGTACCTATAAACGGGAATATATCCTTTAAAAGATTGTGACTTACTAAATTGTGTACCTGTGGGCTTCCTTGGAGGCTCAGACAGTAAAGAATCTGCCTGCAATGCAGGAGACCTGGGTTCAGTCCCTGGGCTGAAAAGATCCCTTGGAGAAGGAAATGGCTAACCACTTGGTATTCCTGCCTGTACACCTGTAATTTACATAGTATTGTACATCAGCTATTCTTCAATTTAAAAAAAAGAATGCACACTATGGTAAATATAGGCAATGATATTGCATTATAATTAAACATGTTAAGAGATTAGATCTTAATTATTCCAAACATAACAAAGAAATGATAATTACGTGACATGATAGAGGTGTTAACTACCGCTACAACAGCAATCATATTAAAACATATAAGTGTATCAAATTAACATGTTATACACCTTAAATTTATAAAATGTCATATGTCAAATATATTTTAATAAAAAGAACATTAATTAAAAATAAAAATTATTAAGGTGTGACTATGAGAAAACAATATAACTTAAGTACTATATTTTAAAAACCAATGGCTTATTTATTCAAACCCTTGTGGTATGGTTTTAATAGTACCAGTGTTTCCTCAGATTAAATTAGATAAAGGCATTAATAACTCAGGTCAGTAGGTGTTTACTGAACTGCTACCATGTATAAGATAATCTACAAAATTTGAAGTAAATCTCTAGAAGTTACTACTATGTTAGGAAACAAGATGTAATCATAGGAAAAAGTAAATGAAGTTTTAAATAAAGGTTCAAGACAATGGGAGACATGTTATTTGTCAGTACCTGATTAATTTCTAAATTAATTCTATAGGCAAAGTGATTAGAGTTCAGATGAGAGAGAAATATCTTCAAGAACGGATGGCAAACAAAAGGTCTATAGACGAGTAATTTACAAGTTTTCCTGAGAATCACCATATTTTGAAAGTTGAGGGGACAAGTTGATGGCCTGAAAACATGGGCAGAGTTAGGAATGCATACTTTGGAGACTCTATTAGAATGGGCCTTGAATACCAGGGACAGAAATTTTATACCAGATGCTGTAAATAAAGGGGGATACTGAAGGTTTGAGTAGACAAATGTCACAATCAGGGTGATTTTTAAGGTTGATCACAATATTATAGCACAGTGGTAAAGAATCTGCCTGACAATGCAGGAGATGCAAGAGATTTGGGTGCAATCCCTGGGTCGGGAAGATTCCTTGGAGGAGGAAACGGCAGACCACTCCAACATTCTTGCCCAGAATCTTTTCTTGGCAATCCCGTTGGACAGAGGAGCCTGGTGGGCTACAGTCGGGGGTCACAAAAGAGCTGAACATGACTAAGAGACTGAGCACACACGCACAATATTACAAATGGTTGGAAAGGAGAACGTGAAGGTAGCAAGAGGAGATCTGATGCAGTTCCAGTATAAGGTGGTATGATTTTTATCTAAGAAAGAACTTGGAAAACAAACAAACAAACAAAAAAAGGTATTGAAAAGCAAAAGTGTGGCCTGTAGAGAAGGGAGAAAGGTGGAGGGGTTGTTGAACCTCCAGAACAGCCAGAGACAGGATGAAACAGAAAAGTCGATTGAGGGTGACTTCAGAGGAGAAAGGGAAATGATTTTGTTGAAGTCATATGGCTATCGCCATACTACACAGATCTGCAAGTGTGAAGTCCTTCAGGGTTTACAAATGCAGGACAGGTAGTAGAACTGGAGATAAAGTTGGGTATAAACAGACAGGAGTTGGTGATGGACAGGGAGGCCCGGCATGCTGCGGTTCATGGGGTCACAAAGAGTCGGACACGACTGAGCGACTGAACTGAACTGAACTGAAACAGATGGAAGAGTTAAAGCCAAAAGACTGAAATAAAACCAAGTTGAGGTTAGCGAGAGAGAGAGGCAACACCAAGCCTGAACCTGGTGGGGGCACATATTTAAGATGAAGGAGGCGAGAGTTGCCAAGAAAAGATTTAGGCATGAGATAGGAATATAACTAGGACTATCCCAGCAATGAAGGAAACTGGGCCATTTGTAGAGATGTGGATGGATCTAGAGTCTGTCATACAGAGTGAAGTCAGAAAGAGAAAAATAAATATCATATATCAACACATATATATGGAATCTGCAAAAACTGGTATCAATAATCTTATTTATAAAGTGGAAATAGAGACACAGAAAGAGAAAAGAACATATGGATACCAAGGTGGGAAGAGGGGGTAGGATGAGTTGGGAGACTGGAATTGACATATATAAACTAGAGACAATATGTATAAAATAGCTAATGAGAACCTACTTTATACCACAAGGAACAAACTCTACTCAATGCCCTGTGGTGACCTAAATGGGAAAGAAATCCAAAAAAGAAGGGATATATATATATATAGCTGATTCACTTTGTTGTACAGTAGAAACTAACACAACATTGTAAAGCAACTATACTCCAATCAAAAATTTAAAAATATAAAATAAAGTGCTTCTGACTGTAAAAAAGAGGAGGACCAGGGATGTTATTCAACAGGATCAAATGGCAGAGAAGTCAATGGATTTGGCAATTACATGAACATTCATTCAGAAAATTCTTTCCATAACTATTTCATGAGTGCTTTCTATGTACAAGGTACTATTCTAGATGCTGATGATGCAGCAGTGAGCTTTCACAAGGGACTTACATTAAGTGAAGAAAATAGAGAATAAATAAGACAATTGCTGCTGCTAAGTCGCTTCAGTCGTGTCCGACTCTGTGCAACCCCAGAGACGGCAGCCCACCAGGCTCCCCCGTCCCTGGGATTCTCCAGGCGAGAACACTGGAGTGGGTTGCCATTTCCTTCTCCAATGTATGAAAGTGAAAAGTGAAAGTGAAGTCCCTCAGTCGTGTCCAATTCCTAGCGACCCCATGACTGCAGCCTACCAGGCTCCTCCGTCCATGGGATTTTCCAGGCAAGAGTACTGGAGTGGGGTGCCATCATCTTCTCCAAAATAAGACAATAGATGTATAATATTCGAAGGTGATAAAGAACATAAAGAAACCTAAGGAACACTGTAAGGGGATGGAGAGTGAGAGTTTCCACTCTCTCTAAGCTAATGGAAGTCTATTAGCTTCCATTCCATTCCATGGTAATGGAAGCTAATAGACAATCATAGACTGAGGGCAGGAGGAGAAGTGGGTGACAGAGGATGAGATGGTTGGATGGCATCACCAACTCAACGGACATGAGTTTGAGCAAATTCCAGGAGCTAGTTAAGGACAGGGAAGCTTGATGTGTTGCTGTTTATAGGGTCACAAACACGACTTAGGGACTGAAAAACAGAAGGAAGTGACAGAGGGAAACCTGTGGATATTTGAAAGAAGAAGCTCAAATTTAAATAGGAGGAATCAAAACCAAATTCATAACATAAAAGATGGTAAAGAGTTGTTGTTGGAATAAATTACCATTTTCTGTATCTAATTTTTTTAAAGAACAAAGTGGTATATCCTCCTGATAAAGAGCCAGTGATTAAAAAAGTTTTGAAGATATTTAATAGGAACCAAAAAAATATATAAGTTGTGAAGAGATATGCTAAAATGAGGGCATTTCCTCTGTAGTCAGGTCATTGAAATTATTTATAAATGTAAAAAGGACTATGGAAATTTTTAGACAATGGTGTTGCCTTTCTGAATGTATTTTCCATCAGTTCAGTTCAGTTGTTCAGTTGCGTCTGACTCTTTGCGACCCTATGGACTGCAAGACGCCAGGCCTCCCTGTCCATCACCAACTCCTGGAGTTTACCCAAACTCACGTTCATTGAGTCGGTAGTGACATTCTACCATCTCATCCTCTGTTGTCCCCTTCTCCTCCTGCCTTCAATCTTTCCCAGCATCAGGGTCTTTTCAAATGAGTCAGCTCTTCGCATCAGGTGGCCAAAGTATTGGAGTTTCAGCTTCAGCATCAGTCCTTCCAATGAATATTCAGGATTGATTTCCTTTAGGACAGACTAGTTGGATCTCCTTGCTGTCCAAGGGACTCTCAAGAGTCTTCTCCAATACCAAAGTTCAAAACCATCAATTCTTTGGCACTCAGCTTTCTTTATATTACAACTCTCACATCCATACATGACTACTGGAAAAACCAAAGCTTTGACTAGAAGGACCTTTGTTGGCAAAGTAATGTCTCTGCTTTTTAATATGCTGTCTAGGTCGGTCATAACTTTCCTTCCAAGGAGTAAGCATCTTTTTATTTCATGGCTGCAGTCACCATTTGCAGTGATTTTGGAGCCCCCCAAAATAAAGTCTGCCACTGTTTCTCCATCTACTTGACATGAAATGATGGGACCAGATGCCATGATCTTTGTTTTCTGAATGTTGAGCTTTAAGCCAACTTTTTCATTCTCCTCTTTCACTTTCATCAAGAGGCTCTTTAGTTCCTCTTCACTTTCTGCCATAAGGGTGGTGTCATCTGCATATCTGAGGTTATTGATACTTCTCCTGGCGATCTTAATTCCAGCTTGTGCTTCCTCCAGCCCAGCTGGATGTACTCTGCATATAAGTTAAATAAGCATGGTGACAACATACAACCTTGACGTACTCCTTTTTTTATTCGGAACCAGTCTGTTGTTCCATGTCCAGTTCTAACTGTTGCTTCCTGACCTGCATATAGGTTTCTCAAGAGGCAGGTCAGGTGGTCTGGTATTCCCATCTCTTTCAGAATTTTCCACAGTTTATTGTGATCCACACAGTCCGAGGCTTTAGCATAGTCAATAAAGCAGAAATAGATGTTTTTCTGGAACTCTTTTGCTTTTTCGATGATCCAGTGGATGTTGGCAATTTGATCTCTTATTCCTCTGCCTTTTCTAAAACCAGCTTGAACATCTGGAAGTTCATGGTTCATGTATTGTTGAAACCTGACTTGCAGAATTTTGAGCATTACTTTGCTAGCGTGTGAGATGAGTGCAATTGTGCGGCAGTTTGAGCATTCTTTGGCATTGCCTTTCTTTGGGATTGGAATGAAATCTGACCTTTTCCAGTCCTGTGGCCACTGCTGAGTTTTCCAAATTTGCTGGCATATTGAGTGCGGCACTTTCACAGCATCACCTTTCAGGATTTGAAACAGCTCAACTGGAATTCTATCACTTCCACTAGCTTTGTTCATAGTGATGCTTCCTAAGGCCCACTTGACTTCACATTCCAGGATGTCTGGCTCTAGGTGAGTGATCACGCCATTGTGATTATCTTGGTCATGAAGATCTTTTTTGTACAGTTCTTCTGTGTATTCTTGCCACCTCTTCTTAATATCTTCTGCTTCTGTTGCTGCTGCTGCTGCTAAGTCACTTCAGTCATGTCCGACTCTGTGCACCCCATAGACGGCAGCCCACCAGGTTCCCCTGTCCCTGGGATTCTCCAGGCAAGAACACTGGAGTGGTTTGCCATTTCCTTCTCCAATGCATGAAAGTGAAAAGTGAAAGTGAAGTCGCTCAGTTGTGTCTGACTCTTCGCAACCCCATGGACTGCAGCCTACCAGGCTCCTCCGTCCATGGGATCTTCCAGGCAAGAGTACTGGAGTGGGGTGCCATTGCCTTCTGCTTCTGTTAGGTACATACAATTTCTGTCCTTTATTGACCCCATCTTTGCATGAAATGTTCCCTTGGTATCTCTGATTTTCTTGAAGAGATCTCTAGTCTTTCCCATTCTATTGTTTTCCTCTATGTTTGCATTGATCACTGAGTGAGGCTTTCTTATCTCTCCTTGCTATTCTTTGGAACTGTGCATTCAAATGGGTATATCTTTCCTTTTCTCCTTTCCTTTTGGCTTCTCTTCTTTTCACAGATATTTGTAAGGCCTCCTGAGACAGCCATTTTGCCTTTTTGCATTTCTTTTTCTTGGGGATGGTCTTGATCCCTGTTTCCTGTACAATGTCATGAACCTCCGTCTATAGTTCATCAGGCACTCTGTCTATCAGATCTAGTCCCTTAAATCTATTTCTCACTTCCACTGTATAATCATTAGGGATTTGATTTAGGTCATACCTGAATGGTCTAGTGATTTCCCCTACTTTCTTCAATGTCTCTCTGGATTTGGCAATAAGGAGTTCATGATCTGAGCCACAGTCAACTCCCAGTCTTGTTTTGCTGACTGTATAGAGCTTCTCCATATTTGGCTGCAAAGAATACGATCAATTTGATTTTGGTGTTGACCATCTGGTGATGTCCATGTGTAGAGTCTTCTCTTGTGTTGTTGGAAGAAGGTATTTGCTATGACCAGTGTGTTCTCTTGACAGAACTCTGTTAGCCTTTGACCTGCTTCATTCCATACTTCAAGGCCAAATTTGCCTGTTACTCCAGGTGTTTCTTGATTTCCTACTTTTGCATTCCAGTCCCCTATAACGAAAAGGACATCTTTTTTGGGTGTTAGTTCTAAAAGGTCTTTGTAGGTCTTCATAGAACCATTCAACTTCAGCTTCTTCAGCATTGCTGGTTGGGGCATAGACTTGGATTACTGTGATACTGAATGGTTTGCCTTGGAAACAAACAGAGATCATTCTGTCGTTTTTGAGATTGCATCCAAGTATTGCATTTTGGATTCTTGTTGACTATGATGGCTACTCCCTTTCTTCTAAGGGATTGTTGCCCACAATAGCAGATATAATGGTCATCTCTGTTAAATTCTCCCATTGCAGTCCATTTTAGTTCGCTGATTCCTAAAATGTTGACGTTCACTCTTGCCATCTCCTGTTTGATCACTTCCAATTTGCCTTGATTCATGGACCTAACATTCCAGGTTCCTATGCAATATTGCCCTTTACAGCATCAGAGCTTGCTTCCATCACCAGTCACATTCACAACTGGGTGTTGTCTTTGTTTGGCTCCATCTCTTCATTCTTTCTGGAGTTATTTCTCCATTGATCTCCAGTAGCATATTGGGCACCTACCAGCCTGGGGAGTTCATCTTTCAGTGTCCTATCTTTTTGCCTTTTCATACTGTTCATGGGGTTCTCAAGGCAGGAATACTGAAGTGGTTTGCCATTCCCTTCTCCAGTATTTCCCATCATTATCTCTAAATATGGATTATATTTTTACATTTAACTTTGTAAGATTTAAAAATATATTTATAACACAAATACTGTATATTAATGCATATATACAGGATTTAGAAAGATGATAACAATAATCCTATATGCAAGGCAGCAAGAGACACAGATTTAAAGAACAGACTTTTGGTCTCTGTGGGAGAAGGCGAGGGTGGGATGATTTGCGAGAATAGCATTGAAACTTGTGTACTGCCTTATGTAAAATAGATGACCAGTGCAAGTTTGATGCTGAAGCAGGGAACCCAAAGCTGGTGCTCTGGGACAACCCAGAGGGATGGGGTGGGGAGGGAGACGGGAGGAGGGTTCAGGATGGAGGGACACATGTGTACCTGTGGCTGATTTGTTTGATGTATGGCAAAAGTCATTACAATATTTTAAAGTAATTATCCTCCAGTTAAATTATTTTTAAATATATTTATAATTTAAATTATATAGTTATAATGTAAAATAGCTAAATATGGTATGTAATCTCTTACTTTTTTTTACTTTTCTCATCCTTTTATTCCATTTACAAACCTTATATATTAAAATAACCTATTTATGTATTTCCATATGTTTTATACTTAATATTTTATATAATCAAAGTAAATACCATCATACTATATAAATAAGGTACATATGTATATTTTGAAATACAGTTGATAATTTATTGTATATACTTTTTATGCATTTGATTTTTATAGAAAATTCTACATTGTGTTGTTATTTCCTATTCAGCAGGTATATCTCAAACTTATATATTTTAAGAGTTGCATAGGAGCCTAAAGCTTACATGTTCTAAAATTTATTCAATTAATTTCTTATTAAAAGTCATTCTTTGTTTCTCTTCATCTCCTTTCTTTTTTTCTCATTATGAACAATGCAGCAACAGATATGCATGCATATATATTCCTTACGTATTGATATTTTATTTTATAAGTAAGGTCACAGGAAATAAATTTTACATTGTACTTTTCATTTTCTAGACTTGATTTTCACCTTAACCTGTGTGAAAAGTCATTTTTTCCTATTCTTAAACTGCAAGGCCTCCTAGTTAAATATCACATACTGTGTTTAAAAATAAATAAAACAGTCTTCTGAGCCTCAGAATTGCCAATGTATTTTGTATAATAATTATCTGTATACCATTTTCCATATCTTCTTTTTAGCTACTTTCTGGAGAGCAGGAAACATTTTATTTCCATGTACATTCTTAGCAGAAAGGTTTTCTCACAAAAGACAAAAGATACCAATTGACTTTTTGATGCCTATAATAATACTTGAAAATACTACTTTAGATAATTTTTTAGGAAACAAAGACAAAAAATATATCTCTGCCTTTAGGGAATCTGTCTTTTATGCATTATAGGCTTCTTTAAAATTTCTTGCATATTTAAGTTTCTGATAGCTTTTAATCAGATATTTGTAACTGAGAAGTAATCTAATAAGAGAGCTGCAAAAAGATTCATGTTCAGGTCCTTAGCTTTAGTTATATGTATGCTTAGTCCCTCAGTTGTGTCTGACTCTTTGTGACCCCATGGACTGCAGCCCACCTAGCTCCTCTGTCCATGCGGATTCTCCAGGCAAGAACACTGGAGTGGGTTGCCATGCCCTCCTCCAGGGAATCTTCCCAACCCAGGGATTGAACTCAGGTCTCCCGCATTGCAGGTGGATTCTTTACCAACTGAGTCACCAGGGAAGCCCTGGTTATGTAGCTATACAATAAATTTATAACAGTAAAATATATATTATTAGAAAGCTTTTATGCTTTTCCCCCTCTTTTTCTGGGATCTTAAATGTTTTGTTAGACAGAGGGTGAGAGGAGATAGGTGTGAATGTAAATGATACTAGAAATAAATGAAAATTCTTTCCCACTGTAAAAAGAAATCTTACTGGTCTTTATGATAGGGCATTGTCCTTCATGTTCACTGAAAGCTTACAGTACAAAAACCAGCCAATCTCTTGGGAGAATGTAGACAGTTTGGGGGAAATCCAATTATATTTTATTTGTAGAAGGAATCAATATGGAAGTACTCCTCAAGTTCAATCCAATCACAAATGTGAAGACCAGATTTGCATTTATATCTAAGGAGAAGCACAGAGGATTAAAAAGATTTCAATATAATTCAGCAATCCCTTTGTCAAAATAGGGCATTCATTGAACATAATGACACTCAAGGCCATCCTTCCAATAAATTGCCCAATAAAAGTTCCATAAAAAATTTAATATGGTAGAGGTTGGGGAATATAGGTAATTAAATGTGTTGCAGAGGTAGAAAAAAAGACCCTTGGAGAATTAAAAGACTGTAATTAAGAGTTGAAAGAATAATTCTGAAATAAATAGATTATTTTAGGAAAATCTTATCAGTATGTTAATCACTTTAGTTCCCTTATTGTGGGAGAAACTCTTAAATAGGTGCTTAGGTCACTGGCAGCCAAGCCCTTGGTGTCGTCAGACGCCAGGAGTTTCATAACAGACAGGCTCTAAACCTTGATTACTTTTCTAATAAGAACATTGTTGCTTGTCAGTCTTCAATCTTTTTAATTCGTTCATGTCAGATGGAAACAAAATCAACTCTTGGATGGCAAACAAGCTGCACTGGGATTGGGCAAGGCTAGAAACCATCATGTGTAGCCCAGAGATAAGCAAGGCTGAATTCTCTGTGGTCTTCTGATACTGTATCATGTGAAATGAAGAATTTACAAGCAGAAACAGTGGCTAAAAATCTCATTATTAATGACTTTTGAGTAGCCATGGTTTCTGGCTTTTCATGTGCAGCTGTAAGAGACTTACAGACAAGATGGGGAATGTGGGCATAGAATAAATGTTGGTAAATAAACAGAATCTGGGACTAAAACAGGAAAATGTAACTGTCTTGAAAGTGTTTGTGATGCTGGCTGAAGAGCAAACCGTACAGGGTTTGTTTAAACAAAAGCTATGTAAATCTTTGCTCAGCTGGTTGTTCCGGAAAATAAATGGAAGCAAACAGAAGAAAACAGACCACAGGCAAGAAGAGTTTGTCAGGAATGATAACGGGCATGGAAGCAACAGGATTTAAAATGATAGCCGAGCCTCTGTAAATAATGTGAGCTCCTCGTGATGCACTAGAGACCCAACTCGACAGCACAATAATTTTAGCTAAAAACCTGCTATTCCCACCATGAGACTCCATAAACTACAGAAGAAAGCTGAGGAATTTTATACACCCAAAGTGACAACTGTGAGAAGCGTGGGAAACCTGGTACCTTTAAATCTTGGATTTTATTCCTAAGTTGCCCATTACATTGCCTGGGAGATTTTTGCAGCACTTAAACTGGACAAGGAAGACAATGAAAGCATCTCAGTTTTTGTTCAACTGTGCTAAAAATAAGAGTGAGAGATCTGTGCTTGTTCGCAAACAAAATTCAGTTGGCAATCTGAGAATATTAGAAAATGACTACGCATGAGCTAAAGGTACAAAAGTTAGGTACCATTCCTATGACTGTTCCTTTCCTGTGACATATTTCACTTCTCCACTAAAAGCTGGCACTGATAAAACACACTTAAGTTTGTAGGACAGGTGAGAGAAATCCTAAGGAGTCCAAACTAATAACACCAGGTATCATCTGGAGAATGGTCTGGCAAAGAGGACTTCTTTTCTCATTAACTTTCTGTGGGCTCAGCACCTGACATGGCCCAGGGTTGTTCCCCAAGAGCTGGGATTCACACACAGACACAGCCTAACTCAAGAAGAACTGACCTGAAGCTGTACATCAGGCATTTGCACAACAACCCTGGAATGTCAGAAATCTCCAGAGCCACAGGAGCAGGCTGTTGCTCACCACTCCAGATTAACCACACATGGACAGGGGAAAGATTTCCTTCCTGTTGCTCTCTTCACTGCAGTCTTGTGCCCACACAACTTAATGGAATTGCTCTAATAGGTTTCAAAAAGGTCAAGTCAGAACTTTACTTGGACCTGTTTCTCAAAGTGAACTCTAGAGAAGTTAAAGAAGTCAAAAGGATCAGAGACATTTCTTCAAAGCTCCAAGTACTGGGTTGGCCAAGAAAGTTCTTTGGGTTTTTCCCTGAGGTGTTACAGAAAAGCATGAAGAAACTTTTTCAGCCAACCCAGAGTTCTTTGGGAATGACAAGGAATGGTCAACAGCATGGGCAGTATCACTGGTCTCCTTTGTTACAGAGCTTCTCAACTCATGTGTGACTCTGGGGATAGGATGGCACCCCTGAAGTTCTAAGTGGCATGTATGGATGTGCAGGGTATTATATTTGTATTTATTTACTTGAAATACTGATTTACTCCTTTATTACAGAGGGGCAAGAAATAGCAAAGTAAGTCCACAGGGTGAAAACTAAGGAGGAACATTTGAAAATCACCAGTGAATACTCTAACAGTAGAGAAGACACCTTAAAGTCATTAGAAACAAGAAAAAAATATACCAAAATGTCACTAAGTTTGTAGCATTACAGCTGCTTTGTCTTTGGTGTGCTTCCCCCACCCCCCCACTTTTTTTTTTTTTTCAAATTCTCCAATGAGAGAAATCTAATTTTCTATTAAGAGAAAATAAAATGCAAACAGAAATGGAAAAATTACACATTTGGTGGATATATTCTAACATATCTGAAGATTTTACCTCAGAGTCTAGCACTGGTAAACTGGAAACCGCTGTATCTACTTTCCTTTGTTGACCAAAAGCAGGAAGGGAGGAAGAGAAGGTGGTGCAAAGGAGGAATAACAGTGCAAATAACTAGTCTGTTCAGGAGCAAATTACGTTTCTCTCATAGGTAGTCACTCAGTAAATGTTAATTGATGGTAATTAAGAAGAATGAGTTTTCTTTTTTGTGCACTCCATGACACTTCCATATTTTCACATGAGCTAAACTTTATAGTCTAACTGATATGCTGCAACTTTATAACACATGTTAACTATCTTTCATAGAAGGGGTGGCATTGGTGGTGACTTTAAAGACCTCATTTACTTGTTAAATACATCTTGGACACTATTTTCTATTTCTCCCTATACCACTAATGACACCCACAGTAGTACACTCGGTATTTGATGACCATTTCTTCTTCTGTCTGAATGTTCCTTGCTCAGAAACAGGGGAAAAAAATGTATAAAGGACAAAAGGGAACTTCAAGTCACATCCAAAAATTTACAAACATTACTGCTGAGCTCCTTAACAAAAGTGATTGGCTATGGTTTGATGACTGCCAAAGAACACAACATTGGCATAAAAAGAATTGGAAAAAAAGGAAAAGAGTGTGAATTAGAATTTTGCCGAGAGTGCTAGCACTAATGTAATCAAACTACTGTAAGTTTAAATCTTTGAAACACCAATGCTTTGGGGAGGTGAGGGGAGGCTTATCAACATCTCTCTACTTAGGATAATTAACATCAGTATCAGGAGACATCCATAGGGATAAGCACTGTGAAAGATTTGGGAAAACCTTCTAGAAACAACTTAGTCTTCAAACATAGTTTATTCAGTTATCATTCCAAATTCCAAGGACAGTAATGAACTCCAAACAACATTCAAAAAGCCAGGTATAGAGAATATTGCAGCCTTTCTAAGCCCTAAACAGTGTAGATTTGTATACTGTGAATTATGAACCAAAATAGCAAGGTGAATAGAAATACAGTTGTGGAACTTTCTCTAGTTGAATCAAAATCCACATTTTAAGCACTTAACTTTAAGCAATTCCTAACAAGGACAATAAGTGGGCCTTTAATTTTATATGAGCTCTGATTTAAAAAAAAAAATAATTGGAAGGCTTGATTCCTTAAACTTCGAAACTATTGCTTCTTGTTCACTACAGTATCCTTAGCGTCAGGGGTCCAGAATGTAGCAGACCCAAAACAGTAAAACCAAGATGAATGAATTAGTGAGTACAAATGAACGCAGTAGACAATGAGCTTAATAAATGATATATTATCTCACAACCAACATTAACATCAAGAAACAAGGGACCCTCCTAACTACACCAATACAATGACATCATCTATACCAGGAAAAATAAGGGATGTTGCACTTCCATGGATTCATCATTTTTAACTTGTAAGCTCTTTATCTTCCATGCTACAATGTGGGTTCAGTTGTTCTCAATTAATCTTTTTATTTTTTTGCACTAAAAATGATCCAATTAGAAGAATCTCCATCAAGCATCGCTGCCAAGAAGTACTTGAATTGGGTGAACTCTAAAGATAATTCTTTTGTCTGTATTTGGTGGAATCACCAAGCCACCCTTTATGCTGGATCTTTTATCATCTGTGCATTCAGTCTTGGACCAGTCGGTTGCCTTCTTGGATCTTCCTCTGTAACATCCAGGTATTGGATCAGATGAGAGGTCCCTCATGCTCTTAGGTTGAACTGAGGTCTACCTAGGTTGCACACTAGGCCCACTGCAGGAGGCTTTAAAAATTCCCAATCCCTGGCCTCAAGTGACAAATCCCATCAGTATCTGCAAGGGAGTCCCAGGCAACCTATTTTTTTAAAAGCTTCTTGGGGGATTCCCGACATGTAGCTAAAATTGAGAAGTACCTCTTTAAAAACTCACTCTTGTCAATTGAGTGAATTAAGCATACTTTAATTTCAGAACCATAACATAATTCTCTTTGTACTCTTTTTATGCCTAAAATAATATATCTCTAGAATAAAGATAACGTACATCTATTTTTAAAGGGTACACGGGCTTTTTTTTTTTTTTAATCAAAGCCAAATGCAATGATTAATATTCCAAATTTGTCACCAATTTTCAGTATTGCTTAGTATTTGGGGGCATGGATGGCTCCATAGTTCAAGATTTCTGCACATTTAAGAGCAGTTGCCTACAGCATGTTTTAGTCTGTCAGTGTATGTATATTCTTCCTGCCTTTAATAAAGAAAATTTCATTTTAAGCTATAATCCCTAAAAAGGATTTCCTGGCAGAATAGTTTATATCGTAAGAGCATATGGGAGTTAAGAATAATTATTCAGAGAGTATCTTTCTCCAAGGAGCTTAAAGCACTTTATGGAATTCATCTAATTAATGTTCACACTCTATGCATGAGAAGGCATTGGACAGGGAAGAATGGACAACTCTGAAGTGAACTCCTATTCCATTCAGTGAGAGGACGAGGAAAACCGAACACCACAATGCACACATACAGGATTTATAGTCTATCACTGTTCATTAGTCTGTATCCAAAATTACATTTCAATACATCAAAATGAAGAGGAAGAAATTTGCTAAATTAGTTGGGCTATTTTTTCCCCCTGCTTTTAAGTACTCAAACAATGAAAAACACAAAAATCTGTTACTTTAAAAATTCCAGATGCTCTAGCATTACATAAACACAGACAGAATCTGATTAAAATGTAGGGCTTCCTTAGCAGAACAAACAATATTTACATCACTCTTCATTCACACAATAAATGGTAAGCATTGTCAATATGTGTGGGTATATTTACATAGACTTAACTGTTACCAAAAATATGACTGTGTACTTTTAGCCCAGACAGCCTGACAGATGAAGTTGATTTTAATATGATCTCAAGAAAAGCGTTAATTAATGCTTACCTATGAACACATTTTAATGGAATGGAGGAGATAGAAAGATGGTATTGTGTAATAGTTAAAAACAGAAAAGTTGATTAAAAAACACAATGGAAAAAAACCTCACCATCTTTTTTCCTATTTTAAATCACAGTAGTTGAGCTTTCCCACTGGGATTACATCTTAACCTGACCTCATTTCCTTAACCTGGTCAGATTTCCTCCAGAATAAAATTAATAACAGAATTCACAGAAGGCTTACAATTTCATTAAAATAGATCAAAAGTTCTGCTTTCATAAAAATTTCACTGGCAAACTCAAAGACACAAAAGAGTACTTAGAAATTCTACAATCCATAAACTCTGAAATCTGCTTTTGTTTTAAAAACAAAGTATTTAGTAAATAGCATTATTTGTCTTTCCACATAGTCATACCAGATTGACAGAAGATGAGTATAAGGACAATGCTTCTCCCTCAAAGACATTTTTTGTACAGTTTGACATTATGTGTACATTTGAGACATGTTCAATTTATCTCCTCGCTTTGCTCATGGGAGAATTACTGGCAAATATATCCTGCCTGAAAGCAGAGAGTTGATTCTGATGATTATCAACATAAATAAAAAAAAAAATCAAGTCTGTTCATAAAAGTGCAAGCAAAGGCATGCACAAACCACTGGTAAAATCGTGTAATGTTTATTTTTTAGTCAGTTCCCACCACTAATTGCTGACTCCACACTTCCTCTTTTAAAACAGTTATTCATGAATTCTAGCATTGAATCTCTTGGAATTTATTATGTCATCAAATAAACAGACAACCTCTTAAATGTATTTCTTCACCTATTGCCAACATACAAATGAAAATTAAAGTTTCATGAGAAATTTATGCTGAATAAAAGTAATAGTGATGCCATCTAATGTTTTTATGTGATTTTTTAAAAAGTGCATACAAATAAAACAAAATAATACCATTTGAGTGTGAATTTGCCCTTTGAGTGTGGCTAATTTTGATAATTAATTTAATAATTAAATGGCCATTAGCTTCAAAACAGGAAAAAAAATATTAGCAGGAAAGTATCCAAATTATCTTCATGTAAATGACTGATTGGGCTTCCCACATGGTGCTAGTGGTAAAGAGCCCACCTGCCAATGCAGGAGACAAAAGAGATGCGGGTTCGATCCCTACATCAGGAAGAGCCCCTGTAGGAAGGCAGGGCAACCCACTCCAGTATTCTTCCTTAAAGAACCCCATGGACAGAGGAGCCTGGTGGGCTACAGTCCATAGGGTTGCAAAGAGTCAGATACAAATAAAGCAACTTAGCACACATGCACACACAACTGATTATTTCAAACATGTAAGAACTATTTCCTTACTGTTAGCTCTACTTTTCTAGAGTAAGTCTCAGGACTCACTGAACAATTTTGAAACAATCCCTTTTTCTCTGTCCAAGAAAAGAATGAATTTACAAAAGTAAAGCTCTATAGCCAACCAGTTAAGAAGTTACTTCCTGAACTACAGAGAGGGTCCCAAGAGCGCCATATTATATTGTGATCAAGTGAATTGGCCAGTGGATGAAGCAAGTTTCTAATGGGTAAAAAGTGGCTCTGAAACAGTTAAGGAAACATATGGGCTAAAATTACTGTGATAGTTTCAATAGCAGTACTGCTAGAAGTAGAATTTCACTCGCAACCAGGGTACTTTTCCATTGGTTCCTCCCTAGAATATGTTGCTATCAGTTGCAAATTTGCAGGTGGTCTTAGTGGTTAAGAACCTGCCTGCCAATGCAGGAGACATAAGAGACTTGGGTTTTATCCCTGGGTTGGGACGATCCCTGGAGGAGGGTATGGCAACCCACTCCAGGATTCTTGCCTGGAGAATCCCATGGACAGAAGATCCTGGTGGGCTACAATACGTAGCGTTGCAAAGAGTCAGACATAACCGAAGTGACTTAGTACACATGCACAACAGTTATATGTATAATGGGCATTCAAAATTCAGAATTCGAGTCTTTTTTTTTTTCAGAAGATAGTTACAATTTTGAATAAACACTTTATGTCTGGAGAGACTTCCTCACATTAAATGACCCCATAATGACCAGATGGATAAAACCTCTTCAAAGAAATAACCTGAATGTAATGTCCACTTGTGGATCTTGAAATATCCATACACAATTAGAAACACATATAAAAAAGGCTTTTGGATACATGATTGATAGACTATGACAACCACAGTTGCATAATACTCTGGACCTTTCATAAAGTGAATATTTAAAGCATTATAAATGCCTTCTATTACCATAAAGACACATTGTTTCCTGACAATTTACATGAGTTCTACTTAATCTGTGTCTTCATCAGAAAAAAGAATAGGCTGACCCACATGAAATGCTGAACTACATAAAAACAGTGATCTATAAGTTCCCACCTAAAATGATATTTATGTATAGAATAAGCACAAAAAACCCAAAGGAAATTCTCATGAATTTCCCTTAAAGGCCAGTTCTTAACACGTTTTGAATCTAAAAGTCAATGTATGCTCCCTTGAGAAGAAAACTTTCTCATGTCTTGACTATTAAAAGAATTTTTTTTTCTATTAAAAAGGTTACCCTATATAAGATAACACCAATAACACTGATGATGTTCAAGTTTTAACTCTGGGTTAAATTCTTGCTTTATAACATCAAATTATCACACTGTATAGAAGCTATGCTTTTCAATAGAATAGCCTCTAGCCACATGTGGCTATATAAATTTAATTAAAATTAAATAAAGTTTAAAACTCAGTTCATTTCCATTAGGCATACTTGAAGTGTGCAATAGTCACATTATAGAGCATTTCTAGCACTGCAGAATCTTCTATTAGATAGGGGTTGCTATTACACTGCCTGTTTGTCTTTTCCATTAGCTTACTCCTTGAAGGGAGAGGCTACAGTATAACATTACATTAGTACAACATTACATTAATGTGTACTAACAGTATACATTACATACAGACTGGCACATATAGATGCTCAAAAAAGTAGAAACCGCTGAGCATATCCTATTATTACCACTGATCTCCCCATATACATACAATGCTTTTCAGATTAAAAGTGCTTTTCCTTATCAATGTTTGCCAGGGGCCGAGTGGGGTGGGGACTGCAAGAAAGGTATGAAGAAACATTGAGGAGATAAGAATACTATCTTCACTGTGGTCCTGGTTACACAACCACCTATGTTTGTCAAAACTCATCAACCTGTGTATCAAAAAGGGTGAATTTTATCACACATAAATTACACCTTCATAAAACCAAAAGGAATTGGAAAGGGAGGAAAAAGGATGCATTAATTTGCATTTTAAAATGAGATCCTTGAGATTTAGAGTGAGTTGACCAGAGAATGCTGTTGACAGTCAGAGAAGGAAGCATCAGGTGTGTGTCAGGATGTCAAGCGACTTAGAGGTACAGATTTCTAAAAGTGTCATGGGTTAACATACTGCTCAGGGAAGATGCTAGCAGGTCTCCCTGGGCAGGCACCTCCCCCCTCCCCGACACCCGGCTTCTCACCCGCACCCCACTGATTTCTCTAATCATTTTTGATTTTGCCATCTGTTCCTCCTGGCACAACAAAGGTTCAGAAAGAACAGTGACAACTTCAATAAGCTCATCTTAGATGACAGTCTTGAAATCAGAGGAAAAAAATCAATGTTGATGATTTAATCCTCTAGTTATTGAGTAGTTATTTGTGAAGTACACACACACAGTGAAACTAGTTTAGCCAGGTTTGACTGATATTATACGAATCTAAAACAGTGGCTTTGGAGAAGGCAATGGCACCCCACTCCAGTACTCTTGCCTGGAAAATCCCATGGACAGAGGAGCCTGGTGGGCTGCAGTCCATGGGGTTCCTAAGAGTCAGACATGACTGAGCGACTTCACTTTCACTTTTCACTTCCATGCATTGGAGAAGGAAATGGCAACCCACTCCAGTGTTCTTGCCTGGAGAATCCCAGGGACGGGGGAGCCTGGTGGGCTGCCGTCTATGGGGTCGCACAGAGTTGGACATGACTGAAGCGACTTAGCAGCTGCAGCAAAACAGTGGCTTAAAAATATAGGTGGTCAATTACTAATGGCCCCACTCCACAGAAGTGAAGACTGTTATGCATCTAACATTCTGAGAAATCCTAAGGGTTAATTAGGAAATCAGATCATGATTTCTTGATCTCATTCCCTGGAAATGAACCCTCGTGATAGAATATGGTCAGCAGTTTGGCATGTACAAGGAATGACAAGATTTTTGCAAGCTGTTCTTTTCTGGGTACTGCAGAACCTTGGCTGGGATTTCCACCATGATGATGGAAGCCTGATCCTGCCCACTAATTTTCACAGCTGAATACAAGTCACATCTGTTTACACTGTCCTTTTATTTTAATAAATTACAGTCACTGTTGCCTCTCTGATGTCTTTTAATTCAATGGCATGACTTCGTGTTTCTTCTCTATGCTCATGCTTGTCACAAAGGGCACGAAGGGAGCTATTTATGTACTAAAAGGTAAGTGGAAGTGACAGTGTTAGTCGCTTAGTCATGCCTGACTCTTTGGGATCCCATGCACTGGAGCCCACCAGGCTCCTCTGTCCATAGGATTCTCTAGGCAAGAATAGCCATTCCCTTCTCCTGGGATCTCCCCAACCCAGGGATCAAACCCAGGTCTCCTGCATGGCAGGCAGATACTTTACCATCTGAGCCACCAGGGAAGCCTACTAAAAGTTATGTTTCTGCCAATCAGAATGAATTATCCTTGGAAGGGTCTGCAAAAATAATTTCATCTACTTTTCTTGGTGAATATAAAGTAATACACTATTAAAAGGCAATGAGGGGCTAGAATCTCTTCACAAAGGAACAGAGCCCTTCATAGTCATCCAATTTCTAGGGCTGGAAGAAGCAATAATTTTCCTTCACCAAGGTTATGGGAGATAACAAATCATCTTTATACCTAACTGTGAAAACTCTAGAGTTAATTAAACTTCTCAATCTCAAAACTTTAAAAAAATGTTTTAGTTTGTTAAATCCATGATAAAAACTTATATCATTTTTCTCACATTCTAGTCTATAAGCAGCACAGGTATATTTTGGACCTTAGTTTTTCTGGAATAGGGATGATAGTTTAATCTGTGTTCCATGAAGGACTGAGCTGTAGTCCTATAGACAGCAACAGTCCATGTGGTAGACATAATACACCTAGACTGAGTCTGCTGATTCATTTGCCTTCCATTCATTGACCTTTCATTGGAGAGGTAATCTGTTCTATTTGTAATTTAAGGTGAGGGAGGGTGGAATGAGAAACTACATAGTTCATATGTCCATAATAAGGACTTAATAAGTAAGAACTTTTGGAGAAGGAAGTGGCAATCCATTCCAAAATTGGAGTGGGAAATCTTGCCTGGGAAATCCCATGAACAGAGCAGCCTGGCGGGCTACAGTCCATGGGGGTCACAAAAAGTCAGACACAACTTAGTGACTAAACAACAACAAGTGAGAAGTTTACTATTATTGGTGATTTTTTTATTATATTAAAATTTGCTCTTGTAGCTAGTTTATTCATTTAGCTTTCTCCATATATACGGAAAGTCCTTATGACATTCTAAATCCTCCTTTCCATGAAGCCTTATTGGCTCTACAGAAAGCTTTAGATTTTTTTTTTTTTAAGAAAAACTTTCTGTTTTATATTGGAACATAGCCAGTTAACAATGTTGTGATAGTTTTAGGTGGACATCAAAGGGACTCAGCCATACATATACATGTATCCATTCTCCCCCATAGACTTTATTTTTATAGAAATTATTTCTTTAGTTTGTTGTGACCCATAATTTGGAAGTTAAGTCTATTTTTGTGGTTGTTTTTTTACCCGGAGCAAAGAAAATTTTCAATTTAACTCAGCAAACAGGCACTGGTTTCAATTCCCAAGCAAAGCCGTGCATAAACAAAAACTCTAACCCCAAGAGGTTCTTGATTTAGCTCTGCTATTAGGTATCTTCAACCAGATAACTGAATTTCAGAAATGGAACTCAACATCTTTGTCTATTAGTAAAGTGGTTGAACTACAGGATACCTAGTGTCTCTGCCATCTCTATAGCTACTATATGACTAAGTAGCTTAGTTTGCTGTATGACTAAGTAAAAATTGCTGAACCATAAAGTTTTTAAAGAATTTTAGAACCCCAGGCAGGTACACCCACTGGGTAAGGATTTCACCAAACTATCTTAATGTTGTAATGAACAGTGCTAAAAAATATATGGGCTCTTCAAAGTGAAACTTCACTTTGCCTATTCCAGACAGCTTTTAAAGCACTGTCTTCTTAAGACTTATCCCAGTGCTTTTCTTATAATAAGTGAATGATAAATAGCTGCTAAATGAATAACGGTGAATCTTAGACTTGAAGAAACACAGAATTTGGGATCTTACATCTTGCTTACCTACACAATTTTACAATAAGCTTAACTACTTTGTGAGGGGGAAAAAAAAAACGCTTATGCATTGATCTCATATTTGCTTATATTTTAAAGTTCTGTATTTCTGTACTTAGATCAACTCAGTGCTTTCTTATGTGTCCCTTTAACATAGCTGATAAAATTTCCTTTTGCCTACACTAAATCCTTAAAAAAACACAGAGCATTTGGAAACAATTATGTCTTGATATATATGTAGGATAAGTATTATGATAAAAACATGAATGCACTTCTTCTAAAGCCAAAGGCTACTTGTGGGTTAAATTTTCTAGATCAATTGAGACCTTCCCTAAGAAGGTCAAATTTCTAGAGATGGAAAATAATGACCATGCTTTAAACTCATGTAGCACTTTTCAGTTTATACATTTCTTATTATTTAATTTAATTTTGGCAATGATCCTGTGTCATGTGTAGATACTTCATTTTATAGAGAAAGTTAAAGAAACTAAGATTTAGGAAGTTAAGCAGCTTATTTATGTTCACATACCTAGTTTCTGGATAAGATGTCTTCTAATTTCATGTTTGAAATCTTTTGCACTGTACTACAATTACCCCTGCTTCACATACAGAAACACTACCTAGAAATATGATTCAAGTACTTTTGTTTTATTCCTAAAACATATTAATCACATATATCAGAGATATTGCAGGTTGAGAATCAGTGGTATGAAAGTGACAGAACCAAGATACAAACTGCAACCATTTTATAGACTCTCTATCTCTCTTAATACATTTAAGGATGAATAGTTTACTAGACGATGGGTTAAAACAAACTTCAGCCAGAAGGACTCTACTGTTTGATCCATGGACGTAAGATTCTCAATTGACCTCACTGATTCATTTTTGAAAAAAAATGTTTTTTCTATGATCCTAGGATCAAACAAAACTTTAAAGAATAGGAACTTAAGGAAAAGAAATTCCTCTGGCAAGTTAGGGATAAATGTGCCCATCAGAAATGCTTTTTTTTTTTTTTTTCCCCCACTTAAACCTGGATTGGACAGTGGACAGAACATGTTTCTGTTGTTTCCTGATGCTGGTTTTATTCCTTCTCACATTCCTTTTCTGCCAAACAAATGCAGAAGGATTCCACGAAAATAACATTCCAAATCTTTAATCATTATGAAAAACACAGTACCTTGACCTTGTATTTTAAAGTTAAATGGAGTGGTATTATAAAAATTAAATGGATTCTTGCTCATTTCCATAATATCCTTTAAAAAGCCTTGCCTAGCCCAGAGTGGATGTCCTATTTCTTTATCTTTCTTGATGACCTCTCATGCCTGCAAGTCAGCTCGTTTTTCTTTGCTGAAGACTGCACCCCACTGCTGCATGCACTCTAAAAGTTCCATTAAAATCTAGGGCATCATCACTCATTCTTATCTGTAGCAGGCTGCTAAACCGTACCAAACCAGCAACTGCATGCAAACTAGTCTCCAAGGACGATAGTAGTTATATACATTGTCATCCTGTAAGGAGAATTCCACCTGGATCCTACCTTATCTCACAAAGCACCTCTAGCCTTTCAAATATGGCTCCCTGAGTCCATGCTATGAAAGGGTCTCTTGCAACAGCAATCATTACTTAAAAAGCAATTTAGCAGCAAGAAATTAGCTTTTTATAGGACACCCTTTATTAAACTCGGTGTGAGATGAGCTGGCATCCTGAATCTCGCATTGCGCCCACTGAGACCACGCAGGCCAAAAGCAGTTTCATTTTAAATACTGTACTCCATAGAAATTATATGTATTCATCCTCTGGTCTTGATGGAGTCTTTCTTAGGATGGATACGTTATTAGGATGATGAGGGTGGAGAATTGAACAACAGGCTAGGATTTAGCGCTAGTCTTGTAGCCATGAAATTTGAAGAAATATTGATGCCACTTATTCAAGGAGGCATTCCCTAACTCCTGAGGACTGCTTACTGGCTGGTGATGGAGATTGGGGAGATAGATAAAAGAGCTGGGTCAAGATTAGAAATTAGGAGTATTTCTTTTTTTACTTTTTATAATTTCAAACATCATTGTTTTAAATCACTAACAGGGAATTCTTGAGGAAACTGTGCTGTGCTGTGCTTATTTGCTCTGTCATGTCAGATTCTTTGTGATCCTATGGACTGTAGCCCACCAGGCTCCTCTGTCCATGGGGATTCTCCAGGCCCCTATGTCTATGGGGATTCTCTAGGCAAGAATACTGGAGTGGGTTGCCATGCTCTCCTCCAGGGGATCTTCCCTACCCAGGGGTTGAACCCAGGTTTCCTGCATTGCAGTGGATTCTTTACCATCTGAGCCACCAGGAAAGCCCAAGAATACTGGAGTGGGTAGCCTATCCCTTCTCCAGAGGATCTTCCTGACCCAGGAATTAAACTGGGGTCTCCTGCATTGCAGGTGGATTCTTTACCAGCTGAGCTACCAGGGAAGCCCTGTGGAAATGGTATTAGATGCCAAATATCATTTTCAAACATTGTGACTCATTTGGTTACATTTTCAGTGAAAGCATATGAGCCCTGGATAACTTTCCTGGATATGTTAATAATAAGTCAAGTTCTGAAAAATTTAAGTTTAAAGGCAGCTAGATACCACTTCACATATCTAGATAATAGTATTTGTCCTTCTCTGCCATCTCCTAACAGATACATATCAGTAAAATTTTGTGTGAGGAGGGTAGTTCTTCTGAGAGGATTTTGTTTCCATGGTTGTTTCTGGAAGATGTGAGTATGGTATTACCAAGGTGAAATTTACTCTAAATGATTTCCCTTCAAATATTTATTAAGCAGTGTGGAGACAAAAATTTAATAAAATAAATGCTAGGAAATTAAGAAATACGTTTCTTTACTTATAGAATATATTTTACATAAAATATTCCTTCTGAGTATAAAAATAATGATGAATACAAAACTAAATATCAGATTTGTAGTTTTAATCAAGTAAATGTTTCATAGGACCTTTTGTTTAAGAGCTAGTAGTGAAATTTTTAGTAATACATAAATATGAACTCTGCCTTCACTGATTTATCCAAAGTTTTTATTATTATATTTTCCAGAATTGACAAGGGGAATCTCACCAAAAAAAGTGAGTGGAATCCCACCAAAGTTCATATCTATCTGGAATTGAAGAAGGTTACCTTATTTGTAAATAAGGTCTTTGCAAACATAATTGGTTTTAGAGATGAAATCATTCCGAATTTACAGTAAATCATAAGAACTGTCCTCATAAGAAGAGGAGGAGACACAGGGAGACACACAAAAAAGATGGCCATGTGAAGTGAGAGGGCGGTACGGGATTTATGCCACCATAAGACAAGGAATGCCTGAGGCTCTACTAGAAGATGGAAGATGCAAAGAAGGATTCTTTCCTAGAGCCTTTAGAGGGCCTGTTGATCTTGATCTTGGACTCCTTGCATTCAGAATCTTGGGAGAATACATTTTCACTAAGTGACCCAGTTTGTGGTCATTTGTCACAGCAGCCTTGGAAGCTAATACAGGGAGTATGGTGGCTGCTATCCTAAATTGTAAGCATTTTACAATTTTGTACATTTGTACATTTTACAATTTACAAGTTTGTCATCAGCACACAGTCACTTCCCAGGTGTATGTTAATTTTAGCAAAGGATGCCAAATGCTGGTGGACTGTAAGTCTCAAGATTGACCAATGATGTCTCAAGATGACAGGCAGCAGACACGGCAGCACGGCGGGAAGGGAGAAATTGCTTTTTCAGCCAATGATTTATTTTCCAGTGACTGTGTAGTCATGCAATAGAGATGACACAAGTACTTCACTCTTGAACTTTTAACATTGTGAAGCTCAATTTCAAAGTAAGAACAGAATTTTAAAGAAATTAAAAAATAAGAACAGAATCCCTCAATACGTGGCTCACAGTAAAGGCCTCAATCAGCTTGAATGATAAAGACACAGAGTTTATGTTACTGCAAATATTAAAACTATTGAAGGATTTTTCCTTTACTGGTTGTCTAAAATAATGGTGATATTTTGACATATATGTAACATAGCACACACCAAGGACAAACACAAAATAATGCAGGTAAATATTTAGAGTTAGGCTGTTGCTATGGCTCAGGACTATTTGCCCCTGCCCAAATGGGAGTATGAGGACATGGTGAAACTTGGACATGACCATGAGCAAAGATACACCTTGAGCAAGCAGAGCAGCTTGCACGTCTGAGAAGTGAGCAGAAATCGCCTCTGCTCTAAGGTGGTCCCTTCCCACCAGAAGTAATTAGAAATGAGAGTACATGGCTGGAGTTGAAATATGAAGCATTTTTACAAAGAATACACGGATAGTAAGATGAATAAGAAATGTGGACCTTTGAAGAGAGAAAACAATGGTTAGCATTTGCTGAATATCTACTACATGCAAAACACTTTTCATACACACCTTTATTTAATTCCAAAAACAATTCTGTAAGATAAGCAGAGATGTTCTATTTTACCGATGAGGCAGGGGAGGCTCATAGAACTTAATGAACTTGAACTTACACAGTACATGTGGATTTAAACTGTGCTCCTCCCCTCTCTTATACTCTCCAACCTCAAGGACCTTACAATGTGGTTGGAGAGCAAGATGAATAGACTTGAAAGCGGTGGTATGAATAAGAAATAAAAGTATCATTGTTTCTAAACCATAGATATAATTAAGTCCCCCAAACAATGTAAGAAAAGTAAGTGCTGCAGGACGTCAGAAGTGGATAAAAATCAGTGAGGTTTTCACAGAGGATTCATGTTTTGAGCTCAGCTTGGAGGATTCAATGAAAGGAAAGGCATCAGAGTCCATGTAGGGAAAGAGGCAGGAGGACTTCCAGTGTGAACCTTGAGGAGGGAAACTGTTCTTAGGAACTGTAGGTGGGAAAGCTGAAAAATTTGCTTGAACCCAGAATATGAAAATCAGAATATGTGGGTGAACTTGAGCCTCTGAGAACTGGGAAGCCATTAATATTTTTGGGCTTTTAACCAATATAATGAACCTGCTATGTTCCTTAGGAAGCTTAATAAAATAGTGCAGTTAGATTGCCAAGGGGGAGGGTAGGAGGCTAACCCAATCACTAAGCACTAAATGAGTAATCCCCAGATACAGAAAGGAACTGTGCAAGTGGAGAATAAAGAATGGAAGGAAGAGATAGCAAGATTGCACATGGCAAGACAGGAATAAGAAGAGATCAAAAGTATCTGAAGTGTAACAATCGGATAAGTTAGTCCAAGTTTTGGCTGCTATTGCTGGGGATGGGGTTCTCTGGCAAAGAAAGTCATAGATTTAGAGAACTATTTAAATACCTCCATTGCAGTCAGCACCTTTTTATTTTTATTAACAAACACCTTCATTATAATTTCTTTTATGAGATATGTGACAAAGAAGTAACATACATTTTTAAATCACTAGAATCAATGCATATGTTTACATTTATAGATTGTATGTATTTAAAGACCCTAGTGTAAAGCTGGACACAGTAAAACTCTTAGAAGAAAATATAGGCAGAACACTCTTTGTCATAAATTGCAGCAAGATCTTTTTTGACCCATCTCCTAGAGTAATGAAAATAAAACCAAAAATAAACAAATGGGACCTAATTAAGCTTAAAAGCTTTTGCACAGCAAAGGAAACCATGAAAAAGATGAAAGGACGACCTCAGAATGAGAGAAAATATTTGCAAATAAAGCAACTGACAAGGGATTAATCTGCAAAACATACCAACAGCTCATGCAGCTCAATATCCAAAGAAAAACAACTCAATCAAAAAATGGGTGGAAAACCTAAATAGACTTTTCTCTAAAGATATACAGATGGCCAAAAAGCACTTGAAGAGATGCTCAACATCACTAATTATTCAGCTCAGTTCAGTTCATTCGCTCAGTCATGTCGGACTCTTTGCGATCCCATGAATCGCAGCACACCAGGCCTCCCTGTCCATCACCAACTCCCAGAGTTCACTCAAACTCACATCCATCGAGTCGGTGATGCCATCCAGCCATCTCATCTTCTGTTGTCCCCTTTTCCTCCTGCCCCCAATCCCTCCCAGCATCAGAGTCTTTTCCAATGAGTCAACTCTTCGCATGAGGTGGCCAAAGTACCGGAGTTTCAGCTTTAGCATCATTCCTTCCAAAGAACACCCAGGGCTGATCTCCTTTAGAATGGGCTGGTTGGATCTCCTTGCACTAATTATTAGAGAAATGCAAATCAAAACTATAATGAGGTATTACCTCGTACCAGTCAGAATGGCCATCATCACAAAATATGCAAATAATAAATGCTGGAGAGGTGTAAAGAAAAAGGAACCTTCTTTCACTGTTCATGGGAATGCAAATTGATGCAGTCACTATGGAGAATAGTATGAAATTTCCTTAAAAAAAAAAATAGGATGAATATATGACTCAACAACCCCACTATTGGACATATACCCAGAGAAAACCATAATTCAAAAAGACACAGGCACTCCAATATTCATTGCAGCATTATTTACAATATCCAGGACATGGAAGCAACCTAAATGTCCATCAGCACAGGAATGGATAAAGAAGATATGGTACATATATACAATGGAATATTACTCAGCCATAAAAGGAACAAAACTGGGTCATTTATAGAGACATGGATGGACCTAGAGTCTATCATATAAAGTGAAGTAAGTCAGGAAGAGAAAAACAAATATATATTAACACATATATGTGGAATCTAGAAAAATGCCATATATGATCTTATTTGCAGAGCAGATAGAGATACAGACATACAGAATGAATGTATGGATACCAAGGGAGAAGCATAAGTGGGATGAATTGGGAAACTGGGATCCACATATATACACAACTATACTCTAATAAAAATAAATTCAAATAAAAAATAAATTTAGAGATTTTAAATGTTTAAGTTCCTTCATGATTGAATTACTTTTGTTGACTATATGTTCAATGTAAATGAGTTTATCTGAAAGAAATTAAGATTTTTCTTCAGGAGAAAGATAAACAGGAGTCTATGGGTCTGAAAGGCTTAGTAAAATTAATGCAATTTTTAAATAGTTCCTTTTTCTTGTATTTTTAAAAGTTTATTGTAATTTCTGTTCTTTTTGAAGTCTATCTTTCTTATTCTCAGATAATAACTCATTCACTTGATGGACGTAGTTTTCTACATATGGAGGCTCCTAGGAGGTCTTTGAACAAACTTGCTGCAGAGTTTCAGGGTATTATAATCATTATTAATTTCAGTATTTTAAAGTTCACACCTGATAAGCTTCCAAGAAAAATGACCCAAATTTATTTGAAAGGTCAGAGAAATTTATTTTACTTATCCAACCATATAGCAATAAAAATAGAGAAGCTCCAATAGTTCAACTATTGATATTGTAATATAGTGTAAATGGCCTATACGATTCAGAATTAGGGGGCTGATTTCCTCCTTTGGGTCTTCCACATACTAATGGTGTGATGTTAATTAATCCTCACATGCCTCAATTTCTCAGCTGTGAAATGGGCACAATAATAATACTTGCTTTAGCTCATTGAGGACAAATGTTTTTCTATTTTTTTTCCTATGCTGTCCTCCAAGTAATTAGAACCATGCCTGAACCAGAGTAGAGGTTCAAAAATGTTTTAAAATGAATGAATGGACAAACGAATGAATAACAAATGAAGCATACATATTTGAATATTACATCTATTGTATCTATGATGGAAATAACTATGTACTGCTGTGCTGCTACCCATGTCCCAGCTCTAGACTCAATGACATCACAATGGTAGCTTAATATTTGCCATGCTGGCATAGTTAAGCCTCAGAATCTGGCAAACGCTACAAAGGAGACTCTCTCTCCCCAATATCCAGTTGTTCAACATTTACCAACATACCATTGGTTCAGATTCTTGTTATCTGGCCTATGCTTAGTTTGGTCTCTTCTGTCTCCTCTACACCTGAAATACAGTTATCCAAACAATGCAGGCTTTCTGGGACTCTGCATAAACACCATCTTGGCTTGAAATACTTTGCTCCCAGAAATATACATCATGCTGGAGTTAACTCCAACTCAGATGCTATATCCTTGAAAATAGCCTCCAATTGCCACAAATTGGACTAGGGTGCCTCTTCCATGTGCTTAGCTATCACTCAGTGCCTATTATTATGAAAATATTATCTATCTCAATGTATTATAATCATGACTTGCTTATTAGTATACCTCTCCTAAATGCTCTTTGGAGTACAAGGGCTGTCTTCTTTATAGTTATAATCTCTGTATCTTGCTCCTACAAGAGGTACTCAATGAAGGATAGTTCTATGAATAACTCAATAAACCTAATTTGGTTTTGTCCATGTTGGCGGTACACAGAAGTTATACTCTCTGCAGGCATTCAGATGGAAGATCATTGGTTTAAAACAAATAGCTGATGACTGTGACAGAGCAAGTCAATATTAATTCCTGTCTGGTATTTCTGTTGTGACTACATGGCAGTGCCATTTGTAGTCATCTCTGTTTAGTCTAAAAATCTTATTCATAGGACAGCCACCTACAGGGCTAGTCAGAATGGCTCATTGAGCAAGCACGTTTCTGTTTTTTTTCCTCCTGCATCTGTGTGCATGAAACATTCCAGATAAACACTGTATTATTCCTGCTTTTCACCCTTGCCTCACAAAGCTCAGATGTTGTACCAGTTATTACCTTTGTCCCTTAAGATCCATTTCATGTCCTCTACAAATCACATTTCCCAGACTCATTTGCCAATTAACTTCTGGGTGGATTTGATAAGTGTGAGGGACTAGTGGAGGAAAAGGGGAGAATTCAGTATGTTTCTCCCTCTCCCTGCTCTGAGGTTATTTTCTGGCAGTGACTGAATCTCCTCTGGTGTTCCAGCATCCTAACATCTTGCTGGATACACCCTCCTTCTGTTTCTGCAGCTCCTGCCAGTCGCCATCTGATTCCAACGCCCACCAGATGACCTTGACTTGTGAAATCTAGTAACATCACCTGGTGCTTAAACCCTCAGCCATGGAAACGGGAGAAGCTTCCTGTTATTGCTAATCCCTATGTTGCTTTTATCATATCTTTTTGGCTTTTCAGGTCTTCCATCACCTAGGTAGTTAACGGCCTCTATTAAACACCCTTCTTGTAACTATTTAGAGCAGTTTCCTTAATGATAATGGGGACGATGATGATAATGATGATGACGATGGTGATGATAGTTATGGTTGGAACCATTTATTATTCATGGCACTACTGTCTTGTTAGCTGATGAAAATCAGACTCAAAATATTCTGAATCATCTTTGGTTTCCTATTTCATTTTATGCCTCAGATCTAACCAGTTGCCAAGCCTCATAGATTCCACTGCTATTAGCTTTTCTCCTTTCCATTCCCATTCCTCAGATAGCAGTCTGAAATACCATGCTGTCTTTCTTGAAATGCTGTGACATCCTGCTCCCCCAAACCCTCTGCATTCACCTCTTACTCCCTCTCTTTCCCCAGGAGCATGGGCCCCACAGCTTATCTGAGCCAGTTTGGACAGATAAAAAGATGGGAGGGATTATTATAAGATGTTAGGTGAGACAATATGTGGATTCTCCAGAGATTTTAATAACAGCAACTGCCATGAGGCTGGGCATCACAAAGAATGGAGATGGAGGTGGTCCTAGATTTACGGTATCAGTAGGAATCTTACTACCAGAAGTTCAGGCAGTTTCACTGCAGCTTTCTCCCATTATTGTGCCTCAGCTTTCCCTAGGTGTCTGTCTGTTTCATTTCATTCTGCAACTATCTGGCTGCTGCAGCTCAGGGTCTACTCCCTCTTAATTATGTATATAGCTTTCATGGCTCCAACCTGCCATGTAATAGAAGCTATACAGCTTCTGTAACTGTTTTAAGATTCTTGAGTTTCCCATTTCTCCAAAAATATTGAAATCTTCTTGGGTAACTTATTTTTTGATGCCAAGTTCTGGCTTTCATGAATTCATGGGTGGGCAGAGTTAGGTGGGACCTGAACCGAACCCATGCTTTTACAGGGACTGGGCAGTTTTCTTCGAATGATGATTAAATTTATCATCCAAACCTGGGCACTGTGGGGAGTCAAAGAAGGTGTTATAATTACACAAGGGAAACACGCATAAACTGATATTGTTCTGAGGAAACTGCAAAATATGAGTAACCATATTTGGAACACACTACAGGTGAGCAGAGGCTTCCCTGGTGGCTCAGATGGTAAAGAATCTGCTGGCAATGCAGAGACCCAGGTTCGATCCCTGGGTCAGGAAAGTCCCCTAGACAAGGGAAAGGCTACCCACTATTCTCCAGTATTGGCGCCAGTATTCTTGCCTGAAGAATTCCATGGACAAAGGAGCCCAGTTGACTACAGTCCATGGGGTCGCAAAGAGTCAGACACAACAGAGGGACTAACACTTTCCCCTTTCTTTTTCATAGGCAAGCAGGCAGGCATTATAAATTGGGTCTACTTCCACTGGCTTTTCTACAGCTCTTCATATTTACTCAGAATATCTCTTTTTCAATGTGGAATAGCATTTGTTCCTCTCCCATATTGACCTGAGCCTGTTGCTACTGTATTTGTATGCTCAAATGTTTGTTTCTCCATGAAGCCTTCCTTGATTTATCTTACAGAAAATGAATCTTTTATAGGCTTAAATTGTACTTAAACTGTACATTCTAGTGCCTTTGCTTTTTTCCTATAATTATTTATTTGACTCTTGCCTGGAAAATCCCATGGATGGAGGAGCCTAGTAGGCTGCAGTCCATGGGGTCACGAAGAGTCAGACATGACTGAGTGACTTCACTTTCACTTTTCACTTTCATGCATTGGAGAAGGAAATGGCAACCCACTCCAGGGTTCTTGCCTGGAGAATCCCAGGGACGGGGGAGCCTGGTGGCTGCCGTCTATGGGGTTGCACAGAGTCCGACACGACTGAAGCGACTTAGCAGTAGCAGTGCCTTATCTAATAGGTGTAACTTTGTGACTTAGGAAGCATGAGCCGTATTAACACATTTTTGTGTACCCCCACATGGCCTAGCTAGTATTTTGCTCCTAGTTGGTGTCCATGAATATTCATTAAATGAATGACTGCTGAGTTCTGAAAACATCACTTGTGCTATTGTCTCAAGCTCACCAAATTATTCTGGATACTGATACCTACGAAATGCAGAAAAGATAAGGGATTGATTATGTCTAGGCTAGAACAGTAGTGAGATCAATAGAAATAAGAGAACTGGAAGTTACCATATTTACATGGTCTTAAGAATGTTTAACTGGAAACAAATCACAGTGAGGACATTTTGTCTCCACAGAGACAGATAAGAAATCACAGACAACTGAAAGAAAAAGAACACATTTACTTCTCAATAGGTATTTGTTTGGACATACACAATTTATTCTGACAAATATCTAATTTGAATTTCTCTTGGTTTCTATATTTTATAAAATCATTTGCAAGTTCAATTTAATCTATATGGAAATCACAGTGCATATCAGTCTTTCTATTTTCAAAGTGCTTCTTAAGGCAGAGTTCTGATATTTTAGACAACATTTTAATTGCTATTTTAAAAAAGCAGTGAAATAGCAAATTTTGATTTGTGGTATTTGAGAAGCTTTACATCACTCTTCCACACTGGTCACTGGATGCTATGTTACTTAACCTAAAGTGTCACTTTATTTTTAATTAGACTCCACACAGGACTCTTCTCCCTTAAAAATACAGATTAATTTAATTAATAATTTAAGTGTAGGATACATAATACATTTTAAGTTTGTTTAGTATTTTCAAAATAACTCTACCTATCTAGGAATCCAGGGACTGGAAATTGACCCAAAGGGCATCCTTCAAATTAGGTATACAAGGCAAATATGGACCTTTCAGTATAATTACAATAGATTCATTTTAATTGCAGAACTATGTCCCCTTTAGGTGCCATGTACCACGACCACAGATCAATCGCTTAGCCTCTGTACAGCATAACTTTCTCATCTGCTACACAATGAAGAGCTTTACCTGGTACCTCCCAGGACTTATGTGATTATTAAAAGGCAGTCAGAATATGATACAGAGTAAGTATTCTATAGGGTAGTTACTATTGTGACACAGGGCTTCTCATGTGACACTAGTGGTAAAGAACCCATCTGCCAATGCAGGAGACATGAGACTTGGGTTCAGTCCTTGGATTAGGAAGATCCCCTGGAAGGCTTAAAAGATCCCCTTAACCATTTGACTTCAGCAGAAGTGTGTCTCAACCTTAGCTGCTTTTAAAGACACCCAACACCTAGGCTGCACCTACAAATATTCTGATTTAAGTGGTCTAGTGTCTGACCTGGGTGTGGAACAGTTAAAAGCTCTCCCCGTGGGTATTCTTGCCTGGAGAATCCCCATGGACAGAGGAGCCCAGTGGGCCACAGTCCATGAGGTCACAAAGAGTTGGACAAGACTGAGTGACTCAGAGAAGGCGATGGCACCCCACTCCAGTACTCTTGCCTGGAAAATCCCATGGACGGAGGAGCCTGGTAGGCTGCAGTCCATGGGGTCGCTAAGAGTCGGACACGACTGAGCGACTTCCCTTTCACTTTTCACTTTCATGCATTGGAGAAGGAAATGGCAACCCACTCCAGTGTTCTTGCCTGGAGAATCCCAGGGACGCCGGAGCCTGGTGGGCTGCCATCTATGGGGTCACACAGAGTCGGACACGACTGAAGCGACTTAGCAGCAGCAGCAGAGCAACTAAGTATAGCACATGTGACTCAAATATGCAGTTAAGGCTGAGAACCAATGGTTGGGTCAGCACCTCCCATTTTGACATGAATAAGAATCTCTTGGAGGGGCTTCTCTGGTGGCTCATGGGTAAAAAAAAATCTGCCCATCAATGCAGGAGACATGGGTTTGATCCTAGATCTAGGAAGATCCCATATGTCATGGAGCAACCAAGCCCATGCACCACAACTATTGAGCCTGTGAGCTCAACTCTAGGAGCCACAACTACTGGAGCTCATGCTCCTCAACAAGAGAAGCCAGTGCACTGCAACAAAGAATAGCCCATGCTTGCTGCAACTAGGGAAAAGCCCACACAGCAACGACGACCTAGCACATCCATAAATTTAAAAAATAAAATAAAAAGAATCACTTGGAGATCTTGTTAAAGCCAGATCCTTGGCCTCACTCCCAAAGAATACAATTTAGTAGGCTTGGGTGGGGTGGCGGTCCAAGAATTGGCACTTTTAACAAAGCTCTCGCTTGATGCTGACCACGTTGGCCCTTGAGTAGCAGTGTTCTGGTTCAGAGATTCTCAAACTTAACTGCTGAGCCTCAGCCCTAGAGTTTCCAATTAAGTAGATATGCGAAAGGCCCCATGCAGGTCTATCAAGTTCTCAGATGATGCTAGTGGGTAAGGGTTCCGAGACTTTACTTTGAAAACCACCATTCTAGATACAAAGTAATCACTTTATTTAGATTTTAAAATACTCCCTTTTAATTCACTATTACATTTTGCATGGCCAGGCCACTCAACATGCCTGTTCTCTTCCTTTCTGTCCACCCAGACTGACCGGTGCCTGCTTCACAGGTATCTTAGGCACAGGACTGACCTTACATACTTGCCCCAGGCCCAGCTGGTGATTGTTCTCATCAAAGGAGCGGTGAGGGGCGTGGCTTCTACTGGTTTCCCTGGTAACTAATGAGCCCACCTGAGGTCAATTCCCTTATAACTGGCCATCTCCCCTTTCCCTTGGGAGCAAAGACTGCCTGCTGCCATGCCTTGCCTGCTACCTGCCTCACATGGTGCGGTGTCACTCCAGGACCTTGCTTCAATCATGTAACATCCATTAGACCATTGATGTCTCTGTTGCTGACTCTGGGCTCTTTCTTTGGCCTTGAAGCTGGGAAAACACAGGCTTTATAGGCCCACAGCGTGCAGCCCAACAGATTTCCAAACGTTTTTATGCTGAAGCACTTTTTTTTTTTTAATAGCAGCTTGCTAAAACATCCTTAGATTACAAAAACCAGTACACAAGGCACAGGACATAAATATTCTCACTGTCTACATCAATACACAACTGTCCTGCACCCAGAAACCATCTGACAACATTCACCAAATTGATGGATTGTGTGTTGTCCGTTCTGCTCCTTACCTAATGGTTCTTTTATTTAACTAATGACTGTAATTCTCATTAGATGCTGATGGAACATTAAGATTTTATTTGTGGAATGTGGAAAAACTACCTGTGGCAGGACATCAGTTGGTGAGTATTACCTAGACAGCAACACCCAACCCTCCAGTTGGCATGAGCAGCAGGTCCTGGTGCTGTTAGTGATGCTGGCATAAGGAGGCAGTGGTTCTTCTGGCTTTTTGCAGGTATTTTGTGAATTAATTCACAAATGCCTTAAGTTTAGAGATCCATTAAATGGCCTTCTGCTAAGCAATCTGTAGCAATGAAATTTTAGAAAAGGACAACACCTTTGTTTTAGCCTAATGGGCAGCAATAACTCAAGGATCTGGGGCTTCAACTATATTGTCTCATCTAAAAGTCCTTGTACTAGTTCTAAAAGCCTCTTGTTTCTCTCCTGCTTCTGGGTCCCCCTTACTCATCTAGTTTAAGGCCGAGCGTAAGATATCAACACCTGAAAGAGGTCTTTCCAAACGTCCTGCCTCCAGTAACAGTGCCTGCCCTGTGCTGCCTAGTTCTTGGTGTGTATTCTATTTGTGTGTTTATTACACTGTGTGAGAACTGGATAACATCCTGCTCTCCTCCCCAAATGCCACTGAGGACACAGGCAGTTCATCTTTCTGTTCCTCAGGATCCTAACCTGTAGCATGGAAATAATGATAGTAACTATCTTTTATGGTTGGTGTAAGGATTACATGGGGCTTCCCTGATGGCTCAGATGGTAAAGAATCTGCCTGCAATGTAGGAGACCTGGGTTAGATCCCTGGGTTGGGAAGATCCCCTGGAGAAGGGGAGAGCGACCCATTCCAGTATTCTTGCTTGGAGAATCCCACGGACAGAGGAACCTGCTGGGCTATAGTTGATGGGGCCACAAAGAGTCAGATAGGACTGAGCAACTAACACAACAATTACATGAGGGGACAGATGTCTCCATGGAAAGCATTTGGACCAGTGCCTGACAAGCAAGAAACCATCAATAAAGCCTCTGTGCTACTACTGTCATTGTTGTTGCTATTGTTACTGTTATTTATATTTCTATTTCCGTTTCAGAATGGCACCCCACTCCAGTACTCTTGCCTGGAAAATCCCATGGACGGAGGAGCCTGGTGGGCTGCAGTCCATGGGGTCGCTAAGAGTCGGACACGACTGAGCGACTTCACTTTCACTTTTCACTTTCATGCATTGGAGAAGGAAATGGCAACCCACTCCAGTGTTCTTGCCTGGAGAATCCCAGGGACGGCGGGGCCTGGTGGGCTGCCGTCTATGGGGTCGCACAGAGTCGGACACGACTGAAGCGACTTAGCAGCAGCAGCAGCAAGACACCAAAAGAAGTAACAAAACTATTGATGCAATGGCAGATACAAGAGTATTTTACTTTGTATTCACTCATTTAGCATATATTTACTAAGTTCCTAGAAGTGTTTTAGGGCTGAGAATATAGCAGTGAGTGAGTCCTCACCCCTAACCTATTGCATTCACAGTAAAAAATACAACAGAACAGAAGTGTTAGTTAGATAAATGCACAGATGAAAGTAATACAGGTTAGGAGGACAGGAAGTAAAGGGTGAGGGGGGATGAAGGAATGAGATTAGGGACTGTAACCCAAAAGTGACATCCAGAAAATACACTTTGAATCCTGAGATCACATATATATTTTCATTTGAACAGGAGAAAGTGTTCAACATTTCAGGTAAATCATTTCTAAAAAGCTCTACTTATCTATAAATAAGTTTATTTGTACCATTCTTTTTAGATTCCAGATAAATCTTACCATATGATATTTGTCTTTTTCTGTCTGACTAACTTCAGTCAGTATAACAATCTCTAGGTCCACCCATGTTGTGTAAATGTCATTATTTTATTCTTTTTATGGCTGAGTAATATTCCATTATATATATACCACTATTTATAAAATAGATAACTAATAACGACTTACTGTATAGCACAGGGAACTCTACTCAATACTTTGTAATGACTTATGTGGGAAAAGAGTCTGAAAAGAGTAGATATATGTATAACTGATTCACTTTGCTGTGTATGTGAAACTAACACAATGCTGTAAATCAATTATACATCCATAAAAAGCTGCACTAAAAAGATACATAAAGCAAAGTGCCCTAGGTGGTGTTAACATACAGTGAGGACTAAGGTAATGAGGATACAATGAGGAAGCTCATCATACAGTCAGCAATGAACAAGGCTGCTGGCGACCAGTGACCTTATATAACATACAATCCACTGTGGGATGTGCTTTTGATCCTTTTTAGAAAAAAGAGTGGAAGGAGTGGATTAGGAAGACTGAGATGAGAAGACCATTGGATAAACAGCTGGGAGACATCTTCTGCCTCCAGATCCTTGGGGGTAATGGTGATAGACACATGCCTTTCAATTGTTTCCAGACAGAGTGGATGTTATTTAATTCTCACAACAACCCTAAAGACATGAAAGGTATTGCTTTCCTCATACTTCAGAGATACAGAGGTTAGCTAGCTTACCCAGCTACTATATGGCAGAGCCAAAGCTTAGATCTAATATTGTATGGCTTTGAAATATGTATTTATTAGTGCATGCATGCTCAGCTATGTCTGACTCTTTGCGACCCCATGGACTATAGCCCACCAGGCTCCTCTGTCCATGAGATTTGCCAGGCAAGACTACTGGAGTTGGTTGCCAATTCCTTTTTCAGGGGATCTTCCCCACCTAGGGATCGAACCCACGTCTCCTGTGTTTCCTGCCGTGCAGGTGGATTCCTTACTACTTGAGCCATCGAGAAGCCCATGTATTTATTGGGCTGGCCACAAAAGTTCATTTGGGGTTTTCCATAAGAAGCAATGGGAAACCCGAACGAATTTTTTTGGCCAACCCAATAGATTCATCAAGGAGTTCACAGACTTGTTCTATCATCGCACCTGTCCCAGCAAATAGCTGGCTGCCTCCAGCAGACCAAGGCTGTAGCTTCCCTCCTTCCTGTCACCCGTACCATGTGGTGACCGCTGCCTAGAGTCCTCAGTCCTGGACTCAGAGGAAAACCATGTGCATCTTAGAGTTTTTCTTTAAATATGGCTGCAGAAAAAAGGTCAATGCTTCAGTGAATAATTGACACCAGCAGTTGTTAAGTATTAACTTAGAGCTTACCAAACATGTTACCAGAGTAAGTAGTTGAAAGCATTGTTACAAAAAGTTTGGTGAACAAATGAGAAGATATTTTAATTTAGAGACTGTTTAGTCCCTTTAGAAATCTGCTTAGTTTGAATTCTTATGCCATTCATCTGCTTTCTCCAAAGAGTTTCTCCTCAGCTATATGTGGACTCGTCATATCTTTTGATTGGTTACTACTTGGGGAAACACTCATTGTCAGCTAACAACTATTGAGTCAAAGCAGGTGGGGATGACATGACTCATTTTTTAAAATTAATTTTTACTGGAGTATAGTTGCTTTAGAATGTTGCATTGCTTTCTCTGTACAGCAAATTGAGTCAGTTATACATATATACCCTCTTTTCTGTATTTCCTTCTATTTAGGTCACCATCAAGCATTGAATAGAGTTCCCTGAGCTATACAGTAGGTTCTCACTAGTTATCTATTTTATACATAGTATCAATAGTGTGTGTGAAATGACTCATTTTTTAAAGAATTTTGAAGCATAATGAAATGTACTAAATATGGTTCATTGCCTTGTAAAATGGATACAGGTAAGGGAGCTGTAAGAGGTAAACAAGAGAGTTTGGAAGCTCGGCTCAAAATATTACTAATGTTTTATGACATATTTCAGGTCAACAAACATTGTCACTGTTATTACATTTTACGGAAGAGAATGTAACCTGAGAGAAAAGTTTAGAGGCAAATTAAGATTTTAGAGACATCTGGGGAAAGGTCAGGGGACGGGGTCAAGAGACATGTGACGGAAACATCATTTACTTCCTTCTCATCTTTAAAACCTGCACTCTGCTAAAACGTGTTAAGCACAGCAAAATGATTAACTCGATGAGGCTAGCATCCCTAAATCTGCTTTTCACCTCTTTAATGAAGCATACCATGTGGTGCCAAAAAAAAAAAAAAAAAAAAAGGTGGAGGGGGTATCCTCATGAATTTAAAACACTGTAAAATTTAAAAGGAGCTCACATTTCAACATGAATTGCTGACCACAGCACAATCTTGGTTATCTGCCTCTCTTGGATACTACAGTTTTCTAGCTAGGTGAGGCCTAACACTGTGTGTGTCAGCTTTTCTTTGGAAAATCTCATATTAAACCAAGAGTTAAAATTAAAACACTAATAATTAATTTACTTCTTATTTGTGGCACATCTGAAATAAGGGACAGATTTTTGTTTAGAGAGTAAAACTAATTATAAGAATTATTATATAGCTTCTTTTTGATGATAAAGTATATTCATAATTTTATTTAAGCAACTTGGACAGATCCCTCCCTTTGACATAAAGAAACACTCATTTTTCTGGGTTGACTATATTTTCATGCACAGTATGACATTGCATATATTTCCAAAATCAAACATCTGAAAATCTGAGTATATAATTCATTTTTATTTGGCTTCCTATATAATTATTTTATACTTTTTCAATAGATCTATTTGGTATTTTCAGAAAATACAAGCTAATGGTTTGTTTAAAAGCCAAAGATACTATTTTTTAAAGGACAACGTGTTAAAATTCCAATTCCCAAATCTTAAAATACCCTCCCAGGGCACCGCTGTCTAAAGTATTCAAAATTATATATTCATAATTTAAGTGCTTTCCAATTTTTAAAGTGTTTCTATATATATTGTCCAATTATGATTTTTATTCATAGTATTCTTACATGTTTTAAAGCTTCTAAAATAATTGTTTTATTTGTCCTAAAACTTTGTTATGTGACATGCACCAATTTGTCTCATCTCAGTGAAATTCTATGCCACAGTGTTTTCCTAAATCATATTTTCAGCACTAATTCCTGAAACTATAATTCTACTTTAATTTTTTTTTTATATCCAAATAGAATATGTAAACTTTGTGTGTCTTCAGGTAATTTATTTTACTTCTTTGAGTCTTAAGAATTTTCATCTGACACATGGGGTCAATTTGACTTACATCTTAAGCTGTGTGGGTTTTAAGAAATTATAGATATTAAGTGACCAGCACACATTGTAAACCACAGTGCCTTTTTTTGCAAATGTTGGTTTTCCCTATTAGCCCACCTCAATGGTGGGCAAAAAAAGGGCTTGTGGTTCTAATGGATAAGCCATTAAACATTTCCAGTAGGTCAGGATAATGGCAGATTATATCTACTGCCTTACTATTAAGGCCAGTTATTTGTCTTGTTGGCATGCCAATAAAGCCTGATTTTCTTTTAATTCAGACATGTGGTTACAACTTCATTTTCTCTTAAACTTTCTCTCCTAGTGATTCAACATACTTGTCCCCAAAGCGTATTTGACTGAAAATCATGCTGGGCCAGACACATTTCACACTTCAGAGAAGATCACGTGCCCCTTTTTGTTTTCATTGGTTTCAGATCAGATCAGATCAGTCATTCAGTTGTGTCCGACTCTTTGCGACCCCATGAATTGCAGCACGCCAGGCCTCCCTGTCCATCACCAACACCCAGAGTTCACTGAGACTCACGTCCATCGAGTCAGTGATGCCATCCAGCCATCTCATCCTCTGTCGTCCCCTTCTCCTCCTGCCCCCAATCCCTCCCAGCATCAGAGTCTTTTCCAATGAGTCAACTCTTCACATGAGGTAGCCAAAGTACTGGAGTTTCAGCTTTAGCATCATTCCTTCCAAAGAACACCCAGGCCTGATCTCCTTCAGAATGGACTGGTTGGGTCTCCTTGCAGTCTAAGGGACTCTCAAGAGTCTTCTCCAATACCACAGTTCAAAAGCATCAATTCTTCGGCGCTCAGCCTTCTTCATTGGTTTATTCCCCCATAAAAAAGATATTCCCAGTAAAATGGAATTAATTAACAAGTTGAAGACTATCTTCAGGATACAGATGCTGTAATGAACTGAATTTTGTCGCCCTTCCCAAATTCATATGTTGAAGCCTTACCCCCCAATATGGCTGTACTTGGAGACAGGGCCTTTAAAGAGATAATTACATTTAAATGAGGTCACAAGTGTAGGACCCTAACCCAATATGATGAGTGTCATCATAAGAAGAGGAAGAGATACCGGCAATGTACGCACATAGAAAAAAGGTCACGTGAGGACAAACCATGGAAACGGTCATCTGCAAATCCAGGAGAGGGGCTTCAGGACAAACCAAGTCTCCCAACACCTTGCTTTTGGGCTCCCATTCACCAAAACAGTGTGAAATAAATTTGTTAAGTCACCGGTCTGTGTTATTTTGGTAGGGCAACCCCAGAGTAAGAGAGACACTCTCTTCTGTGTTAAGGAAACTTACAATGGAATTAGGGTGATGAACCTTCCAAACAAATGCATAAGCGAAAGAGACAAATATTGGGTTTGCCAAAAGGGTCATTCAGGTGATAGAAAAACCTGAACACAACTTTTGGCCAACCCAATATTAAGACTAAAGAAAATATAATTAAAACCTACATAAAAGATGGGGTTACAAAAGGAGTAAGTTATTCAAAGGGGACCATGTCTTTGAAGGGGTGCACATTGATAGATATCAACAATAAGAGCTTCTTTTAAAACAGTTTGGAAAAGATACAGAGCTACAGGCTTATCTCATTATCTCATGATATTTCAGAGGCTACTCCTAAGCTTGCCTTTTTTTCCAAGCCAGGATTTGGCATATGTGACCTGAAGCATGAATAAACAGTGGAACAGAATATTTTGGCGTTGTCCTAGAAGTTCCAGAACATATGATCAACTTCACTACTCTATTTCTCTTCCCTTTATTTCACAGGCCCTACATGATAACTTGCCTAATTGCCTCTCAAGAGAAATGTGACTTGCTGAGCAAAATGTATAATCATTAAGAAACAGTTTTTATAGGAACTATATTTTATAATAACAACACTGACTCAATAATAATAGCAGCTAATATTGAGTAATCAACTATAGAATCAGGCACTGGACTTGAAGCTTTCAAATGAATTGTCTAATTGAATTCTCACAACAACCTTACCAAGTTGGCACAGTTCATATCCCACTTCACAAGTGAGGTGACTTAGCCTTCCAGTAGTTAAAGGAACTTGCTCAAAGTGACAAAGCTGGTATTTGATATAGCTGTGACTTCAAATGATCCAGACTAGCTCCAGTAATCAAAACCAAGCTCTTCACTACTGCTTACAGAAAGCATGTGTGTGTGTAATACATACATCTAAATATTGTCTATGTACTGATGTACTGTATGGATGGCATAGACTGTAAAAAAATGTATATGAAGTACTGTTATAAGGATAGAGGTCAGTTGAATAGAATTGACAGCCTAGAGAGAAATTAAATAAAATAAATGATCAATTGATTTTTCACAAGAGTTCCAAGACAATTCAATGGGGAAAGAATAATCTTTTCAACAAATGGTACTGGGGCAACTGGATATTCACATCTAAGAGAATGAGGGCCCATTCTTCATCATATACACAAAATTAACTTAAAATACACAGCAGAACTAAATGTAAGAACTAAAACAATAACTCTATTAAAAGAAAATATAGGAGTAAATCTTTATAAACTTGGGTCAGGTTAAGCCTTCTTAGAGATGACACCCAAAGCACAAAAGAAAAAGGAACACAGAGAGAAATTAACCTTCCTCAAAAGATAAGAACTTGGTGTTTCAATAGATTCCAACAGGAAAATGAAAGGACAACCCACAGAATGGGAGAAAACATGCAAATAATATACCTGATAAGGGACTTGTATCCAGAATATACAAAAACCGCTTATAGCTCAATAATAAAAACATATAACCCATTAAAACTGGGCAAAGGATTTGAACAGACCTTTCTCCAGAGAAGAATAAAGAGCCAATGAAAATATGACAAAATATTCAACATCATCAATCATCAGGGAAGTGAATATTAAAATTACAATGATGCACCCCTTTACATGCACTAGGATGACATAGTAATTATTTAAAAGACATAAAATAATCAGTGTTGAATAGAATGTGGGGAAATTGGAATTCTCATTCACTTCTGGTGAGAATGGAAAATGGTACACTGTCTTGAAAACAGTTTCGTAGGTAGCTCCTCAGAACGTTAAATACAGTGTTACCATGTGAGACAGCCATTCTATTCCTCTGTGTGTGTGTGTGTGTGTGTGTGTGTGTGTTTAGTTACTCAGTTGTATCTGACTCTTTGCAACCCCATAGACTATAGCCTGGCTCCTCTGTCCTTGGGGATTCTCCAGGCAAGGATACTGGAGTGGGTTACCACGCCCTCCTTCAGGGGATCTTCCCAACCCAGGGATCAAACCCAGGTCTCCCACATTGCAGGTGGATTCTTTACCATCTGCACCACTAGGGAAGCCCATTCTATCCCTAGTAAATATGTACAAGCTTTTGTATTGATATATTACAAAAGCTTGTACAGAAATGTTCATGCAGCATTATGCATAATAGCTTAAAAGTGAAAACTGCCCAAATGTCCATTAATGATGGCAAAGCTGATAAAATGTGGTGTGTTTACAAAACGGAATATTATTTGGACATAAAAAGGAATGAAGTATTGTTATGTGGTACAACATGGATAAACTTAAAACCTTTAGGCTAAAGGTAAGAAGTCAACCACAAAAGCCCCAATTTTGAATGATTTCATTTACATGAAACATCCAGATAGGCAAACATATAGAGACAGAAAGCAAATACATGTTTGTCTAAAGAAATTGAGAGGAAAGGGGCTTGGGGTAAATTAGGAGTAACTGTTCATGGGTATAGAGTTTTTTGGGGGAGATGAAAATATTCTAAAATTGATAGTGATGGTTGCACAACTCTGAATATATTTAAAATGACTGAGTTGTAAACTTTAAATGAGTGAATTGTGTGGCATGTGAAATATATCTCAACAAAGCTTTAAAAATATATAAAGTTAATTCCAAAATATGTCATTTGGTTTGAATCTTTCACTTTCTCTAGTCTTTATAAACTGGATCCAAAATTAGGGGTGGGGTATTGGAATAGTGAGAGGGTTGGAGAAAATATTATTTCTTTTTTTAACTTAGAAAGTGCTCATGCCAGAATTTATCAAGTTAAAATTGATTTAATTCTCCCAAATGATTAATAGCATTTCGTTTTGCCATGATCGAGTTGAGAAATCAAAATCAATGTTCTGAATATGAACCCTTGCTTTCCTTCACCTTTATCTTATAAATAACCAACCACTCAAGAAACAACTCAATTTCTTCTTTTCTTGCCTCTTCTGCAGATAGATATAGGCATGATATAGCACCAAAATACTCATGAATTCAACAGTAAGTCTCAAAAAACTACACTAAATGATGATTAACATCACAAGTTAAGGCTAATAAGATGTAAGTAGGAGTGTTCTGTAATATGTAATATGAGCTTTTACTTGAAAGTACATGCAGAACTGTGGTGATGGAAGACTCTTGAGAGTCCCTAGGATGGCAAGGAGATCAAACCAGTCAATCCTAAAGGAAATCAATCCTGAAAGTTCATTGGAAGGACTGATGCTGAAGCTGAAGCTCCAATACTTTGGCCACCTGATACCAACAGCCGACTCATGTAAAAGACTCTGATGCTGGGAAAGATTGAAGGTAGGAGGAGAAGGGGGTGACAGAGGATGAGATGGTTGGATGGCATCACCGACTCGTGGACATGAGTTTGAGCAAGCTCCGGGAGCTGGTGATGGGACAGGGAAGCCTAGTGTGCAGTCCATGGGGTCACAGAGAGTTAGACACAACTTAGCGATTGAACAACAATAACATGCAGATCTACTCTTTGATTCAGTTAGTATATGTGCCCTTTGGCTTCCCTTGTACATTTTTTAGTTTGCAGTGCAATATAGACCTGATTACTGGAACTGTTGCAACTATTTTGGAACACAGAATAAACTTCAGGAGGGAAGCTCTGGGCTAAAATGGTACAATAGAAAGAAAAATAATCCCATTCCTTTGGCTGTTCACCTCTGATATACTGTGTGACTAGCTGATATACTGAATTATCAAGCAGTTACTGGAAAAGGAACAAAAAAATCAATAAATCCTAATTCAGACTACATGGATGAATGTAACAAAATTGAATGTAGCAACTATAAAATTTAAAGATTTTGTTCTAGGCTAATTCAATTTTTTTGGAAACTACAGAATGCCAATATTGAGAATTATCTCTCCTCTGTGGAACTTGATCTGACCATATAATTTGCAAAGCAGAAAGATTATCTAATTTAGTACTTAATACAAATACTTCATCTGAATAAATGAAGTGTGAATATCTAATAGTCTTTCTGTTTTCTAAATTCTGCTAGAAGCTCAGCATCATGTACCAGCCATATAAAACATTTAAGAGGAAAGGGGAATTTAAAGGTTATCAGTACACTGAATTCAAAATGTATTTCAACTGATTGACACGATGAAAGAAACATGAACATGTATGCGTGTGCACGTGCACACACACACACACACAAAACTCCTATTTGTAAATTACAGAGATTCAGTGGAAAAGAAGTTCAGAATCTGATGAGGAATTTTGATCAGTCTTCAGAATAGGGGAAACACAGAATGCGAGATACAAACCAGGAAACAATATGATACACTGAAAAAAAAAAAAACAACCAAAGAGGAATTGGGCTTGGAGCCAAAGAGAATTTGATTTGCATCCCTTCATTTACTTTCTTAGAAACTTTGAGGAAATTCCTAAATTAGGACTCTCAATTTTCTCAACTACTAAATAGGAAGAAACTTACTACTTTGAAAAATTTCCAGCAACATGAAATCAAGCATTTGCCCAAGACTTGGGAGGTACTGGCATTTTTGCCCATCACTGAAGAAAGCCATAAGAAGGAAGCTAACATTCGATTTTCTGTTCTACCCTCCTCACTAACAGTGTTTGATAATCTACACTTGAGTGAGACTTCAAATTAATAGAAGACTTTCCTCCAGTAGCAGTATTGACATGCACATATCCCTCTCAGTTAAAACAACTACACCGATTAAAACAGAGAAACAAACAACAGCAACAACAACAACAAATGTGAAAGGAAGAAAATAGTCCACCTAAAAAGAAAAGGAAGCTAAATTCTAGTAAACCTGACACAAATGTGTCAAAAATGGCAAGGGGGAAAAAGTATTTTGTTGAATGTACCAAAAAGAATATATAGTTTTACTATTTTAGAAAAGGGAAGGCATTTAAATGCTAGGTTAGGTTCTAGGATAGACAGTATCAGATCTTCTAGGATAGACAGTATAGTTTATGGTTAAAAGCACAGAAACTGGAACCCCTGTTTGGGCTGTATAACCTTGGGCAAATAACTTAACTTAGGTGCCTCATTTGCTAAATAAGTATATTAGGAGAATCTACCTCATAGGAGAGTATGATTTTTGAAGGTACAGAAATTATTTAGACTACTTTCTGACACAAAAGAGTCATTACCACGCCTTACTATCAATGTTATCATTATCACCACTGCCATCATCATCATTTGTACTCCTAAAGAGCATATAAACAGAAGTTAGGTCTCTGGGGACTTCCCTGGTGGCCCAGCAATTAGGACTCTTCTCCCACTTCAGGGGGCACAGGTTTGAACCCTAATCAAGGAACTAAGGTCCTGCTTGCAGCCCAGTACAGCCAAAAAAAAGAAAGAAAGAAAGAAAGAAATTAGGTCTCTGAAATGCAGCAAGTCCCCATTTATTTAGTAATCATATGGCCAACAAATACAGTTGCTTTCAATCACTTTTTGGTTGCAAAATTCATTTTTTCCTCTAATAAATGTACTCGAGGACTGCTGCTGCTACTGCTAAGTCACTTCAGTTGTGTTCGACTCTGTGCGACCCCATAGACGGCAGCCCACCAGGCTCCCTCGTCCCTGGGATTCTCCAGGCAAGAACACTGGAGTGGGTTGCCATTTCCTTCTCCAGTGCATGAAAGTGAAAAGTCAAAGTGAAATCGCTCAGTTGTGTCCAACTCTCAGCGACCCCATGGACTACAGCCTACCAGGCTCCTCCATCCATGGGATTTTCCAGGCAAGAGTACCGGAGTGGGGTGCCATTGCCTTCTCCTGTACTAGAGGACACTGATACTGAAATTGAGTCAGAATTGGTTTGATTGAACCAGGTTGGGAGCCTTAAATCCCCACCTGTGTATTTATCTTCATCATATGCAGTGGTCTCTGAGTAACTGAAAACAAGTACTATATAGGCATTTAAAGTGGTTAAAAAAAAACTATATTAAGGCAACAAATAACATGTATAAGAAAACTTGAATATCTCTGAGTTGACTACTGTGAAACCATATTGCATTTGACTTGAATCATATAAAACAAAAGCACTTCCAAAATATTGTTTAATGAAAAATTCTAACATTTAAAAACAAGAATGACATTTAATAGATAAATGTCAATTTTCTATAGCTACACTGTCCAACAAGGTGGATCTTGAAATTTAAATGTCTTAGTTACTATTAATTAAAATAAAAATTGAATTCCTTAGTCTCCCTGACCAAAATACCATTGCTCAATAGCCATTTATGACCAGTAGCTTCTGTCTTGGACAGCAGAGCTAGAACATGTCTAATATCACAGAAATTTATATTGGATAGCAATCATTTAGAACATTTCATTATGTGGAAAATTACGCTCTCAATATTGAGTATGTAAGAACATGACTATAAGCAATAATAAAATACTTTACAGGTTGGGAAACACTTTTACTTTCATAAATGCAGTGTAGTCAGAGAAACAGTTTAAATTTACTTCTGTGGTGTTTATTTTGTCAAGGCTTTCTCTGAAATTGTCCATAATATGATATTTACATGAGACACATAGCAGAGTAGGAAAAACTGTTGTCGGAGTTAGCACCTGTATGACCTTGAGGAGGTCAGGCAGTCTCCCTATGCCCCAGCACTTCCAGAAAACATGGGGGTAATTACAGTTGTCTACCTAACCAGTTTACTTGCTGAACAAGTGAGAAAGTCAATACAAAAGTCCTTTGTAAACTCTGAAGCCCCAAACAATTACTAGTTATCATTATAATCATTTCTACATTTTCACTTGGCTGAATGCAAATGAAGTGTATAATTTCTGTAGAAATAGTTGAGCTAGTCTGAAGGAAAATGTCATGGTTAAAGCATTTGAGAGAAAAACATATTTATGGTCCAAAGACTCCAGGGCTACTAATTAGAAAAAAAAAATCATTTCTGGGTAAGCACATTTATTTGGGAATTGTTAGACAATCTGTATTTTATAATTCAGAAACAGAATATTTTGTTAAATTGGGTAAAATGATGTTTTATCTCCATTTTATAAACTGAAAGACACCAATTTTGACTTTAGCTTTAGAGGTAATAAGATCAGAGTTGCCCCTTAAAAGCATATTAAAACTTCAGGAAGTTTTACAACATGCTAATTTAATGCTTTATTAGCTTACTTCATTTAAGGTTACAAAGAACTGAAATGATCTTTGTGAAGTTTTGATATAATCTCTTTCCACAATGGTTCTTAATTTATGCCTGGAAGGCAAACTTGCACATTTAAATTTGAGAATTAAAAGAAACAAATAAACTGGTATATATCAGTGTTACCAAAACTTGCAGATTAAAAAAAACCCACAGAATTGAAAATTAACGTATTTCAGTTGCCAGAGATTTCAACATTCTTCCAAAAAAACTGCAACAAACATACAATATTACTAATTATACTGTGCTTTAAAATTGAACACAGAGTCAGAATACTTTCCTCTTCAGTATATTTTTTTCTCTTCTTTCCACCATCAAATAATGCTTATAATTCTTTGGAGCACACAGAGTTATACATATGTGTCAGTGGGGTTAATGCCAGTTGCTGTAACAAAGGGATCCTGCAATTCTGGTAGCTTAAGAAAAGAAAAGGAAAAAAATGTATACTTCAAAATATACACAGGCATTCCTATCTGTGCATAGCTTTCTTCCACATAGTGATTTAGGGACTCTGGGTTTTTCCATGCTAGGCCTCTTCACCTTCTAATTCTTTGGAACCCTTTCCATAACATCAGCAGGTGGGTCAGGGATGGTTGGAAAAGTCATGCCTGCAATGTAACTTGCACTGCAATTCCACTGTTAAGAACTAGTCACATGGCTCTAACTAGAAGCAAGGGGAGCTGGGAAATGTAGCTGCTGCTTTGACAACTTCATCCCAGAAAGCAGCAACTCTATACTCTGAAAGGGAGAGCACAAATTGTGATGGAAAGGTGGTTGCCTATGCCATAGTATGAATTTTAGAGAAAAGATATACAAAGAGTTGATTATTACTGATAAAAGCACTCATTTAATACTTTTCATATCTTTAATTCTGTTCTCTAGCTTCTAAGTGAAAATGGAAATGTTATATGTCCAATAATTTTACCCCCTCTCTTCCCTTAAACAAGTAGAGGACAGAATGAATTCTGGCAGAGAAAGAAGGCCTGGTGTTAAGAAGGAAGTCCTTAAGATGGGGCAACTGGAGATCTTTTTCAGTTCTTTTTATTTCTCTCCTTTTCAATCCTTGATTCTCCGTCAATACCCTTTGTTTTCAACCCCCATTTTCAGCATGAAATGAAGAAGAATGTCACTCAGGGTTATAGCCCCACTATAAGAACCCTGAATGACAATATAAGAAAAGACATTTCAAGACTGAACCCTTTAGCCTGTTAGCTTAGGGAAACACACACACACACACACACACACACACACACACACACTGAGGCGTTGCCTGGCCTTCAGAGATTCCTTGGATGACTGTGACAGTCCTTTATCCAACAAAAACTGAGTCACTTCAAGTCGAGGATAGATAAATCCATCGTCTCTTGAAGGAAGATTTAAAAAGGTTATCAGCTACCTACTAAAGGGCCAAGTAGATTTCCCTGATTGCAAACTGTCCTGCATGACCCAAGAAGGAGCATGGCAAACTCTCCAATGTTTATACAGGCTGTTCATTCATTCATCATGGATTTATTGAGCATCTGCTGCACGAATGCCCTGGGTTTGAGGTTAGGGATCCAAAGGCAAATATGAATGAGTCTTTAAATAAGAGAGTGACAAGGTAGTGTGTGCATTCATAAAAACTACTCTGCAGAGTGGAAAACATACTGGAGGAACAAGAGTAGAGGCTAGAAGAACAGTGAAGAGGCTGATGCCTTAGTACAGGTAGGACATGTAAAGGAGTGAATGCAAATGAAAAGATGTGAATGAATTCCAGAGCTAGTTGATTGTACCTGGAGGGTGTTATGCTTCGTAAAATAAGTCAGAGAGAGAAAGACAAAACACTGTAGGTTTTCACTTACACATGGAATCCAAAAAATAAAATAGACAATGAATATAATAAAACAGAAGCAGACTCACAGATTCAGAGAACAAACTAATAGTTGCTAGTGGGGAGAGGCGTGGAAGGAGGGGCACAATAAGGGAAGGGGATTAAGAGGTACAAACTACTAGGTATAAAATAAATAAGATGTATGGCAAAACCAATACAATATTGTAAAGTAATTAACCTCCAATTAAAATAAATAAATTTATATTTAAAATAAATAAATAAGATACAAGGATGTAACATAGAGCACAGGGAATATAGCCACTATTTTATATAACTTTTAGTAAAGTATAATTTATAAAAATATTGAATCACTTTATTGTACACCTGAAATTAATATAATAATATAAATCAATCAGAGTTCAGTAAAAACAAAACAAACCAACAATCAAAAAAGAGATAGTTGTTTGTAGATTTGGCAGGACCCAAGAAAAGTATGTGCCATGTGGGGGATGGTAGGTGCCCTTGCCTGAAGTAAGACGGTCAAAGGAGAAACATGCTTGCTGGTAGAGGGTAAATTACGAATTTGGTTTTTGAACATGTACAATTTAAGAGGGTATGTGAAAGTTTGAATGGAAGCTACTGGATACACAAGTCTGGAAGGAAGAGGATTCTAGCCTAGAGCAAAACCTTGGAGTTGAAGCCATGGAATGGATGAGAAGGACTCAAGGAGACTTTGTAGAATGAAGAGTCTGGGAAAAACCCTGAGGAACAGCAACATACGAGGAAGAGCCACGGGGAGAGATGCCAGCAAGTGGGATCAAGGAGATATTTCTATGGACAAGACGTTATAAGGATAACAAGGAGAATGTGCTACTAAGAAAGTGAAATCACCCTCAGGAAGGAGGGCATCTTTGTCCAGAGAGTCTGCTACAAAATGCTCAAGTGGAATGAGGCTTAAAAGAAACGTTTTTGCAGGTTTGGCAACAAGGAAGCTGCTGACAACCTCCTTGAATGGAACTGAAGGAAAGAAGGAAACTGACTGATCGACCAGTAAGGAAGGGTCTGAGGAAGTACCTTATTAATAACATTCCAAAGTTATATCACAAGCAAGTGACGGTAGTTGCTACATATACAAATTTCCCTGCTGGGCAGCACCGTGATGCTATATTATCAGACAAGATGGCGACTGGCTTTCGTTCCCCATATTCATGCATTCATTTGTCTTTCATAAAGTCAACATGCTTTTTAGTTAGTACTTGTACATGTGTCTTGCCAAAAAGCTAAGAAGGTATAAATCATCTGAAGAATATAAAATAATGAATAATTTATATTCTTTATTGAACATATTAAGGTCTAGGAATTTCCTTATTTCTCCTAACAACCCTGCCTTTTTTCAGAAGAGAAACCGGAGGTTCAAGTATCATAAGTCATAGGCCAGAGACCAAACAGATGGAAAAGTGATAGCAATGAATTTTATTTACTTATACTGGCTCTTTCCCCACCCCCACTTAAACACCCCCACTTCCTTCATCCTTTAAGCACAAAAAGGACCAATCTATAGGTTTTTATTATCTCCTAACATCTGATTCAATTTAATCTGTATCATATAAAGTTCTCAGAGAATACTTATTGAAGAAATCAATTAAAAAAAACCTGAAAATGTAATTTACCTAAGTAAAGGTCACATTTAGAAAAAATCTAAGACAAATGATAAACATGATAGACATTAGGATAAACATCTTGCCTCCATTCCTGTTGGGGGAGGGGACTAGCAAGTAAGAGAAATGTCAGAATCAGAGATGAGGTAGAGAGAAATAAAAAATTAATCAAGAATATCCTAGAAGGAAGACCTCATAAGATACAACATAACATATAGTAGTCATGCAATAAACATTGCCTGCTTTGAACTGAACTCAGGGTAGCAAAACAAGAACTTGGGCCATGTTGACACAAAAAATGGATTCTCTTATTCTAGACAATTCTTATACTGAATAAATTTAATTTCTTTCAGTTCTGGCATAGCTCGGATAAATGTTCCTTATAACCATCTGCTTGCCTTCCTCTGATTCTGTGCTGCCAAACAAACTTCTGTTCTTTAATTTGTTTTGCTAAGTGAACTTAGTCACGGGGAAAATGTTAGTTCATGTGGCTGGCAATGCAATATTCTCAGGTCACCTTTCTCCCATTATAAATAACTACACTGACATTCATTTTATTGTCCACCATGCTGGTGACTGTGGATGAGGTTCAGTTGATAAAATTCATTTCTATATCTATATGATTAGCAATCACAGCCTGGTCCCAGAGATATAAATGCCAGGAAGAAACTGCTGTTGTTTAGTTGCTAAGTCATGTCCCACTCTTTGAGACCCCACGGACTCTAGCCCATCAGGCTCCTAAACTATTTGACTACAAATTCAAGTCTCAGAATTTGATCTAATGCCTGAAGGGAGACTATGAAACGCTGAAGTGTTAGGGATTGAAACCTATGCCTACAGACTTAATACTGGGGGTTAATGTAAAAATACAGAAAAAAAAAAGATATGATATTGGGAAATCAAACACCTGACACTAGACTTTGAGAAATGTTTATGGCAAACACCTACCCTCACTTTCTCCAAACAAGTTGTTTACTAGTTCTAACTTGTTGTGTGATCAATACATACCTTTCCAGTCAAAGCATGAGAAGGACTGACTATAACAGTCATAACATTGCTCTCGGGCAAATGTATTCATTCCTCCTCCACAACTTACACATAACTTTGTTACAACATAATCTGTAAAACTTTGAAATAATTTTCTGTTTCCAGATTGTGCAATTAGTGAAGGAAGTTATTCTCTCTGAAGATATTTATTCAATTCTTACTATGGACCAGAGATTGTTCTATGTGATGGGGAGTCAGCAGCATTCAGTTAAACACTCCTGCCCATGTGAATATCACATTTTGAGTGATGGGAGAATGAAGGGAATTTGGTGTTAAAGAGGCTTGGTTTGAAACCTGGCACCTTTATTTCCTAGACTTATGACCTTAGGAAAGTAGCTCAACCAAAACTTCAGCTACCTCACCCATAAACTGAGGATGATAACACCTTACACCACAATTATAAGACTTGAATGAAATGTCATGGTGCAACCAAATAAAAATAGTAGCGAAGATTTACTGTGTGCTTGTTTTATGACAGCATTATTATGCTTTAATCATCACAACAAATCTACAAGGTAGGTATCATTACAGAGAGATTAAATGACGTAAATAGGGAACAAGTAAGTGGTAGAGCTAGAATTCAAACCTAGTTATTCTAATGAACCTGTGCTCTTTTTAACTCCACTCTCCTGTGTATGCTGCTTTCTTCTGCTTCACTCCATGCCTGGCGTGCAAGTTGTGACAGTGAGGGTTCTGTCAGTTGCCCATTGTAGTAAACTGGACTCAAAGTAACAAAAGCTAAAGGGATTTATTGCTTCGCATTATTGAAAAGTGCAGATGTGGGCTGCAAGTGAAGTTCCATCAAGGCTCCTAAACCATAACTCTCAGTTCTTTTGATCTCCCCCTTGAGGGTCAATCTTACTGAAGTTACCTTCTCTAATGGTATTAGAACAGCTACAGAAGCTCTAAGTAACCTATCTGTGTATTACTCAGTGCAAAGCAAGAGAGAAAGAATTTCCAAGAAGCCTGCACCAAAAGTCTCCTTGAGTCTCATCACCCCCAATAGGCCATGTGTTCATCCTTGAGCCTATTATTTTGGATTACATTGGCTTGCATGCGTCTGAGCTATATGCTTTATTGCTGGAGCAATAAAAAAAAAAATGTTTTTTGTCCACACAGAGTGGCTTGCAGGATTTTAGTTCCCTGACCAGAGAATGAACTTGAGCCCTCCACGGTGAGAGTGTGGAGTCCTAACCACTGGACTGCCAGGAATTACCTCAATATATATAGTTAAATTAATTAATGTCTTAAAAGTAAATTAAGCATTTCTCACATATCTGTCCATAATATTTTCTAACTATGAAGTGAAAAATAACAAAAGAACACACACACAGTAAGAGAAGAAATGCTTTTTAAACAATCCCAAGTAGTAACACTCACACACATAATTGTTCCTGGCATATTTCTCTTTGAAATTCAGTCATCTACATGAAAACAGCAGAAGGGGAGCTCAGGACAGTATGCCATGAATATTTCATATACAATCTGCTTCACACTATACAATTCATTTGTATGGGAGCCTTATTCATTTCCCCCAAAGCAAATACTGTTCCTGACTTCCTTGTTTTTTTTTTTTTTTTTTGTACTGTAAGATTTGTTTTTTGCCTAGTATTCATTCACCAAAAATCTTTATACATCTAATAATTTAAGTACAAGTTAGTACTATATTTTACTATTTTCTAGTAGGAAGAACTGATATGTTTGAATGTTTTATTGTCAATCTGGCAGAATTCTATTTTTTACCTCAATATTATCTGTGTTCAATGCATTATCTCTTATGAGCCACATTCCTTCCAATAAAGTTAAGATAGACTGAGAGATTTTATACAACTGAAATGAAAATAAATTGATTTAGGATGTATTTTATTCTTACTTTAAACAATATATCCCACGTGCCATGGTTTCAGATCTACACTGCCTCCATTTCACACATGTTGGCTTGGCATAGACACTCTCATTTTTAGTGTATTTCTTGCTATTTGGTTACTGACTGTTTTCAGTGTCTTTCATAGGTTCAATCTGGAATGTACATGGTAACTATTTATTTCTTAAACATGTCAAATAAAAGTACTGATTTTGTTTTTAATGAATAACAAAAGTGGGAAAAGAAGTATGTGGAAGAAAGAGAAATATCATATGACGTCTCTTATATGTGGAATCAAAAAAAGAAATGATACAAATGAACTTACTTACAAAACAAAACCAGACTCACAGATTTAGAGACTGAACTCATGATGATGGGGAGAAGGATGGGGGAAAGGGGTAGTTAGGGAGCATGGGATAGACATGTACACACTTTTGTATTTAAAATGGATAACCAACAAGGACCTACTGTATAGCACAGGGAACTCTGATCAATATTATGTGGCAGCCTGAATGGGAGGGAAGCTGGGGGAGAAGGGATACATGTACACATATGGCTGAGACCCTTTGCTGTTCACCTGAAACTATCACAATGCTGTTAATCAGCTATACCTCAATACAAAATAAAAAGTTTAAAATAGATAAATAAAAAGGGAAAAAAGTAGTATGTGCAGAAAGCTTAAATATATAAACTACTTTAGTGCTCTTGTCTCTGGGTTATCAGACCAGTAACACACTATGCTCTGTGCTGTTATTCTGGGAGAAATTTAGGCCCCTGAGATCAGGGGCCCCTGCATTTGGGCCCCAGGTTTTAAAGGGCCCAGTTTGGCCCTTCTCCAGATGTGAGGAGTTTATGGGGCCAAGTCAACAAACCCATTAGGAACTCACACTCTTATGTTCTGGGCACCAGGATCCCAGAATTCCCTAGCCAAAAGGTTCCAAGTCATCTTTCAGGTATGGCCAAGGAGCAAGTCTTTGCAGTTAGTGGGTGGAACTTGAATATGTGTGTGCAGGATAATGTGGCCACATCTATGTACACAAGATTCCTCCCAGTGTGGGATGGAATGAAAAGAATGTGGACAAATAGGCAGTGGATCCCTGAGAAAGGGCTTGAGGTCAGCTCTTCTCAAGCTCCCTCCTTCTAGTACAGAACTCCAATCAAATAATTTGAATTTGAATCCACACTTCCATGTCATCATGATGGTATACTTGTCAAGGAAGAGAGCTATAATGCATTTTACTTAATAGATGGCTCAGCAGGTAAAGAATCTACCTGCAATGCAGGAGACACAGGAGATGCAGGTTCGATCCCTGGGTTGGAAAGATCCCCTGGAGTAGGAAATGTGAACCCACCCCAGTATTCATGCCTGAAAAATTCCATGGACAGAGGAGCTTGGTGGGGCCACAGTGTAAAGGGCTACAAAGAGTCAGACACAACTCAGTGACTAAGAGGAGCTTCTGACTCTAGGTATTTCTTATAAATATTAATGCAGACCACCATTTGTACTCTCAGTTCAGGGCAGCCCTGACCTCACACAATGCCTTAGAGGACTACGTGATATACTGGGTTGGCCAATGAGTTCATTTGGATTTTTCCATAATATCATATAGGAAAACTTGAACAAACTTTTCGGCCAACCCAACAGAATGTCAAAAGATGTCATTCTTTCACTTCCTGGGCTAAATTGGCTTGGGAGGTGAAGAGGTTCTTTAAACAACAGGGCATAGTTTTTAGAATTGGAGACTCTTAGAGACATTAGTTTTCTTCTTGAGGGAAGGAAGCCAGAAACAACACAAACCATGAGCAAAGACATGAACACATTCAAAAGCATTTCCCTGGTATATGTTTCTATTGTGCAAATCTTCTGGGATCCATTTGCTTCTTCATTTGTAGCTCTATAATTAAGATTCTAACTCTGAGCTCAATAATTAAATCAATAGTTCATTAGCTTTTCAGAAAAAAAAGCTCCACACAACAAATATAGCTTCTTACAAAGATAGGTGAGATTTGTTAGTCTGGTCATATGTTCTAAACAAATTGTTTTAAATGTAATTGAAGAACTCCAAGTTCTATGAATAGAATATAAATTTGACTATAAGTTTATAAATCTTTAAACATCGAGACTCATCTAGGTTATATTTCCTACTGATAAATTTAAAATACATCATTTTATCTAAAATTTATAATTTTGAAAGCAAAAGTATAGACTATACCTTTTATGGTTCTGAGATTGTCCTATGGAAAATATGCATGCTTAAAGTAGCCATTAAAATAATTATGACTCAAAAACTGCTACATATCTTTAACATGCCAAGATCTACTACAGTTTTGTGGTGTCAAAAATAGAATATTTCAAAAAAGACTTAAAATGGAAGTTTAGTACACCAAAATAAATTCAACCATGAATTTCAAACTTATTTTGCTTTTTAAACACAAATCCAATATCAATTCTCAAAATATAAATGTTCTGGTAAGGGAAGTGATATATGCTATTTTTCACAAATTAATTTTCATGAAAAGAAGCCAAATAAATAAGATATAAAATAAATACAACACTTTAAAGACTAAAAAAATAATTATATTAAGGAATGATAATGGAAAGTAATTTCTTATTTTTTAGATAAACAATATCTTTTTTTCCACTGACTTTTCAAATTTTACTTATTTCCTGTATTCTAGACCCTGTTCTAGAATTGGGTACACAGATGAATAAGTTGTCATTCCTACCCATAAAATACTCAGTCTTAAAAAAGGAAGGACTCCATCTGAAGACTAAAGCTATTATTTTAAGCCCGTTTATAATATCTTCATTGGGGGGCTTCCCTGGTAGTTCAGATGGTAAAGAATCTGCCTGTGATGCAGGAGACCTGGGTTCGATCCCTGGGTTGGGAAGATCCCCTGGAAGAGGAAATAGAATCCCACTCCAGTATTCTTGCCTTGGAGAATCCCCATGGGCAGAGGAGCCTGGTGGGTTACAGTCCATGGGGTTGCAAAGAATCAGACATGACTGAGTGACTAAGCACATAATATCTTCATTACAAATGCAGTTATTTTTCCAAAAGATGAAAAAGAGCATCTTTCTATTCAACTGATCCTGAGTTTTAAGGAACAATTTCATTAAAACACACACACACACACACACACACACACCCCAAAACACCAATTTCATTTTGAAAGGGACTGGGTAGGGAAAAGGAAGATCTAAAGTGGTATAAAAATTACTCAATTCAGATGCTAAACTACCAAAACACAATTACTTCTCCTTATTTAATCTTTTTAATTTGTTAAAACTCTTTGTTTATCTGAAAAAGATTTATTGAGAATCTACTATGTATTGAATATGGCATTAGGTCTTGGACATAAATGTGTGAAGCAAGCAACTCAGTTCTCACCACCTCATGGCTTCCCTTCTTGTAAGTTATTATATGACAGTGAGGTAAGATCTGTAACGGAGGAAGTAGAGGCTTCCAAAAAAACTATTAAAAATGCACTTAATCAGATGTGGGGGCAGGGAGTGGGATGGCAAGGCCACTATGAATTTCTTGCCACAAAGAACCTTGAAGAAGATGTACAAGCTCATCAGGTAAAGCAGGAATGGAAGAGATGGGCCATGGTGGTGGCTACAACCATTATGATGAATTCAGGTCCCCATGGGGGAAAAATGTGAAATATTAGGATCTAGTGATTTGGAAATTGTATAGATAGTTTTACTTTTGTAAGGCTGAGTAGTTTAGGGGGTAACCAAAAGGGTAAAAAAAGAATGACAAACAGACAAGACATTAGTTGTTACTGTTTTAGTCTCTTAAGTCGTGTCCAACTCTTTGTGACCCCATGGACTGTAGCCTACCAGGCTCCTCTGTCCATGGAATTTTCCAGGCAATAATACTGGAGTGTGTTGCCATTTCTTACTTCCAGGGGATCTCCCCAACCCAGAGATAGAACCCATGACTCCTGAATTGGCAGGTGAATTCTTTACCACTGAGCATCAGGGACATAAGACAGTAGAGGAGGAATCATTTGGCAAGCTGAAAGGACTTGAGTCTATCTGTGCAGGAAAGGGCAAATGGAGGAACATCGGAGGTTGTGGTGGAGTATGGTGGCAGAGAGGACAAGTGAGGATGCAACCTGTGGTTCCATACAGAAAGAGCTAATAAGCCACATCTCAAAGTTTTCACTTTATCCATGGAAGAGACAAGAAGGATTACTCATGGCTTTTGGGCAGAAAATGGGCATACTCAGATTTTTGTTTTAGAAAGATTTCTTAAGTTTTTGTGTGGAAATAGACGAGAACAGCAAGAGTAGAATACCAGGATTTAGGCAAGAGTTGCTATTTAAAAATCTTAGCAATAGATCAGGGTCATCTGATTTCTGATATTAGGTTTCAAGAAGAGGAAAATAAGACATTCTAGAGAGAGTTCTTTCAAAAAGTAATCAACCAAACAATTACTTGGATTAACTGGATGCATGGCTTATATCTAGGCTTCAGTTTTGTTCAACAAAGTAGGTGGTGGTCATATTAAATAAGTCAGGGAACCAGAGGGTAGAAGTAGGATTCACAGTGCTAATGCTTGGGTTTGAGCATTTAAGCTAAAGTTTGTGAGGCAAATTTATAGAGATCCAATAGACATTTGTTTATTTTTATAGAGTACTTTGGAAAATTATCTGGGCTGGAATTACAGTTAAAGGGTCATCAACATAAGAATGCTAATTGCATTCACAGATGAGATTACCCAGAGAAAGGATGTCAAGTACAAGGGGAAAAAGGCCCTAGAACAAAACATTGAAGAATATCACTACTTAAAGAAAGTGATATGCCTTGTGAGTCACAAAAGAGGTAAGAATGTCGGAGTCATACAAATTAGGAATAGAGCGTTTTAAACAGGATAGAGGTGCCAATTGGTCCCTAATCAGGTGAAGTAAGATAAAGTGCAAAAAGAAAAAAAAAAGAAAAGAAAAACTTCACCAAATATGGCAAAAGAAGGACCCTCCGTGTCCTTGGTGAGAGCAACTCCCCTGAAACTCTGCTGGTAGAAGTCGACACGCAGTGCACTGGAGCCAGGCTGGGAGCATGACATGGAGAGAGCAGAGGTAAGTTTTTCAAGAGGTTTCTGTGTAAAAGAGAGTCAAGAGGGAAATAAGTGGTAGAGGACACAGAACTGAAGGGTTGTGTTGATGATGTAAAATACTAGTGGATGGTTAAATGCTCATAGAAGGTGGGATCTCCTTTTCAGAATGCAGACAGCATGCTGTTACATAGATACGCGTATACGTATCATATGTCTTCATGAGCCAGCAATGTGATGACAGTATATTCCCACAGAACATATTCACTGAACTGTTGACATAAAATATTTTACAGATTAATTACCATCTCCGAAATTACATTTGTAAAACTGGTGTGCTTTACTAAATCTCCGTGGGCAAGATAGGCTGATGGAGACAGAGCATTTATTTGTACAAATGTTGAGAGTTATGGATTGAAGAATAATTATATCTAATGATAGATTTTCCAAAGCTCTTACTATTAAAGATATAATACAGTAACAAAAATACAGGCTTCAGTTAGAGCCTTTTTCCATTGATTCAGAAAGAAGACACTCAAAGTGTAATAGTGCATAAAGAGTGCCAAGCTTTGAGGAATATCAATCTCTGGGAACACTCCCTTTTGTTAGCACTCTTAGATTTTCCACAGAAAAATCTCATCAGATACCTCTCTTTGTAACTATTCACAAGACCCTTAATAGTTCCATGCACACAGTCAATATCCAGTAAATCAGGAAGTGCCTGTAATAGATCCTGTTTTGTTTTTTTTTTTTTTACTCATTTTGCTTCAATGATGTTATTCCTGAACTTCCAGATTTCTAGAAATTGTTTCTGGCTTATGTTAATATGTGGAGTAAACTACATACCATTTCTTTTTAAATGATAATAATTAATAAACTGCCTAATTATTCCAATTTCCCTTGTTCTATAGACATTTCATAACAGAATCTCTTAGGCTATAGCTTTACTTTAGCAGCTACATAACCAAAAAAAAGTAGAACTGAGAGTTCGATGGAGGAGCACATGGTTAGTTATTTAATTATTCATTTATTCAACAAACATCTTCTAATCAGCTAGACCACCTGCCAGGGTCTGGACTGGACCTGACAGATACAAAGAGTATAGGCACAGATGTGTGTGTATTTTACATAAGTTGGTATTCTCTCTAAGTCTAGTATTTCTCAGCTGACAATGAGAACCACAGAGCCTTTCTAGCAGGGTGGGTAGCAGGAATCCAGAGGACAGGAGGGAGGGATATTCTTTCTGTGTAAAATGAACAAGGGGAGCAGACATAGCAAATAAGTGTCAGCAAAGTACATGAGACCTTCAAGAAGTGAGAGTTGCTATCGCTGTTGTTATTATAATCCATGTTAAGTCTACCCTCTGTTCTTCCATCGCTCTTGAGAGGAAAGCACTTTCGCTTTTTCATAGGTGATTTTTGGAGTGGAAAGCGAGGAACTGGTGGCACGTGCAAATTTGGTATGTGCCAACAGACAAGATATTTCCAAATGCACATCAATAGCACATGTCCCAGTCTCATCTACTAAATCCTCATTATAGTCTTATGAGAAGGATCAGAAGGTACACTACCCTTCCCCATTTTAGAGGTGAGCACACAGAGAAACAGAAAAGTCAGTTTCTCACTTCAAATCATACAGATAGCAACTGGCAAAGCTTGGACTCACAAATATTCCCTGATTCCGAGTCTTTCCACTTTCTAAACTGCACACTATGCCCATGAAACACATCAGATCCATTATACGAACACTAAGATTTACTCAAGAAAAGATCTCTGGGTCCCAAGCTGTCATCTCCTGGTACCCCAAGTCCAAAAGGCCTTTGTCTATGAGCAGAATATTTATAATAAGTAGACAAGTGATACCATAAATCTAGATCTGGGTTGTGTTGTGCTTTGGGTTCGTTGTATAGTTGCTCAGTCATGTCCAACTCTTTGTGACCCCATGGACTATAGCCTGCCAGGTTCCTCTGTCCATGGGATTCTCCAGGCAAGAATACTGGAGTGGGTTGCCATGCCCTCCTCCAGGGGATCTTCCCAACCCAGGGATCGAACCCAGGTATTCTGCATTGCAGGTGGATTCTTTACCATCTGAGCCACCATCCAAATGAAGGATCTAGCAGATCACAACTCATATTCAAATATGTAAGAGACAGAGATGATTACCTTTTACCTGGAATGAGGGTCTCGAAATATTTGTGTATCTCATCAGTTAAAAAAAAAAGTATGAACCCTATATAAATTAGAATGTGTGCATGCTCAGTCGCTAGGTCATGTCGAACTCTTTTGCGACCCTACAGACTGTAGCACACCAGGCTCCTCTGTCCATGGGATTTCACAGGCAAGAATACTGCACTGCATTGCCATTTCTTCCTCCAGGGAAATCTTCTCGACCCAGGGATCAAACCATGGATATGTGTCTCCTGCATTAGGAGGCAGGTTCTTTACCACTGGGCTGTCTGGGAAGCCCTGAAAGGATGCATGCTCTGTGGAAAAAGGACTTCATTTCATCATATTTTTGTTTCTTATTTCAATGTTTGAGTTTAAGTACAAGCCAGAGAAAGATTTGGAAAAAAATGTCTTAAAAATGAGTTTTACCCACCACAGCAGACATAAGAACTCTGTGCAAGAGGAGGAAAAAGAGAGTTGGGAGAGGAGATAAGAAAATCAGACGCTTGGCAAAACTAATACAATTATGTAAAGTTTAAAAAATAAAATTAAATTAAAAAAAAAAAAAAGAAAATCAGACGCTACTCGGTTTGTGAGGAGGGGCCCTGACAGATAGAAATAGCAAAGGCAGCCTCACTTAATCCTTTAAGACCTTGGAGTGCAGCACAACAGTGGCGACAGTTTTCCTATCCCTGAAATGAGTATGGCAGTTAGCTGAGAAAGAGAACCAGTTGTGGCAGGCGAATACCTCAGTGAAAAGCATCATGGACCATATGGCCTTAAACTAGACTGGTGAACACATGCCCAGGATTAAAGACATCCAGACCAAAGGTCTGTGTAGACAAGCTTGTGCATCCAGTTGCTGATCATATGTACAGATGCGTCCTCTGGAGGTCATGTGTGCTCCAGGAACACTAGGGAACATGGATGCCTGCACTGGAAGAAGAGGGATGCACTGTCCTAAAATGAAATGGATGGAGAACACCTGGGATTACATTGGTTACATTTTCTACCCTCAAGCAGAAAGGGGTAAACGGTAAACTCCATCTGTTCAAAAGAATGACTAAGATGAGATTAAGCCTGCATTCCCTGGATGCATCTTCCCTCGAATTAGAGTGTAAGCCAGCTCTTTTGAGCTTTAAAACTAGCATCATCTCCTCTTCCCTACTGACATATGTTCTACTGAACATCTTTTCTCAAAATAGACCAGTTTCACCCACGTTGAAAATCTGTCAAGGCAGGGCTCTCCCTCTTTCCGAGTGATCTCCACAAGTACTGGAAGGGATCCCTGCCAGTCCTGGCACCACCTCCCTGCCAGGTGGTGCCAATTCAAACGGGTGCGCAGCCCATGAGGTATCTGTGGCTTAAGACCTAAGTGACATCAGTTACACCATGAACGCAAATCCTTGAAGAAGAACTCTCTGCCCTGCCCCAAGTTCATGCTGGATTAACCAGCATCTGGTAGGACTGCTTTTCCTCTAGTTATATACTCCACTTTGGGAGCTTTTGATGTTGAGTTTGGGTATCTTCTCAGCTTTCCTCCTTTCCCATACATGAATGTCAGTGCAGCACATGCTCCACACACTGACATGTCTTGTCTGTCCTTGAGCACCTCGCTTAACCGTCAAATGATGGACCTCAGATACATCTACGATGTTTATCACTGTCGCACCACATACATGTTTTATATCTTTCATTATTATGACAGGTCTCTAGTTTCTGATATTTTCAAATTTGCACTGTCTTTGCATTAGGCATGATTAGCTTAATAATCTTGATAAAATACTCAACTAAGGAGGAACACACCAGTCCACGTAAAAACACAGTGCCCAATTGCTAATATCATCTATTGGGCGTGGGGCTGATAGGAAAGTGTTGAAGACTCTATGCTGGAAGCCAGCCTTATTCCAATCAGAAAGAGAAAAAAAAACACTATGTAAATATTAATAATATTGGATCACTATTTATTGGATGTTTGCTACACGTCAAGCCATATGTTAAGTGCTTACATCTATTATCTTGACTGATCTTTTCTATTTTTTTTCTTTTTTTTTGAGTCATTCATTGACATAGTATTAGTTTCAGGTGTACAATATAATGATTTGATATTGCTATTTTATTTTTTATTGGAGTATAGCTGATTTACAATGTTGTATTAGTTTCAGGGGCCTAGCCAGGTGACTCAGTTACCCATATATATCCACTCTTTTTTAGATTTTTTTTCCCATATAGGTCATTACAGAGTACTGAGAAGAATTCCCTGTGCTATACAATAGGTCCTTATTAGTTATCTATTTTATATATAACAGCGTGTATAGTTGACAGATCTTATTAAAAATTTTGTGGCATAAATTTTAACACTCCCTTTTTGAAAATCAGGAAATGGAGACTAGAGAACTGAAGTAATTGGCAAAATATCACAATGCTAGTAAATACTGGAGCCAGGGATTAGGAACCCAAGTCTGTCTATCTCAGTGTCCCTGCTCTCAATTGCTGCATATAACTTATTTAAGAAAGTTTTAATTAAAGATTTAATTATTTCATAGCAAAAAAATGTTTCTATTAGTGGTTTAATGGTGTAGGATACATTCTTTAATTCATCAGAAATTACTTAAATATTGGTAAATATTTTTATATATCCTTAATGTCTAAAATCTAAATAGGTCAATGCTTATATATAATACATGCTGCTGCTGCTGCTAAGTCGCTTCAGTCATGTCCGACTCAGTGTGACCCCATAGACGGCAGCCCACTAGGCTCCCCCGTCCCTGGGATTCTCCAGGCAAGAACACTGGAGTGGGTTGCCATTTCCTTCTCCAGTGCATGAAAGTGAAAAGTGAAAGTGAAGTCGCTCAGTCGTGTCGGACTCTTAGCAATCCCATGGACTGCAGCCCACCAGGCTCCTCCATCCATGGGATTTTCCAGGCAAGAGTACTGGAGTGGGGTGCCATTGCCTTCTTTGATAATACATGCTAATTATATATAATTATGAAATTAAATAGAAATTATAACTATATATAGTTAAATCTTATAAATTTATATACAATTAGTATGTATTATATAAGGATTTATATACCATGCATGTACACACATATATATACACAGAAAGAGAGAATAAGTATGTGTGTATTTCTGATAGATTATCACTGTAATCACCAAAACAATATAAGCTCAATATTAACTGAAATATGTGACATTTAAGAAGTTTAAATATTTTAGAGGTTGCCTATGGCTATACACGTAAATAAATTGATACAGCACACTCTTTTACATATAAAATGAGAAGAAATGGTCTCAATTATATTATTACATTTCCCCTCTAGATGTGTCATAGTACATTCTAGCAGAAAAAAAGTAATTTCTCATATGAAGACTAGAATGGGTACATTTAACATGCAGATATGGTTTGTTGAAATGCCTTTAGAAATGAAAATGACAGGTAATATATTTCTTAGTGCATTTACACATGTGTTTATTTTTGTGAGAGACAGACATAACTGTCAGCCTCTGGATACAGCTCAGTGGATAGTGACTTTTGCTAACGCTTAATAGTTTCCATATGTTCAATAAAAATCATTATGAGAAAGTTCACTGAACCTTTATACAAACTAACCATGCAATGCCTCACTCTAAAAGGCACCTAGGAGGTGAATGAAAAACCTGTATATTTCCTTTCAAAATGAACAAATAAAAAAAATATTTTATTTCAGTTTATTTAATGCATAATTTATCTTCCATAAATTATTATAATAGGAAGAAAAATAGTATTTAAAGAGATTAACTAGATGTCAGGCATCTAAAGCTGTTACATACATTGAAATATCTATCATCAAAATAAGCCTATGAGAGATTATTATTACATCCATTTAAGAAAAAAAGAAACTGACAGAGAGATTAACTTCTCCTAGGTCATACTAATAGTGATGAAATCCAGGATTTTCACCTAGGCAGTGTGCCCAAAGCTCATGTATTTTAATCACTAAATTTCTACATTTACCTATCACTAACACAAATTTAGGAGAAGGCAATGGCACCCCACTCCAGTACTCTTGCCTGGAAAATCCCATGGACAGAGGAGCCTGGTAGGCTGCAGTCCATGGGGTCGCTGAGGGTCTGGCACAACTGAGAGACTTTACTTTCACTTTTCACTTTCATGCACTGGAGAAGGAAATGGCAACCCACTCCAGTGTTCTTGCCTGGAGAATCCCAGGGACGGGGGAGCCTGGTGGGCTGCCGTCTATGGGGTTGCACAGAGTCAGACACGACTGAAGTGACTTAGCAACACAAATTTAGAAAGAGATGATTTTTTTTCTAGAAAATGTTGCCCTGTATTCTTGATGTTCTAATACAAATGTTACAAATTTATAATAAAAACATTAAACATGTTGGTGGGTAATAAACTGACATGTTCACAGATAGAATAATTTAGCAGACCAGATGAGCAGGCTTTCTATGACATGACTACATTACAGTCTTCTTTAAGCAACACATTATTTAACTTCATGGCATTTGGAAAAGAATATCTGTCAACTTCAGGAAACAAATATTAAGAATAAAAAAATGATCAAGGGGGCTATTTTGCTCAACAGCTTGCTTTTAACACTGAAGGAGTACATATTAAAATACGAATGGCATTGAAACATGTAAAATATCATGTATGAAACGAGTTGCCAGTCCAGGTTCGATGCATGATACTGGATGCTTGGGGCTGGTGCACTGGGACGACCCAGAGGGATGGTATGGGGAGGGAGGAGGAAGGAGGGTTCAGGATGGGGAACACATGTATACCTGTGGCGGATTCATTTTGCTATTTGGCAAAACTAATACAATTATGTAAAGTTTAAAAATAAAATAAAATTTAAAAAAAAACATAAAATACGGGTGTGATTCCAAAGTTAGATAAGTGTTCAAGTCAGCAAATACCCAGGTGGCTATTATATACTACATATACATTCAGAAATTTTTTAGTCCTGAGAAGTTAATTGAAGCCTTTCCTTTTCAACACGATATGGCTGAGAACCAGGATGCTGAATGATTTGTCTGAGGTCACATAGTAAGTTAGGAGCCAATTCAAAAAGAAAACTCTAGACACCTTTGATGAGGATGACTATTATTAGTTTTTCAATGCTAATATGTCATTCGCTGGCTTTAAAGTAGGAATAATATTCATTAATCTTGTGTTCATACTTCATTTAGAAAGCTATAAATGATATAAAAAGGCAGTGATTTGGACAGGATGTTTTGAATATAGACAAGTTGAAATGTAATTGGAAACAGGCCCACTTTCCCCATCTATCTTTGATTTTCTTGCTTCTTCCAAGTGTATCATTCCTACTGCATCTACTGTCTGTTTTACTCTGATATTGATAGAAAAATGAGTTTTAATTCAAAAATTCAAATTATGGTCTTATAAGTTGTTTGATATAAATGCTCAATATAAATTAAGGAAAAAACACAAAAATAAGAGCAGATATAAGAAAATAATATGATTTTTTTGTCCTTATCAGAGTGATGGCTATGACAACTTTAAATACTATACAAAACTAAAATTTCTAAACTACAACTTCTGCTTAATAATACAGGAATGACAAAATTATTGGCAATTGTCCAAACACTTGGATGAACTGAATATCAACCACTTCCTATCATTCATGTGTTAATTCATTCATAGCTCCTCATGAATCTATGAATTTTAACTTGTCTCTGTGCTGCAAAAGAGGCAAGCAAAAGAAATGGAAGCTACCAGCAGTGAAAGGTGTACATTCTAGAATGGAAAATGGAAGACCTGTTGGCCTATGAGCCACTCCCTCCATCAACATGATAATTTACCTAAACGGAATTTAAATGAATAGAATTTTTCCTGATAAATGGTAGCGTACCTATGAGAATGTTTACCTACATTTGTGCCCTGGAAGTCAAGCATTACATATGTTTGTTGGCCACTTAGGACTAATGTAATAGAATGGATAGAAAGTGATCACTCTCGGTTTAACCCTTGGCAACACTAGAAGAATGTGGATTCCATGAACATTTCCACATTTATTACTCTTCTCTTTAGAAAGAAAGTTAAACACTGAAAAGTCTCTTTACAAGAGCTTTGTTTCATTATGTTTCATTCTTTTTTACATTAAAAGTTCAATAAGATTATATCAAATAAGTCAATCTGAATGAAGGAATGACAGAATACAATTGCATTCTGTATTTTTTGCTTTTAAATTTTAAATCTACATTTCCAACAATAAAGGAAAACAACAAAGGGGACAAGCTGCTAGATTTTTTGGAGTTTCACATTTATGATTATTCCTATTTTAGCTTTACTGGTACAAGAAACAGAAAGAAAATCCAGTGCTGGGGTTCAATACAAGAGGTGAAAGGGAAGGGAGTGTTGCTTAGAGAGGAAAGGAAGGTAGATTTGATGGCAGAAGCTTTCCTTTTAAGTAATATTTAGTTGAAGAAGAAAAGTTATGTTTATTACATTCAGTATCTGTCCCTGTGGAAGAACTTTTCCTTACCTCAGTCTGTGACTCATACTCTCTGCCACATTAGCTGTGGGAGATTGACTTGAACAGATGTTTGGGTTTCATATTAAATTTACAAATTATTTCCCATAATTCCCTAGTGCCCATCTACTACAATTTTCATAACTCCAATCTTTGTTTTTTAGGTACTGAGAAAAATGAGCCATAAGATACTGCACATAATTCTTAGTCAATAGTTGGTACATTAAAATGCTTAAAGATGGAGTTCATATATTTGTAAGACCACAAAAAATAACAGATATAAACCTTTCAGTAATCACCATCTTTATTATAACTTTATTGGAACAGTGTTTTTTTACGCTTCATATGCCAAAAAAAAAATGAGATAAATAATTGATCTTATGCTTCAGAAAATTTTTGTTCCTAAATATTATTTTCTTTTAATATTGTTAATTATTCTTGTATTACTAACATCTATTATTATGTGTTGAATGCTAATCTGCATAGATGAATGGGTTGATACATGGGTAGATAGATTGTTGTAGTTGTTGTTGTTTAGTCACTAAGCTGTGTCCAACTCTTTTGCGACCCCATGTACTGTAGCCCACCAGGCTCCTCCATCCATGGGATTTCCCAGGCAAGGATACTGGAATGGGTTGCCATTTCCTCCTCCAGGGGATCTTCCCAACCTATGGCTTAAATGTGCATCTTCTTCACTGGCAGGCGGATTCTTTACCACTGGGCCACCAGGGAAGCCCAGATGGATATATAGATACATGAGTAAGACAGATAGAAGACAGATTTTCACTTGAGTGAAATAAATTCTCTCATCCTAACAAACATCATGGAAGATAAATTTATATCTTATTAGAGATAAGATTTAGGCTTAGAAATGGATTAAACTGGAGCCTATTATACAGAGTGAAGTAAGCCAGAAAGAAAAACACCAATACAGTATACTAACGCATATATATGGAATTTAGAAAGATGGTAACGATAACCCTGTATGTGAGACAGCAAGGGAGACAGGGATGAAAGAGGACAAGATGGTTGAATGGCCTTACTGACTCAATGAACATGAGTTTGAGCAAGCTCTGGGAGATGGTGAAGGACAGGGAAGCCTGGTGTGCTGCAGTCCATGGAGTTGCAAAGAATCAGATATGACTAAGCGACTGAACAACAACAATCTATGGGATACCTGGGGACAAAAATAACCAGGAAGGGAATGAAAAGCACTGACATTGCTTAGACTACAGAATTGGGAAAATGGGTTAACTGTAAAGAGGGATGATTAAGTCAGGCTGAGGACAACAGATGACTGCCAATGAAGGGATCTCAAAGTCAGGTCTAACTGGGACAAACGGTACACATCCACCTTGAGTTCTCACAAAGAGGGATTACGTTCAACTGGCTCCTGCATTTGCCACACACATTTAAAAAATTCCTACCAGTACTGGAAGTAAGTTTATAAATATTTCAGAACTGAAGTTTTCTTTCTGTTCTTGGCGAAGGAGCAGATAAATTGGTGTTCATGTGTGACCATGGCTTCAAGGAAATGGGCATAAGGAGATGAATGAGTAGAGATGAAAGCTAGGAGGTATAGACTGGCTTGACAAGCTTGACAAGAAAAGGTTTTCTGAATCCCAAGTTAAGAATAAAAGCCCTGAAGTGATAAATTAATTTGTCATTTTTTTCAGATTCTCCATTTTCTCTAAGTGAGCCTCCTCCACAAATATGTGCTTTAAACATACACAACCCACCACTGCAGAGGGGATATATACAAGATCTAGAACTGAAAAAGATGGGTCAAAGTGATTCACAGTTCACAGCAGATACTATTAAGAGTTTTCACAGCTCTTTTAATCTTTCAGCCCAAGGACTCAAAAACATTGCTTGAATGAACTGGAAAATGGAAGGAGGTTGGGCTTTAGTGATCACTGAGAATCAACTAGGTGAGGTTCTGTGCTTGGGCAGCACTCAGGTTTTTAGAAAGAAAAAAAATAGTAATGTTTCTATTTTTACTGAGGAATTCTTTATAATATATCCTATCACTAACAAAGTTAAATTCTTTCACTCTGAGTTGTATCTGGTACTTTGATGTAAACTGACAATATACCATGTTTCTCTATAAATTATTTCTCTTAAATAGTTACTTTCCTAAAATGTATTTACCCACATCAGATTCTACTAATCTCATAATAAAATAGAAACTTTTCTATCTTTAATTAAAATCACTATAGTATGAACCAAAAGAACATATCACAGAAGATTATACATTTTAATAAAATAAAATGAGTCCAGAAATGTCTTAATAATCTTGATTATATTTACCTTTAGAGTAATACCAAATGTGACTTATTTTCAAACAAATGTACATGTACATGATGTATTTTCTTTCTGTCTAAATCAAATATTCTATGAATCCAAAATAGGCTTCTAGGGAGTTACTTCAGTCTGTAGAAAATTCTATTGATATTTTCTCCTTATGCCAAGTGGGAAGAAATCTATTATAATAAGAAAATACAAATTGTACAAACACAGTGCCAAAGTTTAAGAACTAGTCCATATTGAAAAAAAAGTGTAACCGCCCTGTATGCCATTTATTTAAACCAAAGTTACCTACACTTAATTTAAAATCATTTAAAGAAAGTTTTAAATGAGAGCTTTGAATTGGCTGCTATATTAAAAGGTACAGTTAAGTTCTACTACATGTGCAGCTGTACTACTCATATGCAAATATGTTATAGTAAGAACAGAAATTATTAACTATAGTGCAGAATTATGAGGAATACTTTCTTAAAGAAAGAATGTGTTAGAATCCATGACATCACAAAAATTTTAGAGATAAATTCTATGTTTTTAAGCCTCTTAAAACTGCTTTACCACCTAGGGGTTTTCAATCTACCTATCCTTCAAAACCTTTGTGTCCAAAACAGACACATGGATCAATGGAACAGAATAGGGTGCCCAGAAATAAGTCCATGCACTTACAGTCAGTTAATCTATGACAAAAGGCAAGAATATACAGTGGAGAAAAGACAGTCTCTTCAACATGTGGTGGTGGGAAAACTGGATAGCTACATGTAAAAGAATGAAATTAGAACATCTTCTTACTACCATATATAAAATAAACTCAAAATGGATTAAAGGCATAAATATAAGACCAGACACCACAGAACTCCTAAAAGAAAACATAGGCAAAGCACTCTGACACCAATTGTAGCTATATTTTTTTGTATCTGTCTCCTAAGGCAAAAGAAATAAAGGCAAAAGTAAATAAGTAGGACCTAATTAAACTTAAAAGTGTTTTGCACAGCAAAGGAAACCACTGACAAAATGAAAAAAAAAAAAACAACAAAACAGCCTATGGAATGGTGGAAAATATTTGCAAAGGATATAACCAATAAGGACTAATATCCAATGAATACCAACTCATTCAACTCAACAGCAAACAAAGAACCCAGTTTAAAATGGGGAGAAGACCTGAATAAACATTTTCCCAAAGAAAATGTACAGATGGCTGACAGGAACATGAGAAGATGTGCAACATTGCTAATCATCAGAGAAATGCCAAACAAAACCAAAATGAGGTATCACCTCACACCTGTCAGAATGGCTATCATCAAAGAGACCAGAAATAACAAATGTTGGTGAGGATGTGGACACAGGGAATACTTGTGCAGTGCTGATAGGAATGTAAATTGGTGCAGTCACTATGGAAGACGGGATGGAGTTTCCTTAGAAAACTGAAAACTACCATGTGATCCAGCAATTCCACTCCTGAGTATATATCCAAAGAAAACGAAAACGCTAATTCAAAAGATACATGCACCCCAATGTTCATAGCAACATTATTTACAATTGCCAAGATATGGAAGTAACCTAAGTGTTCATCAACTGATGAATGGATAAGAAGATGTGAAACTCTGTCATTTGCAACAATGGTGGATGGACATAGAGAATATTAGTGATTAGTGAAGTAAGTCATAAAGAGAAAGACAAATACTGTATGTTATCACTTTTATGTGGGATCTAAACAACAAAGCAAATTAATGAATATAACAAAGCAGAATCAGACTCACAGATACAGAGAAAAAAACTAGTGGTTGCCAGTGGTAAGAAAGGAGGTGGTGAGCAGCAAGATAGATGTAAGGGATTGAAGGATATACACTATTACATACAAAAGAAGCAAGCAAAAGGATATGTCACAAAGCACAGGGGAAGAGAGCCATTGTTTGTAATAAGTTTAAATGAAGTATAATCTATAAAATATTGATCACTATGTTGTATACCTGCAACTAATAATATTGTAAATCAACTATACTTCAATAAAGATAATGAAAAAAAAAAACTAAAAAAGAAAAAAACAGTGTGTCCATTAGGTGATGCAAAAAGTAGGTAAGTTCCCCAAATTAGCTTAAATAAAAACACTCTGGTTTTCTGGATATGCCTGTAAAACAGTGTAATAGAACATACATACAGTGTACTCTGACACATCTTCACATGAATAATGTGAATTGTGTCCAGCTTTTGTCTATATAGCCTTGGGCTGCCTTCCTGATCACACAATGACTGATGCTTCTTTTTAAAGGGTAAATATTTTTAAAAGAAAGTGTAGGTTAGACATATGCACACATAAAGAAATATCCTAAAGTGGTAGTTTAAGTTTTGTTCTATGCATATTATTCATCTCTATCATCATGAAGAGACATAAACTTGATAGTATGATGAGGAAAAAAATAACGGTAATTTATGGATGTGCATTATTATTCCAAAATGAGTCTTGGGAACAACTAAATGAAAGTGTAATTTTTATTTCAATTATATATTTTATAAGGAGAAGATAGACTGCTTACTGTAGGACTGAAATATAGGTATGATGGTACTATTTATTTTACAGGAATTTTTAAAATAAATAACCAAATGATATGGCTTATTATGATGATGTCAAATATATAGAGTGACGAATTTAGAATAATGAATTTTTTTTTATGGGAACACAGTAGCTATATCAGAATGGCTGAAATGAATGAAACTAGAGAAGATTAGTTCTTTCCAAACTGCCCACTAATAATATATTGAATCCAGTGATATTTAAGTGCTAGTTTACAAGTGAACTAGAATGACCTGCTTGAAATTAAGTGGGAAGGTGGGATCAACAACAATTAACCTTTATAACATAGCATACTGAAATCAATCTACCACAGACATTAATTGGGAATGGATGACAGCAGTAGACCCTAATGTCCACAGCACCTTGAGCAGCAGTGGATAGACTGTAATTTAAATGGGTTCTTTAATTTTGCATGGAAGCATGTCTCATCCAACACATTATTGCTCCAGAATAAAAACAACCGCCCCCCCCAAAGAGAGAACAAGATGGTAGAGGAGTAGCTGGATGTGGAGTACATCTCTTTCCATGGATACATCAGGAATACACCTTCAGACACAAAAGTGCATGCAGAACACCAACTGAGAGTGGACAGGAGTGTACCCGACAAGCAGAAAAGAATATATAGACCCATGCAAAACTCGAGATCAAGCCCTGAGCTTTTGGAGTGGGAGCACTGACTCCAAGACTCTAGACTACCAGAGAACTAGCCCTAGAGAGTATCAAATAGTGAGAACTCACACAAAGGAAATCTCTTGAATACAACACCAGGCATCACCCAACCACCAGTAGCACCCTGTGTAGGATGCCTCATCTTAACAACAAACAAAACAAAAATACAAACCCAATCATCAGCAGACAGGATTACCACCTCACTCAGCCTTGCCCATCAGAGGAAAAACAAACAAACAAACAAAAAAGCTCAAATCTCACCCTATGTGAAGCTTACACAAACAACTGGACCAACCTTAGGAGGGCATAAGCCAAAAAGAAGAAAGTATTCAACTTTGAAGCCTGGGAAAGGGAGACCTCAAATACAGTAAGTTAAAAAAAAAAAAAATGAAAAGGCAGAGAAATACTACACAAATGAAGGAACAAACTAGAAACACAGAGGTCCAAATAAATGAAGAGGAAATAGGAAAAGTACCTGAAAAAGAGTTCAGAATGATAGCAAAGATGATCAAAAACCTTGAAAACAAAATGGAAAAAATGCAAGAATCAAAGAGCTAGAAGAATTAAAGAATATACATACAGGGACAAACAGCACAATTACTGAAATTAAAAATACTCTAGAAGGAATCAATAGCAGAATATCTGAAGCAGAAGAACAAATCAGTGAGCTGGAAGATAAAATGGTGGAAATAAGTTCTGAGGAGTAGAATAAAGTAAAAAGAATGAAAAGAACTGAGGATAGTCTCAGAGACCTCTGAAAGTGAAAGTGAAGTCGTTCAGCCGTGTCCGACTCTTTGTGACCCCGTCCCACCAGGCTCCTCCATCCATGGGATTCTCCAGGCAAGAATACTGAAGTGGGTTGCCATTTCCTTTTCCAGGGGATCTTCCCAACCCAGGGATCGAACCCAGGTCTTCTGCATTGCAGGCAGATGCTTTAACCTCTGAGCCACCAGGGAAGAGACCTCTGGGACCATATCGAATGCATCAACATTCGAATTATAGGGGTCCCAGAAGAAGAAGAAAAAAGAAAGGGTATGAGAAAATTTTTGAAGAGATTATAATTGAAAATTTCCCCAACATGGAAAAGGAAATAGTCAATCAAGTCCAAGAGGCACAAAGAGTTCCATACAGGATAAAGCCAAGGAGAAACACACCAGTTCAGTTCAGTCGCTCAGTGGTGTCCGACTCTTTGCAACCCAATGAATCACAGCATGCCAGGCCTCCCTGTCCATCACTAACTCCCGGAGTTCACTCAGACTCACATCCATTGAGTCAGTGATGCCATCAAGCCATTTCATCCTCTGTTGTCCCCTTCTCCTCCTGCCCCCAATCCCTCCCAGAATCAGAGTCTTTTCCAATGAGTCAACTCTTCGCATGAGGTGGCCAAAGTACTGGAGTTTCAGCTACATTGTTCTCAATGGTGAAAAACTGAAAGCATTTCCCCTAAGATCAGGAACAAGACAAGGGTGTCCACTCTCCCCACTATTATTCAATATAGTTCTGGAAGTCCTAGCTACAGCAATCAGAGAAGAAAAAGAAATAAAAGGAATCCAGATCAGAAAAGAAGAAGTAAAGCTCTCACTGTTTGCAGATGACATGATATTGTACACAGAAAACCCTAAAGATAGTATCATAAAATTACTAGAGCTAATCAGTGAATTTAACAAAGTTGCAGGATACAAAATCAATACACAGAAATCACTTGCATTTCTATATACTAACAATGAAAATTCAGAGAGAGAAATGAAGGAATCAATCCTATTCACCATTGCAACAAAAGGAATTAAATTCCTAGGATTAAACTTACCTAAAGAGACAAAAGAACTGTACACAGAAAATTATAAGACACTGATAAAAGAAATCAAAGATGACATAAACAGATGGAGAGATATTCCATGTTCTTGGGTAGGAAGAAACAATATTGTGAAGATGACTATACTACCAAATGCAATCTACAGATTCAATGTGATCCCTATCAAATTACCAATGGCATTTTTCACAGAACTAGAACAAAACATTTCACTATTCACATGGAAACATAAAAGACCCCAAATAGCCAAAGCAGTATTGAGAAAGAAGAATGGAACTGGAGGAATCAACCTTCCTGACTTCAGATTATACTACAAAGCTACAGTCATCAAGACAGTATGGTACTGACACAAAAACAGAAATATAGACCAATGGAACAAGATTGAAAGTCCAGAAATAAACCCATGCACTATGGGTACCTTATTTTTGACAAAGGAGGCAAGAATATACAATGGGACAAAGACAACCTCTTCAATAATTGGTGCTGGGAAAACTGGACAGCTACATGTAAAATAATGAAATTAGAACACTTCCTAACAAAATACTCAAAGGTAAACTCAAAATGGATTAAATATCAAAATGTAAGACCAGAAACTATAAAACTCTTAGAGGAAAACATAGGCAGAACACTCGATGACATAAATCAAAGCAAGATCCTCTATGACCCAGCTCCTAGAGTAACAATTAAAAACAAAAGTAAACAAGTGGGACCTGATTAAACTTAAAAGCTTTTGCACAGCAAGGAAACTACAAGCAAAGTGAAAAGACAGTCATCAGAATGGGAGAAAATAATAGCCAATGAAACAACTGACAAAGGATTAATTTCCAAAATATACAAGCAGCTCATATAACTCAATGTCAGACAAACAAACAACCCAATCAAAAAGTGGGAAACAGACCTAAACAGACATTTCTCCAAAGAAGATAACAGATGGCTAACAAACACATGAAAAGATGCTCAACATTGCTCATTTTGAGAGAAATGCAAATCAAAACTACAATGAGATATCACCTCACACCAGTCAGAATGGCCATCATCAAAAAGTCTATAAAGAATAAATGCTGGAGAGGGTGTGGAGAAAAGGGAACACTCTTGCACTGTTGATGGGAATGTAAATCGATACAGCCACTATGGAAGATGGTATAGAGATTCCTTAAAAAACTAGGAATAAAACCACCAATATGACCCAGCAATCCCACTCGTTAGCATATACCCTGAGGAAACCAAAATTGAAAAAGACACATGTATCCCATTGTTCACTGCAGCACTATTTACAATAGCTAGAACATGGAAGCAACCTAGATGTCTGTCGACAGATGAATGGATAAAGTGGTGGTACATATACACAATGGAATATTACTCAACCATAAAAAGGAACACATTTGAGTCAGTTCTGATGAGATGGATGAACCTAGAACCTGAGGAGATGATGAACTTAGAACCTAGTGAAGTGAGTCAGAAAGAGAAAGATAAATATCATATTCTAATGCACATGTACAGAATCTAGAAAAACGGTTTTGGAGAATTTATTTACAGGGAAGCAGTGGAGAAACAGACATAGAGAATAAATTTATGGACATGGGGATCAGGGAGGAGAGGGTGAGATGTATGGAAAGAGTAACATGGAAACTTATATTACCGTATGTAAAATATATATCCAACGGGAATTTGCTGTATGGCTCAGGAAATTCAAACAGGGGTTCTGTATCAACCTAGATGGGTGGGATGGGGAGGGAGACAGGAGGCAGGTCCAAAAGGGAGGGGTTGTATGTATACCTATGGCTGATTCATTTTGAGGTTTGACAGAAAACAATAAAATTCTGTAAAGCAATTATCTTTCAATAAAAAATAAATTAAAAAACAAACAAACAAACAAACCCCCAAGGCCAGATGAAATGACTCTTTCTTGATGAAAGACTTTGGGAAGATTTAGGCAATAAGGAACAGTCATAAATGTAGATAGACTTTGGGAAATTTTAGGCAATAAGGAACAGGTTCGATGCATGATACTGGATGCTTGGGGCTGGTGCACTGGGACGACCCAGAGGGAGGGTATGGGGAGGGAGGAGGGAGGAGGGTTCAGGATGGGGAACAGAGGTATACCTGTGGTGGATTCATTTTGATATTTGGCAAAACTAATACAATATTGTAAAGTTTAAAAAAAAAAATAAGGAACAGTCTTAATTGTAGAGTTTTGCTTTCCAGAGTCTTCCCCTCTTCTCTCTTCCCCACCTCTACCCCACTGTCAGAGTTAACTTCATGAAATATTTTGGGAACTCACTTAATTGGAAAAAAAGAAGAAATGGATATTCAAACTGAGAGAAGGCATAATAGAATCATGGACTCGGGTAACTTATAATGAAACAAAGTTATCAATGAATCTACTCAGCTTTCAAATGCAGAATTATCACATAGGCAACTTTAACAGATGGCAAGTCAATTTTGGCTTGGGAGATTGCAGCTCACTGCTTCATTATGCTCAAAATACTAAGAAGAATGACTATGAGGACCTTATTCCATAAAGTGTGCTGAAACATGGCTGTTGGTAAATTTGATCATTTGGTCCTACTGTAGTTTAGTAGACCAAAAACTGAACAAATTTCCCCCTCAAAAGGTATATAAAAGAAAGAAATATATAAAAAGGTGCATCTTTTCCTCCTTCAGCTCCTTTCACCACTTCTTAGCATGGCAGGCAAATCTCTCAAGATCATGCCCTAGCCTATTGTCCCATTACCAAGGTGGTGGTGTTCTTGCCGTCTACCAAGTCACATAAATTTTGCTCTTCAGTCCTGAACATAACCTTGCCTTTGTTCCTCTTTTATTCCTTCTGTTAGATTAGATGTTCCCTATGTTCTAACCTCTTTAAACCTTTCTCACCTTTTACGGTTTGGTTATAATGGTATCGTGCTGAAAAACTCCCGAATTTTCCCTTTGTTGGCAGCTAGACATATATGCATACTTCTTTCATAACTTGCACCTTATCCTGCCTGAAATAGTTGTTTATATCTTTCTCCAAGCCCTTTCCCCCAGTTCTGTAAACTCTTTGAAGTAAGGAGCTATACCTTAGTCTCTCTTAATTATTTCTTTTTTTTTAAATAAAGGTTGTATACTCAAGTCAAAAACAAAATGTACAAAAGGAATAAAAGACTTTCCACATCACTTAAAAGCCCATCCCTAACAATCTATTATTATTCACACAAATCTATAATGAAGTTGTTTACGTGTGTGTGTGTGTGTGTGTGACAGAGAAGAGAGAGAGTGAGAAGGAACATGAGACAAGGGGAAGAGAGAGAGAGAGAGCTACTGAAGGGCAAAAAAAAAAAAAAAAAAAGAGCCAGAGGCCCAAGGAGACAGTTCCTTTTTCTACTTAAAAGATTTAGCTGCCTGTGCACATTTTTCACTTTGGAGAAGTGATTTCTCCTCAAAGAATTCATGGAGAGTACTTACTAAAGCTAGAATCAGCTGACTCCTTGCTGGTTTGCTGACGTATCCCTGAGGCTCCATATAGGAGGACACTCCTGATACTATGGCCATGGCCAATGGAAGGACAATATTTGGTGAGGAACATGTTCACTTTGCTCCCTTCTTTCTCTCTGTAAAGAGAAGGCAACAGGGTGCGCTTGGTGATGTATGCTGTCCTAGCCTACTCTCTCTGCAAGGCCAGCAAGAGAGAGAGAGAGAGAAACAGAGATACTGACAAAAAAGACGGAGACCAAGGGACAGAGAAAAAAGAGCTGAGAGAGACACAAGGAGAGATTTCCTGTTTCTACTTATAAAATCCAGTTGCTCTGTGCAAAAAAAAAAAAAAAAAAGAAGAAGAAGAACTGTGAAAGGAAACTAAGTATGGTTAAAAAAAAAAAAGCTACTATTTAAAAAACACTAAAAGGCAGCATTGCAAACTATAAGAAATTCTTGCCTGGGAGCCCAAGTGCCCATGCATCAGTCTCAGAGCTAATGTTAACAAGCTGCTTGCTGAAGAAAATCACTTAACTTATATCAGACTCAATTTTCTCATGTGTAAAGTGAGAAATCTGGATTAGATGATCACTAAAATTCTTTCCAGCTCTAAAAAGCCCAGGGTTCCACATTCAGGGGAAAAAAAATGTAGCCAAGTAACTTTATATTTAAATTTAGGATATGATCCCAGGTCTGCAATGGTGGCTGCTCAGCAAAAAATTAAAGATATCTTCCAAACGATGGTGACATTCAGTTTAACATATTGAAAAACTGTACTTAAAAATAAGTGCTATAAAAGTCTTCCTTGAAACAAGTGATAAGGACATCTCCCCAATCAGTTTTGGAACATCAGGTTTCATTTCTCAAGCAAAATAAGAGCTTCACATTTTATATGATTTCTTTACCAGACTCTGAGGGACCCACTACTTTTCTGCAGAATGCAAAATACACTGGTAGCATGATTTTGGGGACTCTAGGAGGATGCCACACTGGGTTTCAGCCCTGTCTGTTTATAACTCTCAAGGAAGTCTTACCTCCAGTTCCCCCAACTTAACACAAAGAATACTGAGCATAATGATTGAGTGAGTTCCATTTGCTCTTAATTCTCTTCCTATGTGACCCATTTAAGAGTATTTTCTCTTTGACCAAAGAGCATTTAGTGACCTGCTAAATCAAGTAAGAAATTCACACTTCCTCTGAAAAGATGTTTATATTTTCTTGTAATTATCTTTAACAATGATAGAAAAATAAATTATGATTGTTTATTATCTTGCCCTTCCAACTATGAAAGATAATCATGCCCTTGCATTTTCTCAGGATTTTTTTGAAACAGAACTTGAGCAAGAGGCAGAAGGAATCATAAATGGAGAAGAACTGGGAATTTGCTTATAAAATGACAATTCTTATTGTGAGAAAGAAGAAATACAGGCACAATTACAGGTGGAATGAGAAAAGAGAAAGCAGAGTCAAGGCCTAGGCACGATCTCTATGGATGTGTGTATCTGTGTATATTTTTAAGGGCTGAACTTTTATTTTTCATTTCACTACATTTCTCTATCATAAACATCAGCTTGGAAATGTATGAACTGAATGGAACAGGAAGTCAAAAAGGTCATAGAGGAAGAGAGACCATGGAAATAGTTGGTTATTACTACCTATATGATGCCATGATAAATTCAAGTCTTATTTTTCTTTCAATTTAAATAGGTCCTATTGGTTCTGTCCTTTAATCTTTGAGATTGGTGTTAGGTTAATTGTTCTTTATTTCCCACAGTTATCTAAAGTTATGGAATTCACAACTAAATCACACACTCCTGGTTTCTGAAAGGCACCAAGTAAATTACTCATATTCCATATAAGAGCTTACTTCATGTTTTAAAGAATGTGAAATAATTTTGCTTTTATTGCATTAAGTTTTTTTATACTTCTCAGCTTTATGCTAATGAATGTTTATTTGGTTTTGCCAATTTTATTGTCTTATTACTTTAACAAAATTTTCATTATTATGATAATCTTTCTCTCTGCTATGGTAAACTATCATCAAATCCTTGGTGAGTAGTCTACTCTTTACTCCAGATTGAAAGGGGAGACCCAACAGAAAGAAAACAGATACATTTATGGAAATTCAATTATCTGGTGATTTAACAGATATCTTCAAAGAACTATGTTAGGTATAAAGTAGATTCATTATAATAATGTATATCTTAATTTTAAAGAAAGATTTTCAAATTATATATTGGATATTAAAAGTATCTGATTTTTCTTCTGTTGTTAATTCAGTCCCTGTCTAAACTATATCCTATCTAAACACTATCTAGTCTTTCCTTCCTAACATCCTTTGTTCCTTTTACCCTTCCTTCCTTCTTTCCATATGTTAAACACAGTATTATATTTTGAAGATAAATTGGCAAGCAAAACAAAACTCAGTCCCTGCCTTTATAAGGTTCCTCAAGGTCCCTCAAGGAGTGGACCCAATATAATAATAACAATAACGGCAAAATGATATGAATAATTATAAAATCTGATGAATGTTACAAAGGAAACATGATAGAAGAGAAAAGCTCCAAGGAATGGAGGGTACTTAGTAATAAAGCATTGATTAATTAATGCTTAGAATTGATTTGCTGTTTGCCTTTTATACTGGAGAAACAAATATTTTTTGGCCAAGGGTACTTATTTCCATTAACATATATAGATAAATATAGAAACTCTCAGGCTTTGGAATTATGACTATGTAAAATAAAAGTTGCCTACATTAAATATATAAATACTGTAACACTCTTGTATGAGAATTCATAGCTTCATTTTCCTTTTCCATGTAAGCAGTGACAAAACATGGGACCCCAGAATGAGTGAGAAAGCTCAGATATTAGGTGGAAGGAAAAACATTCTCAGGTTCCCTGTCCAAAACTTTTTCCTATCCTGCGAGGACTAGTGAGTCTTGGATATGTTAATTTTATTCTCATGTTTGTGTTTTTTAGAAAAATGAAGGTAAAGGTAAGCTACAGAATGGGAACACAGAATTGTATACCATATATGTGACAAAGGGTTAGTATCTAAAATATAAAAAAAATTTCTACAACTCAATATCAAAAATATCAAATAACCCGATTTTTAAAATGGGCAAAAGACTGAATAGACATTTCTCCAAAGAAGACATACAAATGGCCAACAAATGGAAAGATGCTCAACATCACTAAACAATATATGGCAAACCAATACAGTATTGTAAAGTTAAAAAATAAAATAAAACAATAAAAAATAAATTAAAATTTTAAAAAAATAAAAAAAAATGCAAATAGCCGATATGGAAAAGAGTATGGAGGTTCTTTACTGCTACTATATGATCTGACTTTATTTTTCTGGGCTCCAAAATCATTGCAGATGGTGATTGCAGCCATGAAATTAAAAGACGCTTACTCTTTGGAAGGAAAGTTATGACCAACCTAGACAGCATATTAAAAAGCAGAGACATTACTTTGCCAACAAAGGTCCATCTAGTCAAGGCTATGGTTTTTCCTGTGGTCATGTATGGATGTGAGAGTTGGACTATAAAGACAGCTGAGCACTGAAGAATTGATGCTTTTGAACTGTGGTGTTGGAGAAGACTCTTGGGAGTCCCTTGGACTGCAAGGAGATCCAACCAGTCCATCCTAAAGGAGATCAGTCCTGGGTGTTCATTGGAAGGACTGATGCTGAAGCTGAAACTCCAATACTTTGGCCACCTGATGCGAAGAGCTGACTCATTGGAAAAGACCCTGATGCTGGGAAAGATTGAGGGCAGGAGAAGAAGGGGACAATAGAGGATGAGATGGTTGGATGGCATCATCGACTCGATGGACATGGGTTTGGGTGGACTCCAGGAGTTGGTGATGGACAGGGAGGCCTGGTGTGCTGCGGTTCATGGGATGACAAAGAGTCGGACACAACTGAGCAACTGAACTGAACTGAAGTGAACTATATGATCTAGCAATTCCACTCCTGGGCATATACCTAGAAACAATGAAAACTTTAATTTGAAGTAAATAAGTGTGTATATTGAAGTAAATAGTGTTCACTGAAACATTATTTACAATAGCTAAGACATGGAAACATCAACATCATTCATCAAAAGATGAACGGATAAAGAAGAAGTGGTACATCTATACAATGGAAAGTTAGCAATTAGAAAGAATGAAATAATGCCATATATAGCAACATAGATGGACTGAGAGAATATCATAAGAAGTGAAGTAAGTCAAAGACAAACATTATATGGTATCAGTTACATGTGGAATTGAAAAAATAAGAAAAATGAATTTATATACAAAACAAAAACAGATTCACAGACATAGAAAATAAATTTATGGTTACCACAGGAGAGAGGGAATAGGGGAGGGATAAATTAGGTGTATGGGATTAACAGATATAAAGTACTATATATAATATATATAAGCAACAGAATTTACTGTATAATACATGGCAATATATTCAGAATCTTGTAATAACCTAAAATGGAAAATAATCTGAAAAACACAAGATTCTAAATCAACTATACTTCAATAAAAAATAAAATTAAATTAAAAATTCAAATAAAAACCATAATGAGATTCACCTCATAATTATTAAGATGGCTATTATCAGGAAAACAAACAAATAAAAGATAACTGTGGCAAGGACATGCAAAAAAGCAAACCCTTGTGCACAGTTAGTAGGAAGATCAATTGGCATAGATGCTATGAAAAACAGTGTAGCATTTCTTAAAAAAAATTAAAAATAGAACCACCATAAAATTCAGTGATCCCATTCTATTTATTCATCAAAAAACAATGAACTTGAGATCTCAAAGAGATATTGGGACTCTTACATTCAAAGATGTGAAAACAACCTAAATGTCCATAGACTGAAAAACGGTAAAGAAAATACAATATATACATACAATGGAATATTATTCAGCGATTATAGAAAGGAATCCTCTCATAAGCTACAATATGGACGGACCTTGATGACACTATGCTAGCTGCAATAAATCAGTCACAAAAGGATAAATACTGTGTGATTCCACTTACATGATTAAAGAGACAAACATATGGAAACAAAATATTATAGAATGGTGGTTGTCAGGGGTTGAGGAGAGGAGAAAAGTAAGAATGTGTTTTTAAATGGGTACACAATTTCAGTTATGCAAGATAAATTTTTAGCCATCTACTATACAATACTATGGTTATAGTTAACAATACTGTGCTGCATATATAAAAAGATGGTTAAATGGGTAGATCTCATGTTATATGCTTTTACAACAATAAAAAACCAAATATTTAATAGGAAAAAGGTATCTTCTTTCAACACAGGCAATTCTTTGTTACTGAGTTTAATTTTTGAATGTTAACTGTTTAGGAGATGGTGTACCTGTAACCACAGAAGGCTGCAAAGGCTGATGTTTGCATCTTCTAGTGAGGGTGGGAGCACCAATATTATTGGGTTGACCAAAAAGTTTGTTCAGGTTTTAAGATGTTACTGAAAAACCCAAGGGAACTTTTTGATCAACCCAATACATATAGAAAGAAATACTAAAATGCAAGGCAACAATATAACATATGGCACAAGTCATTTTATAATAAACTAGGATACACGTTAATTTGATATTAAATGCTGTGCAGTAAAAACAGATAAGATCATTGTGAACTAGACTATTGTAGCATGTTTTTTGGACTAAGGTTGACTATGCTGGGCTTTAAATATCAAGAAATGTGAAAAGTAATGGGGGAATAGGTAGCCCATTCAGGCAGCAGTTGCAACTAAGGTGAACTGGAGGCAATAAAGAATCCAGGAGTTTTAGGGACAAAACAAGATAGCTAAAGGTTCACTCAGAGGAATAGTGGGTGGTAAGCCTGGAGGTGTAAGCTGACATAGGATGGTAAGAGGCTATGTAAGTCTTAACTGTAAGTCTGAGGTTTAATTTTTCAGATAAATGCTTTTTATCAATAACTAGCTGCAGAGATTCAAAAGTGAACCTAAGCAGTTAAACACCAAAGTAGGAAAACAAAGAACCCTTGACTGTATTACATTATATACATTTATAAACTATCCATAAGGGTGATGCCATGGGAGGGGGAAATAGCTAGCTTGGAATCTACCTTCAAATTATGCAATTTTTCGTTGTTTGAAAGAGTTGACCTGCCTGCTCAAAAGCCATTATCTATCAGATCCAGCTGTCATGGTGATATAATTTGAGGGTCAATTAGATTCATAGGCTAATTTCTTTTCATTGAGTTCACTGATGACCTTAGAAAATTCAAATGATGACAAAGGAATGTAAATGTTTGGTAGAGTTATAAAGCTCTCTTAAGAAAATGAAGTGAGAATTATACTCAACTTTGGGTGGTTACAATATGATTTTCAGCAATCACTTTCTAGTAAGAGACTTAGAAAGATTGCTGAATGAGTTCTTGATCTGTCAATTTTACTGGAAAATAAGTATGTTCTAAGGTTATTGGAAATGTAGTCACCAGGTAACAGGAACTTCATCTACCATCTTTCCCCCAATCTTAACACAGCCATTATCTAGCCTCATTTGAAGTACAAGAGAGTAAAGAATGAATTGTGAGAGGGATCCCAGTTTGCTTCTTCCTTCAGTGTTATTTTTAATCTTTGAGATAAACTATAAAGTCCCAATTAACCTGAAACAAACAACACCCCTCCAGAGTCACACAGTAATCAATGACAAAGTTAATTGGAATTTAGTTCTTTTACAAATTCTATCTTAGTAGCTCTTCAGTGTTCAGAGTGAAAGACGACTTTAATCAAAACTTGGAGTATTTGAGAAAGAGACAAAGAACAGGAGAAGGAAGATCATTTGTAAGTGACTGAAACCTAGTCTTGCCACTCAAGATTGCCTTTCCTTTAAAGTTTCAGGTCTGAAGCCGAAACACTTTTTGAGTAGAGAAGAAATAGGGTTGGAGAGAGGTTAAAGCAAGTTTGTCTGGACACAGTCCTCAACTATAGCATCTATTAGCTTAGACAGCCTGGACACATTAGTGAGTTTCTCTGTGCTCCAGTTTCTTTACCTATAAAATGAGAACAATAACAAACCCAGATTAGCACTGGGTCTAGCACCAAGGAAGCCCTCAATAAAAATTCACTTTTTTTTTTTCTAAAGAAAGTCCAGGTATTCTTTTTGATACACTTCTGTCCACTTTTCCCCATAGGTCTGGAGCTAATAGTCTTCAGGCCAGAGGTAGAGTAAGGCAAGGTTCACAATATAATTCACCAGATTTTTTTGTTTTTCAGATACCTCAAAGAATATCACATTATCAAAATAGCTAAAAAGAGAGAAAGTTGAATCAGCCTGGTACTTTTTTTACTTATTCTGATAAAGGCTATCCTGACTCTTCCAATTTTTTAAAGCTTTAGTGAGGTAAAAATTTATACAGAAAAATTGCACGTATTTAATGCATACATTTTGAACAGTTTAGACACAGGCATACATCTGTGATTTTATCAACACAGTCGAGGCTAAGGATATCCACCACTTCCTCAAATTTCCTTTTGTTTTTTGGTGTTTTGTGTTGGGGGGCCTCTGCATGTATGAAAAAAAAAAATAACATGAAGTCCATCTTTAACATATTTTAGCACCCAATACTGCATTGTTAACTATAGGCACCCGTGTTGCACAGCCAATCTCTATCACTTATTCCACATTTTAATGACTCCTGTGACCAATTTCACCTGCACCTTGGGGTCCTATTCCTCATCTCAGCTGGTAAAAAAAATAAGTAAATAAAGTGCTCAGTACACCACCAAGAAACGAATGAAAAGGCCAATTCATAGTTCTGCAAACAGTGGGAAACAGCCATTATCACAGCTCTGTAAATTAAAATGTTATTTCCTCACTTTAGTTGTACTCTAGCTACAGGCTTATCAGCCATGCCTGGTGGGGGCTGACTTGCTATTTCAGTGGTATATAATTTTTAGTAAAGGTGTTTCAAACCGTAAGATGATTCATTCAGCATACAGTATTGAGAATTAACTGGACTGCTGGGTACAGCCTTGGAATACAGGAATGTGGAGGTACCATTGTTCCCTGGGGCCATTTTTCCAGTCATTCTTAGTGAGTCCTTTGTCTTTGTTGAGACTGTTGTATTTTGCACATTTGGTTGAATAAATTATAGCATCTGAAACAATTCTATAGCCCAACACCATCATGAGAGTATTTTGTCAATAAAATGATGAGCTAGGAAGGAAGAAATCCATGGGGAAAAGCCAAGACAAAGTGTGCAGACCAAGAGGGTGGCTCTACTTTTTCAGAAGCATGTTAACCCTTTATCTTAATAAAATACAGAGTTCATATGAGGGTCATGCCTTACTGACCATTTAGTGAACTTACCCCATTGAATGATATAGATCAGTACCTCTCATGGGTTTATAGATTTGAGGTTTCTATTTCAAAATCTCTACAAAAATATGAACACATACTTTGGATGACTTGGTTCAACTGACAGTGATTGTTAATTTTTCTGTTCTTGCTTTGTTGGTATATAAGGACTGGCTTATGGGGCTTTCCAGGTGGCTCAGTGGTAAAGAATCTGCCTGCTAAGCAGAGACATGAGTTCAATCCCTGGGTCAAAGATCCCCTGGAGGAGGGCATGGCAACCCACTCCAGTATTCTTACTTGGAAAATTCCATGGACAGAGGAGCCTGGAGAGCTATGGTCTATAGGGTTGCAAAAGAGTCAGACATGACTCAGTGGCTGAATAACAAAGACTGGCTTAGTATTAAACAGTTATTTTAAGTGTAGAGAGCTGATAAGGATGAAAATTATGCATTGTCAAAGTAAAGAACAAATGACAATCAATAGCACTGTATGAATTAATGTTAAACACAAGTTAGAATAAAGGAAAGAGTCAGTTGAAGAGTCATTAAACGATACATGGGAGTATAGGTTTTAACATAGGGGTATGTCCTTGAATTAATGGTGACAAAAGTCAGATGTAAGGTAAATATGACCCATATTTATTTTTAAAAGAAAAGAATATAGATGTATATAACTATTCATATATATATATTCTTATATATAATATATACTCATACATAATGTATATATTCATATATATGAAAATGTCCATATGAGTACAGATAAATATTGGTGTAAAAAGATAATTCCTACCAACACTTAATAGAGTTGGAGGAGGGTGAGGCAGTAATTTATCAGCTCTTTAAACAACTTAGCATATTTTTGATTTGGTGTAATGAGAATGTGTTATTTTATAATTTGCAAATATGTTTCTTAAAAAGTATAAATGAAAAGACTTTTAGAATGGGTCTTTTTAAGCAAGCAGCTTGTCACATGAATTCATATTAACATATTTGCATGAATGTTTTAAAATAGATTACAACATTCAGTAAAGTATAACCTGCACACTAATGGCATAATCTTACAAAAATAGGCTGTACGTGGAAAACCAAACCAAAAGCGTTCCCAAAAATAAAAGAGAAAGTGAACGTAGAGTTGCATCTGATATCCCTGACATTCAATTCTGGATTGGAAACTGACTGTTAAAAGGGAAAAAGTCATTGAAATCGGATCTGCTGTTTTAGTAAAGCCAGCACTAACACATCTGAGTTTGTTGTTGTTGTTTAAATCTCTCTGTGACAAAGTTTAAGACAGTTAATTTTAATAGTGAGCCAGTACTACATAACCATGGGCTTCCCTGATGGCCCAGTGCTCAAGAATAGGCCTGCCAATGCGAGAGATGCAGGTTCGATCTCTGTGTTGGGAAGATGTCCTGGAGAAGGAAATGGCAACCCACTCTAGTATTTTAACTTGGGAAATCCTATGGACTAATGAGCCTGATGGGCTACAGTCCATGGGGGTCACAAAAGAGTCGGACAAGACTTAGTGACTAAACAACAACCAAGTAACTATACAGCATTAGACATTCAATTAAGTCAATCAAATTTTGATCTTTCAACCAGGTAAATGCAGAAGTGTGTAGACACAGCACATTATACTTCTCCATTCAACTTGTGTGCAGGGTTTTCTGTTCAAATAACATTTTAAGTATGTCTAACACAACACGTGCTCAAATACACATACACACAGTTATAAATGTACATCCTTCATTCAAATATGCCTTTATTAAGCATATTGCTGAGATATGAAAAGAGTCTACTGTGGAGTGAGGAACTATAAGCTTTACCCCCTTCAATTGCTGCTTGTCAATAAATGGGACCTCAGAAGTTCTGATGGAAGCTAGAGTTGAAACTCCTTCCGTAGTGAACTTGTTGCCATGACTTTAGTCCCGGTCACTGTGACAAACTGAAAATTTGATCTATGTTTAGATGTGTGTGTGCTCTAGTCACTCAGTTGTGTCTGACTCTGAAACCCTATGTATTGTAGCCTGCCAGGCTCCTTTGTCCATGGGATTTGCCAGGCAAGAATACCAGAGTGGGTTGACATTTCCTCTCCAGGGAATCTTCCCAACCCAGGGATTTAACCCAATCAGGGATCTCCTGAATTGGTAGGCAGATTCTTTATCACTGAGCCACCCATGGTTTAGGTAGTAAAATGATAACCCAAAGATAAGACTGAGGTCTTGATTATTTGTATGTCATTTTCTCCCTCATTCTAAAAAATCTAGACCCATAAAGTGGAAAGTCAGGATTCCATGTCAGAAAGGGTGAATTCACAAATTATGCTTACTTATATTTCTTCAAGTTGTTCATGAAGAGTAGGTTACTATTGGATAATTATGGATAAATGTTATTTTCCTATTTAGAATCCATTTGACAAGTATGCAAAGACAGTGTATAGGAAAACTGAAATAAAGACAACCTGAAAATTAAAACATCTGACGTTAAGATTTACTAAATAACAAGTCTGCAAAACTTTTGCAAACTATATCATGTAAATTATTTTGATAGGATGGATGCCTCTTATTGGGGAATAACAAAAAATAAATCTCTGAGTTTACATTTTTAATTTGTAGATGTTTAACCTAAATAGAGATACTTTAGAAAATTCTACAAATAATTGAAAATGAGCTGATAGTGGTACAAAGTTCAAAGTAGATAATATTTTTGATCCACCCAATGATCATCATAAACAAGTGAACCATATAACACCTCAGTGTATATGAGATAAACATTTATCTTTATATCAAAGTGATACTAATCCATTCTTTGATATAAACATATACATTATTTCAAATTATGAAAACCCTATATTAGAAAAGGCAAATTTATTTATCATATAGTAAACAAAAGAGATACACTTTCACACCAATTATATATAAATTTGCTATATTTTAAGAAATATTCAGTAATGAGTGTGTAGGTGTGAAGAATCATTCCTTTCCCTGTTTACCTGACTGATAGTCATTTCTCTCTTAAATGAGTGTAAAATACACACATACCAGAATTTTTACATGCTGTGAGTTGCTGGGTTTTCTAGGTTCAGAATACTTTAAAAAAAATTCTCAAACTTCAAATTGTTGGGATCATTAATTCTGGCTATAAAAGCACCTACATTAATTTAAAACTTGGCAAACATTAAACTAGTAAATATTTAAGTGTGGGCCATCATACCCTGCCTCTCTTCCATTTTTCTTCTCAGCGTCTTAAAGGATTTTGTCCATATAGTTATCTTTCAAATAAATTTCTTCAGACGACCTCAAATTCCCATATCTTTCTGTGTATGGGTGTGTGTGTGTGTGTGTGTGTGTGTGTGTGCATGCACGCCCATGTGTGTGAATGTAGGGTGAACTAAAGAGGCAAAGACAATAATCACCAGTTAACTATCAGGTTTCTACCAAATTCTCTCACAGTTGACTCGTTCTTAAAATGCCACTGAGACATTCATCTTCTCTTTCAGGCTTAAGAGGGGAAAAGCTTATGCTTTTTATTTGCTTCTTGTAGATAATTAAAATTTTATTATGCACACTAGCATGCTATTGATGCTTCGACTGATCCTTTGAACATCTGGCCTACTGTTTAAAATGCATGGAGCATACAGATGCCAACCCGTGCTGATAATCAGAGGACCTTCAATTAAGTACCTACAATGCAACCAATGATAAACGAGAGAAAAGATGGTACCAGTTTGCCAAAGAATTCTTTCATAGTCTGATTCTCAAAAGCAATTAGAATTACTTCTTGGGCCTGGGAATTAATGAAGTTTCATTAAAATTTAAATTTCAAATGATTCCAAGGATATCAAACTTGAGAAGTTGAGCTGATTGTCTACATAATAAATCACACCACAGGAACATGTCAAAAAGACTAATGCAAGTTCTCTGCCATCCAAAGTTGTGTTTCTCCTTGTCAGCGCTATGTGAACATATATAATTGCTTTCTTTTCTCGAAGCAGCAATAGCCAAAGACCCGCTGTTATTAAACTCTATTTCTCTCTGTTTAGAGTTTGTCAAATTATAACTTCAAGGCTGTGACTGAAACTAGTTTTAGTCTAAAAAGAAGGTTTGTTCTAATAATTGGATGTGATGTGAATTTTTAAAATTTGCTACTTTCTTCACACTAAGCCAATTGCTTAAATGAGATAAAAATGGTGTAACATTCTAACATCAACAACCCCTAACATTTGATGTTTGAAAGTAATGCTTAACTTGATAACACAGACTTTTCTTTATTTAATAGAAAGCTAAACACACTGTGTATGTGTGTGTTTGTGTAAAGTAAGTATTGCATTACAGAATATCCAAAAGTATGAGAATGAAAAGAACTAAAATTCTTTGGGTATAGAAATCAACATGGGTGCTTTTAATGGGAATAAAATTGAACAATAAGTAGAAAATAACACTAACATAAAAATTGCCTAGTTTGAAAGTGAACGCTTTAATCTTGAATTAGAACAGTGAAACAAAATACACTGCAAATTCTAGGCTGCATTTTGTTTAATCTTTTACTCATCCTCACAAAAGTTATTTTCAGTAACAATTTTTATGTTATCTTTTTTCTCTCCACAACAGAGTGAATTCTCTGCTTAAAAAAATCTAAAGAATTTCCCCAAATATGGTATATAAGCATCCATGAAGGAATCCTTTTAATTCCCACTTTAATATTTTCTTGCTATGTTCCTCTTTATATGTAGAATTTGAATCAGACTAATTGAAATGTCATCAATGATTTATTTTCATTGTTCACTATTTGTTTTATGTTTCTGTATCTTGTACAGGATTCTGAACCTAGGGAAAAGCACTGTACAAAGTGTCTCCCAACAAACCATCTTTTTCTACCCAGGAGTTCTAGAGAACTCCCATCACAGGGGTACAGGCTATAAATAAAGACATAAAAAATCAATACAAATAGAAGAGTGTGGCTTAGGATGTATTCAGAGACTGGGAGGAGAATCGGAAGTCCCCAAATGGCAACCAAACTGTTCTAACGACCATTGTATTTGCCCTGCACAGTGTTCAAATATTTCAGTACATGGACAACTTAGCACTTATTTTTTAGCCCTTTACTACCCCGTGCTTTTCTGTTACCTGCTTAGCTCATATGGACATTTTTGTTTGCAACACCCGTGTTACATACATGTAGAGACACCAATTGTATTTTATTATATGGAAACTGCCTGCCTATTTACATCTCACCCACACTTTCACATCAGAGACCTGGAGTTCAGTGGGAGAAATATCTCCTGTAGCTATGAGCAGGCTCTTCTCATCTATTACTTCTGTTGTATTAATACATATCACTATGAGTACTCTATATATCTGGGTGTTTCATAGGCACCCAATAATAAATATACCTGTGGAATCAATAACTTAGCTTATGAAATAGCAACAGGAAGTGCTTTTGTGGGCACAAGGTAATGCTAACATTTCTTTTGGATCCATAATAAATCCATACGAATAGTGGATGGTAAGCAATGTGATCTTTAGAAACTGAGCTTAAAAACAAAAATGGATGCGAGAAGTGATGTTCCTGAGATCATACAAATTGCCTGTGGTGGGAAGTGGACCATATAGCTCTAACAATAAATTAAAATCATATTTAATAAGATGAGTAAATACAACTCATGGATCCCAGATAATTGGAGTTCACTACTTATAATTATTGGGCATGAGCACACTTTTCTCAATGAAAAAATGTAGCAAAAACAGGTGAATATTGTTCTAATAGATGGGGAATTTAGCAGGAATGTTTTTTACCTTCATGAAATATTATCAGAATATACAATTGGTAGCTCAATAAATATAGAAGTGTCTTGATCTCACCAGTCTCCCCAATGAAAAAGAATTCACAGTGTGATTGAACAGGAAACAATGTCGGATATGACCCAACATAGAGTACTCTTTTCATTTTCTCAAGTTTTACTTTTACCTCTGTTACATGTGGTGCTTTCAGTAACCATAAGTATTCACATGACAGCTTGCTAAGATTTTTAACCCTGTTTAATGCTCTAATGAAATATAAGTCCTAAGATTTGAGATAAATTTTACTACATATAAAATTAGAAAACTGCTAACATAATTCTATGATTAGCAAGGTAACCTGAGCACAAACTGGAAAAGTCAGGCTGAATTCCATATCTAATTGAAAAGGAGCCATTAGCTTAAATATCATTGAAGATTAACCGCCTCAGTATGAAAGTGAAATGGGTAAGACTAGGTGGAACATGCACAGATTTACAACTTTACAAACCCCAAACTGAGACACACTGATCAGACGGATGGACAGAATATTGACAATCAGTACTGTTCAGAGAGATTTTAGTCATGTTGTCCTTGTATAACAGAGTCATGACCCAATCCTTCAGTTCAGTTGCTCAGTCCTGTCTTACTCTTTGCAACCCCATGAACTGCAGCATGCCAGGCTTCCCTGTCTTTCACCAACTCCCAGAGTGTGCTCAAACTCACATCCATCGAATTGGTGATGCCATCCACCCATCTTATCCTCTGTCGTCCCCTTCTCCTCCTGCCTTCAATCTTTCCCAGCATCAGAGTCTTTTCAAATAAGTCAGTTCTTCCCATCAGGTGGCCAAAGTATTGGAGTTTCAGCTTCAGCATCAGTCCTTCCAAAGAATATTCAGGACTGATTTCCTTTAGGATTGACTGGTTGGATCTCCTTGAAGTCCAAGGACTGTGAACACCACAGTTCAAAAGAATTAATTCTCTGGCACTCAGCTTTCTTTATAGTCCAACTCTCACATCCATACATGACCACTGGAAAAACCATAGCTTTGAGTAATCAGACCTTTGTTGGCAAAGTAACATCTCTGCTTTTTACGCTGTCTAGGTTTGTCATAGCTCTTCTTCCAAGGAGCAAGCATCTTTTAATTTCATGGCTGCAGTTACCATCTGCAGTGATTTTGGAGTCCCCCAAAATAAAATCTCTCACTGTTTCCATTGTTTTCCTATCTATTTGCCATGAAGTGATGGGACCAGATGCCATGATCTTAATTTTTTGAATGTTGAGTTTTATGCCAGCTTTTTCACTCTCTTCTTTCACTTTCGTCAAGAGGCTCTTTAGTTCCTCTTCACATTTTGCCATAAGGGTGGTATCATCTGTATATCTGAGGTTACTGATTTTTTCCCTGGCAGTTTTGATTCCAGGTTGTGCTTCATCCAGCCCGTGCTTCATCCAGCCCAGAATTTCACATGATGTACTCTGCAATTAAGTTAAATAAGCAGGGTGACAATATACAACTCTGACGTACTCCTTTTCCAATTTGGCACCATTCCGTTGTTCCATGTTCAGTTCTAACTGTTGCTTCTTGACCTGCACAGAAATTTCTCATGGGCAGGTAAGGTGGTCTGGTATTCCCATATCTTGAAGAATGTTCCAGAGTTTGTTGTGATCCACATAGTCAAAGGCTTTGGCATAGTCAATAAAGCAGAAATAGATGCTTTTCTGGAATTCTCTTGCTTTACCTCTGATCCAACGGATGCTGGCAATTTGATCTCTTGTTCCTCTGCCTTTTCTAAATCCAGCTTGAACATCTGAAAGTTCTCAGTTCATGTACCATTGAAGCCTAGCTTGGAGAATTTTGAGCATTACCTTGCTAGCATTTGAGATGAGTGCAATTGTGAAATAATTGGAATGGATCATTTGAGTTTCCTTTTCAGGAAATCATTGGGATGGAGAATTTGAGTTTGCTGGACATTATTATAGTTTGTGGAGGTGTCAGACATAATTACCTAAAGTTGTGATTCAAAATCACATTTTGAAATTGTGTTCACTTTGTTTTTATACAATTTCATAAAAAAGAAGCATACAAATTTTTAAAAGTTAAAAGTTATCACTTTATATTTAAAGGGCTTTTATCACATACATGATCATGGTAGACTCAATCACTGACAGAATACTAAAACACATTCTAATAGCACTATATATGCAACATACCTTCCAAATGCAGCGAAGTTCTACAGCTATCCAAACAAGTTTCATCTAAGTTATATATAGGTTTTGAATGCTTTTCGCTATATATTTTTATCTTTTCTATTTGAAACAGTAAAAACAACTTCAACAAAGCATTTTAAGTAATGGTGTGTTGGATTAATGACTGTGTACAATTTCCCTCATTTAATTTTATTTCATCAAATTAGTCTTCAAGTCTTACAGACCGTCTGTCACAGTCCAGTTGCTTTGTCAGGGTACATTTTGCCTGTGTTCAGGGGAGCTTGGGATTCTTTACTCCAACTTAAATTTAGGACCTCTGAACACTGTTTCTCTGAATTTCACATCTGATGGGATGTTTTTAATAAGCAAAAACATATTAATTACCTGGATGTCATAAATCAAACCATCAGTAAAATTATGCCACATTTTCACCCTAAATTGCCTAGGAGGGCAATATGCCAAGAAAGGAAAAATATGCAAGCATATTAATTAGGAACTATTTGCTTAGTATATTAGCAACAGGACAGTAGATAACCACAGGATGTACAGACAGGAAAGGGAAAAGGGAGACTGGAAAGAAAAGTCAAAGAAAACATAGCACTATACCACGGGTAGGCTCCAGAGTAGAATTTAAAATGAGCTGATAGTGGTTCAAAGTTCTTAAATGAGTGTAAAATACACACATACCAGAATTGGGTTTATAAGTTGGTTTTTTCCCATATATACTATATGGGCATCTTGGACTCACAAAACTAAAGAGAATCTGCATATCAAAATAGTACTGCAGTCTCTATGGAAACCTTAGTAGAAATGGCAACTTCTAACCTACCTGCATACATGCATGCAGTCATGTCCAACTCTTTGCAACCCTGTGGACTGTAGCCCACCAGGCTCCTCTGTCCCTGGAATTTTCCAGGCAAGAATACTGAAGCGGGTTGCTATTTCCTTTTTTTTTAAATAATTAATTTATTTATTTTAATTGGAGGCTAGTTACTTTACAGTATTGTAGTGGTTTTTGCCATACATTGACATGAATCAGCCATGGGTGTAAATGTGGTCCCCATTCTGAACCCCCCTCCCACCTCCCTCCCCATCCCATCCCTCAGGGTCATCCCAGTGCACCAGCCGTGAGCACCCTGTCTCATGCATCAGACTTTGACTGGCGATCTGTTTCACATTTGATAATATACAGAATAGCACTGAAACATTCCATTTCCTTTTCCAGGGTATCTTCCCAACCCAGGGATCCAACCCACGTCTCTTGCATCTCCTGTATTGGCATGCAGATTCTTTACCACTGAGCCACCCGGGAAACCCTTAAACTGCCTATGTGTGTGTGTGTGTGTGTGGTCAGTTGCTTCAATCGTGTGTGACTCTTTGTGACCCCATGGACTGTAGCCCACCAGGCTCCTCTGTCCCTGGAATTTTCCAGGCAAGAATACTGAAGTGGGTTGCTATTTCCTTTTTTTAAAATAATTAATTTATTTATTTTAATTGGAGGCTAGTTACTTTACAGTATTGTAGTGGTTTTTGCCATACATTGACATGAATCAGCCATGGGTATAAATGTGGTCCCCATTCTGAGCCCCCCTCCCACCTGCCTCCCCATCCCATCCCTCAGGGTCAACCCAGTGCACCAGCCGTGAGCACCCTGTCTCATGCATCAGACTTTGACTGGCAATCTGTTTCACATTTGATAATATACAGAATAGCACTGAAACATTCCATTTCCTTTTCCAGGGTATCTTCCCAACCCAGGGATCCAACCCACGTCTCTTGCATCTCCTGTATTGGCATGCAGATTCTTTACCACTGAGCCACCTGGGAAACCCTTAAACTACCTATGTGTGTGTGTGTGGTCAGTTGCTTCAATCGTGTGTGACTCTTTGTGACCCCATGGACTGTAGCCCACCAGGCTCCTCTGTCCATGGGGATTCTCCAGGCAAGAATACTGGAGTGGGTTGTCATTCCCTTCTCCTACAGTGTTTCTTAACTATGTCACACTAAGTCTGGTAAGGAGTTGGGCTCATTAAGTGAACAAATAAATAGGTGCTATTTTATAGCATGCTTCCTAAGAATAACACTTGCTGGAAAGAAGAAAAAAAATTTACCCTTGAAGACTGTAAAAATTCTATATGAGAAAGCAAATATATTACTTGATCTTTTTATTTTCTATCTCCATTTTCTCTTCAGTGATAAGGATGAAGAAAAACACTAAAGGTAATCCAAAACTTGTTAGTGGTCGCTCTGAAATTGATTTCTCCATTCTTGTGGCATTTACCAGCATTATTTAAATTCCACAGCACAATCTGAGAATTCTATAAGATAAATTGCATTGTAAATGAATTGTATTACCATGGGCTTGCCCATAATTCCTCCAAGTGCCTTGTTTGCTATTAAGGATGGTTTATGGAGAACCTGGCACTATATTTTCCCTCTACTTGATTTTTGTAACTTACTCTCCCTCTTGAGGTGTTGAGCCCTGATCTATGTGACATGATATGTAACATTAAAAGCTCCTGGGCTTCCCTGGTGGCTCAGTGGGAAAGAATCTGCCTGCTAGTGAAGGAGACATGGGTTTGATCCCTGGTCCGGGAAGATCCCACATGCCACAGGACAACTAAGCCTGTGCACCACAACTACTGAGCCTGTGCTCTAGACCCCATGAGCTGCAACTACTGAGCCCACATGCCGCGCCTACTGAAGCCCGCATCCCCTAGAGCCTGGGCTCTGCACCAAGAGAAGCCACTGCAATGATAAGCCTGCACACTACACCTAGAAAGTAGCCCCCACTTGCTGCAACTGGAGAAAGCCCACGCACAGCAACAAAGACCCAGTATAGTGATAAATAAAAGAAATAAATCATAAAAATAAAACTCCTTGCCCCCTAATCATATATTTTCTTATTATTTTGAATTCAATTGGCTAGTATATTTCTATAATACTTATAAATTCTGCTCTTTTACTGGAGATTTTAAAATTGGTATTCCACATAGGAGTATTTCATATAGATAAATTTCCCCTTTAGGAGGTAACAATTCAATAGATAAGAATTTGTGTCTTTTACTTTTTAATAATGCCTTATTTTTAGAAAAGAATATGTTTCAGAGAAGAATTTCCAAAACCTGGAGGGGCTCATATTCATTGCAAACTTCCTTGACTAATTATTTCCTTAAGTTATTTTTAAGTACAGCTCTAAGTAATTCCTAACATCTTCTCCATATTTTTTCTGAATTAGTGCTTCAAATATATGTTAATCAATGTAAAATAACCCACGGTATACTCACTATTTATCATGTAAAGTTTAAGGAAATTTGGCTCAAGAGAAACTATTCTCTACTGAGGTATCCTAGTGTCTTCAGTACTCTAGGAACTGGTTACTAGAAATCTAAGCGCAATTAAGCTTATTTTTTAAAATAATATGTAGACTGGATAAGGAATCTTTTCAGATTTTCCTATTTCCTATTTCCAGATAATTCCTATTCCCAATCTTTTCCTAGTTTCCCCTTTTCCTTTAACATGTAGCTTTGTCATCTTATAGTTTTGCCATTTCTTTTTAGTATTTGCCAAATACTTTTTAGTATTTTATAGTCCCAGTGTTTTATACTTTATACAGTACCAATATGACAGTTTTTGAAATAGGCAATACTGCTATCACTGACTTTTTTTGTTTATTTAAAGTTTTTTTTTTTTTTAATTGGGGATAGTTGCTTTACAATATTGTGTTGGTTTCTGCTGTACAACAAAGTGAATCAGCTGTATGTATACATATATCCCCTTTCTTTTGGGCCTTCCTCCCATCACGACCTCCATCCCACCCTTTTAGGTCCCCTCAGAGTACCAAGCTGAGCTCTCTGTTGTTGTCAAAAAAAGGTTCAGAATTAGCCCAAGATCAACCAACAAATACATGGCATAGTTGGGAAAAATTTGATGACTATGAAAGAAAAAGATTACAAAACCAAAATGCTCAATTCATATATTACAAAACTGTACTCATGACTTCACTAATTTATTTTGTGTGTGTGTGTTTTAATTAATTAATTTTAATGGAGGTTAATTACTTTACAATAGTGCAGTGGTTTTTGCCATACATTGCCATGAATCAGCCATGGATGCACATGTGTCCCTCCATCCTGAAAGTCCCTCCCACCTCCCTCCCCACCCCATCCTTCTGGGTTGTCCCAGAGCACCAGCTTTGGGTACTCTCCTTCATGCATCGAACTTGCACTGGTCATCTATTTTACATATGGTAATATACATGTTTAAATGCTATATTCTCAAATCATCCCACCCTCACCTTCTCCCACAGAGTCCAAAAGTCTGTTCTTTACATCTGTGTCTCTTTTGCTGTCTTGCATATAGGGTCATTGTTACTGTCTTTCTAAATTCCATATATATGCGTTACTATGTTGTATTAGTATTTCTCTTTCTGACTTACTTCACTCTGTATAATAGGCTCCAGTTTCATCCACCTCATTAGAACTGACTCAAATGCATTCTTTTTTATAGTTGAGTAATATTCCATGACTTAATTTATTTCTTAAACAAAGAGCCAAGATGGGTAATGATTCTTGAAGCAAGAATAGAAAAGCAAAGCTTTTAGCTTTTTTTCCCAGTATTCTTGAATCTGAGATATGAATTGCTTGTTTTATTAATTGGCAAAATGCTACAGAGTGTTTTTTAATTAATTTATTTTTTATTGAAGGATAATTGCTTTATAGAATTTTGCTGTTTTCTGTCAAACCTCAACATGAATCAGCCATAGATATACATATATCCCCTCTCTCTTGAACCTCCCTCCCATCTTCCTCCCCATCTCACCCCTTCAGGCTGACACAGAGTCCCTTTTTCAGTTTCCTGAGCCATACAGCAAATTCCCCTTGGCTATCTATTTTACATATGGTAGTGTAAGTTTCCTTGTTACTCTTTCCATACATCAGTCCCTCACTGAAAGTTACTTAGGAAGAGGTATTAATTCTTGGTTCACTAGGGTGTCATTTGGCAAATTACTATATATGAGCAATAAATCACAGAGTTGGAAGATGCCCTGAGAAATGTTCTAGGTTTATTCTTTTGCTTTCTGGTAAATTAGCAACTTATTCACTTCAACAACAAATGTATGTGTATTTTCATATTATAAATAGTATGACTACAAATCATGCATAAACTATTAGTACTTTACAACTCCATCTTTTTGAAAGTTTGCCTAAGAATATGTGGTATGTATTTGTATTTCAAACTATGGCTAAAATTCCTGAAGCACTACAAGGAAAACTCAACCATCCCACTTGCAATAAGATCTGGTTAGTTGTTCTTACTCAACACCTTTAAGTTTTCAAATACTAGATAATCAAAAGTGTTAAAAAGATATGACAAAGATATTTTGTAACTTATAGGATAATAGGATGAAGTTTTGAAAATGCATGCTAACTAAAATGATGAAGTAATATAATTTTGAGTTGATATACATATATTAAAATTTTGATTGAGACATATTTTAACATCTCCAAACAGAGTATAGCATTAACTATAATTACTTATTCCAACCATAGATTGGCATAATTATTATATGACCTTATAATACAAAGTTACAAAATATTAGAATGTTTTCACAACTACTTTAGGAATTAATTACATAAAATAATTGCTCAATTATACTCCATCAGGATGGAAAAAGGAAATTTTAAGATAAAAGCTTATGTAGTAACCTTTTATCCCTCAAATAAGAGACTATATAAGCATATGAAAAATTCTCAAACTTCCTTTTGATTAGAAAAAGTTATTTAATCCATTACTTAAATCATAACATTTAAAGAGCTGTAGTTCTAAACAATGACCATGAAATGCAATATTACTTTATGATGCCATTTATCTCTTCATATACATATCTGCCGGGGACAAGCCCCGGCTGATTCAGGGAATTCAAAGGGGAGATGGCTTTGGCAAACTGGATACAGTAGCTTTAATTAAATATTAATTAGAGATATAAAGAGTAATAGAATGAGGATAGCTCAGTAGGAAAATTCAGTAGAGGAAAGAGGCTGAATAACTTGGTTTATGTGGAAAGCTAATAAAATTCCAAGGCAAAGAATTTACGTCACCTATGTAGGCCGCAGGTATCCTCCCGTTCTCCCAAAGGAGAGGAGACACTAAGGCCTCCCTGGTCAGATCTTAGAAGTCCAGGCATAATTAGTAGGCTTGACAAGCCACCACACTGCAGATGGAAATTCAGCCAGAAGGTGAGAGAAAGAACGACATGGGGAGATCAGTCTTTCTAGGAACTGATCCCATTTTTTATTTTCCAGGGTCCACTTTTTATACTCAGAGATGTAATACAAAAGTCACGCGGGGTCAGCAGTCCTGACTTTTATCAAAATCAGGTGCTTCATACAAATGTATACAAAGGTCTTAGGGGTGTTACATCATCTTCTGGCCAGGGGGCCTGCTGACAATTTATGACCCTCTCCTTGTGACAGCGGTCAGTCAACCAGGACACTTATTTCTCCAGGGCTGATTATTCTTAAAACAGACGCCACCTTCCGAAGGTACCAGATAAAGTTACATTCCTATAGGGTGAAGGTGTAGTGGGTTTTAATTAAGGAAAGAATTTGCTTAGCCTAAGGTCTAACATGATTAATATTGAAGGTTAATACTTATTTCTTCTATATATTCATTAATGTGTATAAGGGCAGGGGATGTGGAGACTTAGCAGTAAACATTGGCTCAACAAATGAAAAACCCTTCACCAATACAATTTCTAATCAGCCCACTATACTATACTAATAGTTTTGTAACTTCTGAAAAGAATCTGTTTTTAGAAGGTTTAAAGCATCTCGTGCCTCTCACGGTTGGGAGGCTGTGAGCAATCACATGTGGCCGGACAAGCCTGTCAGGCAGGCTAGAGAACCTTCAGAGGAGTTTGTAGGTTGAAACACTCCTGTCATGCCCAGGAAATTTTATTACTGGAGCTCTAAGTTAACTCCTTCTCTGAAAGAGGTGGTGGGGGACAGCCCCCCGTAAAGTCAGAGGTGTAGGTGAGAGCACAAGGCAGTAAAGTAGGCAGACTCTGGTTTTGGGGGTAGATGCTTGAGAATTTCCAGGGGGACTCCTGAGGCTTGATCCCGCCTGCGTATGCTGAGCCTCCTTCCTCCTGACCTTTGCCACAGGCAGAGTTCCTCACACTGGCTCCCGGCACATATCCTGCTTCTCCAGTGCAATTTTAGAACCAGTGAAGAGTAGGTGTAATTCCTCTGCATTCCCCAGCAGCTAGTACATTGGAATGTGTAATGTATTTCCAAAACAATGTGGGATGGGACTTGCCTAGTGGTACAGTGGATGAGATTTTGCCTGTTGATGCAGGGGACATGGGTTCGATCCCTGGTCCAGGAAAATTCCACATGTCATGGAGCAACTAAGTCTGTACACCTCAACTACTGATTCTGCATGCCACAACTACTGAAGCCTGTGCACTGAGAGCCTGTGCTCCACAACAAAAGAAGCCATTGTAATGAGAAGCCCACACACCACAACTAGAGAGTAGCTCCTGCTCACCACAATTAGAGAAAGTCCACATGCAGCAATGAAGACCCAGCAGAGCCAAAAATAAAAATAAATTAAAAATTGAAGAATTGAAGAAAAGTAAAGAAAACAAAAGGCGATGTGGGATGATAAAAAATGCACTCACTACCTAAAGGATGAATAAAAAGGGATATTCATGGAATATTTTGTAAAAGAGAGTGATTACTGATACTTCATTTAAAAAATAGGGTCAGCACAACACAGCCTATGGGGCATTCCCACTTGCCACCCACGTTTATACACACAAGCTAAGAATGGTTTTCACATTTTAATTGCTAGGAGAAAAATCAAAAGAACAATAATATTTCATATTTTGAAATATGAAAATTAAATGAAATTCAAATGCCAGTGTAATGTTTGATAAGAATAAAACTCAGATGTATTTTCTATGGCTGTGTTCATACTACAACAGCATTGTTGAGAGGTTGTAGCAGAGACTGGATGGCCTGAAAAAGTCTAAAGTATTTACTATCTGGTCTTTTATAGAAAAGTCTGTTAATTACTACTTTAGGAGAAAGCATGCACAAGATGGTAAAAATAAAAAAAGACAATCAGATTCTAGTTGGACCCCAGGAGTTGACTTATGGAAAGAGAAGGAAAGAAAAAAACATAAATGGGGGAGGAGAACTAACTGGAATGCCCTTTGGAAATTTAGTAACAGAATTCAAATTCACATCCTTACGTTGTCATGAAATCACAGAAAGAGGAAATTTCTGCTTTCACAGGATTTTTGAGTAGACTGTAGACAGAAAAAGCAATGAAAAGAGAGGAGACAGGTACAAAACTGCTCAGACTGTTTAAAAAAAAAAAAAAACTGCTCAGAGAAAGTTCTAGTATTAGAAACATAGAGAAGTTCATATTACTTCACTGTTCTGCTCCACTTCTTTCAAACTAAGCATAAGTAAGTTTTAATGGTAAGTAAACATTTCTTTTCTTCACTTAAAAAAAAAAAGATAGAGGGTCCACTTACAAAGTTAAACATGGAAGTATTTCTTCCACGTATAGAATTTTGTAATGGAAGAAACCTCTCAAGTCCAAAGGATATGTGCAGAGGTTCTACAATAATAATGGAAGAGAAAAATAACAATTAAAAGACAGACATACATACACTCTCTCAATGCTTACAAGCTTTTACTAAAATCATTACTGTGAACAAATCAAATAAAATTAGGGCCCTGGTGGGCAAACATGGAAATATTTATTTTTTGCCAAAGATTTATTTATTGAGGTATTATAGCTGTCTGAAAAAATAAAATTCTAACAAAGTCATTCTTGTGAAACTGTTGCTTGTCTTCTAAGTTCCTATAGATATATCATCCTATACCCATAGATTTCCTATCCTTCTAGCTATTATGTTTCAACAGAAAAAATGGAGCCTTTGGCATTCTACATTTAATCTTTCAATTTTTCTAAGGAAGTAATGACTTTCTAGTGTTTATGGATTCCATTCAACAAATAGCTATTTAGTATTCACTCTACACAACACTGCTGGGTGCTATGAGAGATACAAAGGCATGCATAGTGATGGCCCTCCTGAGGATCATAACCTGGGTAGGAAGACAAAACAGGTGTGCAAATAACTATGATACAAGACAAACGGAGATCAATTCTGTAATAGAGCTAGACAGGGGAGAGCGTGATTACCTCTGGTGAGACTTCAGATGATTTCATGAAATTTGTGGTTTGGGCCATAAAGGAAACATAAGATGAGGGCCAATAAAGAACACTTTAGGAAGACATTATTATATTACAGGGGTGTGAAAGAGTAGGGTGTTTCCTGCCTCACTCCCAGATACATAAAACACAGCAGGGATCTGTATTATTAATGAGCTCCCTAGGTGATTTTACTGTAAGAGAACTGCAAAGTGTACTTTAAGACTAATCAATGGTATTTGGCAAAAAATAGAGTAGGGAGGAACAGTAATAAGCTATAGTATGAAAATCACTATGTTTTGTGATAATGAAGTGAGAAAGTATGTCTAAGTTTGTGTAAAGAGCAGGGAGGCAAAGGGGTAGTGTTATTGTTAGTGAAGACAATGAATACCCTGTGATGTCCATTTATATATATTTAAAGTCAGATTAAATTGATTCCATTATATAAACTTCAAAACCTGGCAAAACTAATCTATGCTGTTAGAAGTCATGATAGTACTTAGCTATGAGTATAGCAATGAATGAAGGAAAGGAGTTACTAATGAATGTCTGGGGTGTTGCTAAAGTTCTGTTTTTAATCTAAGTGCTGGTTACAAGAGTTTGTTCAGCTTGTGAAAGTTCATCAAACTGTACTTTTTGCATTACGCATGCTTAACGTTTTAAAAAATTAGGCTGAGTGGGTATATTTCAACTAAAGGAAAACATCCTGTAATTATTACCTTATTAATCTCATGTATCTTAACAACTTAATATCTCTTTCAATTCTCCAAAAGTTATATAAATTTGTCATCTTGGAATATGAGATGGAAATGATAAAAATATTTTAAGATCATTTTAATGGGGAAAAATAAGTTATTGAAATTTCCTTGCTAACTCTTTAAGCTCATCAGATTGAGATTCATCATTCTAAACTCTATTATTTATCACTGTCTTATTCTGCTGTGTCTCTTCACAGTAAAACTTGAAAGAGTTATCTATAATTTTTGTATCTAATTTCCAACCTCATATTATCTAATCAAGCTACTCTCTAGCCCTTCCCATCTCTCCATTCTACTGATACTACTCTTGTCCAGATTACCAAAGACTCTACGTTGGCAAATCCAATTACTCCTCTATTTTACTGAGCCTCTTGGGACATTTCATGCTGCTATTCACTCCCTCCTCCTCTAAGACTTTCTTCTATTGTCTTCCACATTATCACACTTTCCTGATTTTTCTAATTCTCAGTATTCTATGTTGAATGCCCTTCTCTTGTTCCAATTCTAAATATTTGAGTGCTTCAGGGCTCAAATCTGAGATCATTTGCCTTCTTTATCTATACACTTACTCTTGGAGATCCCTAGTGTTATGGCTTTTAACAGCTCCTTAATATACATCTCCAGGCCCAAGCTCTTCCTTGAAATCCAAATTCATATTCAGTTGCCTATTCAACATGTACTCTATGATGTCTAATAAACATCCCCAAGTTAACATGTCAAAAGGAAAATTCTTTTCTAACACACACTCATATATACACATACTTTTAAACACACATACACACATATATATATATATACTTTTTAGATTCCTTTCCATTATAGGTTATTAAAAGATATTAAATATAGTTTCCTGTGTTATACAGAATCCTTGTTGTTTGTCTATTTTATGTATAGTAGTGTGTATCTGTTAATCTTATCCTCCTAATTTATCCCTCATTGCCTCTCCCTTTTGGTAACCATAAGTTTGTTTTCTATGTCTGAGTTTGCTTCTGTTTTGTGCATAGATTCATTCGTATTTTGTTTTAGATTACACATGTAAGTGTCACCACATAACATTTGTGTTTCTCTATCTTACTTCACTTAGTATGATAATCTCCAGGTCCATCCATGTTGCTCCAAATGGCAATATTTCATCCTTTTTATGGCTGAGTAATATCACACACACACACACCCCCCACATCTTCTTTATGCACCCCTGTTGATGGACACTTTGGTTGCTTCCATGTCTTGGCTATTGTAAACAGTGCTGCTATGAACACTGGGGTGCATGTATCTTTTCAAATCAGAGTTTTTGTCTTTTCTGGATATATGCCCAGGAATGGGATTGCTGGATCATATGGTAATTCTATTTTTAGTTTTTTTAGGAACCTCCATACTGTTCTCCATAGTGGCTGTACCAATTTACATTTCTATCAACAGTGTAGGAGCATTCCCTTTTCTCTATATCCTCTTGAGAATTTTTTATTGGCAGACTTTCTGATGGTGGCCTTTCTGACTGGTGTGAAGTGATACCCCATTGTAGTTTTGATTTGCATTTATGTAAGAATTAGTGATGCTAAACATCTTTTCATGTGTTGTTGGCCATCTTTGGAGAAATGTCTATTTAGGTCTTCTGATATGTATTTTAGAAATCTGTTCCTACTCATATATTGCCCGCTTAATAAACGGTCACACCACCATCATAATTGTTCAGGTTAAACATATGAGATTTCTTTCTTTCTATTATCAATAAAGTTTTGTTGATTTCTAATCTGAAATCTGTCACTTTAGTCTTTCCACTATGAGAATCCTTGTCCAAATCACAATTATCTCTCACATGGACTACTAAATTTAATGACTGATATTTTTATTCCATTATCACACCCTACATTCCATTTTCTATAAGCAGTCAGAACGTCAACACTCTTCAATCACTTGATGTCACAAACATAATAACATCCATTTACCATGACTAACAAGGCTTTGTATGAACTGGATATTTCCTACTTCTCCAACCTATTCATCCTCTATGCTTTAGATATACTGGAATTTTGTTGTTGCTAAGGTTCCATGAGTATGCCAACTCATCCTCACCCAAGATACTTTGCATTAGTGCTCCCCCAAGCTAGCATATTGTTCTTTTTGCCTGTCACATAGCTGGCCCCTTCTTGTCATTCAGATCTCAGTTCAAATGATAATACATAGACAATATTTCCTTGACAATGCAAACCAGTCACCATCTGCTATTTTACTCTGTTTTAAAGTATCTGTGTTTTTTTTTTTTTTTTTGGTTTAATGATTTTTGTTTTCTCCTGCCCACAGGAGAATATAAACTCCATGAAATTATAAACCTTCCCTTCACTGCTATTTGCCCTATACCCAGTGTCCCAAAGAATGCACATCTGACAATAGGTGTCTGGTAAGTATTTGCTGAATCCTGAATTCTAACCCATCTAATAATGGATCTGACATGATGAGTGAAAAATTATAGGATTGAAGGATGAAGAATATTTCCATTCAGAACCGTTTAACTAATTCATAATGGCCAAAGACTTGCTTGTGTTTGCACAGAGGCCACTGCAAACTGGAGAACTATTCTTTCTAATCTCACCATATAAAAGAAATGTATGTTATTAACTGGCTACCACTCTGGCTTTTAAAAATATGACTCAAATCTGGAAAAAAGATGAGTAATACCTAATGCCCAGTATAACTTCTGTTTGGCTAATAATGGATTTTTTTCTTTTACAGGCATATGGAATTATAGGGTTGCAAACAACAAAGAGAGGTACTCCTTCTGTATCACAGTGTTGCTATAATTACAGATAAAGGTTTGTCAGCATTTTCAAATAAAAGAACTTAACTCAGCTGGTAAATGTCCATTACCCTAATATATGGCTTATAATATCTTAGCTTAACTGCCTATTAAAAACAGCTAATTAAAAATGGATTGATATTTTTAATAAAATTATGTAAATACCCAGAAGAAACCAACCCTTGGAGTATGTTCATTTCTGTAACAATTAGAGTGCATGTTTCCCCTCAATATTTGAAATATCTATTTATATGCATAATTTTTAAGACAGCCTAAAAATTCTGAAAAAATTATTACTTAGCAATGAGCAGTGTTTTCATAAGAGGGAACAATGGCTTAACTACATACTGCAGAGGACACTGATGAATTATTCTGATTCCCCTTCAATGGAGAACTTCTGCCTCAGCAGCTGGGAGTACTATTGGCAGACTGTCTTTAGCATTCAGGCCCTAAAGGGGACTTTCAGTCCCATTTCCCTTTCTGAGGAAGACAGATTAATGCAGGAGTATAAAGGCCCAGTCATCTCAGCCCAATTCAGGACGACTCAGAAGGGCCATTCTAGCTCCAGAGCATCCCATGTGGTTAATAACCATGTGTTGGAAAATAGCTCCATGGACATGCCCAATGACACTGCAAGTATCCACATAGGCTACAATGGACAAGCTCAACTTTAGACTGACTTAAGTTCTGGTGACTGCTCTGTGATCCTCCTAGAACATGGAATGATAGGCAATCTTGAAAGAGGTGTGTGTTTCTTGAGGGAGGCTGCCATAGGGGACTTTCTTATCTGCCCTTTTTGTTACAGTAAGCTATGTGACTCTCTGCCTCACCTCCCTTTAAAGAATAGCTTCAGGCTATAAAACTGCTTAGTTGCAGAATGGGGGCTTCCCTGATGGCTCAGCAATAAAGAATCTGCCTGCCAATGCTGGAGATGTGGGTTCGATCCCTGGGTTGGGAAGATTCCTTGGAGAAGGAAATGGCAATCCCCTCCAGTATTCTGGCCTGGAGAATCCCATGAACAGAGGAGCCAGGTGGGTGACAGTCCATGGAGTTACAAGAGTCGGACATGACTTAGCGACTAAACCACCACCATGAGGTGCAGAATGAACTTGGCTTCTCAGCAACAGAGGGCCCTACCACTTGTGTTCCCTTGCATCTGGTCCCTTTCATTTTGGTGTCATCTGTGGGGCATGTGATGTGAAAAGCTGATACCATGCTGATCATACTTTTGCTGCCTATTAAGCTATTTGGGTTTATTATCTCTTTGCTGGCTGAAAAAAAATGCCAGCTTGCTTGATTCCCAGGCTCTTATTTGGTCTGCACTGCAACCCAATTTCTCTCCCTGTCCACTCCCACCTTGTAACCCTCCGTTTCATAGGTGTTGATTCAAAGGGCCCTCCCCGGTACATATTCTGCATACTAAACTCCATCTTAGAGTCTGCTTCCCAGAGAACCCAGCTGATCATATCTAACCAGTACTTCAAAGGGAGCAAGAAGAATAATATTATGTTGTAGTATTTCTCATTTATTTGGATGCCGGAAAGAAGTTGTATTATTTTCCAGCTTAAGAGCTCATAGAGTTATCTCACGTACAGTATATCCCTTTGAAATTATATGATGCATGCTAATTGTATAATCTTTTACTAGATGATTACCTGTCAATACCTAGACCTTCTCCATTAGATCATTCAGTCTCTTTCAAAAAAACCTCCAGAAGTCTATGAGGTATGGAAGTATTCTATTCTGTAAAAAAAAAAAAAAAAAAAAAAACTAAGAAATCTGCTCCTCTATTACTTCCATTCATTCATGTAACTTCTCCTTTTCTGAGCAAATATCATGTTTCCATCTCTTTTTTGTAACAATCCCTGAGGTTAACTTGCATCTCTTTCTCCTTATTTTCCTTCCAACTGCATCTCTCATCCTCACAAAAAAAGCATTCTCAATTACAACTCAGCCTGAAATTAGCTGTTTTTAGGCTACTTTACTTTGCAAAAGTCAATAGGATTTGAAGACCTCAAAGAAAAATTCTTCCCAGTCATATCTCCCTGTATGTGTGATGAAAACTTCAAGTGTGCCAAATGGCTTCTTAAATGGTATTTTTAATTTATACTAGCTCTTCACTTTTAGGGCAAACAAAGGAACTCTCAAGAGGGATGATGGAGCCAGTATTAGACTCAAAGCAAGTATCATTTTATTCATATGTTCCTAGGGACTTTCTTTGTCAATTATTAATGAATAACTTCTTATTGTATAAGCTACCATACTGGATAAAATGTGCACAAACTACCATGTCTATCTGATCTCAAAAAAATAATGGGACACCTGCATCTCTATTCCTCCCCTGAAAATAGGTTTGGGGGGGAGGAGAGGGTAGGGCAAACTAAGAAAGTCCCACTGACATACATACACTACCACATGTAAAATAGACAGCTAGTGGGAAGATGCTGTATAGCACAGAGAGCTCAGCTTGGTGCTCTGTGATGACATAGAAGGGTGGGGTCGGGTGGGGTGGGAGTGAGGTTCAAGAGGGAGGGGATATGAAAGTGAAAGTGAAAGTGAAGTCACTCAGTCCTGTCTGACTCTTTGCGACCCCATGGACTGTAGCCTACCAAGCTCCTCCGTCCATGGTATTCTTCAGGCAAGAGTGCTGGAGTGGGTTGCCATTTCCTGTGTATGGATAGCTGATTCACTTTGTTGTACAGCAGAAACTAACACAGCATTGCAAAACAATTATACTCCAATTAAAAAATAAATAAAATCTCCCAAAGAGAAAAAATAATGGAACAACATTTTTGGTTTTCAAAATAGTATTTTTAAAGTTCTGAATAATTCCTTTTCCATAATCTTATGAACATATTTCATGTCAGCTTCTAACTAGCTACTCTCGAATTTAAATTAAGGCTCCTATTTAATGAATCTGAAAGGCAGCCGAATCAAAAAACGTCTATGTAAATAAGGGAAATCCAACAGTGTTGTGGATAGGGGCCCAGAGCTTTGTCATGGATTGGGTAGTTGACAAAATAGCAGGGACATTTCACACAACAACTCAATAATTAACTATATTCTTTCAACCAAATCTTTGAAGAGAACTCAGATCTCCAACATTTAGGAGATAAGTCATTTAAAACCAACATTCCATTTATAACTTCTGTATGCTCTTCTGTTTTAGTCTTCATGGCAGCCACACCTATAAGTTTACCTATATGCACTGCCTAGAAACCTTTGCGAATGAAATATACACAAAATTGTTTGGTTGTACTTCCTACCAGACTTCTAAAACTTTGTGTTTTTTCTTTTTCCCAAGTTCTTCTCCTACTTTTTTCATAAATAGGGTTGCAACCTCCACCTTAAATCTTATACATTCTGACTCTTCTATTTTGGCTGTAATTGTATTTGTTGAGATGTTCTGTTCTAATATTAAAGCTGAACTAAAATTTTAATTTGTAATTTAAACATTAGACTTTATAATTTATATAGATTAAATATAATTTCAATATTTTTCATACCCACTTAGATTAATAAAAAGGCTTTGGAACTTCTTTAATTAAAAATAGGAAGGATATAGTTTAAAAAAAAAGGGAAGGGGAGAGAGACTATACATTGAGTGAATGTGTGAGTGTGTGTACATGGGTGTGTTTCTATTTCATATATGCAGAGATGCCACCTACATTGGGCTTTTTGTAAACTGCATAATGACATCCAACTCAAAGCAGGTTGGCAAGTGTCAAAGTCAATACATACTTCCCTCTCTAGGTCATGTGCCTTGAAACAGGTCTTCATCCCATCACCACCAACCCCCAGGCTGTGGTACCATTTTCAAATGTGTCTGTCCAAAGAAGGAACCTATTATTATTAAATCATCAAGCCATAAAGAGTGACCTTTGTAATGCACACAAAGACTCTGGATATGTCAGAAGAGGACCTGCCAGTGAGTAAAGTCTATTTTTAAACATTAATACTAAGATGCTTATTTGAGATTAAAGGTAATGGGCACAAGCAGAATCTGTTGTATAAATAGGCTACAATCCCAAATTGAATTTGAACATCCATTATTTGTGGAAAGGAACCAATGAATAAATAGCAGCTCAGCTGCCAGCTCAACCACTGAATCTAACTTAAGCTATTTTAATAAGTGAAGCTGACCTGCTATTCAGTTCACTTCAGTCACTCAGTCGTGTCTGACTTTTATTGACCCCATGGACTGCAGCATGCCAGGCTTCCCTGTCCATCACCAACTCTCAGAGCTTACTCAAACTCATGTCCATTGAGCAGGTGACGCCATCCAACCATCTCATCCTCTGTCGTCCCCTTCTCCTTCTGACTTCAATCTTTCCCAGCATTGGGTCTTTTCAAAAGAGTCAACTCTTTGCATCAGATGGCCAAAGTATTGGAGCTTCAGCTTCAGCATCAGTAATTCCAATGAATATTCAGGACTGATTTCCTTTAGGATGGACTGGTAGGATCTCCGTGCAGTCCAAGGGACTCTCAAGAGTCTTCTCCAACACCACAGTTCAGAAGCATCAATTCTTCGACGCTCAGTTTTCTTTATAGTTCAAATTTCACATCCATACATGACCACTGGAAAGACCATAGCTTTGACTAGATGGACCTTTGTTGACAAAGTAATGTCTCTGCTTTTCAATATGCTATCTAGGTTGGTCATAGATGTTTCTTCCAAGGAGCAATGATCTTTTAATTTATGACTGCAGTCACCATCTGCAGTGATTTTGGAGGCCGAAAAAATAAAGTCTCTCACTGTTTCCATTGTTTCCACATCTACTTGCAATGAAGTGATGGGACTGGATGCCATGACCTTAGTTTTCTGAATGTTGAGTTTTAAGCCAACTTTTTCACTTTTCTCTTTCACTTTCATCAAGAGGCTCTTTAGTTCTTTGCTTTCTGCCATAACGGTGGTATCATCTGCATATCTGGGGTTATTGATATTTCTCCTGGCAATCTTGATTCAAGCTTGTGCTTCATCCAGCCCAGCATTTCACATGATGTACTCTGCATATAAGTTAAATAAGCAGGGTGACAATATACAGCCTTGATGTACTCCTTTCCTGATCTGGAACCAGTCTGTTGTTACATGTCCAGTTCTAACTGTTGCTTCTTGACCTGCATACAGATTTCTTAGGAGGCAGGTCAGGTGGTCTGGAATTCCCATCTCTTTAAGAATTTTCCACAGTTTGTGTTGATCCACACAGTCAAAGGCTTTGGCATAGTCAATAAAGCAGAGGTAGATGTTTTTCTGGAACTCTTGTGCTTTTTCAATGATCCAACAGATGTTGGCAATTTCATCTCTGGTTCCTCTGCCTTTTCTAAATCCAGCTTGAACATCTGGAAGTTCATGATTCATGTACTGTTGAAGCCTGGCTTGGAGAATTTTGAGCATTACTTTGCTAGCGTGTGGAATGAGTGCAATTGTGTGGTAGTTTGAACATTCTTTGTCATTGCCTTTCTTTGGGACTGGAATGAAAACTGACCTTTTCCAGTCCTGTGGCCACTGCTGAGTTTTCTAAATTTGCTGGCATATCGAGTGCAGCACTTACACAGCATCATCTTTTGGGATTTGAAATAACTCAACTGAAATTCCGTCACCTCCATTAGCTTTGTTCGTAGTGGTGCTTCCTAAGGCCCATTTGACCTCACATTCCAGGATGTCTGGCTCTAGGTGAGTGATCACACCATTGTGGTTATCTGGGTCATGAAGATCTTTTTTGTACAGTTCTTCTGTGTATTCTTGGCACCTCTTCTTAATATCTTCTGCTTCTGTTAGGTCCATACCATTTCTGTTCTTTATTGAGCCCATCTTTGCATGAAATGTTCCCTTGGTATCTCTGATTTTCTTGAAGAGATCTCTATTCTTTCCCATTCTATTGATTTCCTCTATTTCTTTGTGTTTCCTGATATTAGAAATATGAAATTTAGGGAACAAAATTCCACTCAGATAAAAACAGTGATGCTCTGAAATGGTGTCTTAGAAGAAGGGAGAGTAAGAAAACAGCCACTGAGTACGGTGGCACAGGTTATAAACTGATCCCAAAGGAATCAACGGAGAGGGGTAGAGAAGCTGAAATACTTAAGCTGTGGAGAGTGGCCCAGGATCTACCTGTTAAGAGGACAGCTCAGTATTTTGTAGCTCTTAATTGATCCATATGGGCTTGCAGACATCCTAAGTGTTTGGGTTATCATTTTGACCACACACTCCAGAAAGGCAAGCCAAATTATTCTGAGATGGGAAACTAGCCACAAGTTTGGACAGACAAATCTTCTGTAATCTGAACATTAATCGTAGAATACATGGTTAGTTTAAATGAAAAAAAAAAAAAACACTTAAATCTGTATAATTATTTGTCTATAGTTATATCAATTACATATTTAAGCAAAACTATTTATGTACAGATAAATATGTATGGACGCACATATACTCTACTTATAACTGTGACTTTACCTAAAAAAGTACAGATCACTAACTTTACCAACTGTATACTTATGATCTCTGGCAATATCTACTACAACTAAATGTGTATAATGTACTCTAAGATCTGGTGCACTCACTTCTAGGTATTAATGTATATTCATCAGAAAAGTGTAAATCTTTACACTAAAGACATATTAGAATGCCCACAGCAGCACTATTCATAGTAACTCAATAACAATAGAACTTTTATACTCAGCCAATGGAATATTACACAGCCATGCAGAAAATGGATTAATCACACAGCTACAATGATCTAAAAACCAGACATAAAAAGGTCATGTATCATTTGATTCAGAACAAAAATAAGAGAGCAAAACCAATCTATGCTGTACAAATCAGATTAGTGATTACTCTTGGGGGATGAATGACTAGAAGGGTGAACAATCAGGCTTCTAGAGTATTTTATTTGTTTATTTGTTTTGTATCTTTAAGTAGGTGCTGCTTAGATATCTAGGTTCAGTTTGCAAAAATGCATTGAGCTATATAGTTTAGAAATACTCACTTATCTATATGTATATGCACTTCAATAAAACTTGTTTTTAAAGGTAGAGATTTCTAAGATGTTAAAACATCAGAGTTTCCATCTTTTTAGTGTTGCTATGAAATGTATCCTGAGTCAGGTGTCTCATATATATTATCTTTAACCCATACAACAGGCCTGCCCAGTCAGTATGATTATTCCCATTATGTAGGTGATTTAGGTTTTTACACAAAAACTGGATACATTTATTGGCACCCATACTTTGGGGGAAAAAGTAGGGCTTCATCAATGTGGATATATTAATATGAAAGGTCACCCCAATTTCCTTGATTATTTAGGAGTGTAGAAAAGATGTCCCTACTTGAGGCCAGGCTTCCTAAAAATTCACATGCATTGGGGCATGTGAATAACGATAGTACACTCTAATTTACATGCTTATTTGTCTATGTCAACAAGTTAATTAAGATTTCTTTCTGCATAGTGAACTGGCCTAATTTTAATTCACAGTGCCAAGAAAAAGAGGCTTTGGGTAAATAGAACACAAAATAGCTTCAGAAAAACACAAAAAGCAAAGATAACTAAGGTAGCCTATAGTTCCAATCACAGCAGGTTGACAAAGAATGCTTTGCATAGATCATGGATGATATTTATCTCCCCCAAATTCTCCAAAGTTAAAGTTAATCAAAATTTCCTTAGTTTTTTGGGTGTTTTTTTTTTTTTTCATCACCTATGCACTTCTTTTTTTTTTTTTTTTTTTTTTTTTAGACTTGACAGGAGAGTACTAACATTTTAAAATATTCTTTCCCATAATGACCACCAGTCTCTTCCTAATGCCCAGGAAAGAATACAATGTAAAGTGAAAAATGATTCACGATTTGTGATAATGAGAGAGTTACTATTTCAGAATTTCTTCCTTTATCCACTGCTATAGGAACATGTATGGATGTGAGAGTTGGACCATAAAGAAAGCTGAGCACTGGAGAATTGATATTTTTGAATTGTGCTGGAGAAGACTCTTGAGAGTCCCTTAGACAGCAAGGAGATCATATCAGTCAATCCTAAAGGAAATCAACTCGGAACATTCACTGGAAGGACTGATGCTGAAGCTGAAGCAACAATACTTTGGCCACTTCATATGAAGAGCCGACTCATTGGAAAAGACCCTAATTCTGGGAAAGACTGAAGGTAAAAAGAGAAGGGGACAACAGAGGATGAGATGGTTAGATAGCATCAGCAACTCAATGGACATGAACTTGAGCAAACTCCAGGAGACAGTGAAGGACAGGGAAGCCTGGTGTGCTGCAGTCCATGGGGTCACAAAGAGTCAGACACAACTCAGCAACTGAAGAACAATAAAGGAACTGCTGCTGCTGCTAAGTCACCTCAGTCGTGTCCGACTCTGTGTGACCCCATAGATGGCAGCCCACCAGGCTCCCCCGTCCCTGGGATTCTCCAGGCAAGAACACAGGACTGGGTTGCCATTTCCTTCTCCAATGCATGAAAGTGAAAAGTGAAAGTGAAGTCGCTTAAGTCGTGTCCGACCCTCAGCGACCCCATGGACTGCAGCCTACCAGGCTTCTCCATCCATGGGATTTTCCAGGCAGGAGTACTGGAGTGGGGTGCCATTGCCTTCTCTGACAATAAAGGAACATATATATATAATTGTTTGAGACAAAGAATATAATGGATGTTGACAAAATTCCCCCGAACTTAAACTTTGAAAGTTAAGTTAGCAATGCTGTCATTGAGTCATTATTTCAGGGTCTCGTTTCTTCTGAGATGAACCGCTGAATTACATTTGAAAAAAAAACACTACATACTCTCAGCAATTAGATTTATTTCTTTCCATTATTATCTAAGTTATTAGGCTCTAGTTCAAGATCTTCTGGAATTACTAAGGGACCCACACAGAAGTACCATTTTAATGAAATTGAAGAAAGAATTATATAAAAGTAGACACATGGTTTGGATATTAAAAAAATAACTTTGGTGTGGAGCAATAGAAATTCTCATACATTGCTGATGGGAGTGCAATATGGCATAGCCACTTTGGAAGAGAGCTTGGTAGTTTCTTACAAAACTCAACATACTCTTACCTTATGATCCAGTAATTGCCCTCCTTGATATTTATCCAAAGGAGCTGATAAATTATGTTCACACAGAAACCCACATATGAATGTTTCTAGCAGCTTTATTCAGAACTGCCAAAATTTTGGAAGCTAGGAAGATGGCCTTCAGTAGGTAAATGGATAAATAAACTGTGGTACATCCAGACAATGGAATATTATCTGCACTCATATGTCATGAGCTACCAAACCATAAAAAGACATAGAGGAGCTTAAATACATATTATTAATTGAAAGAAGCCAGTTTGAAAAGGTTATATACTTTATGATTCCAACTATAAGGCATTCTGAGAAAGGAAGAACTATGGACACAGTAAAAATAGTAAGTTAGTTACCAGGAGTTGAGGGAGTGGGGGAAGGGGAGGAATGAATAAGTGGAACACAGAGGATTTTTAGGACAGTGAAAATTCTCGATATGATTGTCACAATGATAGATAGATATCAGTATTTGCCCAACCCATAGAATGCACAATACAAACAGTGAACCCTGGGATAAACCAGGGACTTTGTGTGGTTATGGTGTGCTGGTGTGGCTTCATCAGTTGTAACAAATATACCATTTTGGTGAGTGATGTTGATAATAGAGAAGGCCAGAATATGTGGGAGCAAAAAGTATATGGGGAAATCTCTGTATCTTCCTCTTAATTTTCCTGTGAACCTAAAACTGCTCTAAAATTTTTCTTAAAAAAAAAAATCAAAGTTCTCCTTACTGATAGATTGTGTAGTGCATTGTAGTTTTTGCCCCAACTTTCGTTTCTTCAGAGTCAAGTCAATTGGACCTGGAATTCTTCTGGTGACTGGTTCTGGATTAAGAGGGGTCTTGTGCTCTAAACTGGTTCAACTGGATTGAAGAGAGACTTACATCACCAAAATGGGGGGGGGGAGGCGTTTCTCTCTAGCTTGTAGCCTAAAAGTCAACTTATGACCACCTGGGAAACAAACCTTAGGAAGTCACAAGAATAAAGACTAAGACCAGTAATCGAAGGATTCCTACAGTTTGGAAAATTGGTCTTGTTTCTGGAGGATTCTGACTCGGTTACATCTCTGGACAATGGGTCAGGAACACCTCTGGATATTTTAGGCACTGTTGGGAATACAGAGATGAAGCAGAATTCTGTGAGAAGTTTCTCTAGAGAACAGTGACAGTTGGTAACAGGTAATGAGAGGGGTGAAATTTACTCTATTTTTTGGATATAACCTCAGTCTAGGATATAGCTGACCAATACTAGTTCTACAATCTTGTAGCAAATCACTTAACATAAAAATATTTTCTTCATATGTTAAATTAAGCTAACTAATACATATAATGCAAGGCCATATACACACATGGACCTTTTTGAGGAAATACAATAATAGTTAATATTTCTGAAAGACTTCCTGTGTGCCACGTACTGTTAAACACTGAATATGCAATTTCTAACTTAATCTTCATAGAAATCCCACAGGCTAGACATAATTACTCCCCTATTTTGCAGTTGAGAATAGACTCAGAGATTTCAGCCACTTTTCTGAAGTCAGATAGGTAAAAATGGTGAAGTCTGAAAAGTAATCTTAGATATCTTTCCAAATTCAAGCTCTCAACAAGGAGCTCTTATTATCTCCAAAATATAGCCATAGCTGGTGTAAGTAGAGGACAAAGGCTATTTTATGAAGTGATGACTAAAGGAAAGACAGTAGAAATTATTTAACTTTCATGAGATTAAAAAGAAGTGTGCTAACCCAGGTAGAGTAACAGCAGGAGAGAAGTTGATCGACAATAGGATTGATTTTGAGGCAGAGGTCCTTCAGAGACTGAAATGGATAGTAAAACAAACAAACAAACAAATCTGTGAAATAATGTTTCTTTCTTAAGAAAAAAGTTCCCCAGTTAAGTATATTTGTTGTTGTTCAGTAGTTACATCATGTCCAACTCTTTGAGATCCCATAGACTACAGCATGTTAGGCTATGGTTAAGCATATACCATGTGCTGAATATTGCTTGGGACCATTAGTACAAAAGTGAATGGTCCCAACTGTTTCTTTTTACAACATATAAATAGAGAATTTCAATCTGCTATGACAAATGCTAAGATTGAGGTTCAAGCAGTGTGCAACCAGAACCCCAAGGAGAAGCCACCGAGTGCTACCTATATGTGAAGGCAAGCAAGAAAAGGTGTTCTGGTCTGGGCTGAAACATGAACTGAAAAGTGTTTTGTTTTTTTTTTTTTCTGAAGATTCAATCAATAAGCAATACTTAGGTATCCCTTTTCCTTAAAAAATGAATATGTATGTTTAAATTTATATATAGTAATATTCACTCCTTTTGGTGCATAGTTCCATGAGTTTTGACAAATGCAGTCATATAACCATCATAACAAGCAAAATGCAGAACAACTTAGTCACCTTGAAAAAGCTCTTGCCAACCACTACTCACATCCCAAATAATCAAAACCAATCCCTTTTAATCCATCTACACTACTATTCGTTGTGCCAAAATCAAGGGATGTTTAAATCCCTACTCTTATGAAAAGTTATTGAAAGAAAACAAGAACTATACACATAGAACACTTAGTGAAAGATTTGGAAACCAATTAGAATCTTATCGCTACTACTAGAAATATCAAGCCATATTTGGTGCCATAGAGTTAACAAAAGCTTTTTACCTGCATTATCCTATTTAATAACCCCTCACCAAAAAACCATGACTTAAATAAAATCAGTACAAAGAGATGACATAGTACGGTCTTCAAAAATTTGCAACAAAGATGACCCTCATAATGTACCTGGAAAAGTCACCACTGGCTTTATAGATTTAGAATGTTCAAGAAGTCTCCTGAGAGTGAAGTCAGCTTTTGTTCAGAGTAAAAGCAAGAAGGGTAGCATTTAGATATTTAAGGAAAATGTGTGAAACGTACATTCAAATCTCTGACATTAACAAAGGTGAATGAAGAGCATCTTCATATTAGAGAAGGTTTCTACAGAAAAATCTGAGAAATGGGCAAGTGATGAACACAAATTTGTTTCTCCTAGGAAAGAAACCTCGCACTTTTCAGCCACTAGAGTGGCAAATGCACTTGCAATGTAGTGAGACTTCTTCAGGGTTTTCCAAAGCCCTGGGGAAATATTATTCAAAACCATTTCATTCTATTGCTCTAATGCTGCAACTTCTGGTCATGAGATCAGTTACTCAGTTTCTCTGGCAGACTCAAGTATTCTGTCCTTGAAAAGGTAGAACAAGTACTATAAATGAAAGGCTGCTCTGGCCCGGACATGACTTTTAATTTAGCTTTTCTCTGGTAGGATTGGAGAAGGCAATGGCAACCCACTCCAGTACTCTTGCCTGGAAAATCTCATGGGCGGAGGAGCCTGGTAGGCTGCAGTCCATGGGGTTGCAAAGAGTTGGACACGATTGAGCAACTTCACTTTCACTTTTTCCTTTCATGCATTGGAGAAGGAAACGGCAACCCACTCTAGTGTTCTTGCCTGGAGAATCCCAGGGACGGGGGAGCCTGGTGGGCTGCTGTCTTTGGGGTCGCACACAGTCAGATACAACTGAAGCGACTTAGCAGCAGCAGCTGGTAGGATAATCCAATCTAGGTAAACTGACCCACAGCTGAGGGACAGAACTTAGTCAATGGAGATGCTTCAACACAGGCCATCCCATGAAGTACTACCTGAAAAGCCAGTCAGTTGCCCTCTCTGATAGCTCTGCTCATGTGTTTCATTTCCAGCAGCAGACATTATAAAAGAGAAGCATTCTCTGTCATTTGCCTATAATGAGACAAGCAATAAGTACTCTAACTTTGGCTTTAAAGTGTAGCGCTTCTAACCAGAGCCCATACCCTTTCCTTAAGCCACACATCTCAGGCACAATGAGAACATACTGGTGACGTAATATCAGATGATTTTTCAGAGAAGGCACTTTTGGAAAAACACTGTTCATTAACTGCTGGCCAATGGCTTTAACAGATAATTAAGGAAATCCTGATTTTCTTAGTCTTTCTTTCCTTTGCAAATTCTCTGTTATTCTTGAATTGAATTTATATTCCACACATTAAAATCCACATCAAAGAAACACTAAGGTGAATTCTTCCAGAGTCATGGAAATGTATATACCTTTCAATGATAAGCAGTTTGATTATTAAAGGTATAAAAATATGACTGATAAAAAAAACATGGCTTAGATGTTGAATAAATATTATAGCTAAATCCTGAAATTGCAACATCAAGAAATAATGAAAGCTTTAGAAACCGATGCTCTGGAAAATGTTCCTATTTTAAAATACCCAAAGGGCTGCTTAAGCTTTTTTGGGGGGGATGGGGCAGTTCTAATCTCCAAAGGTGATCTACAGCCTGAGCTAAACCTAAAGCCATCAGATTTCCGAAGTTCAAAACATTTCAAAATGGTCCTAGCCATAGATTTTTAAAGTGACAGTTCCTAATCGTGTTATTTTAAAAGATACAAAACATACACTAGACTGTAAAAACACTATCCATATACTGAGAATATGAATTGATTGAATGATTACAAGAACTTAAGAATTTCTTGGGGCTAACAGTGAATATGTGATGAGTACAAGGGCTTAGGTTTAATTAATACTTCTGAAGAGTGACTTCTCTTCAAAAGAGCCAAAATTTAAATCTGATAATTTATCAGATTATCTGGGAACATATTAATATCACCATATATGAAATGACTAACTTTCATTTGGTACACAGAACCCAGGTCTACCACATTGCAGGCAGATTCTTTACCAGATGAGCCACCAGGGAAACCCAAGAATACTGGAGTGGGTAGCCTATCCCTTCTCCAGTGGATCTTCCCAACCCAGGAATTGAACCGGGGTCTCCATTGCAGGAGGATTCTTTACCAGCTGAGCTACCAGGGAAGCCCTCAAGAAAATATTATTCATTATTTTAACATCTAAGGTTTGTCTGGGGAGCAGCTGTATCCTTGACAGACTCTCTCAAGATAGGATTTGGTATCAAGGTGAAAAGCCTGAGTTAGAGATATGTTCTGGGTTCAATTTCCTGTGGTTTAAAAGATTTCTTAGCAGGAGATCATGCATGACAACATGTCTTAGTCTAGTTGAGGCAAGCGCAACCTGCAGCACACCAGAAGTGCTCCTAAATCCATCGGTTCATTCCACCTGGAAAGGCCTAGTGCATTCTTCTACCTTTTAATCAAGTAGCGGCAGCACAAAAGATGGACACTTCTGATAAGGTCCCTTCCAGGTCTCTTTCTCTTTCAGTCCCACAGAGAAAGGATACAATAGAAGCAAAAAGCAATGAATAGAGTGTTTGAGCCACTGCTAAATATCTCTGATTAGCAACAAGCTTCCTTTGGTATTTCTGTCTTAAACAGTTGCAGGGGCTGGAGTGTGAGTGTTACATAAGCTACCCCCATTTATTTCATTTATCTGTACATGTTTTGTTTAGAATAATGATGTACCATTTAGACACATGTAGAGACTTCAAAGAGGAAAAGTATATCATATATCATATCAATAATATATATGCAGAATTAGCTATATGTGAAGTTAAATATAAAGGAAAGAATAGCTTCTTAACATACATTTTACTCTTCATGAGAGAATTATTTAATTCTATGACTCAATGGTTAATAGTTGAGTATAATATGAAGTATTTACTATAAACTGTCAATTTCTTTTTTTTTTTTAACTAAGACAGCATTTACAGTGTGAAGGCTCAAGAACATTCAACTGCCTTACACAATGCCATTAAAAAATATATTAGGTCATAAACAATCTGTAAATTATTTTATAAAAATTAAAAATTATAAGAGCAAGAAAGACCAAAGAATGCAAAACTAAAAATTACCTTTAAGATATGAAAATTATAAAAATATAATTTTTGAAATGCCTGGGAGGCAATTTAACATATGCGACCTAGGCCTCATCAACAGTCATGTCATCAATATATAGCATATAATTCTGTGTTTTGAGCAAGGTACATAGTTTTATTCCTCTTTTTCAGTGAGATCAAAATGACTTTGTTTTAGAATTAAGACAATGGACTATAGAATTAAGTGGATGATACTAAATTATCTCTATGTTTAACCTAAAATAACACTCAAAAATGTTTACAGATATTTTACAAAATGAAAACTGGTTTTAAATGTTATTTTTAACCTTCGTTTCAAAAGCAAAATTTATCTAAATTTATTGCAGCTATCACTCAGGTAATGAAGAATTTATTTTAAAAGGTATAAAAAGGAATCACAATGGTTTTGTGCTCATTAACATAATGCTGTCTAATTACAACTGATGAGGATAATCATGCCTTCCAAGTTGTAATATTTACTCTCTTTGGAAATAATTTCAAGAGTTCCACTGATTATTGCTGCTGCTAAGTTGCTTCAGTCGTGTCCGACTCTGTGCGACCCCATGGACTGCAGCCCACCAGGCTCCCCCGTCCCTGGGATTCTCCAGGCAAGAACACTGGACTGGGTTGCCATTTCCTTCTCCAATGCATGAAAGTGAAAAGTCAAAGTGAAGTCGCTCAGTCGTGTCCGACTCTTAGCGACCCCATGGATTGCAGCCTACCAGGCTTCTCCATCCATGGGATTTTCCGGGCAACAGTACTGGAGTGGGGTGCCATTGCCTTCTCCCTCCACTGATTATTAGCAGGCAAAAAAAAAAATAATAACTCAATGTTGGTTAATAGACTAAAAAATCTCTGTGCTTTAGCTTTGCAGAAGTGGCTAGTATTCAGTATGGCCAATCATACTTTTAATAGTTTTCAGAGCAATTTATAAATGGTTCTTGAAATAACACAAAAATTAGTGGCAATAGTAAATAAAATCATTTGTGAATGCACTATGTCTGAGGTGTGTGTGTGGTATATATTTACACACACACATTGGAGTTTAATATTGCATAACTGAAAAATTTGCCAAGATAATTCCTGATGCATATCCATTTTTCTTTATTTACAATATTAATGCTGAATAGATAATGCTGTTAACAACCAAGATATTTAACTACTTTTGTGAAATACCTCAGTATACAAGTAAGGGAAATAGGATGAAATGCTTATTGGTCCGTTTATTTTAGATACACTGATCCTCCTTCAACAGCATTAAGAAATATAAAATATTCTATAGTATAGGACTTCCTTATAGAAAAACACTCCATTGCTAGATCATAGAATGTTATCCTGAGGTGCAAGGAAGAATCAAGCAAAAGTTACTAGGTTCTTATTAGACTGAAAAGCATAGACCTAAAGGTTATAGAAAACAAGAACATAAACAATATACAGTTTTCATTCTTAAGTATCTTTACTCAAGCTAAGGTTATAAGTCGATATATGCATAAATGGACTCTTAGTGGCTTATGGCAGTACATAGTAAGTGCCAGATGATTTACACAGAGTTGAGAAGAAAAGGTGGCTTTCGTGGGTAGGTAAGGGAGGTCTTCATAGTGCCAGTGGGACTTCAGGGGCCTTGGCATGATGGATGGTATTTGTAAATTGCATGAGGGTCAGTGGTGAGCAAGAGAGCCTGGGGATGGAAAAGCATGAGATGAGTTCAGAGGGCAGTTAGTTGCAAAATTTTGGATGACACATATAATTCAAAGCATTCAAAAGGATTTGAAGAGCAGTCCTCCTTTCAGAGGTGAAGAAACAGATCCAGAGAAGCTGTATGATTTGAGCAAGTAAGAGTCCTGGCCTTTCCAAATCATGATCCACTGCCTTGAACTATTTACTTTTACTTCCCTCTTTCCTTTTATTTGTTAAAATATAAAATTATTTCATTTTGTGAAAATAATAATGTTAGGGAGAATAATGTAAAATCTTTCTATTTGGAGGAGGCATTCTGTTTCAGATTGTAATGGTGGTAGTGGTGATGGTACTAATAAAACAGATAATGGTGAAAGAGACATGGTGAAGGAAGACCTGGTGAATGGTGACAAGGGACGAAAATGAAAAGCATTCAAGATGGCTCTGTGATTTCCCTCTCTATATGTAGTGTATTTCTAGGAAAACAGTAAAGATTACTTACTTAAAAAAAAAAAAAAAGCAACAACAACAACATTAGCTATACATCAAATGTCAGCCCAAGGAATTCCCTGGTGGGACAGTGGATAAGAATATGCCTGCCAATGCAGGGGATACAGGTTTGATCCCTGGTCCGGGAAGATCCCACATGCTGTGGAGCAACCAAGCCCATGCGCCACAACTACTGACCCTGTGCTCTAGAGCCTCCAAGCTGCAACAAGAGAAGCCACTGCAATGAGAAGCCCACGCACTGCAACTAGACGGTAGCCTCCACTCACCACAATTAGAGAACGCCAGCGTGCAGCCACAAAGACCCAGTGTAGCCAAAAAACAACAAAAAAAGTCAGCCCATTATACAGAAAAACTTATTCATTTTTTCTGCCTTAGATTTCAATGATTTTATTATGAAAACACAAATGATGAAAATTAGCTCTTTTGTTCTAGGCATCATATAGTCCAGTCTTCATTAAACTACCTTGCTTGACTCAGAGCACTTTCATGTGAAGTCAGGTCACTACATTGAAACGCACTGAGTTTTCTAACAGATTTTTATTCATGGTCTCTTTTGACCAAACGGAAAGTATTCACCAGGTAATTTTAGCACCGTGTGCTCCTAGGACAGTGTTTGGCACATAGTATTAAACAGTTGCTTAGTACAAGGCTGTTAAAACAAACAATGAAATCCTCTTTGTGAATTCAATGCCATAGCCATACTTCACCTTCTTCTATTCTCCCTGGGCAGAATATAATCACTTCAATCAGAACACTCATAAAAAAGAATCATTTGATTAATTTAACTTATGTTTTTTATGAAGTTTAAACCAAAATCATTTTGTTTGTTTCAAATCTGCATTTAAAAAACCCTTTCCAATAGAGTAGTCCACTTTATTGCCTTGGTAAATATAGAATGTTGAGTATAATTTTAATCTTTGCTAATGATTGGGGCCATTAAAAAGTTCCAGAATCATCATCTCAACAATTCTTTTTGGAGTTTATTGCTGTGCATGCAGAAGGTTTAGGCCTTTGAATTTGTGAGGTGCAGCTATGGCCTGCAGTGTGCCTTATGAAAATGGCTTTCAGGAATAAACTGGCATTAAGGATGCATCCTACGGTGATGGGGCTTTTCCTGAGGATCTGCATAAAAGAGCCCAAGCTGGCTAATAAACAATTTCAGCTTATTCCCATTTTATCACTATCTGACCTCATGTATAACTAAATATGATCTAATTTTGTTACTTGTGAATTCAGTTCACTTCTAAGTTCTACTCCTAATCAAATTTGTGAGTTAACTCTATCCTGAAAATGAGAACAAAGGAAAAAAAAATCTCTAAAATACTTCCCTCCACCGCTCCCCCCACCCCACACACACACCTACCAAGAGAAATTGCTATTAAAGATAAAAATGGCAACCTGCTCCAGTATTCTTGCCTGGGAAATCCCATGGACAGAGGAGCCTGGCGGGCTACAGTCCATGGGGTCACAAAGAGTCGGCCACGACTGAGCAACTTCACTTTCACTTCACTTGAAAACTTCACAAAGGGACCTCCCTTACTTGGGGCATATAATTATTTAAAAGATTACCTACCTTTCTTTCTCATTAACTGAAAAGCTTTTGCCAGATAACCTTTATTATTTTCAACAAAGTATTTAAAAAGAAAATTATTGTCTATTGTTTTTTAGATATCCCTTTTTGACTACTAAAAAATGTAAATGCATTTATCTCACAAAGAAGCTTGAAATCTTGGGGCTATTTTTCCTGTATTAAAACATATTCTCATCACTTCTTCCTCTTCAATTATTTTTTAGATTTATTCCTTGTGAAAGCATAAATAACTCCAGTTTGTCTTTGGCTGTAATGAGAAATCATAGCGTGGTGTATATCTTTTGTGACCTGTCAATTTGCTTATTTAAATATTTTTCATCTTTTCTTTGGAGTGTCTTTCGTTGCCTCCTCTTTCCTGACTAAAGTTTCTTGCCTCCTATGCATTCTTCAAAGGCTTAGCCCTTCTGTATTATTTGTTCAATTTCTCCCTTTCAGGAGCTTGGAACTGTCTTTACTTCCCTCTTGCTATCATCTCCTTCTAAGAGTTCTGTTTTGAACTGTACATCTCACTTCACCATGCTCCTTTTGCCTAGAATAATACCCCACAGCAAGTGCATCAGTTACTTTACCAGGACTTTATGTTGTACCTGGTTTCTATCCAACTTTATTTTTTAAGTATTTTGAGGCCAAGATTTACTGTTCTGTATCCATTACTGCAAGTTGATGCTTTGTTGCCAGAGTTTATCAAACATGCAGCTCATGATGTGCTGTGTGCTTTGCTTAGTCGCTCAGTCGTGTCCGACTCTTTGCGACCCCATGGACTGTAGCCCGCCAGGCTGGAGTGGGTTGCCATGTGCTCCTCCAGGGGATCTTCCCAACCCAGGGATTGAACCCAGGTCTCCCACATAGCAGGTGGATTCTTTACCAGCTGAGCTACAGGGAAGCCCCACAGCTCATCATACATAATGTAATTAATACTTTTTAACCCTGAAATATGAAAAATGCTTATAACAGAGGCTTTTCTATGGTAGAGATACAGAGACACCATATATGCTTACTCAGACTGAGGTCAGGCAAGCTGGAATTGAAATCTAGGTTTTAAAACTCAATGGCTATACGACCTTGGGAAAATTAACATCTCTAAACCTCAGGTTGGGAAGATTGCTATGAGGAGCCTTGCAGACCTGATAGATGAGAAAGTCTTGTAGCAGACTCACCACAGGGCAGGAACATAATAAACCCTCAATCCATGTTCACTGTTACTCCTGTTCTCATCTTCATCATCTCTATTACTGTTTACTCCTCTTGCAATTAGTTTCCAGAACTTTATATAAACTGTGAACCCAGCTCCTGCTGAATATTTATTGAATTATGTTATGTCTTTCTTATTTTTCTATTGCTGAAAATACCTATTAAAATATTCTACCCATATTCAATTGGAATTTTAAAGCTATTTTTAAAAAGCTGAAATTTTATCCCTATGTTTAGAGATATGATCATTGTTGCACTTTTACAGATATAAAAGTCAGTGAAAACACTGATGCACACAGTTTATTATAATTTCAAAATATAAGATCTTAATGGTATACAATGAGTAGAAGGATGATTTGTTTCTATTATCAAAAGTAAGTTTATACGAGCTTCATATATTGTTCATAACTCATTCAAAAGTCAGGTAAATAAAGGGCTGATTGAAAAAAAATTAAATGTCCTTACTATTAAAAGCCTTATATTTAAATGTATATACACATTTTTACAAACATTTAAATTCTATGGTGTGGTGGTTTTATTTGCTTTAGAGTAAGTATTTTGCTTATAATATTTTAGAGTAATAAATAGGATCATAGGCTACCTATGAAATGTAACACAAAAAGTTAGAATTTAGATGCATACTTCATCCATATTTATTTAAATGGGCAATATGGTTCAAAAAATATTGATGTAAAATACAATGCACCCCCCCTTAGGATAAGAAAGAAAAAGTAACCAATTTTAAATGGAGCTGATAAGGCACGCGTGGAAATAAAAATTGGTTTGACTTATACACATCTTCCCATGCACTGAGCAATTGCTCATTTTTTTTTAAAGAAAAGCTAGCTCTTCTCACATGTATAAGACCATGTTTTAATTTTGATCAGAAATGTAAATGTCTTAAAATGTCTCAGGAAAAAACTGGAGTTTGTAAGCACATGGTTTATCACCAATAACTTACAAGAGTACTTTATCACTGGGTATAAAAAATTGATTTCAAACTCATATAATATTTAATTTAGAGGAACTACTTTCTTAGCTCAACTAAGCTGCATTTAGGTTAATTTTGGTGATTACTTTTGAACGTGGTACTTGGTACCAAGTTAACTGTTGTAATTACTTTTGAACTTGGTACTTCCCTCTAGCAGTACTGTCATTTGGAGACAGTATTACATAAGGTTTGTCTTGTTGAACATGTCCAGTAAGTTCCTTGACAGCTTTCAAATGATTAATTATGGCTCCAGTGAATGTACAGTGCACTTTAAAAGTCACTCTTTCACACATGTCTGTATATGTGTAGAGAGATGCTAATGCTAAATGAGAAATAATCAGTGACAGATATTATGCGAACTATAATGTAGGAATAAAGTGTTTCACAGCTGCCCCACACTCATTAGCACTTAAATCAATGTAGATATAAAGTAGAATGAGAGAAGAGATTAAATATCAAGTGTTAACCCACCATTAAGTGATTTTTATTGACAGAAGAATCTTTCTTCTCATGATGACTCTATATAAATTCATTGAAAACAAAAGCACATAAGTGGCCCCTCTTTAAGGTATGTCTTACATTCTTGGTGACATTTCAATTATAATCTGAAGCTTAAGAAAACGATTGATTTCTGAAGTTCTAATGATTGATCCCTGCACTCTGAAGTGACTCTGACTACTGTTTATAAATATTTTGCTTTAAAAAAATAAACCACACTCATACTATACAGTTTTGCTTTCATAGAATGAACACACTTTTCCAAAATACTTCTCAAACAGCTACTTACTGCTCCTGACTTAGACTTAAGATTTACATTATAAGAGAAGGCCCATTATATACATCAACACTGCAAAGTGGAGAAATTTGTTTCTACTGCTACTGCTAAGTCACTTCAGTCGTGTCCGACTCTGTGAGATCCCATAGACGGCAGCCCACCAGGCTCCCCCGTCCCTGGGATTCTCCAGGCAAGAACACTGGAGTGGGTTGCCATTTCCTTCTCCAATGCATGAAAGTGAAAAGTGGAAGTGAAGTCGCTCAGTCGTGTCTGACTCTTAGCGACCCCATGGACTGCAGCCTACCAGGCTCCTCCGTCCATGGGATTTTCCAGGCAAGACTACTGGAGTAGGGTGCCATTGCCTTCTCCGAAACTTGTTTCCGGGCTCCAGTAAATGGTTAAGAGAAACTCCACTAGTTGTTCTGCCGGTATCAATTTCTCATAGTGACAGTATTGCACTGCCATTACTTTTTTTTTTTTTCTGGTACCTGTTCATTTAGGTCACCTTTTGTAACCAAAGAATAGGATTGAGTGTCATTTATATTTACGGGCAGAATGCAGGGAACTAAGCTGACAGGCATAGTTCTGGTACAGTATTTTGTATTTTTGTCATTGGAAAGCAATTATGGCTCACCCTCCTGAGTTCAGAGAAGGCAATGGCACCCCACTCCAGTACTCTTGCCTGGAAAATCCCATGGATGGAGGTAGGCTGCAGTCCATGGGGTTGCAAAGAGTCAGACAGGACTGAGTGACTTCACTTTCACTTTTCACTTTCATGCATTGGAGAAGGAAGTGGCAACCCACTCCAGTGTTCTTGCCTGGAGAATCCCAGGGATGGAGGAGCCTGGTGGGCTGCCATCTATGGGGTTGCACAGAGTCGGACACGACTGAAGTGATTTAGCAGCAGCAGCAGCTCCTGAGTTCAGGGGCAGGGCACAGTGAACAACAACTGAGGAGGTAAAGCCAGAGAAACATTTAGCAAAAGGCTGGTAGGAACTTATCATGTGTATCTTCTTTCACTGACCCACTGCAGCTCACTTAATTTAGGTGTGATTTTTGTACTGCATACTCTTGATGTGGAAAATACACTTTTGATCTATTGGGGAAGTTACACAACATACTACCTGATAAGTGATATTTATTGATCATTTCATTGGCTATAAGTGTCTTAGCTGTTTTATTACCTCCACAGATATCCCATAATAAATGCACTATTAGTAGCCTTTCACAAATAAAGGAACTAAAACATGCAGAAATAAAGCCCCTTGCCCAACAACATATAGTTAATAGCTGGGACTGGAAGCCAGACTCATCTGACTGTGTCCTCTAATGCTAAAAGTACACAGGCTTAGAGTTGTTGTCCTGAACTGTGTCAATCCCAATGTCTACGTTTCTAGGACATACATTTGGTAACACTCACACTTACTAATCTGAAGTGGAATGAATAGATCCCATAACCTAGTTTGTAGAATGCTCTAAATATAAGGGATGAATGAAATAATTTATAATACAACCGTATCTACTTAAGTTTAAAGTCCTTTTGAATGTGTAAATGTTTCCATGGTCCCAGGAGAGGGCTTATGGAAGAAGTCAGATACTGGCACCTATGCATATAGACTCCCCTTTAATGTGGACATTTCCAAATGCCAACTTAATGCTGATGACTTGTATGGAATACTTGAGTACTAGGAGTGGCATCACTATCCAAGACCTAATAAAGGTCCTAGTTGTGAACAGTCACTTCATTCCTGAAAAATTCACCAACTATGAAAATTATGCTTCTCCTTCCTCAAAAAAAAAAAAAAAACTCTCATATAAAACCCACTTTATGTTAATATGCAAAACGGATTTAGCCTCTAGGTGCATGTTACTATAAACAGAGTTTTCACCTACTGGAGCATCCACGGGCTTTAGAAGGGACTGTTCATACATTAATATCTCAACGAATCTAGTCTCTTATCTGTAACTATTATTACAATGTCCACTTCTCAAGACAACTACCAAAAATGCCTGCCTGGTTCAAGTGAAAGATTGCATTCAAACTGTAAACAGAACAACCTCAGATGAGAATTTTAAGATTAAATGAGGAGATTATGCACAGACCTCAGTGCAGTATATTTGCACACAGTGCTGCTGCTGCTGCTGCTGCTGCTAAGTCGCTTCAGTCATGTCTGACTCTGTGTGACCCCATAGACGGCAGCCCACCAGGCTCCCCCGTCCCTGGGATTCTCCAGGCAAGAACACTGGAGTGGGTTGCCATTTCCTTCTCCAATGCTTGAAAGTGAAAAGTGAAAGTGAAGTCGCTCAGTCATGTCCGACTCTTAGCGACCTCATGGACTGCAGCCCACCAGGCTCCTCCGTCCATGGGATTTTCCAGGCAAGAGTACTGGAGTGGGGTGCCATTGCCTTCTCCGTTGCACACAGTGAGCACTGACTAAAGCGGTAACTATTACTAGACACTGAAAACTCAAAATTTAAACAGAATTACTCTAAGGGAACTTATATCAACAGCTTAAACACAATTGCAGCATGTATAGCTTAAAACTGATAAGCCTATTTGTGACACTTAAGTGATTTACATTTTTTTTAAATGTGCACCAGTGGCTGATTCATGTCGATGTATGGCAAAAACCATCACAATATTGTAAAGCAACTAGCCTCCAATTAAAATAAATAAATAATTTTTTAAAATTAAGAATTAATGTGAAAACTAGCTTTCACTTTAATTATTTCACACAATACAAATGTTTGCATTTATATACATTTTATTAGCCACATGATAGATGCAGATTTCCTTTAAAACAATCATATTAATGATTTAACAAAAAACTTGAGTTTAAAATGCTTCATTAAAAAATAAATAAAATGCTTCATTATTCATGTTTCACAACACTCATCCAGTCTATTCAAATTTAACTGTCACTCAAAGCTCAGTCCTTTTTCATGGTTATAAATTGCATTTCAGAACTTTGTGCCTTTATGCTGCCATAAGTCATATTTTATAATCTGGCATACAATGAAGGATAGTGAACAACGTTAATTACAAGGTCAGTTCAGTGTCAAAGCAGAAATTCACTGAATAGTATTTTCAGGGAAGTAGCTAGACTCTATTATGTTTAAACTCTACCATAGTGAATATTCTGTATCAGACTCAATTCATGAAGAAAAAAATTTAAGTTATATGGCAAAGTGCCTTTCCCCCCTGAAATAATGTTAATAATTGAAGGTTTTCAAAATTTTATACTGTAAATTTCAGATATGATTAAATGTTGACTTTTTAAAGGCTGGAGATGTCAAATACTTAAAATTATATTTTCACCTTAATTTAATGATTAAAACATACTCATGGTGTTTAACAGACCTAACCCCAAATTTCTAAATCTGTCTGATTGTTCTATCTGGAAAATATTAAATTTAAGAAAGTAGAGTGTAGAAAAGTTTATTCTGGAGTACTTAAATGACATTTTCTTTGAAATGTCAATGTTTGCAGTATTTTTAAAATAAATTTATTTGAAAATTATTTTATTAGAGTCAGTAATATGCCAGAAGATAAGACAGATATGAAATTAACCTCTATCTAAAACCATAATTCCATAGTCCTTATTAAGCTCAACTGAAGGAAAGAATATGAGGATAATCAAAAGAATCAAAGCTGTTTTTAAGGTAAAAGTTTAAAATGAATGATTTCCTTCATTTTTAGTAGCAGCTTATTCACATAGACTTAAGTGAGGTTTTTAAGATGAAACACTGTGGGTATTGACCTCTTTGTGCCTCAGTTTCCTAATATAAAGGGAAGGGTGTATAGGTAGAGGACCATGGGGATCTATTTCAGCTTTTGCAGTCTATGGTATTTATAACTGCATTTTAATCAAGGGATTTATTCTTATTCCCATCTAGTAGGACACGCTTTGTCCCTTGCCCTGAGAGAGTCAGGGACCCAAAATTGTATCCACGTCTCCAGGTAGAATTTGCTTCATTTAATCTCAGCCATTTCTTGGCATAGCTGTACTTTCTATCATACTTTTTCATATTAGGGGGAAATTTCTCATTTCACCTCGTCACTTCAAACCCTCCACTTGAGTAATATCATGAAACGGCAGGTAAAAATAGGCCATGAAGTAGAAGGAAATATTTATTCAAAGCCTAGGCAAAGCTGAATCCTTTCCCCTTGTGTCAAATCTTATATCTACCATTAGAACAAAACAGATCTGCTTAGGGAAAGGGAGAAGACATCTTCCCCAAACTCTGCAGAAATCCTTGAGAAGGCAGGAAAATCAGCTCGAACTAATATTTGATAACGGTACATGTCCCATTTGGGGACAGTGCTGAGGGAATGCATTTAAAGCAGTACTGACTATTTGATTTAAATCCCTTCTGGTCTGATCCCAAAGTGATAGGCTCCATGTTCCTCAGTGGATAGGACTGTAAAGCTTTTTGAACCAGATGATTTATAGGTGACCTAAATAACTATTATCTGATTGTTAAAGATTAGCAAAAAGAGCTGGTATCACCAGGAATGGAGGGTTATGCCCTTGGCTTTGGGGACTTCTAAGGTAGTAGAAAGGGCAATAGGTTGTGTATTAGTCAGGGTTCTTCAGAGAAACATAACCAGTGAGATAAAAAGAAATCAATTATAAGGAACCGGTTCATACAGTTATAGAGGCTAAGTCGCAAGGTCTGCAGGCTAGAGTCACCAAGCTGGAGGCCCAGGAGCCAACAAGAGAGTTCCAGTCTGAAGGCTGGCAGGCTCAAGACTCAGGAAGAGCTGATGTTTCAGTTCAAGTTTAAAGGCAAGACAATTGAAACGTCCCATTTCAATGTTCTGATTAGGTGGCACTCAGGCAGATGGAATTCTCCCATACTCAGAAGAGGGTCTGTCTTTTTGTTCTATTCACACCTTCAAATTATTGACAAGGTCCACCCATATACAGAAAAACGATCTGCTTTTCTTGGTCTACCTAGTCATGTGTTAATCCCATCCAGAAATACCCTCATAGACACAATGGAGAAAACTTTTGACCACATATCTAGGCACACTGTGGGCTAGTCAAGCTGACACATGAAATTAACCATCACAGGAAGTGATGACAAATCACAAAAGCAGTCATAGTAGGTGCAAACTAAACAGCAGTATCATGAGAATGGAAGACTGCCCAAAGTCCCTTTGAATTCCAGAGATAATACTGAGTTTGATGCCCTAATCCAGATGACACTTCAGATGACTCAGGTCAGATGACCTGCCTTGGAGGAAAAATGTGATGTCCTCCTCCTCAATTTCCCAACTTAAAAAGCAGTTTGTGTAGTGAAATGATGAGGGATGAACTGTGACCAGAAACAAAGAAACGGTAACTCCTGGGGTCCAAGCAAGATGCTAGTCAGCTTTCTGTTTTGTTTTATTTTAGATGTTTAATACTTAAATGATATTTGCTCTGTATTTTCATAATTGCAAAATTGGAAATACCTTCTAAGTCCAATAAGGTAAGAATGCTTCAACAAACACTGGCATGAATACAAGATAGTACTATCCAGCCACTTAAAAATGTGGTAGAAGGGAAGTTAAGAGCAAAGAAGAATATCTGAGCTGCAGAAATTTCTCTTACAGTGAAAGTGCTCTAAATTCTCCTAGGTAAAATGCAACACATTAATTAGGCAACAGGATTTACAAAACTCCCTTGCCACTGGTTAAGATGCTAGAAAATAAGATCAAGAACAAACACTAGCTTAAAAGAGAGAAAAGGCAAGTGTCACGTCCTAATGACAGTTACTAAGTGTAATAAAGTAACCAACACTGACAGGAAAATGGGTTGATGAGACTAATGGAATAACAGAGAGAAGAAGGCAGGCCATTGCCATGGAACTGAAGGGGGACACATTCATTCAAAGGTTAGATTTTTATCTCTGCTGCAAGTTTTATAATTGTATCCTCTCATTTTTAAAAAATAAAAATATAACATTGATATTGATAGTCTGAAACTCTCTACTCCAACCTTTTTTCCCCATTTATAGTTATTTTAAGACACTTTTTGATTAAATTAGGTTTCTATTTGTTTTAAAGAACACACCCAAGCCTGTTAGAACAGACTTTATGTTGTAAATTAAACACATTACAATGTAACATGAACCATGTCATTCCATTTTCATGAAAATATGAAGGTTTTAAATCCACATGTCCATAATTGGAAAAAAAGATTTAGGAAATGTTTAACATGGAGACATACTAAAACGTTACAAGTGATTTTCTCTGGAAAGTAATATTAACAGAGAGATTTGTTTCTTCTCTATGCTTTTCTATATTCCTCAAAAACTTTCATGAGCCGATATGATTTTCACATTGTGACAAAAGAGGCATTAACTTGTGAAGTTTCATACTGTTTCAGCCTGTCGTTTTCTACTCAGTTTTGGGGCCCTCTCCCTCTAAACTCAAACTGCCTGAGAAATGTCAACAGCTACAATACATCTGTTTGCATTGAGACTCTATGCACCCAGCATCTTCTTATATTATGTATTTCTTTTGTATTGAAATTTCTATATAGACTGGGAGCACTGATACTTGATCTTTTCCCTAAACTCTTGCTGGATATGCAGTATGCAAGTTAATCATGGAGATATCCAACAGTGACATGTATCAAGAACTTAAATGGGAAATTCATTTGATACTTTTATTTCCTAGGGTGAGAAAGAAAATTAGAGCAAGGTAGAATAACTGGCATAAAAATAGCTAATGTCATGCAAAATTTATTAAAGAAAATGTGATGCGGAAATTATCAAATCACAGAATATTAAAGCTGGAAGAGAGTCATTTTACAGATTCAAAAATTTAAAAAAAAATCGAGAGAAAAATGGGTTTCTCTGCTGTTCCATGGATAAGCAGACCTCACGGAAATGTCCGCCCTGTTTTCTTCCTTTCAACCTTTTCAGAGCACTTAGTTTGTGCCAGGCACTGAGAATACGCTGGGGAGTGAGAGGCAAATAAAACAGGCAACAATCTTGCTCTCATGCAGGTTGTAGTCTAGTGGGTGGCAGTGATAAATCAGAAGTGATAATATGTTATTTTTTTGGTTAAGTGTCAAAAGAGGAAATTATAAAATACATGGGACTCCTGACCTAACAGGTAGCAGAATGTAATTTTCCTATTATATTTTGATAGTCCTGCCCCTCTGCCTATTTTGTTTCTGTTTTTTTTCAATATAAATTCTTAAACATGGCTTAAAATATTTTGGTTTTAGGCTGACCAAGGCAAATTCTTGATAAATGTATCCAAATAACATCAACACTTAATCAATTGATACTTTTCCAATATTGCAATTTGGGTCTTATCCTGTTTCATGTGTTCTGAGATCAAGACTTGTGCATTTTCAAAATTCATTTTGTCAATCAAAATTTCATTTACTTCTCCCTGATTGGCTAAGGCTTATTTATTTGGTGCTATTCTCAACTCATTCTTACATTCTCTGGGGAGAAAAACTGAACACTGCATTGTAGAATAGTATGTGGAAGTATGCAACATGTTACAAAACAATTTTTTCATAGATTTATCCCCTGAAAGTTTCCTTTGACAATGCAAATAGAAAACCAAAATGCAAAGTGTAGAAAGATAGGGATAGGGCTTCTCTGGTGGCCCAGTGGTAAAGAATCTGCCCGTCAATGCAGGAGACACAGGTTCTAACCCTGGTCCGGGAAGATCCCACATGCCATGGAGAAACTATGCCTATGCACCACAACTACTGAGCTTGTGCTGTAGAGTCCAGGAGCCACAGCTCCTAAAGCCCGCACTCCCGAGAGCCTTTTCTGCCAACAAGAGAAGCCACTGCAATTTCTCGAAGCTCATGCACTGCAACCAGACACTAGTCTCTGCTTGTCGCAACTACAGAAAAGCCCGCGTGCAGCAATGAAGACTCAGCAAAGCCAAAAATAAATAATTACTTTTAAAATCTTTAAAAAGAGAAATATGGAGATAAAAGCTGATCACTGGGACGACCCTGAGGGATGGGATGGGAGGGAGACGAGAAGGAGGTTCAGGATGGGGGACACATGTACACTCATGGCTGATTCATGTCGATGTATGGCAAAAACGACTACAACATTGGAAAGTAATTAGCCTCCGATTAAAATAAATTAATTAATTAAAAAAAAACTAAAAAAAAGCTGATCCTGGGATCACGTAGTTCCTACATTAAAAAGAATGAGAGATATACTACCTACTTAAATCCAACTGAAGGTAGTTTTTCTTCTGTCATCATACAAACAATAAGTGATAACCAATTCTGAAGTCAGAAAAGCTAGATATTCAGTTTTTATATTTAAAATAAAGAAGTTCTACCAATTTTTGGTAAACATAACTACTCATGTTGTTCTCTTCATTGAGTCTCTAAGTGGTGACAGTACATTTTCTGCCTCTTTTCCCAGGCTGTAGAATTTATCCGCTGAAGAACTGGCTAATGGCTTCAGTTCCACATGGCTAAATCCCCTGGAGAAAAAGCATAATACCGCATGCAAAATTTTACTGTAGTCTCAAAAAGGGCATTCTACTTCCTTTTAAAATTTTTGTTTCAGGTTCTTAGGTAAATCTGGTGGTAAAATGTTTACCATTTATAATTTTGACAAGAATGATCCTAGTTTATAAAATTGCTACTACTCATGACAGGAAAAGAGGCAAACAATATCATATCAAATACTGGAGGAAGAAAATGACCATCTCCCAGAGTATTGAAAATCCAAGCCAGATCACTCAACTTCAACTTCACAAATAAATATGAAGGTCATTCTACACACAATGGCCAAACAAATGCCTAGGATCTATAATCAACTGTCCATGTTTATATTGTAAATAATGCTGATTATATGCCATAGCTAGTATGCACACCAAATCAACAAATAATTTTAAAGATCCATTGGACAGCCCAATAAGGTACCACTTCCACACACATGCACCATCTAATAACAATCTTGGGACATGTATATATAAAAGGGGTAGAGAAAATACATTTTCAAAGACAGGAACTCACCCATATTTTATTTTTATCTTTGCAGAAACACATGTTCCAATCTTTTCTTTTCTCCATGCCTTTCTCTAAAGATAAATGGGTCTGCTCCTTTAAACAATCTGTTTATAAGAGCTATAGCTTCTGAGAGTTGAGTAAAACACACCAAGTAATATTTCTAAAATATATGCACCCCTTTGTTAACGAGATAAGCCAAGCCTTTCTTTAGGTTCATACAAAAATTAATGCTTGCAACCCTGAATTAGTTTTGTGACAATCTGAGAGTAGCAGTGATTATCTATAGCTTTACTATTTTTGCTATGACAGGTTCCTATTCAGTCAAACTAGTTATTTGGGCCTATATTCTTCTTGGTATAATCCTGAATATCATCTAAACACAGGACTTGCCACCACCCAAGACATTCTTTCTCTTTGGTTATCGTATTGAGAGCCATCTGCATAATCTGGAATCTAGCGTTAATTATTGCTGATGCTTCTCTCACCCTCCATCAGCTCAGACCTCTTTACAACAGTTTATTTTGCTCTTCAGGGTTCTCTGCTGGCTCAGTGGTAAACAATCCTCCTGCCAATGCAGGGGATGTGGGTTCGATTCCCGGATCAGGAAAATCTCCTGGAGAAGGAAATGGCAACCCATTCCAGTATTCTTGCCTGGGAAATCCCAGGGACAGAGGAGCCTGGCCAGCTACAGTCCATGCGGTCACAAAAGAGTCAGACACGACTGAAGGACTAAACAACAATAACAGTAACATTCTGCTTTTCAGCTTCCCTATCTCTGTGGCAAAGCTATCTCCTGGCAACTTAATCACCAATAATCTTTCTTTTATTTGAAACCTCAATCCAATTTTGCCCAATGACAGTGTTGAACATTTATTATAGACTCTAGCATTTTATTATAGATGGCAATAAATCATTCTCTCGTTAATCTATACTTTTTTTGTTTGGCAAACAAATTTTACATATCTCCAGGGCAGAAACAATATATTTGATTAACTGACTCATTGGCACAGAAAAAACTATTATTGAGCTTTAATTATGGGCCAGATAGTGTACTATACCTTGAAAACAGAGACAGCAAAGAAACACTCTTGACTTTCAATGCTCTTGACTATCCCTGTAACGGAATCCAATAATTGCTAGAAGAGACTTACTAAAGAATGTTCTAGATCAGTGGTTCTCACACTTTAGTGTGCACCTCTAGTATCACCTAGAGGGCTGGTTAAAATGCAGACTGCTGGGCTCTGCTCCCACTGTTTCTGATCCAGCAGATCTGAAATGATGCCTGAGGATCTATAGTTCTAGCTCCCAGGTGCTGCTGATGTTCTGGCCTGGGGAAAGTGATTTAGAGAAGAGCAAGGTGATCATGTAGGAGATAAATGTGCAAAGACACAATGGAGGAGAGTGCCTACTGGACTCAGGGAGCAGTGGGAAGGGTGTATGCTAGGTTTAGAGGGTGTGTGGGGGTTAAATGTGACATGGTAGCCGGTGACAGACACATTTTAATAGATCTTGTGGGGCTTCCCTGGTGGTCCAGGGGTTAAGAATCTGCCTTGCAGTGCAGGAGACTCAGGTTTGATCCTTGGTTGTGGAACTAAGATCCCACATGCCACAACTAAGACCTGAGGCTACCAAATAAATAAATAAAATAGATCTCAGATGCCATGCTAAGAAATGTGGATTTTAGAATCATGAAGCACCATCAGAAATTTGTAAAGAGGGGAGGGATGTGATCAAACTGGGGTTTTATTTTTTAGAAAGAAAATTATTAGACTATTAGAGTGGAAGATACACAGAGGTTTATATCATGTTGATATTCAGAGCTACAAAATGAAAATTATTTTGTTGTTTGAACACCGAGAGCTAGATATTATGCTTCCCCTGTATGGTCTGCCCTGGATTTCCTCAGCTGAACAGTTTCAACAATTATCCTTGAGAAAGCACAACCTCCAGTCAAGCTTCCCTCTTCCTTACCTAGTGGCCAGGAGATACCTGGTGGCCCACTTCAAGTAACACCAACACTTATATTCATGCTTCATAGACTCCTCAGACTGTTGTAGCAGGAAGAACACACGTGATTTTATTGATCATAAATTTGAAGGCCGGATTAAGTGAACTGAGGTAACCTAGCTAGTTAGTATCAGAGCTAAAACTAAAATTCAACTAGCCAAATATTCTGTTTTTTATCATAAAAAATGCATATAAATCAGTTTAAGTTTTTAAGTAATTACAACATGAACAGTTATGATCAAGTTTGCACCTGGACAGGCAATAATAACTAAGTCACAACTGCAATAATATCTACTTGGATACATATTTGTTTTCAGAGATGTTAAAAACAACACACATCTTAGAAGCAATGAAATACTGTAAATATTAATACAGGGTGTCTTTCCAGGATTTCGATTTTGTTCATGCAAGAGATGGAAGATGGCATGTCTGTGATGAATCATCTCTTGCCACATCCTATTTACAGGCAACAAAGCATCTTGCAATTTAAGAAATCACCTTTCAGTATCTTCTAAACCAGAGGAGCTCAGCCACAGCACAGAAGACTGCTATAAGAGCCAGACTATGCTGGGGGTGCTGGCTATTCTTTCTTTACTCTTCTGTATTTCCTTCCCTCCCTCCATTTGACAAGCAATTCCTGCAAATGCTTAGGAATTTATTCAGTCAGATGTTAATTTCCAACCATAGTTACAGCTTTGAGGCTAATTATCAAATGCTGACCTTGTGCCCTCATTCCTACCTCTCAAAAATAAATTACTTTATTACATGAACATCTGTTTCAATATATTTTTCTTTAGTGAATCCAAACAAAACAATTAAATTTTTCATTAAAGTGTTACTATTAATTTGTTAAGGCTTCTGATAATTTATTGCTTTATCTGGCTTTTGCTGAAAATGTGGATATTAACCATCTTCTCTTTTAGATTGTACAAGTGTAAGTGTCAACATTCTTTTTGTTAAATTATAAGTTAATCCAAAAGACATATTTATAATTATTTAGGAAGCAGCTATAACTTTCAGCCACAACACTTTAACATAGAATAAGGAGTACAACATTTTTATTCATTTTTAGCCTCAACAGACAATGCATCTATTAAATATGTTAATATCATGGGCATAACAATTGAAAATGTGTTTAATTGCTCAACCTTGGGGACTGGATAATCTATATCAGATTTCTATGGATATTTCATGTCTCTGAATTATTATTCGGGCTCTCTGATGGGAGCCTGTGCCTCTAGTCTCTCTCTTCTTTTATCTTTCCTATGTAATCCCTCTGAAATAGATCTTTGAGTATATCAATGTATCTTTTCTCAGTCTAAGCTTGTCAGTTTCTCCAAATTGCTTCTCTTTGACCTCATCACTTCATCCACCTTATGTTTCTCCTTATGTGTCCAATAATGTGAGATTTCTTGATGTTTTCAGGACAGGTCATGCTATTTTTTGCTTTCAAAGTTACTCAAGCTATTGTCCCACCTTTTGACCTTCTTCCTCTATATTGGCAAGATTCTACTCCAATTCCCAGATGAGCTCATATGCCACCATCTCTTAGACTTCTCTAACACTTTCACAAATTTTATTGTACCTATCTTGGAATACTATAATGACTTTAATGTTGCCCTTCCCAACTAGACCAAGCATGTACCATTTGCAACACATAAAACACAGTAAATACTCAACAAATGTTGTTTAATGCATGAATGACAGCATCTGTACAGTGATGTTTTCAGGGCCTCATCTGTCTTTATCATTGTAACACACTACAACAAAGTTTTGATGTATGCTTCCAATGCAAATGCCTTGTGTCAAAGTCAACTATGAGTTTCAAAATGCTAAATCTAGTAGCAATTCTTTTGTGTTTGTGCAACTTAATTTTTCAGTAGCATTTGACACTGTCAATCCCTATATTTTGAAGTACTTTTTTCATTTAGTTTCAGGACATCTGGTTTTTTTTTATATATCATAGTTATTACTTCCTAGTCTCCTCTGACTGTCTCTTTCCCCTCCCTTTCTTTGAAAAGTATGATCAATTCTCAGCCTCTTTTCCCAAGCTCTCTTCCCAGGAGATCTCACTCAATCCCATGTCTTTAACATCATCTAATCTCTCTCTTCGGAGAAGGCAATGGCACCCCACTCCAGTACTCTTGCCTGTAAAATCCCATGGATGGAGGAGCCTGGTAGGCTGCAGTCCATGGGGTCGCTAGGAGTCGGACACAACTGAGCGACGTCACTTTGACTTTTCACTTTCATGCATTGGAGAAGGAAATGGCAACCCACTCCAGTGTTCTTGCCTGGAGAATCCCAGGGACGGGGGAGCCTGGTGGGCTGCCATCTATGGGGTTGCACAGAGTCGGACACGACTGAAGCGACTTAGCAATCTCTCTCTTGACCTTCAGACTAATCTATCCAGCTTCTTTACCAGCATCTCCAATTGGATGTCTAATGAGTCCTTGAAAATAATCATGGTCAAAATAGAACTCTTGATTTCATCTCTCTATGCACTTTACTCTTCCTCCACAGTTTTTCTCCATTTCCCCTAGAAGGGTATCAAGAAATAGCTTTCAGATTTTTTTCATACTGCATATCTAATCCATCGCAGCAAATCTATCATCTCTGCTTTTCAAATGTATCCTAAATCCACACTCTCTTACTGACTCCCACCATTCCCTCCTACTCTGAACCATCACCATCTTTCATATGGACTATTAGAGTGGTACCCCATGTCATCTTCTTACATCACTATTGCCTTTTCAGTCTAACCTCTACTTGTGTATGCTCAGTCACTCAGTCGTGTTCAACTCTTTGCAACCCTATGGACTGTAGCCCACCAGGTTCCTTTGTCCATGGAATTTTCCAGGCAAGAATACTGGAGTGGGTTGCCATTTCCTACTCCACAGGATCTTCCTGACCTAGGGATTGAACCCATGTCTCCCGTGTCTCCTGCACTGGCAGACAGATTCTTTACCACTGTGCCATCTGGGAAGCCCAAACTCTACTCAGCTACAAGAAATCTCTTTGAAGAAAATACATCAGATCACTTCATCCTCCAGCTCTAAATTCTCCAGTGATATCCCACAAGTTTCAGAGAAGGAATTACATTCCACATCATGGACTGTAAATTATGCATAATCTGGCCCTTGCCCAATCTCTGACTTCTTCCCTCCTCATACTCCCCTTGCAATAGGATCCATGATATTTCTTGGACAAGCCAAGTCTCTCCTGAGCTCAGTGCCCTTGTCCTTGCTGTTTCCTCTGCCTAAAATATTTTCCCCAAGTATTCAGCAGGCTAATTGCTTTAAATAACTCTTATCTCTTCTTAAATATTGCCTCCCAGAGAAGCTATGTCTTCCTACTCCGTCTAAACTACCCACCTTCAATATCATGTTATACCTCCTTAATCAGCTTTTTTACCCCAAGATGTATCAGTATTTGAAATCACATGTGTAAATATGTAATAAATGTAACAGATAAATATGTTAATAAATGTAACAATAAATAAACTTATTTATTGTATGGCTCTCTACTAGGATGCAGGTTCCATGAGGGTAGGGATTTAATTTTGTTGACTCTTAAATCCTTAGTACCTGTCATATAATGTGTATTTGGTAAATGTGTACTGAAGGAATAAACACATTGAATGGATCCAAATTATTCCACTGTGGCATATGGATAATTTTGAGCCAAAGACATTTGAGAATCAACAGATGCAGAAAGATGCCTTTTCTGTACTCCCCTTTCTACCCCAAAGCAGAACCTTCCAAATGAATTCAACTTATTATAAATCTCTCTTTAAGGGAGGCTTCACATAGCAGGGGAAAGGATGGCTCCTATCACCAGAGATGAGAAGCTGGCAAAGGAATGAGAAATTGTATAAACAGACCTCACTAAAACAAACCTTACCTTCTATTAGCTCCCCCCATATGTTTCTCAGTCATTTTCCATCATTTATTTTCACTTGAAATTTTAACCCACTCCCCTTGTTAAGACAGTATATAAGCTCTACATTCTAACAGCTTTTTGAGCTACATTTTCTGTGAGCTCCAGTGTACATACATGAATAAAGTTTGTGTTTTCTCTCACTAATCCGTCATTTGTCAGTTTACTTCACAAGCTCCCAAGTACTGAACTTAAGAGGGGAGAGGAAAAATGTTTCCTCTTCGACAACATAAATGAATGCATCAGTGAATGGATAGCTTGGGTAATTTTCCTCATCCTTCTAAGCCTCACGCTATTTTTCTTTTTATTGATCGCACCATCAATGCCAGGCAAGAAATGGAATTTCTGAAAAGTAAGGGTATTAGAAATGTTAAAAGGCTACCATAGAAAGGTGCCATATTGAGAAATGGTTCACATGATCTTCACTGATCTCACTGTTAAGCTAAATAGTTGGCAGGGTCAGGATGGGGAGTGGAGATATCCTTCTGCACAAGGTCCCAGTGATGTGATTAAAAGATGCCAAAAGACACATAAAAATAAAGCCGTTCCTTTGATATCAGTAAAGATTATCACTTACTCCAGTCTCATGTTTCCACAGAGCCCAGAACCCAGCAGGGCCCCCCTCACAGAAAACATGCTTGTCTCAACTTCAGGTTGCCACCAAAGTGGCCAGCTACCAAAATACAATCCAATCACATGAAGATATACTCAGATCCTTCATAAATCCCCCTACCGTCAATCACATGTTTTTTAACCCCCCTAAAACTATTCTGAAAAAGTGAAAGTCATTCAGTTGTGTCTGACTCTTTGTGACCCATGGACTATACAGTCCATGGAATTCTCCAGGTAAGAATATTGAAGTGGGTAGCCGTTCCCTTCTTCAGGGGATCTTCCCAACCCAGAGATCGAGCCCAGGTCTCCCACATTGCAGGCAGATTCTTTGCCAGCTGAGCCACCAGGGAAGCCCAAAATTCTTCTAACCAACATTAAATCACTTCTAAACAAATCTAGCACAGAATTCTTGAACACACAGCAAGAGGAATGTGAATCTTAGGGCAATTTTTTTTTCAGACCTATCAGGTTATGATCTACCTATATCTCAGTTCTTACTCTTCTAAATCAGTGTAGAAGCCTGCCTGCAGGCCACTTTAATTCCAACCTAAGAAGTTGCCTATTGAAGGTGGGAGGAGAAGGGGACGACAGGATGAGATGGTTGGATGGCATCACCGACTCAATGGACATGAGCATGAGTAAACTCCAGGAGCTGGTGATAGACAGGGAGGCCTGGCGTGCTGTAGTCCATGGGGTTGCAAAGAGTCGGACACGACTGAGCGACTGAACTGAACTAAACTGAAGAAAGCGCCTTGGTTAGAGAAGATCTGTAACTAACAAGTTAGTCTGGGGGTGGGGAGGGGGGAATCATTTGTATACGAGTCCTCCATATGGGCCTAGAAGGATTACTACCAGAGGAAAAGAGGGTAGTAACTTGCTATTACTGGCTAGAGCCCAGGCAACCAGAGAGGCTGGGAAAACAGAATCTCAGAAAGTGTGGAAGACCCAGTCCAAAGGCAGAAACGGATGTCTTTCCCAGGGTTCTCAAGGTAAAGATGGACATCAGTGTCTGGTTGGCCTACATCTCTGAGACCTAAGTGAGATATGGGACAATCCAGTCTTATTAGGAAATTGCATTTTCTCATGCCAAACTCACTTATTAATTTATAACTGTAAAACAATCTATTTTTGGATTATCCATGGTACTTTGAATCCTAGGCTAGTAGTTTTCTGCCATTTATAAGCCCGTGCCTCTCCGGTATTAGAGGCTTCCCCCCACATTACACCCAGGAATAATGACGACAAAGTATATTTTTATGAGCCAGGGAAGGATCAGTATGGCACAAAATTTACACAGTAAAGCTTACTGTTTTACTTCATTAAACACTGATTATTGAAGTTGATGATCTGTTCTATAGCTTTCCTCAAAATATGCATTATTGTTTTATCAATTCTGGAAAGAGTATAGTCCAAACACCGAAGCTGGCAGCCCTTATCCTTTATCATGGTTCTAAAGGTGACAGGGAGTACCAGGCTACAGAGCAGACAGGATATAACTCTCTAAGTATTGCTCAAGTTCCAGTAATTCTGGTGCTCCCAGTAAATACTAGGCCAGGCCCAGGAAACTTTTTGCAGTCTATGTGCCCCTCGAGGAATGGTTCTCAAAGAGTGGTTCCTTGACCAGCAATAGCAGCATTACTTGGGAACTTGTTAGAAAAGCAAATTCTTAGGTTTCCACCCACAGCTACCTTATCAGAAACTCTAAGAATAGGGCCCAGTAATCAGTGTTTGAACAAGCTGTCCAGTTCATTTTGATGCAGGCTAAAGTGTGAAAAGCATTCTGTTATAGTGGTAAAAGTCAAAGAAATTAAAGCAGGTTGTAACAAGTTCTGTGACCTCAAGCACTGAGAATTGCCAAGGAGGAGACAAAGGAGCCTGGTGGGCTTCAGTCCATGGGATTGCAAGAGCCAGACACAACTTAGCAACTAAACCACCACCACCACCACCTGGGAGCTAAGGCCATCCCATTTTCATGGGAATAATATGTATATTGAACTGTATCAGTTTCACAGCATAGCCTTTTCTAAAGTTTGAGCCCCTGGTGCTGTATTAAGTTAATCTTGGTCTTAGAACTGAAATTGGGCAAAAACAGGCTGGATTTCCTCGAGTAAAGATTCCATGACTCAGTATCTCCTTACATGATGAACACTCTCCCCATGTCTCCCCATCGGACATATGAACGTCCGATCCCACCTCTTTCCCATTGGCCTTGTTCACAGTGATGTGGAACTACCCTACTTTTCGTTGTGCATTTACCAAACCCTATACCAGGGAAATGCACAGTGAGGAGGTCTTTGCCCACCAAAGCTTAGTCTTTGCCTTAACCATTCCTGACTCACTTTTATACACGCATCTTTAGGAAAACTGTTCCTTCTCCCTGGCTCAACCTTCCTTTCTCTGATTTTTCATTTGGGGGCTGATTCTGAAGCCCTGGTCAGTTATCACATTCTGTGCTCACCCTGTTCGGAGCACAGTATTCTAATTATTTGATTCCACACCTGATTCTTCTGAACTAGGAGCTTCTGAAAGCCTGTGTCTTTCATATCTCTCTGTCACCAGCTTTTGGTCAATTCCTATCTACAATAAAGACTTGATAACATTTGATTAATGAATGAAGGAAAACCAGACAATGGATTCTAAGGAGACAAAAAAGTATTCTGCAATAAATGTCTTTTGAATCTCAACATGTTTGTGAGCATACAAAAGGACATAATTTAAAATGAATGTACCTGGAGTTTTGTAACTTCTTCCACTCCTGATTTAACTTTGTAATCAAAACCCTAAGCTGCTTGTTTCCACTTAACCTTACCAAACTCATACAAATTCAGTTGGCAATGTCTCCAATTGCCAGAGTTACTCAGAATTGTACACTGATCCTCCAAGGTGCTTAATGAGCCACCTTGGCTGATTAACAACCACCTACAAGATTGATGGGCATGAAATGAATTTTAATAGCAATGAAACCCTTGCCTCTCTGATTTACAGACCTATCACTGGTATGGAACAAACCAAATTTCAGGTATTCTGACTGCTCAGAATCAAGCTGCAGTCCGATTGTGGCATGTTGGAGTTTGAGGACAACGCTACAAACATATCTAGCAAACTGGGTAGAGAAAGAGGCCTGGAAATATGAATGTTAGTTAGAATTAATGATTTGTACAGAAGGATGTGTGGCTTGGGCAGGGGGTTCTCTTTGTCAAGCATGGATATAAAATGACTGCTCTATCCCCAGTTGCAATATGTATCCATGGTAGTTATGTGCAGTGCATCTGAAAATAATAACTTGATAAATAATGAATAAGCCAAGGAAGTGTGGCATTCACAAAGAGACATTTTATCTGTTGATTCTTCATCAGGGCAGACCTGACCACTCACATTTATAGCACAAAAACTAAAAGAGAGGTATTGGATTTAAAAGGCCCTTCATCTTGGTGCTGTTGAGTGCTCTCCCTGCAACTGGTGGACTCTTCGTATTTCTGATGTCTCCACCTGCATGTGATGGCACTGACTCCTGACCTTAAGAAATAACTCTCCCGCTCTTCTCTCACTTTATTTCCATTGTGTGGAGACTGCAGACAGGAAGTTAGGGGATGACTAAAGATTTCTCACTAAATGACAGGATTAGTTGACATCACTCAGTCATGTCCAACTCTTTTGCAACCCCATGGACTATAGCCCACTAGGCTCCTCTGTCCATGGGATTCTCCAGGCAAGAATACTGGAGTGGGCTGCCATTCCCTTATCGAGGGGATTTTCCTGACCCAGTGATCTAACTTGGGTCTCCTGCTTTGCAGGCAGATTCTTTATGGTCTGAGCCACCAAAAACAGATAGGATTAACCAGCTCTATAATGTTTGCTCTATGCACTTTCTTTTTCAAATAAGGTTTTCCAAAAATGAGCTTTTATTCAAAATCATTTCACTTTTATTCAAAATGCAATAGAAGTATAATTGTAAAGTGAGGGAAGTCCCTGGATAGAATCTAAAAGGGGAACCTATTATCAATACAGGCCAAGAAAAAAAGACAGAATCGGAAGGCAAAGATGTGCTGAAGCCTTGAAAGTGCAGACAATAGTGGGGCATTTGAGGAAGAAAAGAAATGAGTGGCTTGTATTTTAAACTTTTTCAAACATTTCTATCCAAGCATCCAAAGAAAGGGATAAATGTGGATATAAGAAAGTGGGAAAATCTTGAGACAGTCCGAGCATGGGCTGGAAAAGAATTTCCAGACATAGGGCATTTCAGAAGGGAGTTCAGTTCAGTTCAGTTCAGTCGCTCAGTCGTGTCCGACTCTTTGCGACCCCATGAATCGCAGCACGCCAGGCCTCCCTGTCCATCACCAATTCCCGGAGTTCACTGAGACTCACGTCCATCGAGTCAGTGATGCCATCCAGCCATCTCATCCTCTGTCAGAACAGAGATAAAGTGGGCATTGCAAGCTCAGTGGGCTGACCTCCTGACAGACAAGGTGAGCTGACGCTTTTGTGGGTTAGTAGTCAACCTTATGATAAAGAAAATTCCTGCTGGAAGGCTGGCATTAGGTGATTGGTTAGGGTGCTATAGGGTGATTACTGGAGTGGCCATTTTTGCCTAATTTGGGGTCAGGAAGTTTACTGGTGATGATCAGGGGGGCTTTTGGCAATGGTTACAAAGGGGCTCAGTTAACTTCACAGGTGACCTTGGTTCTGGGCTCCACTTCTGTGGCCTTGGTGCAATGCCTCACACCTGAGGCCTGGGAGCAGGACTCAACAGAAAAGAGAAGTTGATTTCATGGTGGACTAGAGAGCAGTGGCCTAAGGTTCTACATTTGCTCTGTGATTCCTATCTTGAGGCTCCTTCCTTGGCAAGTCAGGATAATTTTAATGATCCCATAACTACTTTTCTTATTTTTTTTCCATGTTCCTTTAATCTACTGGCCAAAACTGCAGAAAAGGGCTTTTGGAAATTCAGGCTTATCCAAGTCACTTGCCAGTGTATAAAAGCAAAGGGCCTACTTGTCTATATATTTAGATGCATATGGCCTAGGCTAAAGCCCTGGTTCTCAAAGCAAGATGAGATGAAGACCAGCAGAATCGACATCGCCAAGGAACTGAGGGATGTGTCAGGAGCACAAATTCTAATCCCAACCCAGACCTACAGGTCCAGCAACTATGAAGATGCAGCCCAGTGAGCTGTGGTACAACGGACCCTCTGGGTGACGCTGAGGAAGCATGAGACGCGCTGGCCTACCAGTGATTCTCAACTGGTATGGCCATCCTTAAGCTGGGGACTTGTTTTTAAATAAAGTGTATAGAATTTGGGTCTTCACCCATGGACACTGAGCTAATAGGTTTGGGATGAAGGTAAGGCATTGACAGCTTTTATTGAACCAGTCAGATAACTCAGAATGGGATATATGAACTTCACTTAGAGAAAGGTGGAGCACAGGATGAACAGTATCTGAACCTCTACAGGTTACTGGGTTGGCCCAGAAGTTCATTTGGGTTTTGTGACAGAATAAGATATTATGGAAAAACCTGAGCAAACTTTTTGGCCAGTATGGCCAATGTGCAACAGCCTGTAGCTGTCTCCCTTCCTCTTGTCTTTCCTTTAATCCCTGTTTTGTTTACAGACATGCCACTCAGTCTCGTACCTCTCTACCGCGGCTGGGACCCTTCCCTGCCTGATTCACCACCCAGCTTTCTCCTTGCCTATCCAACTTGGACTCCTCCTTCACATTTTATGAAAAGCTCTCCTCAAAGCACATTCTCGCTACTCTTATTCTCCTCCAATACACTGTTCGAACTAGTCTACCTGTATAAGTAAGGTCTTTGGAAAGACCAGGATTATTCATGTATTCATTCAACAATTATTTACCTGTCATCTATTTTGTTCAAGGGACTACGTTAAGCCTTGGGTATATAATGGTGAACAAAATGGACACAGTTCCTGCCCTAATGGAGCTTGAAGACTAGATATGAACCATAATGGCACCACTTACTGGCTGTGTGCTCTTGGACAGGTTACTTAATCTCTTTGAGTCTCAGTATTATGAGCTGTAAATTGATGCTGACACCTCCAACTTTATAGAGCTATGTCAAAGATTAAGTAGCAAGAGTAAGAAGCAAAGGATGGAATGCTCCTTACATAGTAGGCCTTCAACAAACAGTAGCTGTTATTAGATTACTTCTCTCACTCCATTTGAATGGCTTTACGTATCTGTCCCTCACTGGCCTTGTTTCCTGAGATCTCTTCTTCACCTCTGAATTCTCAGTGCCTACAACATAACTGACATATTGTAATTCCTCTATAAATGTTTCTGAGTAAATACACTGCACTTTGCCAGACAAGTTCTGTTCTCTGATGTGAACCACTTTGTTCTCCCCTAAAAAATAAGGCAAAACTACTCAGATGAATTTCAATGATGAATTCTGTATTGTGGCTATTTAGGGAATGCACTTCTAATGAAAATTTTTCTTCTTATATTGAACGTTATGAAATTAAGATAACTGTATCCAAGTAAATGTCCTGTCACTACCTTTAACCATGTGAAAATCTACTTTTCAAAAGCACTGAAGGAAAGTAGTGAAGATGCATTGACCTTGAGGAAAAATACAGCTACTGGTCCTCAAATAGGACATGCCTTGTTTTATATTGGTTCAGATAAAAGGCACATTTGTTCAGTGTGTACAGATAACACATGCATTCAGGAAAAGGGGAATCCTAAAGCTAGTTAGCTGAATTTTGTTTGTTAGCATCTGGATATTTAAGAGCAGAATTGATGCGTGGAAACACATTTATGGCTGTCATTGGGGAAAGAGTGGGAGAGGGATAAGCTAAGAGTTTAGGATTAATGGACACATGCCACTGTATATAAATAAGAAACAAGGATTGACTGTATAGCAAAGGAAAGTATATTAAATATCTTGTAATAATCTATAACATAAAACATAAATACATATGCTGTGTGTGCTAAGTAGCTTCAGTTGTATCCAATTCTTTGAAACTATGAACTGCAGCACACTAGGCTTCTCTGTCCTTGGGATTTCCCAGGCAAAAATACTGGATTGCCATGCCCTCTCGACCCAAGGATGGAACTCACATCTTCTGCATTGGCAGGCTGGTTCTTTATCACTAGCACCACCTAGGAAGCCTATATATATGTAAAGTGAAATTGCTCAGTCGTGTCTGACTCACTATGACCCCATTGACTGTAGCCTGCCAGGCTCCTCTGTCCATGGGATTTTCCAGGCAAGAATACTGGAGTGGGTTGCCATTTCCTCCTCTAGGGGATCTTCCCAACCCAGGGATTGAACCTGGGTCTCCCGCATTGCAAGCAGGCTCCTTACTGTCTGAGCCAACAGGGAAGGGTGTGTATATATGTATATATAATAACCCAATTACTTTGCTGTACACCTGAAACTAACACAATATTGTAGGTCAACTACATGTAAAAAAAATGAAAAAGGAATTATACTAATGAGGGAAATCTAGTCTACTACAAAATAGTTCTTTATTCCACTAGTTCTTTAACTTCAGCACAAATAGAAATTCCCTGGAGTACTTATTACATATTGCTGGACACCAGTGACAGAGTTTCTGATTCAGTATGTCCTCAGGTAGGGCCCAGGAATTTTCATTTCTAATAATATGCAGGTGATGATGATGTGGGAACCATACTTTGAAAACCACTGTTCTACTCAATGAGAGAAAAAGTCTGAAATATGCCCTGTTACTGAAAAAAGAAACAGAACCATGAAAGAAAAAAAGGAAAATAGAATTCTCAGGTAACTGAAGTTCTCCAAGTAAAATTAATCACACTACTCATATATACTTATAACCCTTTGTTTCATAGGCCATTCTAAACCTACCACTTTATTTCACATGGTTATTTGTGTGAATCCACTTTTTTATAAGGTAGTGAGCACCTTAAAAAATGGTGGCATGGCTTATTCATATTTATATCTATCCTGGTTTGTACATATTTCCTGTGAAATAAATGTTGTTAAACAAAATCTAAAGAAAATAGATTATTCACCTTAAACTCTAGGTTGGTAGAAATTTTATGAAGTAATCTGTAACTTAAGGAACACTGTTGATTTCAATGTTTATATCCTTGATTTTCTTTTTCATTTGAAATATTAACATAGGTGAAGAACAGGACAGCTAACTTCTGTGAGATTGTACGTAAAGAAGAGTTAGATCTATTTAAATAATTCAGATGTTATACAGATACCACATACAGAATGTATAAACTTTGATAAAACTTTTTACTGTGCTCCTACTAAATGCCTGAAAGTGAACTAAACCATGGAAATGCCTAACAGAACCATGCTAATATTAATGTGTCTCGTCGCTCAGTCCTGTCCGACTCTTTGTGACCCCATGGGCTGTATATTAATAGCTTCAATGTATTGAGCAGTTAGGATGCAACAGGTATTATACAAAGTGCTTACCATGAATTATGTTTATTTATTCTTCACAATACGTCCAAGAAGTTGGCACTATCAGCATCCCAAATTAAGGAAAACGAAAGCAAAGTTTAAAAAGATTAAATTTCTCCAAGTCACACAGATGAGAAATGGGAGAGCAATGACATGAACTAAGGGTGAATGAAGGTAGAGTTTGTTTCGGTGACCCTGCTGAATTGACTCTGACGAAGGGCTCAGTACTCAGAAGAGTCACAGGTAAAAGTGATCAATTTATTTCCTAAGATTTAAACCTTAGTAAAACTATTGGTTAAGTTTACATAGGTCCAACATTCTAAAAGGTAGACCCCAAAGTGAAAGTGTCAGTTGCTCAGTCATGTCCGACTCTTTGCCACCCCATAGACTGTGGCCCACCAGGCTCCTCTGTTCATGGAATTCTCCAGGCAAGAATATTGGAGTGGGCTGCCATTTTATTCTCTAGGGGACCTTTTCGACCCAGGGATCAATTTCAGGTCTCCTGCATTGCAGATAGATTCTTTACATTCTGAGCCCCCTGATACAGATGAGACCTTAAGGGGGAGCTCATTTTTGTTTCATATCAGAGTAAAATGAAGGTATAATTTTTCATTCATCAGTTTGACATATTTCTCTAGAACATGTGTTGTGTGCAAATATGGTCTGTGTTTCTGTTGACCCAGTGGTGAAAAAATATGCCCACTGTCTGGTGGGTGAGACAGATAACAATCAAACACTAAAACAAACAACATGGAATTACAAACTGAAATAAGGAATATGAGAGGAAAATAAAGGGTACCAAGAAATCATGTTGCAAGAGGACCTGATCTAAATTGGTAGGGATCCAGAAAAATTCTCCCAAGATGGCAACAACCACAGGAGCTCTGTACAGTGAGCAGGAAGTATGACATATGTATAGGGGCTTAGGGGTGGTGGTGGAGATTGTGAGCAGAGTTCCTAACAGAGGGAGTAAGATGTGCAAAGTCAAAAGAGATCACAGCACTGTATTTAGAAGAATCTTACCAAATACAGTTAGTGTGATCGGAGGAGAAAAAAGTAAGAAGAAAGAAGTAGTGAAAGATAATACTACCAACATAGCAGAAGAAAGAACATGGTGGACCTTGAAGAGCATATTAAGGCCACGAGTAATAAGACTCCTTTGAAGTAGAATAGTGACAAAATTTGCATTTAAAAAGAAAATAAAACAAACCAAAAAACAGCATTCTGGCTAGAGAGAGAGCAGGCTGGTGGGGAGGGGCAGATTCCTTTTAATTCCGCTAATTGAGAGAGTTGGGCTTCCCAGGTGGCACTAGTGGTAAAGAACCTGCCTGCCATTGTAGAAGACATAAGAGATGCTGGTTTGATCCCTGGGTCGGGAAGATTCCCTGGAAGAGGGCATGACAACCTACTCAGGTATTCTTGCCTGGAGAATCCCATGGACAGAGGAGCCTGGTGGGCTATGGTCCATGGGATGGCAAAGAGTCAGAAACAACTGAAGTGACTTAACATACAACATACACAATTAAAAGATTATTGTGGTCATCACAGAGAGAAATGATGGCAGCTTACCCTAGGATAATGAGGGACATAGAGGAATACTGCAGAGATATTGAAGAAGGTTAAATCAGTGGGATCTGACAAGGCAACTGAAGGACAGTGAAGAGGAATCAAATATGAATCCCAGACTTTGAGCCTGCTTAACTGACTGGTGACATTCACCAGGATGGGGCAAAGTGGATTTGTGTCATGTTTGAAGGACAAGATCATAAGTTCAATTTGGTGTTTGTTGAGTTTGTGCTGTATTCAACAGTGGCAATGTCAATTAGGCAGATGGGCATATAAGACCAGTATTTGGGGCAGAATTCAGGGCAGCAAAGTATATTTTAAAGGCTTTCCAGGAAAGTTTGTATTTTAAACCCAAAGCATTAATGAGATCACCTAGGAATAGGAGACAGAGCAAAAAATGAAGGGAAATAGTCATCCTTCTTTGGTACATTGTGTAGTGAATCAGAATTATATCCTGTTAAATTTTTTGCCCACATATATTTTTCTTAATTTTTATTGGAGTATAGTTGCTTTACAATGTTGTATTAGTTTCTGCTATACAGCCAAGTGAATCCACTATATGTATAAAATATACCCCCTCATTTTTGGACTTCCTTCCCATTTATGTAACCACATAGAAATGAGTAGAGCTCCCTGTGCTATACAGTAGGTTCTTGTTATCTGTTTTATACACAGTAGTGTATATATGTCAATCCCAATCCCTCAATTTATCCAACCCACCCTCACCCCTAGTATCCCTATGTCTGTTCTCTACATCTGTGTCTCTATTTCTGCTTTGCAAATAAGTTCATCTGTATCACTTTTCTACATTCCACATACAAGCAATATTATACAATAGTTGTTTTTCCTCTTTCTGACTTCCAAGAAAGCAACTGGTAAGGGATTAATCTCCAAAATATACAAACAACTCATGCAGCTCAATTAAAAAATATAATCAAAAAATGAGTGAAAGACCTAAATAAACATATCTCCAAAAAAACACTTAAAGATGGCCAAGAAACACATGAAAGGATGCTCAACATCACTAATTACTAAATAAATGCAAATCAAAGCTACAATGAGGTATCAGCTCATACCAGTCAGAATGACCATCATCAAAAAAATCCACAAACAACAAATGCTAGAGAGGGTGTGGAGAAAAGAGAACCCTCTGCCACTGTTGGTGGGAATGTAAATTGGTATAGCCATTATGGAGAACAGTATGGAGGTTCCTTAAAAAACTAAAAACAGAACTACCATATGACCCAGCAATTCCACTTCTGGGCATATGCTCGGAGAAAACCATAATTCAAAAAGATAACATGCACCCCAATGTTCACTGCAGCACTATTTACAATAGCCAGGACATGGAAGCGACCTAAATGTCCATCAACAGAAGGATGCATAAAGATGTGAGATATTCGATATTACTCAGAATATTTAATTTTAAATTAGAAAACCAATCTAACCACCCATGGTATAGATGAAGAGAACTAAAACCTTGAAAGTTTGGTTCATTTGCTAAGTTATAAAAGTAGAACTGGGACAAGAACACAGATCTTCTGAACTATAGCTTCATTCTCTGACTTCTACATCAGTGTTTCTCAAAGTGTTATCATGGGGAGCACACCATCAGCATCACCTACACACTCGTTAAAAATGTAAATACTTGGACGCCATCCCAGATCTACTGAATAAGAAGCACTAGGATTGGGCTCAGCAGCCCTTCTGGTCGATTTCATGTTCACTCGGTTCTGAGTGCAATTCCTCGCCTGAGTCGCAGTCATCCAAGTGATGTGTTCACACCCATAGGCAGAGAGGGTGCCGGGAAAATGGGAGGCTGTTCTTGACTATGTGCCAGAGATGATCTTATAAACTAGACCCTCTTGAACTCAACAGAAGCTGTAGAAAGCCTTGGTACAAGTGTTTTACAATTCAATACTTATGCATGCTGTATCTGTGCTTTTCAAAAGGGACAGACCATGGTTCTGGGGAAAATGGCATTAGCAATCCAAGCTGAACAGGTAAAATAGTCTAAGACACAGGGGGCAAAAGATGATTTGGTAGAACTTGACAGAGAAGGTACTTGTAATGATCATTTTCAGTTTGATAGATATAAACAGCGACTTTCAAGGCTCAAACACCCACACTCCCATCTTTAGAACAATGTTAGCAATTCTGTATACTTGACATATAAACCTCTGTTGCAAATTACCCTCCAGCTGTGAGATTTATAACCAATGGTTTCTGGTGTTTTGTTTCTTTGAAATATGTAACCTTACCCAGATGTTTATATCTGGGTCTTAAAATCTAATGGAACAATTCACTTGACGTGTTAGCACAATTAAGGAACTCTTCCTTAATGGGGGAAGAGGGGCAAATTGATATGTTTAATTTTCAAAACCACAGACTGTTCTCTGCTCTATAACAGTCTATCAGCTAGAAATGTCTATTGACTGTCTCTTCTGTAGTTCATGAGTACAAGGATAAGTTGTGGCTTTAATGAACTTCGGAACATTCTGGGATTGTAAGCTAGAAGCTGAATCAGAGTTTAATTTATATTTAGGACATTTTTAGTTTCTTGTACTTACTGTCATCCTACTTTAAACATAATTAAAAGATAACTCTTTAAATGGAATATTTAATTAATAAAGACACATCCATTTCTTGCCCAGTACACATACATCTACACATATAAGCTTAACCTATTTGTATGACTAGGATTCATAAATTCTATTATACTGGGAAAAATGATATCAGCTTCTATCTAATAATTCAAGAAATTCCTCCTTTGTGACATATAGGCTCTCAACAGAATTCTGATAAATATATTTTCTTTAATATTCAAACATAATAAAATACATTGTCTTTGTTAAATCACCGAAATACTGAAAGAACTGTACCATTAGTGTTTGAAGTACCTTTGAAAGTATTTCGAATTTCTCTTCCTCTTCGAATATGCTACTCAAAGGAACAAGGCATTTATTCAAACTAATTTCATAGTAAGATGATGACTGGACAAGAATGAAAAGCTGTGTATTTGCAATTGTGCTGCTCAAGAAAGGTAGTTATGTACATTGCTTATCCCTTCAGTAAAAACAAAGATCATTCATTTTCTTTTAGACGTATTCACTACCATCCAATGCAAAATATGCATAGAAAATAGGCCATTCACAAGTACAGTAACTGCATAGCAATTTCCTTTTAACTTTCTACATGGATATACATTTCTGAGTGCATTAATTTCACTGTAAAATAAATAACACTGTATGATTAAAAAGAAAACTAGGTACTGAAAACTAGGTGAAGATACTTTGTATACTATAGTTAAGAAAGAAATGTTTGATAATGCTTGCTTATAAAATGTGTAGACGTACTCCTTGGAAATATATTTTGTGAATGCCTAGAGATGGGCTGAAGAGAAAAAAAATATAATAAAAGGGCATTTAAAATGTTTATAATTTTCTTTTATATGCCTCTAACTTAAAAATAAATATCCAGTCTTTTTAATAGATTCAGTTTGCTGCACAAAAGCATGAATTAAATACTAATGAGTTAGAATATAATTTTAAAAAGTGAAGTATATTCCTAACAGCAAGCTCATCAACTGACTTTTACATTCTTCTGATAAATGCAAAGCACTACTTCTCTGAACATAGCTTTTTATGGTTACTTTTTCAAAATAACTACATCATTCAAAACTACTGAGTTGCCTGTAAAACCCAAATTGCTTGAACATTAGTTCTAGAGAAATTTTCACGATGCCTTTAAACTCTGAGTGTCAAATTCAACATTTAAGTTCTAAAGCCTACGGGTAGTATTTATCACCTTCCAACACTCATATTCATCATGTAGAGAAAATATGTTTAAGAAAGGGGAAAAAATGAAATAGGAACTCAGAGTTTAAAATACTCTTTCTTATAATCAGTGTAGTTCCTCTTTATGTAAGGTTCTTTGAGTTGCCAATTGGAAAGACACCAGGATTGAGAGAGGACCCAAAGCTTTATGATAAATGATCAAGCACAGGGTGTGGAAGAAAACTAAAACTGAAACTCAATGTAATATTTAGCTTAATCACGCTGTTAGTTTAATCACAACTAAGGCTCTCCAACCTCAGCAATGCAGCCAAAAATTAACTAACAAAGAAATTTATAGTTTGCTGTGGACATGCAAAAGAGCTGTTTCTTTTCTTTCCTATACTAAACTTTCCATTTGCCTTTTCAAGCGAATGCATCAGCTATGATTTTAGTTAAATTATGAGATTTGTTTGCTGTGCTGTGTGCTGTGCTTAGTTTCTCAGTCATTTCTGACTCTTTGTGACCCCATGGACTGTAGCCCGCCAGGCTCCTCTGTCCATGGGGATTCTCCAGGCAAATAAACTGGAGTCGGTTGTCATGTCCTCCTCTAGGGGATCTTCCCAATCCATGGACTGAACCCAGGTCTCCCACACTGCAGGCAGATACTTTACCATCTGAGCCATCAGCTATGGTTTTAGTTCAATTATGAGATCTGTTTGCAGGGAAACACTTTTGCCTGCAAATCAAAGTACACATACTGACAATTCTCAGATCTTCTTCAACACTGTTTGATTAGGTTGCTAGAAAGAGGCAAAGTATCATGCATTCATTTCAACAAAATTTTATAGAGATCATCAAATAAAAGTTCATTTTATGATGAAATTATAACACCAAAAAAAAGTGGTTGCCAACGCTTGATGCCTCTTAAAATCTGAAAATAGTAGTGGCCAATTTGACAGTCAGAAAAGTAATAACTGATGTTCCCTGAATGCTTCATGACTTTAAAATGACAATCCTACCACCTAATGCCAGCCCCCTCCTCACTTAAAAGGGATCATAACCATTGATTTATGATTAAATTCCGATGCATCAATGACAAAAGGGGAAAATGAAGAGTTATGGTCACTAATAATAATTATATCCTGGAAGCTTGCCGTAAGGAAGTCCTGAATCAGTGTTATTGCTGAGTCTAGGGTTAACTTAAAAATTAGGTGGGAGATTGATAGTTCCTACAGGAAATGTTATGTCTAAGTTTATTTTATTGGTTTCTGATTTTGAGCCCAACAGTTGGGGCCCTTTTAAAGGTTCAGTTGAGTTCAGTTCAGTTCAGTCCAGTCGCTCAGTTGTGTCCGACTCTTTGCGACCCCATGAACCACAGCACGCCAGGCCTCCCTGTCCATCACCAACTCCCGGAGTTTACTCAAACTCATGTTCATCAAGTCGGTGATGCCATCCAGTCATCTCACCCTCTGTCGTCCCCTTCTCTTCCTGCCGCCAATCCTTCCCAGCATCAGGGTCTTTTCCAATGAGTCAACTCTTCGCATCAGGTGGCCAAAGTACTGGAGTTTCAGTTTCAACATCAGTCCTTCCAATGAACACCCAGGAATGATCTCCTTTAGGACGGACTGGTTGGATCTCCTTGCAGTCCAAGGGACTCTCAAGAGTCTTCTCCAACACCACAGTTCAAGATGGAGTAGGATGGGGGTAGTGAATGTATGTGATGTGATTTGGCCCTGTGTATTACAATCTTTTGTTGTTTTATCACTTAAATGTTGGTAGTTTTCTTCCTGGTTTTCATTTTAGTGGATAAAATTGGTATTTTGAACTCTGAATGGAGACTACCACCACAGCATTAGTTCCACGTATTGTACCCTTTAGACTGAAATCATTGTTTTATTTCCTGATTACCCAGTTGGTTGAATATGGGGGAAAAGGGGTGGAGGGGTTGGAGAAATAGGATAGGTTGTATATCGTTTCTATTAGAGAAAGAAGAAAATGGGACTGAATATTTGACAGATATGGTTTTTAGCCACATCTGGCTTAGAAAAGAAGAAAAGAGGTAACCATTTCTTCATCTGTGAAATGCAAATAGTACCTGTCTTAAAAAATTATAAGAGTTGAGGAGACCGTATGTGTAAAATACTTGTTATAGATGTTAATTCCCTTCCTAACACTTTTTTACCTTCCATGGATTTGCCTTGACTCTGGAAATTAGGGCTAAAACTTAGATAATAACTCTTTCACTGACTCTTAATTCATCTTTCTCATTTGTCATAGTTAAGATGCAAATTACAGTACACAAGTAGGTCAAATCCTTAAAAATATTTAAATTCCTTTTTTAAAAACTTGAAACAATAGTCTTACCAAAGTTAGTTGAGTTTTTCTAATAGAAACAATTGGCTTAGTCCCACTTTTATAGTCAGTTTCAGTTTGACTTATAAACTTAGCACAATGTGAATTTCACTTGCAGCACAACAGAATCATAGGATGTCAGAGCTAGAAGTGACCTTAGAGAGTATCTAATTCATCCCCTTTGTTTTAAGATGAACCATCTGAGGCTCAATGGTGAAATGATGTGTTCAAAGCTATATAACTAATCAGTGATAGCCCAGACTGGGACATAGTTTGACGGTGAAAAACTTCAAGCTACCTCTCCAGGGAGGTCTCAAATGTTTATTTTTTCAACTATTCTTTATTCTATACCATAACATTCACTACATATTAAATGACACTTTATAACTAATACAGTAGGACAATCTTAAATACATATGGCTTCAAATTGTACAATATTACATTAATGTTTCGGGGGTAAGATTCTTATTTGAAGTCTAAAGTTTGCAGAAATGCGTATAGATTTTTTTGCATTTACTACATTCTTCTTGTGTAGCATTAATTGTGTATCATTTAAAATTACTATGTAAGTATATTTTGTCATTCTGTCTATACTTAGCAACAAATTTGCATTTTTATTTGATGTAACAATTGCTTTAATGTAATTTTTGTTAGAAGATTTTGCATTACCTTTATACTTTATATCTAACCTGACAGAATGACTGATTCTTATGTCATTGTAATAGTGTTGTAAATAATCACGTGAAATGTGTGAGATAGAGTACTATATTTGTGAATATAATTTTATGGCTGTTTTCATTTACTAGAAACCTTTCCATCAGTATGGAAAACTAAGAAAATTGCTTTCTACTGTATAATCTGGCAGTCATCATAGATTAAAGCTTATTTTTCTGTGAATAAAAACTTATCCAATAAAGCACTATTCTTTAAAATGAAAAAAAAAAAAAAAAACCAAAACAAAACAAAAAACAAAAGCATCAATTCTTCGGCGCTCAGCTTTCTTCACAGTCCACCTCTCACATCCATACATGACCACTGGAAAAACCATAGCCTTGACTAGATGGACCTTTGTTGGCAAAGTAATGTCTCTGCTTTTGAATATGCTATCTAGGTTGGTCATAACTTTCCTTCCAAGGAGTAAGCGTCTTTTAATTTCATGGCTGCAATCACCATCTGCAGTGATTTTGGAGCCCAGAAAAATAAAGTCTGACACTGTTTCCACTGTTTCCCCATCTATTTCCCATGAAGTGATGGAATCAGATGCCATGATCTTCGTTTTCTAAATGTTTAGGTTTAAGCCAACTTTTTCACTCTCCTCTTTCACTTTCATCAAGAGGCTTTTTAGTTCCTCTTCACTTTCTGCCATATGGGTTAGACATCAGCAAATGGCTGGAGTGACAAAGAGTTGTTAAGTTATAACACAACACTTTTCTTTTCAAACACTATCTAGATGGTGAAAAGAAGAATCCTTTCTATCTTCTCTTCCTCATTTTTTTAAAGACATATATTTGGTCCCAGAACTCTTTTAGTCATTTTAAGCTGGCTTTGCCCCACCTTATACTTTAGCCTGCTCTTCTCTTCTAGATCTCAGTGACATTTAAGTCAGAGAAGTCCTTACCATTGCAGAGTTCTAACAATGGTAGAGAGGGGTGCAGGGGGATAAAATAGATTTGGCCAAAGGGTACAAACTTTCAGTTAAAAGGTAAGTTCTGGGGATCTAAGTTGCAGCATGGTGACTACAGTTAACGCTGTATACTTGAAAGTTGCTATGAGAGTAGAACTTTAATGGTTTTACTATAAGAACAACAATTATGTGAGATGAAGGATTTTAACTTTATTGTGGTAAATGTTTTACAATATATACATGTGTCAAATTACACTGTACACTGTACACATGAAGTGTGCACATGTTCAACTTCATGTACACATGAAGCTGATATGACATATGCTTTTCCTATTTTGATTTTTATTTATTCATTTTTCCATGTTTATTGAGACAAAATTGGCATCAATTCTAACAGAATTGATAAAAATAAAAATAGGAAAAAGCATACGTTATATCAACTTCATAGAACTGAGAGATCAATGGTGATCATGGTTATTAAAGTACATTTTAAACACCAGAGAAATAAAAAATGAAAGATTTCCTCATCGCTACTTAGGAACTGAAGCTTTATCTTAATGTCCTCAATAAATATACATTGGATATGTAAATAAGGGAATGATTAATATTATGAAATACTATGATATTATGAAATGATAATAGATGTAATGCTTATTTATAAGGCTGATTTATGTTTGTTTTACATTTGGGAGTAGGAAACATGCTGCAAAAATGGGTGGGTCAGTGAGAGAAATGCCGTTCTAAAAAAAATGTGCAAGGAAGCAACTTTCCATCATGGTCAAATTACTTCAGATGCCTTGAATTCATGAATAAAACACTCCATCAAATTTTATGCATCTCAAGCACTTCTCACACATTTAAATTCACAACATCCAAGTGAGGTAGGAAAGGAGGAATATTTCATTTTTCTTATTTGGTGAAATGAGGATAATGAGGCACAAGGAGGTTAATGATAGATTTGAAGTTAATGCAATCAGTCAGCAGTAGAACCATACTTAGAATTCAGGTTCCCTGAAATCCACTTAGGGTTCTTTTCAAGATATTGTGTTAACTGTATTTCATTGTTGGGGGATTTAATTCAGCCATGTAGACATAAATGCTCACAACATTTTATTTTTCTTACTAAGGGACCTTACTGTTAATTCAACCACTGGGATACAGAAGAGTGAGACCTACTGCTGTGAGGCACAGCATCACTGTCAATTCATTTCCTGAGCTAACTTCTGTTCCTTTCCCTATGAATTCTATTTTTCCACATCACACCACTGAATTATTAAGATTCATTGAATACCCCTTGAATTTATTAACATGCTATATCTCAAAAATACTGACTTCTCCTTTTGGTTTTATAGGTGCAAAGTGAGGATATACTGATTATGAAGGCAGGACGAGGTGGAATGAGACAACTCCCCCTCCCCCCACCACCAAATGCAGGATTTGTAGGTAGAAGGTTAAGTTGTCAAGATACCACATTCTCTTATTTATCGTTCCAGCTCACTGGTCACTACTTTTTATTCTCCTTTTCTGTTTCTCTTCCTTTTACCCACTTCTTACCATTGAAATCCTTAGTGTTTTCCTTTTCCCCATCCTTACTTTTACTTTGTGAGAGCATCTAACCACACAGCTTTAACTCTTATACCAATAATTCCCCAATTTAAATGTCCTTCCCTGGTGGCTCAGAGGTTAAAGTGTCTGCCTGCAATGTGGGAGACCTGGGTTCGACCCCTGGGTCTGGAAGATTCCCTGGAGAAGGAAATGGCACCCCACTCCAGTATTCTTGCCTGGAGAATCCCATAGATGGAGGAGCCTGGTGGGCTACAGTCCATGGGGTCACAAAGAGTCAGACAAGACTGAGCGACTTCACTTTCACTTTCTTTCTAGACCTATTTCTAAACTCTAAATCCATTCAGTCAATTGCATATTCATATCTCCACTGGAATATGGAATAGATACCTCACATTTGATTTGATTATTTCCTAAAATCACCCCACTCTATCTGCAGCCTACCATTTCAGTTGAGGATAACATTATACCTTCTATTAATTAGAGAAAAAACCTTGGAGCCACATGTGATTCTACTTTTCTGACATAGCTTTTTCCAATCCATCAGGAAATCCTTGTTGGCTTCACCCTCAAATATATTCAGACTATCACTCCCTCTTACTACCCTAGTCTGAGATACCATCATCTTTGATCAAATTACCATAATAATCTAAGTGTCCTCCTTGCTTTGAGCCCCCACCATCAGGATCCAGAGTAATCCTTTTAATTCATGTCAAATCTTATCCATAACATCCTCCACAGGCTCCCATCTAACTCAGACAGAAAGAGAACATTCTTACAATGGTCTCCAGGGTCCAGCATCACCTTGTTAATAGCCTTTCCTATACCTCTTTCATTTCACTCTAACCACATGTAGATGAAGTACCAGGGATCGCAGATAAACTGATGAGTTAGGAATCCCGTATTGACATTTTCCTCAAGCCAAGAGGATTCTCCCCTCAGACATCTAAGATGATTCACTCCCTTACCTCCTTCATGGATTTGCTCAAATGTCACCTTCTCAGTGGGGACTATCTTGATACCTTACTTAAAATCAGAATGCATTCCAGTATAAGTCACCCCCTACTTTGCTTATCTCATTTTTGACAGCACTCATCATCTTTTAACACACTATAAAATTGACTTATTATGTATGCTTACTGTTTGAGCCCCCTTAGAATCTAGAAGCCTCTATATTTTCTGTTGTTTTCACTGATGCATCCCAAACGTTTAGAGTAGTGCCTGACACAAAGCAGATACTCAATTAATATTTATTGAATTTAACTGATGCTAAATTGAGGGTTTTGGTTGTCTAATGCCAGAATTCGTTTCAGAGTATTAAAGGGACCAAGCAAGCAGATGATGGAAGTGGGTACATCTGGAGTGAGTAAAAATTGAGGGAAGGAAGTGAAAGACATGAGATGACAATGAGGAACAGGGACAAATACACATTTTTTTTTTTTTTTCTACTGGAGGCAGGACCCAGAGGCACGGATGTAGACAAAGGGGGCAACCATGAGTATAGTACTCAAGATGTTGACCATTTTAAAGAGGCTGAAAGGAATTATATCTTTAATTGATATGATTTTAAAGGCTGACTAAAGCGTCATTTTCCTTTTTTCCCCAGGATTATATTATTTCAAAAGGTCGTTTGTTATTTCACTGGGAGTGGTTAATGTTAATTTCTCATATAAGACTGATTAATAAAAAAATGATAAATGTTATTGTCTTTGCAAGTAAAATATTCAGAAAACAAGATACATGTGAAAATGAGAAGCTAAGTGATCTTCAGAGGTAAAACACTTTTTCTATCATGGACGTAAGTTGCCTGCCTACAAACAGTGAGTTATGAGCTGAATGCAATAAAATAAGAATTAATCTTATTGGTTTATCTATGAAATATATTATTGAAGTTGGAGTCTATTTGTAGCACCATTTCTGGTCAAAGTTTTACAAAAGAGGTACAAAGGAAAGATACTTTAACAAAAAAGCCCAAAACCACATTTTTTTTTTTCATTTCTGAAAAATACTGCAGGACTGTCTAGATCTAAAAATGACCAAGGATTCTGTGATTATTTAACTTGCATTGACATTTCCAAAATCAAAAATGTATCCTTGGTCATTTAAGCTATGGATGTGATTTTTATGTACAACTTTCCAAGTTAATAATCCACTAGCTTGTTAGTTATAGCAGCAATAAAAGAAAACAAGTTTATGGAAAATTCTCTGAGACTTAATGTGATCTACATGCAAATATATGGAAATGATTTCTTTCTTAAAACAGTAATAAAAGGTGTGTTTGAAAAATTCATGCTTTGGAATAATAAATAGTGTTCACATAATCATTCTCTTAAGTTGCTTATTTTTATTTACATACATGCTTTATTAACTACTTAAAAGTGGTTCATACAAAATATAAATCTAAATTGTTGAGTATTTAGGTTATCTCAATATCTAACTTACATTTTCTACCAAAATATACTATTTATTTAATATTAGTGTTTTTCTGTTAGTCACTCAGTTGCGTCTGACTCTTCGCAACCCTATAGACTGTAGCCCACCAGGCTCCTCTGTCCATGGGATTTCCCAGGCAAGAATATTGGAATAGGTAGCCATGCCCTCCTACAGGGGATCTTTCTGACCCAGGGATCAAACCCAGGTCCCCCACATTGCAAGCAGATTCTTTACCGTAGAAGCCACCAAAGATTGATTACATAAATCATTAGGAAATTTTATTTTCACAAACCAAATAGTAAACCTATAGGAAATGATGTACTTTATAATATTTTATTGGAATTTTCCGGTATTTAAATTTTCATAGCTAGCAGTAACTGGAAATCACAGTTTTCACTTTAGAAACATTTGTCATTGTGTTTTGTGTAAACCAACTCTTAAACCTCAAATGGCTGCATTTGGCATACATCTCTTCAACATTGGTTCTCTCTAGTTGGGAGGCCATAGCCATTCTAGTCTTTCTCAGTCTGTCTCATTTAGCATATCGCCGTGGCCTTCATATATGATACACACTGAGCACAGAAAAACTGAATACATTTATACTAGAATAATGTCTCTGTTGTCACAACCTATTACCTAGACAATCAGTGGCACTCTCCTCCCTGCTTAGGTTACTCTCAGTAAGGCATATGTTGACACAGAACATCCCAATTGTGGCAGCTGAGGTCAATCTACAAAAAGCTAGATAGCAAATGAATGCAGATCACAAGGAAAACCGAACAAGCAGCAGTGCTGGAGAAGCCCTCAAAGGTTAGAAATGAATTGTGACTTGAACATGGCACAATCTGGTATCTGGTCCTGACTTGTCCTTCAAAAACAGTGTCAACATCTTGTGAGATCCAAACTGATTTTGAAAACTAACCATCCCATGATATACACATTCTAATTCTCTGATGGACAAGGTAAAGCTTTCAATGTTTCTTTTACTGCCATCTGCAAAAGAACACTATTATCTATAACATGCCTCATTAGCATAGATAACAAAGTTTTTTTTTTTTTTTAATGTGGGTTGTTCTGTCCTCAAATATGTTAAACTCATTTAGAATGCTGAATTAAGCTACAGGAGATTAATCTTAGAGATCCAAATCTTGGAATTGCTGCCCTTATTAATTCCTCCCACTTGATTTGTGTATTCCATTGCTATCACACCAAGTATTTGATGGCCCATTGACAAAAAAAAAAGATGTGCTAGGGAAAAGTATCAATTACAAGGGCAAAAGAACTACTAAGAGTCATTTGGAGTGTAGAACACTAGGGATGGGGGAAATAAAACTCTAATGAATGAAATCTTCACAAACAAAGGGGGTGACCAATATAAATTTTGCAAAGAAAAACCTAATCCATCCTCCAGTCATGTCATTACACAAGGATGCTGAGTAAGTGATAAGGAAAAACTTGACATGCTTTAATACAGGATGACCTTTTAAAATAAAAGGTATCTCTTCTAGGGTAGAACTGGCAAGGCCAAAGACAAAATTGTCTGCAGGTGAAAGCACAGTTTTGTTTTGTTTTTTAATTTTATTTTATTTTTAAACTTTACATAACTGTATTAGTTTTGCCAAATATCAAAATGAATCCGCCACAGGTATACATGTGTTCCCCATCCTGAACCCTCCTCCCTCCTCCCTCCCCATTCCATCCCTCTGGGTCGTCCCAGTGCACCAGCCCCAAGCATCCAGTATCATGCATCGAACCTGGACTGGCAACTCATTTCATACATGATATTTTACAAGTTTCAATGCCATTCTCCCAAATCTTCCCACCCTCTCCCTCTCCCACAGAGTCCATAGTTTTTAATGTCAGGTTCTTGAGAAATAAGACCTCTGAGCTGTCCATGGTGCTGGATTAGACCAGGCCTTCATAAAAGCTGCTTGAAAATCCTCCAGGCCCTGGCTTACAGCATAATTTGCTGTGTATAGAACTGTCAACCATGTTGTAACTCCTACATGTACTTTTAAAACGTAATTTATAATTTCATTCCTGCCTATGTCATGACCAGCTATGAGGCAGCTGTCTATAACTGAGTGATTCCTTGAGTGATTAACACCAGGTATTCTGATTTGGTAGATCTTGGTGTGGCCCAGGCATATATGTCTCATATAATTCTGAGAAGGGACTAAAGAACTGCTTAAACTCTAGTGTCCCCCACGATTTCCTGCCTCAATCCCCAGCCAAAATGTCTCCAGTGTTTCCAACAGAGCAATGATTCTGATCCCACTAAGCAGCTTAATTAAACTTTACATATGGCATTTGGACTCATGCCATTGAGGCTTTATTTATGACACCGCTCCAGCTTGTAATTCCCTTCCCTCTGTTTTACCTCTTTCAAATTTTATCTTTCCTCTGGGTCACTTTCTTTACAATTCATGCTTCACTATTCCAGACCTCAATAGCATCACTTTTGGAGTTGCACAAACTTTGATTTGAATCAATAACTGTGTTGAAACAACTCACTTAACTTTAAAACCAAGTCTTTACTTGCTTACTTATAAAATGCAAATAACACTGACCACACTGCAGATTTCTTATGAGGTTAATATGAGATCAGATAGCTAAGGCACTCAAAACAGTATCAGATACATAGTGGGACCATGACATGTTAATTGTTTTCCACTTCCTTTTCTAAATTCCCTTTAAATATATGTATCCTTTATTACTTTATTTCATCTAATTGACTTTTGTTTCTAGCATTTGCCTCATTAACCAGCCTTTAAGAGTCTTGACTAATAATAGTCATTGAATATAAAGTGCATAATGGGTAGATGCCAGGGCTATGCAGAGCACTTATCTTGACTAAGAAGACTCCACTATTGAGAAGCAGAGCTGGAATTCTAAATCTCAAGCCCCAGCTCCTAACAACTACGCTATCCTAAGGTCAGTGACCATTCAGTTTTCCCCCTACCATGCCTAAGCCAAGTATCTGGCATATGAATTAATTGCTACCCGAACCTTTTTCAGTCTAGGGGAGAAAATGCATTGTCTATATCTTATTCTGCTGAATAAGCATCATCATCAGTCCATTCAAAAAGGACAGCCAACTGCCCTATCCTTTAGTAAATGACTTACTTAGGACACTAAGAGAAACTCTTGTGGAAACCAGGAGAGTTAACACAGCTCCTACATTTGTATACTTGCTCTCTTCAGAGTATATGTACTGGGAAATCTAAGAATATCATTTACTTTCATATTCTTCACATTTTCCAGAGGGATAACTAAGTATATGCCTCCTGTTGGGGCAATGATTAAGTTAGCTATAGAAGAGTGAAATCCTCTTTGCTTATCTAGGCTGTTCTTAATATTCTCATCTTGTTCAAATCATCACAATCAAGCAAATGACCAGTAAGAAGACATTACGATCTCAGTTAGTATATTTATAGAGCCAGGAAGAGTTAGATGTTCTCATATTCATCAATGTCAATTTATCAGGATTACCATGGTTAGGAAGAAGAACCTAATGCTATAATAATGACAGACGTGATCTGTACGTTTTAATTATTTAAAATATACTTGGGATATAATCCCAGTAATGGTTTTGACACACTTCTGGGAACTTTGTAAGAATCATTCTATAGATTCCTCAGTGGTGATCAAACAGTTCTGTATCTTGATGTTGGTGGTGATTATATGAATCTAAATATGTGATTAAATGTCATAGAACAATGCATAAAGACATCCAATGAAAGACTATGTGCAAAACTGGGGAAATCCAAGTAAAGTTAATCGTAGCATGCCAGTGTGAATTTTCTGGGTCTGATAATGGGATATATATTGAAGATGCTACCACTGACAAAAGTTGAATAATGTACATATAGGAACTTTCTATACTAATTTTTAACTCCTTGTGAGTTTATGGTTATTTCACAATAAAAATATTAAAACATTTTAAAAAATCCTTTCTAAATTCAGTGTGCATGTTTCAAGAGAAAATAAGGAAAAATAACTTAAGAAGAGAGGAAAAGAAAAAGTCTGGCTAATTCCTAAGAGGAAGTTTTCCTTTCTTTTATATCTCGAACAGCAAAGAGAACTTAAGATGCTATATTAACAAGTATGAGAAGTCTTTTTTCTTCAAAAGGCTTAAGAAGATGTGAATGAATTTTCTCTGCAGTGTGAACGATACACTAAAATTACTTATGCCACTCTTGTTTTAGACTTCTGTTTATGAATCAGTTCTGTAAACTTGCCAGTATTTAGTCACTACCCTTAAGTTATGACTGAATTCGCAATAAATTTAAAGATGTGATTTGAATTCACCTTTTATAAGACATTGTAAGGTAATGTGGTGTTATGACACATATCTTGAAAACCATATTTCCTCTTAAAATGAACCTGTTTGCTCCTAAGATGTTTAACTGAAGTGATTAAATGGGCTGAATATAAGATACTGATTTTTAAAAGGTCTAGCTACATTTGTAATATTTTTATAATGAGATTATGTCTTGAGGATATATCACTGACAATGAAATTTTGAAAGGCAGCATATGAAGATTGTCAACACGGGGGTAAAATTTACATGCCAATGGGAAAATTATATTGGAAAATTCAGTTAGCAAAAGGCATTAGGAGTCACTTTTCAAAGTTTATACTGATAAAGTTTCTGTTGTCAAGTGGTAGTAGACAAATATTTTCAAAAATTATATAGGTTACTAAAAGAAAAATTGAAATTAGTCACTTTTACCACTAAATTTTGCTACAAGTAGATGTTACTTGCAGTTGCAAGAACAATTGGGTTTATATTCTTGACAAGTTTACAGTAGTCAAAACTTAGAGATAATCATCTGCATGGAACATAGGAGTTCTGATCACTTCATCATTAAGCCTACTACTACCTATGCAGTAACATTGAAAAGTGAAATGAAAGTAGTTAATTTTCCACTTCTGGGTGGCCTCAGTGTATTTTCTTTCCTCAATAGCAATTGATATGCATAATCTAAAGCCTGCAATTGTTAGTTTCTTTTGATCTCCAGGTATTCTAAACCATTTTATGCCTATTACTAAGAATCACCCATTAAAGAGTATTTAAAAGAAAAAAAAATCTAGGACTCAATATAGTAAAGAGCTCCAAATACACATGATATCTTGCACAGTTTCGGAAATAATTAGTAAATATATACTCTTGTAGAAAACCTTAATTTTAATTTAAAAAAAGTCTATGGCTGTTTCCCAAGAAATGACTGGCCTTGAGGTTTCTTGTTAGGATGGTACGTAGTAGCTACAAACTTCTCTGGGAAATGAAAGATGGGTCAACCTGCACCAGATTTGCATGGCAGGATAACAGTACAGGAGTAGAGAGACGGAGACAAAAGATACAGTGGTTGTTGGCCAGATGTCCTCGATTCCTTCATTCTTTCCATGATTATATATTGAGGGTTGATTACATCCTTAGTGCTGCTAGACACAGGGGATGTACTGATGGAATAAAAAAAAAAAAACTGACACCTGACCTCATCGTTTTTAACATAATAATTGGAGAGAGACAGAATCAAGGAGGCAGAAAATAAGTGTCATGGAGAAGAGAGACAAAGAGCTGAGTTACAGAATAATGTTAATAGATGGTGCAGGTGGAGGAGGCAGACTTAAACCATGTGGACAGACCTCTCCTTGGAGCTGAGACTGTACAGATGAGAGAAATGGCAGAGGAGAATGTCTGCTCCAAAGACACTCCGTAGACTGTGGTAAAGCTTCCCACATCAAGAGGGATTTGCTGAGTCTTTTGTTTGAATATTGTCAAAAGATTACAAATGGGAATAGTCCATCCTACCTCATTCACCTTAACTGCCCTTCCATTCTCTAACTGAGAAAAAGAGAGGTTTTGACAAAAGGCTTTAAAATGCGGTTCTTTTACTCGTACTTGCTGAATTCCTTTGGGTTTCCTTGGATGCTATCTGTACTAACCACTTCACACAAAAGTTGGGAAGATTAAACAAAATCATGGTTAAGAATATGCACCAAATACTCTGCTTTATTCATTACTGTAAGACATTAGAGTAAAAATAAAATCTTATTCATTCCATGATGATATGGAACCATCCCTATTCTCCTTTGCAAAAAGGAGGAGAAACAGCCATACAGCCTTTGAAGTCAGATAGATATGGTTCTAAATTTCAGTTGTGTCACTTCTTGCTGTGTGATCTTGGGAGGATTACCTAATTTCTGAGCTTCAGTATCCTCACAGATCCATCAAAGCTAACGCTCTGTGTATCACTGTTGGAATAACACCATGCATATTAATAACCTGGCATAAACAGAAATATATATAATCATGATCAGCACTACTACCACCACTATGAGCATTTAGGAACTATAGACAATGTGACCTAGTCTATCACTGAGTCTTAGCTCAGAGTTCAAGCCTGCTGTTTTATCTAACGTTCCCTAAATCACACCCTTCACTGAACAGAGCTTTCTTCCTCATTGTCTTCTAGGTATATCATCCTTGATCTTGCCTCTGAATTTTTGCATACTGTTTGGAGCATCGTTTCTATTTTCTCTTTAGTAAATCTGGACAACTTTTGTAGGTCTATCACACCAAGAAATCAAAGGTTGTGTTCATGTCTTTGTTTCTTGTTGTAACCTCAGCACCTAACACAGAATCCTATATTAGGAGCTTAATTCAAGTCTATTAAATATGATTAAATATCATAGCTAAAGGAATATTTTCCTTATCATACACAATTACACAGGAATTTATTACCCTGAATCCCCATAGGAATCTCTGATTGAACTACTGCTTTTGAAAAATCTGCAGGTTTCCTCTAGCTCAGGTTACTCTCATGGAGTAGGGAGTGTTGGACAACAGGACAGGCTCATTTATTTGTCAAGGAACTGATCCTATACATCAAACCCATACAATTCAAATAACAACCACTAATTCTATGTTGTAGGCTGCCAGATTTTCTCACAATAAACTAAAACTAGAAATAAATGTTCTATTTTAAGTGTCTACTAGATACTAAAGGGGTTTCCCAGGTGACTCAGAGGTAAAGAATCTTCCTGCCAATGCAGGAGCCACAGGAAACACAGGTTCAATCCCTGAGTTGGGAAGATCTCCTGGAGAAGGAAATGTCAACTCATTCCAGTGTTCTTGCCTGGGAAATCCCGTGGACAGAGGAGCCTGACAGGCTACAGTCCATGGGGTCACAAGGAGTCAGACACAACTTAGTGACTCAACAACAACAACAGGATATTGAAGACCAGTATTCATTAATTGGTTACTGTGTATAACTCAGACCTTGTCTTTCCAACATGACTATGAGATACAGGAGAATATCTTACTGTTGGGAACCTAACAGACTCTAAACACTTGCCCATCTCTCATAAACTGGAAGCAAATAAATCTCCTAATCTCCTCCTTTTCTCTATTAAGATATACCACTGGAGGTAGTGACATTCTCTGGAAATCCAGAAATTCCTAAGGCAAAATCTAGGTGACACAGTTTAGAAGATGTTATGATTGATTTCCCTCAAGCACAGTTCTGTTGCCATAGAATCATCTCGAATCTGCCATCTTTAACGCTGAACTCTTCACCATTCCACTCACAAGGACACTCACTTGGGTTTGAAGGGAAAATGTAAACTATTAGCATCAGGGCTGATTCTCCCTGTATGTTTTCAAGAGAAAGGCCTGGATTCTCCATTACTTTTTTCTATTACCGATGTATGGCAAAACCAATACAATATTGTAAAGTAATTAACCTCCAATTAAAATAAAAGATTTATTTAAAAAAATCATATCAAAAGCAAAGGTGTACCAAATCTTAGCATGTCTGTTGTACAGAAACTCTTACAGAGACATTCTCAAAGTAACATTTCCAGTACAGGTTAAAACCTGTTTTAAATCAAAGTTGCTTCTCCTTCATTTATAGAACTAGCACTGAGAAGTAATATATAGGAATACTATTTGAAAGTCAGGATTCATCTTATTATGGCATAGCATTGTGATAAACTTACAGGCAACACACAAAAAGCACACCAAGGAGAATCTTTGGTAAAAAATGGAAATTATTATTATTAAAATAAGTAAAATCATGAGTGCTAAAGAGCATATTTAATCTTCATCATGTTGAATTATATATGAGATTAGGCAAGAACATACTGGCCTTTCAATAATAAAATCCACATTTTGAAATTCTTCTTTTAAAAGTATAAAATCAGAAGTGCAAAAACAAGCAAAACCCCCATTGGCTCAAAGAATACGATGGGGACATAAAAACAACAAAGGTTAAGGACTGGATACATACTCAAACCCATACTATATGTGTTTAAGTTATTTTTTTTTTAAATGGTCATTACTAGGATTGGCTGGAAGTAACTTGTTACTCTGAATATTAACACTATTTATGCCTCACAAGTTGTAAGGCATAATAGATAAGACACACATACCCACAAACATGGTGAATAGTGGCAACATATTTAGTCATTGGGGCTTTCACTGTAATATGCCTGGGTGTGTCTTCATCTGATGCTAAATTTAGTAGCGTTTGACGTCTCTTGGAAAAAACATTTCCAAAGAATTGAAAAGGGTAGGTGTCTTCAATTTAGCAAAGCATGCTGCTTGCTGTAGCGACTAGCTCTGAGGGCTTCCTGCTCAGTTGCTCTGTGAGAGAGTTATGTTAAAACGTGTCAGGATTCTAGAAAGAGTAAGTTCGCATCAAACACTGTATTTCCCCTATTTACAAGACAATAGTGAGTTCCTGTAAGTTAAAAATCACAAAGAGTAAAATACTGCCAGTTCTCACTCTTATAATTTATGATCTCCATGTGAATGTGCATTCACATTTTAGATAATGTATGTGTTATGTTTGAATTATAATGCCTGAAATGAATTCAAACACATGTCAGAGAAGCCACCATATTACAGCCTCTTGAAAATCACAAATTGAAATGCTCTAACGATACGATTAGAATTTAATACTGATATCAAAGATTATTTTCCTATTATTTTCTTTCACCAGTTGCTGTGATTTCTTGATAGGTATAAGAGCAAGACATTGGAATATTTACTAACCATACTAAGTATATTTATGGGAGAAGGCAATGGCACCCCACTCCAGTACTCTTGCCTGGAAAATCCCATGGACAGAGGAGCCTGGTAGGCTGCAGTCCATGGGGTCGCTAAGAGTTGGACACGACTGAGCACCTTCACTTTCACTTTTCACTTTCATGCATTGTAGAAGGAAATGGCAACCCACTCCAGTGTTCTTGCCTGGAGAATCCCAGGGACGGCGGGGCCTGGTGGGCTGCCGTCTATGAGGTCGCACAGAGTCAGACACGACTGAAGCGACTTAGCAGCAGTAGCAGCAGCAAGTATATTTAAAATCACAGCCACATGAAATCTAGCCTGTAAAATGGGAAAAATAATAATAGTAACTTCAGAGATTATGTTCAGAGGCAAATGAGGTACTGTACATGAGATTGCTTTGTAAAAACATTTTAAGACAAGTTCTGTAACTCAGCTTTTTATTTTCTTCATTCTGAAAATTGATCACAGTTAAAATTTACCTGTAAACTATCAGAATGATTACACACCTCCAAATGTCTTAAGTTATATTGCTAGATATTGGCCACGCAGTAACTTAGCCTTGATTTAGCAAAATAAGATTTTTGTGTGTATGCCATGGACATCATTTAGCTGCAAATGCTCTGTAAATTTTAAGGGCCTGCCATGTCACTATCATCTTACACTATGTATATCTTTTGTTGAGGACATTCCCTCCATATGTGCACACAACAGTGTTTGTTGCTTTTTAAATTTCAATGTGGTCTTTTATCAAAAGAAGGGTCACTTAAAGATTCTTTCTCAGTCCCATAATTCTGCAAAATATGTTCATATAATTATACACTATAGACAGATAGATAAAAATTAGAGATGGAGAAAGAGAGAGGGTCACAGAAAGAGAGCAGGGAGAGAAGTAACTGGGTGGATGGATGAATGGAAAAAACTGACAGGGGAGAGAGCCAGAAGGATAGACAGAAAGCATATACAATCTCTGTCAAATTACTTACCTTCTCTACTTGCAGTTTATAAAATGGGACAATAATAGCACCTAAATTACGGGACTGTTGTGACCATTAAGTTAAATGTGGCATGGAGTAAAAGTTGAGTAAATGTTACTTTTCATTGTAGTGTTTATTTTACTCTTCAATAAAGTCACATTTTCCCTGTAAAATTTTATGCATAGATTAGATATAGCCTAATAATGAGAGTTATCAGCTATTAAGCATGTTCTGTGTCTAAGCACAGATGTTTTATAAACTTTAATATGCAGTGAGCAACTATATCCTTTCCTGATTCATATATTGTTTTGGGTAAACCCTTAAAATATTTGCTAGTTTGATTGGTTATATGAACAAATTAGGACCATTTCATACCCCTTCTTGAAAAGATAAGCTGATAATTGACAAACATGGATTTTTAAAAAAAAAATACATAATATAAAATAAAAAAGCTGTAAAAGCTACATTGTAAACATGAAAAAATAAGTGGTAAATAGGGATTTTTTGAGTGGGTGTGTATGCATGTGGCATGAGTGTCAGCACAGAGAAAAGGCCGAAAAGTTATACACCAAAATGTGAATTGTGGATTCCAGCTGGTGCTTAGATTTTTCATAGTAGCATACTGATGAGAAAGCTAAGTCTGTAGTCTTACTGTCTGGGTTTGGATTCTCACTTTCCCACTTGCTAACTGTATAGGCTCAAATGAGTTTCTTAACTCTTACCTATATTTCCTCATTTTTAATATGGGTGTAATAGTGGTACCTACTTCACACATTTAGAATATTAAATAATTAAACCCATGTAAACTACTTTGATCTATACATCTTAGATACTATTATTATTAATTATTTCTGCTAGTGGGCTTCCCTTGTGGCTCAGCTGGTAAAGAATCTGCTTGCAATGCAGGGGACCTAGGTTCGATTCCTGGGTTGGGAAGATCCCCTGGAAAAGGGAAAGGCTACCCATTCCAGAATTCTGGCCCGAAGAATTCCATGGACTACATAGTCCATGGGGTCACAAAGAGTCAGACATGACTGAGCAACTTTCACTTCATTTCTACTAATACACTGGACTTTATCACTTTAATAATAGGAAACAATACCTGTTTATCTGGTCAAAAATGAGGATAAGATTTGTTAAGATATTTTGAAAATTAATTTTTGGTTAATTCTTATTTTTGTTAACTGATAGTGGCTTGAGATTGTTTAGATCACTTACAACAAACTTGTGAGGAATAGATCAATATCCCAATTCAGGAATGACTTGTGAAGTGATTCATCAGCAGTACAGAATGAATTGCTTTTTTCCAGAATTTCCCCTCTTTGAAGAAAAAGAGTTTATTGTTAAAAAAAAAATGCTGTGATAATTCCATGTTACAGTGACAAGCCAGAGACATTCATAATACAAAATAGATTGCTACAAAATGAAGCAGGAATTAAGCTTTGTAGAAATACTATAGCTCAGTATAGTTTAGAGCAATATAGTTTTCAATTAACTTCATGTATACTAGTAGTGCTAACTTGTACTCATTTGAATGCTTCTGAAGGCTTCTCTTCACAAGTTAATAACTTTTCTAAAATGAGTCAAATCATGCAAATTGATGAACATAAATTGCAGCAATTTTATCACTGCTAAAATCGTCTCTGAGCGTTACAAGAAGAGTTCACTTGGCTACTGTCTTCACACTGAATTATTTGTCTGATGGGCTTAAGGTAATAAAGTGACACATTGATCTGCATTTTATTTTACACTTAAAAGGAAGACAGTCCTAATTCTTACTAAAAACTACAAATTATGAAATTAGCAAAAGGCAGCTATGGCTATGTACATTTCAAGCAAGATGCCATTTATCTTTGTTAAATTGATCTGCTGAGTCAAGCAGAAATATCTCCAAGGTTTTCTCTTGATGAGCCAAGGCTAAAGGGATACAGAGCCAGAATTCAGGCATCTAGTGAGGCTTCAGTCAATTACCTTTTTTTCTTATGGATCAAGCTTCAGTTCTTCAATACCTCTTTTCCTTTGCATAGGAATTTTACCTTTTTATTGAACATCAATAAAACTATATAGTTTATATTAGACACCCAAAGAGTATCAATAATCATAAAACAGGTAATATTTAATGAGCATGAGTAATTGCCAAACTTTATTGTCAATGCTTTATGTGTATCGTTCTATCAGTTCTCACATTTACTCTATAAGGTAGGCAGCACTAATGTGCTCATTTCACAGATGAAGGAACCGTGGCTCAGAGAAGTCAAATAGCTCCTCAGATGTATAGGTATAGAGTATCCACTAACTAGAATACCCTAATTATGCTGTTAATATAATATTCTAGAAATAGATATGCAATAGATACTTGTGACTAAAAATTGAATAATGAAATGCAATAGACTCTACAGCTGCTGCTGCTGCTGCTAAGTCGCTTCAGTTGTGTCCGACTCTGTGCGACCCCATAGACGGCAGCCCATCAGGCTCTGCCATCCCTGGGATTCTCCAGGCAAGAACACTAGAGTGGGTTGCCATTTCCTTCTCCATTGCGTGAAAGTGAAAAGTGAAAGTGAAGTCGTTCAGTTGCGCCCGACTGGTAGCGACCCCATGGACTGAAGCCTACCAGGCTCCTCCATCCATGGGATTTTCTAGGCAAGAGTACTGGAGTGGCTTGCCATTGCCTTCTCCAATAGACTCTACTAGGGAAAGGCAAAGGATATGGACCTGGAAAGACTTGGCTTGGTCTCACAATGGAGGTTTATTAAGAGAGTTTGGGCAATTTTACCAATTAATTTCATCTTTGGAGAATTATCTTAGTTCCTAAGATTTCCTAGAGGGAGATTCTGAGATAAGGCTTCATTGTAAAGGTGATAGGATAGGAAATGCTTCCAGGAAACAATGGTTAAGGGAGTGGAAAAGAGGGATAGAGAAGGGAAAGAGGCCAACCATGTGGATGGCATAACAGTCCAGCATGACAATGAAGGTCACACTTCTGGGTCTACCTGCAATGCAGGAGACATGGGTTCGACTCCTGGGTTGGAAAGATCCCCTGGAGGAGGGCATGGCAGCCCACTCCAGTATCCTTGCCTGGAGAATCCCATGGACAGAGGAGCCAGGCGGGCTACAGTCCATGGGGTCACAAAAGAGTCAGATACAACTTAGTGGCTAAACAACAACAATAATGACAAATCACCAATTATTTTTCCTGTCACTAGAGCTGCCAGTGGTGTAATGCATAAATTAGGATATTTCTGCAGTATTTAACCCCAAAGCCCATAAAATTCTTGGACACCCTGCACCATTTACGGATGTGAGGGTGCTCTCTCAGGATCTGAGTGCCACAAAAGGAGCCACATTCTCACCAGCTTTCCTGCTCCAAGGCTATTGAGCAAGCATCTCATAAGACAAGAACAGAGAGCAGGACCTTTTAGCTATTAAATGTAAGATGCTTTATTGATTTATTGATAACAGTAATAAGAATAAGGGCAACAAAAAGGATGTTTCTGACCTCCTTCATGGTCTCCCAGCTATTGCTATTTCTTGCAAAGTTACTGATGAGAAGAGCAGTCAGTCAACCCCAAGGAGAGCAGCTAAGGAGAAGGGTAAGTGAAATGAGCTTTACCAGGTCTAAACACATGTGCTGCCTCTCTTCATTGCTGGATGAAAATTTAGGCATGAATGAAAATGGATAAAGAAGTACATGTTACCTAAAGGAGGGGATGGGTAGAATACTAAATCTTTCTCTATGTCACTCTGTCTTAGTTGACTTGTTTAAGGGAGTCTGCTTTACTACAGTACTTTTGTGTTGGGGTATAGTGCATTAACAATGTTGTGATGGTTTCAGGTGAATGGCAAAGGAATTCATCCATACATGTACATGTATCCCTTCCCCCTAACACCAAGCTTTCTCCTTTTTATGACTATAATCATCTTCTGTCTGATCACGGTGCTGGGCAGTTACTAAAGCACCCTGAGAAAAGAGATTCACAAGGGTTTCACTGGGTTTTGAGATTAAAAGCCACAGCAAAAGTTCCTGGATCCTATATTTGTCTTTTTTAAATAATCTTTTTAAATGATCCACCCATGATACATACACCCATGTATACATACATGTTTGCACTCAAATTCAAACAGAAACATGCCCTGCTCTTTAAGAATGACAAATGTGTGGTTATTATATTCTCCAGAGAATAAAATAGCTCTTGGACATTGGTTTTGAGATCAGATTAATTACTGTCATTTTAAAAGTAAAAAATCCACAGGTTTTTGCAATTGTAATATTGAGGTGGTGGGGAGGGGAGAAGAATATATTTTGAAATATTCTGAACAAAATCTTTTACAAATATCTTAGGAATTTCTAATGACTGACATAGTCAAACATCAGAAAGAATGAGAAAATCACTTCAATAACTTTTTTTGAGCCTTTAAAGTACATCATTAAAATATAAACCTGTTTTGCATACTCTGAGTACATGTTGGTTTTCCTTTATTTTAGAGCCCACAAGGGAAACAATATCATGAGTTTTAAAATATATGTCTCTGTGTGTGTGCGCGCGTCTTTGTACACATGTTAAATGGTATCCTTCTAATGAAAGGATTTACATTCACTGTCTAGTTATTCTTATTACAAGAGTTGCTAGATGTTTTTTGAAGAAAGAACAGGGTCCTTGATGATGTCTCTATTAGTTATTAACAGCAAGGGAATATATAAGAAGACAGATGTCTGTGGAATATATTGATAGACTTTTTATTTAATAATTGTGCATAGAACACATCTTTTGTAATTACTTTATTAAGGAATATTTAATAATGAACTCTTAAGGAATACTTAAAAATATTACTTTATACTAAATCTTATACAGCTTCCACATGCAATGAAAACATTCCATTACTGAAGATAATATACAAGGGTACTCAGGTTTGAAGTTGTATGGAGATTGTTGGACCATAAGCCATAAATCCTCTTAAGATAGCACCAAAATCTTAGCTATAATCTTGATGATACAAAATAAAAAGAGGAGCTCTAAAGAAAAGAAGTTTTTTATGATCCATATTATTGCCATGATATACTTGTGCAAGGAGAGTGTATATTTTTAATTAAATCCCCAATGATTTGATATTTTGTTTTTGGAACTTTATAAACAAGTGTATCCGAAGAAATTCGGAGCTTTCCTCACAAGACCAAAGCAACAGTGCATGAAATTGAACTCAAAAAGAGCCACCATTCTGTGTGACTTCTTGGCTGACACAATTTAGATATTTATAGCTTTACGAATGGGCCACTGGAGAAGAACTTGAAGCTTTCTTTAGCCAGCAAGGATTAATGAACATGTGCACCTGGTAATTACACCACTCCATCTTCCTGAAAGCCCTCACGCTGCCTCCATGGCAGAAACTATCATGAAAATGCATTGAAAAATATCAATCTGCAATTCCACAATTTAATCTAAATAATAAAACTTGGTATCTTTTCTCCCCACGCATTCCAGATGTGACAACGACATTGACAGCATTTAAATTTAAAACATAGAAGCTGAATGTCAGCCTATTATTGAGCATGCCTCATTTCCAAAGTAAATCTCACGAGAGAAAAAAGAAGAGGCTATAAATATAGCAAAAAAAATTACAACATTCAAATGTACAACAGCGAGCCCATAACTGTTTCCTCTTTATTAAAACACAGCATACGTTATAAATAATGCATTTACTTCAAGGCAGACACATTTGTGATGATTAAATCCCAACCCAAGTGAATAAAGATAAAATTTAGAAGTATAAAGATATCTTCCAAGTCCAGTTTGGACCTGTTTTGGCTGTCTTTTCTAAACTCTTACTGGAAGAAAAACCTTAATAACTTTTTCAACTATAAATAAAAGGTAAATCATCCTATTTTATCATTTAACCATATATTAATTCCAAAAATACTCAAAATAAAGTCTTACAGTGTCATAGTGTCCAACTCAAATAATTTGTTACAAAATAATTTACATTTTTAAACTTTAACTGAATAAATCAAACTTTTGGAAACAGTATTTTTCTCAAATAGAACACAATATAGAAGTTCAACATTGTGTTTCTTAATGTTGTGCCACAAAGCATTTGGATTGTTGCAAGCAAAGTAGCAATGTATACATAAACAAAGCAGGCAGCTTCGGGGAAAAAAAAAAAATCAAGGTGTTCTAAACAAAGCTGATTTTTATGATAAAGTTTGATGCTACTCACACTGAATTTTAATGACTCCTTTAGCAAAGCAGAAAGAGAGAAAATATAACGTAAGTACTGATACTAAAAGTTAATTGCTGACCTAACGCACACTGAGACTCCTTTAGCTGGAGTCTCTTAAAAATACCTTTAAAAGCAGAAGAGGGCACAACCGTTGAAAAAAAAATCGCCTATTACTGTTGAACTCTATTGTTCTCTGTTGGAGTATAGAAGAAGGAAATGTTCCAACAGAGGGAAGTGGGTATGAATTGCCCCCTCCAGAAGAGCCAAGCAAATTGGTTGTAAGAAGGAGACTTCAAACGCTGGACCACCAGAGCTGCTCAAAGAACCTGACATTTGGGCTACTTGCCCTTACTGCTGTTTTTTTGTTTGTTTGTTTGTTTTTTGGTTTGGTTTTTATTTCCCCTACAGTGATGTGGTTCAACTTGATAGCAGTGAAATAATGGATGGATGTATTTGTGAATGCTTTGATCTTCAGCCCTTTATCCTGCTTCTAACTAGCTATTGCAATATCACTTAATCCCGGACCTCAGCATTCCACATACAAAAGCATCTCCTCCCACCTACTGCTCACACGCTCCTGCATCAGAATAGAAGACTTACAGACAGGCAGCCAGACCCAGGAAGAGCACTTTCCTCTCAACAGATGTCTTTCGGATTTTAGGCGCACACACACACACACACACACACACAGAGGCACACAGTTGCCTACCTGAATAAGGTGTGCAAAAAACCTCTGACAGTCCCCACGAATGGTTTTAGTTCAGAGCAGCCAGCAATGCCTCCGCACAAAGCTTTGCCATTGCTAGTGTGAGGAGAAAGAGCTGCTGGGATGCTGAATGGCACATCAGCCAACTTTGTGTGTAGCAAAGGCTCTAAAGAAAACCTGGGCTGAAGCTCTCTGCTGGATCGTGGATTGGACTCAATTCCACTCCCCACACAGCCTGTGTTACCCAATGGAGACTGTTTCTGGAAGTGCTTAGAGCACGTATGCCAAGGCAAAGACAGACTCCCCTTTGCTTTCTAAATCGCTGTGGTAAACTGCAGACCTGATACTTTGAGGTGGATCATTCACTGTGAGCCACAAGAGACATCAATGGTCTCAGTGGAAACTGTAGCCCCAGAATCTAGAACACAGTCAGCACTCCATAAATATTTGGCTAAATACTGATAACAGGGTCAAATGAGAAGTTGAAGAATTATTCACATACTGTAATGAAAGCAAAACAGATTTAAGTGAATCCATTGACTCATTTTCAAAAGTTTGTTGAAAACCACATGTATTATTCGCTTGGTGCCCCAGCAATTTCTAACATCATCCTAGTTCATCCCAGTTCACCAACAAATAAAAAGCTGATTTTAACTCACTCATATAGTTTATAATCAGCTATACCTGTGCATACATACTTACTAACCATCTGGAGTTGAGCATCAAAGCCTTACACTAAAGTTGCACAATGGATTGAGTAAAAGAACCCCATTCCTTAAGGAAGTTTAAAAGAATCCTATTCCTCAAGGAGGTTTTACTTCTACAACAGCCTCTCGATAACCCTAAACCCACAGGCACATTCTCTAACATGTTACTGTCATATAACCAAGCCCACACTGACGAGGAGTCCTCGGGTTAATTCCTGAGCCAAAGGGAAAAGCTTCAAAGTACAGGACACCATGGGGTCTCCCCACAGATGCTCGCCTGGAAGTAGTGTCTGCCAAGCACCTGTCTGGAGGCGCAGGTGTGTGCATGTTGGGACAGCTTAGGAACACACCTAATTTGGTAGATGACATCCCTGATGTGGAAGGCTTTATTGTACCGTTTATGACAATATCCACAGATTATGATGTGCTTGTTTAATAAATGGAGTACTTAAGTGCACCCGAAACAAAAGGGAAAGTTAATAACCTAAGCGGTGCTGACGTGTTTATGTACAATGACTGACTAGAATATTCTTTACTGCCTGTTACTCCACCTCAAAATATCCTCTGCAGAAATCCTCAGTTTCGACACACACACATCTCCCTGTTTGGAGTACTGATATTATGCTGACTTTCAGGAAGACCTACTTACACCTGCAGCCACCTTGCAGAGATCTAGACCCATCACAGGTGTTCAATAAATACCTATCAAATGACCAGATAAATGACAAGTGAAGGAGAAATACACTTGATATTTACATCTTCAAAATAGCTATCATAGGGCATGTGATTTTACAGGGGTTGCAAGTTGGGTTGTCTACCTTTTCAATCAGCTGACTATCATTGCCAGTTGCTTTGGATAGATTAACTTCGATAGAGCCTGATACTTGAGGTCTCATCTCAGTGCCATCTCTATAATGCTGTAACTAGTTACACAGTTTGGCAGATGCAAATGTATGCAGTTCTGATCCTCCACCCGACTTCCTAACTATAGGTTTTATAATAGAAGAAAGAATGGGGGCCTTTTATTTATAAATAATCATTATATTAAGGAAATAGACATTCTTTCCCTTTGAGCCACTCTTAGCTGGCCAGCTCTCAAATGAAAGTGGCTCAGCCCTTTCTTGGTTAATGGCGTGGTCTGCATCACTGCAGTTATCAGATTCCTTTACAGAATGCAAATAAACCATCTTGAATGGCAAAAGGATCAAAGCAAAGCACCTGAACATTGCCCAGACCTGCTGTTCATATGTTTCTGCATCAGAAAACTTGAAAGGAAAGATAAATCAGAACTAAAAAGAAATGTACTTCCTAAAGCGTGTATCAATATTTAGATGTTTAGTGGATTTATCCCCCTTGGACTACTTTTTTGCATCCCATTCTTGGGCAGTAGCAGAGATGTCTGTGGTGGAGTCCTGACTCAGACACCCACAAACTGTTTGACCTTGCACAAGTTATGTAAACTTCCTGGCTTCAACTTCCACATTTGTGAATGGGACTAATAATACCTCATCAGAAGTTAAGGATTCAATAGGTGTTCACATAGTACTCATCAAACTTGAATGCAATACAAACCACCTGGGGATAATCTTAATAATACAGAACCTGTGTAATTAGAGGCCATGTCTGGGGTGGCTCCTCAGATTTCATTCTTCTAATAAGCCCCCAAGTAGTATGGATGCTACTGGTCTGTGGACCCCACACTGAGTAGCAAATATCAATGGAAAACACTGTTATTCTTCCAAATGATAGTGAGCTTGTTACCTGTTACCACTTTTGTTTGCTGCAGGCTTTTCCTCAGTATGTACTCATTATTGGATGCTTACTCTATGGAAGGTGCTATGCAGTACATTATGAGTTTTTTTTTTTTAATTTGAGGTTCCAAAATCACTGACTACCATGAATAGGTTGGACATTGAGAACCAAAGTCACGTACCCCTTATTCTCACAAAGCTTTCTGTCCATATTAACATAACTTATCATGTCACTATCTTCATTAGCATAACTTTCCTATTTTAGGAGAATGACTCTTCTTTATAGTAACTTGGCCAAAGTCCCACCCACTCTTTGATAGAAAGGATCAATAGGCAATTTCCATCCTAATACTCTCTAAACCTCTTGCCTTAAAATCCTTGCCATGCTGTTTCCCCCAAACCTAATGTTACGATCTTGACCCAATCCTAATTGTGTCCCTAAACTGACACACTTCCTTGAACCAAAATGCAAAGCCTCAATAAAATCAAACCTTGCCCTTGCTTCTATGAGACACTACCAAAGCTCTGTCAAGGTGGTGGTCTTCCTTACTGAGGTAAGAATAGATTCATCTGTCCTACCAACAGTTTGTATTGGTGATAATCAGGGAGCCAGCATTCCATGTAAGGAAGAAACAGGTGAATCAAAAGCATGCTATAAAGAGATAACCAATGGTGTCAAGGAGTGGAGTCAGAGACTTCAGCCCCTTTATTGGCCGTCTCAAATAAATATACAATTTAAGAATAATTAGTATGTTTTTCTCTGCAAACCTACTTTCACAACAAATTCCCTAGGCCCCTCTCATCTCCTCATCCAGGCATTTTGATGGCATCACTGGTCCCACGATTGACTATGATAAGGTTTGTGATAGGTTTATGCACTGATGCTGCAATGGAAGCACAGGAGAGTGACATTAACTCAGATTATGGGACAAGGAGAAGTCTTCTGGTGGATGCCATGCCTGTGCTAAGACTTGAAGGAAGTGCGGTCACAGTGGGGAAAATCTAGCATCCAGACGGATATTGCCTCATACTGGAATTTTAGCAGAGATATACAATTGGAATAAATACCCATTTGATGGAAATACTGAGGCTTGCGATCCAATCATAAAAGAACACTCTTTCATGTCATGTTACATAGCTCATGTCAAGGCTACTCAGAGTATGGTCTCCAGACCAGCAGGTACCAATTAGAAATGCCGAAAATTAGGCCCTACCCCAGACCTACTGAATCAGAGCCTATTTATTAGTAAGATCCCCAGGTGATTTTTATACACATCAAAGTTTGAGAAGCCCTTCCCAAAATAATATTCTGGAGGCTATGGAAATCAATGAATGATTTTAAGCAAGAAGTGACATGACTCAATTTCCATTTCTGAAAAAAATATTACTCTGTGTCCATTTACTCCTTAATGATCTATATGCCAGGTATTGACCCAGCAGCTTGGAATTCAGCACTATTTAGGGTAGATTAGAAGAATCTCCCCATTCTACATTCATTCAACAAACATTTATTGCCCGCTGAGTTTGATTTGACATCTCAAGCTTGATTTAAAAACAACCCTACACTGATGGCTGTTTTTAATGCAGTCAAGTTTTGTTGGCCAGGACAAGTAGTTGTTGAGAATCTCCTAGCATGCTTTACTCAGAATTATTTCACACTATTGGGCTGGTGACTCAAACATGAAAGGTTTTGTTGATGTAGGTTTATAGAATTTTTATTGGAATGATATTTGCTGTATTGGAACTTGACCTATGGTACAAGTTGTAGTACAAGATACCAATCAATATTGGTTTTTAAAATGAACACTATGAGATGTACAGCTTGCCAATTTAAACTTTAATATTAGAGATGATAAGATCAGTACCTTTTTTTTTTTGTTAACATATGCAGAGGATCGTCCTTTGGTGACTGAAAAGGAAAACAATACATTCTAAGTATGTGGAGTTTCTGCTTTTTCATAATAGTCAATGTCTTATCAGAACTCATAGACTTGGTGTTAGGAGCCCTGGAAATCTAGCGAGCCTGTTCCATGCATGTTTTATTCTTGCTTCCTATGGGCAAGCATAGTGAAAATTGGGGGGCAATGAGTTCTCAGGTTTACCTTAGCTATTCTGGGTTGCACTGATTGCTTGCGATCTACTGGGCTGGAATCATTATAGGAAAAAGCGACCACTGGGTCTAAATATAAAGCCACCATCTTATGGACTCAATTCCTTTGTGGCTGCAGGAATACTGAACTTAGTTTCTGGGTACTAATGGCTGGCTATTACTCTACGACTCTTTAATTGCATTCTAATAGTCTTATATGGGCTTCCTCAGTGGCACTGGTAGTAAAGATTCCACCTGCCAATGCAGGAGACATCAAAGATTCAGGTTTGATCCCTTGGTCAAGAAGATCCCCTAGAGGAGGGCATGGCAACCCAGTACAGCATTCTTGCCTGGAGAATCCCATGGACAGAGGAGCCTGGAAGGCTACAGTCCATGGGGTCACAAAGAGTCAGATATGACTGAAGTGACTTAGCATGCAGTCTTATATAGTTGGTGAAGGCCCTATACTGTGGACTCTAGCAGATTCCCTGTGTGAATGGAGATATAGGAAGACTTCCTCAGGAGAAGCCAGTCTGGTACTGGAGTGTAACAAGGATGCAATTTTCAGCTTTATTGCTGACATGTGTCTCCTTCAACCCCAGACCACTGTGTTTAGAATTCCCACATTTTTCATTTTCAATGAGAAGATATTTTAATGGGAAAATTGTGGCTCTGGAAGTGACCAGATCAAGTTTCAAAAACCCTGCCATCAATACTCATCAGTTGTGGAACTTTGCACAAGACCCTTGGTTTCTTGGGCTTCCCTTGTGGCTCAGCTGGTAAAGAATATGTTTGCAATGCGGGAGATCAGGGTTTGATCCCTTGGTTGGGAAGATTCCCTGGAGAAGGGAAAGGCTACCCACTCCAGTATTCTGGCTTGGAGAATGCTATGAACTCTATAGACCATGGGGTTGCAAAGAGTCAGACATGACTGAGTGACTTTTACTTTCACTTTTCACTTGGGTTTCTTTTACAATTGATTCATTTATTTACATAATAGCAATAATAATATCTGACTGGCAGAGTTGTTTGGATAATTCAATACAATAAAATGCATACAATACCTGAAACTTAATGGACTGTCAATAAATATTAGTTTTTTTTTTAATATTAAAGACACTTATATAATGCAAATTTACCTAAGTCACAATAGTCATTAATATTTTTGAACAGATGAGTTAACTGAATTGGGAAGCCAGTCATAAAGAATAAACCCTGAGGAAACAGGCTGCCCCATTACATTCTCTGAAGTGTGTGAAAGGCAAAACAAAAACGGGAGGGTTGTAAAGACTATGATAATATCTGAGAAGACAGTGGACCCCAATTCTTAGTACTATTGAATGTTAGGACTGAAGGGATCATCAAACTGTCCATTTTACAGATGAGGACACTGAGGCCAAGTGGAATAACTTGCCTAGGACCTAGAGTTATAACTCCACCAAGCCAAAATTGAAAGCTCAGGTGAATGAGAGGCTTCACAAAGGAAGAAAAAAATGTGAAGAGAAAGATCAGCAAGGGGAATGGAGAACTTTAGCCTGGGGTGTGGTGTGGCATTGTAATGCACATGCCTCGTTCACCTACAGGAGATACTCATCAGTGTAAATCATTGTTACTCTTCAACTTCCCATATGGGAGTACTGAACTATGACCAGGGTTTCTTTCATTAAACACCCAAGATTCCTTACAGCCATGAACGTAGAAGAAGGATGGTGCATCCTAATATTCTTGCTGTATCAAGGACTCTCAGAGACGTGGCTTTTCTACACTAATCAAGAAGATGAAACAGCAGAAAGCCACAAATGACAGCCTTTGTACTGCTGTCCCAAAGCATTTTAAGACTGTCGTGACTATGAAGCAATGGGCACTGTTATGAAGGCCCTGCCCCAACGGTCATGTACTCCACACAGAAGACTCTTAAACATATACCTCTAACCCATACTTCTTCCCTGAGTCCCAGACTTGTATTCAACTACACTCTCTTTTACTTTATCATGATGTCTAACAAGCTTTCGACTCTTATTTCCACCTCTATCCTCTACTATCTACTGATCCTTCTGTCATATTCTCCATGCTATTCATCTTGGAGTCATCTTGGACTCCTCTTTCTTTTACATCCTATATCCCAACTATCAGAAAATCCTGGCAGTGCTACCTTTCAAAGATCTCCAGAACCATCTACTTCTCATTATCTCCACTGCAAACATCCTGGTCGAGAACCAGCATTATTTCTCACCTGCTTCCTTATTAGCTACTCTATGGTCTGCTCCCACTCAGCAGCTAGAGTGACTTGTCAAAGCCTGAGTCAGTTTATCTACTTCTTTCCTTAATGATGATTCCATTTAGATAAATTTATTGAAAACACATTATTATAGAGATGGAGAATGGATTAGAGTTGTCAGGGATTAGGGATGGGGATGACGGGTCTGGATGGATGGGACTATAAAGGAGTAGTTCAAGACAGTTCCTTTGTGAAGATGGAACCATTCTGCATCTTGATAGTGGTGATGGTCATATGCCTCTATGCATAGAACCACACACAAATGAGTATATGTAAATAGTGGTGAGATATGAATAAAACGTGTTGAGTGTACAAATGTCCATTTCCTGGTTTTGCTATTGTGCATAATTATGTACGATGTTAGCCATTAAGGGAAGCTAGGTAAGGGTACTACTGCCTCTGCTAAGTCGCTTCAGTCATGGCCAACTCTGTGCGGCCCCATAGACGGCAGCCCACCAGGCTCCCCTGTCCCTGGGATTCTCCAGGCAAGAACACCAGAGTGGGCACTACAGACCTTTCCAAACTAGTTTTGTGACTTCCTGTATTTATTTCAAATTAAAAAGTTATACACATGCCATTCCTCAAGACTTGGTATGGCTAATTTCATCACTTGCTTGAGATTTCTGTTCAAAGACTACCTCGTAGAGGCCTTCACAGTCTTCCATATACAAAACATCAATTTCCTGATACTTTGTCTCTATCCCCCTTATCCTGCTTTAGTTTTCTTCTTAACACTATCTTTTGGCATACTACCTATTTGTTTATTTCATACTTTTTCTAACTTCCCCACTAGTATATGGGCTCCTTAAATAGAGAAGCTGGTTTTTTATTGTTTGTTTGTTTTTATGTTATCCCTGCACTTAAAGCAGTGACTGGCACACAGTAGACACTCAATAAATATTTGATGAAAGAATAAATGAGGGAACAGGTAAAGCTGCCAGAAGGAAAAGTCAGGCAGAATGGCTTAATGGGAAAGTCTTGGTCTTCACTTTTCACTCTGACAAAATTACTCACATTCCTTGACACTATGGAAAAAAAATACCTGGGCAAAGAGGAAAAAAACTTGTTCTTATGGCTTCCATGATACAAACAAAAACAAACAGCATTATTAGCAGCAGCTGTTTTTCTTTTAATAATGCACTTGAGTGTTACCGTGTAGAACTGTATTATGGATAGAACATGGCACATATGTATAAAATAAGTAACTTCCCTGGGAAGAATCAATACAGGCAGTCTCCAGGTTACAGATGGGTTGTGTTTTGCACATTTGAAAGGCAGTTGTTTAATGATCTGCTAGATGTTCGTCTAACCTTTCTGGCTGGGTTCACTTCACCCCTACCTGTGCAGCTAGGCATACCCTCTTCCAGACAATCAAGCTTGTTCCTAACCAGAGGAATCTAGCATGGTTCAAGTTCATAGGTTAGTAAACAAAGCAATATTTCATCTATAAATGAATTGAAATATTGTATAAATAATGCTGGTCTGATTCTGCAAGGTGGGAGTACAAGTTCAAGTACAGATTTGAAAGTAATTTAATGATTCATTTACATGAGAAAGGCAAAAGTGTGGTTGGAAATATGAGCTGTGAAATCTGGTATCCCATGGAATTAAACTCTCCCCTTACACTTACTCTTTTTGCAATTTCAGTCCAGTGTCTTAACTTCTTAAAGTCTTAACTTTCCTCAATTGTAACTTGGAAATAATAATTAAGACTACCTTTTGGGATTCTTTTGAGAATTAAAGGAGATAAGCATTTAGCACATTGCCAGAGTTCCATAGCATTATATCCTCTTATATCTGTCTGTTTTAATTAGTCTGAGCTCTGTAAGCCATGAATGATGTTTTATATATCTGGATAACTCAGCAGACCCTAGTATGTTGTTAGTGCCCAATATATGTCTGGTAATGAATAGGATACTGAAAGAGGAACTCCCCAGGTCAGTAGGTGCCCAATATGCTACTGGAGATCAGTGGAGAAATAACTCCAGAAAGAATGAAGGGATGGAGCCAAAGCAAAAACAATACCCAGTTGTGGATGTGACTGGTGATAGAAGCAAGGTCCGATGCTGTAAAGAGCAATATTGCATAGGAACTTGGGATGTTAGGTCCATGAATCAAGGCAAATTGGAAGTAGTCAAACAGGAGATGGCAAGAATAAATGTCAACATTCTAGGAATCAGTGAATCTGGAATGGGTGAATTTAACTCAGATGACCATTATATCTACTACTGTGGGCAGGAATCCCTTAGAAGAAATGGAGTAGCCATCATGATCAACAAGAGTCCAAAATGCAGTAGTTGGATGCAATCTCAAAAACGACAGAATGATCTCTGTTCGTTTCCAAGGCAAACCATTCAATATCACAGTAATCCAAGTCTATGCCCCAACCAGTAATGCTGAAGAAGCTGAAGTTGAAATGGTTCTATGAAGACCTACAAGACCTTTTAGAACCAACACCCCAAAAAGATGTCCTTTTCATTATAGGAGACTGGAATGCAAAAGTAGGAAGTCAAGACACACCTGGGGTAACAGGCAAATTTGGCCTTGGAATACAGAATGAAGCAGGGCAAAGGCTAGTAGAGTTTTGCCAAGAGAACACACTGGTCATAGCAAACACCTTCTTCCAACAATACAAGAGAAGACTCTACACATGGACATCATCAGATGGCCAACACCGAAATCAGACTGGTTATGTTCTTTGCAGCCAAAGATGGAGAAGCTCTATACAGTCAGCAAAAACAAGACTGGGAGCTGACTGGCTCAGATCATGAACTCGTTATTGCCAAATTCAGACTTAAATTGAAGAAAGTAGGGAAAACCATAAGACCATTCAGGTATGACCTAAATCAAATCCCTTATGATTATACAGTGGAAGTGAGAAATAGATTTAAGGGACTAGATCTGACAGACAGAGTGCCTGATGAACTATGGACTGAGGTTCATGACATTGTACAGGAGACAGGGATCAAGACCATCCCTACAGAAAAGAAATGCAAAAAAGCAAAATGGCTGTCTGGGGAGGCTTTACAAATAGCTGTGAAAAGAAGAGAAGCAAAAAGCAAAGGAGAAAAGGAAAGATATAAGCATCTGAATGCAGAGTTCCAAAGAATAGCAAGGAGAGATAAGAAAGCCTTCCTCAGCCATCAGTGCAAAGAAATAGAGGAAAACAAAAGAATGGGAAAGACTAGAGATCTCTTCAAGAAAATCAGAGATACCAAGGGAACATTTCATGCAAAGATGGGCTCGATCAAGGACAGAAATGGTATGGACCTAATAGAAGCAGAAGATATTAAGAAGAGGTGCCAAGAATACACAGAAGAACTGTACAAAAAAGATTTTCATGGCCCTGATAATCACGATGATGTGATCACTGACCTAGAGCCAGACATCCTGGAATGTGAAGTCAAGTGGGCCTTAGAAAGCATCACTATGAACAAAGCTAGTGGAGGTGATAGAATTCCAGTTGAGCTATTTCAAATTCTAAAAGACGATGCTGTGAAAGTACTGCACTCAATATGCCAGCAAATTTGGAAAACTCAGCAGTAGTCACACGACTGGAAAAGGTCAGTTTTCATTTGAATCCCAAAGAAAGGCAATGCCAAAGAATGGTCAAACTACTGCACAATTACACTCATCTCACATGCTAGTAAAATAATGGTCAAAATTCTCCAAGCCGGGCTTCAGCAATACATGAATCATGAACTTCCAGATGTTCATGTTGGTTTTAGAAAAGGCAGAGGAACCAGAGATCAAATTGCCAACATCTGCTGGATCATGGAACAAGCAAGAGAGTTCCAGAAAAACATCTATTTCTGCTTTATTGACCATGCCAAAGCCTTTGACTGTGTGGATCACAATAAACTGGAAAATTCTGAAAGAGATGGGAATACCAGACCACCTGGCCTGCCTCTTGAAAAACCTATATGCATGTCAGGAAGCAACAGTTAGAACTGGATATGGAACAACAGACTGGTTCCAAATAGGAAAAGGAGTTTGTCAAGGCTGTATATTGTCACCCTGCTTATTTAACTTCTATGCAGAGTACATCATGAAAATGCTGGGCTGGAAGAAGCACAAGCTAGAATCAAGATTGCTGGGAGAAATATCAATAACCTCAGATATGCAGATGACACCACCCTTATGGCAGAAAGTGAAGAGGAACTCAAAAGCCTCTTGATGAAAGTGAAAGAGGAGAGTGAAAAAGTTGGCTTAAAGCTCAACATTCAGAAAATGAAGATCATGGCATCTGGTCCCATCACTTCAGGGCAAATAGATGGGGAAACAGTGGAAACAGTGTCAGACTTTATTTTTTTGGGCTCCAAAATCACTACAGATGTTGACTGCAGCCATGAAATTAAAAGACGCTTACTCCTTAGAAGGAAAGTTATGACCAACCTAGATAGCATATTCAAAAGCAGAGACATTACTTTGCCAACAAAGGTCCATCTAGTCAAGGCTATGGTTTTTCCAGTGGTCATGTATGGATGTGAGAGTTGGACTGTGAAGAAAGCTGAGCACTGAAGAATTGATGCTTTTGAACTGTGGTGTTGGAAAAGACTCTTGAGAGTCCCTTGGACTGCAAGGAGATCCAACCAGTCCATTCTAAAGGAGATCAGTCCTGGGTGTTCTTTGGAAGGACTGATGCTAAAACTGAAACTCCAATACTTTGGGCACCTCATGAGAAGAGTTGACTCTTTGGAAAAGACTCTGATGCTGGGAGGGATTGGGGACAGGAGGAGAAGGGGACGACAGAGGATGAGATGGCTGGATGGCATCACCAACTCGATGGACATGAGTTTAGGTGAACTCCGGGAGTTGGTGATGGACAGGGAGGCCTGGCGTGCTGCAGTTCATGGGGTCGCAAAGAGTCAGACACGACTGAGTGACTGAACTGAACTGAACTGAACTGAATGAATATGAAACAAGTGCACATTGGAGAGAAATGTATTTTAAGGATACTCAAGAGACCTTTAATATCTGAGTGTAAATACCTGGAAGATGTTTCGCTTGTACCTTCTTCCCTTTCCCATCTCACTCTTCATTCTCTTCATGCACAGAATTGTTGAAAGTCTGTTTTTCTCTCATCTCTCCTTTCTAGTGAGAGGAGCATTAGGGAAATTTAAAAATAAATACCCTTCACCTTGCATATTTTTTTCCTTTTGGTTGGAATTTTGGGATCAGTATTTCATGAGGGACATTTTGTTAAACAGACATTTTCACTAAAAGGAGAAAAAACCAACTCATTTATACAAGGAACTATGTTGCCCATGGCAGAATCTTTTGACTTTATTATGTGGGTCCTATCTGCAGGATAAAGCCTGCCCCATCACTGAAGAGCCTGCTGGCCCAATGAGAGGAAATGAAGAGCCCTACAAAAGTTGTTCATTGGCATGATCTCTTGATTTGCCCTGATGATCTATCTTTCTCAAGGAGCTAATAGTCCTCTGACCCACTCCTGGGCAAGGTTTCTTATTTGATTCTCAGGCTCCCAAGCTAGAATACAAACACCTGCAATAAATCCTACCCAACCCCAAATTAACACATACAATTTTGATCTCTGGAACTCTGAGCAATCTTACTTTCTTGTGTCCTACTTCCTTATGGTCACTACATGCTGATATCTTCCTTTCACTCTTATTACTGGACTCCTATATTTCTCTAGAAATGAATGTTAATAATCACCAATCTTTTGTTTGCAAGAGTTCAAGCAATTTTAATACTCTGAAAAAATAACAGACTGACATGAGGTCAAACCTTGATCAGTTATAGCTAAAAAAAAAAAAAAAAAAAAAAAAACAAAGCAAACAAACTAAATCCCCTGGGGGAAAGTAGGAAAGGATAGAAGTTACTTGAATAAAATAGCTTGGATATATAAAAATTTTGCTTAATATTTAACGTTAATTTTCCCTGCTGAGCTCAAGCAGATTATTTTCCTGCCTTTGATGGCTAATGCAAATAATTAGTTCCTCTCTTCTTTATCACCTCCTTGAACTTAAGTCTTCCCTTGATGTTTTCTCACACATGAACGTGCTATTACCACTTATCCTGATCTTGTAAATAAATTCCAAAAATTAGCTGGGCCACAAAAACCACACAAAATATCTTCAGTTCTTGCCAAATTTCTGCAAGCCATAGCTCTTCTGTCCATATGATTCCACATTTTTTTTTCTCTCTGCTTTATCTTGCTATTGATTCAAATAGATTTCCTGCATAATTCGTGCCTGCTTTGAGTTGACTAGTTGATCTGTCCTTGGTTATACTGAGAAAATTTGTCCTCTTTTTGCCCCAAGATAGGAATTGTGCAGAAAGAAATACACTTCTGTTCTAAAATGTACTAGATTAATGAATAAATTAATAACTGGCCATGGTACCAAGACTTAGAGAATCTTCCTCTGTCAAGGCAATGCAACCTATGAGATGGCCAAGTCCCTGAAGGAGACGTGGATTTGTCAAAAATGGATGGTATGAATGGGTTCCACCAAAATTAATAATTTTGGGGACTTCTTTAGAAAGGACTGCCTAGGCAAGTGCAATTAATTCATCTACATAAGTTTTATTGTAGATATTGCTCATTATCATACACACTTTGTATCATGGATTTGTCCCTTGAGATCCTTAAAGAACAAAGAGTTATAGCCTCCCAACAAACCACTGAGAAAGATCAAAGAAAGGCAATAAAAGGGGCTTTTTTTTTTTAACAAATTCGTCACTTATTCACATTACTTCTTTCTTTATGCTTTAACACCCTAAGTGTATCTCTTTTGTGACTTCATGAGGCCAATTGGTTTCTTTAGTAAATATTTCTTTTTATCCTGTTTTACCTTCCATCTGTTAATAACTATGGGCATATGTTAATGAAACTCAGGGATCCCCCAGGTACTGTGCAAAGTAACAATCATTATTACTTTTTAACTAAGATGAGCTTTTAAAATTCAATTTAATTCCGTTGTTATCATCCCTTATTTTTATACAATTTTAAAGGTAACTTTCCCACTCCAGTACTCTTGCCTGGAAAATCCCATGGATGGAGGAGCCTGGAAGGCTGCAGTCCATGGGGTCGCTGAGGGTCAGACACGACTGAGTGACTTCACTTTCACTTTTCACTTTCATGCATTGGAGAAGGAAATGGCAACCCACTCCAGTGTTTTTGCCTGGAGAATCCCAGGGACGGGGAAGCCTGGTGGGCTGCCGTCTATGGGGTCACACAGAGTCGGACACGACTGAAGTGACTTAGCAAATAAAAAAAAAAAAAAAGTAACTTTCCATATACAGTTATCACAAAATATTGGCTATATTCCCCATGTTGTACAATACAGGTTTGAGACTACCCAACACCCAGGAGTCTGTTACTTCCACTCCCTCACCCCTATATAGCACCCCAACTCTCCTCCCTGCTGGTAACCCCTAGTTTATTCTCTGTATCTGTGAGTCTGCTTTTTCTGTTATATTCAGTAGTGGGTTGTATTTCTTAGATTACACATACAAGTGATATCATATAGTATTTGTCTTTCTCTGTCTGACTTATTTTACATAGCATAATGCCCTCCAGGTCCATACATGTTGCTGCAAATTAAAACAAAAAAACACACTGGACTTACACATACACACACACAAGCAACAGCAGTAAGCACATTGTATTGTTTAATTATTAGCTGTGCTAATTTTTTCTGAACCATTCTCTTATGGAAGACATTGAGACTGAGAACAGGGACATGGATATGATTTGCCACATGATTCATATAAAGTCTTAACCTTATTTACATATGAGTACTTTAATCAAGCCCCATTCCATCACCTTGGTTAAATCAAACATCTACAACAGTTTCCTAATATAATGAATGAGAAATGTAAATTCATAACAAGAGGATTTCATCCATCCATATCTGTAAGATAAGGTGATGCTGGTGTACCAAGAGAATATTGACAATCTGAAAATGAAATGTCACAGAAGGTTTGGGTGAAACTGGAAACAAAATTTTAACAATAACTATAAATGTGGCCTCTCCATGGGTCCATCTGTCCACAATCTCATGCCATCTGCCCCTTCTTTAGAGTTGCCATGGAAGAGAAAGTTTCACTACTCCAGCTACCTAATTCCTATTTGGAGAAAAGATGGGTGTCATTTTGAGTTTTAACTGAGATAAGAGCATTGTAATATTTGTTTATTCAATCATTTTTTTTTGTCTCCACTCAGCCTTTTCACTTAGAATGTGTACATTCTTTAGTTTTGACATCAAAATGATGGCAACAAAGGAAAGAGTGCACATGCTATCTTCTTGGTTTTGAAAGAAAGGAAGGAAAAATCATCAGCCAAAGGACTTAATTTCAATACATGTGATAACAGTATTTTTTTTTTTTTTTTTTTTTTTTTTAATTTTATTTTATTTTTTCCTTAATATTTTCCCCCATAATCTTTGCTTTAAGAAAATACCTTCTCTTTTCCTAATTTTCTTCTGAGAACTGATAGTGTACTAAATCCATTGGTATGCATGCTGTCTACTACATCTACTACTTTTGATATATTTTCATATTTCTCAAACAGAAAAAGAAAAACAAGTATATGAGAACACCATGGGTGCTAGAATAATAAATTAGAGATTTTTATGTCTCCTATTTTTTAGGCTGGTAATTTTCCTGTGTGCTCTCAGATCCATTCCTCTCATGTTCACTGCAGCTTACATTTCCCCCAAACTGTTGCCAATTGGCTTCCCACTAGGTTTGGTCAATGGGAAACACTGATTAGAGACTGGCAGGTGGAAGGAAGAGATAAACAAGGATATTTCTTTCCACTTCTCTCTACTGGAAGTGACTCCAGCAGGGGTTGCATATCCCCTAAGGTTCCAGTGTGCAGTGGAAAGACTCTCCTTCCCTGGCTCCAACTCCCAACAAGTAGCATCCATCCTGAATCCAGCTCTAGCCCAGTTGCTATGGCTCTTAAACCCTGGTAATATCTCTTACTCTCTTATTTTTTAAAATTCTAGAGGAGGTAACTGGATCCCACAGATGCTAATCTCTGGGCTGCCTCACTATTCCCTGTTGGACTTTTTAAGTGTCTCAATATTTTTATTAAGTAGTTCTTCATATCAAGTTTATTGTACCTGAACAGGGTTTCTCAAACTCATTACTATTGATGTTTTGAACGGATATTTATCTGCTGTGAGAGGCTGTCCTATGCCTTGTAGGGTACTTAGTAACATCACTGTCTCTGTCCCTTAAATATTAGTAACACCTCTGCTTCTGTGACAATTAAAAAATGCCTCTACATGATGCCAATTGTCCCCAGGGGAGGGGGCAGAAACACCTGTGGTTGAGAAGCACTATATTAGGTTAGAGTAGCTCTTTTCCTGACTGGATACTAACTGATAGACTCTCTCCAATTGTATTTATTTCTGCTATCCTTTAAAATGGGATTCGATTAGGATCAAATGGAGATATATTTATGCATATATATTTATATTCATCTAGTATAAAACTAGTCATATTAATAAACAGTCAAATATTCTTTGACAGATGAATTAATAAATTTATTATATGAAAATATCTGTGAGATTTTAATCTAATTTTCTCAAAATTAATAAATATTTTATATTTGTCAGCTAATCTGTAAGACATTTTCATTTGACTAACCATCATAGGACGTTTGAAATACTTCACATATGTGATGGCTTATATATTATGGTAAGTAAGAGTAAACATCTCCCAATTTAACTGCTACAGAAAAACATGATCAGAGAAGTAAAATTTTAGGGAGAAGAAATATATAATAATAGTTTTTTATTTCCACCACACACTCTGATCAGGCAGTTTTCTTCTGAGCTCCAAGATCTTTCCAATAGTGAATAAAGATATTACGTTCCTTATTTTGCACTATTAGTCCTTCCTATTTTAATACTTCTGTTCCTTATTTATTTTTATTGCCTTTGTTATTTGTGTTTTAAAAGGATCATTAACTCACACACTCATTCACACTTTGATGAACTAGTATAATAGTGACTGTCAGTGACATTACACTAAATATTCTACTTGAATGCTTTGGGGCAGTTGGAGAAAAGCAACACCCAATTTCATCTGAGAGATGAAAGAGAAAGGCAATATGAAGAAATTCATATTCAATAGTTTTATACAATTTGCACAAATGAACAAATAACATTTTTGCTTGAAATACATATATATATACACCTATATTTAAGATGCTTGTCTTACATTTTAAAATATATTTTTATCATTGATACATTTGATAATCAAGTAATACTAATAAGACCAGATGCTATGCTTCAAGTGTAATATTCATGTTGCTGATATTTCTGTTCACTTATCAAAGTGTAATATTCTTATCAATGTTACTCCACCAAAATTAAAAGTTGTTAATGGAAGAAAATAAAATTCTTAATGTCACAAAATGTCACAAAAATATTCTTCCTCCTTAAAACAGAGGACACCTGAATCTAACATATCCATATAGAAGCAATATAGAAGGAAGTAGAAAAACAGAAGAAAAAAATTGAAGGTCCAATGGCTTACAATTAATTGAGCTTTAATTAGGAGGTTATCAAATATATGATTGATTATTCATCTCAGGGAATTGTGTGGTTTCAGAAATAAGACAAGATAGAACAAAAGGGCCGGATTTCCCTGGATGAATTGTATATTTTATTCATTCTAAACTCAATAATCCTTCACTAATCTGGAGAAACTTGCTTCTTTTTTTTAAATTGAGATCATTGCTCATAATGATATGAGAAAAAAAGGAAATGAAATCATAGGCCACATGATGGAAATCATTGAAATTTTATAAGGCATCTGCTTTTAAATATTTATATCATTCATATTATATAGAACTATAATTTAAATACTGGAATATAATAAAATTACAATTTTTTGAACATATCAACACAGAGAATGTTACAGAATCTAAATCTAGCTACAAATCCCTTCCTCTCTCTTCTCTAGCCAGTGAACTCTATTTCTTTTTCATGACCTACTGAATGTTACTGACACTGTGGAACAAAGTTCCACAGCCAGAATTATTTCTATTGTCTGTGCCCCTACTCTTTATGCTCTATTATATCGTGTTTTCCTTCTGGATTTATAATCTACAGTAAACTATAACTTCGTATGCCTCAGTCACATGTGAGTTCACTGAAGTCAGTTATTCAGTTTTCTATTTATGAGGCCAATTCCATACAACCTCGCTTATATATAGAGGCCATCTGAGATATGTTTCTGGAACTGAATTGAATTGAATATTTTTAATTAAGTTGAATTGAAAAATTAGGTAAAACTTGAAGGTTTTGCATAATTGCAAAGCTGTGGACATGTATGGATGTGAGAGTTGGACTATAAAGACAGCTGAGTGTGGAAGAATTGATGCTTTTGAACTGTGGTGTTGGAGAAGACTCTCGAGAGTCCCTTGGACTGCAAGGAGATCCAACCAGTCCATCCTAAAGGAGATCAGTCCTGGGTGTTCATTGGAAGGACTGATGTTGAAGCTGAAACTCCAATACTTTGGCCACCTGATGAGAAGAGCTGACTCATTGGAAAAGACCCTGATGCTGGGAAAGATTGAGGGCAGGAGAAGAAGGGGACAACAGAGGATAAGATGGTTGGATGGCATCACCAACTTCATGACATGGGTTTGGGTGGACTCCGGGAGTTGGTGATGAATAGGGAGGCCTGGTGTGCTGTGGTTCATGGGGTCACAGAGTGTCGGACACAACTGAGCGACTGAACTGAACTGAAAGCTGTGGATCAAAATAAAGCTCTCGACCATGCTATCATTTGGAGGGGTGAGAATGACTTGAACAACTATTCAGTAGCACGTGGGATTTTGTTTCAAGGATGTTAAATATACAATAATATGTATTTTTTCTTAATTTGGACCCAATTTCTTTAGCAGGATGACACATTTGACATATGGATATGTGTATATATATATACACACACAAAAGTGTATATAATACATGTATATACAGAGACATATCAGTCACTTTCATATTTTCAGCAACATGTATTTTGGGGTGCACCATCCTTATGAATCAACTGACAATAAAAAAGGTGATCATTGGGGAAAAAAGACACTCCTCATGAGCACAGTGATATCCCAGAAGAAGCAAGTTTCATTCACACATTAAATAATAATCAAGTAATCCTGAAAAATCATAGTGGTGTTTTTAGTAATGCCAGTGTTCCTAAGCAAATAATCCTCTGCTTGTATGTTCTGATGTTTCATGCAAAAACATTTTATACACTAATCAATTAAAATATTTTCATTCTAAAGCCATTTTTCCTTCTAACTACAATTCTAAAATGTTTATGTGCATGCTTTAGGAAATTGAGTTTTTTTAAAGAAAGATTGAATACTATTCTCCTCCTGTTATTTGGTTAATGGGCACTCATCCTGTTGCCAGACTATTTTGTACCATTTTGTGTGTGTGTGTGTATGTGTGTGTGTGTGTAGTATGCTAAGACATTTTGTGTGAATAAGGCAAAATACAAGGTATAGCACTGCTTTATATTCAAATTTTCAAGGTGAATAGAAATAAAAACAAATGGTGCAAAGCTAAATAAATCCATCATTAATTGTTACAGAAAAAGTGAACAGGAGAAAGGCTGCAAGTGTCTACATTTAGTTAGAAGATCTTTATACAAATTAGAAAATTGGTGAGTGAGTTGATTAGGCACCATCAAGATCCTAAACAAAAGGTGACCCCACATCATTTTAATTTATAATACTCCTGCTGGAAGAAGGACAGCACAACCATGTGAACTGATCCTGTGAAAATGAAGTTGCCAGAGACTAAATATGACTTGCCAACAGGCTGCCAACTTTGTTTCTAACCACTGAAATTGCACTGATTGAACCTTATCATTAACTGCATTTCTAGCCCTTACCTTGCATAACCAGAAAAGGACAGAGAAAAAGGAATTTCAGAGTTACTCTCCCTAACTGAGACTTTCCAGGTGACACAGTGGTAAAGAATCCACCTGCCAATAAAGGAGACACAAGCAACGCAGGTTCAATCCCTGGGTCAGGAAGATTCCCTGGAGTAGGAAATGGCAACCTGCTCCAGTATTCCTGCCTGGGAAGTCCCATGGACAGAGGAGCCTGGTGGGCTATGATCCATGGAGTCATAAAGAGTTGGACATGACTGAGTGTGGACACAAACACATATACACACTCCACAATTACAGGCTTCCCAAAATAGACGATGCCTGCTGACACATCATTAGCTCTAAAACAGGAGTCTGCAGACTACTGCCCTCAAGTCAAATGTGGCTTGCGCCTCTTTCTGTAAATAGAGTTTTATTAGAACACCACTGCACACTTTCGTTTACATAGTGTTTATAACTGCTTCCATATTACAATAGCAGAATGGAGCATTTGTGACAGACACTTCCTCATAGACCACAAAATCTAAAATATTGACTATCTGACCCTTTACAGAAAGCTTGCTGACTCCTGTTCTAAAGCAATGGTGCTGTTTTGTACATATGGTAAATCAAAACCAAAGCAGAGCTATGGTTCACGTATATCTCATTTTAAAAGCAAAATTACTTTTCCTCTTTCATAGATCCTCCCCTCCAACCCTGAAAGGAGCTTACTTTCCAATTTAAAGGAACAACCAAAGCAGAAACACACCAGTAAGTGTGCCTGGTTACATGAATAACTTGTGAAGGTTTGAATATACTTGGTGGCAACATGCAATATGTTAAGAATCGAGAAATATGTTTGCCTGGTACTTTTAAGGGGAATATATGGAAAGCCTGTTTTGAAACTTTTGAAAAGATTTATTTTCTATTCTGGAGGTGCTTTAGTATGAGGAATTGAAGGTTGCATAAAAATATAGCTACTGGCATAGTCAGAGTGCTTACTCACTAGGGAAACATATGCCCTAAGACATGTTGGAAACAAATAAACAAGTAAATAAAATTGGTCAATATAAACTTAAACTCATATACCGTCATGAAGATATATGCTTAAAAGTATCACCTCAAGCAAATCTGTCTTCATGGATCCTATGCTATTTTCCAGCCTTTAAATCTTCCTTAAAGGTGACTCTCTGGTGCTTTTAAGTTTGAAGTTTCTATGACCACTTCTACAGACCTTACCTTTCACAAATGAAATTCATTTTTGGATTCATATCATATGCTTCCATTAGCTCACTATATGATGGGAACAGATGTATCCTTTAGGTCAATCTTGGTGACACTTGAGCATTACTATAGAGAGTGTCTCATGTTAAATAAGATCTTTATCTGAAACACTGCACATGGGAGATGAGGCTAAGAATAAAGTCACTTGAGGTATGACACGATGTCCTTCAGAAACAAGGGAGATATATAACTCAACATCTCTCCTTAACCACTCTCTATGAGGATTCTCTAGTAAAGTAATGCTCAAAATTCTTCAAGCCAGGCTTCAGCAATACGTGAACCGTGAACTTCCAGATGTTCAAGCTGGTTTTAGAAAAAGCAGAGGAACCAGAGATCAAATTGCCAACATCCGCTGGATCATGGAAAAAGCAAGAGAGTTCCAGAAAAGCATCTATTTCTGCTTTATTGACTATGCCAAAGCCTTTGACTGTGTGGATCACAATAAACTGTGGAAAATTCTGAAAGAGATGGGAATACCAGACCACCTGACCTGCCTCTTGAGAAACCTATATGCAGGTCAGGAAGCAACAGTTAGAAGTGGACATGGAACAACAGACTGGTTCCAAATAGGAAAAGGAGTACGTCAAGGCTGTATATTGTCACCCTGCTTATTTAACTTCTATGCAGAGTACATCATGAAAAATGCTGGGCTGGAAGAAGCACAAGCTGGAATCAAGATTGCCGGGAGAAATATCAATAACCTCAGATATGCAGATGACACCACCCTTATGGCAGAAACTGAAGAGGAATTCAAAAGCCTCTTGATGAAAGTGAAAGAGGAGAGTGAAAAAGTTGGCTTAAAGCTCAACATTCAGAAAACGAAGATCATGGCATCTGGTCCCATCACTTCATGGGAAATAGATAGGGAAACAGTGGAAACAGTGTCAGACTTTATTTTTTTGGGCTCCAAAATCACTGCAGATGGTGATTGCAGCCATGAAATTAAAAGACGTTTACTTCTTGGAAGGAAAGTTATGATAACCTAGATAGCATATTCAAAAGCAGAGACATTACTTTGCCAACAAACGTCCGTCTAGTCAAGGCTATGGTGTTTCCAGTGGTCATGTATGGATGTGAGAGTTGGACTGTGAAGAAAGCTGAGCGCCGAAGAATTGATGCTTTTGAACTGTGGTGTTGGAGAAGACTCTTGAGAGTCCCTTGGACTGCAAGGAGATCCAACCAGTCCATTCTAAAGGAGGTCAGTCCTGGGTGTTCATTGGAAGGACTGATGCTAAAGCTGAAACTCCAATACTTTGGCCACCTCATGCGAAGAGTTGACTCATTGGAAAGACCCTGATGCTGGGAGGGATTGGGAGCAGGAGGAGAAGGGATCAACAGAGGATGAGATGGTTGGATGGCATCACTGACTCGATGGATATGAGTTTGAGTAAACTCTGGGAGTTGGTGATGGACAGAGAGGCCTGGTGTTGCTGTGATTCATGGGGTTGCAAAGAGTCGGACATGACTGAGCGACTGAACTGAACTGAGCTGAGCTGATGAGGGATTCTGGTGCTCTTGATATTGTTTCAACTTACGAAGTTAGCGCATTTTAAGGATTTTGAGCTAGCTATTCCCAGTACCCCCAGATCATTACCCGGCTAGCTATATTTTGTCAATCTTAAATTTTTAAAATCACCACCTCAGAGAAGTCTTGAGACAATTTTCAAACCTTTCTAACTCTCTTTTAACTCTTTGCATAATTTTTCCACTTTTGGATATTTTTTCCCTTCTTTCAGTTTGTCTCCTAGCTTAGCTTACTAGATTGTGGGATTATGAGAGCATGGGCCTATTTTCTCTTGCATATAGTATGCACAACATTGCTTGTAATATAGTGGCCATTTGATAGATTAATGAATATATTCATCTTAGAAAGCTAGATCCACAATGATGAACTTAGAGCCTATTATACAGAGTGAAGTGAGTCAGGAAGAGAAAGACACATACTGTATATTAACACACAGATATGGAATCTAGAAAGAGAGTACAGATTACCCTACATGCAGGGTAGCAAAAGAGACAACAGACATAAAGAACAGACTTTTGAACTCGGTGGGAGAAGGAGAGGGTGGGATGATTTGAGATAAGAGCATTGATACATATACATTACCATATGTAATGCATATGTATATTAAACTCCAGTGGGAGTTTGATGTATGATGCAGGGCACCCAAAGATGGTGCTCTGTGACAAGCTGGAGGGATGGGGTGGAGAGGGAGGTGGGAGAGGGGTACAGGATGGAGGGGACAAATGTATGCCTATGGCCAATTCATACTGATGTATGGTAAAAAAAAAAATCACAATATTGTAAAGTACTTAACTTCCAATTAAAATAAATAAATACAAATTAAAGAAAGCTAGATCCACAATGGTCCAGGTATGGTGCTAAGCATGGATGTAAAAGAGGAAAACACTTTTTCTGCCCTGAATGTACTTCTAGTCTAGTTAGGGAAATAATCACAAACAAATTACACAATTGTATCACTTGAGGGACTATTTATTAAGGTTAATAAAACAAGCATTTTGGGAACATAGAGAAAAAAATTATCATATCAGCACATTAATGGATGGTGGAAACAGGGAAGAATTATTATAAGGGATGTTTTAGCTGGGTATAGAAAGGAAGGGAGGAAGGCTCCAGGCAAATTTTTGTGACAAGTAGACTAACGTGATGCAGTGTGACATGCCTGGGAAAGATCTAGTTCATGGTGTCCACCTTTCTTCCCATCATCCACGTTCATTTCTCTGACTGTCTACTCAACCCTTCACTTAGAAGCTTCACAGACATCTCAAAATTAACTCATTCAAAACAAACTCATCCCTCTTTCCTCCAAATCTCTCTATTTTTCCTTGCTATGCACTTATTTCTTATTTCATCCAACACAGTATTTATTATTTTAACATTTCCACAAATGGTAGTGTCATCTCCCTAGAAAAATCAAGTCAGAAACTGGGAATCACACACGACTGTTTCCTCAGACTCTACTCCATATTCTTTCAATCTAAGGCCAAGCCCTGTCAATTCTACCTCCCGCATCTTCCTCAGAATTGCCCACTTCCTTGTAACCTCTTTAGCACCATCTTAGTTAAGATTGCTATCACTTCTTGCCAAGATTACAGCAATAGACTTTTTCCCCCTTCTGATTTGCTTCTCTCTGAACCATTCTTCACTCATCAGCAAAATAAGTTTCTGGATCATAACTCACCTCACAATTCCTTGCTGCTGACTGCTCCTCAATGACTTTTAAAAGCTCAGAGGGCAATGAAAATCCTCTCCAAAAGGAGGCAAAGACTTCCCAGGGTCTGGCCCCACTTCCTTCTGAGCTTGGTTTCTTGGTCCTCTCCCTTCCAAATATACTCATGTCACACTTTTTCAGTCTCTATATTGTGTGACATTCTGTCTCCTGTATCTTTCTGTGTGGTATGTCCTCTGTGGGTCCCCACCCCCACAACATTCTTGTATACTTCAATTCACTGTTCACATATCACTTCTTCAGAGAAGCTTCCTTTGACCCAGAAACAAATCTGGATTTCTAACTCTTCCCCTTTTGGCTCTCTTCTCTTTTTCCCCCTCTCATGTTTGTCTCATGAGACTCATCACAGTTGATTACCTATGTAAAGTCTGACATCCCTGCTGGGATCATGTCTGTCATATTCAACTTTATACCCACTTCATCTAGATATAATTAATAATAATGATAATTATTACTGAGGAAGCTAAATAAATATTTGTTGGATGAATAACAGTGGTAAGAATGAAAATGAAATGATGCAAAATAGCTAATGACAAAAGACAGTGCTGAAAATGAGATGACAGATTATAAATGCCTTGAAAAACATTTCAGAGGTCAAAGTGACAGCACTTGGGTACAGATTTGAGTGAGAAAGAGGCAGAATGAATAGGATTCTAGGATGATTGTTAATATATTTTCAGCTCAGGTGACTGGTGGAATGATGAAATCATCAGCTAACACAAGAAACACAGAAACAAACACAAGTTTAGGGATGTTGAAAAAGATTGAGATATTTTGAGTCGAAGTGGTGGGGAATTCAGGACATCCAAGTTGAGGGATGTAGTAGACATGTAGAAATCTGTCATATGGGCAGAACACTCTCTGAGTCAATAGTCTCAAGACAATTTTTTTAAAATAATGTCAATAAATTACTTTTAGTGTGCACTAGAAATAACAGTGTGAAATATAATTAATGAGTTTAACTATTGTTAAAAATCAGAATGTGTTCCTATATAATGTAATGACTACAAATCCCTATGCCAATGGATATCTAATGCAATTCAAATTCTCTATCTCTCTGTCCTAAAGTGACTCTAAAATATAATCTGAATGGCTTCGTTTTTGGCGGGTGCCAGGCTGTGTTGGGCACCATCCACAAAATGGTTTTAACTATATTCATTTGATCCAGCATGAAAGCCAAACACTAAAAATTATAGAAGAAGAGATTTTTAAAGTCCCTTTATAATCTTGCAAGTGGTGGTATGAGGAAAAAAGAATAAAGCAGCAATGGCCTCTAAGGCATCAGAATTCTTTTGGAGAAATTGTTTTCATTCCTTTGGTAGAGGAAAAAAGGCGATGGTAATGATCTGAGTTCTGATGAGTGTGCTTAGGCAAAAAGGTAAATTTAACAGGAATGAAGTTAACACAACTTAGTTGGAAGATCAATAAGATTTATTAAATCTATTATCCCAAGCAAGATTCTGGAGTTAAACTAATGACAGATGGCCACTTCAGTGCCTCAGTGTAAGGAAGAAATACCCCTATAATAAATAATAAACCCTATCCTTCATTATATATAATTTTCGTTTTAGTGTTAAATCCTAAAAAGAATATGCCTCATGGGGGCATCCTCTGATAACACAATGTAAAGTGATAACATTATTGAGAAATACAAAGCAAATATAAAAATTATTTTTAATGATTTTTGATTGATCTCTGATGGAGTCTGAGTACATAAAATAAAAATAAAATTGGGAGATTGAGACTGACATATATGCACTACTATATATAAAATGGATAACTAATAAGGACCTATGTATAACACAGGGAACTCTATTCTGTAATGACCTATATAGGGCCCCCTGGTGGCTCAGATGGTAAAGAATAATGACTTAACATTGGAAAATAATATAAAAAAGAGTGGATATATGTACATGTATAACAGATTCAGGCTTCCTTGGTAGCTCAGCTGGTAAAGAATCCACCTGCAATGCAGGAGACCTGGGTTCGATCCCTGAGTTGGGAAGGTTCCCTGGAGGAGGGCATGGCAACCCACTCCAGTATTCTTACCTGAAGAATCCCCATGGACAGAGGAGCCTAGAGGGCTAAGTCTATGGGGTCACAAAGAGTCAGACGCAACTGAGCAATTAAGCACAGTACAGCACCTAACTGATTCACTTTGCTAACACATTTTAAGTCAACTATATTCCAATAAAAATTTTAAGATAAATAAATAAAATAAAATTCACAGTATTTTTTTCTGAGGAAGGCAAGGTAATGTCGTCCTGTAGCTTTCTGGTGTAAGGAAAGATCCTTGACTTTCCAAAGGGAACAATGGATAGCCGGTCCTTAGAGCTACAGAATAACAAGGCTGTAGGGTCAGGGGCTACTTAGAAGTTATCACAGAGTTGGAGTATTGTCCTTAAATATCACCTTCAGTCAGGTTTTTGCTAGGAGTAAGACAGCAGAACATCTGAAACTGTATGAGTGAGCTCTAACTGAGAAAGACAGGTGCACTTTGGATACTGAATGAGTAGGTGCTTATTAACATACTGTTGGGAAAATAGAGAAGCCTGACATGTGCCCAGACGAAGACCTTTCTAGTGTCACAAAGAAGTGGGCTGTGAGGCTACCTTAAGACTAAGCTGGGACCTTCATGAAGCAGCTCTGGATCTGTTCAACAACACTGAGACATTTTAGGGTCATACATTAGGATGCCAGTTCTCCAACACCACAATGTATACAATATATCATGAGTCTTTGGTTAGTTATAATAGCTAAGTACAGATCACTGCAAATGGACTCATCTTGTATAAATGAGAACAGATTCAAAGAATGATATAGTAGTTCTCCAACACCACAATGTATACAATATATCATGAGTCTTTGGTTAGTTATAATAGCTAAAGTACAGATCACTGCAAATGGACTCATCTTGTATAAATGAGAACAGATTCAAAGAATGATATAGTTGTCATCTGCATTATGTTTTTATGAGAGTGAGCAGTATGCTGGAAATTGCCCCTGACCCATATTACCATCTCATGTAAGCTCTATATCTACCTCTGGACCATTATCCTAGTAGGCATTAAGGGTTTCCCAATGAGGACATGAGAAAACTAGAGCAGAACTTCCATGGACATTTTGATTGGATGTAGCCTTGTCTTCTGCTCAGCCTAAGATAAATTCCTATTGCTGGGAGTTGGTATCTTAAAAAGCAGATTTTAAATGTGTTTCTTGAGTTTGCTTAAGTAGACAGATTTATTATTACTTAAATACAGCTTTCTTTTTTAAAAAACTGGAATATTGTTGACACTAAAAGGTCAATATTTTAATATTTAAATGTAAAAATAATTGCTTTGAGATCTGCGGAATGATATGTAGCCTATTATTTCTTGATAACTTTATTTTTTTAATTTTATTTTATTTTTAAACTTTACAAAATTGTATTAGTTTTGCCAAATATCAAAATGAATCCGCCACAGGTATACATGTGTTCCCCATCCTGAACCCTCCTCCCTCCTCCCTCCCCATACCATCCCTCTGGGTCGTCCCAGTGCACCAGCCCCAAGCATCCAGTATCGTGCATCGAACCTGGACTGGCAACTCATTTCATACATGATATTTTACATGTTTCAATGCCATTCTCCCAAATCTTCCCACCCTCTCCCTCTCTCACAGAGTCCATAAGACTGTTCTATACATCAGTGTCTCTTTTGCTGTCTCGTACACAGGGTTATTGTTACCATCTTTCTAAATTCCATATATATGCATTAGTATACTGTATTGGTGTTTTTCTTTCTGGCTTACTTCACTCTGTATAATAGGCTCCAGTTTCATCCACCTCATTAGAACTGATTCAAATGTATTCTTTCTAATGGCTGAGTAATACTCCACTGTGTATATGTACCACAGCTTTCTTATCCATTCATCTGCTGATGGACATCTAGGTTGCTTCCATGTCCTGGCTATTATAAACAGTGCTGCGATGAACATTGGGGTACTCGTGTCTCTTTCCCTTCTGGTTTCCTCAGTGTGTATGCCCAGCAGTGGGATTGCTGGATCATAAGGCAGTTCTATTTCCAGTTTTTTAAGGAATCTCCACACTGTTCTCCATAGTGGCTGTACTAGTTTGCATTCCCACCAACAGTGTAAGAGGGTTCCCTTTTCTCCACACCCTCTCCAGCATTTATTGCTTGTAGACTTCTGGATTGCAGCCATTCTGACTGGTGTGAAATGGTACCTCATAGTGGTTTTGATTTGCATTTCTCTGATAATGAGTGATGTTGAGCATCTTTTCATGTGTTTGTTAGCCATCTGTATGTCTTCTTTGGAGAAATGTCTATTTAGTTCTTTGGCCCATTTTTGATTGGGTCATTTATTTTTCTGGAGTTGAGCTGTAGGAGTTGCTTGTATATTTTTGAGATTAGTTGTTTGTCAGTTGCTTCATTTGCTATTATTCTCTCCCATTCTGAAGGCCGTCTTTACACCTTGCTAATAGTTTCCTTTGATGTGCAGAAGCTTTTAAGGTTAATTAGGTCCCATTTGTTTATTTTTGCTTTTATTTCCAATGTTCTGGGAGGTGGGTCATAGAGGATCCTGCTGTCATGTATGTCAGAGAGTGTTTTGCCTATGTTCTCCTCTAGGAGTTTTATAGTTTCTGGTCTTACATTTAGATCTTTAATCCATACAACAGGAAGCAGATCTTAAAAGGAATGAGGATTTTATAATGGAAAAGTACCAAAATGACAAGGAAGTTACTAAAACATAGTATATTTTTATGTGAAAATAGATTTCAACACCCATTTCAAAATAATGATAACTTAGATTCTTCTCTCCTTCAATAAGATAACTCCCCCCCACTTGCATATTTCACTTCTCTCAGAATTACTTCTTCCACGAAGAATTTTCCAGAATTACAATTACAGAATTATTTTAATCTTTTCTTCTTCAAAAATGAAGGAAATTTAAATTGGAAATTAAGTTGCATTTAATTTCAAGTTTAGCATTTTCATCTTTGAAATTAACCAAGCCATGGGCAAGCTACATCTGAAAGCGTTAAACCAAGAAAGGGGAAACCTGTCATCTTTGAAATATAAAATGGTGCTCTGGCTTCCAGTAAAGTACTGTCCATTATACTCTTGTTCTTCTCTTCCTCTAGATTTTACCTCTGTCATTTTCGAAAATGTTAATAATGCCACGTTATGAAATACACTTCACATCATTTTTACAAAATCAAAAGAAAAAAATCTAAGACTATATATTATCGTAGATGTTACCTATTATTTAACATAAAAGTTTATTTGATATGTAATTTTATATTCATATTACATTATGTGTATATAATGCAATATGTATAGAAAATTACTCTACTGCTGCTGCTGCTAAGTCACTTCAGTCATGTCCGACTCTGTGTGACCTCATAGACGGCAGCCCACCAGGCTCCCCCGTCCCTGGGATTCTCCAGGCAAGAACAGTGGAGTGGGTTGCCATTTCCTTCTCCAATGCATGAAAGTGGAAAGTGAAAGTGAAGTCGCTCAGTCGTGCCCGACTCTTAGCGACTCCATGGACTGCAGCCTACCAGGCTCCTCCATCCATGGGATTTTCCAGGCAAGAGTACTGGAGTGGGGTGCCATTGCCTTCTCCGGGAAAATTACCCTAGACATATTCAATTCTTTACATCCTCAATGTGTGTAAGATAATCTAACATATTTCAAGACAAATTCTAGTTTGTAGTGTTATTTGGATGATGCATCATTAATGAACATGAAAAGGAGAGGTAAATGTGATCAGATTCCTCTGTTCTGGTAAGACTCTGCATTCCATATGAGGTCCTATGAATGTTGCATAAATACCATATACATATGGCATCTATTGTGATAACACAAGGTTGATGATTTTTTTATGTATATATTTTATATATATATATATATATATATATATATATATAAAATTGTACTTAGAAGATTTTCAATATACTCAACATCTAACATAGGGTCTGGCACATTATATGCTCTTAATATTATGCCAATGAATGAATGAGGCAAAGAAAAAATGAGTAAGTACACAGGAAAAAAACAAGTCTTTCATGTATTTTAATTAGAGTGGTACTTGGTATAGTGGTATAGTATCTGACAAAAGTTAATCATTTCTAATACTTTAAAATCATTTAATAGGTAGTTTTATCCTGTAAAAGATCTTTTGCTATTTTCTGTCATTTGTAATAACTAGTTCATTCTTCTGTATAGCTTTCTTTCCATTTGAAAAGTCTAACTGGGGAAAGAATGAAATTAACACTCACTAATGCTAAACATTAGGAGAAGGCAATGGCACCCCACTCCAGTCCTCTTGCCTGGAAAATCCCATGGATGGAGGAGCCTGGTAGGCTGCAGTCCATGGGGTCACTAAGAGTTGGACACGACTGAGTGACTTCACTTTCACTTTTCACTTTCACACATCAGAGAAGGAAATGACAACCCACTCCACTGTTCTTGCCTGGAGAATCCCAGGGACAGGGGAGCCTGGTAAGAGGCCATCTATGGGGTTGCACAGAGTTGCACACAACTGAAGCAACAGCAACAGCAGCAGCAGCAGTGCTAAACATTGATATGGCTTTGAATATTCACAAGGATCCTGGAAAAGAAGATTCCTTTACAGGAATCTTCAGGGTAGATTCTCTGAACAACTTTCCCAAAAGGTAGCTTGAATACAAATCAGTTTAATTTCAAAACATAGGTCTTACCTCAAACTACACCATCTCCAAGAATAGCATTTTCTTATTTTTCATGGGCCCTGCCAAAGTATCCAAGATGTTCTCAGTAACCTGGACTTTCACAAAATGCCAACTGTGAATAAGTGAAGCATTTAGAACTGTGGGTGGCATCAAAGTGCTATGGGGAGATTTTTTACTTTACTTAGTAACCACCTGGATTAGATGCTTTGAGGAAAATAAACTAGTGAAATTCAATCAGCTGGGTAAATGTTTGGATAAAAGATGAATCCTGTTTGAACAAGCAAAAGCCTTTATTCTTTTGATCTATCCGTTGAAGTCAAGCAATTATCATATAGCTAACTCTAAAAATAATCATCATATAGCTAATTCTAAAAATAATTATATTTCCTTTAATTAATTATCAGTCTGGTTATTAGAGAGTGAGAGACTAAAAAATACTGTTACTGACAATATGTAGGTGACATTAATTTATGCACACATCAGTGCAATTTACATTTCTGCATTTTACTAGCTTACCTCTGATATTTGCAAACTAAGAGCTTCATTTGTATCTATAAATGATGTTAGATTCCTAAACTATAAATGTTTAAATATCTTTTTAAAATTAGTGTGTATGAATGATTTTTATCAAAAGCTTTCTTAAGAATAGTTACTATCATCATAGCAAGATGAACTGTTGGAATCTTCCAGGAGTTACCAACAAATACCTACTCTTAGAGATACTGGTTAGGGGTCTCTAAACTTCACTGATTTTGTAACCACTAAAGAAGAACTTGGAAAGACTTGCTACCACTTGTGGATTTTTAAATCTGCATCTGAAATTTCTCATTTTTAGTTTAAATGATTGCAAAGGACATTATTTGAGTCACACTATAAATATAGATCGGAGAAGGCAATGGCACCCCACTCCAGTACTTTTGCCTAGAAAATCCCATGGATGGAGGAGCCTGGTAGGCTGCAGTCCATGGGGTTGCGAAGAGTCGGACACGACTGAGCAACTTCACTTTCACTTTTCACTTTCATGCATTGGAGAAGGAAATGGCAACCCACTCCAGTGTTCTTGCCTGGAGAATCCCAGGGACGGGGGAGCCTGGTGGGCTGCCGTCTATGGGGTTGCACAGAGTCGGACATGACTGAAGCGACTTAGCAGCAGCAGCAGCAGCATAAATATAGATAAATAAAAGATATATATTTATGCTTGAATGATTTTACTGATCAACTGTTACAATTTTCTGAAACAACAAATGTATATATATATCGAATTTTTTTCCTGTCATTCATAGGCTCTACCATGAAACATTTTTCTTTGTACTGAATTATCATTGTTGTTGTTTAGTTGCTAAGTCATGCCCAACATGTTTGCAATCCCAAGGATTGTAGCCCGCCAGGCTTCTCTGTCCATGGGATTTCCCAGGCAAAAATTCTGGAGTGGGTTGCCATTTCCTTCTCCAGGGGATCTTCCTGAACCAGGGATCGAACCCACGTCTCCTGCACTGGGAGGTGGAGTCTTTACTACTAAGCCACCAGGGAAGTGAGTTATCATTACAATTATAAAGCATATATATTTGATCAAAGTGATATACATGTATGAAAACCATGATAAATAATATAAAAATAAGGTCTTGTTGAAAATGCTTCTCTTGATAAGGAAAATAGGGATTTAACAACTAATTTATAAACCTATAGAAGAATATATGGGGCTTCCCTAGTGGCTCAGACCATAAAGAATCTGCCTGCAATGTGAAAGACCTGGGTTTGGTCCCTGGACTGGGAAGATCCCCTGGAGAAGAAAATGGCTACCCACTCTACTATATTTGCTTGCAGAATCCCATGGACAAAGGAGCCTGGCAGGCTACAGTCCATGAGGTCACAAAGAATCAGACAGGACTGAGCAACTAACACCTTCTGGTACAGTGAAGAGTACAAAAGAAAGTTGATGACCTTGGAATAAAGTCCATTTAGAACTACCTGTGCCTGCTCCTTTGAGGGTCTTCATGCATCCCCAGGTTACACACACACCATTGTGAGGACAACTATTTTAAGAAATTCAGTCATTGACTGACAAGAAACATGAACTGGCATACCCAAATCACCTGGTAACTTGCACGTGCACTTCTTCAGTTGCATCTTCCAGCTAAATGGTTATGTGTTAACATAAAGAAAGTTACATATCTGGAGGAACTAGCCTTGTTGGAATTTGTACCTAAGTATAAATTCTAACATCCTCTCTCTCTTTGAATGTGTTTTTCAGTAGAAAAGAAGATAGTAATAAGAGGCAGTCTTGTAGTAGACATAGAACAGGAAAGCACACACTGATGCAGGGTCAGCATCACAGTAACTGTGTAGCCTTAGGTAAGCTTCTCAACTTTTCTGAGCCACCGTTTCTCTTCTCTAGAGGTCTCAGTCAGGCTGCACCTTAGACTCAGCTTTAAAGAAATAATGATTCACTTGACTAGAGCAAAACTCACATTATTTCCCCATAACATTTTTTCTTTAAATTATTCATATAACTCTTTAATGTCTCTTGGCAAGACTTTCTAGTGCTTGAAAAGTTTATTATTGCAGCAAATACCAGAGGAATCAGCAGGTAATACTAGACTCAATGCAGCATGAAGTGCTCATAGGGACAAGTGGGTTTGGTAACAATAAGTTACCTTAAGAAGAGCAATTTAAGTGTCCATCAACAGAGAAATAAAGAAGATGTGGCACATTTATACAAAGGAACATTATTCAGCCATAAAAATCCCAGAAATAATGCTATCTGCAGCAACATGGATGGCCCTAGAGACTGTCATACTGAGTGAAGTCAGAGAAAGACAAATATTGTATGATATCACTGATATGCGGAACCTTAAAAAATGGCACACATGAACTTATTTACAAAACAGAAACAGAGTAACAGATGTAGAAAACAAACTTATGGTTTCCAGGGGGTTAGAGGGATTGACATATACATACTACTGTATAAAAATAGATAACTAATAAGGACCTACTGTATAGCACAGGGAGCTCTACTCAGTACTCTCTAATGAACTACATGGAAAAAGAATCTAAAAAAGAGTGGACATATGTATATGTATAACTTATTCACTTTGCTGTACCTGAAACTAATACATTGTAAATCAACTCTACACCAATAAAAATTAATTTAAAAAAAAGACACAATGATGCCCAAGCCTCACCCCCAGGAATTTAGATTTGATAAATCTGGGCTGGGACCTGGATATATGTTTCTTTAGCACTCTCTGGTTAATTCTAATGTGAAAAAAAGATGTAAAAGTCAAGGTTGGACTCACCACTCATACAGTCTTTTCATAAAAATGTAATATGTGCCTAAGCAAGGTTTCAAGTTTTCTGTAGAGGTATCTACATGTTTTACTGGGAAAAAGTTGGAAGCTACTTGAAGGAAATAAATGTTATATTTGGGCTTATCAATCTTAAAAAAAATATACAAAAATGATGCACAGTAAAGAAAGCCATTTAGTCTATAATAGACTTTTTAAAATTAGAATAAACATACAGTACAGAGACATCCATAAATTTTGTTGTTAGTAAAGTTGCATCATGCTTTTAACATTTCACACAGTGACATGTATCCCTTCATTTGGAGATTTATAAGTGCCGTAGGCTTTCCCATTTCCAATTTTTCTGCCTCTTAGAGATCCTAAAAGTTAGTAATAAACAATTAGTTCTACTCAGGATACACATAAAAATCTATTTCTTTCTTCTTACTGAAGAAAAATCTCAGAAGGAAAGTAAATCAGCCATTTAAATGAACAAGATCTGAAATAATGGAGCTAACTCAAAAAAGAAAACCCTCTGGAGATGAACATTTTCTTTTAAATTAAAAGGTGAAATCTGAAATACCACACTGCTTTTGTTGTTGTTATTATTTTTTGCATTACCCTGATGCTCATAGTCTGGGGAGGCCTTACAAATAGCTGTGAAAAGAAGAGAAGTGAAAAGCAAAGGAGAAAAGGAAAGATATAAACATCTGAATGCAGAGTTCCAAAGAATAGCAAGAAGAGATAAGAAAGGCTTCTTCAGCGATCAATGCAAAGAAATAGAGGAAAACAACAGAATGGGAAAGACTAGAGATCTCTTCAAGAAAATCAGAGATACCAAAGAAACATTTCATGCAAAGATGGGCTCAATAAAGGACAGAAATGGTATGGACCTAATAGAAGCAGAAGATATTATGAAGAGGTGCCAAGAATACACAGAAGAACTGTACAAAAAAGATCTTCACAACCCAGATAATCACGATGGTGTGATCACTGACCTAGAGCCAGACATCCTGGAATGTGAAGTCAAGTGGGCCTTAGAAAGCATCACTATGAACAAGGCTAGTGGAGGTGATGGAATTCCAGTTGAGCTATTCCAAATCCTGAAAGACGATGCTGTGAAAGTACTGCACTCAATATGCCAGCAAATTTGGAAAACTCAGCAGTGGCCACAGGACTGGAAAAGGTCAGTTTTCACTCGAATCCCAAAGAAAGGCAATGCCAAAGAATGCTCAAACTACTGCACAATTGCACTCATCTCACACGCTAGTAAAGTAATGTTCAAAATTCTCCAAGCCAGGCTTCAGCAATATGTGAACCGTGAACTTCCTGATGTTCAAGCTGGTTTTAGAAAAGGCAGAGGAACCAGAGATCAAATTGCCAACATCCGCTGGATCATGGAAAAAGCAAGAGAGTTCCAGAAAAGCATCTATTTCTGCTTTATTGACTATGCCAAAGCCTTTGACTGTGTGGATCACAATAAACTGTGGGCAATTCTGAAAGAGATGGGAATACCAGACCACCTGATCTGCCTCTTGAGAAATGTGTATGCAGGTCAGGAAGCAACAGTTAGAACTGGACATAGAACAACAGACTGGTTCCAAATAGGAAAAGGAGTACGCCAAGGCTGTATATTGTCACCCTGTTTATTTAACTTATATGCAGAATACATCATGAGAAACGCTGGACTGGAAGAAACACAAGCTGGAATCAAGATTGCCGGGAGAAATATCAATAACGTCAGATATGCAGATGACACCACCCTTATGGCAGAAAGTGAAGAGGAACTCAAAAGCCTCTTAATGAAGGTGAAAGTGGAGAGTGAAAAAGTTGGCTTAAAGCTCAACATTCAGAAAACGAAGATCATGGCATCCGGTCCCATCACTTCATGGGAAACAGATGGGGAAACAGTGGAAACAGTGTCAGACTTCATTTTTCTGGGCTCCAAAATCACTGCAGATGGTGACTGCAGCCATGAAATTAAAAGACGCTTATTCTTTGGAAGGAAAGTTATGACCAACCTAGATAGCATATTCAAAAACAGAGACATTACTTTGCCAACAAAGGTCGGTCTAGTCAAGGCTATGGTTTTTCCAGTGGTCATGTATGGATGTGAGAGTTGGACTGTGAAGAAGGCTGAGCGCCGAAGAATTGATGCTTTTGAACTGTGGTGTTGGAGAAGACTCTTGAGAGCGCCTTGGACTGCAAGGAGATCCAACCAGTCCATTCTAAAGGAGATCAGCCCTGGGATTTCTTTGGAAGGACTGATGCTGAAGCTGAAACTCCAGTACTTTGGCCACCTCATGTGAAGAGTTGACTCATTGGAAAAGACTCTGATGCTGGGAGGGATTGGGGGCAGGAGGAGAAGGGGACGACAGAGGATGAGATGGCTGGATGGCATCACTGACTCGATGGACGTGAGTCTGAGTGAACTCCGGGAGTTGGTGATGGACAGGGAGGTCTGGCGTGCTGTGATTCATGGGGTTGCATATGGATGTACTTTATATGACTATATTTTATAGACATATATATTCTATTTTTTTAAATTCATCTTTCCTTAAAGTGTTTTGTCATGCTACTTTAAATAACTCAAATTTCTCAGGCAATTTAACTCACTGTTATACTTTATATGTTTCAGCTAATGCAATGTGGACTACTTGATAGATTCTGCATTTTTAGTTCATCTTTTAATCTATAAGTAAAGTTTGATAATTAAATTTAAACATTGAGCTAAAAATATCTTAGGGCTAAGGGCTCCTTTGTGTTAATTTAAAAAACAATTTTTCTTAAAGATGATAAAAATACTCTAATCCCAAATAATCAACAAATTCTAGTCTAGTTTTCCACTTGATTTGATCATTTTGTTCATTTGATCATTTTGTTGTGAATTCCTTAGGAATGATGGGGGATAAGTAGATATATCTATAACATGAGATGTATATATTCAGGAGATTGTGTTAAATGTTGGTTTCCTGTTTTGCTAAAGCTTGATTTATTTATGCAAGTGATTACTCTGATATTAAAAAGTAACTCTAATTTGAACATTCAGTATCTTTGCTCCTTAAATAAACAGAGATTGAAAATGGAATTTTATCAATGTTGAGTTGGTGCATTTTCTTAGGGAGAGGGAGGTAGAGAAAATTTGTTGTATAAAAACAAAGGAAATCAAAGCAAAACTTGTGATGTTAGGGAAAATATCAGATTTGATTTCTCAGAATGACTCTGACTTTTTCAGCATTGATTATCTAAAGGGAGCTAGATACATACCACTATGAAATATCTTTTTTTTAAAGTAAATTCAAAAATAAAGAGATTCAAGTTGTAGCACCAACTGATGCAAAGCTTGAGGGACCATCAAAAAAAAAAAAAAAACTAATCTGAAGCATTTTGTAAAACTATGCCACAAATCAATATTTTAGACACTTTAAAGACCATCCCTTTGCTTTTCAACCTTCACACTTCAGAGACAGGGGATATATATGTTTATATCCTCTCTGTTTCTAAAATAAATCATTTCCAAGTTGGCACTTCTTTTATAAAAGGGCCCACTGCAAATGTCATTTTTTTCTATAATTGACCAGAACCATACCTGTGGGAGAAATGAGCAGACAAGAGTAAAGATGTCATTCAGGGTCATTTCATATATTTGTATCACAGGAAAGCATTAAACTTTTTGCACTTCATTTCTTAAAGCCATTCCCCTCCACCCTCACACCTCCTGGGGAACTATGAGTCAGAGGTGATCCAACTGGGAAAACTCTATGCAAGGATTTACACAGTTTTAAAAAGAGGTATCTATTTGTATGAAAAAATATATTGCAGAGCACAGTTCTATGAAGGACAGTAAATGGACCGAGTTAGTTTCTGCTGTGAAAACAGAAACACAAAGATCAAGGGGAAATTTAACCACAATATGCTATCAATGAGTTAAAAATCTATGTAATATAAAGCCTCTGAGGAACAAAGGGAACTTGCTTTGTTTATATCAGACAATTTAAAATTGCTTTACTCTTAAAAATAAAAGTATAAAAATTTCAGAATCAGATATTCTTTTTCTTTTGAATTGCAATTAAGCACAATCAAGTTCCTGGGATTGGGATAAATGAGGTAAATGGCATAAACTGGATACACAAACACACTATTTAAATTTAAACAAAGTTTCCACCAAATATGAATATTTCAGTAATATTCTATAGGAATTGTAAAACCCAAAATGTTATTTATTTGAACACTGCAATATAATTAAGGACACTGATTGGGTCACCTGCATTTCTGGTAGTGTTAAATTAAAATCTGTTACTTAGTGTTAAATGAGTCCATCAAGAAGAAAGAAAGAATAAACCAAACAGAGGCATAACATTTCTGTAAATCTTGTATATAATTATTACTAGGGGTGATTAACATTATTTCATATACTTATAGGCTATTTGCTTGACTTTTACAGTATCCTTTTAGCATATTGGAGAAGGCGATGGCACCCCACTCCAGTACTCTTGCCTGGAAAATCCCATGGACGGAGGAGCCTGGTAGGCTGCAGTCCATGGGGTCGCTAAGAGTCGGACATGACTGAGCGACTTCACTTTCACTTTCCACTTTCATGCATTGGAGAAGGAAATGGCAACCCACTCCAGTGTTCTTGCCTGGAGAATCCCAGGGACGGCGGAGCCTGGTGGGCTGCTGTCTATGGGGTCGCACAGAGTCAGACACGACTGAAGCGACTTCGCTTTAGCATATTAGTAATGTAAACCCCCATTGGTCACAGATTTTGTAAATACTTTTTCTAAGAATACCATTAATCTATTTTTTCTTTGTTTATTGTTTCCTTTGCTATATGGAAGCTCTAAACTTTCAGTGAAATCAGTGTGCCAATTTTATGTTTTCACGGTCTTTGGCCTTGCTAAAACTCTCTCTCATCACATGTTTTTAATGTCCTATATTCCTTTTATCATTTTTATGAGTTTATGCTTCTAGTAAGTTATTTTTACTACATGGAAATTATTTTTGCTTACCAACCATTAAGGGTATACCATTATTTCCACCATAGGAATAATCAGTTACACAATGGCACTCATAAAATAGTATATGCTATTCACACAGAACTGAAATTGCCTCTCTATCTTATGTGGATATTTTTTGAACTTGCAGTTTTAGTTCACTGACATATCTGTCAAGTCCTGTGCCAGGAAGTTATGGTTGTCTCTACAATCACCTGCAGTCAAAGTATAGTCAAGATCTGGAAGGGCAATTAATTCCATAATATACTTGTTATTCACAAAGTTCTTAGTGGTTTATACACACACACACACACACACACACACAATGTTCTTCAATACAAATTTAAAGTATATGCTATCTGGACCATCACCGAAAAAAGAAATCACATGTTTTCTTCTTTCTCTTCGTTGTTCCATTTACTGTGCACCAGGCTTAGTTTTAAAGGCTTTTTCCAGGGGCGGGGGAGGGAGGAATAAATTAAGAGTTTGGGATTAGCAGATATTAACTCCTATATATAAAATAGATAAACAAGGCCCTCCTGTATAGCACAGGTAAATATATATTCAATATCCTGTAATAAACCATAATGGGAAAAAATATGAGAAAGAATACACACACACACATATTCTTCCTCTCTCTCCTTCTCTCTCTATAGATAGGTAGGTAGATAGATAATCTGAATCATTTTGATGTATGCCGGAAAATAACAGAACATTTAAAATCAACTATCAGTTCAGTTCAGTTCAGTCACTTGGTCATGTCCGACTCTTTGCGACCCCATGAATTGCAGCACGCCAGGCCTCCCTGCCCATCACCATCTCCCAGAATTCACTCAAACTCACGTCCATCGAGTTGGTGATACCATCCAGCCATCTCATCCTCTATCGTCCCCTTCTCCTGCTGCCCCCAATCCCTCCCAGCATCAGAGTCTTTTCCAATGAGTCAACTCTTTGCATGAGGTGGCCAAAGTACTGGAGTTTCGGGTTCAGCATCATTCTTTCCAAAGAAACCCCAGGACTGATCTCTTTTAGGATGGACTGGTTGGATCCCCTTTCAGTCCAAGGGACTCTCAAGAGTCTCCTCCACCACCACAGTTCAAAAGCATCAATTCTTCGGCACTCAGCCTTCTTCACAGTCCAACTCTAGCATCCATACACGACTACTGAAAAAACCATAGCCTTGACTAGATGGACCTTTGTTGGCAAAGTCATGTCTCTGCTTTTCAATATGCTATCTACGTTGGTCATAACTTTTCTTCCAAGGAGTAAGCGTCTTTTAAAAAACATAAATGCTTTTTCCTACTTGAATTCTTATATCCTCGAAAGAGATTAGGAAATGGGCCGGCTTCTTAACCCTCTTTCATACATGATAAAACTGGGCCTGAAGACACTAAGTTGGTTGTTAAGTAACTGACCAAGATTTCAACTCCCAAAAGCCTAAATCTGAGTTCACACTTGTGGGTTAGGAGCCTTTCATCAATATTTCTATAGCACTGATAACACTATATTGATTCTTGGTTAATTTTTTAAAATTAGACTACAGCCATTGGAGAGCAGGGGACATGTTCCATGGTTTCACCAAGACCAACACCAGCTTTGTTAGAAGTCACCTCCTCAGAAAAGAGCTCCCCTGGGACCACCAATTCTCAATCAGGGATGTTTTTGCTCTCTCATGGACATTAGGCAACGTCGGGGACATTCCTATCACAACATGAGGGGGGCTATTTGCCTTCCAGTGTGGAGAGGTCAGTGAAAAAAGTATGTTAGTCGCTTGGTCATGTTCAACTCTTTGTGACTCCATTGACTGTAGCTCACCAGGCTCCTCTGTCCATGAGATTCTTCAGGTAGGAATACTGGAGCGGGTTGCCGTTCCCTTCTCCAGGGGATCTTCCTGACCCAGGGATTGAACCTGTGTCTCCTGCATTGCAGGCAGATTCTTTACTATCTGAGCAACCAGGGAAGCCCTGATGAGTTGTTGCTGTTGTTCAGTTGCTAAGTCCTTTCCGACTCTTTGAGACCCTACAGACTGCAGCACTCCAGGCTTGCCTGTCCTTCATTATCTCCTGGAGTTTGTTCAAATTCATGTCCATTGAGTTGATGATGCCATCCAACTATCTCATCTATATTGCTAAATATCCTATAATGAACAGGCACACCTTAGGAAAGAATCATGTTGCTCAAAGTGTCAAAAGTACAGAGGTTGAGAAACGTTGCCCTAGACAAATTTCAGAACCACTTTTGTGCCTAACTGTGCAGTTATTCAATGTTTGTACTTCTCACTCACTGCATTCTTAATGTTATCAATAGACTAAAAACTCCATCAGGGAACACGTCTATCTGTTTTTTTCAATGCAATATCCCCTGTAACTTACACAAGTGACACATAGAAGGTACTCACTAACTGAGTTGAATGAATGAATAGTGGATAACTTGTTTTAGGTTTCACGGTGAATACATGGTATTGTCAGGCCTCTCTAAGCATTTAGTTAAGATTATTGTTGTCCTCTAGCTAGACATATTTAAAATATTTTATATGTACTTCACCTCAGGGTTTTCATAATCATGCTGTTATTTACAGAGTCATAAACTCTTTAAGAGGTATCATCTACCATTGAAAAAAATAAATTTATGCCTTTCATATAGGTATGCCCTAAGATATATGTGGCAAATTTATCAAGTGAGACATAGGTTAGAATACTGTGAAACCTTGAGTTTTGTTAGTTCTTTTCTATGCTGGTATTGTTAAGAATATTGTAACTAGCTTTCTAAGGCTCTCTATGGGCTTCCCTGGTGGCTCAGATGGTAAGGAAGATCCCCTGGGGAAGGAAATGTCAACCCATTCTAGTATTCTTGCCTGGGGAAATTCCAGGGACAGAGGCATCTGGTGGGCTACAGTCCATGGGGTTGCAAAGAGTCAGACACGACTGGGCAACTAACACAAGGCTCTGTATAGGGTCAAGCAACTGCTTGAAACAGAGTAATCCTCTGATCTGCCTGACTTCCTTCTCTCACCATTTATGAGTTCCTAATATCTTCATCCAGTTTATCTCAGTCCCACCTTCTCCCCTGCCTTTATTTTGTTGGGAGAAAAAGACTCAAAGAATCACAAACTCCACAGATTTTAAAGGTCACATCTCCTAACCACCTAACTGATTTATAAATCCTTAAAAAACAAAACAAAAGAAAACAACTCCCAAGTTCCAACATCTCCTCATCTTGCCTATGTTCAAACATCTTCAGTGCTAGAAAATACACTATTTCTTGAGGCACCCAATTTCTTCTTTTGGAGAGGGTTCTTTTTTCAGTCAAAAGCCTGCCTCCCCATAGCTTAAATCTAGTAGTTTTGGATCTGTGTATGTCTTGGGGCTATTCAGAACAAGATTAAATTCTTACCTATGTAATAATCCTTCCAATGTTTGAAGACGGCTATCACAACTCCTCTCCTTCAGGTTAAACTTCCCTGATCCTTCATCTGCTGACACAACTTCAAGGCCTCTCCATCTATGAACAGCTTCCATCCTTTCTCTGAGTGGTTTTAAAAATGTATCATATCAATTTGACCATTCTTTCATTCTATTAATCTATTCTGGTGAAGGAACAGGGAAAATCTGAGTAAGAATAAGTGAATACGTTTCCCTCCATTTTTTTCCTACAAGTTTTTAGTGAACAATTTTTCTTTGTGAGATATCATGCTAGTCCCTGGGAACACAATTGTGGGCAAAACAGATGATTTTCCTTCTCAGAGTTTACAATTATACTAGGAAAGAAGGGTGCAGATCAAAACACATAGTTAAATGACATTACAGGGGTTTTCCTGGTGGCTCAGTGGTAAAGAATCTGCCAGCCAATGCAGGAGTCATGAGTACCATCCCAGATTTGGGAAGATTCCACATGCAGTGGAACAACTAAGCCCATGTGCCACAACTACTGAGCCTGTGATCTAGAGCCCGGGAGCCACAACTTCTGAGCATACATACTGCAAATACTGAAGCCCGTGTGCCCTACAGTCTGTACTCTGTAGCAAGAAAAGCCATATCAATGAGAAGCCTGCATACTGCAATGAAAATAGACCCTGCTTGCCACAACTAGAGAAAAACCCATGCAGAAACAAAGACCCAGCATAGCCAAAAATAAATAAACACAATTTTTGAAAATAAAAATGACATTATAAATGTGACAAGTGTTACCAAAAACTCTAAGAGCATATAATAAGGGGGTCTGATTTCAAAAGTATTATCTCCCATAACTGTCAACATATTGCTGCTGCTGCTGCTAAGTCGCTTCAGTTGTGTCCGACTCTGTACAACCCCATAGACGGTAGCCTACCAGGCTCCTCTGTTCCTGGGATTCTCCAGGCAAGAATACTGGAGTGGGTTGCCATTTCCTTCTCCAATGCATACATGCATGCTACGTCACTTCAGTCATGTCCGAATCTGTGTGACCCCAGGGACAGCAGCCCACCAGGCTCCTCTGTCCACAGGATTCTCCAGGCAAGAATACTGGAGTGGGTTGCCATTTCCTTCTCCATATTACCATGACTCAATAATTATTTTCACTTTATAGATTAAGAAACAAAATCACAGAGGTGTTCTTAACATGGATACCTCAAGGAGAGTTCCTGGATCCCTCATCATATCAGGTAGATATTGTCCGCAAGATTCAAACCAAGCTCTTTATGGTCCTGTCTCTTGGATTCTCTGACACCCTGCTTCTTCCTATATGCCAGGCAGGAGAGTCAACCAGCAAATCCAGATGAATGAAATATACATTGCATAGGGGAAAAGGCTTACGGTCACCATGATAAAAGGAAAAAGCAAGAATAAACACAACTTTCAGGATTGTCAAAATAGCCAAAGGCCACTGAGCTGTCTGTTAGTACAGACACCCCCAACCCAACACAGACTGCATTCATATCCATGTGGAATAGCAACATTCAGCAAACTGAGTAAATTTTAAATTTTTGAGCCATTAAAATTGACCCTTAAACAGGAAGGAAGTTAGGGGTGCAGACAAAGATCTGTGCATTACTTAGAGTTAGACTTCTTATCTGTGGTCCTGCATACATGGATTCAAGCAACCATAGATGATGTAGTACTACAGTATTTACTGCTTAAAAAATAGCATATAAGTGGACCTATGTCATTAAAGCTTGTGTTGTTGAAAGGTTAATTTTACTTACCTTCCAACACATAACATATTCTCACATGTGAACCTTAAATGTACTTATCGATTATAGTGATATAAAGCAAAAACTGTTATATTTCTCTTAGTTTTATGGCTAGTGGCCTTTAGACTTTGAATATGTGTTAACTAGCATGGCTACTTTAGAAAGTTTTACTAGTATATGTGGACCATAATGACTTAAAGATTACAGATGAATTGTCTCCCATTCCTATCAATCAACATTCTTAATGGAGCTATATTTGAGCTAGTAGTATAAGATAACAAACTAAAAATGTTAATTTTTGGTTTTTCTCTTGATTAAATACACACATGCCCCAAGACACACTCAAATGATGAGCAACAAATATACTAAAATAAAAATAATACTTTGGAACATTCCCCAAGTCTGTCAATATAGTTTTATGTCTTTTGTATATCCTTTCATAGATCTAAGTTCTAACACATCCTTTATATTTTCTGCATTCATTTTAAAATAAAAGGTTTGCCGATCAACCTCTGCATGTGTACTGACATCACTTTTAGCGGTTCACCTTTGTTATTCTTCTGATAATGTGCCCCAAATAAATCAATCTTAACTGTTAGAAAGCAAACAAACACTTTTTTTTTCTTGTTCAAAAACAGAATGCATCCTATGGAAAATAAGGAAGGCCAAAAGTAGGTTTGAAAGAGTGTGTAACGTGTGGCGGTCAAACATCATGAGACTTTTGACAAATACACTTTCATTTTGACATCTTAACTGATTCTAGTCTGTGGTAAGGGTCTTTAACCTGGCATCAATAGATAGGACTTAGGAAGGTCAATGGATCTTGGGAGTAAGAAGAATATAATTTAAAAATCATTGTCTTGTAAGCCAGACTTTACTCTCATTTCACATTCAGAGATTTTGAGACTCAGTAATGTGCCCACCTCACAGATAATCGGGAGACACAAGATTGTATATGAGGCCAATCTTACTCTAAAATATATGCTTGCTCTACCATGTCATATCGCTTCCTCCCAAAGCTTCTAAGAAGTCAAAACCTCAAAAGCTATTAAAAAGCAATGGAAATAGACTTAATACTATGCAGCCATCATTGGGAACTAAATTTTTATTGTGAGTAAAATGTTCAATGGTCTAAAATGGACTCAACAACATGCAACATTATCACTCCGTGATGATGGCTATAGAATGAATCTTCAGTTTCAGTTCAGTTACTCAGTTGTGTCCAACTCTTTGCAACCCCAAGAATTGCAGCACACCAGGCCTCCCTGTCCATCACCAACTCCCGGAGTTCATTCAAACTCACATCCATCGAGTCAGTGAGGCCATCCAGCCATCTCATCCTCTGTCGTCCCCTTCTCCTCCTGCCCCCAATCCCTCCCAGCATCAGGGTCTTTTCCAATGAGTCAACTCCTCGAATGAGGTGGCCAAAGTATTGGAGTTTCAGCTTCAGCATCAGTCCTTCTAATGAACACCCAGGACTGATCTCCTTTAGGATGGACTGGTTGGATCTCCTCGCAGTTCAAGGGACTCCCAAGAGTCTTCTCCAACACCACAGTTCAAAAGCATCAATTCTTCAGTGCTCAGCTTTCTTCCCAGTCCAACTCTCACATCCATACATGACCACTGGAAAGACCATAGCCTTGACTAGACGGACCTTTCTTGGCAAAGTAATGTCTCTGCTTTTCAATATGCTACCTAGGTTGGTCATAACTTTCCTTCCAAGGAGTAAGTGTCTTTAATTTCGTGGCTGCAATCACTATCAACATCAGTGATTTTGAAGCCTAAAAAATTAAGTCTGACACTGTTTCCCCATCTATTTGCCCTGAAGTGATGGGACCAGATGCCATGATCTTCATTTTCTGAATGTTGAGCTTTAAGTCAAATTTTTCACTCTCCTCTTTCACTTTCATCAAGAGGCTTTTCAGTTCCTCTTCACTTTCTGCCATAAAGGTGGTGTCATCTGCATATCTGAGGCTATTGATATTTCTCCCAGCAATCTTGATTCCAGTTTGTGCTTCTTCCAGCCCAGCGTTTCTCATGATGTACTCTGCATAGAAGTTAAATAAGCAGGGTGACAATATACAGCCTTGACATACTGCTTTTCCTATTTGGACACAGTCTGTTGTTCCATGTCCAGTTTTAACTGTTGCTTCCTGACCTGCATATAGGTTTCTCAAGAGGCAGGTTAGATGGTCTGGTATTCCCATCTCTTTCAGAATTGTCCACAGTTTATTGTGATCCACACAGTCAAAGGCTTTGGCATGCACACACACACACCCACCCACCCACACACCCACCCCCCCACACACACACACATAACTACACACCTAGCATGCAAATTAAGATCGCTAAACTCAGTTCAGTTCAGTTTAGTCACTCAGTTGTGTCCAACTCTTTGCGACCCCATGGACTGTAGCACGCCAGGCTTCCCTGTCCATCACCAACTCCCTGAGCTTGCTCACATTCATGTCCATCAAGTCAGTAATGCCATCCAACCATTTCATCCTCTATCGTTCCCTTCTCCTCCCGCCTTCAATATTTCCCAGCACCAGGGTCTTTTCCAATGAGTCAGTTCTTCACATAAGGTGGCCAAAGAATTTCAGCTTCAGCATCAGTCCTTCCAATGAATATTTAAGACTGATTTCCTTCAGAAATGATTGGTTTGGTCTCTTTGCAGTCCATGGGACTCTCAAGAGTCTTCAACAACACCACAGTTCAAAAGCATCAATTCTTTGATGCTCGGCTTTCTTTATGATCCCACTCTCACACCCATACATGACTACTGGAAAAATGATAGCTTTGACTAAACGGACCTTTGTCAGCAAAGTAATGTCTCTGCTTTTTAATATGGTGTCTAGTTTGGTCATAGATTTTCTTCCAAGGAGCAAGCATCTTTTAATTTCATGGCTGCAGTCAACATCTGCAGTGATTTTGGAGCCAAAGAAAATAAACCCTCTCAATGTTTCCATTGTTTCTCCATCTATTTGCCATGAAGTGATGGGACCAGATGCCATGATCTTCTTTTTTTTAATGCTGAGTTTTAAGCCAGCTTTTTCATTCTCCTCTTGCAATTTCAACAACAGGCTCTTCAGTTCCTCTTCTATTTCTGCCTTAAGGGTAGTGTTATCTGCATACCTGAGGTTATTGATATTTCTCCCAGAAATCTTGATTCCAGCTTATGCTTCATCCAGCCCACAATTTTACGTGATGTACTCTGCATAGAAGTTAACTAAACAGGGTGACAATACACAGCTTTGACGTACTCCTTCCCCAATTTTGAACCAGTCCATTGTTTCATGTCTGATTCTGTTCTTTCTTGACCTGCATACAGATTTCTCAGTAGGCAGGTCAGGTGGTCTACCCATCTCTTGAAGAATTTTCCACAGTTTATTGTGATCTACATAGTCAAAGGCTTTAGTGAATGATGCAGAAGTAGGTATTTTTCTGAAACTCTCTTGCTTTTTCGATGATCCAACAAATGTTGGCAATTTGATCTCTGGTTCCTCTGTCTTTTCTAAATCCAGCTTGAACACCTGAAAGGTCTCAGTTCAAGTACTACTGAAGCCTGGCTAGGAGAATTTTGAGCATTACTTTGCTAATATGTGAGATGAGTACAACTGTGTGGTAGTTTGAACATTCTTTGGCATTGTCTTTCTTTGGGATTGGAAAGAAAAATTACTTTTTCCAGTCCTGTGGCCACTGGCGTGTTTTCCAGATTTGCTGGCATATTGAGTGCAGCACTTTCACAGCATCATCTTTTAGGATTTGAAATAGCTCAACTGGAATTCCATTACCTCCACTAGCTTGGTTTGTAGTGATGCTTCCTAAGGCCCACTTGATCCTGGTCATCTGGTTCATGAAGATCTTTTTTGTATAGTTCTTCTGTGTATTCTTGCCACATTTTCTTAATATCTTTTGCTTCTATTAGGTCCATACAATTTCTGTCCTTTATTGTGCCCATCTTTGCATGTAATGTTCCCTTGGTATTTCTAATTTTCTTGAAGAGATCTATAGTCTTTCCCATTCTATTGTTTTCCTCTATTTCTTCGCACTGATCACTGAGGAAGGTTTTCTTATCTCTCCGTGCTATTCTTAGGAACTCTGCATTCAGATGGGTATATGTTTCCTTTTCTCCTTAGCCTTTTGCTTCTCTTTTTTCTCAGCTATTTGTAAGGCCTTGTCAGACAATTATTTTGTCTTTTTGTATTTCTTTTTCTTGGTGATGGTCTTGATTACTGCCTCCGGTACAATGTCATGAACCTCTGTCCACAGTTCTTCAGGCACTCTATCTGATCTAATCCCTTGAATCTGTTTGTCGTTTCCACTCCGTAAATATAAGGGATTTGATTTAGGCCATACCTGAATGGTTGGGCTTCCCTGATGGCTTAGTTGGTAAAGAATTCGCCTGCAATGCAGGAGACTCTGATTTGATTCCTGGGTCAGGAACATCTGCTGGAGAAGGGATAGGCTTCTTCATTCCCACTCCATTATTCTTGGGCGTCCCTTCTGGCTCAGTTGGTAAAGAATTCATCTGCAATGTGGAAGACCTGGGTTCAATCCCTGGGTTGGGAAGATCCCCTGGAAAAGGGAAAGGCAATCCACTGCAGTATTCTGATGGGGTCACAAAGAGTTGGACACAGCTGAGTGACTTTCACTTTCACTTTCACTCCTGAATGGTCCAGTAGTTTTCCCTGCTGCTGCTGCTGCTGCTAAGTCGCTTCAGTCGTGTCCGACTCTGTGCAACCCCATAGATGGCAGCCCACCAGGCTCCCCCATCCCTGGGATTCTCCAGGCAAGAATACTGGAGTGAGTTGCCATTTCCTTCTCCAATGCAGGAAAGAGAAAAGTGAAAGTGAAGTCGCTCAGTCTTGTCTGACTCTTAGCGACCCCATGGACTGCAGCCTACCAGGCTCCTCCATCCATGGGATTTTCCAGGCAAGAGGACTGGAGTGGGGTGCCATTGCCTTCTCTGTAGTTTTCCCTACTTTCTTCAATTTAAGTCTGAATTTTGCAATGAGCATTTCATGATCTGAGCCACAGTCAGCTCCTGGTCTTGTTTTTGCTGACTGTATAGAGCTTCTCCATCTTTGGCTGCAAAGAATATAATCTATCTGATTTCTGTATTGACCATCTGGTGATGTCCATGTGTAGAGTCATTTCTTGTGTTGTTGGAAGAGGGTGTTTGCTGTGAGCAGTGTGTTCTCTTCAAAACTCTGTTAGCCTTTCCTCTGCTTTATTTTGTACTCCAAGACCAAACTTGCCTATTACTCAAGATATCTCTTGACTTAGGCATCCTAAAAATCCCTCTAGGAAGCTAACTGGTCACATAACATTATCTCACTCTTCATTAAGGTATCAGTGAAAGACATTTTAGTTCCCACCAGGACCATTCTGTTTCTTTGTATAAACCAAATGTTCAGTAATTTTTCATCTCAGGATACTTTTTCCTAATGTAGGAATTAAATGAGTATTACTGGGCCAAGGTATCAGAATACATTGTATAATAAATGAAACGTGCAAATGTAAGGGCATTTTTGAAAGGATCTCAAGGCACAAAGATGTAGGAAATTTATCCACAATATTAACATTATATTGATATGTCATAACTACATTTCACTCATAATCAATTGAAAATGATTGCTCATTTCTTTCAACTTTACACAATTTCAATGCCTAATAAATACTTATTAAACAAATGATGACAGAAATATTGTTTTCTGAATTTTTCATAAAAACTAAATCCAATTAAATTGAAATTATATGAACATACTACTCTTATAGACTGGACAAAAGCAAATAAATTTTACATGGTAACTTAATTATAAATTATTTATTTTTTTCTACAGATTTTGGAGATATAATTGACATTTAACACTAAGTTTGAGGCACACAGCATAATGATTTGACTTATGTTGGGCAGTAAGAAATTTTCCTTTACCCGTCTAGATTCATCTGGCTGCTCTAAGAATTAAATTGGCACGAGACAAAACTAGAAAAAAATCAAAGTTTAATAACATGAACAAATGAGAAAGACCCAGGAAATCTGAAAAACCCAAATGGCTGAAACCCTCACCTTAAATACCATCTTTAACTAAAGACAAAAGAGGATGTCATGGATAGTATTTGAGACTTCAAAGGAGAGCAAAGTGGTTCATATGAAGATGGAAAAGGAAATGTTTGGTAAATGGGCCTTGTAGACAATAGGACACAGAACGGTCTTAGCTCTCTAGGCCCTGCTGTGTTTTCCCCGCCACAACTAGCCATATTCTTTGTAGATATCTCTGGTGGTTGCTCTATTGGGGAATAGGCCCTTTATCTAAACTTTCTAGGCAGTTAGGAGCAAGGCCAAAGTGTCTTCCTGAGACTTTGGGCCTAGATTTTTTATTTTTTCCCAGCTTGAAATAATCTACATGCCAAAGAAACATTTTGAGATGGCAAGTGTTCCCCTACACTTACATACATTGTGAAATGCTAACCATGATAAGTTTAGTAAACCATCTATCACCTCATATAGATAGAAAATAAAAGAGAAATAATATTTTTCTTGTGATGAGAACTCTTAGGATTTATTCCTAACAACTTTCATAGACAACATAGCAGTTTTAATTATATTAATCATGTTGCACGTTACATTCCTGTACTTATTTATCCTCTAACTAGAAGTATGTACCCTTTGACCTCCTTCCTCCAAACCCTGCCCCACCCCACCTTGAACCTCTGGTAACCACAAATCTTATCTCTTTTTCTATGAGTTTGTCTGTCTTTTGAAATATTCTTGGCCTACAACACTGTTTGCCTCTGGTGCACAACATAGATTAGATATTTCTGTACAGTATAAAATGAGCACAAGCCTAGTTACCATCTGTCATCCTACAAAAATATTATATTACTAATGACTATATTCTCCATACTGTACATTTCATCCCTTTGACTCTTTATATCGCAACTGGAAGTTTGTACCACTTAATCTCCCACACCTATTTCACTCATTCCCTGACCACCTCCCCTCTATCAAATTACTTTTTGACATCTAACTATATCATCAACTCAATGGATATGAATTTAAGCAAGCTCTGGTAGATGGTAAAGGACAGGAAAGCCTGGCATGCTGCAGTCCTTGAGGCCACAAAGAGTTGGACACAACTGAGCGACTTAACAACTACTCCTACATCATCACCAATCATATTACTCTCCTATGACAATTATTAGGAGCCTTCCAATCATAATCTTATAGTTTTCAAATGAAATACATGGTTTTAAAGGTCTAAAATTCCTAAGGCACATCTAGCTTCAGGTACTTCTCAATTTTTTTTTTCTCAAATATCTCGTTGTTTCTCCATCTTTGTTTTCCTCTGTCTCTTAATGTCAATTTTCCTCATTCTTGGGATAAAGCATAATCACAAGCATCTTTAGGTTTATATCTCACCAGCTTAGTAGCCCCAGTGGAAAAGAATTTATCATCTTCAATAATTATAGCTAACATTTCAGATTTAGCTCTTAAATGTACTTTTGTTCACATGCTCATGTTTTGACCAATTACCATAGCCAATTTGAGACATGGCTGCATCATATGTCCTTTCCTTTAGCCATGGTAGTGAATTGAGCTAAACTTAAACCAACTGGACTAAGACTGTAGAATGAGTTTTTCCACCATGAAAATCAGGATGCTATCAGCACAAGTATGTTACAGGGACACTAAGCAGGCAAAAATAAAATTCGCTGCTTGTTCCCAAAATATACCAAAACGTCTTAATCAGTATCCTATTTCTTACACTCAAAAAACTCAAAATTCAATTTATGGTTTGTGCCAGTTACTTTTTCTGAGATTAATTTCATGTTTCCACACCTACTCCAAAATTGTGGCCACAGTTGCCCAAATAAGCCAAGGTCTTTCAAGTCTACTTTTTCTGACAGAGCTTTTCTCTACCAACACATAACTGCCATTTTCCATCTATAGAAACTAATATCTATATTTAAAGATTCAGATTTAAATATAATACCTCTGTGAAACATTTCCCAACTCCCATTAAATAACTGTTGCATAATTCTCTGTACTAACACAATAAAACATATATAAACCTATTCTAAAATATACTGTATTTTGATAGTTTCTAGATGGTGTTTGCCTCACTTGGTGTGAATCACTTGGGAATATAAACCACTTCAACAATTGACATAGCTCTAGGGCTAGGACAATAACTGACCCAGTTTATGTTGGATGGATTAATTATTAAATAAGTCAAATTAAATAATCTCAAATTCAGTGGCCAAATCTTGTCTTTACATGAATAATTTGAATGAAAAACTCTCAAACACGTGTCAAGTGGGGCTGGTAGTATTGACGAGTCCAGAAAATCGTAGAGGTCTCCTTCAGGTAGCATTACAAATAAGCATTAGTTTATTTTCACCAATAAATACAGCCATCCGGGTTGCACTAAGACACATGGAACAAAATCAGCAAGGTTGGTACTCATTACCATAGGTAAAATAAATATTACGGATCCATTTTTTAAAGTTCCTGTGATATTCTGACTAGTTTCGTTTGCAAGAGACACAAGGACAAAAACGAAACCAAATGCTTTTGTGGAGAAGAAATTCCCTGGATGAGCAGAAAAACCTGCCCGGGTTTTGGTGTTTTCTGTTTGTTTGAAACAGGATTGAGGGGTCCTATAATCAAGACGAAGCCATTAAGAGTTAAAAGGGAGAGGACACACTGAAGAGATTCAACTAAGACCCTGGGGAATTATCAAAAACTGTGAACTACTTTCTTATTGAGAGTCTACGATCTGAGGAATTCACGAGGAGAAAAGGCAGCGGTCCCTCGGTCCCTGAAAATGAGAAATGCTACATTTAATGAGGCTGACTTTGGCATGGCATTTTGAAGCAGGTTGTTATATTAAATGTAGCGAATGAAAAACCTTTCTGAAAGCCTGAAAATAGTCTGCAGGGGGCAGGGGAGGGGTGGAGGTGGTGGTGGTGGGGCGGACGGTGAAGGATGGTGCTTGGTACATTATAAACCCTCAGAAATATTGGCTGCTTTTGAATGAAATGTAACCCAACCTGAATCCAGTCCCTACTCAGTTACGTAAGGAAGACAGTGGATGCCTAGGCAACGCCTAAGCAAGTTATGAGGTAGAGGCGGATCTCAATTATTACCTCACCAGAGGCTACAGAGCTGAGCTGCAATAGCGGAGTAGTGGAGCGCAGGGAACCTAGGCAGACGGTTATCCGACTGAGGGTGTTCCGGTGACTCCCAGGCGGAAGCAGAAGCTGAAGACTACCTGACAGCGGCTTTTGCGTTCCAGCAGTGTGTCATGAAATTCAGATAATTTTCCAGTTGTTCATCGAGATGGAAAGCTCAGATTCCGACGATGAAGAAGACAGAGTTTCGGTCCGACACAGAGGTCAGAAGGACCGATTGGCTCCAGAAGATGATTACATCCCATTCGTAACTGATCTGAGTGAAGAAGATTACATACTTATGGACAACTATTTGTTCAGCCCCCTAGGTGAAAGTACCGAAGAAGAGTTGTGGAGGAGGCTTCACTTAATGAAAGAAAACCTACCACAAAACTCAGATGAAAGTACAGGTATATTTCTCTTTGGGGGGAATAGGATGGGATGAGAAAGCAACTTCATAGTATTAAATAATCACTTCATAATAGTAAATAGTTAATTATACAGAAGTGGCATACATTATTTGGTAAGGAACTTCTCATAAAAAAGAACTGACATTTACTTGGTTTACAGTGAGAATGCTAGGGCAGGTTTTTTTCCCTGATTCACATTTGGATTGTTTTAATTGGGAAACAGTGTGAAGTAGACCATTGGTTTTTGTTTGTTGGTTGGTTTTGTACCTCAATGGAAAGTTCCTCCTATGTCCCGAATTATTTTCTCTATCTATGAAAGTGAAAGTCACTCAGTCCTGTCAGACTCTTTGCAACCCCACGGAATATACAGTCCATAGAAATATCCAAGTCAGAATACTGGAATGGAGGGGATCTTCCCAACCCAGGGATGGAACCCAGGTCTCCCACTTTGCAGGTGGATTCTTTACCAACGGAACCACAAGGGAAGCCCAAGAATACTGAAGTGGGTAGCCTATCCCTTCTCCAGCAGATCTCCCCGATTCAGGAATCCAACTGGGGTCCCCTGCATTGCAAGCAGATCCTTTACCAACTGAGTTATGAGGGAGGCCCTCTCTATCTATACAGACATGTAAAAAAATAGCAAAAAGAAATATTTTATATTTTAATCAAGTAGTTCTCAACTAGGGACAGTTTTGCTCTCCTCGGCCCCAAGGGACATTTGACAATAGCTGGAGACATTTTTGGTTGTCACAGAGGGAGGCATGGGTGCTACTAGCATCTACTGGGCAGAGGCCAGGGATGCTGCCAAATACGACACAATGCACATGGTAGCTCCCCAAAATAAGAATTGCCCAGTGCCAAAATGTAAATAGTTCTAAGGCTGAGAAACCCTGCTGAACCTCAGATCTGGTGCCTTCTCTCCCAGTGTAAAATAGAGGATTTTACTATCGAATGAAGAGGATACTATAATACTTTGGTTCTGGAATATGGTCTTATATGTGCCATGCTAGGTTCAGTCTATTCATTTGATCTGACTTTCAGCTTAATGCCAATTAAAAACCTTGGTAATATTAAGAAGTATTCAAAATTCAAATACTTTTAATCCTATAAACTTTGTTTATATTTGGGCAATAATCTTATATTTTAAAACAACTTATATAGTATCAAAAGCATATAACAGCCTAGGAGCAGTAATATTGGAGACTAATGAGAATTAGACAATAATATCAACTGATTTAAAATACTAGCACTGTACCTTAACTGGTGTTTACCTGGTTTAACTGCTTTGGTGTTTTGACAGTGGACTGAAAAAAAATGTTGTCTCTTGACATTCCTCCCACAGTGGTATACAGGGCTATGTATATGACAAAATATTGAAAAACAGACTTCCTTCAGATACCCTTTGTAAAAACCTCTCTAAATTTATCTAGGATTAGTGTACTCTTTTTCAGATGGAATTGAAACTTCCCTGCCTTTGCTTATAAATCTAGATAATAAAGCTTTTAAAGTATTAACTTAAGTTAAAGATAATTAACTTTTAAAGTATAACTTATAAAGTAAATGTGAAATCAGTTGAAAACATCTGAGTATTTAAGTTCTCATTTTTGTTTACTTTTTAAACAGTTTCAGAGTGCTATTTTTTGATAGTTCCAATTTTGGTAGTTCTTTTATGGCCCCTCCCCCATTTTTTAAATTAACAGATAGAGGAGATGCTTCAGATAATGAATCCAGTGAGAACTCTCTTCTAGACCGGCTTACCACTTTCGGACAAACTGAAAATGTGACAAGTGAACAAAAAGAAAATCAGTCTTGGAGAGAAGAGAGCGAAATTAGTGCTAACAGTGATGAGCTCAGATTTGGCTTAGAGAGTAATCTTGAGTGTGATGATGAAACCTCAAATCCAGAAAATGAATATGTAGCATCTGCAGAGCTTCCCAGAAGAGAAGATACAGAAGACAGCCAAAGGCAAGTGGAAAATCCACAATCTGAGTCACTATTTACAACAGCATCTGCATCAGAACACGATACAATGGAAACATTAATGGAAGTCCCACCGACTAGAAGTCAGAGAAGACTAAGAAGTTGGAGCCCAGTCTCTCGGAGAACCAGACCAAGGACTGACAACTGGTCACCTCCACATACACTGTGGGAATTTTTTCAAAGAATTAATGAAGATACACCATCTCAGACTTTTAAACAACCTCTCATAAGTGAGAATGATAACTTTTCTAGAACTGGGCATGAAGAAACATTGAGACAGCAAATGCCTGGACATGAGTTGCAAAATAGGGGTCTTTTTGAAACTTCTGAAGCTAGTAATGCTGTTCATGGAGAATGTTATTCAGATACAACGTGCAGTAGTGAATCTTGGGAAGTGAGGGAAACAAATCCAACCACACCTTTCAATTTTGAAGTGGAACAAGTTCATTGTCAAGCATGTTCTCAGAGAGACAGCAGAATTAGTAGAACTCAGTTAACATCTGGCTCACCAAACAACACTACCACTTCAGAAAGTGAGCAAGAAGAACTGAAGCCTATGTCTTCAGATTCTGACGAGGCTGATGAGAGTGCTTATGTCAATACCATCAGCAATCCCGTTCATAGAATTTTAAATACTAGCTTAAGTGATACAATGTCTGTTCCAACTCAGACTATTTTATGTCAGACAATGACAGGATTTAGTAACTCAAGTAATCTTATGGACAGTGACAGTAATTTAGAGTATTATGTCTCACCTCTAAGTGAAAACATGGAAAGGGCAGAGTCACCAAATGAAAGACATGGACCTAGTGGTAGTGATAGTATACCTGGTTCTGCTCCAAATGCTAGCTATAATTTTGATTCACGTTTAACACTGGTGTCACTTTCAAGCCCCTATTATCTTTCTACTTCCATATTTAATCCTGTGTATAATTTTGGCTTAAGTGATGAAGATTCAGAATTTGGCACACTGATGTTGATGGTTGAAAACAGTGAAGAAAGAAGCTCATCAACAGGCTTACCAGAGACCAGCCAAGAAGGTGGACGAATGTCCCCAATAACAGTTGACAATAGTGACTCTGGGTCTTCCCTTAATATGGACCAATTTTTCTTATTAGAAGCAGACCCACACCAAACTGCAGGCCTTACAAAACTGCAGATTAACAACTTGCCTTTAAGATTTTTTGAAGAGAAAGATGCAGGTAAAATCTGTACTATTTGCCTTACAGAATACACCACAGGCAACATGCTACGCATCCTACCATGCACCCATGAATACCATAATCAGTGCATTGATCAATGGCTGGAAGAACATTCAAACTGCCCTATTTGTCGTGGGCCAGTAGTGGATCACTTTGAGGCAGATTATTTTATGTGAGACCTGAATTCTCAGATATATAAAGTGTTACAGTGATGGACAACTGTCAGCTGTGTCATGTCCACTTTTAGAGTTATTTATGTTTAACAATCTGAATCTACATGTAACAATCTGAACTGAATTACTTGTTCCTGAAGGACTTTCCCTAATTTCTGTTTCATAATAAAAGGAAACATCAAAAAGTCAAACAGTGTTATCCTATCTGACAATAAAAATGAGTTTCACACCATAGCAGTGCACTGAATTTCAATAGAAACTTAGTATGTGCACTGGGTTGGGATATTCCTGGTGCCATGAGAGAAATGTTCTAATATGATATAATCAATCTCGACAGATCCTAGTAGTATCTTCTAGTCATGTAAATCCCAGATATCTCTTAGCTCTGTTCAATCCTGGTTGTGCATGCAAAGAAACAGGAACACAAGTAAATAATTAAGCAATTTAAGACTGTATTAGAGTCATTCACATACAAAAGTCATGTTATATTCATAGAATGCCATAAAAAGCTTTGAAACCCTTCTCTTCCAGTTTATCCCTTTTATCCAGTTTATCTCTTCCATTTATCCCTTCTCCAGCAGTTTGTCCCACCCTCCCCAATACTAAAAGTTCATTCTATTCCCCACTACCAATGTATTAGAGTCCTAGCCAAAAGCTGATGGCACACTTTAAAAGAGTGATGGAATATCATTTAATGAGGAGACTAAAATGTGTAAATAATGAAGAGAAACCAAGAGATGATGAAGTACCCATAGGCTAGCAACTGAGAAGCCAGTATTAGAACCACTAGGTTTGAAGGGGCATAGAGGAGAAGGCAATGGCACCCCACTCCAGTACTCTTGCCTGGAAAACCCCATGGATGGAGGAGCCTGGTGGGCTGCAGTCCATGGGGTCGCTAAGAGTCGGACACGACTGAGCGACTTCACTTTCACTTTTCACTTTCATGCATTGGAGAGGGAAATGGCAACCCACTCCAGTGTTCTTGCCTGGAGAATCCCAGGTGTCAGGGTCCAGCCCCAGCAGGATCTAGGGGAACTCTCAGGATGGACGGCATCGGTGAGAGAGATGACACGGGTCTTATAATGGACTAGGACCTGGTGGTCTGGGGTCAAAAATAAAAATAAAAAATAAAGAATAAGGAAGAGAGAAAGAGGCTGATATTTTTTGGTTTACACAGAAAGCCAATAAAGCCCCTGGCATGGGACCCGTTCTATTCACAGAGGCCTCAGGTGCCCTCTCGGTGGGGTGAAGACGCAGAGCGCTTTCCCGATCGGGTCTTAGAAGCCCAGGCCAAAAAGTGAACTCAGAGGGCCTCTGTGCTCTAGGGACTCAGCCTGAAAAAAGGGAGAAAGAGAGGGAGAAAGAAAGACATGGAGACCAAAGCTCTGGTGAAGTGGGATCCGCAGCTTTATTTTTAAAAGGAACTTTTATACTCCGAGTTACACATTTTTCAAAGTGAAAGATACAGAGTCAGCTCAACATTTCATCAATTTTACCTTTATCGAAACCAGGACATTTTTTGTACACCTTTTTCATAAACAAAGGTCTTATGTTATCTCTGGCCCTGTGGTCTGTTAACATTTCATGACTCTTTTTTGATAAAGGTTGATCAGCTAGAAAACTTGTTTTTTCTTAAAGTGTTTTGTTGTTGTTGTTGTTGTTGTTTTTTCCCCAGCCTCAGAGAGTACTAAAGTTACATTCTCACGGAGCAAAGGTGTAGTGGATCACAACAAAGGAAGAACTTATTAGCTCAAAGGTCTGATGTGGTTAATACCAAGGCTACTACTTGTTTTTTTTTTGTTTGTTTTTTTTTGTTTTTTTACATCTTAACTACATTAACTAATGTACTCTCAGGTGCACAGTGGATAAGGGATATGGGAACTTGGCAGCAAGCATTGGCCCAATAATGAAGCCCTTTACCAGTACTATTTTAATAATTTTTTATCTCTCAAAGGGCTCTATGTTCATTAGGACTTTTAGAATGTTTAGGCTTCCCGTGCCTTTCATGGTTGGGGAGTTGTGAGCAATTATATGCGTTAGTTGCAAGGGTATGGATAAACCTGTCAAGCAAGCTAGAATGCCAACAGAGGGGTTAGAATAGAAATATTCCTTTCATGCCCAGGAGACTTATCAACTTAGAGCCCTAAGTTGATTTTCTCCAGAGAAAGGTAGTCGGGAATAGCCCCCTGTTAATGTCAGAAGAGTTGGTGAAAGGCATAATATAGTAAACAGTAGACAGACAGACTTTGGTTTCGGGGTAGATGTTCAAGCAGGTCCAGGGAGTCCCTTGAGTCCTGATCCGCCTTGCCTGTCAGGTCTCTTCCACATGACCTTGTCATGGGTGGGATCTCCTGTGTTGGCTCCCGGCACCCAGGGATGGGGGAGCCTGGTGGGCTGCCATCTATGGGGTCACATAGTGTCGGACACAACTGAAGCGACTTAGCAGCAGCAGCAGCAGCAGCAGAGAGATAGTAGTTCCTGCAATCCCAAATGTCTTAAGAGTTGTAGTAGAAGTCCACCCAACAAGAGCTATAAAGTGAGAAAATGGCAGCCACTGCCAATCCAAAGTTTTGGAGAGGGTGCATCATAGAACTGAATACACTTACCTTCTTTCCTCCTGACTTCTAATCTTTTTGTCAGTAGTTCACATTAGCCAAATCTAACCTGAAAGACTGATGCTGAAGCTGAAGCTCCAATACTTTGGCTATCTGATGGGAAGAACTGACTATTGGAAAAGACCCTATTGGCCAGTACAAAAATTTTTCCTTAACATTTTCCATCCTGGTGAGAGTATATAATATTACAACCTATAGCAACAATCATCACTTTGTACAATGTGCAACCTGTTCAAATGCAGGTAGTGTTACGATAAAGCTGCTCTAAAAATTTAAAGTCAGAAACATCACTGACCTTTATTTTCTATGTGACTTGCTCGTGGCCACGGTATTTGCACATAACTACAAAATATAAATGGGGAGTGGTGGTGAAGTTTTTAAATTCACCTTTCAGCCAGCATATTTTTCACACAGAAGATATCTACATGGCCATACATGAAGATTTAGGTCAAACCTCTGAAACTGACATTAACTAATACTGAAATTTGTTTGAATATTCTGATTTTTATTAAGCATTTCTGATACCAGGTGTACTTCTTCTACTGTGAGCAGAATAATTATAACAGTACTTGGTTTTCATACTATCCTAACAGGTTCCAGTCTTCCAAAGGATGGTAATTGCTTAATTAATGCTTCAGTACATTCACATATACCTTCTGTGGTTGACAGAATTCTAAGATGACGCCTAATGATCCTCGTAGTAGCCCCTCTCCTTGAGTATGAGACCTGTAAATGTGATAGAATATCGTTCCCATTATTAGATTATGATAAACAGCACAGTTGATTGGGAAATTATCCAGAGTGAGCATGTTCCAATCAGGTGAGCACTTAAAAGTCACAGAGAGGACTTCTAATCCATATAAGATGGTTTATGCTCCTCTTGCCCTGCTCCCCATTTATAAGCCCAACTATATATCCTGGAAACAATATAAGACAACCAAATATGAGCTCTGAAAGGTCTAAAGAAGAAGGTGAATTGGCTAGGGACCCTTAGAATGACTGAGCAATTTCATATCAGGGCACCTTATGACCTCTACCAAGAAGAAATGTGACCTCAACCCAGCATTCCCTCTAAACTTAGTAACAGGAAGTGACTCAAATGGGCTCTTCCTCCATCACATCAAATAGGAATCCCACAAATACCAAATGAGCACTGCAGAACCTAAAAGAGGGAACAACTGAAATCCCTGCTGACAATAAATACCCAGATAAAGTGATTTTCTCCCCACTTGGCCTGAGATTCCCTGTCACCACCCATACACACCAGTGGCTCCTTAGGCAGAAAAAGTGACCCCACCAGAAAAAGCTCACACTTGGAAAATGCTCTCCTACTCAGAAGGGCCTGAGACTCCTCTCCCCTATCCAGAGACATTAGGCAACTTGCTGGTACCTCCACAGAAAGTTTTCAACCTGGTAAGTACCCTTCATTCTCTACAGTCAAAGGAGAACCTGTCACAAGTGCCTGGCACAGGAAGTACTCTTCATCGAGTGGTCCAGAGATTCCCTTCCCCAACCAGTAGCACCAAGTGCCCTATCCTGGGGAAGCTGCTTCCGACCCCATAAGCAGCATGAGGAAGGACCAGAAGTAGCTCCACCTGCACAACACAAAAGGTACCATAAAGGTTCTGAAAATTAGACTGTCATGGAACCATGGTCCACAAAAGTTGACAAACTATGTGCCAAACCTATAAAAATGAAAGACCTGCTAAAATGAAAACAAAACAAACCAAAAAAACTTTAAATAGGGACCAAAGTATCCTAACATAATAGCCAAAATGTCCAAAAAACAACAAAATATCACTACTCATACCATAACAACTTGATACATAACAACTTGAATAAGAAATGACAAGTGATGCCAAATCAGGATGAGTTAGATGTTAGAATTATCTTGCAAGTATTTAAATGCTGATTTCAGACCTTTAAGACCTTGAACAGAGAACCAAGCGACTCCATGGCAGTATCCCAACCTACAGAACTGTGAGCTATTAAAGGGGTGTTGTTTTAAGCCACTACATTTGTACTAATTTCTTATGCAGCAAAAGAAAACTAGGACAATGTCTTATCTAGGATCCATCCTGTACCCAGAAAATGATTATAATGAGTCCAAAACGGTCACAGTGTTGGACATGACTTAGCAACTGAACAGCAACAAGACAAGTAAATGCCTTAATGTCTTAGTTCTAGGCCTATTATGACATTATAATCTACCATTTTTCCTGAGAATGGAATCCCTAATTCCTGCTACTGAAGCTCTTAGAAGACAATATGCTTCCTGTTCAAACAATCACCAATACCTCATAGCTCTAACTTGACTTCATATCACCCTCTCTCATTCTACCAGCGTATACTGCTTTTATCATACACCTAACTTAACACTCTGACTTTCAAACTACATAGCTACTTAATTTGTCTCAACACAGTTGCTGAGTAGTATTATTAACATAATAATAATAATTATTATTATATATTGATCTTCCAATCATAGTCCTTTCTACCTGCCCTGACAAATCAGAAATTACGGTTTATACCAGAATCATCTGAGCTCCACCTGATCTGTTTTTTCCATTACAGTGTATCAGTTTAAATATACAGCATCAATTACTGTGATTGTGAACATTAATATTTCTATCTTAAGAATTTTCTCTGTATTTTCTTTCTAGGTTTTAAAATATTTATTTATTTAGGCCTAATTCCAAAAACAAACTAACAATCTTATCTGAATAACAAATTCTTTTTGAAAGTAGTTATAGCCTACGGATAGGTTTTTGATAGCAATATAAAGTATCAGTTCAGTTCAGTTCAGTTGCTCAGTCATGTGCGACACTTTGCGATCCCATGAACCGCAAAACTCCAGGCCTCCCTGTCCATCACCAACTCCCGGGGTCCACCCAAACCCATGTCCACTGAGTCGGTGATGCCATCCAACCATCTCATCCTCTGTCGTCCCCTTCTCCTCCTGCCCTCAATCTTTCCCAGCATCAGGGTCTTTTCCAATGAGTCAGTTCTTTGCATCAGGTAGCCAAAGGATTTTAGCTTCAGCTTCAGCATCAGTCCTTCCAATGAATATTCAGGACTGATTTCTTTCAGGGTGGGCTTCAAGGAGATCCAACCAGTCAGGACAGGAATCTAAGTCCCCCCAAACTAGTTCAGCATCCTCTCCTTTCTGACATAAATCAGATCCAATTTTCATGAAGAATATATGTCTCGTTCTGACAAAACTAATTTATGTAAAGGCAGAGTCCTTTAAATCACTGGTTCCCAACCTCCAGGCCTCAGACTAGTACCTCCTCTTAGATCAGCAGTTGCATTAGACTAAAAATAAAGTGTACAATAAATGTAATGCACTTGAATCATCCCAAAACCATTCCCCTGACCCCGGGTCTGTGGAAAAAACTGTCTTCCATGAAATCGGTCCCTGATACCAAAATGGTTGGGGACTGCTGCTTTAAATGGATAAAAGTCCATACAATTTTTAACATTTCTGACATGTACACTCATATTTTTATTAATTGGGACAAACTATCAAGGCTATGGTCTTTCCAGTAGTCATGCATGGATGTGAGAGTTGGACTCTAAAGAAAACTGAATGCCGAAGAATTGATGTATTTGAACTGTGGTGCTGGAGAAGACTCTTGAGAGTCCCTTGGACTGCAGGGAGATCCAACCAATCCATCCTAAAGGAGATCAGTCCTGAATGTTCATTGGAAGGACTGATGTTGAAGCTGAAACTCCAATACTTTGGCCACTGATGCGAAGAATTGACTCATTTGAAAAGACCCTGATGCTGGGATAGATTGAGGGCAAGAGGAGAAGTGGACAACAGAGGATGAGATGGTTGGATGGCATCACCGACTCAATGGACATGAGTTTGGGTAAACTCTGGGAGTTGGTGATGGACAGGGAGGCCTGGTATGCTGCAGTCCATGGGGTCGCAAAGAGCTGAACACGACTGAGTGACTGAACTGAATTGAACTGATGCATCAATTTGGGCTCCCCTGGTGGCTCAGATGGTAAAGAATCCGCCTGCAATGTGGGAGACCTGGGTTCGATCCCTGGGTTGGGAAGATCCCCTGGAGGAGGGCATGGTAACCCACTCCAGTATTCTTGCCTGGAGATCCCCATGGACAGAGGGGCCTGGCAGGCTACAGTCCATAGGATCACAAAGAGTCAGACAGGAGTGAGGGACTAATCACAGCACATCCACCGATTCACCTTTACCTGGGAATAGTTTCTCTTAAGGAAACTGAAGTAATTAAGAACTAAAATCCTTTCTATTGAGAAAGTGGTAAAGGAGCTTAAACAACTAAAAAAATGTATATTATGTGTCCCTCAGTGGACCATGACATAATTCTGTCAAACTTTGAAACAACTCAAAGAAAGTCAATGAATACATGGAGGACTAGACTGTAAGTTATTTACTGCAAAATGATTAGCAAAACTAACACATGGAGTATTTTGGAAAATGACAAGTGGACCTAGTAAACTCATAAATCTGGCTAAGGAGATATCTAGAAAGAGTAAAAAAAAAAATGATTAACTTCTTTAAATGCCTCTGATACTATAAGAAAGAGATAAACTAAAGAAGGAATTATTCAGTTTTAGAAAAGACTGTACATAAAACATAGAATGCCCAGGATAGACTTCCAAGCTAAGAAAAGAATCAAATTTCAACAATGACCTCAGAGCAAAAAATAAAACCTGGAAAAGTAAAATGTAGTCTCAGGGTAAAGAAGTAAAGTAAAGGTGCTATACAATCCTTGTTTAAGATCTTAGAATGATTTTAGAGCATTCCTCTCCAAATCTGTTTGCTAGGCCACCTACATTAGCCTCAGATAGAGGTGGCCCAAGGTAGATAAGGTCTTATCTTAGAAAGAAATGCGAATGTAGATTTTATTTAATAGAGTGAACACCCAATAAGAATCTCAGGCAAGCCCAATAGAGAGTGGGGGGTGGGAGGGAGAAAGGGAGAGGGAAATTTTGTGCTTGTTAGAAGCACCATGAGATAAGACTAAAAGGGACAGATGCAGTTCAGAATGAAAAGAATACTTGGTACCCTCAACATTGTGCACACACTAAGAAAGCTACTTAGCTACAAACACAGACCATTTAAGGAAGATAGGATGACTCAGACGGACACACTGAAGCAATTTAGCATGCATGCATGTATTGGAGAAGGAAATGCCAACCCACTCCAGTATTCTTGCCTGGAGAATCCCAGGGACAGAGGAGCCTGGTGGGCTGCTGTCTATGGGGTCGCACAGAGTCGGACATGACTGAAGTGACTTAGCAGCAGGATGACTCAGAAGGCTGAACTAAGATATTAAAGGACTAACTGGTGACCCAGGAATGGTCCTGGGCCCTAAACCAAGAAACTGGAATAGAAAGCCCATTAGAATTTTAGAATTACTGTGAACTGTTCCTCCTTTTGAATAGAAATGTCAACTAAGGCCATCCTATGTCCATCTTAGGGCTTCCCTCGTGGCTCAGATGGTAAAGAATCCTTCTGCCAGTGCAGGATACTGGGGTTTGATCCCTGGGTTGGGAAGATTCCCTGGAGAAAGGAATGGCAATCCACTCTAGTATTCTTGCCTGGAGAATACCATGGACAAAGGAGCCTGGCAGGCTACAGTACATGGGATTGCAAAGAGTCAGACATGACTGAGCAACTAAGAGTTTCAGTTTCATGCCCATCTCAGTATTATATGTTAGATGTGAAAAGGGTGGATAACCTGTCATTTTATCCCACAGGTCTTCTGTTTAAGAGGAATAAAACTTGAGGAAATACACCTGAAGTGTTTTCTATATCCAGACCTAATTAAAATGGCAAAGTCCGAGATGGTCACATGTTATCATAAGAAAATAAGAGCTTAATGGTCTTGAAAGGGGGTGGATGTACGTTTTAACGTGAGAATGTTGATATTATCTGTCCAGGGAATTGACTATGGTAGATTAAAAATGACCACAAATCCTCACACTTTTTCATTGAGAGATTCTTTTTTCCTTCCTTTGAACGTAGTCTGGCCCATGGTTGCTTTGACAATGGAATCTCATAGAAGAGATGCAGAACTGATACTATATATTGGCCTGGTACTAGACTTTAAGATGGAGAAGGCAATGGCACCCCACTCCAGTACTCTTGCCTGGAAAATCCCATGGGCGGAGGAGCCTGGTAGACTGCAGTCCATGGGATCGCTAGGAGTCAGACACGACTGAGTGACTTCACTGTCACTTTTCACTTTCATGCATTGGAGAAGGAAATGGCAACCCACTCCAGTGTTTTTGCCTGGAGAATCCCAGGGACAGGGGAGCCTGGTGGGCTGCCGTCTTATGAGGTCACACAGAGTCGGACACAACTGAAGCGACTTAGCAGCAGCAGACTTTAAGAGGACTGGTGCTTCTGCTACGGTCTCTTATAAACCTGACCATTAAGAAATCTAACTAGAGTAGAAATCTGCGAGATGACACGGAGAGGCTCTGATAAAGGGGCTGGGGGGATGGGGGATGGGAACCAGCCAACACCCAGTAGTTCCAAGAGAGCCATCCCAATCACCCTAGCTAATGCAGTGGATACAGTGAAGAAACGAGTCCTACAGTCTATTGCCTGGATTTCACTGTCTTAGAATTATGAGATAAAATAATGATAAAATTTTAGCCACTAAATTTTGATGTAGGTTGCTATGTAGTAGTGGATAACCAGAGCACATACATAGGAATTAATAACATGCAGAAGATGCAGTGACTTTTGTTGGGGCCCAGGGCCCCATATGCCTTAATAGCATATTGATTATTTTAAATTACATTTACTTAAGAAATGGCCAATACAAAAGGGACACTTAAGACATTTCTCTTTCTCTCTCTGAAAGCAGGAAATGAATATCTCCCTGCATCTAGAGGCTGAAGGATACCCTTATCACCAGAGAGAGGGAGTTCTGGCTGAGAAGCCTGTATACACAAACACTGTTACTTCTTTAATTGACTACCCCAAGCCCACACTGTTTAAAGTCCTCACTAATTAAGCACCCAAAGCCTAAATTCTTTGCCCTGTCAATTCCTCATAAATTTACTGTTTACCTAAAGAGTATAAAAGTTGCCTGCTTTGGCTACTTCCTAGGTGCCATTTCTGTGTGACTTCTGTGCACAAGAACTAAAGTGTTCCTTTTTCTCCTGTTAATCTGCCTTATGCGAATTTTCTTATCAACCCAGCCAATAGAACTCAAGAGGGATAGAGGGGAAATTTTCCCTCTCCTTGTACATAATGCTCACTGAAGGTGAGAAATAATTAATAAAATACTATTTTCTACCCCATTACTGTCAAGCTCATTTATTAGAGCCTAATAGACATGATTCATGAGAAAAGATGCCTTGCCAACAATCTGATGAAATATAATTAATTCTAAAAGCATTTTAATGCAAGTCATATCAAATGAATTTACTCCATCAAAAAGTATATCTAGTTAATTAATAAGAAAACAGTAACTTTTAGTAATCCGAGTTATATTCAATTATGTAATTTGGAATGACAGATCATAATTTTGACTTTTTTTTTGTATTTCTTTTTTTTAAATTTTATTTTATTTAACTTTACAATATTGTATTGGTTTTGCTGTATATCAAAATGAATCTGCCACAGGTATACATGTGTTCCCCATTTTATTTTTTATTTTTTTTCAAGCAGAATAAGAGCTCTCCTACTGAATTTCTGATTAGAACTCATACCCTGTAGGTGGCTCTCATGGTCTCCTGCCTGTTAGTGTTACTGAATCAACTTATCTGTTCATGATCTGTTTTGAAACTTTGTTTCTGTCTTCAAAGTGAACAAATGGTTTTAGCATACATGAATCAGCACTGCCATGTACTTAGTCACATAATTACATCTATATGCATATACTTTTGCCCATAATTAAAACTGCGTGTTTAGACATATACAGGAAAAGTCATAAAATGATGTTATAGTCATGAACTTTCACTTTAAAAAAAAGGAAAACTGGTACAGAGCTGTTCCTCCAGCAGTCTCAGCTCTGGAGACAATCTGCGCGGACCGAATGCTCAACATTCGGGCGTCTCTAAGCAGCCACCGGCTGAGGTCAACTGACGCAAAGAGGCAGAGTCTTCAGGATGAACAAAGCCAAGGCAAACTTAGTGCCTGCTTCGTCCTTGCAGCCTTCGTAGACTGCAGCTAGCTCAGAATTCAGTTCGGGGGGCTCTCTGCTTAGCTTGCACAGGTCATGAGTTACAGTCGTCCTCCTCCCAACGTGGGCGACTTGATCTCCCTCAAGGTGGACAGCCTGACTGACCGCATCTCACACTGCACCCTGAGGTGCATCTTCGAGAAGTACGGGCCTATCGGCGATGTGTACATCCCCCGGGACCACTTCACTCAAGAGTCCCGCGGCTTTGCCTTCGTCTGCTTCCACGACAAGCACCATGCCGAGGAGGCCATGGACACCCTAGACGGGGTTATGCTGGATGGCCATGTTCTGCAGGTGCAGATGGCACGCCATGGTTGCCTCCTAGATTTCCACCAAGGCCGCAGCCAGGAAACTCCTCCCCAGAGTCAAGAACACCAGAGCCACAGCCCAAGGCTTGGTCACTGCCACAGGTCCAGCACCAGGAGCCGATCGCCATCTCAGGCCGGATCTCACTTCAGCTGCTCAAAGTCTCCATCTCGCTCCTGTGATAATTCTCCATTATCCTCGAGATCAAGTTCCACTGGAAGTACTAAGTCCTCCTCGGAGTCCACATCTTCCTCAGCAACCACATCTAGGTCTAGATCCAGAAGCCTTCCACCAAGAAGAAAGTACAGGTCCTGAGGACAATCAAAAAATCCCTCCAGGTTTCCAGAAGAGGAAGGAGCGGTGTCATATTAGAATAATAAAGAATTAATGAACAACCTGAAAGCTAGGAGCCAGGTGTGTGTGGAAGGGAATGAGAGGGACAGCATGAAGAGAGGATCAACATCTCAGGTGATCAGACAGGCTTTGAAATTACCTACTGTCTGTTGAAAAGGTTATTCTTTAACACATTGTGTAACTTTTTACTTGTTTCGAATTTTGCCTCAAGCAGTAAACTTCATTTCATAATGGTATTTTGTTTCTTTTATTCACATATCTTTTAGGTTAGTGAGATGAACAACTTTGTTATTGGTTTGAATATTTGAGGTAAAGTTTCATTTATCCTTATATACTGCATTTTCTTTGAAAGTAAACAGATTGTTATCTACTTTGTGGCCTCTAGACTTAAGAAAAGGAGAAGGCAATGGCACCCCACTCCAGTACTCTTGCCTGGAAAATCCCATGGATGGAGGAGCCTGGTAGGCTGCAGTCCATGGGGTCGCTAAGAGTCAGACAAGACTGAGCGACTTCCCTTTCACTTTTCTCTTTCCTGCATTGGAGAAGGAAATGGCAACCCACTCCAGTGTTCTTGCCTGGAGAATCCCAGGGATGGGGGAGCCTGGTGGGCTGCCATCTATGGGGTCGCACAGAGTCGGACACGACTGAAGCGACTTAGCAGCAGCAGCAGCAGACTTAAGAAAATGTGTGTAGCCTTTTCTTTCTGAGTAGTCAAAGACTATCTAGTGATTGACTCTTCATTGCCATCATTCTTTTAAAAATAAAGACCTACTTGAAGTTATTATAAGTGTATGAACATGTGTTATTTACCTTTGGATTTAAATGGTAATCTGGATCTGCATCGATACAGAGAAATTTAAGGTGAAAATAATTTTTTAAAGAATTATTTATCAAACATATTTCTAGTTTCATGTATTTTTGTGCAGTAGACTCAGTTGTACAACAGTTGGGCAATGATGGTTGACTGTTAAGGTGGTGTTTTGTAGTACAGAATGCTTGGCTACTTCACGTTTTCTGCTGATTGCTCCTATGTAAAGATAATGTGCTGTGCAGAAACAAATGGTTATCCAGTTTGTTAAAAAGCTTGACAACTGTACTTGCACTCACCCAGGCCCAGGCCTCACATATATAAGGGAGCCTACAGTGAACACATCTAGCAGGTGAATTTTTTTTTCTAATTTTATTATTATTATTATTTTTACTTTACAATATTGTATTGGTTTTGCCATACATCAACATGCATCTGCCACGGGTGTACATGTGTTCCCCATCCTGAACCCCCCTCCCCATACCATCGCTCTGGGTCATCCCAGTGCACCAGCCCCGAGCATCCTGTATCATGCATCGAACCTGGACTGGCGATTCATTTCACATCATATGATATCTAAATGGAAAGAGGTGCCTAATAAGATAAAGGGAAGAGCTATTTTCTTCATTATCTTTGAATTGGAAGAAAGAAAGTGGGAAAAAAGCATGTGCAAAGGCACTAAGGTGTTTCAGAAAGTAAAGATACAGTGGCATAACTAGAATATATGAACTGAGAAATGTGACTTGAGAAGAGCATGGAAAAGATAGAAATATAGTATATTCAGTAATTCAGTTCAGTGTAAGCCACGATAAGGAGTTTGGAGTTCATTTTAATTGTAAGAAAAGTCCATTAAGGGAGTCAAGAATGAAAATGTCCTTATCTGTCTGACAGTTTAAGAAGATCACTTTTGTTCTCTCGAGGAATGGTAAATGAGAGATTATGGCCCAAGATGGCAAGAAGGCAGAGATAATCTAGGTTCATGTGGGGGTGAAGCAGAGGAATGGAAGGTAAATTCAAGATAAATTGTGAAGATGGACATCACAGTGCATCACTTGCATGTGGAGAAGATGTAGAAAAGGAAGAAAATTAAAGGACCATGTTGATGCTGATTTCTCACTAACCTAGTAGGTAGAAATAAGATGCTGATGTAGGGTATGTGAGGGCTGGGGCAGAGGAGACATTTTAAGGGAAGAGTCAAAGATGCATGTGTGAAGGCCAAGGAATTGTATCATATACAGATAAATGCACAGGATTCTAGTTCAGAGAAGTCTGTAATGGAGACACAAATTGAGTATTTACCAAACTAAAGATGATATTCAAGTCCACCCAAATTGATGATGTCACCTAGGAGGAGAGCATATGACCCTGGGAAACCTAAGGATTAAGATATGGTCTCAAACTGTGCCACTGGCATGCCTGAGGGATTCAGCACAATTAACTGGAGTGTGAAAGAAAAATGCTAATCCTTTCATGTGTATTAGTATTTATCTTTCTTGGTTTATATACCTGCCTATGTGTATTTAAACATAGTAAAATATAAAAACAAATGTTCATTTGTCAGAAGAAATATGCTTCTATTTTTGTTCTGATGGGAAAGCATGATCAAAATTTTGAAGACAACCATCTTAAGGGTTAAGAAGAACAGGGGGAACTAGCTGTAAAAACTTAGAAGGAATAGCCTGTGAGGTAGAACAAAAGGTAGGAAAGTGGATCATGGATGCCAGGAGCAACTATTGTCCTAAGAAGCAAAGATGTGGTCCATTGTCCCCTCTTTCTATCTGTGTAGTTGTGGGAAACATAAACCCATAGTTAGTCTTTTGTGGGCCCTGTTCCAAATGTGAGACTTGCTGGAAATGGATTGGAGAGAATCAAAAAGATTGCTTGAGAGGCCAAAGATCTCTAAGATTGTCAATGAAGTTGTTTGTTATTCTCTGCCCCACCCACCTCCATTTCTTCACTCAATTCTACTTTCTCTGCTATCTATTGGTTGAGGTGTTTGTTTTGACTTTTTGTCTGGGCCTTTAACAACTTCACAGTTACATTGCAAATCATTGGGTTGCTTGTCAGATTTCAAATATTACAGAAGCTATTTGGGGGGAAAATAAAACAATGTATATTTCAGGCACATTTCCAGTCCTAAACAATGTAAAGTATGGCTAAACATGGCACTGAGCCACTAAGGCTGTCTTTCAGTTCTATAATGTAGAGAAATAATAGCCTTATGACAACTTGGATAATACCTTTAAGCTTCTGGTATTGTTCCAGATATCAAAGAAATTTCACTCCACAGTGGTTCTCCCTTTTTGGTGAGCTATGTAAAAACAGTCTTGGCCCTGCAGAAAGAAAACCTAGGTCCAGTCCTAAAGTTTTTTGAGGTTTCTAACTTTTGAAAATCATTCAACTCCAGTAAAATATAAACTGTAAAGAGGTATGTACATGTAAGGCATTAGTATTAGGTATTATAATGGCTATAATATGAAAAAATCCATTATTCAAAATTTACTTTATATCATGTTTCAAAATAATTATTGATTCTACAGGTAGTGTGCATGTACTGATTATGTTCTCCTCATTATTTCTTATACAAGAAGAAATAATGTTTAATCTACCAATCACATGGAAAGGAGAAGAGTTTAGATCAGCCATGAACATATGTATGTACTCTTAGGATGATAGGATTAAAAAATCAATAAGACAAAAGACTTTGAATTTTAACGAACAAGTTGGAACCCTTCCTTTTATTTTGTCAATGTGTCTCCCAGCTGGGTAGAAGCCTAATCACTTTCAGTTGACACATATAGTGTTAGTTTATATTGGGGTATCTGTCCCTTTCCTCAAAGAATTTAAAACAGAACCACCATACGACCTAACAATCCTGCTTCTAGATATACATTCAAAAGGAAAGAAAATAGGATATCAAAGAGCTCTCTCTGCGTCCCCATGCTCACTGCAGCACTATATACAATAGTCAAGCTATGGAAGCAACCTTACATGTGAACCAATGGATGAATGGACAAAGAAAATATTGTATTAATGGAATATTATTTAGCCTTAGAAAAGGAAAAATTCCTGTAATTTGTGGCAACATGGATAAATGTGGGGGCTATTGTGTGAGGAGAAACAAACTGGTTAAAAAAAGACAAATACTTAATGATTCTACTTATATGCTGCTGCTGCTGCTGCTGCTGCTAAGTCACTTCAGTCGTATCTGACTCTATGTGACCCCATAGATGGCAGCCCACCAGGCTCCACCGTCCCTGGGATTCTCCAGGCAAGAACACTGGAGTGGGTTGCCATTTCCTTCTCCAATGCATGAAAATGAAAAGTGAAAGTGAAGTCGCTCAGTCGTGTCCGACTCTGAGCAACCCCATGGACTGCAGCCTACCAGGCTCCTCCATCCATGGGATTTTCCAGGCAAGAGTACTGGAGTGGGGTGCCATTGCCTTCTCCTCTACTTATCTGAGGTATCTACAATAGTCAAACTCTTAGAAGCAGAGAATGGATTGGTGGTTGCCAGGAGTTGGGGTGAAGAAGAAATGAGGAGTTACTATTCAAAGGATATAAAGTTTCAGTCAGGCAAGAGGAATGAGTTCTAGAGATCTTCTGTACAACACTGTACTTATGGTTAACAATGCCTTACTGTGCATTAAAAAAAAACTCAAAGAGGGTAAATCTCAAGTTATGTCTTATCACAACAAAAAAAGAAAGTGCAGTACTTATTATACCTTTTACTGGATCTTAGTGTTTAATGTATTAAAAAGGAAGCTTATATAGTGACACAATGTAATATAACTCATATATAGTAAAATTATGATGATAAAACTTATTTTTGCATTGATATTAACTGGTGCCCTTTGTAATCCTATATACTTACATGCTGCATTCAGTTATTATTCTGAGGACTCCATGGGCTTCACCACACTGCTAAAGGGATACATGGCACACACAGTAAAGAACCACTATCTATTGATGATTCCTTAACACTGACCTGGCACACAAGCAGGGGCTCCATAAATTTTGGATGAACTACACTGATAGTAAGATGACTCAAGTTTCTTGCAGCTGCACAATGTCATAAATTTATGGAGATTCTTCCAAAGTAGAAATTTAACTTCAACTATTGCTAAAGGAACTTCCTGGCATTTATGTGTTAACCAGGTAACACCTATTTTACACAACTGATTTATGAGCTCTGACTTTTGAATCCAAATATACGGAACATATATCCATATGTTTCTAATTCTCTATATTCTTTCTGATGTATATTTAAAATACTATTTACTTGTAAACTTTTTCCTTATATTTTTTCATGTGGATCATAATAAGCCAGTTTTAAGTAACAAGTATTACCTTTAAATTCATGCTCTCATATTGCTTCCTGGATTAGACACCTGCGTAATTTGTATATTTAAATCCTCAGCCTTTTCCTGCAATTTATTTAGCTGAACCATGTAATATTTTCCTCTTATACCCAAAGGTACCTTTCCCCAAAGAATTCTGTAGTGATATGGAGTGATAAAAATCATACAGACATAAATTTCAGAGGCACCAAATCAACTGCTTTCCATTTATCATCATGGTAGTTAAAAAAAAAAAAAGTAGAATCAATGTGATTTACATTTTAAAGGGTAGACATATCTGTTCCTATTGACAAATATGCTTTTTTTGGTGACTGGAATCATGATAATCTTTTTATGTGGTTACCGGAAGTACCCAATTATCACAGTTTTTACACTAAAAAGGCAGTATTTAAAGTGTCAAGCTTTTTCATAATACCATGTCCTGAAAGTGTAAGACTGTGTTGCTGATATGTTTTCTTTAACACTTAAGGAATTGTGTACATTTGGGATATATTAATTGATGATCTTTAAGCTTTACCAGTAGAATTGCAAATGGGTGATAAATATACAGCACATTCCAACTGAAAATCCATAGGAAGAAAAGACTTGGTGAAGAAACATTTAAAAAATTAACAGTAGCTATTTTTAGTTTAATAAAAAATTATACAAAACTTGAAAATTAAGCCATGGGATGGTTGTATATGTTCAAGTAACACAGTAGGGTGTTATCTAAATGTCCCCCATGCCCTCAAAAGGGCTTCTACATTTTCAGAGAAATGCAAATCTGTTTGCCTTACTGCTTACTATTAATTTGAGTCCAGACATTTTACTACTCAGTCAAGTGAAAGTGAAGTCACTCAGTCATGTCTGACTCTTCGTGACATCCATGGACTGTAGCCTGCCACACTCCTCCGTCCATGGAATTTTTCAGGCAAGTGTACTGGAGTGGGTTGCCATTTCCTTCTCCAGGGGATCCTCCCAACCCAGGGATCGAACCCAGGTCTTCTGCATTGCAGGCAGAAGCTTTACCTTCTGAGCCACCAGGGAAGTCCTACTACTCAGTAAGGTTAAACTCTAACTTGTAGAAAACTGGTATCATGTAAATGACCTTTTTATCCAGTAGAGAATATAACCCTAGATGCTGTAGGATATTAACTTGTTTTGAATTAAACTTACCAATCTAATTCCAGATTTTTTTTTAATCACTGATATAGAAGCATTTACTTCCTGTATCTTCTTTTGTAGCTGACTTGTCTTGCTACTGGCTCCCTCATCAATGTGTTAAATAAAATCCAACATGTACTGATCATGAATTACATGAAAATTAACAAAATTTCACTTTGACACTAGGTGGAGGATTATGGATTTCCTTTATACTTTATTATTGAAAATGTCCTCAATTGACCTACAACATATTAATAATCTGCAAATATAAATGTCTATTTAAAAATACATAGTGTATGAAAACCTATTTAGCTTCATGATGCCATATGCATGCAAGATTTTGAATACCATACAAAGGAATCTGTTTAAACTGAAGATGAAACAACTTTGCAGCTGATAGTGGGTTTTTGTTTTCTTACCCATCAGAAACAAAGTGATGCAAAAAACAAAAATAAATAAAATTCAGAAATATGAAAAAGGCATGAGTATTGACATGCACTTATTGTGAATGTGATGAGAGAGGTGCGCCAGGACAGAGAGTTAGATTCATTACACTCCTTTCTCATACTATAAATGAAAGAATAACAAATACTGGCTAAAATTCAGTAACTTCCATGGCCAAGATACATACTATAATTTGGACATTGACTCCCTTTGATAACCTTTCTCCTCAGGCACTGTGAAGACAAATAATAATTAGTAGTTCAGCTAGGATTTGGACCAGAAATTTCAGCTTCTTTTGTAAGAGACACTCCACATTCACTAAAGCTCTGACAGTTGCAAATACTCCCTGTGGCCAATCCTGCTTATTTTCCCCTTTGGAATGAGTCTGTTTTAACTGAGCCCTCTGGGGTGTTGAGCCACTAGCAGAAGTGAGGACTATGAAGGCTGAGGGCTCAGTTGCAAGCTACTAAATAATGCTGCTTCCCCAAATTTTATTCCTGTATGAACTTTCAGTAAGAGGGAGGGTGCCCAGCAGTGGCACATCAGAGGTATCTGCAGTTCCTATCTCAAAAACATGCCCCTTCCACCTATTCCACAAATTATACAGTAACCCTTGATCTTGAACTGCTTCTCCTTTCTTTTTAAGTATAAAATCCTGGAGGAGACTAAAGACTGTTTACACTTCTAAGTCTGTTCCTATGTCAGAATACTGACAGTGAATTCTACAGTGTGAAACTTGGGGTGAAAGAAAGGAAAGACAAAGGCTGGGAAGAAGGTGATGCTGGAAAAGGAGGGCAGTCCCTAATCATTTCTTTGTTTCATCCCCACTTCATCAGTTTTCTTTTCCCATTAGTCTGCATGCTGCTGCTGCTAGGTCGCTTCAGTCGTGTCCGACTCTGTGCGACCCCATAGACGGCAGCCCACCAGGCTCCCCCGTCCCTGGGATTCTCCAGGCAAGAACACTGGAGTGGGTTGCCATTTCCTTCTCCAATGCATGAAAGTGAAAAGTGAAAGTGAAGTCGCTCAGTTGTGTCCGACTCTTCACGACCCCATGGACTGCAGCCTACCAGGCTCCTCCATCCAGGGGATTTTCCAGGCAAGAGTACTGGAGTGGGGTGCCATTGCCTTCTCCAATTAGTCTGCATAATGAGCATCAACTATTTATTCCCCTTCAAAATGTCCCAAAGTTTCCTGATTATTAAGGGAAAAAAAAATTTGGCCTTAATAAATAGGACTTCATTCTAAACTAAGTAAATCAGACTCTGCATTGACTATGCTGTGTCCCTCAGTCATGTCCAACTCTTTGCAATCCCATGGATTGTACCTGCCAGGCTCCTCCGTCCATGGGATTCTCCAGGCAAGAATACTGGAGTGAGTTGCCATGCCCTCCTCCAGGGGATCTTTCCAACCCAGGGATCGAACCCAGGTCTCTGGCATTGCAGGTGGATTCTTTACCATCTGAGCCATTAGGGAAGCCCTAACATAAGGCAAACCACAAGTGAAATTTCAAACTTTCAAAGAGCCACATCAAAAAAAATTTATTTTTAATAATGTATTTGTTTTACTTTAATATGAAAAAATAGTATCATTTTCACCTGCAATGAAATAGTTTACTTCCTTTTATGTTACTTTTAAGTCTTCAAAACTCAGCATGTGTTTTACACTCATAACTCATCTTAGGACTAGCTGCATTTCAGTATTTCATATGATTAGTGGCTATTGAATTGGACATGGCAGCACCAGAGAGAGGCCTAATACTGTGATTCTTATGATCAGGAAACTTTGGAAAACACATCTCTATTTGGAGGAGACCCAAGAATTCATTCAATGAATATACTTTTCTCACTAACAAAGCTTGGATTAGCTCAGTATTGATGTGATGCTGTTAGAACTTACAAGATACTCAAGAACTTTAGCATTCACACAAATGCAACACTTTAAAGTGAGATAGAGCATAGGAATTTGGAAAAATATTGCTCATGGTAAAAATACTTATTCCATTACTGTACAAATGGATCATTAATGACTGCATCACTGCCTCAGTTTGGGGTTTCCTTTCTTAAAATTTATTTTGAATTGGAGGATTGGGGTTTCCTTTTAGCGAATGAAACTATTTCTGTGTGAACTATAGAACACCCTGACCCAGAAAGTGATGGCTGGATTTCTTCCTAGAATGTTCCTTAACTTTCTACAATTTAGATTTAAATAAAAAGAATAATTCTTATTTCATTTAGTTACTTGAGAAATAAATGAAAAAAATGAGTGAAGTGGTGATCATGCAAGCAAAGCCAAAGATTGTATAGGGAAGATGCTAAGGGTAACTTCCAACTCCTGTTATAGCTCTAATTTTTTAACTTAGGGGATGACCCTTCATCTCTCACACCCTTCATTCTTCCCTCCTCTCTTTCCATCTTCTTCATGGGTGACCCTATCTCTTAGCTCCTTGGCAATTTGCCTATGGCTCTTTCTGATTGTCAGGCTATAGCCAACAAGATACAGGGAAAGTCATTCCCTTCTCTTACTCATCAACAGTTCTGTGCAATGAGAGGTTAGGGCTTCCAAGTTTCCATCAGCCAAAAGGTAGAAATCACTTAGAAGTGCTAAATGATTATTGCAGTGTTGACAGTTATAGATAATAAGGGACCATATTTCTCAAAGAGGAATATTTATTTTGAAAGAAGAAATTAAAGATGGGAATATTACTACACAGACCTTCCTTTATTTCTCCTTTGAGAACTCTACGCAAGTGTATACTTGTTTGTTTCACTACCAGATCCCTGTTTCTCGGAATAGTATTTAGTGCATAGTAGGTCCTCTACAAATATTTGTTTAGTTACATATTGAGAGAGTTGCCTGGTGGAATCTAACCAGCAAAGAGCCCACGCTGATACCCATTCTGTAGTATTGCCTCTTTTGGAAGCAAGGACTTAATATCTGATTTGAGGAAAGCTGACAATGATATACAAAATAACCAATTTTGGCCCTATTTTTTAAAATTAATTTGATCTTTTAATGTGCGATTCTTGATTCCCTTATGACCACAATGAGTCCATCTTAATCACATGTGCCGCTTTATTTTCACACACAGCACCTTCAGATGGATACTTAAGTAGAAAGAAACCATTTAAAATGTGTTTACATGTGGAATGTCTAGAAAGAAAATAAGCATAACAGGACCACAAAGTCTGTCATGTATGTTCCTCTAATAACAATTTGAGGATGCACTGTTTCAAGTATGCTAAACTACTTCAAAGTGAAATCTGTAGGCAGGTCATGAAGCAACAGTTAGAACTGGACATGGAACAACAGACTGGTTCCAAATTGGGAAAGGAGTACGTCAAGGCTGTATATTGTCACCCTGCTTATTTAACTTATATGCAGAGTACATCATGTAAAATGCTGGGCTGGATGAAGCACAAGCTGGAATCAAGATTGCTGGGAGAAATATCAATAACCTCAGATACACAGATGACACCACCCTTATGGCAGAAAGTGAAGAGGGACTGAATAGCTTCTTGATGAAAGTGAAAGAGGAGAGTGAAAAAGTTGGCTTAAACTCAACATTCAAAAAACTAAGATCATGGCATCTGGTCCCATCACTTCACGGCAAGTAGATGGGGAAACAACGGAAACAGTCACAGACTTTATATTCCTGGGCTCCAAAATCACTGCAGATGGTGACTGCAGCCATGAAATTAAAAGATGCTTGTTCCTTGGAAGAAAAGCTATGACCAATCTAGACAGCATATTAAAAAGCAGAGGCATTACTTTGCCGACAAAGGCCCATCTAGTCAAAGCTCTGGTTTTTCCAGTAGTCATGTATGCATATGAGAGTTGGACAATAAAGAAAGCTTATTGCTGAAGAATTGATGCTTTTGAATTGTGGTATTGAAGACTCTTCAGAGTCCCTCAGTCAGCAAGGAGAGCCAACCATTCCATCCTAAAGGAAATCAGTCCTGAATATTCATTGGAAGGACTCATGCTGAAGCTGAAACGCCAATACTTTGGCTACCTGATGTGAAGGTCTGACTCATTGGAAAAGACTCTGATGCTGGGAAATACTGAGGGCAGGAGGAGAAGGGGACAACAGAGGATGAAATGGTTGGATGGCATCACCAACTCGATGGACATGAGTTTGAGCTAGCTACAGAAGTTGGTGATGGACAGAGAAGCATGGCATGTTGCAGTCCATGGGGTTGCAAAGAGTCGGACATGACTGTAACTGAACTGAAGCTACAGCTTGCCTTACAAAGTTCTCACCAAAATTATAGTGTAAAAATCTAGGAAGTACACAAGAAACCATAAGTGTCCCGAACAAAGCTTATCTTTAAAACTTCCACGTTTGTCCAGACACTCTTCTACTAAAATACATTCAGTAACTGTTATTTATATGCTAAAACACAGACTTGGGCATGGGTCTTACAATGTCCTTCACAAAGAGTTCCAAATTTGCCTGTCCAGTCTGAGCAAACACCATCCACCTGGGAACCAGAGTTCCCTAAGCTATTGCCACTTAAAGTCATTGCCATTCTCCTAACAGAAAACAAAGAGGAACTAAAGAACCTCTTGATGAGGGTGAAAGAGGAGAGTGAAAAAGCTGGCTTAAAATTCAACATTCATAAAACAAAGATCATGGCATCCTGTCCCATCACTTCATGGCAAATAGATGGGAAAACAATGGAAATAGTGACAGATTTTCTTTTCTTGGGCTCCAAAGTCACTGCAGATGGTGACTACAGCCACAAAATTAAAAGCTGCTTGCTCCTTGGAAGAAAAGCCATGACAAACCTAGACAGTGTATTAAAAAAAAAAAAAAAGAGAGAGACATCATTTTGCTGACAAAGGTCCGTCTAGTAAAAGCTATAGTTTTTCCTGTAGTCATGTATGGCTGTGAGAGTTGGATCAGAAGGCTGAGTGTCAAAGAATTGATGTTTTCCAATTGTGATATTGGAGAAGACTCTTCTTGAAAGTCCCTTGGACAAGGTTTTTCTTAGAGAACATCAGCTGTCGCTACACACAGATTTGTCTTCTGGGCTGCTTACCAAATTCTGGCCTCCTACCAAAATCCTGCTTTTATTTCAAATCATGGGTGCTCTTGTATCTAATGTTCCCTCAATAATAGACATCTTATAAAGAAAAGTGAAAGTGAAAGTCACTCAGTCGTGTCTGACTCTTTGTGACCTCATGGACTATACAGTCCATGGATTTCTCCAGGCCAGAATACTGGAGTGGGTAGCCTTTTCCTTCTCCAGGGGATATTCCCAACCCAGGAATCAAATCTGGGTCTCCTGCATTGCAGGCAGATTCTTTACAAGCTGAGCTACCTGGTAGCTCATAAAGAATTTCCCAAATCTATATCTCAGTAGGAGATTAATATGACAATGTAATTGAAAGGGCTTCATAAATTAGAAAGTGCCTTATTATGTTATGACTAATGTTATTGTCATCAGTAACAAGTCTAACATCATCTCTAATAATAAAAATAACTTCTAATACTCTGATTTTGATGGACTATGGGTCAAATGATAACCCATAGCCATAAAGAGGTTATGTGTCACCCATATTGATAATGACATAAGATGGATTTAATTGGGGTTATACTGATCACTAAATACAATTTTTATGGATGAAAGAAGTTTCATTTTTATTACTTAATATCCTTAAGGCCTCTTAGGAGGGCCTGGCCCTATAGTGAGTGGTGGATATTATTCTCTTTATTAGTTTCCACAATACTTATTAGACAGAGATGTGATTTAACTTGTTCTTAACATTTCAAACTTCTGGCTGATGGTCAGTAAGCCACATAATATTCAGCTTCCAAGGCCTTTAGTTATTGCTTGTGATTGGAATAAAATTATTTAATTGTTCTAAGTCATAAAAAGTTATAAGTATAATGTTACTACTTCCTATTTTTTTATTGAGAATCACATCAAATAATATTTCTTATAATCTTTAAATATAAAGGAACTAAAAGCAACTTTAAACACTACTGCAATTAAATAAATAAATATTACTATAAATATTAATTAAATAAGTATTGTGTTACATCTTTCTGGACCTGTTTTTGTAAACGTGGTTTTATACCATCTTCCCTACTTATCCATTTCTAAACTGGCTTCTTAATTTTTAAAAACTAATATTTTCCCTTATACTCATCATATTATCACAATTATTATTTTGACAATCAGAAATAACACACATATATACACACACATGATTATAACAAAAAATCAGTGAAATAATACTTTCCTCTGTGTGATGAACCCTGAAAATTTCTATTTTGCTTCACTAAACACAAATGCTGATGGTGATATAAAAATTGATATCATGACTCACAGTTTGGAAAATACTAGCCTACTAGATTAAAAAAAAAAAAATAGAGAAAAAATAAACCAAAAATGTAACCAGCAGAAAAGGAAATGAGTCCTAACCTTTCCCATTTCTTTCCATGCATCTTTAATCTGTCCAAGAGATCCTTATTGTGTCCCAATTAAACCACAATTTCTCATAACACCTTCATTTTTAAATGTTTTCCCCTTTTTCTGGATGTAGGCTTCCCCCCTTACTTACACTTCCTCCTTGGAAGGAAAGTTATGACCAACCTAGACAGCATATTACAAAGCAGAGACATTACTTTGTCAGCAAAGGTTCATCTCATCAAGGCTATGGTTTTTCCAGTAGTTATGTACGGATGTGAGAGTTGGACTATAAAGAAAGCTGAGCACCAAAGAATTGATGCTTTTGAACTGTGGTGTTGGAGAAGACTCCTGAGAGTCCTTTGGACTGCAAGGAGATCCAACCAGTCTATCCTAAAGGAGATCAGTCCTGAGTGTTCATCGGAAGGACTGATGTTGAAGCTGAAACTCCAGTACTTTGGCCACTTGATGCAAAGAACTGACTCATTTGAAAAGACCCTGTTGCTGGGAAAGATTGAAGGCAGGAGGAGAAGGGGACAACAGAGGATGAGATGGTTGGATGGCATTACCGACTCAATGGAGATGAGTTTGAATAGACTCTGGGAGTTGGTGATGGACAGGGAGGCCTGGTGTGCTGTGGTCCATGGGGTTGCAAAGAGTTGGACACAACTGAGCAACTGAACTGAACTGAGGCTTCCCTCATCTTCTTTCCTGTGAAACACTTTCAAATATTCTAGTCAATTAGTCAATCCTTTTCTTGTGTTTTCCCCAACACCTGTTATTGTACATATCTTTATTACACCTCTTAGATGTTATTTTAGTTGCTTAAATATCCCTCTACTGAATGTACGATTGATGTTTCAATTGTTTAAATGTCCATCAACTTTAGTGAACCTTGACTTCTCTGTGAGTAGACTGGAATTTTGTTAATTTTTATATCCTAAGCACTTAGCACAGGGTCTGACAGAAAGTAGCTCCAAAGTAAAAGTTTGCTGAATACATGTATTGATTTTAAAGGTTAATTGAAATAGAAGGAATTGCTAGTGGTAAATGTTCAAACATAGTGGTGCTACATAGTTTCTCCAAAATAAGGGTAATTTCATGGACAGATCCATCCCTCAGGTAGGACAACTAATTGATTAGACTCCCAGCCTTATGCATGGGAGTGGTTGGTGTCATGGACTCCTCTTATTTGAACATCATTACAATTCTATTTCAAAATTTCTGTTCTTCATGATATCCCAAGGAGACTATGAAGGATTTAAAGAATTCTGTCTCCTTAGATGACAGTATCTTGGGTGGTTATGTACTGGTTGAATTGCCCTGAATACTCTTTTAGGGATAGTCCTGATTTTAAGATAACAATTGCAAAATCCTATAAACTATGGATTGGTAGTGTTGGCTTATTACAGCATGTGGATCTTAAACAAAGGTTTACAAGCCTCTGTTAAGCCATGCTGTGTAGCTTATTATTTTTTAAACAACTGTGTTGTTTTAAAGTTAAGGTTGTTTCAGCAATCCATTGTTAATATTTAAAAATACATATATTGTCCTTTTGTAAGCACATACAAGTGTCATATATTATTTAAAAACAAATAGAAATTCAAGGGTAAAAATGTTTGAAAATGTATTATTTAAAAATAGCAGTAAAAGGGATTTTCAAAATAAATCCATGTTAACTAGGATTTACAATACAATATAAGCCTGTACTATTAGTTGTAATGCCAGGATTTGGATAACTATGCTGGAACATTAAATTTATTCCTTTTCACAGCCTGAAGACATTTTAATGTCTGAGTAGCAATAAGAACAAATTACCTAAAAACTTTTAATAGTGTATAATAAATTAAGACTGAATGGTAATGCAAAAGTGGGTACAACAGGATGAAATTATGAATCTCATATAATGATCCAACAACACTTAAAGTGTGAAAACAACATTGGTATTCTGGAATATACGACCACAGTTGATCCTAATTGTTTTTCTCCTGTCAAATAGAAATTGCACATCAATCTCAAAGTATTGCACACTGTTCATTACATGCAAATGGTTATGCTGTGCAGGCTCTCCAAGGGTACTCAAATGTATTTACAAAAGGAAGCAGGCTAGAAGAAGAGTTTCTCTGATGACACTAGGTCTCCATTAGAGTTCTTTACTTATAAGCAATAGAAACTGTCTCTGCCAGTAAGGAAATCCACAATCAGGAAATGGAGTTCAGAGGATGGAAGGGAAAATCAAAGAATCAAACTTGGGACAATCAGGACTCTAGAGGGAGCCCACAGCAAGGGTCGCTTGTTGGTGTTGACCAGGCATTCTCTTTAGAATGGACAAAGTCCAAACTTATCTCTTCTCTCAGGTTTAAAAGTCTCAAGAAAGAATATGATTGGCCCAGCTTGGGTCCTATGCTTAGGACCATAGAGGTGATGGGAGAAATGCTCTGGCAGAACAACCTCAAGAACTCTTTTGGACAAAACACTTGATTTATTGTCCCATGAAGACTGCTCAGGTACTCAAGAGGACCTGGCAGTACTATTAGTAAGGATAATAGTTTTTATAGTCTCTTTAAAATGTTTAAGTCCACCATACACTACTTAAGTGACTTAAAAATCTTTTTATGTTTAATCTTACCCCTTCTCCTAATGCATGGAGTTGGAAGTTGACTCTAATAACAAGTCTATTTTGATTTATGTTTTCTTACCATGACTTTTAGTGTATTTGATAATCATGGTTGAAGTCTATTTTACTGTTATCTCAAGCAACAAAGAATATTTAAAGAGATGGTAAGAAGGACCCTTGTACTTTTATTGCAACTTTTTATTACACTATTACTCTATCTTCTAAAGCAAGAGTTAATAAACTTTTTCTGTAAAAAGCTACATAGTTCATATTTTGGCCTTTGTGAGCCAGGCAGTCTCCATGGTAACCACTTATCTTTGCCTCTGTAGCCAGAAAGCAGTTATAGATAGTAAATAAATGTGGCTGGGTTCCAATAAAACTATTTGCAAAAACAGGCAGCTAGCAGGATTTGGCCCCATAAGATACCTTTTCTGGAGAATTTAATATTCACAGTGTCAATAATATTTAGTGTACTATGTAGTATATCAAACTCCTTTAATTGTCAAACATCTGAAGGATGTCATAGGTGAGATATTTACTCTAATAATGATCAGTTCAGCATTCCACATGGAGTTCTAGAGCCTATGGTAGCAATATTAGTTTGTTTCAGGTTGAATTATCCCTCAAAATGATCCAATTAAGTAAAATGAATGACTATATCTAGGACAAGGAGGGCACTAAAACTTCGAGGACTCTAAATCTATAAAGTAAAATTATTTATTGACAAAGAGAAAGTAATTGTGAGCCAATAAAATCTCAAGGTGAAATATGCCACCACGTGGTCTGATATGCACTCATATTAGACTTCTCTACTATCTTACACTCACTCATGTCCCTGAATCTTTCCTCCTTACTAGTTTTGATCAAAATAGCCTAATACAAGTTTACTGCCAGTAAAGTGCTGTCAACTCTAGCTTCACAAAAGAACAAGAATTTAAAAATTTGTTAACTATGATGTTTGCAAACAACCCTGATCTCTGGCTTGTACCTATAATTTGGTTCTACAGTAGGAAGATTCACCATTCTTATGACTAGATACTTGCTATTCAGCTTGATGAATAGTTCACCCTGAACTAACTCATCTGTGAACAGGCCTCATGTACTATAATTTGTCAATTTTATCATCGTTCAAAATTTACAACTCATGTCAGAACATTTTCTCAGTCTCTTTGTATGACTTGTTCAGAGCGAGCTCTCTCCTTATGTTGCCTTTCACCATATTGCTCTTTTCTGTTTCCTAAAATCTTCTCCCAGTTGGCTTTGGGAATTTCAGCAGTGTTATGGAGGAGTGACAAATCTGACTCTCTGCGACTCCATGGACCGTTGCCCACCAGGCTCCTCTGTCCATGGTATTTTCCAGGCAAGAATACTGGAGTGGGTTGCCATTTCTTTCTCGAGGGGTTCATCTCAACCCAGGGATCAAATATGCCTCTATGTCTCTTGCATTGGCTGGCGGATTCTTTACCACTTGCGCTAACTAGGTAAGAAATAGTTAACTGCTGTAGAAAAACACTTATTTTGCTATGCTGGCTCCAGTGTTAACATGTTGTCATGCATTTCTACCTTGGCCTTCATACGCTGATGCTGAAGCTGAAACTCCAATACTTTGGCCACCTGATGCGAAGAATTGACTCCTTGGAAAAGACCCTGATTCTGGGAAAGATTGAAGGCAGGAGGAGAAGCGGACAACAGAGGATGAGATGGTTGGATGGCATCACTGACTTGATATACATGAGTCTGAGTAAGCTCCGGGAGTTGGTGATGGACAGGGAGGCCTGCCTGGTGTGCTGTAGTCCATGCGGTTGCAAAGAGTAGGACACAACTAAGTGACTGAACTGAACTTTATGTGCTGAACACATGAGGCTGTGAGCTTACTAAAGGAAAGGGGACACTTTGCCAAGTTTGTATCCCTAGTCACAAGCCAAGTGCCTCCCTTGCACACAGTAGGTTGACATTAAACGTTTGTTGAATGAATTTAGATATTTATGATATACTCAAAGGATCAGAGAATAGAAGCCATCATGTTGTTAAATTTTCAGCAAATATGAGTGTTTCAAGTATTTTGTACAAAGAAGGGAGGGTGGCTCCATGAAAGGAAGATTTTCTTGCGTAGAAGATGGGGTAAAAATGGCAGAAAGTACAAGTTTGGGGATAGTTTGTTTAGGCAAATAATATGATGAAAATATAATTCATTTATCCAATTATTCATTAGAGTGAATATAGTATGTTACATGTATGAAAAGATTGTTCTAGGTACTGAGGGTATATTGGAACCATGAAACACAAGGTCCCTGCAAGATTTACATTCTGGTAGGAATTAGAGAAAATAAACGTGCATATATTAAAATTTCAAAAACTGACAGTGTTATGATGAAACTGAAGCAGGATAATTCGGAGAGAAATTAAGCCTGTGTGTGTGTGGCCTTTTTAAAACAGGAGAATTTACAAAAAGCATATCTGAGAAGATAACATCAGAACACAGATATATGTAAGTAGAGAAGTATACAAAAGTCCTGAGAGGGAGGGCATTAGGACACAGGGGATAAAGACTGTGGATAGGGTAGAACCTCTAGCGAAAAGAAAAACAAATTTAATGGAAGGAACTAGCGTTAGAAGGAATAGGAAGAAGGTATGTGAGGAGAGACAGCAATGAGATCAGAGTGGCTGGAACATCCTCTTTGCAAAGTATTGTACATAAAAATTACTGAATGGCACCCCACTCCAGTACTCTTGCCTGGAAAATCCCATGGATGGAGGAGCCTGGTAGGCTGTAGTCCATGGGGTCATGAAGAGTTGGACACTTACTGAGTGACACTTTCACTTTTCACTTTCATGCATTGGAGAAGGAAATGGCAACCCACTCCAGTGTTCTTGCCTGGAGAATCCCAAGGACGGGAGAGCCTGGTGGGCTGCCGTCTATGGGGTCGCACAGAGTTGGACACGACTGAAGCGACTTAGCAGCAGCAGCAGCAGCATTAATTAAATAATTAATTAATTTTCATTAAATAATTTCTGTTTTACAATGCCTCCATGTTGATGTGATCAGGGTTTTTTCCCCCCAATTTGGAGTTTGGAATTAGTATGCTTCACTTTACGTATTTTTTGTAGATTCTTACTCTCCTGATAATTTCTTACTCTAAGAATGGGGATCCCTTGGGAATGATGTGTTTTCATGCATTTTAAGCGGCTCTTTACTGCTATGGCTATTACAGTAACTTATAGTTTCAGTTCTTATTTCTTTTCCATAATGGTTAGCAATTTTTCATCTTAAACATACCATGCTGCACAACAGAACTTGAAGAACAAGCTACTGAGATTATCCAATTATTTTAATATACTTATTTTACAAAAGACATTTGATAGGCAACAACTTAGAGCCCCTCTCTGACTTTCTGTCCTTTGCTAAACTCCTTATAAATCTGTTACTACTTCTGAAAAGACGCATAGGAGCCAAGAAGTTACAGAGGAGTTTCTAAGCAGCAATAAAAGGCAAACAATATTTAAGTAAGAATGGAGTGCCCAACTGTTTAACTGTATTGAGAGACTGAATTCTCATGCCTCTACCAGCTAATAACATTGGAAAGCTTATTTTAAGATGCATTCCCATACTTCCACATCACTGTAACCCTAAAGCAAGGGACTAGAGACAAATTATCTTTGCAGCAAATTTTCATGTTGATTCCCTTATGTTAGTGTACATCCTCCAGTTACAGAAACCAGGGCAGCTTTGAGACTACCAAACACAATTTTATGAAATTTTATTACTGCTGAGGAAATATAAAGGGCCAGCAATTGTATGAATTATACTTAACACTGGGGTCCCAATGAAGGGCAACAGATGGCAGAAATTTTTACTCAAATTATTTTTTTTTCCATCAAAGTCTCTATCAGCATTTGAGTCCCAGCAGTGTGACTATTAAGAAGCCCTCAAACTCACCAGCCAGCTGGTAAAATCAGCACTATAAAAACCAACTCTACAGAAAACATACTTGTATTCAATTTGGTCTTTTACACCATATGCCTTTTTTCTAGATAGCCTTTGATTTACTCCATATTTCAAAGTCAGTTATCTCCAGTAAAGTCCTTTGGGGGAGTACCTTACTAATTAGTTATTAAAGTATATCCAAATAAAAATACAAAAATTCACTATAGCAGATAGTGTCAGTGACCCATGCACATTTATTCAACACTCTTTGTTTCTGGGCAAGCCAATGATTTTTCAATGATGGTGTCTGCCACTTGAGGGGCTCAGAAAGCGAGGTGAGGATAATTACAAAGTCTAGGTATCTCCTTTAAGAGGAAGACAGCTTTTTTTTTTTTTAATGAACTCACTTGTCTCAAATGTTGGAGCAGGAGTTATCCAACTCCAATGTATTCTTGGAATCTAAACTTGTAAGAACTGGGTCCTTTACAAAGTGCTTTGGAATTTTCCTCCATCACAAATAGCCAATGTAAGGCAGAGCTGAAGAGCAGCTAAAATTGTCTATGACCCTCCTTTATATGCTTCTTTTTTGCCTTCCCTTTGCCAACTCCAAGAAGCTAGTGCCTTTTCCCTTGATTTATTTCCTCATCTGAGAGATCACAGTAATGTTACGACTATATAATTTATATGTAATTTTTCATTCTCCATGCAAATTTCTAATTTGAGAAAAGAAAAAAGTGCATTTTTCTTAACTAGACAATGAATTTAAACTATTATTTTGAGATTTGATGGTGAACATAAACATTATGATATGACATACTTAATCCATGTTGTTTAAGTATCTATAATCACAATGAATTAAAGTGTATCATTATGTTACAAAGCTAAGCTTTTAACTGTATTTATTTACAGCAATACACAAAAATATATTGTACTTCTAATACAATATATATTATGAAGGAATGAAGCACAGTTGTAATGTTGAAAGATATACTAGAGACTAACTTTAAGAAGATATTTTGCCTAAAAACAGCAGATAACTAATGCCACAATAACACACTGCTGCTTTATTCCCTATGCTTACCATTCACTAATTTAAAGCCAAAAATGTTTTATCTAAATAATCCTACTTCTGCTTACTTCCCGAAGTTAATTTCAAATGGAATTTAAGATCTGATAGAGTGCCTGATGAACTATGGACTGAGGTTCGTGACACTGTACAGGAGACAGGGATCAGGAGCATCCCCATGGAACAGAAATGCAAAAAAGGCAAAATGGCTGTCTGGGGAGGCCTTAAAAATAGCTGTGAAAGGACAAGAAGCAAAAAGCAAAGGAGAAAAGGAAAGATAAAGCATCTGAATGCAGAATTCCAAAGAATAGCAAGAAGAGATAAGAAAGCCTTCTTCAGCGATCAATGCAAAGAAATAGAGGAAAACAACAGAATGGGGAAGACTAGAGATCTCCTCAAGAAAATTAGAGATACCAAGGGAACATTTCATACAAAGATGGACTCGATAAAGGACAGAAATGGTATGGACCTAACAGAAGCAGAAGATATTAAGAAGAGGTGGCAAGAATACACAGAAGAACTCTACAAAAAAGATCTTCACAACCCAGATAATCATGATGGTATGATCACTTACCTAGAGCCAGACATCGTGGAACGTGAAGTCAAACGGGCCTTAGAAAGCATCACTACGAACAAAGCTAGTGGAGGTGATGGCATTCTGGTGGAGCTATTTCAAATCCTGAAAGATGATGCTGTGAAAGTGCTGCACTCAATATGCCAGCACATTTGGATAACTCAGCAGTGGCCACAGGACTGGAAAAGGTCAGTTTTTATTCCAATCCCAAAGAAAGGCAATGCCAAATAATTGTCAAACTACCACACAATTGCACTCATCTCACATGCTAGTAAAGTAATGCTCAAAATTCTTCAAACCAGGCTTCAGCAGTACATGAATCATGAACTTCCAGATATTCAAGCTGGTTTTAGAAAAGGCAGAGGAACTAGAGATCAAATTGCCAACATCCGCTGGATCATCGAAAAAGCAAGAGAGTTCCAGAAAAACATCTATTTCTGCTTTATTGACTATGCCAAAGCCTTTGACTATGTGGATCACAATATAAACTGTGGAAAATTCTGAAAGAGATGGGAATACCAGACCACTTGACCTGCCTCTTGAGAAATCTGTATTCAGGTCAGGAAGCAACAGTTAGAATTGGACATGGAACAACAGACTGGTTCCAAATAGGAAAAGGAGTACGCCAAGGCTGTATATTGTCACCCTGCTTATTTAACTTATATGCAGAGTACATCATGAGAAACGCTGGGCTGGAAGAAGCGCAAGCTGGAATCAAGATTGCTGGGAGAAATATCAATAACCTCAGATATGCAGATGACACAACCCTTATGGTAGAAAGTGAAGACGAACTAAAAAGCCTCTTGATGAAAGTGAAAGAGGAGAGTGAAAAAGTTGGCTTAAAGCTCAACATTCAGAAAACGAAGATCATGGCATCTGGTCCCATCACTTCATGGGAAATAGATGGGGAAACAGTGGAAACAGTGAGAGACTTTATTTTTGGGGGCTCCAAAGTCACTGCAGATGGTGACTGCAGCCATGAAATTAAAAGACGCTTACTCCTTGGAAGGAAAGTTATAACCAACCTAGATAGCATATTGAAAAGCAGAGACATTACTTTGCCAACAAAGGTCCATCTAGTCAAGGCTATGGTTTTTCCAGTGGTCACGTATGGATATGAGAGTTGGACTGTGAAGAAAGCAGAGTGCCGAAGGATTGATGCTTTTGAACTGTGGTGTTGGAGAAGACTCTTGAGAGTCCCTTGGACTGCAAGGAGATCCAACCAGTCCATTCTAAAGGAGATCAGCCCTGGGTGTTCTTTGGAAGGACTGATGCTAAAGCTGCAACTCCAGTACTTTGGCCACCTCATGCAAAGAGTTGACTCATTGGAAAAGACTCTGATGCTGGGAGGGATTGGGGGCAGGAGGAGAAGGGGATGACAGAGGATGAGATGGCTGGATGGCATCGCTGACTCGATGGACGTGAGTCTGAGTGAACTCCGGGAGTTGGTGATGGACAGGGAGGCCTGGCGTGCTGCGATTCATGGGGTCGCAAAGAGTCGGACCCGACTGAGCGACTGAACTGAACTGCACTGCACTGCTTGCTCATGGTAATGTTTTTATAAAGGACTGTTAACCTCTAATACGGTTCACTAAGTAGCACTATCTAATCAAATCAATAGGCTTCATATTCACTAATAGAAAGGTATCCCACTTTTTAAAATACTCAATCTAATTTTGATTTTTATTAGTTCTACTGTCAACTTCTAGAATTTTCAACTCCATTAAAATAACAACCCATGCTTTAAAACTTATTTCTTTCTACTCTAGAAGAACATGTAGAGCTAAATATTAGCGTGTTATGATTTCCACTTTTCTGTTTTCACTCAACGTATTGTTGGCTCACCAATTCACTCCGTCACTAGATGAGTTGACATTATTTTTATAACTTTCCTTCATGATGCTTAGCTTTCCCTTTGAAAACTCTCATTAACATTTACTCTTTTAGTTCTAAAAGGAGGTAAACATGCCAGCTTTTGAGAAAGATTTGTTTGGTTGAAGTGGAAGTTTCCTCACTTTTTAATCCAAGAGTTATACTTTGAGAAAATGTAATAAGACATAAAAATAAGCATTATTGAAAATACCTGGTTATTCAATCTGTATTTCAGATGTTTGGGGATAGCAATTCAGTAAATGCACTTCTGTTCTCATAGATACAGGTTAATCACTTAGGAAGTGTGATTAGTTAGACTAATGTGTAATGAGTAATTATTTTGTGGAGAATGAAATTTTAAGTTCTTTATGCACATCTCATTTTTATTATTATTTAGAACAAAACAGATGTAGAGACTTAAGACACTTCATAGGATTCTGTAGCTATTAAAGGAGGTGGAATTAGAACCCACACTTTTTGAATATGGCTTCCAACTTCTTAGCCAATCTTCAGAACTTCTACTATAAGCTAATGTGGCATGTCACTATTTTGTGGATGATAAAATTCTGTATATGCACTCAATCACTGCTTGTTGAATGAATATTTAAGACATGCACAAATAACTAAGTGAGCTTATTAACAGACCAATTTTAGTGGCATATCACATGATTGATATTTTCTCATATAAAAATATGATATTTTAAAAAGATTTCCCATGCTGCATGATATTTTTAGAATATCTTGAAAAATATTAATTAATATACTTAATTTTATCATTCAGTTGTGATGGGGAAAAAACAGCTGAGTTGCATGGAGCCAGGCAATCTTTTCTTTACACTATTGGTAGCAACTTTATTTTGAATAATAACACCAAATATCAGTAGGATTTATCTTTTTTAAATTAAAAATAGAAATAAAATGCAGCTTAATAGAAGTATATACAGACAAGCACATAATGTGCAATGATTTATCATTTTATTTCCTATCTAGACATGATATATGGGCTTCCCTGGTGGCTCACATGGTAAAGAATCCACCTACAATGAGGGAGACCTGGGTTCGATCTGTGGGATGGGAATATCCCCTGGAGGAGGGCATGGCAACCCACTCCGGGCAACCCACTCCAATAATCTTGCCTGGAGAATTCCCACCTACAAAGGAGCCTGGCGGGCTGCAGTCCAGGGGGTTACAAAGAGTAACACAATTGAGCAACTAAGCATAGGACGGACACATTTGCTGAAACTCATGCAGATGAGGTTTTAAACATTAGTGTACCCTTTTAAATATCTGTTTAGTACATGGCCTACTTGGTTGATATTCCTCAAAGTAACCATTACAAGTTCAGGGCAACAATCTATCTGCTGCCAACCTGTAGCATCTACATTTTATTTCCTAAAATAATTCCTCATCAAAAACTTAGATCCTCTTATTCATTGTTGGGATTCCCTGGTGGCTCAGTGATAAACAATCCGCCTGCCAATGCAGGAGATGCAGGTTCAATCCCTGGGTCAGGAAGACACCGTGGAGTAGGAAGTATCCACCCACTCCAGCATTCTTGCCTGGAGAATCCCATGAACAGAGGAGCCTGGTGGGTTACAGTCCATGGGGTCACAAAAGAGTAGGACATGACTGAGCGACTAAACAACAACAAGAATAATTCATTGCTAGTTAATCAATAATGATAATGACCAAGAGAGCTGAAATTACCAGATTTCATTTGTCTTATCAATGGATATGGCTTATAGTGTCTTTCTGGACCCTTTTCTGAGACTTAACAGACTAGAAAGATAACCTCAGTTTTCTTAAATGTATGTGTGTCCATGCAGGTATACACAAGTGTGTATGCATGATTTTGGACGTTCTTAATCACAGGGGCAGGGGGGAAGGACACTGTAACTGTTTAGAAGATTTGTGTTATCATTCACAGTTCCTTAGCCAGAAAAACTTTTTCCAAGTATAAAAGAAGTTCCTTTTATACTTTATGTATGTACTGTGTGCTATGCTTAGTCTCCCAGTCGTGTCCAACTCTTTTTGACCACATGGACTATAGCCTACCAGGCTCCTCTGTCCATGGGGATTCTCCAGGCAAGAATACTGGAGTGGGTTGCTATGCCCTTCTCCAGGGGATCTTCCCAACCCAGGGATTGAACCAAGCACTCCTATATTGCAGGCAGATTCTTTACTATCTGAGCCACCAACGAATGAGTAAAAAAACAGACTAAATAAAATAGTTTTTTAAAAAAAATTATCCAATTAAAGGAAACAAAGTTCTGATGAAATGTTCACTTACATCTAAATCCCAGTGTGAATAAGTAGAGACCTTTAGTCATTCTCAAGGCAATTAAAATTACTGTATATTGAATAGCTTTAAGATTGTATAGAGGGCTTCCCCGGTAGCTCAGTGGTGAAGAATCCACCAGCAATGCAGGAGACCCAGGTTGGGTCCCTGAATCAGAAAGATCCCTTGGAGCAGGGTATGGCAACCCACTCCAGTATTCTTGCCTGGAGAATTACATGGACAGAGGAGCCTGGAGGGCTACAGTCCATAGGGTCACAAAGAGTTGGACACGACTGAAGCAACTTAGCATGCATGTGTGCAAGATTGCATAGAAGCAAACATAATAAAATATCAAATGATATTAAAATTGTTTTGGACTTCTGCCTCTAGCCTAGACTAGATTTAACTTCTTGGCTAAAAATTTTTAAAAATGAACAAAATGTATGAAACAGTACTTTTTAAAAGACACTGGACACTGGGTAATTAAAATCAGTCATCTCTGAAAAATTAGAAACAAATGAGGTGAGCCCTACAGTTGCCCCAGCTTACTCTCTGAATAGAGTTCCAAGCTATGACAAAGGACAAGGGCAGAAAACCAGGGGGTCTTCTTTAGATGAGGAGATGGAGCTGGGTATCGAAGGGAACCAAAATGGCTAGAGTCACAGGGCAGAGCATCAGAGAGGGGACAGATATACAGAGAATAAACATTGGAGATCTGCAGAGAGCACCCTTCCAGTTTCCAGTTAAATCCTAACCAGTTCCCATATGACAAGTGAAAATGAAAGTGAAAGTCGCTTAGTTGTGTCCAACTCTTTGGGACCCCATGGACTATATAGTCCATGGATTTCTAGGCCAGAATACTGGATTGGGTAGACTTTCCCTTCTCCAGGGGATCTTTCCAACCCAGGGATCGAATCCAGGTCTTTTGCATTGCAGGCAGATTCTTTACCAGCTGAGCCACAAGGGAAGCACAAGAATACTGGAGAAGGTAGCCTATCCTTTTTCCAGCAGATCTACCCGACCCAGGAATCAAACTGTATTGCAGTCTCCTGCATTGCAGGTGGATTCTTTACCAACTGAGCTACCAGGGAAGCACAACAACAAGAAACTACCGATGTCAAGGGAAAGAACTATAGGCAGTAATTAAAGCAGACAATCACCGGAGCTCACATATGGCTGGGAGAGCACCCGTTCCTGCCAGACACAGTGGAAAACATCATACAAAAACATCAGAGCGAGTATTCAGATGGGTTTTGCTTCAGTAGTGAGGAAAATTTAGCCCTAGATTTTAGGTTGTTCTGCTCAAAACTCAAAGTATATGAGTAATACACTCCAAAGATCAAACTATTTCCAAGCAAACATAACTATGTTTCAGTACAAAGGTCAACAATATTTATCTGCACAAATATATCAAGCACTCAACAAGTTAAAATTCACATCTGGTATCTAATCAAAAATTACCAGTCATCCAAAGAAGCAGGAACATAACACTCATAGAAAGGAGAAAAAATAACTGGAATTGACCGAAAATAGACAGAGCTGATAGTACTGGTAGACAAGAAACATTATAACTGTTATTGTAACTGTATTCCATATTTCCCAGAAGGTAAAGATTGAATGTTGAGGTCTGTTAAGATATTAACACGGAAAATGTTAAAATTCTTAAACCACATTTCAGCATTGTATTGAATCACACAAGACAACAATGTATGAGGTTAAAATTATACACTAGATGAGATAAACCACAGACTAGATAAGCTAAAAAAATAGATTGGTCCATTTGACAATAGGAATTATTTAAAATGAATTACAGAGAAAATAAGACTGAAAATAAAAAGAACAGAATATCAGTGAGTGGCATAATATATGCTATCAGAGTCCCTGAAAAGGGCAAGGAGCAGAAAAATATTATTTTTAAGTAACACCTTTAAAATTTCTAAATTTGATTAAAACTATGAACACACAGATCCAAGAAGCTTAACAGACCACAAGAATAAGAAACATGAAGAAAACTATACCAAGGAATATCATAAACCCATTGCTCAATTCCCAAAATCACTCTCTAATAAACCTTCTGTATCCATTGCTGAGTGAGATGACAAGCTGAAATATATACCAATATCCATATCAAAACAACCACTCTCTGTGGAGTAGAAGGTGGGTATATATTTACCTACAATACACCTCTAGAGTGCCTCATTTTTTATAATGAGTATATATTATTTTTATAAGAAAACAGATTAATATGTATAAATACCTTGCGACAGACATCTTTCAAAATGGCAAGAGGTTTATAAATCTCCCCAAGAATACCTTATATTTCTTTAAGTCAGAGACCTGGTGATGCTACATTGGCTCAAAATTCACTTTAGTGCTATTAAAAATATATTCTCTGTATGATGTCAGATTAGAAATCAATGAATTTCCTCTATCTGCAATGGTAATGCTGATGAGTATAAAGATTTGATTGATATACACATAATTACACAAAATTTTACAATATTAATTTTCTACATTTACATAGCTTACACATATATAGGGGTGTATAAATGGTTACCTTCATAATATCAGAAGGCATCTTTTCTATGCAAAAAATATTTGAAAAAGGAGAATTGTTAAGTTGAAAATGATATTACTTTTATGAAACCAGCATTTTGAAATGCCTGGACTATTTAATGTATTAGCCTTTTCTTTGCTTTCATCTGTCTTAATCAATATTTTCTGGCATTCAAAAACTGGCCACAGTTCAAATCTCCTTGACTGAAAATTGCTACCTGAACAATTTGAACTAAAAAATATTGCAAAAGTACCTAAGATTTGGTGTAGTGAACCCAGTATTTCTTATACTTAAGCCATATACTTTATAACCTAAATTATAACCTCCACAATCCACTTTATCTACATAATCAAAAGACACAGCCAGTTGAAATTAAACTGTACGATGGTTATAATCCATATGTTGCATTTCCATTAACAAAACCCATAAAACAGTCAATAAGTACTGCCAATTTACTGTATTGTTTTGGCCTCTGGCCTATCTCAGAAGACATGTTGTCAATAGAATATATAGAAATATTGCTACATCACCACAGACTGTCTTTAGGGAAACAGAACTGTAATTTTATAATGATGGATATTTCTAGCAACTACATTATTACCAAGTACACCACAAGTTCTCCTCCTGGACAAAATCCAACATAAGTCAAAAACACACACTGCCCTAAAGCCACAGGACACCCTGCTGTAAGATGCTTCTCTGTATTCAAGATTCAATTACACTTTGCAGTTCATCAGATAAACCGGTTATGTCTAGACTCTCATCCTGACACAAAACGTTCCAAAATGATCATCATGACAAGTTCTAGCATGTGCGGTGCTGACAACGAAAGTCAGGAAATATAAATTTCCATCATCCTTCACAACCTGAACTTAAAGAAGTTAAGCAGTTGTGATGTTGTGGTGGAGATAAAAACAGTCTGAAAAAAAGAGATTTCAAAAACTTACCTTAAGATACCATTTATATTTGGCATGTTCCCAGTTCTCAGGAATTTGTGTCTTTTTGAGAAAGTGTTCAGCTTCTGTTAGCCATTGATTAAATATCTTCATATCATAATGAAACCGCCGCCATTTTTCAACAGATCTGTCAAATTGCCTAGAAATAAAAATTAGGGATCAAGAAAAATAAATGGATTATATGGGCATAGAATATATGTTATTACATTAATAAAGCTATTATTTTGATAGTTTCTCACATTTGTATATGTCAGTTTCAGTTAACATCAATAACTAATATTGAATATAGGATGAATTAAAATATTTGATAAAAGGTTGCCATTTCCCTTCAAAATGAATACACTTTGTGACTGAGATGAAAATAGAGACAATTATTATGGAATATTAGTGTTTTCTTCTCTATGAGAATACTTAATTTTAATAAAACTTCAGAAATTTAAAAGTACATTAATATCTAATAAATTATTTTGAAGCTAGAGACTAAATTTCAAAAGATTTTTTGGATCAAAAACTAGCTCATAAAGTCTGTCAATTTCAGTCATATCTTGAGCTAAAAGTGTCTGCTCATTAAGATCTCCAAGCATTCAGGATGACAGCTGTAACTTGTACATTGGCTTAGATGTAAGAAATCCACCAGTTGACTGGTATACTAGTCTTCCTTTCTCCTTCTAGTTCCACTGTATCCACTAGCATTTTAAATTGTGATGCTGAAGGAATTTTGTGAAAGGTAATGTGTCAACATCTCACATGAAAAGAATATTGAGAAGGAAATATTTGGTCATTTCTGGTCACAGAAGAGACTGAGCCAGAAATTATATGAGTCAAGGCTTTATGTTTATGGTAAGAGACTTGCACATAAAAGTCACATCAGTCAGTCAGTCAGTTCAGTCACTCAGTGGTGTCTGACTCTTTGCGACCCCATGAATCGCAGCACGCCAGGCCTCCTTGTCCGTCACCAACTCCCGGAGTTCACTCAAACTCATGTCCATCGAGTCGGTGATGCCATCCAGCCATCTCATCCTCTGTCGTCCCCTTCTCCTCCTGCCCCCAATCCCTCCCAGCATCAGAGTCTTTTCATAGGGCATTATAAAATAAAAAAATAGCAATAAAACACTGATTTTGGGTCCCCAGTCTAGAACAATTGCACCAATATCTTTGGAGGTGGGACCCTGAAATTGGTATTCGTAAAAGCACCCAGGTGATTCTAATGTACTGACAAGTTGAAAAATACTATACAGTGCAAGTTTTAAAGTCTGTGGGCTCATGATCTACTGGGTCTGCCAGGGCCTGTCCAAACAGGCATTTGCCAGCATGAAACAAAAGCCATCCTGAAAATTCCTGCTTATTGAGTGACCTCACAGTACAGCTGTCTGTATAGTTCTCTGAGATCTATTCTTAAGATGCAACAGATTAGTTTTGAATAACTTGAGGATCTTCTCAGATCTCTACCTCCCCTTAGGAAACTTAAGTAATTTTAGAATCCAAATAATGTCACAATTCCCTATCATTTTACTAGGAAAGGAATGGAATTCACATTATAAGCTAAGCACTGGGGTCTGTGGATTTACATATCCCATTCCATTAACTCCTGCAACACCCTTTGCAACATACCAATTATTATCCCCATTTTTCACTGGAGAAAGGTGAGATGCTGAGTAAATAGATATTAAATGGCAGACCTGGAATTCTAACTCAGATCTCTCTGGTTCCAGTGGTGTCTTTTAGCACCTTACATTAAATTTTCTGGCATTTCCTTTTTTCAAGATGAATTTTCACCAAATTAAACAATTCAAAGTGATAGTTGTAAGGCTTTTTTTTTTTTCTATTTTTCTTCCAATATTTAATTATATATCTACATGTATTCTATCATGCATTCTATTGGGTATTACATTTAATGATTAACTGTATTTTCACCTTAAAAATATCTAAAACAGTATTTTGGTAGCATAAAAAGGCAGCTAATAATAGCCAAGAGAGATAGTCTCTACCACTAGCCTATAAATAATGGAGATGTAGACATAGAGGACAGACTTATGGACACAGGCAGGCGGGGAGGAAGGAGAGAGTGGGACAAGTGGACAACATACACACTACCATATGTAAAAGAGATAGCCAATGGGAATTTGCTGTGTGGCGCAGGGAACTTAAACCTGGGCTCTGTAACAACTTAGACGGGCGGCAAAGGGTGGGAGGTGGGAGGGAAGTTCAAGAGGGAGGGGACATATGTACACCTATGGCTGATTCCTGTTGATGTATGGCAGAAACTGATATAATATTGTAGAGCAATTATCCTTCTACTAAAAATAAATTTATACAATAATTATATCTTTAATAAATAATGGCATTTTATAGTTGATCAAATATTTTATATCCATCAGCCACAAAATGATCTTGGAAATGTTTGCATGGTTAATAATAATTTTGTTTTCCTATATTTTCAGTGCTAATACCCACAACATGACTTAAGAATACATCTGAAGAATGTATTCCCTATAAAAAGGAATTGTACATTGCATATGTCTTACAGGAATTTGAATCACTGGAGTCAGAGAGCTGTTAAATGAGAATCTAAAATACAGTGAGTCATAGTTGGCATTGTATCATCTTGGTGAGGCTGTAGTTGATTTTAATTTTCATTATATATATATATATATATATATATTAATATTGTTAAGTTTTCCTGCAATGCATACTTCATACTTTGAATATTCAGAAAAATACAATAAGTAAAATTTATTTTAAATTTAAAGTACAGGTGATTTACAATATCATATCAGTTTCAGGTGTACAACAGTGATTCAATAGTTTTGTAGACTATTCTCCATTTAAAGTTATAGCTGGGCATACACACAGAGGAAACCAGAATTGAAAGAGACACGTGTACCCCAATGTTCATCGCAGCACTGTTTATAATAGCCAGGACATGGAAGCAACCTAGATGTCCATCAGCAGATGAATGGATAAGAAAGCTGTGGTACATATACACAGTGGAGTATTACTCAGCCATTAAAAAGAATACATTTGAATCAGTTCTAATGAGGTGGATGAAACTGGAGCCTATTATACAGAGTGAAGTAAGCCTGAAAGAAAAACACCAATACAGTATACTAACGCATATATATGGAATTTAGAAAGATGGTAATGATAACCCTGTATGCGAGACAGCAAAAGAGACACTGATGTATAGAACAGTCTTTTGGACTCTGTGGGAGAGGGTGAGGGTGGGATGGCTTGGGAGAATGGTACTGAAATATGTATATTATCATATGTGAAACAAATCGCCAGTCCAGGTTCGATGCATGATACAGGGTGCTCGGGGCTGGTGCACTGGGATGACCCAGAGGGATGGGATGGGGAGGGAGGTGGTGGTGGGGGTTCAGGATGGGGGACACATGTACACCCGTGGCAGATTCATGTCAATGTATGGCAAAACCAATACAATACTGAAAAGTAATTAGCTTCCAATTAAAATAAATAAATTAAAATAAAATAAAAAATAAAATACCTAGTAAAAAATTAAAACAAAATAAGTTACGGCTATCTTTTAAATAATGGCTGTATTCCCTATGCTGTACACTATATCCTTGTTGTTTATTTATTTTATACGTAGTAGTTCGTGTCTCAATGCCATACCCTTATTTTGCCCCCCCCCCGTTGGTCTCCCCAAAGTTAACCACTAGTATATTCTTTGTTTTTTGTTTTTTTTTTAATTTTATTTTATTTTTAAACTTTACATAACTGTATTAGTTTTGCCAAATATCAAAATGAATCCGCCACAGGTATACATGTGTTCCCCATCCTGAACATTCTGTTTCTGTTTTTTTATACACATTCTTTTATTTTAATTTTTTAGATTCCACATATAAGAGAGAACATAGACTGCTAACATAGACAACATCTTTCTCTGTGTGACTTACTTCACTAAGCACAATAGTTTTTAAAAGGCAATCTCACATGCTAACAACTACCATCTCCATCTTTATACACTGAGAAACAGACCGAGGCTAACCAGATCACAGAGGAGTTGTCATTTGGTCATTTTCCACCTCTGTTACAGTCATCAGCCCGCTTCCTACTTTGCTTTTTTCTATTATCCAACCACCAGATTTACCCTCCTGCCAATGCTTTTATTTACTGGAAGGTGATTATTTCTTCAACATCTGGGCTATAAATACTCTTCCTTCTAGGCTGCTGCATATGTGTCCCTCCACCACTCACTGCACTGGCAGCCAGTGACCATCTTTCAGAAGATTCCACAAAGTCTCCTCCCACCCAACCCCTCTGCCTCTTCACAGTTTATCTATCATCTAGTTTCTCCAAGAGAAGAAAACCATCAGGGCCCACACAGTTGATCATGGTACCTCTTAGGGCTCAAGACAAAGTTGGAGATACAAACATAAGGGAAACACTCAGGCTTCTCTACTTACATTTGTGTTCCAGGTCCACAAAAATGGGGCAGGATGAAGTTGCCAGCCACCAAGGACTCTCTGCAGTCTCCCCTTCCCCCCATGCCCTACTATCTCAGGATTTTGTGACTTTGTACACTAGTCCAGTGTTCCTGAAATGCCCTCTTTCCCTTTACTCCATTTTCACTCAACTCCTGCAAGCTGAATCTTTGCATACTTAAAGACTTGACATGAACCATTAGGTTGGCCAAAAAGGGTATCCGAGTTTTTCCTTAACATCGTTCAGAAATAATTTCACAATTTGTATGGAAATACAAAAAACCTCGAATAGCCAAAGCAATCTTGAGAAAGAAGAATGGAACGGGAGGAATCAACCTACCTGACTTCAGGCTCTACTACAAAGCCACAGTTATCAAGACAGTATGGTACTGGCACAAAGACAGAAATATAGATCAATGGAACAAAATAGAAAGCCCAGAGATAAATCCACGCACATATGGACACCTTATCTTCGACAAAGGAGGCAAGAATATACAATGGATTAAAGACAATCTCTTTAACAAGTGGTGCTGGGAACTCTGGTCAACCACTTGTAAAAGAATGAAACTAGAACACTTTCTAACACCATACACAAAAATAAACTCAAAATGGATTAAAGATCTAAACGTAAGACCAGAAACTATAAAACTCCTAGAGGAGAACATAGGCAAAACACTCTCTGACATACATCACAGCAGGATCCTCTATGACCCACCTCCCAGAACATTGGAAATAAAAGCAAAAATAAACAAATGGGACCTAATTAACCTTAAAAGCTTCTGCACATCAAAGGAAACTATTAGCAAGGTGAAAAGACAGCCTTCAGAATGGGAGAAGATAATAGCAAATGAAGCAACTGACAAACAACTAATCTCAAGAATATACAAGCAACTCCTACAGCTCAACTCCAGAAAAATAAATGACCCAATCAAAAAATGGGCCAAAGAACTAAATAGACATTTCTCCAAAGAAGACATACAGATGGCTAACAAACACATGAAAAGATGCTCAGCATCACTCATTATCAGAGAAATGCAAATCAAAACCACTATGAGGTACCATTTCACGCCAGTCAGAATGGCTGCAATCCAAAAGTCTACAAGTAATAAATGCTGGAGAGGGTGTGGAGAAAAGGGAACCCTCTTACACTGTTGGTGGGAATGCAAACTAGTACAGCCACTATGGAGAACAGTGTGGAGATTCCTTAAAAAACTGGAAATAGACATGCCTTATGATCCAGCAATCCCACTGCTGGGCATACACACTGAAAAAACCAGAAGGGAAAGAGACACGAGTACCCCAATGTTCATCGCAGCACTGTTTATAATAGCCAGGACATGGAAGCAACCTAGATGTCCATCAGCAGATGAATGGATAAGAAAGCTGTGGTACATATACACAATGGAGTATTATTCAGCCATTAAAAAGAATACATTTGAATCAGTTCTAATGAGGTGGATGAAACTGGAGCCTATTATACAGAGTGAAGTAAGCCAGAAAGAAAAACACCAATACAGTATACTAACGCATATATATGGAATTTAGAAAGATGGTAACAATAACCCTGTGTACGAGACAGCAAAAGAGACACTGATGTATAGAACAGTCTTATGGACTCTGTGGGAGAGGGAGAGGGTGGGAAGATTTGGGAGAATGGCATTGAAACATGTAAAATATCATGTATGAAATGAGTTGCCAGTCCAGGTTCGATGCACGATACTGGATGCTTGGGGCTGGTGCACTGGGACGACCCAGAGGGATGGAATGGGGAGGGAGGAGGGAGGAGGGTTCAGGATGGGGAACACATGTAAACCTGTGGCGGATTCATTTTGATATTTGGCAAATCTAATACAGTTATGTAAAGTTTAAAAATAAAATAAAATTAAAAAAAAAAAAAAAAAGAAATATCCAAATGAACTTTTTGGCCACAGCAATACTTATACTGTCACTTTGTAAATATCTGACTATAGAGCATTCAATAGTCTGCAACTGCTAAAACTTTGAAAACAGTAAAGTTGATTTAATTTTATTATTAAAATTAATGTTAAAATGAGTAACTCTATTCAAACAAAATATTAAAGAATAAAAGCATGCACTTTACATGTGATGACATTTAATGTGAGTAATAATATTTTAAACTCCATTTCAAGCATCACATAAAATTTTTAAACATACTTTCTAGCATTTTAACATGTATTGTTAACAACCAAGCGTAAATCTATTCTTGAATTTACTGTGTAAATTTTCATTTTTTCTCATGCCTACTTATAAAATTAAACTCTCTCCCATTAAGGAACATCCTGAATGAACAGATATAAATTTTGCTAGTTTTACAATGTTACATTTATAAATTTAATCTCAAGTCGCTCACTACGCTCCCTAAATTCCTCTCATTCCATTAACTGGACATCCATGACTGAAGGAAAATGCAGCTACAACAGGAAACACATAAAGATATTACAAATAGCATTAAGGGAAATAAGTGTAAGTTTTACTCTCTGTATTATTACTAGAGGGGGAAAAAAAAGTTGTTGCATTTTTTTTTTTTCCTGACAGCAAGAGGAAATGTAGACCTGCCTAAATAAAGGACAAAAAATGTCAGTATAAACACATGGATAATAAATCAAGTGATTTTTAAATTTTTGCAAATATTAAAATTCTCATACACTATGCAAGCAGTATTTAAAATTGCACTGCTGCTTCATTTATGTGCAGCATAACTTATTTCCTGCTGTTCTAAATCAAGTTAGTCAGATTATTCTCAAGCATAAATTACATTTAGGGAGTAATTTAGGTACTTTGGGACATACTTTAACACTGTTAGGCCATTAAGGTGGTGCTGAATTCCATGAAATAGATTTAAATAAATAACACCCTAGTAGCCTTCTGACATAATCCATTGTAGCTTTATACTTAAGGTCTGCAAACTCAGCACTGGGCTGCTAAGTACTGCCTCCTACATATTTCATCTTTGATTAGGCGAGTGGGAGGGATCTTGGCTAAAGCCTCATAGTCCAAATTAGAGGAGCTGATAAATATAAGTTAAATTAGTCATTTGCCCCAAACCATAGTACCTTCCCACGCCCCCGCCCCCTGATCCCAGTTTCCCCAATAATCCAAGTATTTAGTAAAACGTAAGTATTGGGTTTGGAGAAGGCAATGGCACCCCACTCCAGTACTCTTGCCTGGAAAATCCCATGGACGGAAGAGCCTGGTAGGCTGCAGTCCATGAGGTCGCTAAGAGTCGGACACGACTGAGCAACTTCAGTTTGACTTTTCACTTTCATGCATCGGAGAAGGAAATGGCAACCCACTCCAGTATTCTTGCCTGGAGAATCCCAGGGACAGGGGAGCCTGGTGGGCTGCCGTCTCTGGGGTCGCACAGAGTCGGACACGACTGAAACAACTTAGCAGCAGCAGCAGCAAGTATTGGGTTGGCCAATAAATTCATTCAAGTTTTTCCATGTTTATTGGTCATTTGTATTTCTTATTTTGTGAAGATGGCCAAAGTCTTGTGTTACTGTGAAACATAAAACACATCTGTGATCTTCCCTAGTGGTTCAGTGGTAAAGAATCCACCTAGCAATGCAAGAGACATGGGTTCATACCCTGGTCTGGGAAGATCCCACATGCCACGGAGCAACGAAGCCTGTGCACCACAAAACTGAGCCTGTGCTCTAAAGCCTGGGAATCACAACTACTGAGCCCATGTGCCACAACTACTGAAGCCTGCAAGCCTGAGAGCCCATACACCACAGCAAGAGAAGTCACTGCAACCAGAAGCCCACGCACACATTGCAACTAGAGAGTAGCCATCCCTCGCCACAACTAGAGAAAATCCCCATTCAGCAATGAAGACCCAGCACATTCAAAAATAACATATACACAATGGAGTATTACTCAGCCATTAAAAAGAATACATTTGAATCAGTTCTAATGAGGTGGATGAAACTGGAGCCTATTATACAGAGTGAAGTAAGCAAGAAAGAAAAACACCAATACAGTATACTAATGCATATATATGGAATTTAGAAAGATGGTAACAATAACCCTGTATACGAGACAGCAAAGGAGACACTGATGTATAGAACAGTCTTTTGGACTCTGTGGGAGAGGGAGAGGGTGGGATGATTTGGGAGAATGGCATTGAAATATGTATAATATCATATATGAAACGAGTCGCCAGTCCAGGTTCGATGCACGATACTGGATGCTTGCGGCTGGTGCACTGGGACAATCCAGAGGGATGGTACGGGGAGGGAGGAGGGAGGAGGGTTCAGGATGGGAAACACATGTATACCTGTGGCAGATTCATTTTGATATATGGCAAAACCAATACAATATTGTAAAGTTAAATAAAATAAAATTAAAAATAAATAAATAAATTAAATTATTGAAAAAGCACATTTATTATTTACTAAAACTGATCATTCTATGACTAGCATCCAGATCAAGATATAACACATTGTCTGCAGCTCAGAATTCTTCTTTGTGTCCCTTCCCACATTTTAAGAACTTCTCCCAGTTTTCTTTCAGATTGTTCTTAAAAACTTATAGGACTTCTTCATGATTATGGATACACACATTATATTAGTTATATGTGTGTTCCAAATATTTTTTCACACTCTGTGACTTTCATTTTCACTCTCTCAATGCTGTCTTTTGATATACAGAAGTTATTAATATACAATATAGTCCAGTTTATTATGTTATGATTAGTACTTTATATATCTATTTAAGACATTCTCCATTATCCAAAATTCATTTACATATACTCCTTTACTTTGTTATGAAAGTTTTGTTAGTTTGCTTTTTCCCATTCAGATGTATAATCCTCTAGCATTATATTTTTGTATGCAGTGTGAAATAGAATATATTTCTCTGCAGGGGATCTATTTTAATTTGTAAGGTAAGGCATACAAACACAACAAAGTAATGGTGTACAGTGGAAAAATAAAAGTGTGTGCTGTGAAAAGTAAGCTTCTATCCTACTGACACACCCTCCCCCCAACTCTGCCAGTTATTGTGCTCAGTAGCTTAGTTGTGTCTGATACCTTGCGACCCCATGGACTGTAGTCCGCAAAGCAGCCCTTTCCATGGGATTCTCCAGGCAAGAATACTGGAGTGGGTTGCCATTTCCTCCTCCAGGGGATCTTCCCGACCCAGGGATTGAACCCTCATCTCCTGCATTGCAAGTTGGTTCTTGCCCACTGAGCCATCGGGGATTCTCTCATTGTAAATAAAACTTTCATAATTTGAAATATTGATAGAGCTAGGCAAAGAAATAAACAAATACAGTGTTTTAAAGTAAGCGTTCTCATTCAGTTTTATTGGATTCGATTCATCCACTGCTAGCATTTTTACAGCTCCAGATTGACATATTATTTTGAAACACCCAGTTTATGTTTCATTCTCTCTGGGTTATGAGTCTGATTCTTAGGCTTCACCAGTTTGGAGTGGTTCTTTGAGTTTGTTTTTCACAGTGTTTATAATACTGGAGTTTAGGAACTCATTCTCTGGTCTCTACACCCTCTCTTCACTGCTGAAATTCCACCCATTCTATTTCAACTGTTTCTCACGTTTCCATTTATTGCTACCTGAACAAACAGAATACAGACCTTATGTGAACTCTTTACGACATCGACTCTTAAAGTGACCCTTTCCAATTATAGGGGACTCTTTTGCATTGCTTAAAGGGAACAGGGATATTTTTTCCCTCAAAATACAAACCAAAATCTAGTTCACCTAATTATTACAGGTGAACTCTTTGGATCTGGATCTCCTCTCTGGGTATTTCCTTATACAATGGCATTGAATCTTAAAGGTTCAACTAATATCTATAGCAGGGGTTGGCAAACTTTATAAAGTACTTGAAAATAAATAATTTATGCCTTGTTGGCCATGCAACATTTATTACAGCTATTGAGCTCTGCCACTGTAACCCAACACCAGCCATAAATGGGTTTGGCTAGATCCCAATAAAACTCTATTTACAAAAACAGGTGTTGGGCAGGATTTGACCCATAGGCTGTACTTCACCTACCCTTCCTGTATAAACTGATTAGCACATAGCCCCAGGTTCTAACCCTCACCTGAGCACTGTATCTAGCTGTTTTTTTTTTTTTTTATCCTCACCAGAACATTCTATGTGAACCTCAAACATGACTTGTTTACAAATCCTTATTTTCTCTTCTAATCCTCATAATTTTAGTTAAGGATTTCCATGCTAGAAATGTTGAAATTATCCTTTACTCTTTCTCACCATGCTGATTTCTATACCCTATAAATTCTAAACCAGAAATGACTCTTCAGTTTGACTTCTTCCTTCCAGCCCCACTTCCATAGCCTTTTTTGAAATCCTCTAACAACTTTTCCTCATGATATCCCAACTCACTTTTCCCTAGTCAGTTTCTGACCACTCTTGAACTTATGTCTACATCGCCATCCCTTCTTTCTCTTTGGTTCCAACATGAATGTTCATAGACATTTACATAGTCCATGGTGTATATACTATACTTACAAACACTGAATATCTCAAAAACTTCCATAACAATCCAACCTTTCTCCTACTATCCTTTTAACCTGGGCCTTTTGCTTTATCTTAGAATGCCACCCTTCTGCCACGTCACTTTATTCTATGAGGCCTGTGTCCCCTGAAATTAGTTACTGCCTAAGACAAACTTCTCTCACTGCACAAAAACCTCTATTAATATATCACTTCATGTTCTAATTATGTATTTACAGAGCTGTATTTCCCAGAAGATTCTGAGCTTTTTCAGAAAGGAATACACCTCATTGACTTTTGAGTTCCTAGTCCTAAGCAAAGTTCCTGGCACATAATAAGTGTTTAAATACATGTGGCGGATTCATTTCGATATATGGCAAAACCAATACAATATTGTAAAGTTAAAAAATAAAATTAAATTAAAAAAATAAATGAATGAATACAAGAGTTCATTAGTAATTTGCTTTGGCTCTTTTTGGTTCCATTTAGGAGCCATGAAGGCTTGGGTACACTGTTTTACCTCTCTGTATCTAGGTATACCATAAATAAAGCTAGGATAATACTGCCTGCATTACACAGCACTTTGACAAGAATGAATGCATACTGTAAGCTATAGATAGCAATAACATTTCAGTACTATTGTTTAAAACAACTTAATAATTGGCACATTTTAAAACACTGATACAGAATTTCGAACTTAAAAACATCTCAGTCTACATCATAAACCATTTCAAATATGTCAATACAGTTTCAGTAAAATGTAGCTCTTATTAACAGAAAACACTGAATGACTTTTAAATACAGATAATCTAGCTCAACACCATTCTACAAAATTAATGCACTTTACACAAACTTGCCAAGGTCTAATTTAACTCTGAAGATGAACATTTATTTAAGGACTATGACTTTTTTAAGAGGGGTGTCTCAGAATAAAGTTATATTGATAAAATTCACCTTATATCAAAGAACACAACATTAATAACTTAAAAATAATAATGATAAAGTTAAATCAATGCTGATGGCATTACTTGTAAGGATTCACAAACACTTCAGGTTATCTTTAGAAATTTTTAAAGAAATCTTAAAATTCTTTAGATTTCTAAAGTGTTTTTTTTTTTTTTTCAATTTTTCTTGTTTCTAATTGGCATACATATCTGGAAGGAATCTAAAAATCACTGTTATAGTACTTACTTCTGTCTACAAGTAGGTAGATTTTCAGAAAAGAAGGTTAAAATAGAAAAAACTGCATGGGAAAGCTTCAATCATCTTAAATAATGACTTTTTGAATTTTAAATACTCACAAAATCACACAGATACCCGTGTGTGTGTATGTGTGTGTGCATATATATATATATGTATTACACAAATCAAGAGCTTGACTTAAGTGTATAGTAAGAATATGGGGGTTTTGACTAACCATATTATTTTGGCTTAGGGAGAGATACCCTAAATATCTCTGAGATAAATATATAAGTACCCAAATAAGTAGGTATATCTTCACCTACACTTGACATCTGATTATTTAAGTAGCTATAAAAAGAAAAGTAGAAACATCTCTGATATGACTAATGTCTCTGGTATTTCACAAATCTCCTTTGCCCTTCTCTTTTACAAACACCTTTGCTATAGTCCAAAGTCCTAGCAGACCAAGGACTGTGGAAAGGGTGCAATATTTGACAGTTCTGTCATGCTGGAAGAATATTCAGGGTACGCTACTCCTGCACTGCTTCTGAAAAAAAGAAAACAATGTAGGACTATGCTAATATTAACCTAAAAATTATGCAATCTCAATGTCTTGATTTGGCACAATTATCACCCTGTAAAAATACTCAAAGTAGCAAAAATAGTTTGCTATTAATGAATTGCAATGTTAACTTTAATATTAGGAACTTTTGGAAAAATTAGCTACAGAAACTGATTCAGCAGTCTAAGAAAAATAATCTGAATTTCTTAAAAAGTTGAAGATAAAATTCTTTCTGAGGACCTGATATATTATTCATGGATCCCCTTTACAAAATATGAGCATTTAATTTAAATGTACATATCTTCCACAATATAGTCTCACAATTTGTATGAAGACATACTTTCAATTTAAAACAAGCCTTAGGGGCATTGAAACATGTATAATATCATATAAGACATGAATCGCCAGTCCAGGTTCGATGCAGGATACAGGATGCTTGGGGCTGGTGCACTGGGATGACCCAGAGGGATGGTACGGGGAGGGAGGTGGGAGGGGGGTTCAGGATGGGGAACACGTGTACACCCGTGGCAGATTCATGTTGATGTATGGCAAAACCAATAAAATATTGTAAAATAATTAGCCTTCAATTAAAATAAATAAATTTATATTTAAAAAAATTAATAAAACAGGCCATAGGGGACTTCCTTGGCTCTCCAGTGGGTAGGAGTTTGCTTCCATGCAGGGGGTGTGGGTTCTATCTCTGGTCAGGGAAATAAGATCCCACATGCCACACAACACAGCCAAAATTAAAATAAAAAAATAAAACAGATCATAAAACAAGAAAGCTATGCAGCTTATGAAATTTGGAGAGAGATAAACATGGGTTAGAAATTCTACTTTATTGTTCAATGGTGCTTTGTAAACCTGAGCAAGTGATTTAATTTGCTGGGTTAGAATTCTCATTTGTGAAATAGCTGAGAAAAGAAGGGAAGCTAAAGGCAAAGGAGAAAAGGAAAGATATTCCCATCTGAATGCAGAGTTCCAAAGAATAGCAAGGAGAGATAAGAAAGCCTTCCTCAGTGGTCAATGCAAAGAAATAGAGGAAAACAATAGAATGGGAAAGACTAGAGATTTCTTCAAGAAAATCAGAGATACCAAGGGAACATTTCATGCAAAGATGGGCTCAATAAAGGACAGAAACAGTATAGACCTAACAGAAGCAGAAAATATTAAGAAGAGGTGGCAGAACTATACACAGAAGAACTATACAAAAAAGATCTTCATGACCCAGATAACCATGATGGTGTGATCACTCACCTAGACCCAGACATTCTGGAATGCAAAGTCAAGTGGGCCTTAGGTAGCATCACTACGAACAAAGCTATTGGAGGTGATGGAATTCCAGTTGAGCTATTTCAAATCTTAAAAGATGATGCTGTGAAAGTGCTGCATTCAATATGCCAGCAAATTTGGAAAACTCAGCAGTGGCCACAGGACTGGAAAAGGTCAGTTTTCATTCCAATTCCAAAGAAATGCAATGCCAAAGAATGTTCATACTACCACACGATTGCACTCATTCCACACGCTAGCAAAATAATGCTCAAAATTCTCCAAGCTGGTCTTCAATAGTACGTGATCAGTGAATTTCCAGATATTCAAGCTGGATTTAGAAAAGGCACAGGATCCAGAGATGAAATTGCCAACATCTGTTGAATCATTGAAAAAGCAAGAGAGTTCCAGAAAAACGTCTGGTTTATTGACTATGCCAAAGCCTTTGACTGTGTGGATCAGAACAAACTGTGGAAAATTCTGAAAGAGATGGGAATACCAGACCACCTGATTTGCCTCTTGAGAAATCTGTATGCAGGTTAAGAAGCAACATTTAAAACTGGACATGGAACAACAGACTGGTTCCAAATAGGTAAAGGAGTACATCATGGCTGTATATTGTCACCCTGCTTATTTAACTTATATGCAGAGTACATAATGTGAAGTACTTGGCTGGATGAAGCACAAACTGGAATCAAGATGGCTGGGGGAAATATCAATAACCTCAGATATGCAGATAACGCCACCTTTATGGCAGAAAGCAAAGAAGAAATAAAGAGCCTTTTGATAAAAGTGAAAGAAAGGAGTGAAAAAGTTGGCATAAAACTCAACATTCAGAGAACTAAGATCATGGCATCTGGTCCCATCACTTCATGGCAAGTAGATGAGGACACAATTAAAACAATGGGAGACTTTATTTTTGTGGGGGATCCAAAATCACTGCAGATGGTGATTTCAGCCATGAAATTAAAAGACACTTGCTCCTTGGAAGAAAAGCTATGAGCAACCTAGACAGCATATTAAAAAGCAGAGACATTACTTTGCTGAAACATGCCCATCTAGTCAACGCTATGGTTTTTCCAGTAATCATGTATGGATATGAGAGCTGGACTATAAAGAAAGATGAGCACCAAAGAATTGATGCTTTTGAACTGTGGTGTTGGAGAAGACTCTTGAGAGTCCCTTGGACTGCAAGGAGATCCAACCAGTCCATTCTGAAGGAGATCAGCCCTGGGATTTCTTTGGAAGGAATGATGCTAAAGCTGAAACTCCAGTACTTTGGCCACCTCATGTGAAGAGTTGACTCATTGGCAAAGACTCTGACGCTGGGAAAGATTGAATGCGGGAGGAGAAGGGGACAATAGAGAATGAGATAGCTCGATGGCATCACTGACTTTATGGACATGAGTTTGAGCAAGCTCCAGGAGTTGGTGATGGACAGGGAACCCTGGAGTGCTGCAGTCCATGGGATCGCCGAGTTGGACACGACTGAGCGACTGAACTGAACTGATCCACTTCACAGAACTAATATAAGAATTAGGAATAATATAGTAAAGTATGTTAGGTACATAGTAAGTACTCAATATTGGCAATTATAATAATCATAATATCCAGATATATAAGAATATGAATATAAATATTATGTATACATAATTGTGACATAAATGTAACTGCCATGTTTACAAAATATTATTAAATTGTCAAGGCTATATACGCTCATTTTCTTTTAAATATATAATTATAAATGAGGAAAATATGTATAAATCCTTCTGTACATTTCCTCACTCGTACACACAAATAGAATGATATCTTCATGTAGATTGAGTATCATCGTCCTTTAAGTCTCAGATATTTCACTATGTGTAAAATGATTTTATGGCTGTTGTAACAGAGAAAATCCAAACTATTATAGAAAATGCAGTCATATGTCTTTCCTGGTTTCTTTCTGAATGAGGGAAAGACAGTATACCTGATATAGCTATAAAATTAACTTTGTTTTCTGCCAAGGGAGAATGAAAGGGGTGGAGGTGAACATATTGTAATCTATGAGGCGAATAATAATACATTTAGGTGTCATTACTTTCTCAAAAGTATTAAAATACAAATTTCAAATATGCAGGGAGGGATCCAAACATAGAAAAATATGACATTTGCTTCTTAGGCTGCCAAAATATTCATTTCCTCTATAGGCTGTTTTCACCAAATCAAAATACTCCACTTGAGATCAGCTTATGAAACTGCCTCTTGTTAATAGGGGCAATCCTTTATTTCCACCATGATTAAAAATAAATATTATGACACTGTATATTTTAGAATACATTTGGTATGAGAACACAATAATATACATATAAAAATAAAATTGAAACAATTAACTTTTCATTTAGCTTGATTCTACAAGAGCAATTCTGTTTTATCTCTTATACAGTTTCACTGGGACTATTACCTTCCACTAGACTGCTTTTCTTAGTAAGGTAGTTATAATTAACAAGAGCCCCACCCCCCATACACATAACAGTTATCATCTACTATATTAATGAACATATACAAGCTATTATTATTCATCAGAAAACTAAGATCATGGCATCCAGTCCCATTACTTCATGGCAAATAGATGGGGAAACAGTGGAAACAGTGGTTGACTTTATTATTCTGGGTCCAAAATCACTGCAGATAGTGATTGTAGCCATGAAATTAAAAGACGCTTATTCCTTGGAAGGAAAGTTATGACCAACCTAGACAGCATATTAAAAAGCAGAGACATTACTTTGCCAACAGAGGTCCGTCTAGTCAAGGCTATGGTTTTTCCAGTGGTCATGTATGGATGTGAGAGTTGGACCATAAAGAAAGCTGAGCACTGGAGAATTGATGCTTTTGAACTGTGGTGTTGGAGAAGACTCTTGAGAGTCCCTTGGACTGCAAGGAGATCCAACCAGTCCATCCTAAAGGAGATTGGTCCTGGGTGTTCATTGGAAGGACTGGTGCTGAAGCTGAAACTCCAATACTTTGGCCACCTCATGTGAAGAGCTGACTCATTGGAAAAGACCCTGATGCTGGGAAAGATTGAGGGCAGAAGGAGAAGGGGACGACAGAGTATGAGATGGCTGGATGGCATCACCAACTCAATGGACATGGGTTTGGGTGGACTCCGGGAGTTGGTGATGGACAGGGAGGCCTGGCATGCTGCGGTTCATTGGGTCGCAAAGAGTCTGACACAACTGAACGACTGAACTGAACTACATTTCAGTTTCCTGGAACCAATCTCAAAGAATGCATAAATTAAAAATATAATAGAAGCATACTTAATTGTCAATTTATTCTAAAATAATTTTCCAAAGAAAGAAAAATATTCCCATTTTACTACTGTAATTTGGTTTTCAAACATGCATACATAGTACAATATTAAAAAAAAAAAAAAAAAAAAACTTGGAAGAGCCAAACGGAGTTAACAGAGAATTAATGCTAAAAATAAACCAGACTAACATTTCAATTAGAAATGGCAAGGAGAAAATATCTATGCTATCAGAGGTGCTAAGTAGTAAAGAAAATAAGAACCATGATCTTTTTTTGCTGTGAATTGTATCCATAAGTCAAAGGGAAAGTGTCCAAAGGGCTTATAAAGCTAGAAAAGCAGTCATTATTGTCAAGGCAGATTTCTGGCTGTGTATGTGTATGTGTGTGCACATGTGCATGTTTAGTCACTCAGTTGTGTCTGACTCTTTGTGACCCATGGACTATAGCCCACCTGGCTCCTCTGTCCATGGAATTCTCCAGGGAAGGATACTGGAGAGGGTTGCCACGCCCTCCTCCAGGGAATTGTCCCGACCCAGGGATCAAACCCATGTCTCTTGCATCTCCTGCATTGGCAGGTGGATTCTTTACCATCTGAGCCACCAGGGAAGCCCCGTGCATGCGTAAGTATGTACATACGTATATGTATACACATATGCATACAAATATACAGACACATATATATTTTGTATATACAAACGCATGACAAATAAATATGCCAGGGGTCCATTAATAGGTGTATGACCATGATGCTCATTTTAGTTGAGTCCACTGGTCCCAAAAACATTTGGAGGATTCTTCCACACCTACTCCCAAGGATGGATGTCCTTTGGGAACAGACCAGTGCCAGCATAACATCATATAGGTAAGACACGTTCACTGAGACAAATAGATAAGACAAATTCACTGAGCTAATACCTGACCCAACTCGGCCAAGTATAACTCAAGGAAACTTTCATAATATCTGACTAACTTATGAATAAATACCATCATAATAATCAAACTCCTTTTGCTATTTCACATTCCATCTTATTAAAACACAAGTGCATGAGGGAAATATTCTTGGCATAAAACTACTATATTCATTAAATTTTTTCTTTCCTACACCTGAAGGCACATGTCTAAACCTGTAGGGGTTACTTTATTATTTAATTAGAGCAGTTTCTTTTCTCTCATATTAGGTGTTTCATCTGAAGTTTGATTAACATCAGTGTAGGCTATGCTTTCAAGCAAATACAGCTTGTACAGAAAGAGGAAAGAATAGAAGCAATTTTTTTAAAAAAATGATACAGTGTGTAAATAGAACTTTGAAGAAATAAAATATCTCATATACTATAAATAAAATATTTTATATACTTTATAAATGTGAAGTATAGTATTTGCATGTTTTATTTAACCATGAATTCATTCCTTTAATAAACATTTACTCAGTGCTTAATATTGGGGTTGTCAGTGTTCAATTCAGGAGGTATTAAAGATGAAAAAGATACTATACCAGTGAGAAACTCCCAATTTAATGTGCGTACTGGCTGTTGTCATGAGGACATGTACCAACACCGCAACGCCCAGCACATTCCCCTTGCCTTTCCATTTCAAAGTATTACAGTGGCTCAACTTTGAAATGCCCACACTTAGATTGCTCTACCTGAAGACGCACTCTGGCTGCTGAAGTCTATTGTGTCCACCTACAGTAAGCCAAAACTGCTCTGGAATGAACAGCCCTGGAAGCAGCTCTCCAGCAATGATTCATGGGAACTGATGTACCAATTCCCCAGTTCATTTGGCACCCTCAAGTGGGATAACTCTAAGGTGTATCTTTTATACCATCTCTCAAATATTCTTCACAAGGATTAAGCTCTGGATACCCAAAGTTTTAACTGGGTTGAAAATGACCCTTTCTACTGGCTCCCTCCCATTTCCTGTCTCACTTCCCTAAGATGTTCCATGTACTTCCCTCCCTGTTTGTACTGGAGTTCTTTCCTGAGCATCAGGTTTTTGGGGAATTCAAATGAAGACAAAAGATAATGGCAATATAGAGGAAAATTCTACCCTAAAGAATTTTAAGAGTTGTTTAGCCACTAAGTTGTGGCCAACTCTTTTGTTACCGCATGGACTATAGCCTGCCAGGCTCCTCTGTCCATTGAATTTTTCAGGCAAGAATACTGGTATGGGTTGCCATTTCCTTCTCCAAATTATGAGAATAAAAGGGAGTGACTGGGGTCTAGACGGGTGAGCAGAGGCATCTCAGAGAAAGAAGGATGGGCATTACATGAAGCAGAGTCAGTGTGTTGCAAGGCTCAAACTAGTGGTTCTAAAATTAACATCCATCGACTGGAGGGCTTGTTAAAACACAGATTGCTGAGCTTTACCTTCTGAGTTCCTAATATCATAGGCCTAAGAAGTTTTGTTTCTAACAAGTTCCCAGGTGATACTGATGCTGCTAGTTTAGGGACCACTGGCATGGAGGAAATGGCTAAATGATAGGTGGGCAAAAGGAACTGGATCAAGATTATAAAGATTCATGAATGTACTGTGACCTAAACTTTTTGGGGTGGAGGGGTCAATATTGCTAAAGTTTTTATTGCGAAAGAATGTATGGAACAAAATTAGTAAATAATTGTAGATTTATGTAATATAATAAATGACAAAATCCTTGAAGAAAGAACACACAGAATATTTTCTATATAGATCCTGATATGATTTCTCTGGCTATATTTTCTGCCAAAATTTTGCATATATGTAAAATATAGTCCAGATTTCCCACTAATGCTATGACTATTAGCTTGGCGGTTTCATGTTTCTTACAGGCTATGGACATGTGTCACAGCATAATTGGCTGGCCCAGCAATCAGCCAGCAGGGCCAGCCATGCTGAAGACATATATGTCCACAAGGAAGCAAACACATTACTTGTCTATAGCTGCCCTACACTAAGAGTGACTACTGTATTTTGTCCTTTAGGAAGAGGGTTAATTACGTTGGGTCAGGAGAAGAGAGATGAGTCATTATTACCAGTTGTCTTTCTGTTTTAAACATGTGCAAATGTATCATACACAGAATGAGACCATAGCAAAAGCTAGAATTCCAATCAGAGCTTTTGTTTGTTCTTTGGAAAAGGATTCCCTGCATCTACTCACTTAACTTTATATAGTTACATTCATAACGTTATATAGTTAATATATTTTGTGGGGTTTTTTTTGGTCAGAAGCTTTAAATATTACTTTCTTAGCAAATTTCAATTATACCATACATTGTTAACAACTCCAAGGAGCAGTGGCTGTGCGGGCACAGGAGGGCCTAGAGGAGCTATCCCACGTTGAAAATTAGGAAGGGCGGCGGTGAGGAGATACCCCTCATCCAAGGTAAGGAGCAGTAGCTGCACTTTGCTGGAGCAGCCGTGAAGAGATACCCCACGCCCAAGGTAAGAGAAACCCAAGTAAGATGGTAGGTGTTAAAAGAGGGCATCAAAGAGCAGACGCACTGAAATCATACTCACAGAAAACTAGTCAATCTAATCACACTAGGACCATAGCCTTGTCTAACTCAATGAAACTAAGCCATGCCCGTGGGGCAACCCAAGATGGGCGGGTCATGGTGGAGAGATCTGACAGAATGTGGTCCACTGGAGGAGGGAATGGCAAACCACTTCAGCATTCTTGCCTTGAGAACCCCATGAACAGTATGAAAAGGCAGAAGGATAGGATACTGAAAGAGGAACTCCCCAGGTCAGTAAGTGCCCAATATGCTACTGGAGATCAGTGGAGAAATAACTCCAGAAAGAATGAAGGGATGGAGCCAAAGCAAAAACAATACCCAGCTGTAGATGTGACTGGTGATAGAAGCAAGGTCCGATGCTGTAAAGAGCAATATTGCACAGGAACCTGGAATGTCAGGCCCATGAATCGAGGCAAACTGGAAGTGGTCAAACAAGAGATGGCAAGAGTGAATGTCGACATTCTAGGAATCAGCGAACCCAAATGGACTGGAATGGGTGAATTTTATGCAGATGACCATTATATCTACTATTGTGGACAGGAATCCCTCAGAAGAAATGGAGTAGCCATCATGGTCAATAAAAGAGTCTGTAATGCAGTACTTGGATGCAATCTCAAAAACGACAGAATGATCTCTGTTTGTTTCCAAGGCAAACCATTCAATATCATAGTAATCCAAGTCTATGCCCCAACCAGTAATGCTGAAGAAGCTGAAGTTGAATAGTTCTATGAAGACCTACAAGACCTTTTAGAACACCCAAAAAAGATGTCCTTTTCATTATAGGGGACTGGAATGCAAAAGTAGGAAGTCAAGAAACACCTGGAGTAACAGGCAAATTTGGCCTTGGAATATGGAATGAAGCAGGGCAAAGACTAATAAAGTTTTACCAAGAAAATGCACTGATCATAGCAAACACCCTCTTCCAACAACACAAGAGAAGACTCTATACATGGACATCACCAGATGGTCAACACCGAAATCAGACTGATTACGTTCTTTGCAGCCAAAGATGGAGAAGCTCTATACAGTCAACAAAAACAAGACCGGGAGCTGACTGTGGCTCAGATCATGAACTCCTTATTGCCAAATTCAGACTTAAATTGAATAAAGTAGGGAAAACCACTAGACCATTCATGTAGGACCTAAATCAAATCCCTTATGATTATACAGTGGAAGTGAGAAATAGATTTAAGGGCCTATATCTGATAGATAGAGTGCCTGATGAACTATGGAATGAGGTTCGTGACATTGTACAGGAGACAGGGATCAAGACCATCCCCATGGAAAAGAAATGAAAAAAAGCAAAATGGCTGTCTGGGGAGGCCTTACAAATAGCTGTGAAAAGAAGAGAAGCAAAAAGCAAAGGAGAAAAGGAAAGATATAAGCATCTGAATGCAGAGTTCCAAAGAATAGCAAGAAGAGATAAGAAAGCCTTTCTCAGCATATCAATGCAAAAGAAATAGAGGAAAACAACAGAAAGCCTTTCTCAGCATATCAATGCAAAGAAGTAGAGGAAAACAACAGAATGGGAAAGACTAGAGATCTCTTCAAGAAAATTAGAGATACCAAGGGAATATTTCATGCAAAGATGGGCTTGATAAAGGACAGAAATGGTATGGACCTAACAGAAGCAGAAGGTACTAAGAAGAGGTGGCAAGAATACACAGAAGAACTGTACAAAAAATATCTTCATGACCCAGATAATCATGATGATGTGATCATTGACCTAGAGCCAGACATCCTGGAATGTGAAGTCAAGTGGGCCTTAGAAAGCATCACTACGAACAAAGCTAGTGGAGGTGATGGAATTCTAGTTGAGCTATTTCAAATCCTGAAAGATGATGCTGTGAAAGTGCTGCACTCAATATGCCAGCACATTTGGATAACTCAGCAGTGGCCACAGGACTGGAAAAGGTCAGTTTTCATTCCAATCCCAAAGAAAGGCAATGCCAAACAATGCTCAAACTACCGCACAATTGCACTCATCTCACATGCTAGTAAAGTAATGCTCAAAATTCTTCAAACCAGGCTTCAGCAATATATGAACCGTGAACTTCCAGATGTTCAAGCTGGTTTTAGAAAAGGCAGAGGAACCAGAGATCAAATCGCCAACATCCGATGGATCATGGAAAAAGCAAGAGAGTTCCAGAAAAACATCTATTTCTGCTTTATTGACTATGCCAAAGCCTTTGACTGTGTGGATCACAATAAACTGTGGGAAATTCTGAAAGAGATGGGAATACCAGACCACTTGACCTGCCTCTTGAGAAATCTGTATGCAGTTCAGGAAGCAACAGTTAGAATTGGACATGAAACAACAGACTGGTTCGAAATAGGAAAAGGAGTTCGTCAAGGCTGTATATTGTCACCCTGCTTATTTAACTTATATGCAGAGTACATCATGAGAAACGCTGGGCTGGAAGAAGCACAAGCTGGAATCAAGATTGCTGGGAGAAATATCAATAACCTCAGATATGCAGATGACATCACCTTTATGGCAGAAAGTGAAGAGGAACTAAAAAGCCTCTTGATGAAAGTGAAAGTGGAGAGTGAAAAAGTTGGCTTTAAAGCTCAACATTCAGAAAATGAAGACCATGGCATCTGGTCCCATCATCATGGGAAATAGATGGGGAAACAGTGGAAACAGTGTCAGACTTTATTTTTGGGGGCTCCAAAATCACTGCAGATGGTGACTGCAGCCATGAAATTAAAAGATGCTTACTCCTTGGAAGGAAAGTTATGACCAACCTAGATAGCATATTCAAAAGCAGAGACATTACTTTGCCAACAAAGGTCCGTCTAGTCAAGGCTATGGTTTTTCCTGTGGTCATGTATGGATGTGAGAGTTGGACTGTGAAGAAGGCTGAGCACCGAAGAATTGATGCTTTTGAACTGTGGTGTTGGAGAAGACTCTTGAGAGTCCCTTGGACTGCAAGGAGATCCAACCAGTCCATTCTGAAGGAGACCAGCCCTGGGATTTCTTTGGATGGAATGATGCTAAAGCTGAAACTCCAATACTTTGGCCACCTCATGCGAAGAGTTGACTCATTGGAAAAGGCTCTGATGCTGGGAGGGATTGGGGGCAGGAGGAGAAGGGGACGACAGAGGATGAGATGGCTGGATGGCATCACTGACTCAATGGACGTGAGTCTGAGTGAACTCCAGGAGTTGGTCTGGACAGGGAGGCCTGGCGTGCGGCGATTCAAGGGGTCGCAAAGAGCCGGACACGACTGAATGTCTGAACTTGTTAACAACTAGATTTACCATGTTGTACGTTTGATCCTCAGTCTAATTCATCTTGTAGCTAAAAGTCTGTACCCTTTATCTAAACTCTCTGTTTTGCCATTCCTCAGCTCCAGGAAATCACTTTTTAACACTCTGTTTCTATGACTTTGACTTATTTATTTATTAAATTACATACATAAGGGATACCATGCAGCATTTGTTTTTCTCTGTCTGACTTATTTCACTTAGTATAAAAACCTCAAGTTCCATCTGTGTTGTTACAAATGGCAGTATCCCCTTCTTTCTCATGGATAAATAACATTCCTTTGTGTATGTGTATATATGTTGTGTGTGTGTGTTACATCTTCTTTAACTAGACTACCATTGAGGGGCTTTTCTGGTGGCTCAGCTGGTAAAGAACCCACCTGCAATGCCTTAAACACAAGAGACATGGATTCCATCCCTGAGTAGGGAAGATCACTTGGAGAAGGAAGTAGCAAGCTGCTCCAGGATTCTTGCCTGGAAAATCACATGGACAGAGGAGCCTTGCAGGCTATAGTCCATGGGGTCACAAAGAGTATGACATGGCTGAGTGTACACATACACATATATTATGGGGCTTTTCGGTTGTTTCCATATCTTGGCTATTGTGAAGAATGCTGCAATGAGACACACGAGTAGAATTATGTCTTTGGTATCCTATTTTCAGGTCTTTGGATTTATACCCAGAAGGTGGAATGGTGGATCATATGGTAGTTTCATTTTTTCAATTTTTACTCAAATTACCTAGAGTTTACCATGAACATTTAACTATACTATTTTATCACTTATCTATCCATCTATTCATCCCATTATCCATCCATATATTTTGATGCACTTCAAAGCAATTATAATCACAAATATAGTTCACCCTAAATATATCACTCTGCATATCATCAAGTATACTTCAGTGATTCAAAGAGATTTTGGTTTTCTCTGTGAGCAATGGGATTTTTACAAATTCTCCCAAATAATTCAAATGTGTCATAAAGGCTATAGATTGCTGGATTAAATAAGGTAGGAAGCATAAGGTTTATTATTTTTGTTATTATTAATTATTGTAGTTGCATTCTCTTTACATTATGGCTAATTCAAGTCATAACTATGTAACAGAGTTATTACTTAGAAAGAAATAAGATTCAGAGATTAATTAATAAGATTAATTTTCCACTGTTCACATAGTAAGTGAAAGAATTAGCAATTAAATCCAGTTTTGACTGTTCTTATAGAAGACCACATGCTTTCATTTTCTTCACATGCATCTAAAGCTATATAGGTGAAAATGGGATGAAGAAGTTTAATTAGATATTTAACTTGAAGGACACCCATTAAAATTTTGGAAGAAAAGATGAAAAATAAAGGAACATTTTATTTTTCCAAGTTTTTCTAACATAACAACTGCTTGAAAATAATTATTTTGTACAAAAGGCAAATAAAATTGATTTTAACTTTGAGTATTTATTCTTCTTAGAATGACTTAAAATCCTAAAAGATGCTGCTGCTAAAGTGTTGCACTCAATATTTCAGCAAATTTGCAAAACTCAGCAGGGGCCAGAGGAGTGGAAAAGGTCAGTTTTCATTCCAATCTCAAAGAAGGGCAATGCCAAATAATATTCAAACTACTGTACAATTGTGCTCATTTTGCATGATAGCACAATTATGCTCAAAATCCTTCAAGCAAGGCTTCAACAGTATTTGAACCAAGAACTTCCAGATGTACAAGCTGGGTTTAGAAAAGGCAGAGGAATCAGAGATCAAATTGCCACCATTCACTGGATCATGGAGAAAGCAAGGGAATTCCACCAAAACATCTACTTCTGCTTCATTGATTACAGTAAAGCCTTTGAGGGTGTGTATCACAACAAACTATAAAAAATTCTTAAAGAGATGGGAATACCAGACCACTTGACCTGCCTTCTGAGAAATCTATATGCAGGTCAAGAAGCAATACTTAGAATTGGACATGGAACAACAGAGTGGTTCCAAATTAGGAAAGGAGTACATCAAGGCTGTATATTGACACCATGCTTATTTAATGTCTATGCAGATTACATCTTGAGAAATGCAAGGCTGGATGACTCACTAGCTGGAATCAAGATCGCTGGGAGAAATATCACCAACCTCAGATAAGCAGATGATACCACGCTAATGGCAGAAAGTGAAAAGGAACTACAGTGTGTCTTGATGAGGATGACAAAGGAGAGAGAAAAATCTCGCCTGAAGCTCAACATTTAAAAAAAAAAAATTGAAAGATCATGGCATCTGGTCCCATTACTTCATGGCAAATAGAAGGGGGAAAAGTGGAAGCAGTGACAGATTTTCTTTTCTTGGGCTCCCAAATCACTATGGACAGTAACTGCATAAAAGTAAAAAAATGTCTGCTCCTTGGAAGGAAAACTATGACAAACCTAGACTGCGTATTAAAAAAGCAGAGACATCACTTTGCCAACAAAGTTCTGTATAGTCAAAGTTATGGGTTTTCCAGTAGTCATGTAGGGATGTGAGAGTTGGATCATAAAGAAGGCTGAGTGCTGAAGAATTGATGCTTTTGAATTGTGGTGCTGGAGAAGACTCTTGAGATTCTCTTGAACAGCAAGGAGATCAAACCAGTCAGTCCTAAAGGAAATCAACCCTGAATATTCATTGGAAGGACTGATGCTGAAGCCCCAAACTTTTAAGAGCTGACTCACTGGAAAAGACCCTGATGCTGGGAAAGATTGAAGGCAGGAGGAGAAGTGGGTGACAGAGGGTGAGATGGTTGGATGGCATAACCTACTCAATGCACATGAGTTTGAGCAAACTCCAGGAGATAGTGAAGGACAGGAAAGCCTGGTGTGCTGCAGTCCATGGGGTTGCAGAGAGACAGACACAACTGAGCATCAGCATGGATGGACCTAAAGATTATTATACTAAGTGAAGTAAGCGAGGCAGAGAAAGAAAGATGAATACCATATGATACCACTTCTATGTGGAATCTAAAAAAAATAATACAAATGAACTTATTTACAAAACAGAAATAGACTCACAGAGAGAAAGCAAATTTATGATTAATAAAGGGGAACGAGAGGGAAGGGTAAATTTGGGATTAACAGATATAAATTACTATAGGTAAAATAGATAAACAAGGATCTACCCATCTACCTATACACATACACACGCACACACACACACACACACAAACACACACACACATATATATAAATCAATTTGCTGTACACTTGAAACATTGTAAGTCAATTATACCTCATTTTTTTTTTAAAGACAACACTCCATTTTCTCCTAGCCTCTACTGTCACTGAAAAGTCTAAAGCCATTCTGATTTTTGACCCTTAAACTTCTCTTTACCCTTCTTGTTTTGAAATTCCATGATGATAAGCCTTGTGTGGACTTTTATTTTAATCTTGGGTATTCAGTATACCCTTTAAATCTGGAAACTCATTTTCTTCATTTCTAAAAACATTTATTTTGTCACATCTTTGATAACTTCCTCTCCATAGTTTCCATTCTTATTCTGTCTGTAATTTTGATTATTTGGCTATTTGACTACCTAGATTAAGGTTTTTCAACAAAACCCGATATTTTGGGTTGGACAATTATTGCTGTTTGTGGCTGTATTGTGTATTGCAGAAGATCCAGTAACATCCTTCCAGTTCAGGTTTATAAGATGCAAATACCATCCCCTCCCTGATGTGTAATAAACAACATTATCTTCAGACACTGACAATTGTTTTCTGGAGAGCAAAATCACCTCCAGTTAAAAACCACTGACCTAATATCATCCTCTAAGATTCTGGTATTTTCTTTCTCATTTTACATTTCTTCGTGTGTTTATATTATTTTATTGAAGAGTTCTTCAAATTTATCTTTTACCTCTTTTGTTGAACTTTTATTTCTGCTATTTTTTATTATACTTAATTTCTTAGGGAAGTTTTATATTCATGACAAAATTGAGCAGAAAGTACAATGAATTACCCTATACCCTCTATCTTCTCCTGCCAACACAGAGCTTCTCCCATTATAAAGATCCAGTATCAGAGTATTATATGTGTGACAACTGATGAACTTACACTGACAAATAATACTCACCCCAAGTTCACAGTTTAGTGTTCACTCTTGATGTGGTATATTCCATGCATTTGGACAAATATGACATGTATCCACCATTACAGTATCATACAAAATATTTCCACTGCTTTAAAACTGCTATTAAAATTTTAATTTAAATAGAAATCACATAATAATAATTATTATTCTTTCTCTGAAATATATTTTTCTATATTCTCTTATACATTTTTATGTATATGAAAATGCAGTATAAATGCAGTAAGTAATCTCACTCTGAGGTAATAACTGTAGCTATGTATAACAAGTTTTCTTAAGATCTGTATCTTATATCTATCTCTTCAGAGTTTCTTGATTTATTTATATTGTTATTGTTCTCTTTTTTTTTTCTAATATGACTGCTTTTTTTTATGTTTGCTTCAGTCTTTTGTTGTTGTTAGAGGCTTTCAATATCTGTATATCCTTGGTTATCTCTTAAAATTGAAGTACTTTTAAATGTTTACTGGAAGCGCTCTGTGAATATGTGGGGCAGGCTTCTATATAGGGTCACCAGGTAAGGATTCTGTTACTTCATTGTGGATCATAATATATTACTAGCTGTAGATCTTTTGTCTTATGATGACCAGGTTCTCTGAAGAAAAATTTATAATCTTCTGCTCAGAGCATAGAAACCTAATATCCAGGAGGGAGAGGAGAGTCTGGTAGCCTTACCATTAAATATATTGACCTTAACTTAATCCCCTACATTCAGTGTGATGGTTCACTCCTTCCATCAACTGATCCTATTGTGTACATGTTGAGAGTTTTTCCTCTTTCAGTCTCACCAGAAAGCACACTACTTGCTCATGTCTCATAGGATGGGATAGGATTAATGTCTGTCTACTCCTGAGCTGGAGATCTGACATCTACTTACTTGCTCCTTTTAGGGGCTTCAAAACAAACTGTTCATTTCCAGCCCCACTCAAGACTATCACTACCCTGTAAAATACCTAATGCCTTCAATTCAGGAGTCTTTCTTTGGTCCCACAGAACACTCTGGAATCCTTGTCTTAATTTCCTTCTTTACAGACTTGATATGTCTTTGCAGATGTCTCCTCTTTCTTTGTGATTTTGCAACTGCATTTTTTTTTAATTCCTTTAGGGTGATCTCAGAAGAATTTGGAGATGAAATAAATGCATGTTTTCAACTCAGTTTTTTTTTTGGCAATTTTACATCTTCTATTTCATCAGATTGTTTAAAAATATGTTAGTAAATGGATAGCATGATTCATCACAGGGAAAATCACTACAGTTTATTTTGTACTCAAGCAAAACCCAGTCCAAACTATAAATATTGAGCATGACCCCTTACCTTAAGCAGCACAGATTGGACTGCTGGGACAATCACATTCACACTTCACTCAGTAAATAGATGGAACAAAAATAATAATGGTGCATATTATTCATGTCAACTGTCCCTTTTCACTGAGGTCCAGGGTGAAGCCTGTACCTAATTCTCTTCCCTCATCTGTTCCAAGGTAATATCTTGTAGTTGCCTCGACTTCACCCTCTGTGCTCCATGCAGCCTTTCTGAGGTTGAAAGTTTCCACACTGCAATGTGACTGGGGCTAATTCCAGTCTATTCATCAAGCGAGAGAACAGCCTTGACACCACTCTTAGTTACAAGCTTCCATCATTACTCTTAGGCCTCTGTTGGCCCATAGCTTTTTGTAAGCTATAGCCCCAGGCTGTAGTCTAAAGCAGCAACCCGGCTCCCCCGCACAGGGATAGAGGAGCCACCAACCAGACTTTGGCTGTGAACACTGAACATGTCTCCAATTAGTCCCACTGACCCCAGAGCATCCCAATGCCTGGTTGCCACTGTTGTTTTGTGCTTCAAAGATAAGCCTAGCAGTGACTTTTGCCCCAATCCCTGATTCACATCTCTGTTCCTGTGGACATGTGCATTTTCTGTATAACTGTATAAAATGTATTCTTTTGAGGTCACATTTTTTTCTTTGTTATATTTTTGGACTGGATGAGAATGCCACTCAGATCAGAAATCTCTAATGATGGTTTGGCACTGTTTCTTTAGAACAGACTCCAGTATAATGTGGGCTCTTTCATTACACAGTTGCCTAATACATGAACCAACACATTATAGCTTTCAGTGGAAATTCTGTTGTGAGACAGGTGTATCTCAAAAGAGCCTGTTTTATACAGATCACTAGAAATAGATACACTACCACACCCCTTTCAGAAAGACCCAAGATCATTCAAGCTATTTTCCAATCCATAAAATGGACTTCCTTTCCTTACCTGAATCCTAACTAAACTTCTTTGATAAATATACTTACTTAGACTGGCCATATCTTCCCTGGTAGCTCAGTTGGTAAAGAATCCACCTGCAATGCAGGAGGCCCTGGTTCAATTCCTGGGTTGGGAAGATCCCCTGGAGAAGGGATAGGCTACTCACTCCAGTATTCTTGGGATTCCCTGGTGGCTCAGCTGGTAAAGAATCCACCCGCAATGTGGGAGACCTGGGTTCGATCCCTGAGTTGGGAAGATCCCCTGGAGAAGGGAACGGCTACCCACTCTAGATTCTGGCCTGGAGAATTCCATTTACTGTATAGTCCATGGGGTCGCAAAGAGTCAGACATGACTGAGCGACTTTCACTTCACTAGATTGGCCACATATTACTTCAATTCCATATTAAATCTAGTTCTCTTGGGGACGAATTCTGATAATGTGACTTAGGTGATATGCCACAGCACTCTAGGGGTCCACAGTTCTGTAAAGCTAACACCCAAAGTTGCACGATAATCAACTCACAAGGAGCAGTCTTGACCACAAGGTAAGTACCAGGCTCATTATCACCCCTTCCCTCAAACTTTAAAGGCCTTATTATATACAACAATCATGCTAGAAATAAGGCTGACATGGTTATCCTGCACACACTTTATATCCAGAGATATCACTTTTAACATGATTCTCTTAGGATCTTTTAACATTTAACTTCATAACAAGTTACTATGTATCTTTTTGCTTTCTTTAAAAAATGGAAGCTCTAAAAGGGAAATAACATCATTTATCTAATACAGAGAGTATGTTACTTGTTTTATTTAGTACTTTTTATGCTGTGTTTTTTCCCCAAATAAATAAACAAACATAAAACATGCACTTATGCACCCTGTAACGTCTCATGAAACATCTTGGCTAAATTTGCCTCAGGATGCTAGGATCTGATTATTCATGTTGTTTCTTGGGAGTCAGATTATCTCGTAGCAAAGAATAGCAATCTTATATAGTTAAAACACTGGGATAGGTATAATATGTGTAAATGCGCATGTGTGTGCGCACACACACACACACACACACACATAAAATTGTTATGTGTCCCTGAGGTGAAGATGGAATTGCAAGAAAAGAATTTTTGTGATATTCCTTTCTGGTATGGAGTAGATAGGCAAAAACATAAACATTCCTGGAAACAAATAGTCCTGTAGAAATGATAGTAGAAAATGAATTGCAATACTTGGATGATAATCATCACATTGCTCCCAACTAACAATGGGATCTTGGGCAAACTTTTATCTTTTTATCTTTAAGCTTCATTTTCTACACTTTAAAAATCATAAAGTGAACATAGATCAACATTTTGAGGTGCTATGACACTATACTCTATCTTTTTCTTCCCAAAATTTCTTTATGCTAATCTGTAGCCTTGAAACTATTCTTAGACAACAGTAGGGATTTTAAATTGTTGAATTTAGCCAGAAAGGGATATGCATATTATGAAAGCTAACTAAGTAAGATTTTAGTTAACCAAAGAAACACACATGGGATGAAAATATATGATCTTTAGGTAAGAATGAAAATAAAGAATTAAAAAATACTTTCTCTCTCTTTAGAGTATACATATGAAAATAAATACTCAGGTGGATAAAACTCTGGCAAGCATTTGCTTGATTAAATGCCAATGAAAGCTAATTAGTCCAGAAGCTGGTTTCACATATGACACTACAAACTGATGAATAAAAGCAAGTATTAAAAACACAAGGTATTTATTTATTGGTCAGAATCTTATAGATAGGAGAAAAAATTATAAGATGTTAAGCCAGTGGTGTGCTGGTGAATGTCTAACAGCTCTCCTGGAAGTGGGTGGGAATTTATTTGAATACTCCCATTATGTAAAGTAGTTAGTTATGCTTCCCTTTTTGCTCAGCTGGTAAAGAATCCGCCTGTAATGCGGAGACCTGGGTTCGATCCTTGGATCAGGAAGATCCCCTGGAGAAGGGAAAGGCTACCCATCCAGTATTCTGGCCTGAAGAATTCCATGATTGTATAGTCCATGGGGTCACAAAGGGTCGGACAGTACTGAGTGACTTTCACTTTCACACACACACACACACACACATATATACACACACATACTGGATATACACTGGATGTATATATACACACACATACATATCCATTCTTTTTTTAGATTCTTCTCTCATATACACTATTACAGAATGCTGAGTCTAGTTACCCATTAAATTTTATTTCAAGCTATCATCATCACATCAGTAAACATGGAGCTGGTAGTGTACCATTATATAGTCATTCCACCATTCAGACACAATAGACATAAATGGTATCAAAATCAGATATTAAAGTAAAAGGTAGTAAAATAATTAGGCAATGGTGAGATTTGAGCATCTATTTCCTTTGTTTGTAATATAATTTAATGTATGTTAATATAATTTAATTTTCAGTGAAAGTTATATTTAACAGTGTTCCAAAAGTTTCTGAAAGTTTAATGATTGGCTCTAGCAAGCCACTATGAACCATCTGTAGTACACCATGGAGTGAATTTAAACATTAGTCTAACTCCACGTGTAAGAGAAAGAAGGTTCTTACCAGTGCCTACACCTTAATTCATTAACTTTGCTTATTCTTTGAATATATTAGTGTTATATACTAATTTTTTTGAAAACAAGTCGTAGAAAGGACTCACAGAAAATCATAACATGAGGGATCTAGTTCTGTTAATATTCTACAAGTCAAATTATGGCTCATAATTAACACCAGCTAATTGCAGGTGTTGAAATTGCAGATGCAGAACTCGTTAACTTTTTCTATGCACTAGAGAACCAACTCAGAGAAGGCAATGACAACCCACTCCAGTACTCTTGCCTGGAAAATCCCATGGACAGAGGAGCCTGGTGGGCTACAGTCCATGGGGTCGTGAAGAGTCAGACACGACTGAGCGACTTCACTTTCACTTTTCACTTTCATGCACTGGAGAAAGAAATGGCAACCCACTCCAGTGTTCTTGCCTGGAGAATCCAAGGGATGTGGTAGCCTGGTGGGCTGCCGTCTATGGGATTGCACCGAGTTAGACATGACTGAAGTGACTTAGCAGCAGAGAACCAACTAGGGAGCTAATTTCACACAAAACACACACACACATGCACACACAATTTAGCTATATTCAGGAAGGCCCCACTCTAGACCAACAAAATCAGACTATTTGATTGATATTTTGTAGATCCCCTCAGCTAACATAAATTTAATTATTGAGCCACATTTAAAAACCACTGCCAAAGAAAAAAAATAAGTTGTACTCTATAGCTTTGTTTTATATTATGAACATTTTCAAAGATATGAAAATGTAAAAATAACAAGATGATGACCCCCATGTATCTGTCACTCAACTTCTATAATTATCAGTATTTTGTCAATCTTGTTTCACCTTCTCCTACTGCTTATATATATAAGTTTTTTGTAGGTTTGTCAAAGAAAAATTCATACATCATACTATTTTATATAGTTCATATATATAGTTCACATAGTTCAGCATGTGCCTGGAATTGCTCTTTGAAAATAGAGTATAGAGTAGTGACAGTGAATGCAAAAAAATTAGTCATTAAATATTTCAGTTATTGAATACTGGTCCAGATATGATGGCAGATTCTGGGGATGCAGAAAATCTTAATGTCAATTTAATGGCTTGTTCTTAACACAAAGCCAATAAGATAATGGGTAAGTTTGTTCATGCTTTTGTTCTTAATATATAACAGTGCTTCTTCGCTAATCTTTTTGTTATCTGATTAATCCCTCTTAGTTTTTTTTAGAATTCAGTTCAAGATCTTTCCTGTTCTTTCCTGACTGTGGCCCTCAGGTTGGATTGGGTGAACCCCACACCGCCCCCCCACCATTGTATGCCCACTGCTCCCAATACAGACTCTGCCCCAAGAACTCATCACTCTGCATTAAAATAGAGTTGATCATTCTTCCTTCTCTAAAATTTTTGAGATCAGGGCCCATGTTTTATTTAGCTGTATAATTCAAGTCTTTAAACACAGTATTAGAATTATAGCAGGATCACAATACTATTTGTTGAATGAATGAAGAGTCTAAGAATGATCAGTTCTGACAGGTTTTCAGTGTGCAGGTCAGAGACAGAAGAAGAAAACTGCCAAGCTTGCAAATATGAAGATATTAATTTAAGGGCAAATATTTTATAATCTTTCACTTCCATAATCATCACCACAATGAGCTGCGGATTTTATGACAAGAAAGATGTCATATTAATTATTTCAACTGTTTCATTGCAGGAACAATTATGGCATGGAAAATGAAACAATTATGCTTTGAGAAGTTAGAGAAGGATATTCAGTTCATTTCAGTTGCTCAGTCATGTCCAACTCTTTGTGATCCCATGGACTGCAGCATGCCAGGTTTCCCTGTCCATAACCAACTCCTAAAGCTTGCTCAAACTTATGTCCATCAAGTTGGTGATGCCATCCAACTATCGCATCCTCTGTCATCTCCTTCTCCTCCTGCCTTCAATCTTGCCCAGCATCAGGGTTTTTTCTAAGGAATCAGTTCTTCACATCAGGTGGCCAAAATACTGGATCTTCAGCTTCAACATCAGTCCTTCCAATGAATATTCAGGACTGATTTCTTTTAAGATTGACTGGTTGGATCTCCTTGCAGTCCAAGGGACTCTCAAGAGTCTTCTCCAACACCACAGTTAAAGCATCAATTCTTCAGAGCTCAGCTTTCTTTATGGTCCAACTCTCACATCCATATATGACTACTGGAAAAACCATAGCTTTGAAGAGACGGACTTTTGTTGGCAAAGTAATGTCTGCATTTTAATATGCTGTCTAGCTTTTCTTCCATGGAGCAAGTGTATTTTAATTTCATGGCTGCAGTCACCATCTGTAGTGATTTTGGAGCCCAAGAAAATAAAGTCTGTCACTATTTCCATTGTTTCCCCATCTATTTGCCATGAAGTGATGGGACCAGATTACATGATCTTCGTTTTTTTGAATGTTGAGTTTTAAGCCAGCTTTTTCATTCTCCTCTTTCACTTTCATCAAGAGGCTCTTTACTTCCTCTTTGCTTTCTGTCACATGGGTGGTGTCATCTGAATATTTGAGGTTACTGGAATTTCTCCTGGCAATCTTGATTCCAGCTTGTGATTCATCCAGCCTGGCATTTTGCACGATGTACTCTGCATGTAAGTTAAATATGCAGGGTGACAATATACAGCCTTGTCTTACTCCTTTCCCAATTTGGAATCAGTCCATTGTTCCATCTTCAGTTCTAACTGTGGCTTCTTGACCTGCATACGGATTTCTCAGGAGGCTAGTCAGGTGGTCTGGTATTCCCATCTCTTGAACTATTTTCCACAGTTTGTTGTGATTCACACAGTCAAAGGCTTTGGTGTAGTCAATAAAGCAGAAGTAGATGTTTTTCTGTAATTCTCTTGCTTTCTCTGTGATCCAACTTTTACTTTTTTAGTTAAAGTGAAAGTTGCTCAGTCATGTCCGACTCTTTGCCACCCCATGGACCATACAGTCCATGGATTTCTCCAGGCCAGAATACTGGAGTGTGTAGCTTTTCCCTTCTCCCGGGCATCTTCCCAACCCAGGGATCGAATCCAGGTCTCCCACATTGCAGGCAGATTCTTTATCAGCTGAGCCACAAGGGAAGCCCTAGAATACCTGAGTGGGTAGCCTATCCCTTCTCCAGTGGATCTTCCTGACCCAAGAATTGAACCGGGATCTCCTGCATGGAAGGCAGATTCTTTACCAACTGAGCTATCAGGGAAGCCCCTATGATCCAACAGATGTTGGCCTCTGTTGATCTGTGGTTCCTCTGCCTTTTTTAAATCCAGCTTGAATATTTTAAAGTTCTTGGTTCATGTACTGTTGAAGCCTAGCTTGGAGAATTTTGAGCATTATTTTGCTGGCATGTGAGATGAGTGCAGTTGTGTGGTAATTTGAACATTTTTGGCATTGCCTTTCTTTGGGATTGAAATGAAAACTGACCTTTTCCAGTCCTGTGGCCACTGCTGAGTTTTCCAAATTTGCTGGCATATTGGGTGCAGCACTTTCATAGCATCATCTTTTAGGATTTGAAATAGCTCAGCTGAGATTCTATCACCTCCACTAGCTTTGTTTGTAAGGATATTATAGGTATAAAATAAAATACCAATAAGAGAAGGATATTATTGGTATAAAATATCCCCAAATCTGCAGATCCATTATGGATTCCCTACAAATGCTCATGTACAGGCAATATTTATGAATTAATTTTAATATCTGATATTTAATGAAATAATACTTTTCTTAAATGTGCCTTATATTTTGTGACAGAAAAAATAATAAAAATGTAATATTAATATTCATTAAAACATTGTTACAACTTTTGTTAAATAAAACTTCTGAAGCCATGTGGTGATTTCAATTATTTAGTCTTAAACTATATTATATTCTTATAGTGAATTGTTCACTTATCTATTTTAATTTCTGGACTGAGAAATTAAAATTTTATTTGACAACAATTAGACTCAAATTATAATTAAAATATCACTTGCTACACATTTAAGCACCCAGATGCCCACTTTATAGCCTGTTTATATTATGATACTAATTAATTGTGGCACTATGCCAAAAAATATAAGAGCAGAAAGTAAGTAAAGAGCTCATTACAAATATAAGACTAATAATTGCAAATTCCTGGGTTCTCAATAAAATGTGAGTTAGTAACCATATAATTAATTACTAATTAAACTGTATAATATACTCCACTATGCCAAATGAATTATCAAGAATAATTCAATGTGACTTTTATTATAGATGATCATATATAACTTTGCTTTTCTGGAGTTGTCAGACTGGATTTTAAGTATGAAAATAATAAAAATAAAGGTACAGATATTGTTTTAAAATATGCTGACATGCTAATCACTATGAAAATAGTGAGATCTTATATAATTTTTATGTATAGGGACCAAGACTGTAGGATAGTAAAACTATTAAATTAAAGAAAAAATAAGTAAGTTTCAAAAATATATTTTTAGGATAAGGGCTCAATTCTTATGTGGAAACTATTCTAGCCCAGAAGAAATTTCCAATTATTCTCATGTTCACATTCCATAATAATTATATGTATCAAATTGTATATATATATGTAAATAAAGTGTGTGTGTGTATGTATGTAAAACTTTACAAATCCCATTTCTAACCAGGCATTAAACATTCCTTATATTTGATAGTGAAAGTTGCTCAGTCATGTCCGACTCTTTGTGACCGATTTTCAAGGCCAGAATACTGGAGTGGGTAGCCATTCCCTTCTCCAGGGAATCTTCCCAACCCAGGTCTCCCACACACAGGCAAATTCTTTACCAGCCGAGCCACAAGGGAAGCCCTACAATAGTAAAAAAAATATGTTTTGTTGTCATCAAGTTGATTTTGTTGTACTCAACTCTATGAAATAGAGCTTTGCAACACAGTTTCATAGTGTCTTAAAACCTACTCCTAATTTGAAGCATAAGAAATTACATCAGAAGCTCATCAAATATCCCACTAAAAAGTTCCTTTGAGTCAATGGTTCTCCATATTCTTTGGTGAATATGAGCTGCTATTCATAATTTCAAAGAACCTTGAAATGACCAAAGAGGAAAGATGCTTGAAGAGAAGACCAGAACATACTGATGAGAATCTCAAAACATTGCCAGCAAAGCTCCAATTCATACCTTTATTATCCTTATTTGACTAATGAGTGAACTGAGACTCAGGTAAAACTTGGTAAAAATTCACACAGTCAGGGATTGGTGGAGCTAAGGTTCAAACTCAGGTCAGTCTAATTCCAAAGTTAAGTTCTTAACTGTTTCTGACATTCACTTATTCCTGGACAAACTATCAATATAAACCTGACTTTGTCCTGTTAATACTCCAGACAAACTGAAGGTACTTTTAGACAAAATTGCTTTGTGTTTCTGTTCTTGTCTTTGGTCCATGGATTAAACACCCAAATATTCTGGAATGGGAGCCAGGATAGCCTGATAAGGTTCTATAGTCAGAGGTGCTGACATAGCTGCTATCATGCAGCAATGCCTACTGTTTTCTTAAAGCTTGCAATTCTGGAGCAATGCCAAAATTCTTTAGTTCTCTTCATAAACTATTCTGTATACAGTGTCACTTTTTTTTTTTTACATGAAAAGTGTTTGGAACCATTCAGTGCCCAAGCATTTTCCTAGAATGATGAATTCAGCTCCTCATCTAGTTCTTGGAAAACATGTATTTATTTTTCTGATAACAGCAGTAATAATTATAATATTTTTTATAGTTCTATAGAGCCTTTTATCTGGAGGATTTACAGGAACTCCACATATATAGTACTCACTGTAGAGCATTTTTATTGACTATATCTCAGTGGAAATATTGGAAGTGGTGTTTTTAACATTTAAATATATGTCAGTTTTAAAATTCTACTTTCTCTTCTGCTCACAATCTACTATCTGCCCTCAAAATGATTGTATGTGTTTTATGTCTACTCTATAGGCATATAATAAAATGGTAAATGTGGCTTTTCCTCACTCTCTTTCGAGCTAATATTGTTTTAAGTTTCTTCTTACATTCCTTAGTAAGCAATATTTTCTTTCATTCTTATTAAACTTTACTTGTCTAGTTTAACCAGTTTTATTTTCCTCCTGCTTATTGTATTTCCATCCATAAATGTCAAAAGGAATTTCTTACATTCCTATTTCCTCTGACACAGAATGCTGCTCTTAAGTGCATAATTCTAACTCTCTTATATTGTAACTATGGACATGATTGTAATTAAACATTAAGCAAAGTAGGAGACATAAGAGGGCATTGTATTCATAATCAACACATGGTCAGTCACTTCCAAGGGGTCCTCAACACTGATGAGCAGTATCACTGATGCCTTAAGCTTATACAGTGGACCATTGTTGCCCACTGGCTTCTCTGTGAAATTATCTCCTGGTTTTCTTCCTTTCTTAGTGGCTATTTGTTTTCATGTTGCACTTCCTCATGACTTTGTCCTGACCCATCTTCTCTTCTGGCCATACTCTCTACTGAGGTTCTTGTATCCACTCACATAATTTAAAATAGCATTTCTATGTCTGTGACTCTCATATGTATCTTCCATGTATTGCTCATTCATATAATTATAGATGGGGATCAGCAGTTTAGCTCCATGAACTTTTTTTTTGTGTGTGAGAATATCTACCAAACACAAAATTTAGCATTTTAACTGTTTTTAAGTGTAGAATTTAGTGGCACTAAGTATATTCACATTGATGTTGTTTAGTCATCCAGTCATGTTTGACTCTTTTGCAACCCCATGGAGTATAGCCTGCCAGGCTCCTCTGCCCACGGGATTTCCCAGGCAAGAATACTGGAATGGGTTGTCATTTCCTCCTCCAGGAGATCTTCCTTACCCAGGGATAGAACCTGCATCTCCTGCCTGCATCTCCTGCATTGCAGGCAGATTTTTTTTTTACCACTGAGCCACTGGGGAAGCCCATATTCACATTGCTGTGTAACTATCACCACTATCCATTTCTAGAACATTTCATCCTTCTAATCTGAAACTCCCTACCCATTAAAGAATTCCCCATTCCTATCTACCTCTAGCCCCTGGTAACCACCATTCCACTTTCTTTATGAATTTGACTATCTAGGTACCTTATGTATGTGGAGTCATACAGTATTTTTCCTTTTGTCTTTGTCTTATTTCACTGAGCCTAATGTCTTCACTCTTCATCCACATGGTAACATGTATCGAAATCTCATTATTTTTTAAAGTTGAGCAATATTATGAATGTTGGCTTAAAGCTGAGTAATATTATGAATATTGGCTTAAAGCTCAACAATCAGAAAACGAAGATCATGGCATCTGGTCCCATCACTTCATGGGAAATAGATGGGTAAACAGTGGAAACAGTGTCAGACTTTATTTTTTGGGGCTCCAAAATCACTGCAGATGGTGACTGCAGCCATGAAATTAAAAGACACTTACTCCTTGGAAGGAAAGTTATGACCAACCTAGATAGCATATTCAAAAGCAGAGACATTACTTTGCCAACAAAGGTCCATCTAGTCAAGGCTATGGTTTTTCCTGTGGTCATGTATGGATGTGAGAGTTAGACTGTGAAGAAAGCTGAGTGCCGAAGAATTGATGCTTTTGAACTGTGGTGTTGGAGAAGACTCTTGAGAGTCCCTTGGACTGCAAGGAGATCCAACCAGTCCATTCTGAAGGAGATCAGCCCTGGGATTTCTTTGGAAGGAATGATGCTAAAGCTGAAACTCCAGTACTTTGGGCACCTCATGCGAAGAGTTGACTCACTGGAAAAGACTTTGATGCTGGGAGGGATTGGGGGAAAGGAAGAGAAGGGGACAACAGAGGATGAGATGGCTGGATGGCATCACTGACTTGATGGATGTGAGTCTGAGTGAACTCCAGGAGTTGGTGATGGACAGGGAGGCCTGGCGTGCTGCGACTCATGGGTTCACAAAGAGTCGGACATGACTGAGCGACTGAACTGAACTGAACTGAATATTACATTGTATGGATACACCACACTTTGTTTATGCATTCAGTTATATCAGTGGACATTTGGGTTGTTTCTACCTCTTGTTTATTGTGAATAATGCTCCTATAAACATGGGTATACAAATACCTGCCTGAGTTCCTGCTTTCAGTTTTTTTGGGTATATATTCAGAAGTGGAATAACTGGGTAATATGGGAATTCTATGTTTCTTTGTCTCAGGAGGGGGCTGATTTTTAAAAAGAAAGTTTTATTAGAATACAATCACACCTATTCATTTCTGTATTGTCTATGGTAGTATTTACACAAATAAGGTAGACTTGAATAGTTGTGACAAAGACCATAGGATGTACAAAGCCTAAACTATTTACTACCTGGCTCTTTATAGAAAAATGTGGTGACTCGTGCTACAGAAAATCGTGCTACCAATTCCTTGGCCTCACAGAGTATACATATGGTTTTTAAAGAGTTAAAAGATCTTTTACATATGGAGACAGAGAGGATGTTATTCTCAGCCTAAAGATGAGAAACCAAGGATAGAATGCCATACATAAGTCATATTCTCAATGAAGTTAGTCCGATATTAATATTGAGACTCAATTGTTCCAGGTAAATCTTGCTTTCTCATCACAGAATTACTGAATTACATCAGTCTATATTAGATGGAAAAATCAGGCATCAGTTTTCCATATCAATGCAATATTTTACATTGCCTTATTTGACTGAAGATAAGATTAGGGATATTGCTTCAAATGAGAAATCACCTGAGTTTTCAAGAGGCTGACCCATATAACTGTGAAATAATTTGGTCTCCAAACGCTTCAACTATAAAATATATACAATCCATGTGCTATGTATGAGTGCAAATACATTTCCCCTGGAATGCTAAGGACTAGGGTAGAACATCCCTTTTCACTGTTTTGAACATAGCCACAGGTAAGACTGTGAAAGAGTACAACTTACATGAATAGAAAAATAAATGATTCATAAACCGATCTCAGGTACCAAAGAGGCAAAATAATTCAATGGAATTATTTCACTGTGCTACAAATTGTGTACTTACATGGTATATTAGATATAAATAAGAGTTTATTTTAAATCAGTATAGGCAGAAGTGGCTGGAAACTAAAAGGCTATATATCTTATCTATAATATTAAAGAGGATTTAGGATACACTTAAGATAACATAGTAAATCTTGTTTGTTTTGCCAATGAAGCTTCTGCTTAGCTTTAAAATCTCTATTACTTAATAGAAAAAATTAATTTTGGGCTCTTAAAATGTCACAGGAAATCCTTCATTAAAATTAGAACTATTCAAATTCTACCCATCCATATCATTCAATGACTGGTATCTTCAGATCTCACCCAAGAGTGTGATATACTGTTATTTTGAGGAATTGTTCTCATTCAATATAAATCCATGCTAACTTTTCCAATTAAAAATATCTTCTATAAAATGCATTCTAACGTGAATATCCCATTTTGTGTTATTTATGACAATGCTCTTGGTTCTATGTGACTACATATATCAAACACAAATAATATAAAATATGTACTTTTCTGTAAATATATATTGTGATGTTTTATTTACTTTAAAGTAATTTAATAGGATTTTATATTATTGTATTAAAATTATATTGTATTAAATTTATACTTATGATGAATACAAGGTAAATAAAATCTAGAGTAACATGAAATGTTGTAACAAATTTGCTCTATGTTTCAAAAACTCATCAATATTTTCACTGAAAATCCACCATGTACTTTGGACACAGTTTTAAAGCAGATACTGCTACTCTTATCTCAAAGATCATACACTGAAACTCTACTATGCTTTCGATGCTATGAGGAGACACACTAAATTAATACTCTTGATCATTGTCCCCTAAGAGCATAGGATATAATTTATACAATAAAGAATAACTACAAATTATGATGATAGGAATCAGTATAAATACATGGAATGCAATGCTCCAAATGAGCAGAGAAATTAGATACTGTCTCCTGATCAGTTGATCAAGGATGCCTTGATAGAAAGGGTAGCTGAGGGTACCTGAGAAAGGGCACCTAAGTAATTCACTGAAGCATCATTTAATGAAATATATATATATATATTCATTAATACATTTATATATTATATTATACATTTAAACAATGTATATTTAAATGTTATTTAAATATGCATGTAATATATATTATTTAAATATACACACACATATTATTTAAATGTCTAATATCCCTTATTTCTGGAGAAAATTAGTGCTTACTGAATTTCCCAGTATTCCCTTATAGTTCCCATACTCTTTTGAGGTTGCTTTGGGACAAATATGGTTAAAAATTGAGAAATGGGACTGTGAGAAAGTGATACTATTTCCTGTGTGAGGCACTTAATAATCAGTGCCCAGTCTTCAGTTCCCCTCTGACAGCCCCTGAAGTTTACATAGTGAGGTGGCAGAACCAGCGATGTAAACATAGTCTAGATTCCTGAGTTACCACATGGAGGAGAGTTACATGTTGTTGGCAAAATGGTGGAGTAGAAGGACATGCACTCATCTTCTCCTGTGAGAACACCAAAATTGGAACTAGCTGCTGAACCATCAACAGGAGAATGTTGGATCCCACCAAAAAAAGATACCCCACGTCTAAGGGCAAAGAAGAAGCCCCAACAAGACGGTATGAGGGACACAATTATGTTTAAAATAAAATTTCAGACCTGCCAGAGACGCTCGGAGGAGGCAGACAAAATATTATGTGTACCGGGACTGAAGGAAAGGAACAGTGACCCCCACAAGAGACTGAGCCAGACCCGCATTTACATCAGACATATAAGCAAAAAAAAAAAAAAAAAAAAAAAATTACATTTACGTCATTGAGAAATGAGGATTTTTTTTTTTTTTTTGGTGGCTGCTATCGTTAATTACTCTGACTAAACATTTCATTTTTTTTGGTTATTGGTACCCTGCTTTTCCTTTGGAGAAAATTAATCTTCCCTCATCCCACATGATCTCAGGGGGGCTTTTCATCACTACACTCTGCAAACTTTATAAAGAGGTTAGACAAAGACCCAATGTAGGCCAATTAGATTCAAGACTTTGAATCCAGAGTTGAGAGAAACAGGGACAGGAGAGTTTAGAGCTAAGCCATTTTTATGGCAGGCACTTTCTTGAGCTCCGAGTTCTCAGTGCTGTCCTGCCTGGGCTGTGGCTGCCACTTTTTCCCCCTTTCATTTCTGTGAACTATATGGTGTCTTCCCAACAGATCCCATTTCTCTTAAGGCCAATGGATTCTTTCAGGTTCTTAAAACCAAAGCTTCCTAGTGGTATTAAGTGAAGAGGATTTGTATATGTGTAGTTCTATTCCAAAGAAGTGTCTTCAGATTAAGGGCATTTTAGATAAAAATGGGTTTCCCCAGTGGCTCAGACGTAAAGATTCTGCCTGCAAAGAGGGAGACTCGTGTTCAATCACGGGGTCAGGAAGATCCCCTGGAGGAGGGCATGGCAACCCACTCCAGTATCCTTCCCTGGAGAATTCCGTGGACAGAGGAGCCTGGTGGGCTACAGTCCATATGGTCACAAAGAGTCAGACACAACTGAGTGACAAAGCACATTACTAAGCCCATCTATTACTAGATAAAAATAAGTTCAGTTTTCTGTAGAGGTATGTGGAATTGCAAGTCAGAGAAACTAAGTTAGGGCTGTGAATGCTGGGCTATGAATTTTTGATGTTAGCCTCTGGGCTAGAGGTTTATAAAATCAAATGCCTTCAGGGGCATTTGGGACACATAAAATTGTAAAGCTGTACAAGATATAAGGCCATAAGTGCTAAACTGATTGTGTTGACCAGTTCAACCCCTGCCCTGTTTTAGTGCTTTTTAAAGCTCCCCGCAGGCCAAAGAAAACAACCAAGCAAAGCATATCCTCCAGCTCTCGTCTCCAGCGGCCACCAGTTTGAAACTAAGATCATCAATAGAGAATCGTCAGAGGGTTCTGTGCTGGGGAATGTGAGCCCAGGACTTGCTGCTTCAGAAAGATTAACCTGTCAAAATAGACAGCGGGTGGGTGGAGGCAGATCTCTTATAAGGAATCTATTGACTTGAGATTGATGTAAAGAAGAATGGAAAGCAAGTGAAGACATAAAAACAGTTGAAATGGAAGAGTCTACAGAACTGGGTAAACGCTAAAATGAGGAATTCAAGTGCAGGGAATTCAGGCTGAAGCGGAAACATTTTTTTTCTTTTTTTTAGCTCTCATTATTGTGCTATACAATAGACCCACTTCCCTGGTGGTTCAGAAGGTAAAGCATCTGCCTGCAATACGGGAGACCCAGGCTCGATTCCTGGGTTGGAAAGATCCCCCGGAGAAGGAAATGGCAATCCACTCCAGCACTCTTGCCTGGAAAATCCCATGGACGGAGGAGCTTGATAGGCTACAGTCCATGGGGTCGCAAAGAGTCGGACATGACTGAGCGACTTCACTTTCACTTATTGTGCTATACAGATCATTTTGGTGCCACCATAATGGCAAAGCCAAGGAATGGACACAGTGAAATATATGGAAATATGAGGTCATGAGGAGGAGAATGTTTCATAGTGCCTTGAATGTGAAAATTTACAACATCCAAAAGCATTTCTAGAAATTACTAAAATAAGAGCAGCATCTATATAATCTAAGCATGATGCTGAAAAACAGCAACAAAAAAAGTTCTAGCTGGCCAGTCTTGATATTTGTAAAGAAGCTGCCAAACACAGTGATGTGAGAGGGAAGAAAAATACTTTACAATATGCATTGCTTAATGTTTAAGCCACAGAATGAAGCTGCTGCACCAGGACTTTGCTATTTGCCTTTGGGGGAGTGCAAGGTAATGGCACCCCACTCCAGTACTCTTGCCTGGAAAATCCCATGGATGGAGGAGCCTGGTAGGCTACAGTTCATGGGGTTGCAGAGGGTCAGACACGACTGAGCGACTTCACTTTCACTTTTCACTTTCATGCATTGGAGAAGGAAATGGCAACCCACTACAGTGTTCTTGCCTGGAGAATCCCAGGGACGGCGGAGCCTGGTGGGCTGCTGTCTATGGGGTCGCTCAGCGTCGGACACGACTGAAGCGACTTAGCAGCAGCAGCAGCAGTGTTTTAGACAAGCACTATGGCAATAACAGGCTGGAGTAATAAACATGGTCTTCCCCCTGGGCTTGATGCCTGATACTCTATCAATTAACAAGCATCATTAAGAAGAAGGTGTTCATTGAAATATTATACATAATTTCAAACATTAAAAATGGTTCATATTCACAACAAGAAAAATTTTAACACAGTATCAAATTAGCATAACTACTGCATATAAAGTAATTATAAAGTCAATGTACCAACATGGAAAATGTTTATGACAGATAATAAAAAAATTTAAAAATCAGATTATAAAAAAATAAAGTACAGGTAAGAATAAAGAGAGGACAATAAATGCTTTTGCCTGAGGGCCTCATGAGAAATAATGGTGGTGTCCTCATGGAACTGCAAAGTCTAATTAAAGTTCATGTTTTTTGATTAAAGTGATGGTGCTACTGAACTGGTTAATTTAAGATGATTTTATAAAATACTTGAGTTTGTAGTTCTTTATCTCATGCTTAATAGCACAAATACATCAAAATAACAACTTACAAATATCTCCCTACAGAAGTTATACAGATAGATAGGCATACAGGTGTAAGTGCTTTTTTTTTTTTTTTTTTAATGAATGACTGACCAAAGAAATTATTGATCTCAATAAACCAGTTTGAGATTTATCTGGGTGTAAGGTAGTAGAGCAGAATATTGGGAGAGTACTATTTAATTCCAGGACTAAATATATTGGGTTGGCCAAAAATTTATTCAGGTTTTTTCCCAAAGGAACTTTTTTGCCAATTCAATAAATAATAAGTATAAAATTTGAACACTGTAATTTTGGAAGAAATATGTTCCATTTCTATACCTGAATAGCGATCATTTTTAAGGTATTTGATGGAAATTGAGCTTATAAAAAAGGATTGATTACAAAGAAAGCAGAAACTCCCTAAACAGTCAGGGTCATTTGAATCCTGAGGACTTATCCTAACACAATGGCATAGTTCAATGCATAACGCAGGTCCAGGAACTAGTATCAGAATCAGACTGGAATGTTTTTATTGCCTTATTTACTGTGTGCACTCACACAGCAATCATATTAGCCACAAATGAGAGTTAGTGAGTGAGTGAGAGTTAGTGGAGACCGAAAAATAAAAGGTATGTATTCTATGATTCTATTTTTATAACAATCTAGAAAATGCAAACTGATCTATAGTGTCAGACATCAGGTCAATGATTTCCTGGGGTGGAAGCAGGGCAGGAGGGAGGGATTACTAAAAGGCTTATGAAGGTGATGGTTATGTTCATGGTCTTGATTTGTGGCCATGATTTTACTGGTGTATACACCTATAAACACTTGTCAAATTGGATTATTTAAACATGGTAAGGTTTATTGTATGCCAGCTACACCTCAATAAAACTATTGAAAGGGTTAGTAGCTGGGCTCTATCACTACCAAAATGCATTACTAGATATAAAATATTTAGTTAATTTATGCTTCTTCAACAAGGGAAATTGACTACTATAGTGGATGCTGTGATGTGTCGTCCAAAGTCATGAATTACAAATGAAGCGTGCATTTCTCTCATTGTTGTAGTGTTATCTGCTAACAAATCACCATTTAGCCCTTCTCAGAAGTTTTCCTCAGAAGATAGGAGCTTCCCTGCCCAAGACTATACAGCCTTGCAGTGGGTAAGTGGGAGACATATTCAATGATAGATGGATTTAGGGCCACAAATATCCAACCTCTTTGCCTCACTCAGGAATATTCTAAATGACCATCCCAACTCCAAATGGGACTAGCTGAGATTTCTCTTGTAATGACAACACAACTTCAATGCTTCCATCTGTCTAATCCCATTCTCTTTATTCTCTCCCAGGCATTGTTTTTAGAGCACTTCCCAGTAGTAATCTCTGTCTCAGAGTCTGTTTCTTGAGGAACCCTGTCTAAGACAACAAATTTTATGCTGAAAATTAAAAGTGCAGAAATCAAAGCTACATACCTGAAGATGTCACCTAAATAACATCATGAAAATTTCTATCATTATGCATAAAGACATTATATACAACAGATCTTTTTTTGTTGTTTATTGCTCATTCACTTTGTTACTAGATTTCTGGAACAAGACACAGGATATAAGTGTTTAAAAAAAGACTCAGGAAAGAGATATGGTGAACACTTGGCATGTGATTAACAGAGAATCTTTTGCAGAATGTCAGCTATTAGGGACATTTTCATGCTTGGCAGAATAACTGTCATTAAATTTTAGTACACGAAGGCACAACATTTTGTTATCAATCTTACTAGATCCATCCACCATGTCAAAATAATATGAACACATGCCAGGAGAAACTGCATCTCACTACTATTACTGCCAGAAACTTGGCAAAATGTGGCCTTTTATTTTGTAAATTTATTAAAATAATAATGCTAACAAATATGGCATTAACTAGATGCTAACTTTCCAGGGTCATTTTTCACTAAATGAAATTGCCATTAGAATTCTTTCCTTAGGATGAAGAGAACAGTTTCCATGAAAACCTCAATTGATTTTCACTACCTAGCAACATGAAACACATGTTAGCCCTGGGAGACAAATGAGAGAAAAGAAAAAATTTATTTTACCAGAAGTTCATCCAGCATATTGACTGGTAATAGACATATTCCATCTAATGACAGACATGAGGAGGGAAACAAGGCTTTAATAACAGAAACAATTCTTCTTTCCTCCTCTATCCACTCTCATCTATCCCTTAGGTATTGATTTAAAAAATATTTCATAAGTTTGACATCCAAATGAAGAAATGTAAATGAAGTGCACTTCCGAACTATCTTCAGACAGTCCAAGAGACTTGCTTTCAGCAGAATGAAAACCAAAATATCTATAGATTTTCTTAGTGTATAAAAACAACCCATATATACATATATTTAAAGGCAGTATAATCAGTGCATTTTACTTTCTCAGTTTACTTACTAAAGCTAAATGGCATTTTTATCTTTATTTTTTGTCTTCAAATTCCATTATCTTATTAGTAATAGAAACATTGTGAGATAAGTATTTTAAGTTCTGTCCATGGGCATTCTTTGATACAAAGATTCAGACCATATGGGCAGACATGTTATCATGAAAGTCATTTAGAGAGCTAGTTCATGGAAAACATCTCATGTTTATTATATTTTTAATATCAACAAAGTTATTCCCTATAAAACAGTTATTGGAAAATATCATTGATAAAGGGCATATCTTATGACTAAGATGTTTCAAAGCAACAGAAGAAATACTGAAATGTTATACAGATAAGGGATCTGATTTTATGGCCATTGATGAGGCTGATCGTGTAGTCTTCACAAAAGGTATATTTCTTAGTACCTTTTCTTATAACTTCAAGAAGACACATGGTCCAGCCCAGTCAATAAATGGCTGTATAATAATGATTATTAAAATAATACTTGGTCATGTCTTCCATGATCCATACGTCACCACAGCCAAAGGGACCATGAGACAGTCTGTACTGAAGTTAGTGACAACCTGAATGTTCCCCTTTAGCTAGGCTGTGATCTATTTTCTTACTTTATACAGCATCCTGTAAAAATAGGACTGGAAGTAATTCCAGTGCTTTTAAACCCAATCCAAAATTTAATTTCCTTTGTGACCTTTGAAACATCACAGTTATAAAAGTCTAGCTTTCCTAATTCCCCAGATTTTCCACAGGTACTTCCTTATTAAGAAACAAAGCAACACAACCTTCACACAATTTGCAGTTCTCTTTCTTTCAGTTAAAAAAAAGGATTTTCATTTAACTTCACTTATCTCATTTTCCTGTGTTCTTCAACCTTAAAATGCTTCAAGCCTTGTTCACGTTTCCCTTAAACTTTATACATATCAAATGCCTCTTTTTCTGTCATCATTTTTTTCCAGTCTTCTAGATCTCTAATCCTTCTTATTACTCTTCATGCTGTAACTCATGAATCAAGTGATTTTTATTTTGCAAAGAATTTTGATCACAAGGTAAAATTAACTAATGAGTAAAATTTGTCTTCAATAATGTCTAGTGAGAACTAATTTATTCTTAGATTCTCTAGGGATATCCAAAGAATTGTGTTTTGATCTTCCAGGACTTTAACTTTTAAAATGCTAGAATGAGTAATGAATGTCTAACCAACACCATGCATGCTGATCCAAACAAGTAATAGAGACCTTCTCAGATTCTACAACCGTATAAAAGGAATCATAATTTTAACTTGTCTTTTGACACTAGGGACAAGACAGTTGGATAGTTTGCAGACAACTTGGAATAAAGTTGGCATACTAATACAATTTTCTTAAATTAATCCTTTTAGAAATCTCCCAAATATTTATTGGTGATGGAAAATACAAATTCAAGCCTCTTATGCCATTCAAGAATTTCACTTAAGCAGGATTGTGTCTACAATTTTCAATTTCTAGTTTGAATTATGTCACTGACTAGTGAGAATCCCACTTAAAAAAAAAACAAAAAAACAAAACTATATCCAAATCCAATTTACAGTTGTAAAGCAAAACTCAGCAATTCAAAGACCTAACTACAGTTAAGTATATGCTAACAACAAAAGTAAACATTGGTAAAAGAGTAAACAAACAAGTCAATGAGGAATAATGAGAAAGTCACACAAATATCAGAATGCAAATGCTTAGGATTAAATTTGAATCCAGAGAACTGCAGGAATCAGAAAAGTAGCTCAAATATGCAAAAGAATGAACAGCTGGATAAAGTAGTGCAGTAGCCTAATTTAAAGGAATAATGCTCTCCCTTGCCCTGCCCCACTCCAGGATTCATATTGTAGAAGACCCAGTTGGAACATCACCCATTTTCTTGGTTCTTGAGAGTTCAGTGTGCCCTGGCTGAGGTTCAACAGCCATTAACTCTTAATTTTCTCACCACCTCACTACTCTCTCACAACTTTCTGAGGTCACCTCCCAAATCAACGACCTAAACTCAAATGCTTGTCTCAGGATTTGCTTTCAGAGGAAGCCAAACCAAGACATTCTTAACCTCCAAATGTTTAAGACCCAAATCAAGTCTTAATCAAAGTTAGTCTGACCTTGTAGTTAAGAGTTAAGGGAACACATGTAATTGGATTGGAAAATCCATTTATGCTTTTCAAAAAAATGTAGCATGTGTTCTTTGAGACAGAGTAGGGATACACAGAGACCTAGTAGAAGGAAAGAAAGCACATTCAATAAATTATTAAATACCAACTAATAGTAGGATTTCAAAGGACAGGTCTTTAAGAAATTTGAATTCTGATACAAGTAAAACAATTTCCAAGCATTAGATTCTATATAAGCACACAAAAGTTAGTTATTACCAGAAGGTTGTACCTCATCATAAACAGGCTTTATTTTGTTTATTTTTCTCATACCCTTAAGCTGCTAAAATATAAATTTGATGAAGTCCCTTCCTTGTCATTGAATTCTGTGGAGTTTTATTTGTGAGAAAAGAATGTTTCCCTTTCAGAAGTGTTGGCTTGAATTAGAAAAATGCTTTATTATGTGCATTGCAAACCTACTTATTTACCACAGCTAGACAGAGACTCCTTCTTACTTTGTCATGCAGCTGCTTGTTTTTAAACAAATTTTGCCAAGAGACATAAACCAGATGGCCCTCTTCAAGGGTATACTGTGAGCCGTGATAGTCAGCTTATGGTACTTTCAAGTAGCCGACAGCTGGGTATGGAAAGTCATGATGCTATTCAGAAATCCAACTTCCAAGGATGCCAAAGCACAAGAAGACTCTCAAGCTGGTAAATAAAACTCTGACTTCAAGTTAGTTTTAATACACTAAATACAATAATTTTTTCAGGGGTCTTTAAACATCTGCTTTAAAATACCAGTTTTTCTTGGTAAAATAGAAGACTCTTGAGAGTCCCTTTGACAGGAAGGAGATCAAACCAGTCAGTCTTAAAGGAAATCAACCCTGAATATTCATTGGAAGGACTGATGCTGAAGCTCCAATACTTTGGCCAACTGATGCAATGAACTGACTCATTGGAAAAGACCCTGCTGATGGGAAAGACTGAGGGCAGGAGGAGAAGGGGATGACAGAAGATGAGATGGTGCGGATGGCATCACTGACTCAATGGACGTTAGTTTGAGTAAACTCCAGGATATGGTAAAGGACAGGGAAGCCTGGAGTGCTATGGTCTATGGGTTGCAAAGAGTCAGACACAACTGAGCGACTGAACACAACAAAATAGAAGAACCCATGTGAATTGTATTAGAGATTAAACTTGTGGAAAAATGGATTCAGAATACATTTTCAGGTCGAATCAAAAAGCTGGAGATTGGGCTTTCTCCAATAGTTAGATATCCACAATCAAAAAAGTTTACTGATGCTGTAATATTCTACTCTGGTAGTGTGTTATTTTATATTGTTGTTCCCAATTCTATTCTGTAGTATTATCATGTATCTCATTCTTGACATGGCCTCATCATAAGCAGAGTGCATTCCTCTGCTCCTGCACTTTGGCTTGTCACGTGACTTGCTTTGACCATTGGATGTGAACCTAAAGAGGCACTTTGTCAATTTCAAGTTAAGGTCTTTAGAACCATTACGTGTTTCTGTTTGCCCTTCTGAGAACTTCCAGACTGTTCCATGGAAGCATATGTACCTAGTACCTGCTGCCATTCCAACCTTGGCCCCAGAGGAAAACACACAGATCAGGTCTATTCATTCAACCTACAGTCCCACAGGCTAAAAAAAGAGCCTTACTTTCCAAGCATGAGAATAATTACTCACAGTTATTTGGGAGTGTGTTTGTTACACAGAATTATTATGGCAGTATCTGACCATTGCTGGCAAACTTTGTTAAGGGTCCAATGGAAAGGTACTTTGGGTCACTCTTACATTACTGGGTGGTAGGTGAAAAGGGATAAGACAAATATGAGAGCTGACATAAATGTCCTAATCATGGTGTTACTTTATAGACGGTCTCCATAAAGATTACAGAACTGTACATCTGCTTATCTCAGAATGCCTTCAAAACAGATAATGACAACTCTTGATTTTAAATGTTATCTCTGATTATTAGAGGAAGGCAAATGAAACAAAAACATGCAGCATTTCAAAAGAAGCTAAACATACATCATTCACGTTTTGTAAAAAATTTACAACATACATTGATTCAAACATAAAAATTATTCAAATAGTAAGACTTTTTAAATGTCCATCTATTATTTCTAAGTATCTAACCATTCTAGGAAACCACATAGGATATTCCAAAATGTGTTGTTTCAAGCAGAAATGCCTCAGAAACCAAATCTTTAGCTTGTAATGGGCAGTTTTCCCTTGAGGAAATTGATGTTTTCAAGAGGAATTTGAGACTGTCCATGGATAAACTAAAACTAATAAGAAAATAATTCTTGTGAAAATTGCCTTACAGGCAAGAATTTGTGATTCTCACAGAGTAAACAGATTTTTTTAAAGTGTTAGAATTTTGTAATGGTAACAAATCACACTCTCCCCACCAACAGCAGAAGTTAAAATAAGCAAGCAAGTAAGCAAATGAACAAAAAGTTTGTTGCCTTCCACCAGAAAGTTATGTTGACTTTAGTAGCTAATGGGTATATTTATCTTATAAGAGTCTATTCACTGCTCTCAAATACCATAATTATAAGAACATATCAAGATCTCAGATTATTCTTGTATTGCTATATCTATACTTCAAAGTCATAATTCAGCTTCATTACATAAAAATGAAAATAAATATGAGGAAATTTACCCTCCATAAATATGCTATTGAATAAACTAAAATGGAAATGAAATTCTTGGTAAATAAAAAAACCCAGAAATTTATTCATTCCAAAATATTATAACTTCAGAGTGAGAAGCTTATCATTTTCTTATAAGGATTCATCAATTTAAGAATTAATATGTACTGAGCAGCTATCATATTATACTGTTTTATATATTATAAATATATTTTATATAAAAATAAAATATTTTATATTTTATAAAAAATGTTTTATATATTATATATTATACTGTGTTTGGCTTAGGGGTGACAGAAGGTATATGGTACAGTTTCTGTCCTGTAGGAACAAAATGGATGGTAAATAATTGCACACAGTTATGTAAGACATACAAACTTATGAGAAGCACTTCTAAGAGCAGTGCACAGAGGATTCTAGAACACAGAAAGTGAAATAATTGATTGAGATGAGCAAATGATTACAAATAGTGATATTTGCATTTGGTCCTGAGTGATAAACAGGACTTTGACTAGTACCAAAGAACAGACAGGGTTTCTCAAGCAACTGAAGGGATTCTTAAATACTTGGCTTTGCAAAGCACCTGATAGAATCATGGTTTATTTTTCTACAATATATTGAATGTGAATATACCACCTTCCAAATACATCTCTTTGAAACACTGTGGTTTCAGATACAAGAGTTTAAAATGTGTGTGTGTGTGTGTGTGTGTATATATACACCCTTGTTTCTGCTATTAAAGATTGACACATATGAAACACAGAATATAATCCTTGAACATATGAAATCCTAATGAAATACATAGGGGCAGAGAGATAAGAATTCATAACTTGGGTCAAAATATAGGCTCTTGCATATATTCCTATGTGATCTTGGGACAATTATTTGTTCCCTCTAAACCTCAAGTTCCTTATCTGAAAATAAGGTTCTCCTGAAGGTGAAATCATATATGTAAAGCACTGAATACCTGTCTGGCATGAAGGTGTTACTAAAACAGAAGCGCTTTACTTTTAAGTAACACCCATGTTACATGTCCAGAAAAGGGGATGTCCTGAAGATTCAGTGCATTGTCATAATTTTAGCTTTAGTCTCGGATCCTTATTTTATGGTGGATATTCTTGGAGTCAGTGATCTAAACCACTACAACTTACAGATATGACTCAACTTTAGTTAAAGAAAGTAAGTAGAGAATATGTAACCTAGGTGCACTGTGAAAACCAATTATCCATGTCTTTACTCGGCTAAGCTGTGGCTTTGTTGGAAAGGGGTAAGAGTCAAGCAAAAAATAATTAATTAAACTTTGTTTTGAAGTTATGGAGAGATAGAACAAATGGGTATTGGGCAATGATGAAAACCTTTTACTTTTATATTGGCAGAATTCACGAAGCCGCAGTAAGCTGTTTACTCAATCAGAGCTCATAAAATTATGAAAGAATGCAGGGAAAGAAAATAACGCTCAACAAAGCTATATTTTTGACATATTTCTTGTGTGCACTCATGCTAAGTAGCTTTAGTTGTGTCTGATTCCTTGCAACCCTATGGACCACAGCCTGCCAGGGTCCTCAATCCATGGGATTTTCCAGGCAAGAATACTGGAGTGTGTTACCACGCCCTCCCCCAGGGGATCTTACCGACCCAGGGATCAAACCCACGTCTCCTGTGTCTCCTGCATTGGCAGGTGTGTTCTTTATCACTAGCGCCACCTGGGAAGGTCATGTATTTCTTAGGGCTCTTTAAAAAACACAACAAAAGACATTTTCTCTATATACACATTAAAGACTGTTAGTTCTCTTCCAATATCCATGCTCCCACTTCTCTACAGTTCAGTTCAGTCCCTCAGTAGTGTCTGACTCTTTGTGACCCCATGGACTGCAGCACTCCAGGCTTCCCTGTCCATCACCAACTCCCAGAGCCTACTCAAACACACTTCTCTATAACTGTATATTTTAGGGCAGAGTACATCATATTCAGGAATAAATGCAACATTTCCTAGTCTCCCTTGCAGCTTTGGTGTAGTCATGTGACTGATTTAGGCCAATAAAGTATAAGTGTAAATAAAATGTGGCAACTCCCAGGGAACTTCCCTAAAAGACTATTGGTATGAATCCTTCGCCCCTTCTTCCTACCTCTTTCCAACCTACTTCCTGGAATGTGAACATGGTGGGTGCTCCATCTTGCAATGTGGAGATGAGGGCCCACATGATGAGCTAGATAGAACATAAGAATCAGTAGAGTCATCCTACCTGCTTGGACTGCATACTCCTAGGGTTTTAAGGAGAGAAATAAATGCTTCTTTCTTAGTGAAGGCATGGCTCCCTTGTGCTTCTGTTACCCTCAGCCAAAACAAATTCTAATTGATTAAGCAAATTTCTAGAAAAGCTACATTTAGCACAATTTTGATTTCTTCTAAAACTCACCTATCCTGTCTGGGGGGGGGGGGGATGTGTGTGTGTGTGTGTGTGTATGTGTGTATCTTTGGAGAAGGGGAATTTGTGGCATAATAAAACCAAGAAATATACAATGAGTAAAGTCAAATAGTGGCATTATTTCCAAAATGAGGCTAGTCTTATAGGTTTCAAGTTATTTTCTATACTAGAGCCTTTTTCCCTTTGGCAGTGATGAAAATACGAGTTTATTTAGATAAGAAACAAGCAAACTATAGCCCCCTGTACAATGAAAAAGTAGAATCATCTATGGTGAAGAATGGAAATGTGTGTCTACAGCTATCCTGGGAAACAAAAATATTCAATTACTTTGAGAAAAAGATTCAGGATATTGATCTATGGTTAACTCTGAGATTATGTGAATTTTATATCTAGTCAATTTCTTATCTGAAGCAAGTTTTAAACTAACCTCTAAGTGAACTGTAAAGATTTATAAGAATCTGAAAATGTTAAAGATATAAGGCAAAATGATCCTGTATGAAATGGCTATCATAAAAAGCAAATCACTCTGCAATTCTTGAGTGCTTTGAACTAGCAAGAGGAACATATAGAAGGTAAGCTGATGGGCAGAAACAAACTTATATTTAATACATTTCAAAAAGCCCTTTTATTAAATAAATACAACAGATCCCTTTCATTCAATTCCTTCACCAACTCTCCTCAACGACTAAAAAATTCAAATAAATTGTATGTAAACAAAGACATATAAACCAAAGACTAGTTTAGGTATCTAATTCAAATGACACTGTATCATGAATGGCTTGCTTTTTAGACAGAGTTTCAAACACTAGGATTGCAGAATAAAGATCTCGTTTGTTGACCATTGGCTTGTTTTAATGAGATGGTTTGATAGTCACTATGTTAACATTAAATACTTTCTAACATCAACTATATGAGATTAACCTTTTGTGGTTTATAGCTTTGCCTCTGGTGGTAAAACCTCCAAGTAATTGGCATCAGAAGTCAAATCATACACTTCATTTTGGGCTTCTGGGTAGAAACAAAAGACTCCTTTATTTGGCTCACAATTGCTGTCTCAGTGGTGTGCAAGGTACAACAACTGGTCTGTGAAAGATATGCACAATAGCTAGGGATTAATTTAGATTTTACAGAGCCCCAGCAGAAATATAAACACTTTTAGAGAGTAGCATGACAAAGAAGCTAGTAGGCAGGAAGGGGTGATCCCTAATTGAAATACGCAAGAGGAAATAGGCCAGAGAAGGCAGTGTAGAGGCTGAGCTTCATGCATAGAAATTATAGCAAATGACAGGTTAGTAAAAGATTTGCCTTTTCTAAAGTTTTGATGATTTATTTTTGGCATATAAGATAGATCAATGTTGTCAAATTATAGTTTTCATCATCATTAGCATCAAATAGTATTTATTAACCAAATGTGCTCTACAGGGAATTGTACTAGGAGGCAAAAATGATATGGTTTCTGACTTCCAGTAACCAATAAAATAAAACTGACCAATCAATGTACACAAATGGAGGGGAGCAGATAGAGAACAAGATGCTTAACAGGGAAACACTTTAAGCTTAACAATAAGCTTTTAAATATTTCCAATGTTTAGGTGAATTGGTGAGTATATATGTGTGTCTATGTATGTTTCTTAATATATCTGTGGAGATAAAAATATATTTTCTCGACATGGATAACTAAGTTCTAAAAATGAATTTTATGGAATCAATTATTTAATAAGTGCTGATTTTCAAAAACATATTTGATTTTGAAAATCAAAACAGAAGCCTTCCCCATACACCATGGTCTCAACAGCATGAAAAAGTGGGACATAAACGTAGAAACTGTCATATTCCTCAATTTAACACATCTACCTCTACAGGGTCCCCATGAATGAATGGATGAGAATACTCTCCCCTGGTCAGTACAAAAACAATTGTAAAATGAGATGTAAAAAAAAAAAAATCCATATTCAGTTTTTTTTTTTTTTAACTCTTACTTCTTAATTCTACCAAGTTCAAAAAACCACAGTAAAATTATGCCCTGGCACTTACACATATACCTGGGAGGAGAAATGAAGATCCAATCTGGCATGGATTTTTTTAGATTTAGTAGAGACTAATTCTAAGACTGCAATGTTGATCTTTCCTGAGTTGTCAGGATCCTGTGTGTGCTTCTCATGTGTCTTCCCAACTACATATGGCATTGTGACAAATAGAAGAGGCTGCTAATGCTGCTATAGCTGAATGTCTCATTTAGGAACAAACAATTCTGGAAAAGCTCCCAGATTATACATCTGTCCCTCTAGCTTCCACTTTAGAGGAGAAAACTGTATGGAGATGCCATAAGGATTAATATAATATTATTTCCCTCTGTGAGTACTGTATGGTTATTTCCCTCACCTTGACATGAGAGAAAAATATTTACTGAAAGCTTCAGTAGAAAAATTACCAGTGAGATAGCCAACACTTATGGGAAAGTTGCATGTGGAATGGGCTTGCAGAATGGCATGCTTGTCCCCCAGAATCTGAATACAGAGGCGATCAAGGCACTTTCTCTTCAAATCCAATTTCTTTCATTTATATTTTTGTTTTCTCTCCTTTCATTTCTTCATTTTTTTCATTGTCTCATTTTCCTTCATGTATTACAAATGGCAGTGAGAGTCTGTGAGCACATTAATACTGTGGGCTTGACACAGACAGAGCTAAACAAAGGCGAAATCCCCAGGGAAGCAGTTTCCAGCTCTCCTATCTCCAGCATCCTGTTGACAAGTGGCACTGTGCTCCCAGCATTCAGGAAATCGTTCTCTAGAGCAGTGGTGCCCACAAACTTAAGAGTCTGTACTGATCAATTATAAACCTTTCAGAGGCCCATGGGGAAATGCCAAAAATAACACAATGTAATGTACTTTTTCTTAAAACTCCATCTTTTTCAAAACATTCTGAGGTTAGGGCCTTCTTGTACTTAAAAATGTGTTAACTATTTTAAAAATTTTAAGTGTAAATTTCATTTGAGTAAAGCATACACACAGAAAAATATAAAAATCACAAGTATATAGTTCTATACACTTTCTTAAGGGAAATTATCAATGCAACCAGTATCCAGATGAATAAATAAAACATTACTCAAACCCCAGAACTTGCCCCTGTCCTTGTTAATTACTACTCCCCACAAAAATAACCATACCTGAACTTTAACCCTTGATAAGCCTTTTTTTGAGCTTTATTTCAATGAAATCATACAACATATATTCTTCTGTGTCTGGCTTCTTTAACACAACATAGCTTTTATTATTTCTTACTTTATGAAAAATCATTGGTAATAGAATTTGATTTCTTAAATGTCCTTATACTGTCAGACCAGAATCTTGTTGTTACACAATAATGCCATCTTATGGCTATAGAGCAATTTGTAGTCTACAAACTACTTTTGCTTTCATTATCTTACTTGATTTGTGCTATCCTCTAAGACTTGGGGAGTAATTTCCTGAAAATCAGACAAATTTGTTAATGGTTTGAGGGCTAGGAAAGGTGGTATCTGAAAAAAAGACAACAAGGTATCTGTATTGGTATTGGTCAGCCCTCCTTAAGTGCTTTTGGAAACAAGGAAAGTACATTGCTTCTCTAATACTAGGTAGATATTATGTTAATTGTTTCATTTTCATGTGTTTCTTTTAGCAACAGTAAGTAATCCACTAAGAAATAGATGGAAACAGCATTTAGCATCAGTTAATTTCTCATTAAATTAAATATTTATGTATTTATATATGTAAATACATGTTTCTATCTATATGGATTATCTATCCATATACATGGATATGTACATGCACACATGTGGTTCATGGATTTAACATTTACTGCCCTATCTGTATTTCCATGGAAAGGACTCACTTTTAATAATTTGAGGATTTGATACTTTCCTGAGGTACAAGTTGAAATTCTATTTGCTGGAAGACAATGTATGTAAGCAGGTCTCCTAGATAATGAGTAAGTCGTAACAAGTTAATCTGGATTTTAATTCTGTACTTGCATCAACATGGACAGTAATGTCTGTTTTACTCTATGACATTTAATAGAGGTGAGTTTTGCCATCATGGCACTTATGAATTCGGTGGTTAATGATGGTCTCAGAAGCTATGCCTCAGGAATGACAAGAGACTACTGCATTTTCTCCTGTTTGCAAATTACTTTTGAGTAAGCAATGCAAATATATTAGAGCAAAATATTTTGATGAAATAGAAATATGCAGATGTGCCATTGAAGCATGTGTTTGGGCAAGTCACTTAACATCGTTGTGGTTGACAAAGGTCCATCTAGTCAAAGCTATGGTTTTTCCAGTAGTCATGTATGGATGTGAGAGCTGTATCATAAAGAAAGCTGAGCGCCGAAGAATTGATGCTTTTGAACTGTGGTGTTGGAGAAGACTCTTGAGAGTCCCTTGGACTGCAAGGAGATCCAACCAGTCCATCGTAAAGGAGATCAGTCCTGAGTGTTCATTGGAAGGACTGACGCTGAAGCTCCAATACTTTGGCCACCTGATACAAAGAACTGACTCACTGGAAAAGATCCCAAGGCTGGGAAAGATTGAAGGTAGGAGAATGGGGACGACAAAGGATGAGATGGCTGGATGGCATCACCGACTTGATGGACATGAATTTGAGCAAGCTTCAGGAACTGGTGATGGACAGGGAAGTCTGGTGTGCTGCAGTCCATGGGATCACAAAGAGTCGGACAGGACTGAATGAACTGAACTGATAAAATAATGAATCAGGATAAAATCACTAAGGTATTTTCAAGCTCTAAAGAATCCTTCATTATTAATTATTAACTACCTATAATAGTTTGGATTATTAGTCAGCAAGTTTTTATTGTTCTTTCCTGTTCACTGTAGCAAGAGACTGCTTCCCCCATTCTACTGAAGTCAGGTTTGCTGTTGCCAGTGGAATGTGAGCAGCTTAATACAATCATAGGCCATACATGCTCTTAGGAGATTAGGCTTGGTTCATGCTCTGGTGATGTGTCATGAGAAGAGTATGCCCCTGGTCCTTCATATAAAGCCCAGAATAAAGACATAGGGAGGAAACACACATCCTGGGGCATAGCCCAGTTCACCCATCACTTGAAACAGCTGTCCAGCCACATTCAGCCTAAGTCAGCCAAAACACAGGCAACCTAAAGATCCATAAGCATGAGAACAAAGGCTTGTTTTAAGTTATAGAGTTTTAGGGGTGATTTGTATCACCATATTATGGCAATAGCTGAATGACACATTATCATAACTGGCTCATACCTGAAAATATACTAATGCCTTCTTACTGGTTCAAAGGTATTTTGTTTTAACTACAAGTTGACTTATTTGGACTTCCCTGGTGGCTCAGACAGTAAAGCGTCTGTCTACAATGTGGGAGACCTGGGTTGGATCCCTGGGTCAAGAAGTTCCCTGGAGAAGGAAATGGCAACCCACTCCAGTACTCTTGCCTAGAAAAATCCCATGGATGGAGGATCCTGGTGTCCATGGGGTCGCAAAGAGTCGGACATGACTGAGCAACTTAACTTTCACTGACTTATTTAAAAAACCAGTAGATTTTTGTTGAGAACCCAATATGAATGCTGTGCATTGTCTATTTAAGAATATATAGCCTCAATTTATGAGAGAAATACAAATCAAAACTACAATTATGTACCACCTCACATGAGTCCAAATGACTCAATAAAAAGGCTACAATAACAAAAGCTTGAGAGGATGTGGAAAAAAGGGAAACCTCCTACACTGCTGATGGGAATGTACATTGGTACAGCCACTATGGAGAACAGTATGGAGGTTCCTTATAAAGCTAAAAATATAATTACCATATGATCCAGAAATCCCACTCCTAGGCATATATTCAGAAAAAAGCTCTAATTCAAAAGATGTACACATCTCAATGTGCACAGAAACACTCTTTACAGTAGCCAAGACATGAAAACAACCTAAATGTCCATCAACAGATGAGTGGATAAAGAAGGTGTGGTCCAAAAAAGAAAAAAAAGAAAAAAAAGGTGTGGTCCATATGCACAATGGAATACTACACATCTGTCAAAAGGAATGAAATACTATCATTTGCAGAACATGGCTGGACCTAGTGATTGGCATATCAAGTGAAGTAAGTTATACAGAGAAAGACAAATATATGATATTACTTAAATCTGGAATCTAAAATATGACATAAATAAAATAACTTTACTTAGAAAGCAGAAACAGACTCACAGACATAGAAAACAAACTTATGGTTACCAAAGGGGAAAGAGGGTCAGGGGAGGATAAATTAGGAATTTGGGATTAGGAGATACAAACTACTACATATAAAACAGATAAACAACAAGGCCAGAATGTATAGCACAGAGAAATACATTCAATATACTCTAGTAAACCATTATGGAAAGGAATATGAAAAAGAATACATATATATGCATATATATATAACTTAATTACTTTGCCGTACATCATAAATTAGCACAACATTGTAAATCAACTCTATATTAATTTGAAAAAAGAACGTATAGATTCTAATTGATAAGGATTTAAGAATCTACCATTATATGGGCTTGGTGGGAGTTAAGTTCCTGACTACCACTACCACTCCAAAAAATGGAGCCCAAACTGCAGCTATTTATATTTCTTAACCCCTAATTAGAACCTAGTTATATGACTGATGCATTTGTATGGCCCTCCAGCAAAATTTGACCTACTGCCTGTCTTTATAAATAAAGTTTTATTAGAATAAACCATGCCCATTTGTATATGCATTGTCTAGGGTTTCTTTCACCCTTCAACAGAAGAGTTGAGTAGTTACAACAGAGATTATATGATCTGCAAACACTAAAATATTCACTAATTGGACCTTCAGAGGAAAAAAATAAGCAACTCCTTCTTTATCTGGCAATTCTGTAAGAAAATGTAATTCTAAAATTAGTGACACAAAAATAAGTAATAATTTTGATATTTTGGGGAAGTGATAGCTGCAACTGCTACAGAGGGGCAGTGGTATCTCTGGTGTGCCAGTGGGCCATGGCTCTGACTACAGTTTATAATTCAGACTTGTCCTGCAGCTTGATGCTTGGTGTGTTTCTTTGTGCATATATCAATCTTCCTTGACAATTTCTGCCCATATTTACACCTGGATCCTAAGCCTTTCCATCGATTCCATGAGTTACCTGATATTCTTCTAATTATATAATTCTACCTAAGGTAATCGGAGTCTCTTTCTGTTAGTTGTAACTCAGAATCTTGAATGGTCCATTGACCTTGCTTTATTCCTGACTCGGAGTAAGATGTTCCTTTTCTACTCCCCAGGGATCTTGTTCTTGCCCTCCAGCATTGCTTGTATCTATCAACCTGTAATTTATTGGCTGTTTGTCCATTTTCTCTCTAGCACTGGGAGGTTCTTCAAATCAGGGACTGAATTTAAATCAGCTCTCTATGGTGCTCAGGAAAATGTGAGAGCACATAAGAAAGAATTAACAGGCATGAAGACTATCAGAGCCAGGAGACCATTATTTATAACATCAAAATTGCCGAACTTGACTGAGTCATTATGTAGAAGCAATACACTAAATACTCGACATACACTGTATCATTTAATCCTCATAACAACTCTATGACTTAGTAAATATTTTTGTCCCATTTTATAGATAAGGGAATTGTGGAGCATAAAGGTTAGGGAACTTGCTCAAGGACATAGAGCCAGTCAGGAGCAAAGCCAGGATATCAAAGCAAGTTGAACTCTAGGGTCTGTACTCACACACAATAACTTAAAACAGTTTTACCCAAGACTAGACTACAGTCACATGAAATTTAGCACCTCCTGACCAATTCCTAGAGAAGTCTAATTAGAGTAAAATGAGGATACTTTTCCAGCATCTGGATAAGTAAGGAGTGGGTCTACTGGGGTTAGTGACACTCCATCATTTGCCAGACATAGGAAAGAGCCCACCCAGATCTGTGGTGAGAATTCAGCTTACTCTCTCTATAGAATGGCGTTTGAGGATCTGCTTCTTTTCAAGTTTATGGTTGAAGGTAAACTGAAAGGTAAAGAGCTGCATGACTGTCAGAAGGAAATACCTAGCTCAGTGACAAAAGATGACTGACAGTGGGGGGGTGGGTAGTCTCAGAAAGCAGAAAGTCTCACCTCAGTCTTCCTGCAAGACTGGTCAGTGTCTATAGAAGCACATAGCCACTGCCTACCCAAGAGCCCTGAAAGTTCTTAGAGGATAGTGTTGGTGGCCTGGATAGCTGGAAGAAAACTCTGAGAGAAGACAATAGAGACACACACATTCTCAATGTGGAATGAGCACCCCAAAAGAGAGTGATGAAACTGACCTCATTGAGTAACTTGCAGAAGTTCATTTTGACTTAGTATGGGATACTGAGAGGTATATCATGATGGAATGATAAATTTGTTCTTTGCAGTATATACATAGGACTGCTGAGTTTCTTTCCCTTTATCAAGAATGGCTATGGATACCCTGGAACCAGCTGTTTTCCAGTAAGTTGAGATAAAACTATTAGACAGTCCAGGGGAAAATATTCTCAGCCTTCCTGGTGGGGGATTCAGTTCAGATACACTGAACATCCACTTCATGCTCAGTACTATCTTAGTCCTGAACATATCACATAAAATAAAGCATATCTCTGTCTTTCAGGAGCTTGTGCAGGAGACATAAAAGTAAAAAAAAGATATTGCTGTATAGTAAATTCTAGGAAAAGGTGACTTTGGAGTAGGGGCATCCCAGGTGGTACTGGTGGTAAAGAACCTGCCTGTCAATGCAGGAGATGTAAGAGACATGGGTTCGATTCCTGGGTTGGGAAGATCCCCTGGAGGAGGGCATGGCAACCCACTCCAGTTTTATGCCTGGGAAATCCCATGGACAGAGGCACCTGGCAGGCTTTAGTCCACGGGGTTGTAAAGAGCTGGACACAACTGAAGTGATTTAGCACGCACCAACTCTATAGGTAGCCAGTGAGTCTGGCAACATTTGCAAATATATAAATTGTATGCTGATATTATGTTACATTGATGTTAAAATGATATCTAAGCTTCTAAGATAAACTAATATTTTAAGGATTTTAAGAAGGAAATAACATTTGACATGAGACTTGAAGGCAGGTAGGCCAGAGGGGGCAGAAGACATTTGGAAATCTTTAAATCAAGTTAATATTGCTAGAGCAGAATTCATAGGAGTTGTAGGCAGGCAGGAATTGATACACAGTGAGGTTGACATGAGCAGGGATCATGTGAAAGCCTTTTGTTCCAAATTAATGAATCTAGACTTTATTCTAACAGGAATGAGGTGATAGCACTTAAGTTCTCACACTTCAGAAAAACAATTCTGGATGAAAGATAATTGGGAGCAAAGAAGGCATGATCATTGGAAACACTGAGATTTATGCTAGAAGTATTGATTTAGTAGTCTAATGTAGTAAATTAAGAACAAAAATGAAGTAAAAACATCAAGAAATGGACAGATATGAGAGATATTAAAGAGGTTCCTTGTAATTATTAAAAATGATTTTATTTCCCCCAATAATAATGAAGAATACTGTCTTGAAACAACTCTTTGAAAGAAACTGCTTTAAGCCATTACAATTTTATTATGTTTCACCTAAAATTGGAAGAGGAAACAGCACCTTCTTGTGGTCTGAGGCTAAGAAATATATGTGAATTTTAAAAATTTGGTCAACAATTAGATATTGTAATTAAGAAGGCATGAAAAATTAATAATTTTAAATCAAATTCCTTGAGACAAAATACTATGGAGACATAAAATGTAAAAAATCACCTTCAAAACAGAAACAACACAGGAAAGTCAACTTTGTGTTGCTAGCTTATATTTCCAATATATTAATGTAAGTATATCAAACTATTATAAATCTATAGGATATAGAGTCGACCAAAAGTATATAAATTATACTGCACAATTATTTAAACCATCTCAACTCAATGACTAAATCGGTTTTGGCATGACCTGAAATTTTTGAGGATATTATAGTGTTCCAACATGATGCTAACTTTGGTTCTGAAAAATTTGTTGAATTCAGCTCATTAGTTTCAACTATATCACCATTTGTTCTGATTCCACTTACCTTTTTTCCAGTGATAGTGATACATCTCCCTCTCTTCTTCCCTATCTCTTTTTTTCATGAAGAGCATGGACATGAACTCTAGAATTCCTGGGAGATAGGTATAATCATGTCCTTTTAGTAAAAGGAAAGCGGTACCTACCCTTGTCGGTCCTTGTACATTTTGTTCACTCTTTCCCATTGGAAGTCGAGCCTGGAGAGAGCTTCCTGTAGCTTCGCCTTTTCCGGGGGTGTGGCGCTTTGCAATGCTGCCGCCTTCTTATTGTGAATGGCATCAATCCGACCTGAGATTTGTTGCAGGTTGTCTTTTATATTCTGCAATATTGAAATTGTAAAGCAAGTCAGAAATGATTCAGTTGTCTATGGAAAGAGAAGAAAGGAAATGTATCAACACCCAGAGTAACTAACAGTCTTGCATTTTTCATTTTCTGACTTTTAAAAGTCATTAGCCTCGAAGCCCACTGATTTCAACGTGCCCAATTTGAATGGGTAATTCAGTCTTCATCTTGATACTGGCAATCACTCCCTCTTTCTTAAAACTCTATCTTTGGCTTCTGTAACCTGAATTCTTCTTTTTTTTCTTCCACCTTCTTGTCTACAGCTTCTCAGTTTCCTTTACAGAATCTTTCTCCTCTTACTAATCTCTTAATATTGGAGTGCTCTAGCATAGATCTTTCCTGATCTATCTATATTACTTCCTATTTGGTCACATGACTTTAAATAATCTCTTTATTGCAATGCTCAAAATTCTCCAAGCTAGGCCTCAAATAGTACGTGAACCAAGAACTCTCAGATGTTCAAGATGGATTTAGAAAAGTCGGAGGAACCAGAGATCAAACTGCCAACAACCATTAGATCATAGAAAAATCAAGAGGATTCCAGAAAAACATCTACTTCTGCTTCATTGACTACACTAAAGCCTTTGACTGCGTGGATCCCCACAAACTGTGGAAAATTCTTAAAGACATTGGAATATCAGACCACTTTATCTGACTCCTACAAACCTGTATGCAGGTCAAAAAGGCAATAGTTAGAACCAGACATGGAACAACAGATTGGTTCCAAATTAGGAAAGGGGTATTTCAAGGCTGTATAGTGTCACCCTGTTATTTAAGTTATATGCAGAATATGTCATGCAAGATGCTGGGCTGGATGAAGCACCAGCTGGAATCAAGATGGCCAGGAGAAATATCAATAACCTCAGATATGCAGGAAAAACCACCCTTATGGCAGAAAGCGAAGAGGAACTAAAGAGCCTCTTGATGCTGGCTTAAAAGTCAGCATTCGAAAAAGTAACATTATGGCATCTGGTCTCATCAGTTCAGTTCAGTTGCTCAGTCGTGTCTGACTGTCTGTGACCCCATGAACTGCAGCACGCCAGGCCTCTCTGTCCATCACCAAATCCCAGAGTCCACCCAAACCCATGTCCATTGAGTCGGTGATGCCATCCAACCATCTCATCCTCTGTCTTCCCCTTCTCTTCCTGCCCTCAATCTTTCCCAGCATCAAGGTCTTTTCCAATGAGTCAGCTCTTCGCATCAGGTGGCCAAAGTATTGGAGTTTCAGCTTCAGCATCAGTCCCTCCAATGAACACCCAGGACTGATATCCTTTAGGATGGACTGGTTGGATCTCCTTGCAGTTCAAGGGACTCTCAAGAATCTTCTCCAACACCACAGTTCAAAAGCATCAATTCTTTGGCACTCAGCTTTCTTTATGGTCCAACTCTCACATCCATACATGACCACTGGAAAAACCATAGCCTTGACTAGATGGACTTTTGTTGGCAAAGTAATGTCTCTGCTTTTTAATATGCTGTCTAGGTTGGTCATAATTTTCCTTTGGTCCCATCACTTCATGGCAAATAGATGGGGAAACAATGGAAACAGTGACAAACTTTATTTTCTTGGACTTCAAAATCACTACAGACGGTGACTGCATCCATGAAATTAAGGGGTGGGATGGGGAAGATGGGAGGGAGGTTCAAAAGGGAGGTGATATATGTATACCTATGGCTGATTCTTATTGAGGTTTGATAGAAAACAACTAAATTCTGTAAAGCAATTATCCTTCAATTAAAAAAATTAATTAAATTTTAAAAAGACCCCTGCTGCTTGGAAGGAAAGCTATGGCAAACCTAGACAGCATACTAAAAAGCATACACATTACTTTGCCGAAAAAGGTCTGTATAGTCAAAGCTATGGTTTTTCCAGTAGTTATGTACGGATGTGAGAGTTGGAGCATAAATAAGGCTGAGCACTGAAGAATTGATATTTTTGAACTGTGGTGTTGGAGAAGACTCTTGAGAGTCCCATGGACTACAAAGACATCAAAACAGTCAGTCCTAAATGAAATCAACCCTGAATCTTCATTGGAAGGACTGATGCTGAAGCTGAACCTCCAATCCTTGGGCCACCTGATGTGAAGAGCTGACTCATTAGAAATGACCCTGATCCTGGGAAAGATTGAATGCAGGAGGAGAAGGGGACAATAGAGGATGAAATGGTTGGATGGCATCCCCGACTCAATGGACATGAGTTTGAACAAGCTCTGGGAGATGGTGATGGACAGGGAAACCTGGCATGCTGCAGTCCATGGGGTTGCAAAGAGTTGGACATGACTGAGTGACTGAACAATAAATATGACAATGACTTTCCAACTTATATCTCCAGCCATGACCTCAACTCTGAAATCCATACTCATACTTCCAACAACTTTCTTGACACTTGGATGTCTCAGGAGCATCTCAAACTTAACATAGCCCCAGCCACATTCTGAACAGCATCCCCTTATCCTTTTCTTCCCATTATTTTCCTCATTTCAGTAAATGACATATCAATTAACAGTTATTCAGGTTGAAAACCTTGGAATCCTCCTTGATCCTTCTTTTTTAACCTCTATATTCATATTACTGGATGATCCTATAGACTCTACTTCCAAGAACATGTCCAGAATTTGACCTCTTCTCATCATCTCCCTTGTTATAACTGATATAAGCTACCCTTGTCTCTCACCTGGATTATTTCAATTCCTACCTAAATGACCCTCCTGCTTGTTACCTTGACCCTCTCCCATCAATTCTCCACACAACAGCCAAAGAAATTTGTATGAAACACAAATCAAATCATAGTACTTCACTTCTCAAATGCTTCTTATCAAATGTAGTGTTTGCCCACAAGGCACAACTTGTGGGATGTTGGTTCCCTGAAAAGGGATTAAACTCAGGCCCAAGCAGTGCAAGTACCGAGTCCTAGGCACTGGACCAGGGAAGACCCAAACCCAGAATCTCCATCAGGGCCTACAAAGTTCTGCACAACTTGGTTGTATGCTGCCCGCCATTCCATTCTTACTTTTTCCTTAGTCTCCTCCAAAAAGTGAAAGTTGCTCAGACTCTTTGTGACAGCACGAACTATACAGTCCATGGAATCTCCAGGCCAGAATACTGGAGTGGGTAGCCTTTCCCTTCTCCAGGGGATCTTCCCAACCCAGGGATCAAACCCAGGTCTCCCGCATTGCAGGCGGATTCTTTACCAGCTGAGCCACCAGGGAAGCCCTCCTCCAAGTGCACACCATTTCAGCCTCATTTGCCTCTGTGTTCCTCAAACATGCTGAATGTACTCTTGCTTTGAGGTTTCTGCATTTGCTGTTCTTTCTGCCAAAAATAATTCTTCCCTCCAAGAAACTTAAATGACTGCTTTCCTTACTTCTTTTTCATATCAGAAGAGCCTTCTCTACCTTTCCATTTTAAGTAGCAGCCCTGAGTGCTCTCTTTTCCTTGTTTGTTCATTTTCCTTCATGGCCTTTATGACTAATATGAGATTACCTATCTCTTAGTTTCTCTGTATCACTAGACTAGACCCTATGAGTGCAGGGTTTCCAGAGCTCAGACACATGCCTGGTACACTGTATGTACCCAGTGCATTTGTGTTGAATAAGTTAAAGTATCACAAAAATCAGCTCCATAATTTTTAAACATAGATTGTATTGAAGGGGGAAAAAAACGCAGTGTCATTATATAATAATTAAAAAAATATAACAGTGTTCAAAAAATGCCAAAATCTTCCATATTTGTCTAGACTTGCAAGTATGAATTTGGTTATTTTGCTTATCCGAATTGTCAAAGACAAGTCAATTGACTAAACATTTACTGAGTTCTTCTATGTATAAGGATCAATACTTGTTTTGAGTAAGTTTTGAATTGGTCTTATTGAGGTGGTAAGGGAGGGTGTGGTTCAGAAAACTGAAGGAAATCAGTGTAGAAATCCCAGCTAAATGTTCAGAAATTATTTGATGAGTGATCTAAATGGTACCAAATGTTTTTTCAAAGTTCAGAAAAGGAATGAATCATATATGTGGTTACAAGCCACGGAAAGGGCTCATAAAGGAAGTAAGATTTGGGGTAGATATACATAGCTGAGTAGCTGAAGTGAGAAGGATGTCATACTTAGCAGCTAATACACATGCAAAGACAGGAAACATGAGCAGTCATATCTGACTTTTCAGAAATGTATAGGATCAGGGAAGATGGGTCCGGAAATAGCAGCTGGAGATGATTAACAATGTGCTTTAACAATACTGCATGTAATTCAGTAGACAGTGGGGAACCGTCTCACACATACACAGACATGTACATGAATTTCAAATACATACAAAAGCAGAAAAGAAAAAAAAGAGAAAACAATACAAATAGCCCCCATGAATCTATCATCCACTGCCAACACTTATAAAACCATAGACAACACTGTTTCACTGTATATGTCCACTCATTCACGTCCTCAACTGTATTATTTTGAACAAATTGATATAATATTTTATACCCCTATCCAAAAAGTCTTCAGCATGTTTCCAATATACATGAATTCTTTTCAAGGAAAGCACACACAGCACTGTATTCTACATCTCAAAACTTCAAATACTATTAATGTAATAAAAAATCTAGTTGGCCTTCATATTAGAGTTGAATTGAGAAAGTGGTTTAGGAAGGAAACTTGGCAGAAGTCAGTGACTGTGTATTGAGTAAAGAGGAAGAACGACTCTAGCTCCTAGGTTTCTGTCCTGAGCATCTGAATGAATACTGGTATCTGAGTAAAAGGACTACAGATGGATGAACAGGTTCTGTGTGTACATGCTTGTGTGTGTATGTGTGTGTTTGTGTGTGTATGATGACAATGAAAAGCCTTTGGGTCATCAGACTATAGATATTCAATAGGCAGCTGGCATCAGATTTTGAGAAGGGGAAATGAGATGACAAATATAGTTGGGTCATATATCTTCTCCCATCTCCACATGTTCTAGGCTTTCTGAGCAAAGAACACTGGTATCTGGGTTAAAGGACCATTGAACAGCAAATATACCTTGGAGCTGAGATTAGTGTATTATTCCAGGGAGACCCAGAAGCTTCCTTGGATTCCTTTGCCTACATTCCAACTTACCTTCTGAGAATGACAGACAGAGACCTGCCCCCCTCTCTGGAGAGGAGAGCAAAGGTCTCTCTCTGTTTCTCTATCTTCATCCCCTCTCTCCCTTCTGACACCCAAGTCCCTCCATGCCTCTCTTTCTGTCTTTATCAGATATGCCGACTCCCTTATATAAGCTCTGATGTTTCTGATACTGAGTTTTGTCTCTTGTACTGTAACCCATAGATGCACAGGTAAACATCTGGCCCTCACCTCACGTCTCATGGGGACGTGTGCTAAGATGCTCTTGAGTAATCACTTGTGTGTTCTCTGATCCAGAGATCATATGCTTTCTGTCAGGATAAATAAATAAAGTAGACCCTTGAATAACATGAGGGTTAATCCATGTATAATTTATAGTTGGCCCTCAACATCCATGGTTGCTCGGCATCTGTGGATTTGTCCAATGACAGATTGTATAGTTCTGTAGTACTCTTGCCTGGAAAATCCATGGATGGAGGAGTCCGGTAGGCTGTAGTCCATGGGGTCACTAAGAGTCAGACACGACTGAGTGACTTCACTTTCACTTTTTATTTTCATGCATTGGAGAAGGAAATGGCAACCCACTCCAGTGTTCTTGCCTGGAGAATCCCAGGGATGGTGGAGCCTGGTGGGCTGCCGTCTATGGGGTCGTATAGAGTCAGACACGACTGAAGCAACTTAGCAGCAGCAGCAGCAGTAGTCAAAGCGAAAGTGTTGGCTGCTCAGTTGTGCCTGACTCTTTGCGACCGCAAGAACTGTAGCCTGCCATGCTCCTCTGTCCATGGAATTTTTCAGGCAAGAATATTGGAGTGGATAGTCATTCCCTTCTCCAGGGGATCTTCCTGACCCAGGGATTAAACCTGGGTCTCCTGCATTGCAGGCAGATTTGTCTAATGTCTGAGCCACCAGGGAAGCTCAGCTCTATAGAATTTTCTATGGAAAACATAAAAAGGCTATTTTCTGTGTTGGCATGCCTTCCTTTCCCTCATATGGTAATCCTTGGTCTCTCAGATAAATATCCTGAACACAGAGTTAAATTGACTTGCTTAACAACAACAACAAAACCCAGGCTGTTCAAGAGTCAACTGTATAAACATAAAAACTAAACAAGTATCAATAAAATGAATATGTTGGCCAACTCTCAAGCAAAATCGGGGAGGATCTCAGCCATGTCTGAAATGGAGACGAGGCTACACAGGGAATGCCTGTTGCTGAGCCTGCACCTTCCCAGTCAGACTGGTGGAGTTTGCTTCAGAGTCTGCCTTCATGACTGTGGTGCATGAGGACTTGCCTTGGGGGAAGACGAATCTACAGAAGCTGGTGAGGAGATAGATAATGTCATTTGTAAGGGGAAAGTCAGTGCTTACCTTGACACCCTAAGGAAAACAGTTGTGTTGTCAGGTCTGCTAGTCCTCTAGACATGATGGTTATGGGTGGTGTGAATGAATTTCAGAGACAGCGGGGGTAGGGAAGAGGGAGAGACTATTTATACAATTCCCCGGTGTTGTCTTCAAGTCCATGAATACCTTGTGATTAGAAGGTTTCAAGGTTTTTGTTGTTGTTGTTAAGCAAGTTAATTTAATTCTGTGGTCAGGATATTTATCTGAGAGACCAAGGATTCCCATATGAGGGAAAGGAAGGCATACCAACACAGAAAATAGTCTGTGACATTACTCTTCTGGAGAAAATGCAGGATATAACTGTTCTGCCTGTGTTACATACAGAATGGCTAGTCAGTGGAATAGAGTAGATATTGTTTAATTGTAGGAGAGATGGGAAAACTGCTCAGAAATGTTTGTTAGAGTAAAACCGTGAAATTTTGCCTAAGGATGAACCTTTGTGGAAAGCAGACATAAAGGGTGGAGATGAATATGTCCAAAGAGCAGATCTCATCAGACCTTGGAGAAGAACCAGAAGTGTAATGCATATATTTTCAAACCAAAGGAAGAATGAACATCAAGAGAGAGGGAGGGAGCTGCCAACAAGTCAAATGCATCTAGAAACAGGAGTAAAAGGTCAACTGTGGGTATGTGGGAGGTGACTGGTGATCTTATCAAGAGCACTCTCAGCATCTTGAAAGTGTGGAAATGTAACTCTGGACAGAGAAGACTGTGTTCCAATGTCATCCTCTTTCACTAAAAAATTGAAAATAACCTAGTACGATGCTACGGTTTGTTTTATTTCACATAAGACACTTCTTTATGGAGGAAAAGTTTAATAAAATGAAAACAGATACTATAACAAAAATGTTTAAAAAACAGGATGGATCTTGGATATGTTATCAATGCCTTAGAGGTCACTGCACTCAAGAAAGCCTCTTACATTCTTTCTTTCTTTTATTCACCTGGTAAAATTTCACTCTGAGCCTAGAGTCTTGGGTGGAATATTTAGGGCTACCCAACTAGCTGGATTGGGGCTTTCCAGATGGTACAGTAGAAAAGAATCCACCTGCCAATGCAGGAGATGCAAGAGATATGGGTTCAATCCATGGGTCAGGAAGATTCCCTGGAAGAGGACATGGCAACCCACTCCAATATTCCTTCCTGGAGAATCCCATGGATAGAGGAGCCTGGCAGGCTATGGTCCATGAGGTCTCAAACAGTCATACATGACTGAGCACGCATGCACACACTAGCTAGATTAGGTCAGGTGCCAGGAACATGCACCAACATGACTTTCTCTGCTGCTTCTGTTAACTCTACTGACCAAATGACCTTCCCCAATGCTTGCACTGGCTAGACTCTTGCTGATGTGAGTCACAGACTCCAGGTTCGCGTGGCTGCCAGCCCAAGGGCAAAAATCCAGATCTCTGATATGTTCTCCACTTGATACCAAGCATTCAGCTCACTGATAGGCTGAGTACTGAAATTCACACTGGGGCAACCAGCTCCATTTGTCTGCATGTTGGGATCCCAGACACTTACAATGAATAGCTGTCATTTCCTATGGGGGTAAAATCAAAAAGAAGAGTGGGAGTATCTTCCCTACTGGTCTAAAAGAATTTTTGTATGGTTTTGATGTGGGGTGTGTGAGAGAGAATATATATTCTCTCTCAGATGATATGACCTTGCAAAGCTTCCTGATTTTTAATCCAAATCTCTGGAGAGCTTCCAATTCTCTGGGAAGTGGTAGAATTGCTCAGAATCGAGTTGTGAACAGTTTTAGCAATGCAGGGCAGCACATTGCCAAAGCAGGAAAACTTTCTATCTTAAATGAGAGAAGCAAAAAGCAAAAACTAGGGCAGAAGATGTCATACTCCCTGGATATCTAGATAATAGCTCCTTGGTGCATTCTTGCAGAATGCTGTCAAAATTGGCTGGAGTCCAGGAAATCCTTTTTAAAGTCCCTACACATACTCTTGTCCCAGAGGCACAGCACACAGAAAAAAAAATGGTATATGCACCAAAGAAAATTCTGTAGCAGTTTCCACAGTTTAAAGTCAGAGATGAGATCTTTTATAGCTTTTTACTATTTTGGTTTGTCTAGAAATAAGTGATCTTTATAGTTTCTGACCCTCTAAAAAGGAAACCATAGTCTCTGTAGTTGCTATGGAGATAGAAAAATCCCTAGGATCACTATAGAGTATATTATTTCCATTTCTCTCTCTCCCAGAATAGTTCCTTATCTTACCTGAAATATGATGGCAAAATGAGGAAGTACCCACTTACTAGTTAACTTTTTTCTTGATGTTGACATGCCTCTATGAAATGACCTCCCTGCTCCCAATTTCAATTCGATGAGATGTTTATTTGTTAGACACACTTCCTGGAAATGGAAATTTCAATGTCTGGAAGGCATGAGTCTATATAATTTAAGTCCTTAATATTTCAAAATAGCATCCTTGCCACTCTGGTTCCTAGAATCAAGTAAGTTAAATGAGATCCTTATTTATACACTTTTGATAGAGAAAATTTTGATTGGGAAGTAACTTTCACAATTGAAAGTAAAAGCCTGAATATGTAAAATAAGGAAAAACAAGATAGTGAATTATACTGCTGTAATTCACATTCCTAGGTGAACAGCATGTTGTTTAAATAAGAGCTCACTGGTAACACAGCCAGCATAATATAGGCCTCAGTTTGAGATAAAATAATATTTAGAAATGTGGGTCTCAATTTAAGAAGAGAATCCATTTGGAATCTATAAGTGTCTTTAATGAGCTAAAAAAGAGAAACTAGAGACTACAGACAATTGATCTAGGAAACCAAACAAGGGACCTATTTGCCAACTAATCAGGCTGAGATAAAGGCCTCAAGTAACTCCTAATTTAATGAGGCTCTGTTCTCTATCATAATGGGCACATTTCTGATTTTTGGTTTTTCTTCCATTTAGTATAAAGTGACAACTACTTCCTTGCTGTCAGAATGTTTCATTACAAAGCATGCCTTTTCCCACGTAAATGTTAAATCTATTTATATCAATGTCAAACAAGATACTGAAGAAACTGGACAGGGCTAGAGTAGGAGACACTGAGAGCTGATAAACTGAACATATTAGTAATCATTTCTGATGACAATAAACTTAAACAAGAACTTAGTGAATTTTTAATGTGTCCTCTTACAGCAAGTTATTTGTTTCATATTTACTCTGAAAAGTGCCTGTATGATTTCTATTTCTAAAAGTGCCATTTGAAATTCATATTGCTGTCATGACTTCCATGTAGTCATAAAAATAAATGGCCATTTCACACATAAACAACAGAGAATTCAGTTCAGCACTTGCACAAACTTTGGCACACAATCAAAAAATGAGAATGTCTCACACATGTGGGTATGCTTAGTCCTGTTTTATACCAAGAAGTCAGCTCAAACACAGCTTCATGAGTTTAAAACTCTGAGGAAAGGTTTTAAATAATTGTTCAATCGTAGGATGTGTATACAAACATTAATCTGAAATTTTGCCTTCTATTTTAAGGTTTGTAATAAAATATTTATAAATTATTTATAAAATATTTACTTCAAGTTTTGTCAGTGTTCCTTTAGTAACACTGTTTCCATAAGAAAAAAGCAAAGCTACCTAAAAATTGAAACCATACAGTCTCAGATATATAACACAATAAGTAAAATAAAAGATAATATGAAATTGATTGTTGAGTGTATTTTCCCTGAAAAGTGACTTACATATTTCAATTATATTCTGGCTTGAAGTGTATTGAACTTAATTTATAAATTATAAAATTGCTTTCTAGTGATTCTTCATCTTTTATGTCTCAGAATGACTTAATGTGAGCAGATGGCTATAAAACACCTGTGATTCATTTTTTTTTTTAACTCTATTTATTTCCTGGGGAAATTTTCTATTTGGTTCACTAATAGCTTCTTGATGGCATCTTTTTCCTGCCTCTGCAGCATTCAGCACTGTCAAATATGGCCTTCACCACACAGCCCTGGCCTCTGTAGTCTTACCAAGTTCTGCTAGGCCTCAGGTTTCTCTCCATTTCTCTGAGAGCTGGAGGTCTGTCTTCATTCATTAACTCAACAAATATCTGTTGAAAATCTGCCATGTGCCTGATACAGTCTATATACTGGGAATACAACAGTGAACCAGAAAGTCAAAGTCCTCCTTTTTGTGTTAGCCCATAAGCACTTTGCTGTAGGTTTTAGCAGAGTCAATCACTCAATGGTTGAGTCCCTACATGTGCCAATGCCCCACTATTGGGCTCTATGAGCAGCGATTCTACGACACCATCTTGACATCTTGCCTATCCTGTTTTCCATCTCCACCAATAAGATCCATTTGTGTCCAGATGATATTTAGACCATGGGAGTGGCTGAGACTATCTACAGAGGTGGGGTTATAGAAAAGACGGTTGGAAAGGGGACACCAGAAAAACCCATATTTTGTGAGCAAGTGTGGAAGAGTGATTCCTAAATTTTTATCTCTAACTGCAAAGACCTCTTGAACTTAACTTATTCTATATATCCAAGAGATATTCAATATATTTCTTGATGTCCACATGGAAGTCTAATAAACATCTTAAACTTAACACATCAAAACCAAACTTATACTCAACCTTGTATCCTTCCTTGTTTGTCTTGCAGTTTTCCACATGTTATAGTTAATTGCCAGGAGTCAGCATATTGCATATTGAGTGCATATAGCATATTGAGTGCAGCACTTTCCACAGCATCATCTTTCAGGATCTGGAATAGCTCAACTGGAATTCTATCACTGCCGGGAGCCAGCGTGAGGAACTCCGCCCATGACAAAGGTCATGAGGAAGGAGGCTCGGCATACGCAAAGGCGGGATCGAGCCTCAGGAGTCCCCCTGGAAATTCTCGAGCATCTACCCCCAAAACCAGAGTCTGCCTACTTTCTGCTTTGTGCTCTCACCTACACCTCTGACTTTACGGGGGTCTGTCCCCCACTACCTCTCTCTGAAAAAAAGAGTTAGCTTACAGCTCCAGTTAATAATTCCTGGGTGTGACAGTGTTTAATCTACAAACTCCTTTGGCTATCCTCTAGCCTGCCTGAATAGGTTTTTCTGGCCACATGTGATTGCTCAGAGCCTCCCAACTGTGAGAGGCAGGAGATGTTCTAAACGGTCTAAACAGATTCCCTTGAGTAGTTAAAAGATTGATTAGAAATTGTATTGGTGAAGGGTTTTTCACTTATTGGGCCAATGTTTGCTGCTAAGTCTCCATACTCTTACCTACCGTGTCCTTGGCAGTGTATTGATTGATATAATGTGTGTATAGAAATGTAAGTAGTAGCCTCAATGTTTGTAAGCTTGGATCCTTGAGTTAATTCTTTTCTTGATTGAGCCCACCTCACCTTTGCCCTATAGGAATGCAGCTTTATCCAGTGCTTTTTTGGAGGCTGGTGCCTGACTTTAGAATAATTACCTTTAGAGAAAAATAAGTTTCTTAAAATGTTAACAGGCCTCCTGGCCAGAAGATGATGTAATTCACCTGAACTTTTGCATATGATAAGTTTGAAAGCCTGGCTTCGATTAGGACCAGGAACTGCTGTCCTTGCATGACTCCACCCCTTCCCCCATTATCCTCTATGCACAACTTAAGGTATAAAAACTACTTTGGAAAATAAAGTGCGGGCCTTGTTCACCGAAACTTGGTCTCCCCATGTCGCTCTCTCTCTCAAATTCTGGCTGAGTCTCCATCTGGAGTGCGGAACCCGCCATGCTTGCTAATTATGCCTGGGCTTCTAAGATCCAACCGGGGAGGCCTCAGTGTCTCCTCTCCTTCGGGAGAACGGAAGGACGCCTGCGGCCTACGTAAGTGGTGCAAACTTCTTGTCTTGAAGTTTTATTGGTCTCCCGCGTAAACCAAGCTACTCAGCCTCTTCTCTCCACTGAATTTTCCTACTGAGCTATCCTCATTCTATTACTCTTTATATCCTTAATTAACGTTTAATTAAGCAGTTGTTTCCTGATCCTCGCCTATGCCGTCTCTCCTTCGAATACCCTGGATCAGCCGGGGCTGGACCTCGGCAGTTAATGGCAACTCCACTGTCTCAGCTGTTCATGCCAAAATTCTTAGTTTTATCCTTGAATATTCTATCAACCCACATGCAATTGGCCACCAAATCCTATGAACTCTATACCTTGAGAATGTATTCAGAATTAGAAGCTTTCAGCATTCTGAACCAAACCATTATGTCCAGCTTGGATAGTTCAGAATACAGGTATAATAATAGTGCTTTCCTAACAGGGTTGATGTGGTGACAAGTTATCATAGCAAAAAATTTAGAATGTGTCCTGGCACATAATAAATAAGTGGTAGCTACTGCTGCTGCCACTGCTAAGTCGCTTTAGTTGTGTTCGACTCTGTGCAACCCCATAGACGGCAGCCCACCAGGCTTCCCCGTCCCTGGGATTCTCCAGGCAAGAACACTGGAGTGGGTTGCCATTTCCTTCTCCAATGCATGAAATTGAAAAGTGAAAGTGAAGTCGCTCAGTCGTGTCCGACTCCTAGTGACCCCATGGACTGCAGCCCACCAGACTCCTCCGTCCATGGGATTCTCCAGGCAAGAGTACTGGAGTGGGGTGCTAGTATTGTCCAAATGTCACTTGTATTCAAAGCATGACTATTTTAAAGGCTTTCTCCTCAATAAAATTATTTTCAGTTTCTGCTGTCTACATTGATTTTTTGTTGTTGTTTAGCTGCTAAGTTGTGTCTGACTCTTTTGTGACCCCACGGACTGTAGGCTGCCAGGCTCCTCTGTCCAGGGGATTTCCTAGGCAAGAATATTGGAGTGGGTTGCCATTTTGTTCTCTAGGGGATATTCCTGACCCAGGGATCAAACCCATGTCTCCTGCATTGGCAAGCAAGAGTTCTTTACCACTAAGCCATCTGGGAAGTCCACATTGCTTTCTACTTTTCACAAATTGAGTAACACTCATGCCTTATACTAGGTATTTTGGCTGTATTATGTCTTTCCTACTTTTATTACTTTCTAACTTGTTTGTATAAGTCTGACCTGTATATTCAATTAACGTTACAAATTACCAGAGCACAGGGACCATATTTTCCATTTCTCTTTTAGAGTTAAAGACAGTATTCAGGCCTCACTATATATGTGTTCGTTTGAAGTGAAAAGCTTAGTTGAAGTTCTGTATCTTAACCTGTTTATGAAAATCAATTTGAATGGAGCCAGTGATCCTTTAAGGTTTGTTACATTGTTCTCGAACCATGTGGACACATATTCAGGCCTGAACAGATGTTGTGAGTACTTTGGATTTCTCCCTGTTTATTCTGTTTTACTTTTATTAGTTATTTAGCTGTTAAGAGTAAACAGTAGAGTAACAATCTCTATGTATTCCCGGCCAAGTTTCTCCATGGTTTCCTCACAGTACCTGAGATATCTAACAATAGACAGAGTCCTTTTAGAATTATGCCTAATTTCCCAGATGCCACAGGGCACCAACAAGAACAGCAGCACCAAATGCAAAACCTATACTCCACTGCTCCAATTGTTCCTCAAAGACAACAATTCTAGTCCATTAGTACCAACTAAACAGAAAGTGATTTTGTAAGTCCTTTTGTGATAGGTACATTTTGCATTAAGTTGCACACATTGTCAAAATCTTTTTAGAGAAAAATATCTTGAAAGAAAAATCGGCTCTTGCTCATGGTAAAAGAGAGTTGCATAGAAGCAAATGCTTTTCTCATCATTAAAAATTAAACACATGGCATTCTATCTTTCCAAAATGTTTAGCACCAGGACATACTTTTAAGTCTTGTGTAACTGAGCAAAGGAAGGGCAGATAGCTTTTATAGAGAAACACCCTATTGCATACAGTAATCCAGGGAAACGTGGAAACTGATTACTGCTGAGGGATGGGATTGGAAAATATGGACAAGATGCTTTTCTTTCTTATTTTCACTTGATACTCCTTTATCCTATTTAAATATGCAATCATGAACATCTTATTATTTTGATAAAGAACAAAAAATCCAGTATGTGTGATCAAGCAAGTTCACACAATTATTCAAGATGGAATATAATTAAATTTGTACAAATTAACACAAATGCCAGTACACTATTTGGGAAAAATAGGAAACAGATTTGGCAATACTTTGTGCATTTTATAAATGGTTAATGTTTTTGATATTGGGAGAACGTGCTTTCTATCATAGTATTTTATATTGGGAGAGAAAAGCAGAACCATTGTTCCATATAATTGTTCTGAATCTAAATGTACAAATTTAATAAAACCAACAAACAACAAAACAACACATGTTATATGAGAGGGATCTTAACTCTTAACCTCCTTTCATTATGTCTTTTAAACCCTAGACATTTCCCTAATGGTGAGAACATCCTTTAATGTTTTGCCTCAGGTTTGGAAAATTCAATTTGGGAATTGGTAATAATTGGTATCCATTAATTAATTATGTGTGATTTATAATGCAAAGTTCTTGATTTTTTCCTTGACTGTTTAACTATATGCACTAGAGTTCAGAAATAAGCAGACATGGGTAAAAGTCACTGTAGTAGATTGAACTATATGCAATTGCCAAGGTTTGAATACTTTTACCCACATAATGTCAATTTATAAGGTTTAGTTTAATGTTATCAAAGTATCAACATGCTCATGATTACCATTTTAAGCAAGAAAATGGATACAGATCAGCTTTTTTAAATGGCAAAAGAGAAAAAAGCAAAAATTTCCGAATTGCAAGGAAGAAAGAAAAACGCTTTTCATTAAACTATCCTTCACTTAGAGCTGCAATGCTTTTGAATAGTTTAAGTAATAATTCTGAACTCAGAACAAAGGATTCTAAATCACTGAAATAGGATTAGTAAAAAATGAATTCAGCATATTTCATTGAAAATAAAACTCCACATATAACAACAACAAAAAACAATCTAAAAAATAGCATCCTATTCTTGGTAAAAGCCATGTAGCATGGAAACTTGGAACAACTTAGAGTCTGCATCTTCAATATTAAATATTAAAATAAATATTCATTTGGACATAAAATTAATAGGATAATGAAAAGTTTTACCTGTGAATAAGTAACACGTAGCTTTGGAAATACAGTAAATATGATTGAAAGTAAATAAGATTCTTAACCAAAGTTTCTGTCGAAGCAAATATTTTCAGCTATGTGCATTCTCTTTGTGTAAACTGTTTTTTTTCCTTCTTTTTTTTTTAACCATTAGGCTACTTGCCAAATCTGGGAATAACTTTATGTATATTTTATGTTACCATTAACATTTTATTTAAAGCTTGTTTTTTTTTTACTTATAAATATGGAATTTTATGTTTCACCACATCATAAAGGCAATTTTTAAGGAGTATTTACTTGGAAATTTAATTTACAATAATTTTTCAGATTTTAGATATATGATGAAGTAATGTGAGTTTTATAAAATTTAAAATTTATATAATTATTTACAAGAATCAGGGTCTTTTCCAGTGAGTCGGCTCTTTGCATCAGGTGGTCAAAATATTGGCTCTTCAGCTTCAGTATCAGTACTTCCAACGAATATTCAGAGTTGATTTCCTCTAGTATTGACTAGTTTGATCTCATAATGTAAAGGAGGTTAATTTTGTTTCTTTTTTTGAAAAAATTCTTGTCACTAGGAGCTTGATTAATGCTCTGTCCTCTTCAGTCACAGACTTTATATCTGGATTTAACAGACTATCATCCATTCTTTCGTTCATTGAACAGATAGATATCCATCGAGTGCCTATTAAGTGTTAGGTACTGTCCCCACTGATGGCTCAGTGGTAAAGAATCTGCCTGCCAATGCAGGAGATGCAGGTTCGATCTCCGGGTTGGGAAGACCCCCTGGAGAAGGAAATGGCAATCCACTCCAGTATTCTTGCCTGAGAAATCCCATGGACAGAGGAGCCTGGTGGGGTGCAGTTCAGGGGGTTGTAAAGAATCGGACATGACAGTGACTAAACAATGATTGTACTAGGAGTTGCAGATACAGTGGTGAAAAAGAAAAACAAATTTTTTTTTCCTAGTGGTTATGATTATGATGGATATCGGTTATCATAGGGAACAGGTCAAAAGGAGTACATGGCTCTTTTGCACAGCATGCCAAATGGTAAAAATTGTATCTTTTGCAGTTGTTGATTCAGTATCACTGTCTTAATAAATGTAACACTGCAGTTAAACATATATATATATATATATATATACAAAAATGCAAGTATATGTGTTTTTAGAGTTATAAAACCATGCAGGCTTGTTTTCACATTTTAAGAAGGCGGAAATAATAGCTTTAGGCAGTTTTAGAGAACAAAAATGCCTTGAGACCCTTTGTAACTTGCCTAACAGAAGAGCACACAACTTTCATTTCTAAGGAAAAAGGATTAGAGAAACCCATTAGTAGCTATTGTGACAGCAGTCATTGGGGAGTATATCTATCTTAAAATTGAGAAAGAGAAATTGGAGCACCAAAGACTCAAACTCCAGTTCATTTTCACTCTCTGGAATTTGTCTTTATCTGACAGATGAAGGCAACATCCTATATAAATCTAATCCTTATCCATTTCACGTCCCATCTAGCTACCAGGCCTTATGTTAATGACATACCAAATTGGGAAGGGTATTCAATCAAAAGGGATTAAAGAGCTTATTAATTAAATTTTTCTGAGCTTTAAAAGAAAATTTTTAAAAGTTTTATTTACTGACTCTACAGTAAGTTGCCCTTTAAATTATTCTCCCTTCATTGTTTATGGTCCACATGTGAAACACTGTTCCTAAATACAAGGACATATTTTGGCTGAAACATTTTCCATAGGAAGATAGTGTCCTTCTGTAAGTAATAAATCAGTAATCATATATCATGGATCAAAAAAAAAGACATAATAGTTGGTCAAAGAACAGCTTCAATAGTTGATGAATAAAAGAAAAGCCTCCATACAACTTAATTGCAACCTTAAAACTTCTACCAGCCTCATGAATTGTAAGTTCTAATGTAGAAGCTTCTGACTTCCAGAATTTATCAGATGGGGATTATCAAAATAGTCTTTCTAGGAGAATGGGAAGAGGCAGAGTGAGTCCTTAAGGTACATTTTAGCAGCTGCTGCTGCTGCTAAGTCACTTCAGTTGTGTCCGACTCTGTGTGACCCCATAGACGGCAGCCCACCAGGCTCCCCCATCCCTGGGATTCTCCAGGCAAGAACACTGGAGTGGGTTGCCATTTCCTTCTCAGAGATGGGAGTAAATTGCTGCATGGGAGTAAAAGTAGGACAACTGCTGGGCCTGATAAAATAATGGCTGGGAGAAAAGAATAAATAATTTCCTATGAAAGAGAGATGTGCAAAAGATACAAAGGGAAACTACCAAAGTATACATAAATATGAACTCTAATGCAGTAAATATCTATAATATCTTCACTATAAGAGAAGTGAAAACTGAGGTACTGTATTAATGACTTAAGTATGAATCCAATTATAGCAAAGAGATTAATATTTGTAAAGTAGTTGACAAATATCAATAACAAATCAATCAAGCAAAAAATAAACAGCAAATTAAATCAATCCCAAATCATAAAAGCAGCTGAAAAAAGGAAATATATAACTGAATAAATATGCTAGTTGAAAAACTTGAACATTCTTTAACACCATACACAATAATAAACTTAAAATGTATTAAAGACCTAAATGTTAAGAGTGCATACTATAAAACTCTTAGTGGAAAACATAGGTGGAACACTCTGACATAAATCACAATATCTTTTTGGATCCACCTCCTAGAGTAATAAAAATGAAAACAAAAATAAATAATTGGGACCTAATCAAACTTAAAATCTTTTGCACAGCAAAAGAAAACATAAGCAAAATGAAAAGGCAATTGACAGAATAGGGGAAAATGTGTGCAGACAAAGTGACCAACAAGAAATTAACCTCCAAAATATACAAACAGCTTGTGTAGCTCAATAAAAACAACAACAATAACAAAAACAAATTTTTAAAAAAGGCAGAAAATCTAAACAGACATTTCTCTAAACCACATGAAAAGATGTTCAGCATCACTAAATACTAGAGAAATGCAAATCAAAACTACAATGAGGAATCATCTCACACTGGTCAGAACAACCATCATCAAAAAGTCTGTGAACAATAAATGCTGGAGAGGATATGGAGAAAAGGGAACCCTCCTATGCTGATGGTGGGGATGTAAATTGGTATAGCCACTATGGAGAACAGTATGGAAGTTCCTTAAAATACTAAAAATAAAGCTACCATAAGATCCAACAATCCTACTCCTGGGCATATACCCAGAGAAAAACATAATCCAAAAAGATACATGCACCCCGATATTTACTGCAGCACTATTTATAACAGCAAGATATAGAAGCAATCTAAATGACCATCAAGATAAAGAAGATGTGGTATATACCGATATATATAATGGAATATTCAGTTCAGTTCAGTTTAGTTGCTCAGTCGTGTCCGACTCTTTGCGACCCATGAATCACAGCACGCCAGGCCTCCCTGTCCAGCACCAACTCCTGGAGTTCACTCAGACTCATGTCCATCGAATCAGTGATGCCATCCAGCCATCTCATCCTCTGTCGTCCCCTTCTCCTCCTGCCCCCAATCCCTCCCAGCATCAGTCTTTTCCAATGACTCAACTCTTCACATGAGGTAGCCAAAGTACTGGAGTTTCAGCTTTAGCATCATTCCTTCCAAAGAACACCTAGGTCTGATCTCCTTTAGGATGGACTGGTTGGATCTCCTTGCAGTCCAAGGGCTTCTCAAGAGTCTTCTCCAACACCACAGTTCAAAAGCATCAATTCTTCGGCGCTCAGCTTTCTTTACAGTCCAACTCTCACATCCATACATGACCACAGGAAAAACCATAGCCTTGACTAGATGGACCTTTGTTGGCAAAGTAATGTCTCTGCTTTTCAATATGCTATCTAGGTTGGTCATAACTTTTCTTCCAAGGAGTAAGCGTCTTTTAATTTCATGGCTGCAGTCACCATCTGCAGTGTTTTGGAGCCCAAAACCATAAAGTCACCTACTGTTTCCACTGTTTCCCCATCTATTTCCCATGAAGTGATGGGACCAGATGCCATGATCTTCATTTTCTGATTGTTGAGTTTTAAGCCAACTTTTTCACTCTCCTCTTTCACCTTCATCAAGAGGCTTTTTAGTTCCTCTTCACTTTCTGCCATAAGGGTGGTGTCATCTGCATATCTGAGGTTATTGATATTTGTCCCGGCAATCTTGATTCCAGCTTGTGCTTCTTCCAGCCCAGCGTTTCTCATGATGTACTCTGCATAGAAGTTAAATAAGCAGGGTGACAGTATACAGCCTTGACGAACTCCTTTTCCTATTTGGAACCAGTCGGTTGTTCCATGTCCAGTTCTAACTGTTGCTTCCTGATCTGCATACAAATTTCTCAAGAGGCAGGTCATGTGGTCTGGTATTCCCATCTCTTTCAGAATTATCCACGGTTTATTGTGATCCACACAGTCAAAGGCTTTTGCATAGTCAATAAAGCAGAAATAGATGTTTTTCTGGAACTCTCTTGCTTTTTCCATGATCCAGCGGATGTTGGCAATTTGGTCTCTGGATCCTCTACCTTTTCTAAACCCAGCTTGAACATCTGGAAGTTCATGGTTCACGTATTGCTGAATCCTGTCTTGGAGAATTTTGAGCTCAGCCATAAAAAGAATGAAATAATGCCATCTGCAGCAACATGTATGGACCTAGAAATTATCATACTAAGTGAAATAAATTGGACAGAGAAAGACAAATATCATATTGAGAGAGTCACTTCCTAGGCAGCTTGATAAGAAGTCCAGGGTCACTGAGGAGGAGAAAGGCGTCTGGGGCTCTCAAGGAGGAGATAAGGGTCGGGAATTCTCAAGGAGGAGGAAAGGACAAACGTTTTTTCCTACATTCCTTAGTAAGGATTATATAACAATAACGTATCCTGCTTGAGGACATGTTTCTCCTTCCTGAAAACCTTCTGACTAATCCTGTTATCTTAAAGTGCATATTATGGGAGTGGGTCTAGTAATATCTTTACAACCTTGAGACATTATTTTTGATTTACTGTAATAACTAATTAAAAAAGTATATAATTCCCTTGCTAAGACTGGCAAGGGGGGCACTCTCCATCCCCCTTCTGATGTCTATGTCAGAAGCTTTCTCTGTTCCTTTTTATGCTTTAATAAAACTCTGCTACACAAAAGCTCTTGAGTGATCAAGCCTGGTCCCTGGCCCCAAAGCTAAGTCTTCTTCTTTGGAGATCACGAATCCAACATCATTCACTGTAAGCTATCAATATGATATCACTTAAATGTGGAATTTAAAAAATATGACACAAATGAAATCATTTACAAAATAGAAACAGACTCAACAGACTTTTAAAGTAAACCTATGGTTATCAAAGAGGAAAGGTGGGGGAGGAATAAATTAGGAGTTTGGGATTAACATATACATACTACTGTATATAAAATAGATAATCAATAAGGACCTACTTTAAAGCACAGGGAAGTCTATTCAAAATTTTGTAATAACATATATGAGAAAAGAATCTAAATATAGCTGAATCACTCTGCTATATACCTGAAACACAACATTGTAAATAAACTCTACTCCAACATAAAATAAAAATTAAATTAAAATTGAAAAAGAAAATCTTGATTTTTCTGAGAAATCACAATATGATTACATTATTCCAAATGTTATAGACCAAAAGATCAGCTCTTACAATATGGTAATACATTAATAGAAGTCATATTTTTCCATACACCAAACTATTTCATTAGAAAATTTAAGTAGAATTCAAAAAGCATTTGTAATCAAATTTCACTTTGACATTTTATATGCTCCATGATTATTTAATTTAAAATAATTACAATAATATTTTGCTGGAGTAGTAGTAGCAGTAGTGAAAAATCTAGCCCTTTATCTAGCATGGCCCTATATTACAATATACACAAAAACATTGATTATTTTCCTTCAGATATTTTGTTCTGATTTGTATATGCCATGCCTCCATCGATTATCTAATTCTCCTAATACCGAAATAGAAAACCGGTCAGTTTGCTCATGGCATTAGCTTTGTCTTCATTCAAGTGACTGCCATTATTAAATGTGTGGTTAAGTGTGATGAAACAGATTTCAAAGGAGAAGGATTTTGACCAGAGTAATAAGATCTCTGTTACCAGCACTGATGCCCCTACTTCGCAGCAAGACTGGTGTAGAGAAGGCCAAGTTTTCGATGAGAAGGAATCTTACATTCCTAAGGGATCTTTCACTGACTTCACAGGACTCCTAAATTCTCCTGAGTCCGAACTTTGCTGAGAATGGGCTTTTATACAACCTTGCTCAAGTTTTTGGGGAACACAGAAATAAACCTTCTATATTCCCTTTGAAACATTCCCAAATCTGAAAAATCTCTCCTTACCACCCAAGCCCAAGCCACTGGCATCCATTTTCCAACTGTCCTCCTTGCTTTTACCCTTGGTCTCCTACAGTTCTACTCTCAACAGGGCAGCCATTGTGATCTTTTCAGAACTAAAAAATGGATACAAAGGGGAATTTGCTAGTGGTCAAATTTTACGAAAATGGGAAATGCCTGTTTGGTAGAAGTTTGATTTTTTGATGCTCTAAGCGCTCTAGTTTAGGTGGTGTTGCTTTAAATCTATTTTAAAATTTATTTTTAAAACAAACATTTGTTATGTGTTTAAATGACATGGAAAACATTGAAAGAAATTATATTAAACTCCAATAAAATAACTTTTTCTCATATAAAAAAAAAAACATAAATCAGATTGTGTCACACTCATCTTCTCCAAAACCTACAATGGTGGCTATCTTACTCAGCAAGAACAGCAGTCTTCAAATTTGTCCATCAGACCCTCCACAACCTGGATTCCCCATGACCTCTTTGATCTCATGCCCTGCTACCCTCCCCTGGATCATTCTGCTTCAGGCACTCTGGCTTCCTTGCTGTTCACTGATCAGGCTAGGCACACACCCAACACGTGGGCCTTTGCACTGACCTACCTACCATGCCTGGACAGCAAGTCTGGCTGCAAGGCTGACTCTCTTCCTTCTCCAAATCTTTGCTCAAAAGCCCTTTCTGCCCTATTTAAAATCACAATCCCATCTCTTGCCATTCTACCATCTTCTTCCCCTTCAATAGTTTTATACTCCCTTATTACACTCTGTTCTTTTTATAGCTTCTATCATCTTTAACATACAGCATTTGCTTATTTATTATCTGCTTGTTTGGCTATATTCTGTCTCTTTCTGCCATAACAAAAGCTGTACTCGGGAGGAGTACATCAGTTTCATTGACTGCTTTTTAAGCACTTAGAGCCATGCCTGTTATATGAGAAGAGCTTAACAAACATGTTTGAATGAATGAATCTTCACTCCTTACCTTATTGGCTTGTCCCAATAATTCCTTTAAGGTTTCGAGGGTCCTGTCTAAAAGCTGAACCAGTCAAAGAAAACTGAACGACTTCGCTGCACAGTTTTTGGATTTTTCAGCTTATGTCTAGCTCTCCCCAGTGCTGCTGAGGTTGAATAAGGGCTGCCTTTACTTCTTGATCTTATCTAAACTTGACATTGGGCCCAACTGTCCTGTCAATATCTGTGAGCTTCCTCCATGTGTCTATACTTCTTGTCACTCCTTTGTATACCAAAGACATGAAACATTTTATTCACCTCAACCAGAGCATCTGTGCTATCATTAGTTTAGATGAAACAATTGAAATGATGCATGTCTGACTTCTTTTTTTCCCCTCCATTTCTTTTCCTTTTTCCACCTCCCTTTTCTCTTTATTCTCTCCTCTTCCTTCCCTCCTCCCTCCCTTTATCCCTCTTTCCTTCCCTCCCTCTCTTCCTTCCTCCCTTTTTCTCTTACTGAAGTATGGTTGATGTACAACACTATAATAGTTTAAGATGTATAATATAGTGATTCTATATTTTTACAGATTATATTCTATTTAAAATTACTATAAAATCTTTGCTGCACTCTATAATATATCCTTGTACCTATTTATTTTAAATACAGTAATTTGCACCCTTTAATCCCCTACTGCTATCTTGTCCTGCCCCCTTTCCCTCTCCCCACTAGTCACCACTAGTTTTTTCTCTATATCTCCAACTGTGCTTCTGTTTTGTTACATTCATTTTTTTATTTTTTTGATTTCACATATAAGCAACAACATACAATATTTGTCTTTTCCTGTGTGACTTATTTCACTAAGCATAAGGCCAACAGGCACATGAAAGATGCATGCCTCTTTTTATAGCATCTTTTTAAACTGGCACAGATTCAATAAGAATTCGAATCCAGGACATTTTTTCTATGAACTGTCCATGCCAGATCTCAGTATTCTACTATACTCAGATTCATCCTTGCTATACTCCACATAATACCCTAGAAACCACTTCATGCAAGGTGGTTGTTTGGGTTGAAATCCTTGCTTGACCAATACTAGTTGTGTCAACTTTGCCAAGTTACTTTATTTCATATTGCTTAAGTTTCTTCATCTATAAGATGTGGATAATAACTTTAGATACTTCATAGAGTCATGAGTATTAGTTAGTACATGCTAGTTATCGAGTGCCTAAGCATGAATACAAATTGATCCTCATTACTGAAGAAGGGAAATTGTAGCTGTCATCCTTATTCTAACTCACACTCTTATTTTTGTCCTAATAATTCACCTTTATTCATGCCAGGTCCCAAATGAGTAACTATGGCCTAATTAAGCAGATAATTGATAATAATAGCTCTGACATAAGAATTTTGTTTTTGTACATGTTTCTCATTCATCACTAGGCATACCTTAGCTGGGCTTCCCAGGTAGCACTAGTGGTAAAGAACCTGCTTGCCAATGAAGGAGATGTGGGTTTGATCCCTGGGTTGGGAAAATACCCTGGAGGAGAGCATGGCAACTCACTCCAGTATTCTTGCCTGGAGAATCCCATGGACAGAGGAGCCTGGTGGGCTACAGTCCATGGGGTTGCAAAGAGTCTACATGATTGAAGCGACTTAGCACTACACATGCCTTAGCCAATGTGCATGAGAGCTCAGTTGCTTAGTTGTGTCTGACTCTTTGTGACCCCATGGACTGCATGCAGCCTGCCAGGGTCCTCTATTCATAGAATTTTCCAGGCAAGAATACTGGAGTGGGTTGACATTCCCTTTCCAGGGGAACTTCCTGACCCAGGAATCAAACCCATGTCTCCTGCTTGGCAGGTGGATTCTTCCCAGGTGAGCCACCTGGGAAGCCATTTAGCTAGTGTAGCAATATTAAATGAAGATTTCCTTATGTAAATAGGTGTTTGTTTATCTGGTTAGTTCTTGTCAAAATGATTAGGTAGCCTTCTAATTCAATACACTTGTGGAAATCATATGTGCTGTATTATTTATACTTAGTTCAGAAATTACTCATTTTAACTTATTGTACATTATTTATGTTGTATTGCACTTAAAAAATACGTATGTTAAATCACAGCACTACTTACTACAGTTCTGTAATTTGATTCATGCAAATCTGTCAGGAATAAAATCAACCACAATTTAATTTCAAACCTTCTCAACCAGCAGCTGTACAATTTATGCACTGCTTTTCTATTTTTACTACTAGATAATGACAATGATGAATGTCTTTAAGAGGAAATACATATTCATTGAAAAGGCTTGAGATCAAAACTATCCCCCTTCAAAAAGCCCATAAAGGTGAGAAGACCATTTGCTTGTTGCAGGAGTCATGGTGAGAGTGAGATGGAATTATACCTCAAACCATCTAATGAGGATTCAATAATCTAGGTAGATTAAATCTACAATAATCCAGTTTTACAAATCACAGTAATCAATACCATCACAATTGGTATCAGCTATAATACTATTAAATATATCTGCAAGAAAAAATAATTAGCTATGAGTGCAGCCTGGGGCCCATCCTTCTGAGTGTGCCAGGTTAAGAGGTATGAGGACATTCAATTGTGGACAATTGTGAACTTAATAAGTTTAGGGTCACTGCTCTCCTGACCTGTCTGTCCATGAACATGGAAAGGAATGGATATTAGTTCATTAGCAGTGATTTACATGTTGAAGGACAATGATGAACTTACAAACTGTGCTGTCATGAGAAATCAGTTAATGTGAATTATGACAGGAAGGCTGGCAAGTCTCTTTTATCAATTGATTTGAGATTCTTTCCTTCACTGTACCCACGAGTGATTTGACTTCCACTTCAAAGAGAACAAGTAAGAGCACCATACCAAATGGATGGAGGAGCTCCAGAGATTCATGTATCTCTTATTTTATTTTAAAGTATAATTTTTTAGCTTATTTGATATAATGCATGAAACTAAACTCAAGTCACTCAAGATATTGCTACTCTGATTTCAAAAACAAACAAATGGCTTCATCTATTTGTAAAGTGAAGCAAATATGTGATATGGAATGAGATACCAAGAAATCATTTAGAGTAGAAAGTCCTTTCCCTGATCAGTGCTGTTGAGAGCAAACTTACTGACTGTCTGTCATCTTACGCTATCTGTACTGGAAAATACTAAGCTCTGGTTACACTAGAATGTTTCGAGTGTGAAATGTATGATCACAGAAATTATCTTTTGTTTACACACAGTAAAGACACAAACTATTATGTGTATTTTCTTGATGCTACATTCATCTTCAGACACTTCCCTCTAAAATTTAAAGTTCTTTATCCTGATTTGTTTTAGTTTGGAATTCAGAAACTTATAGTTGGTGCTATGAAAAAAAGCTGGATTTGGCTGGAGGCTTTTGCCTGGTGATTTTAAATAAAGTATTTTACTGCTTTATATTCAATTACATTCCAAAAGTTGTAGTATGATACTGACACTAATCTGAAATGGAATCTATAAATTATAAGTGGAAAATAGAAAACTAAAACTATATACACAACAGATATAATTTAAAACCTCATCTAATTTCCCTTTTCATGGGAAAAGAAAGACAAGCAATGTATCACTTGAGAATAAACTGTTTCTCTAGCAAGGTTTGTGCTTTAGTGAGTCCTTTCTGCCCTGAACAATAGTATTGGCTTGGGGAAAAACTTCGTTCAGGTTTTCCTGTATGCTGCAACAGAAAATCACGAAGCAACTTTTTTGGCCAACTCAATATAAGAAATTATTATTTTGTGAGTGTCTTCATTTTAGGAAGAAATAACACATTTATTTTAATTTACATTTCTCTTTCTCCACCAGATTTCTAAAGCTAACTCTCTCACAAAGTGTTTTAAGATTTCCATATGTTAACTCAAAATGCCTTCAGTATACATATTTAAGTCAAATATTCTGGTCCAGTAATGATCAACGTAATGATCTTGTAAAAATCTGAATGGAAGTGCTTTGGTTTTACCTTCAGAGATTCCTCTTGTTTGAAGAGATCTTGAAAATCTTTAGCACAGAGGTCGGGAGCATTGAGAAGTTGTTCCACTTCTGAAAGGGCTTGTAAGACGTGAGTGATCTCAGTCAGGTAAGTAGAAGGCACATAAGAAATTTCCAAAGGCATGTCTTCGGTCATCACCATCACTGATTCTTCATGGACAGTGTGCTGGTATAGATATACAAAAGAACAATTCTTTTAGCTTCCTAATATTGAAAAGACCTTTACTGAATTCATATATAGATTCCAGTTTATAGCTGACAGAGGGCTGAAAAGTAGATAAAAACAATGCAAGATGGTAAGTCTAGTAACAAGGTTATCTATTATCATACCCTCTCTTTCAAAAAGTATTAGAGCATTTTATAATAAGAGATATGCACACATTAGCATCATGGATAGGAGAATGAAAGACCAACAGTCATAAGGTCACAAGAGGGATAGTTTTACCCCAAGAAACAAATAATCTTTACAACTTTTTTTTTTTTTAATGCAATTCTAATTTGACTGGAAAACTAAGTATGGGGTGGGATGCAGTGGGGGTTGGGGGCAGGCTCTACATCTGTGGTATTCATATCTAAGGGACTTTTTCTAAACTTTTTTCCCCTAATCTTGATTAAGGTACAAGAGGGACAAAGTGGTTTTGGTTGGTAGCTGGCTTTCTATTAAGCAACTTTCTCCTCTAAATTCTCAGCATCAACCCTTCTCTCTGATGCTAGTTTCTTGCTAGGTTAAACTGCAAAGTAGGGCCCTAGATAAGTAGGATTGAGAATGAAATTCACATTTTAATAAGAACTCCCCAAAACCCAAAGATCCAAGAGAAAACCCGCCTCTCCTCCTGCAATTATGCTTCACTGCCTGCCATTCACATGCTAGGAGAGGGACATTTGGGCCTCAGAGACTGTTTGGACTTGGTCAGGAATGCCTCTTTCCCTATTCTTGATAAAAGCAAGAAATTAACACTGTATGCACACAAATGCAAAAAGATAAATGACCTCTGCTCTCTGTATACACCATAAGCAGAACAAATTTTGTAATTAAAATTAGTTTCCCAATAACTTTGTTTTGAGTTCATGGACTGCCATCTGCCTGGTGATGTGGTCAGCTGAAGGTTTCCAGTGGCAGGGTCTCTGGGAGAGTTCTGACAATAAGCATGCTAACATAGTCACTTGTTACTGAACAGCCTTTATGAGGAGACCATCCTCATTTTTGCAGTAATGTAATTAAATGCAGTCTAGGATCCCAGACTGAGCATGCACAAAGATGAGTAAAAATATAAGCTGGTCTATTTATGTTTTCTTTTTGATCACTCAGGTCCAGGATTTTTGTACACATGTCTCAGATAATACAAAAACAAAATAATCCTAATTCAGATGGCTCATCTATTTATGACACTGCACATCCATAGAATTACACAAATTAGCTGACATTACAAAATTGTACCTTTTACAAAGTTTGGTTTCCTGCGTGTACCTTGGCCAAATATATGACAGTTATTCTTTCTTGATCAACAGAATGATAACGAAATGCACTTATAATTTTAGATTTAAAATAACAGGATTTTGGGCTAGAGTTGGAAGATTTCATTCCTCCTACTGTCTTCATACCTAGTATCTAGTCATCACAGATAAGAGAAGTTAAGTGATGAATATCAGCTGAAGAGTGAGAGCTAAGGGATGATCTTGTAAGCTTTTATGAGAAATAGAATATTTGGAAAATTGTCAACTCATTTTCAAGAAAATTCAGTTATACATTTGAGTGTTATCATTTATTATAAATGCTAATAGATATAATAATTTTCAATACAGAGAGATGTATTGTAATTTTCATATACAATGAATGGAGACTCATTGTAAAAGTAAACCAAGAGACTTGGGTATTTGGAGATTTAGTTTGCTATCTATCCCTTAAAATACATTGTTCCTCTTGACACAGTCATGCAGGTCTATAATAAATAAACTATATATACTGAATACCTTTCAGTTTGGTTTTAATAAAAATTTCAGACAGTTATTAAAAAATCAGTGTAATTGGAAGTATCGTGTTCATTTTCTCTTCTTTATGCAAAACCGTGCACTCATATTCAGATTTTGCCTTTTCATTTGAATTTCATTAACTCTACCTTGAATAATTATATCCTTCCGAATTCTGATGTGTACAAATCCTGTCTAACCTTTTGAAAATCAACTTGCTTTTGTTAATGTTCTTTACCACCTTATATCATTATAGATATTCATGCATCATTAGCAAGGAAGTGCTGTAGCCATACTAATTCACTTTATTCCTCTCTGTTAACATTCATTTCTAATGATATATACCCAAAAGAATACACTATGCTCATTTTCCTGGAATTAAAATCAAGAGATGTGGAAGAAAGCCCTAAAGTACCTATTTTTATTAGCAAATGGAAAGCTCAATTGAAGTTTAAAAAGGATTAGTATGGGACAAAGTTATTATTTTTAACACCTAAAGTTGAGATGAAAACTGGTTTCAAATTTTGAGCTCTGTAAATAGGCACAGGTATCACTCATAAAGTTTTTAATAAACTTCTGTTTCTCTAAAATTTATCACTTTTTTGTACTACTTAAAATTTGATTCCTGAAGGGCCACATTGCATGCATGAAATACAGACAATCCTGTTTTGAAACAAATGATGCATTATAGCTAAGATTTTAAAACAAAATGTTTTCCTCCATGATTTAAAAGACTTCTCTCTCCTCAATACAAAAGTTTCAAATGGGTTGTGGTTACTGGCTCATTTATGACTTATGAGGTCAAAGAAATTCAAGAAAAAAAAATGCACTATATGCCAAATCATTATGATATATTCTTTAAAAATACCTCTATATCTAATATAAATGTGGTATATAGAAAAATATGTCAACAAATTCAAAGCCTAACAAAAGATTGACAAATACCTGGACAAAAAAAGCAATGCTGTGATGGAACACTAATTTTTTTTACTTCATTAGTGTTAATAAGAATGAAGATATGCCAAATCTTTAATACAAGATTATTTATCAATAATTTAAAGTGTGCTATCATATGAAAACTTGTTTATATTTTATTGTCTTTTTAAAAATAGCATCCTTAATTATTACAAATGATTTAAAAATAATAATACAATGGTATAAATATCCCCAAATGGTTTACAGGTTTTTACATAGGTTCTGATGGGCCATAAATAATATGGTAATGGGAAAAGACTTAAGTTATTTAAGACAGGCAACTTTTTCTCCTAGTCTCAAAAGTCTTTAAAAATGTTTCCTTCTAATAAGATTGGCAGTTGAGTTATTTGCATTTATTTCTCTTTGACCATGTATAGAAATTATAGCCCTAAAAAGGCAAATCAAATAATCAAATTTGGAAAAATTAATCCATCTAGAGAAAGAAGACTCATATAGTATGGCATACACACACACACACACACACACACACACACACACACATAAAACAAGAATATGACACAGCTAAGATAGGTAAGGGTTTAGTCTTTTCTGTTCACAGTTTTGGATACAGATAAATGGCATGGCAATACTATCATTCTGACCGGACTCAGCCTTGCGTGCTTTCAATCAAGTCATTGGGCAGAATGACCTTATATAGTAAGCCTAATCCGGGAGTTGGTGATGGACAGGGAGGCCTGGCGTGCTGCGATTCATGGGGTCGCAAAGAGTCGGACATGACTGAGTGACTGATCTGATCTGATCTGAATGAGATCACAAGAGTTGGTTATGAGCCTCAATGAAGAAAATAGCAACAAGAGAACATTTTCTCTTGGCAATTTCCATCCCTCTTCACTGCATTATCAAGAAATGTGCTTATGTGAAGCTATGTCACACAAAAAAGGGGGGATCAATCTTTGAATAATCATAAAGCAGTTCATGAACACATTTTATTAAGCTTATAATTTACCCCTTCTTCCCGGGTAGCTCAGACAGTAAAGAATCTTCCTGCAGTGCAGGAGACCAAGGCTGGATCCCTGGGTTGGGAAGATCCCATGAAGAAGGGAATGGCAACCCACTCCAGTATTCTTGCCTGGAAAATTCCATGGCCAGAGGAGCCTGGTGGGCTACAGTCAATGGGATCACAGATTTGGGCATGAATGAGTGACTAACACTCACATTTGGTTCAAAAACAATAAAACACACTACATACATAACATAATTAGTATAAAGTATTACAGAAACTCATTCCTTATATCTATATTCATTTTCTAAAATTAGAACAAACTTTCCGTGTAAGGCAAGCTGGCAGGGAAAGAGACAATCAGTTGGAGCTGGATATAGTAGTCTTTAAGAACATCCTACTTCCAGGAGGCCAGGTATATGTAGTGTCCGTTGTAAAGGGTCTGGTTGCACCTGTTCCTTGATCTGCCTTGTGTTGATTTTTCCCTTCCACATCATCAGATTTACATAATTCCTTAGGGCCAAGCTAAATTTCCATCTAATTAAACTGATAAACTGAATGTCGATAATGTGTTAACAGCTTATAGTTGTTTAAAGTGTTATCCTTCACAGGATAATATTTACATTTTAATAAGGATTTCTAATGCATTAACATAAATTAGTAACTTGGTAGAAATTAGTCACTAAGCCTGTGAGATAAATGACAGAAAAGGCTTTTATTCCCACCAAGGAAAGCACCAACACATCAGCACTGACATATATGGCTGACCTCACGAGAAATCACCAGTAAAATAACATGAGAATTAAACAGATAAGGTTATATACCCTAGGTACCTTACAACATAAAATAAATTCAGTAGACACTCATGCATAATATCTAGCCTAGCCTATAGTAGGTATTCAAGAATATTTATTAAATAAGTGAAGAAACTATCAACTTAAAAAGATAATTTTTAAAAACACATATTTGGCTACAACTGCTGAGATCTACAGTCATAAAATAATTTCCATTTTTAAATTCCCAGAATTCAAACACAAATATTTTCTTCATTTCATAATGTAATCTTCATTTGTATAGATTTAAAAGGTATTTCTGATTTAACTATACAGCATTTTTCCAATTTAATGCACACAAACTAAATGCTATTGCAGGTATGTGTCTTGGTTCAACTGTCTCTCAGATTTTAATGTAACTCATATGTGAACAAAATAAGCCATTATTTGAGGTACAAATAATTTTAGAAGATATTTATTTTAGCTTCTTCATAGAGGTCCACACTGCTTATTAGCAAATGGAAGTGTGTGAGAAGGCTTGCAGTCAAGAAATTTTTTTCCTTTCTAACTTTTTCCAAAGTCTCCACATAAAACTTATAATTTACATATCTAGCATAAATATTTTAATAGCAAACTATCCTAATACCAGCTTACGGATACCCGGCACAGGAATTTTTTTGTATGTACACTTGATAATGAACACACATATACACATACTGAATTTAATGTGAAAATAAAATTAACACAAGAAAAAATAAGTATGGAATTACTTTAACTTCTGCAAATATATGTCACTCCACTACACTATATCATTTAATTTCTATTATCCTGTGGATCTTCCAATTTGAGTAGATTTTATAGAACAGACATATTATTATTAATTTCTATGCTATAATTCTCAACCATCTCAGAAAATTGGGCCAGCTTTTAAGTTTATATTATTTAATGTGACAACTAACTATACCTAAATATTCATGTGTCATAATTCTGTTTTTGAATGATTTTTATTAGAAATGTGATAGTTAAAAAAACCTATAACTCTGTTCAATATAGCAGTCCTTAGTCACATGTGACAATTCAAATTTAAATCTAACTTATTTAAAAGGAAATACAATTAAAATTTTACCTGATGATGAGGTTAAAAATATGGTATTCATTTTTTAGAATACAGAAAGTCAATAATGCAAAAGCTAAAATCTTTACTTGTGAAAATGTTTAACACTAGCATTGTATCTATCAGAAAATATTTCTTGTAGTTTATCTAAATTGATAGTTTTCCTCATGAAGGTGATGTAGACTGACTAGTAAATCTAATTTAAGATGTCAAACATTAAAAATTCAATTTGTCATTCTACTACAGCAGATTGATTTTACTGAACTGCTAACATACATGGTTTTCATATATAATAGCCTCAATCTCGAAGTAACCTCACCAACTCTGATAAAGTTACTTTATGGAAACAATTATAAAGTATAGAAATTATACATGCATGATTTACCTGCTGAGCTTATTAATTTATGCATTGTATGTGTATATATATGTGTATGTGTGTGTGTGTGTGTATATACAAACAAAATGTAAACATCAAGGTAACAGGAAAATTACTTCATATACACATGTTTTCTGTCTCCCTCACACCTAAGTAGATTTAACCTTCAAATAACCATGACGAACTACTAGAATCTAGAATATATGTATCTGGGACTTAAATAACAGAAAAAGAGGTATAGGTGGAGAGAGAAAGATAATGAACCGGTGGTTTTTGAAAGCTATGTGATCTCTGGCACAGTCTGGGATGAAACTATGGATGAAACTATGATTTCCAGATGTGTCTATGGGGTCATTTGTGGAAGATATGGTCCAGGAAGGAGTAAGTGCCTGTTGGTTTGTTTCACACAGGCATTACAGGGCAGTAGCTGTACTACTTGGTGAGGGCAGCTTTAACCACTGCTTCTTGTTTTAGAGATCAAGATGCTTTCCCACACATGATTATTCTGGGAGGTTCTGGCTTGTTAACTCATTGTTCACCAGATTAAAAAAAATAAAAAACTACTGCCATTATTTTTGCTGCTTCTCAATAAACACTATATAGTATGTCTCTCAAAACTGACTTACATTTATGCTAACAGCTTTCATACTCTTTTAAGCATGAGGAAAAGAACACAGGCCATTTCAAGAGGCACAGGGATTCAAGAAGGGAAACAAAGCTGAGACCATGCAGGCAATATAATAGAAGAAATGGAAGAGAGATCTCATTTAAAAAAAAAAAAATCAGGAGAAGCATTAAAAAGATTACACTAAAATACAGAAAGCCTGATACCTGGTTTTAAAAAAGAAATCAATAGGTGTTTTTGGAAATACAATAGTAACTGCTAAAAAAAAATGGGTTCTAAGTGATCAACCAGAGGAAGTACTTCACAGCATACAGAAGAATGGAAGGACACTATAATCATAAGTGTAAAGATAAGAGACTTGGAGGATAGAATAAGAACATCTCACATGGAAAGTATATAAATATCAGAATGAAAAAAGAGATGGAAGAGAAATAATAATTTAAATAATAAAAAAAACTTTCATGAGCTAAAAATATTACTGATTTACAAAAGTTAAAAATGTTGCTCATGTACTAAGAAGGGTAAAAGAATAAAAAAAAAAAAGATACATATTTAGAAACACTGGTAATATCCTAGTGAAAAGTTCGAAATCTGAGGGATAGGGTGGGGGATACTTTACAGAGTTAGAGACAAAGAGGACAATTTAAGTATATGTATAAATTTAAGTGTGTATACACACACACACACACACACACACATATTTATATATACAAACTTAGACCAACATTTTATTTCTCAGTGGCAACAATGGAAGTTAGAAGGCAGCAAAAGTTAGAGGACAATGGAAACTAGAAGACAGTGGTCCACAACATATGGAGACTACTAAAAGAAGAGGAGAGAGATTCAAGAATGCTATTATTATCCAACGAATCCATCACTTTGACAACAGAACAAAGGCAATTTTGAAAATTTAAGTATTAAAAGGGTATATACATCTTTATAAATTTTTATGAGAAAATTTTTCAGGTATTTCAACCAAATGAAAAATATAGTAAAGATTTACAAACAGGAGGAAGTAAAGAAAGAGTACAAAGAGTGATGAACAGTAAATTCTGTGAAGTGCTTGATTAAATTCAGTGTAATGGTGGTAGTTTTATTGCAATTTGAGTGATAATATGCCTTCTTGAACTGGATGCTATGAGGGGAAAAAACAGTAGTTAAAGACTAAATTACAAAGTTTTGGTTTTTAAAGGATTTTATCTTGGCTTGAAAAGAATGAGGAGTTGTTGAACAAATCATAGTGGTGGGGAGAGTAATGTTCTCATTTAATTTTCATGTAAAACTACAGAATTATAGGTTTAAAATGATTAAAAATGGGAAAATGTCAGAGACAATTATCAATATGAAAATAAAATGATGAATCTAGACCAAAAAAAAAAAAAAAAAAGAGGGAACGGAAATTTTATCATCAATCTATGGGAATAAAAAAATTAGACATCCAGTCTACTTCCTCCTATTAGAACATCAAGACATCACAGGTATGAAAAGCTCTCCATCTTCAGGAAAAGAGATTCCATAAATGTCCCTGATAATCCAAAACAGTGCTAACCACTTTTGCTTCATTTCAAACTATGGTGTTAGAGAAGACACTTGAGAGTTGCTTGGACTACAAGGTTGTCAAACCAGTCAGTCCTAAAGAAAATCAACCCTGAATATTCATTGGAAGGACTCATGCTGAAGCTGAAGCTCCAATACCTTTGGCCTGGAAAAGCACCTGATGCTGGGAAAGATTGAAGGTAGGAGGAGAAGGAGACAACAAAGGATGAGATGGTTGGATGGCATCACTGACTTGATGGACATGAGTTTGAACAAGCTCCAGGAGATAGTGAAGGACAGGGAACCCTGGTGTGCTGCAGTCCATGGGGGCGAAAAGAATCAGACATGACTGAGTGACTGAACAACAACGACCCTCCTGCTGAACAGGGAGCCCACTTTCTTTTATTCTCTCCCACTTATGGAGTGGTCCTAAGAGTCTGCCCTTAACTTCAAAATTTTCTGTAGTACATGGAGGGATGCAATAGTGTTCAATAAGGGTAGTGAATTACAAAAGTACAGACAAAGGACAAGAGCAAATAACAACCATAAATTATGAAAGAAGGCATTTGTACAACTATATGGCTATACGAATTATTGTAACAATAATGAAGCTGGTTAAATTTCCCCATTAAAAGATGAATACTGTCAGGGTGGTTTAATATATACAACTCATCTATAAGCTGTTCATGAGAATTTTTTAAAAAAAAGTATCAATAACATATAATGTAATGATACATGATGTTATGTCATGGAAATAATTTACAAAAAGTTAGAGTCGAAATGGTAATGTCAAATGAAATATAGTTCCGGGGCAAATGGGTCCAAGATTAGCATTGTAATAAGTCAGATTTTTTTTTTACCAAAAACAAACAAATAAACCCAATCATTAATTGTTATGCCCAAATATTTGACTGCATTTTACATAGGGTAAAAATTACTATAAATAAAAGGAGAATGTGATGAAATCACAGCTATAAATGGTAGGTTCCATACAGCTCGTTCAGAATTTTTGGATTAAAAAACCCAAAATCAAACAAATAAAAAAAAGAGATTTTTTTCGATCAAGAACCTATATTTAGTCCATATTTTATAAAAAATGAAAAACTATATTCTTCTTTTATACTACAAAGACATTAAAAAAGGAAGGAAACTTTTAAAAGTTCCACAAAGGAAGCTTTAAAAGGATAAAAAATAGAGATTTTACAGGACATCTCCTCTTATAACAATCCATAAACATAGAGAAATGATAGAATAAATTTTGGTTTATATCCTAAGGCTATGATGTATCAGATACCCATATATTGACTGGAAAAATGTCCATGAAAGACATTGTTATATTTTAAAAATCATACACAGACTGGGGCAGTATTTTTATAAAGAGGGAAAGCATATCTATTTATACTACTATGGTTAAGAAACATAGAATAAAGTATGAACGATAACATTAAATTGTATACATTTCTTACTTCAGAGGGAGTGAAATTGGTAGGAGGGAGAAATGAAAAATATTAATATTTTTTAATATCCTTTTATATTGATTGAACTGTTAAACTAATATTGTATTGCATTTGAAATAACTTTGAACTAGTGTTTAATAGTAAAAGCAAAAACAGCTTGTAGTGGTAAATAAAATCTATATGTAATCTGTTTATGACTATGGTCCCTTCTATTTGGCTTGACCATATAACAGGTTTTGAATAACATTTTTTCAATTTAATCAAAACTGTAGGAAAGCATATAATACTATCAAATGACTGAACTGTATGGAAGCACCGACCAAGATAAAATGCCTAAGAAAGCAGGATGAATGCATTTTGAGAGAATTTCACATTATCACCTAAGACAACATTAACGGTCTTCACTGAACACCTAATTGACTGAAGGGGCCTTGAAATGACTGGCGGCTGAATCTGCACATGGAGAAAAGACAATTATTTTTAGGTGCTTGAGGTTCCTAAAGATGAATGAAGAACCTTAAGATAAATAGAAAACTGTGCTCCTATATAAGATCTAATTTTACTGATCTTGAGTTCAATTTCAAACAACTAATTAAAATTGAAATAACCAATGAGAAAAATACTTGAGACAAAGCAGATACTTAGTAACATCAGAATTATGGCAGATTTTTTTTTTTTTTTTTTGCAAATTTGAAATGCCTACCTCAATGCTTCCCATGCATTCTAAATTGCTTTTGTTAAGTTAAAAAGGTTTCCTATTTCTTTGGCCAGACTTATGACACTGTGCATTTGTGCTAAATCACTTCAGTCATGTCTGACTCTTTGCAACACTATGGACCATAGCCCACCAGGCTCCTCTGTCCATGGGGATTTTCCAGGCAAGAATACTGGAGTGGGTTACCATGCCCTCCTCCAGGGGATCTTCCTCACCAAGGGATCAAAGCCACGTCTCCTGTGGCTCCTGAATTGCAGGTGGATTCTTTACTGTTGAGTCCCAGGGAAGCCCAACTTATGAGACTACCTTTATATAAATGCCCTTAATCTAAAAAGGCACTATTACCTTGAGATATAATACTACTACTTACAAAATTATATGATCTGATTCCAAATTACTTAAGTTTGATAATTACCCCACATTCTATTCCTATTTTAAATATTGCCAATTACTTTGTGTATCTGTAATAAAAACTGGGGGGTTACAAAATAGAACTTTTTGAACTTGACTGAAAGTTGAAGAGTAAACTATAAAAATTACCATCTTAATGAATTAAGTAGGCATTTTTTAAAAGGCAAAACATATTTTACAAAGCAAACACATGTGCAAATATTTATAATATATACACATATATCTATACATATACATGGAAATATATATATATAGTTATATGTATACTGCACATGCACACAGCATAGATAATAGATATTTAGATAGATGTATAAATTAGCTGGCAATGGTATTTTATGATTTAGGAAGCTAATATGTCATATGTCACTATGTGTTAAACAATTTTACATTTAGTTGATGAGAGATTAATCATTTTTAACTTAATTTTACTTGTGAATAAATTGCTAAAACAATTAAATTATCCAGGCTTAGTATAAATCATATAATATTAAATACAAATAATATATCATTCACTCTCCTTCTTTCTCTTTCTCTCATTTATGTTGCCCCATACTAAAGAGTTTATCAAGGCCATGTCTCCCTATATCACTCTCTACAGGCCCTTTTTTTTACTCACTTTCAAGCTGTAGTTATTATTTCATATTTTTGTCATTTATTCCTTTTCCTTTTCTTTCTGATTTCTACTCAGGGCAGAAAAGCAAGATAATACACTTAGGAGAATTATCTCTACAATCAGTGAAATTAAAAAACTTTCTGAAAAGAACCTGAATAGTCCTCTCATAAGGAAGAAACACAAGCTGGAATCAAGATTGCCTGGAGAAATATCAATAACCTCAGATATGCAGATGACACCACCCTTATGGCAGAAAGTGAAGAGGAACTAAAAAGCCTCTTGATGAAAGTGAAAGTGGAGAGTGAAAAAGTTGGCTTGAAGCTCAGCATTCAGAAAACGAAGATCATGGCATCTGGTCCCATCACTTCATGGGAAATAGATGGGGAAACAGTGGAAACAGTGTCAGACTTTATTTTTTTGGGCTCCAAAATCACTGCAGATTGTGACTGCAGCCATGAAATTAAAGGACGCTTACTCCTTGGAAGGAAAGTTATGACCAACCTAGATAGCATATTCAAAAGCAGAGACATTACTTTGCTAACAAAGGTTCGTCTAGTCAAGGCTATGGTTTTTCCTGTGGTCATGTATGGATGTGAGAGTTGGACTGTGAAGAAGGCTGAGCGCCGAAGAATTGATGCTTTTGAACTGTGGTGTTGGAGAAGACTCTTGAGAGTCCCTTGGACTGCAAAGAGATCCAACCAGTCCATTCTGAAGGAGATCAGCCCTGGGATTTCTTTGGAAGGAATGATGCTAAAGCTGAAACTCCAGTACTTTGGCCACCTCATGTGAAGAGTTGACTCATTGGAAAAGTCTCTGATGCTGGGAGGGATTGGGGGCAGGAGGAGAAGGGGACGACAGAGGATGAGATGGCTGGATGGCATCACTGACTCGATGGACGTGAGTCTGGGTGAACTCCGGGAGCTGGTGATGGACAGGGAGGCCTGGCGTGCTGCGATTCTTGGGGTCGCAAAGAGTCAGACATGACTGAGTGACGGAACTGAACTGAAGGAAATAAAGGGAAGCTGTGGATTTCATGAACTTCATCAAATCAATCTAGAAAATCCAGAGGGCTTTTGTTCTACTCTTTTTCTGATTCTTGGCTGTGTTCTAGGTAAACCATATGGCTGTCCATCTGACCTCTGTAAAAATTAGGTGCTGCTGTATGTATAGAAACTATTATGTTTAATGTTATTTTTCTAAAACAATATACTTTGCCAAGTCATAAATCACTTTGTAAAAAATGATAGTCACTGAACGAAACCATTTTTTCCCCCTTACCAAAGACTATGCTCAATTCTTAGGGTTTTGTGAGTTTAATGACACCTTGGGTTTAATGTGCTTCACCTTGCAATCAAGATAGTTTTTCCTGAAATAACTTGTTCTCTCTCAGTGTTCCAGAAAATAATTATCATTGTATTTTCCCATAGCAAGAATTCTAATACAAAATTGAACTGTTCTGCCCAGCACATTTTCAAGCTTTAACTCTAAGAAACCATATTCACACAATCACATTTAAATTCGTTTTAGATCATATACTTTAAGAGGATAATTAATTGAAGTCTTAACATACCTTCTATTTCTTAAAACCCTTTCTAAGAGAGCAACTGCAATAAAGCGTTAACTGCAATAAAGTGTTTTGCCAAATTAAAAAAAAAACAACACTAATTTTTTGCTCCTCCAAACTTTTAAGAATATTGATTTAATTTGCTGACTTTTTGTATCCAAATCAAATTTTTAAGTATAAGACTTAACTAAAATCAGGAATATAAAGACATTCTGCAAATTACAAACGTCTCTCTTATGGCTCTTTATTTGGAAATGAAGACTATAAGAGAAGTGAGCATAAGGAGGCAAAATTAGTGTATCTCTTAGAATTAGTATCTTCATGGTTTCAGTTTGCAATTTTGATGAAGCACAGGAAAGGTAACATTTCTGTGGTAAAGCAAATGGTGCTCTTACAGGATCTACATATGTTTGAAATAAAAGAAGGATTTAAAGCCAGAGGATGAAAATATTTATAAAAAAGTGTTAATACTGTTTTGGTACTGGTGGCTCAGACGGTAAAGAATCTGTCTGCAATGCCAGAGACTTGGGTTCTATCTCTGGGTCAGGAAGATCCCCTGAAGAAGGGAATGGCTACCCACTTCAGTATTCTTGCCTGGGAAATACCATGGACAGAGGAGCCTGGTCAGCTACAGTCCATAGGGTTGCAAAGAGTCAGACACGACTGAGCAACTAATATTTCCATATTTATTATATGTCAGTGCACATATTAAAAATATGTAAGGTGATATATTGGAGAAGGAAATGGCAACCCATTCCAGTATTCTTGCCTGGAGAATCCCATGGATGGAAGAGCCTGGTGGGCTACAGTCCACGGGGTCACAAAGAGTCGGACACGACTGAGTGACTTCACTTCACTTCAAGGTGATATATTGCAATACCCTAACTACACTCTTTTTGCATGTTTGTCCTTGAATTTGTTTCTCACATACAACAAAAGAAATTTCAGAATCTCATTCCAGGAGATAATGCTTGTGGGCTAATATTCATTGTCTAGAAGGTCATAAAATGGGAGACAGTCACTGATTTTTAGAGCTTTACTTTCCTCATTCTCAGAACTTCAAGCAACCAACAGAAACTTGGCTCTTCATGTGAATAAGTTTCTCCAAATTGATGGTTGCCAGCCTTTGTATTTCATGGGTCAATAAAATACTACGAAAAATGTCAGGGAACCTCACAAAGTTCTCACCTTTATTTGCATAGTGAAAAACATTGTAATAAAACAAAAAAGAAAAAAATAAAGATGAAAGAAAGGGCATTTTAATGCTGCCTCCTCTCATGACAAACTGTAGAAAGCTATACTTTAAGAACAATCATTGTACAAATTTAGTTCTATGAAAAGTGCAACACCTTTGCTCTTATTTTTTTCCCTTTTATATGGACCAATTGAAAACATTCAGATGCTAGGAGACTGAGGCAGCACCTCCATAAGAATGTAGAATGAATAATTCTGAACTGGATGGAATTCCACAAGAAGATGTTATCTATCCATCTATCTATTCACTTACCATATTTTTATTGCACACCTACTCTGTTGTAGAGTCTCTATGTTGGGGAAATGGTATTTAGTAAGAAAGAGAGTCTTTCCCCTCATGGAGCCTACATTCTAATGGTAGAAACAGATAATAAACAAATAAGCAAACAACATGTTTTCAAATTGTGGTAAGTGCTATAAAGGAAACAATCGGGCTAATGTTGGAGAACATGATGGAGGGGATGAAGGGAATGCTATGAATTTATCACACAGGATGCTTAAGGATGCATTTGTTCAACATCCTGAAAGATGACAGGAGACCATCAGGCAAAGATCCAGAAAGTCCCAAGAAAAAAGAAAGTACAATTGCAAAGATTGAAATGAAAGGCATTCAGGAAAGTTTGAAGAAGAGGTCTTTGTGGCAGTACATTAACTAGGCTGTTGTCCACTAGGGAAGCCGATATATGAAAGGGTCGAGATCTCTCAAAATAATTTTCCATTCAGGAAGTAGTGAAGTGTGTTCATATATGCAGCTAAAAAAATAGAGTGTGAATGATTTTATTCATATATTTCATGTATATTTGTGATAGTCTTGATACTAATCACAGTACAGAATTTGAATTTTGTATAGATCAAAAAGGGAGTTATAAGCATTATAGAGTACTATACTTCGTAAATAATTTATTTATTTATATTTTGCCACTCAGACATTCTATTAGGTACAAATGTAGTAACTATTATGGAAAACTAGTTGCACAGATCTCCTGGAAAACGTCACAACTGATTGATCTTGGCAATAAGGTACTGCTATACATCTAATAATGCCTGTAAGTTATTAATTAATCTAAACATATTAAATTTGCACAGATAAGTATTCTTGTTTTTCATTTTAGCCATGCACCTTTTATCCATGGATTCATCAACATGACATGCACACACTGTTTATATTTAAAATGGAGAACCAACAAGAATCTACTGTACAGCACAGGGAATTCTGCTCAATATTATGTAATAACATAAATGGGAAAAAATACATTGAAAAAGTATAGATATATGCATATCTCTCATTGTATCATTTTGCTCTACACCTGAAACTATCACAACATTGTTAATCAACTATACTCCAATAATAAATAAAAAGTTAAATTGTTGATTATAATATATGATACTAAATTTAAGAATGCAATCAGCTAAAACTTTCATTTAGTTCTCTATTAGTTATTAGCTATTGAGTATTACACTCAGAGATTAAAGAAATAAAAGGGTAGAGAGTATTGAATTTTTAAACAAAATTATGTTGGAAGTGAAGTCTCTGTGAATAAGTGCATTTGTATTAATAAGACTAAAACTGAATTTCAAACACACTTTAAGTTTCAAAAGCCAGTGCCTCATAACAAAAAGGCTGAGCAAATCTGAAGACACTATAACCTTATTTAAAAAATTATTTCATGAAAATCAAAGTTAGGAAAACCATACACTTGAATTATTTTTTTCATCTGTGCTAAGAATCTGTTCTATACAATGAGAGTCTTAAGTAATCACCAAAGAATAAGAATGATTCACAGATGGTGCGAATGATTTAATTATTTTAACCAGTTGTTCCAGGCATGCTCAGAAGGGTATTGCCAACCCCACTGCAGAAGCCATCTGAGCTCCCTTCCAGCTGGTGTTCCATATTTTGAAAGCAAATTTAGATTGGAGAAAATTACACTTTTTATTGTTATGTTCCAAACGGAGGTCAAATTGCTGTGTATACATTCTTGTACTTTTTCTCTCTTCATTGTATGAATTATACTTATCAAGTATCATATCTTCTGTATAACTGCTATGGATTCACCAATATTCTTTCATGTTTTGTGTTGTCTGGCACATAGGAAGCACTGGATAAATGTTTACTGAATTAAAGAAATACCAATTCAATGTATCCAAAATAAAATGTAAGTTTCTTTATAGACTCCTTGTAAGTGTGTGGAATTCCAATTTCCCTGCACCCTTAGCATTTTAGGAGGTTCTCATTAAAAAAAAAGATAAAAAAAAGAAGAAACCAATATCATAGAACAATACCTCATCTAAAAAAAGACAACATCAACAAATCTTTCTGTTAATTTAATAACTATTTTGATGTTGGAATCCTTGCTCTTAATTTTATAAGAACTCAGAAAAGTTGCTTTAGAAATTTTAGTCTGTTGAGGTTGTTATCAGGATTAGAGATACTTTTTGTAAAACTCTAGTCTTGGTGTGCCTCAGCTGGCCTCAGAAAATCTGCTAATGCACAACAAAATAACTGATATTCATACTTATTCCCATTAGATTAATAAGAGCTAAGATTTGCTTAATGTTTTCATTCAAAATTATAAGTAATAAACTGCTCCACAATAGTTATATCAAATGTAATCATGTTTCAAATACTGTCATTTCAAGAAAAAGGATATTAATTTTAGTAAAATAAGGTATAAAATGAGGTATATTTATTCTAATTTTCTAATAAAATCACATAATAAAGCTACATATACCAGTAAATCATCAGACTCAATTTTATATTTAACATTTATGATAAATCTATCATTATTAAAGACATTTACCATCAATAATATCTCCTGAAGACTGTGCTAAATTTCCACTTAATAGAAAAATTTGATACAGTATATTACTATAAGAAAGGGAATGCTAGTTTAAAGTTTATGTATATATTTGACACCAAATTGAATTGTGATTATAGTACTTTACTGAAACTCTAATTTAGAAGATGAATAGCATATAAAATTATTTACCTACCATAGCTATAACCTAACTATTCAATAAGTGTGCATATTAATATAAGCCATGAGTCTAGCTTAATACATTTATATTAATATTTTTAATTTATTGTGTTATTTAAAGTCTATCACTTGAGGTAATATTTCTGAGGTACTATTTTATATAAATCTTAGTCACAGAACAGTGAATTTGTTTAAACTTACAAGAATATTAACTTGCAACTGACATCTTATTTCATATACAGTAATGGCCTTGGCCTGGAGAGAGCTAGAAACAACAAAGTCCTATGTTAATGTAGTGGCTAAATTTCCTTGGGCAATTCTACTAGTGTTCTTAAGCCTCAGTTTCTTGTTTGGATTATTTGGATAGCTTATACATTTCTTTTTTTTCTCTACTTCAAAAATTTTATACACTATTTTTATCAGGTTAGTGGTTACTCTAAAATTATTAACATGCACAATGAATTTTGCATGGTCTCTTTCTGAGCATTAAGAGGACCTTACAATGATTTGATTCATCAATAAAGCATTCATTCATTCAACAAATATATATTATGTACCTACCACTTGCTAGTTATTACTTTTTTGGGAAATTTTTTTTTTAAACTGGAGGATAATTGCTTTACAATGTTGAGTTAGTTTCTGTTGTACAACAGTGTGAATCAGCTATAAGTGTATATATATTCCCTCTCTTTTGAATGTACCTCCCACCCCACCCCCCACCCTGGCTAGTCTCTACTTTTGGTTCTGAGGACAAAGAAGCAAAAGAAAAAAAAAAAAGAAGGAAATTCCTTCATTTTTGGAGCTTCCATCCTATGAAGAGAGATGTATATGAAAAGTGAAAATATTTATAACTTTTCTGGTAGTACATTTTACGGAGAACAGTCAATGGGGAAGGGGTCGATGAAATGCATCACTGAGAACACTTTTGAGCAAAGACTTGAAGGCAGAGGGAGGGGACAGTATAGATATCTGGGGGATCAGAGTCTTAGGCTTAGGGAACACACAGTGCAAAGGGGGTATGCCGGTATGTTCAAGGAAGACTGAAGAGGTCAAAGTAGGTTGAGCATAGGAATAGAGGTCAAATGCTAAGAGATAACTCTGGAGAGCTAATAGGGGGCAAGATCACAAATCCAGTAAAACTCATGTAAGGATTTTGGATTTTATACTAAAATAGATGAGAATCCATCAGGGCATTTTCATCAGAAAAAGCTCACCTGATTTATATTTTCAAGTGATATCTCTGTTTATTGTGTTGAAAATAGGTAAAGGAAAGCGAGGTTAGATTTTTTTTTTTTCACCCAAAACTTTGAAAGGGTTATGTTGCCACTAGAGATCAGGGGGAAAGAGTGGTCTGTTTATAAAAATGTGGTCATGAAATTATAACCTTGCACTAAAGTCATGGGATTGGATGAATAAAAGCAACACAAGGGAGTATAGATGGAAAATGTCCAAAGACTGAGCACTCAGATAATTCAACATTACAGAAGAGAAAGAACATCCTGAAAAGTAGGAGGTAAACAAGAAATTTCCTTCCATACTTTTTGTCATTGATGTCCAGTATTTTAGTCCAATTCTGTACTTTAGACAATTTTATATACAGCAACTATTTCTTCAGGTTTTTATATTGGTTTGACATTTTCCTTGCTCATCATTCTTCCTTGCATCATGAATCATCCATCTAGGGTCATTCTCCTTCCAGTTAAAAACCAACCCTGAGGTGCATACATGCTATGGAATATTATATAGGCTTTAAAAATGTTTCCAGAATTTCTTTTTACTAACATAGGAAAAGACATATAATGTTCAGTGAAAATTCAGGATACAAAATTATTTCAGCATGATGTATAGATTGATAACTGAATAAACATTAACAGTGACTAATTCTAAAAACAAAAACAGAAAAAGAAAAAAAAACCTGAAGACCCTTCAGTGAGACTCTCCCATTGGCTATCTCTCAGCTTTTGTTTGTCTGAAAAGATCTTTATTTCAATGTTACTCTCAAAAGAAAAAGTTCCTATGAGTATACAAATTCTAGGTTTTTCTCTCATCATTTTTAAAAACATCATTCTATCACCTTCTGGCTTTTATAATTGATCCAAAATCAGCTGTCATTACATGTGGCATTACTTTCCAGGTAATCTATCTATTCTGCTGCCTTTAAAGTTCTCTCCTTGGCTTTGGAATTTATCAGTTTCACTATGATAACATGCTGCTGCTGCTAAGATGCTTCAGTCATGTCAGACTCTGTGCAACCCCATAGACGGCAGCCCACCAGGCTCCACCATCCCTGGGATTCTCCAGGCAAGAACACTGGAGTGGGTTGCCATTTCCTTCTCCAATGCAGGAAAGTGAAAAGTGAAAGTGAAGTCACTCAGTTTTGTCCGACTTTTAGCGACCCCATAGACTGCAGCCTACCAGGCTCCTCCATCCATGGGATTTTCCAGGCAAGAGTACTGGAGTGGGGTGCCATTGCCTTCTCTGTGATAACATACAGTTATATTTAATTTTCCCACTTGCTTTTCCCAATGCAATGATTCTTTATTGGAGTATAATTGCTTTACAGTGTTGTGTTAAGTTTCTGCTATACAATGAAGTGAATCAGCAATATGAATACATATATCCCCTCCCTCTTTAATCTCCCTTCTACCCCACTGCCCTGATCCTGCCCCTCTAGGTCAACAAAGACCATTGAGTTGAGCTCCCTGTGCTACATAGCAGCTTCCCACTCTCTGTTTCATACAGAGTAGTCTATATATGTCAATCCTACTCTCCCAATTGGTCTCACCCCCCTGTTCCCCCTATGTGCCCACATGTCCATTCTCTAAGTCTGCATCTCTATTCCTACCCTGAAAACAGGCTCATCTGTACCATCTGTCTAGATTCCAAATATATATATATGTGTGTGTGTGTGTATATATATATATATATATATATATATATAATATTTGTTTTTCTCTTTCTGACTTACTTCACTCTGTGTGAGAGCCCCTAGGTTATACAGACTGAAATGATAAATAACTCTAGGACATAGATTCCATCCATATCACTACAGATGACCCAGTACAGATGGCCAAAAATCATATGAAAAGATGCTCAACATTGCTCATTATTAGAGAAATGCAAATCAAAACTACAATGAGGTATCACCTCACACCAGTCAGAATGGGCATCATCAGAAAGTCTACAAACAATAAATGCTGAAGAGGCTGTGGAGAAGAGAGAATCCTCCTACTTTTTGGTGGGAATTTAAATTGATACAACCACTATGGAGAACAGTATAGAGGTCCCTTAAAACACTAAAAATAGAACTACCACACGACCCACCAATTCCACTCCTGGGCATATACCTGGAGAAAACCATATTCAAAAAGATATAAGCACCCCATGTTCACTGCTGCACTATTTACAATGGCCAGGACATGGAAGCAGCCTAGATGTCCACTGACAGATGAATCAATAAAGATGTGGTACATACATACAATGAAATATTACTCAGCCATAAAACAGAACCGAATTGGGTCATTTCACTATTTGATATTTACTTAACTTTCAATCTGACTCTAGGAACTTGCAATACTTTTGGAAAATCCTAAACAATTATCACTTCAAAACCTTTTTACACTTTTACTCCATTCTTTCCTTCTATATTTGAACTTCTCACTCTCTACCTTTCTTGTCTTCTGTCTTTAAGAGTTGGATTCCACTGTTTTTTACATCATGTGAATTGTCATTTTAATTCTACACACATATTCTTAGAACTTTATCTATGGGCGTTATTTAAAGTCTAGATTTAAGCAGTATCGTATTAGAATGTATCAAATTAGAATGTGTTTGTGCTTGCTCCTGTTAGGTATATAGGACACTACCAACTCAGAGCAACTTACATTTTGGCTTTTGGTTTGTCAGGACACCTAGCTGTGTGAAATCTGGACACCAACACTTGTATATACTGTCCATAAAACTAGTGACATTAATACAAATATTTTAGAGCTTCAACATTTTTGGTGGTTGATTATCTCTCTTAATTCTATAAGAAAGCAGTTATTAACTTCATCCTGAGGCTCCAATATTCAGTCCAAGTTGTATAGGTAATGAGAGGCACAGAATAAAATCTTACATCTTCTTTTTCCAAGCATAAGAGGTATTACACAGTATCAGTTCTTCTAACATGAGTGGAATCCACTTTATAAACAGTAGCCCAGTGTTTATTTTGCAACAGTAATACAATAGTAATTTGAAGATTCTTTTTTTTTTTTACTGATCATCAGAATCTTCAATTAAATAAGCCATTCCTGCTCACGTATGTATGTACCCTGTCTCTTTTTAAATGCATTTTATATTCTCTATGCTTCCATAGATTTATTTTAATACACTCTGGTTGGGGCACCAATGTAGTTATTCAATTTGTGGTCTCATGTCTTAAGATCTGGAAATTTTAGCCATTTTTCCTAAACTATTGTCTCCTACATATTCTGTGTGTCATTGCCTTTTGTAATTAGACGTAAAGCTTATTCTATTCCCTCAATCATTTTCATATTTTAAATCTTCATGTGGTATCATTTTACCATAATGACTAATTTTATCTTCATATTTGTTTAATCAGGTGTTTAAAATACATATTGTTATTTTTTATTTCAACGACTTTTTGTTTCTAGAAGTTTTATTCAATGTGTTATTAACATAAGTAACTCTGAAGGTGCTTTCATAAGTGTTTATTTTGTTCCTTGATCTCTATTTTATTTTCAACATATTTACTTAAGAGCATGCAATAGTTTTCTATTAAGTTCATGAAGTATTCATTCTCTTGATTATGTGAGATGACTCAATGTCAAAATATATTATATCTTCATGTGAGTTCTGATAGTCCATTGTGAAGCCATCTTCAGTGTCCATGTCTCTGTGGGGTTCTCCCAAAGAGTGATTTATTGTACGACTGTGAGAAGACTCTAAGGATTTCAACGGCCTGGAGAAAATTTCATGTTAACTTCTCAGTTGAGGAGTTTAGAGGCTTGTGGTTAGTGTATAAATTCAGATCCCCACACTCAGTATTCACTTTTCCAGATTTTCTTCCTCCAGTCAAGAGTCCTCACCAGATGAATTGGCCTTGAGAGTCATATTTGTCTATTTCCCCTTTACTTGTCAAAGGAAGCCCTTGAAGATTCAACATGTAGGCAGGGTTTTCATTACATCTCTAGTCGATACTGTATAAGGTTATATGTTGTCTACTAAAAGCCTTTAAACCTTTCTTGAAACCATGAGGCCCTCAATCCAGGCTCAGTAACACATGAGATGATGTGCACAATTATGACAACTAGGGAGAATGGAGGTTCCATCACATATTTTGAGCTCAGTTATGTGTTTAGTTGCTTTCAAATTAAATTTTATCCAGAATTTTCATATGTTTGAAGTGAGGGGTGAGGGAATCAATCAGTCTGCCATCTTACTGGAAATTGAATCTAGCTTAACATACTCTCTAGAGAAACCTATATGCAGGTCAGGAAGCAACAGTTAGAACTGGGCATGGAAAAACAGACTGGTTCCAAATAGGAAAAGGAGTACGTCAAGGCTGTATATTGTCACCCTGCTTATTTAACTTATATGCAGAGTACATCATGAGAAACGCTGGGCTAGAAGAAGCACAAGCTGGAATCAAGATTGCCTGGAGAAATATCAATAACCTCAGATATGCAGATGACACCACCCTTATGGCAGAAAGTGAAGAGGAACTAAAAAGCCTCTTGATGAAAGTGAAAGTGGAGAGTGAAAAAGTTGGCTTAAAGCTCAGCATTCAGAAAACGAAGATCATGGCATCTGGTCCCATCACTTCATGGGAAATGGATGGGAAAAAAGTGGAAACAGTGTCAGACTTTATTTTTTTGGGCTCCAAAATCACTGCAGATGGTGACTGCAGCCATGAAATTAAAAGACGCTTACTCCTTGGAAGGAAAGTTACGACCAACCTAGACAGCATATTCAAAAGCAGAGACATTACTTTGCCAACAAAGGTCCATCTAGTCAAGGCTATGGTTTTTCCTGTGGTCATGTATGGATGTGAGAGTTGGACTGTGAAGAAGGCTGAGCGCCAAAGAATTGATGCCTTTGAACTGTGGTGTTGGAGAAGACTCTTGAGAGTCCCTTGGACTGCAAGGAGATCCAACCAGTCCATCCTAAAGGAGATCAGCCCTGGAATTTCTTTGGAAGGAATGATGCTAAAGCTGAAACTCCAGTACTTTGGCCACCTCATGTGAAGAGTTGACTCATTAGAAAAGACTCTGATGCTGGGAGGGATTGGGGGCAGGAGGAGAAGGGGACGACAGAGGATGAGATGGCTGGATGGTATCACTGACTCGATGGACGTGAGTTTGAGTGGACTCTGGGAGATGGTGATGGACAGGGAGGCCTGGCATGCTGTGATTCATGGGGTCGCAAAGAGTCAGACATGACTGAGTGACTGAACTGAAACTGAAACTAACATACTCTATTTACTAAACAACCGTTAAGCTGATTGTCTTACATAAACTAAAGACCAGAAAAAAATTATTATAGAAATGGCAATAACTATTATGATCATAACAGTCTAGAGAAACATAGAATCTTGAGTGATCTATTTTTTCTTAACTCATGTGATGTTAATTAAAAAATTGCAGCTCAGAGGAGGAAAATTTTATAAGCAGCTACTTCCTGGTCCACTTCCCGTAGCAACCAGTATTCATCTTTTATACTCACAACTCTGTTTACTAAAGAGCACTCTGTCTCTAAATATGAAAATTATTTATATTACCAATATTCCCAAGGATATTGCATTGGCAGCTGATGATCTTTGTTGTGATTTAAAGGCAAAGAAAAAAATCTATGTAGCAATTATGCAAAAAGTTTGTTTCCTCTTTTAGTCTCACCATTAAATGGCTATCATAATGTGATAAGAAGCAAATGTACAAAAAATAGTAGTGCTGAATCAAATCTAGGTTCAGACATAAGGTGATGGCAATCAGTTCTGTGATTACTTTTTTGTACATCTCTGCTTCATTTTAAGAAAATCTAAAACAAAACCATAATGATAAAGTGCTATTTTTTTCCCATTTTTCCCCCTGAAGAACATTAGTTCTTCACAATCACTCAAATAGAATCTTATCTTAAAACTGAAATGAAATTTCCCTCTTTGTATTACAACTATCCAGATGTGAAAGTCTGCAGAATCTATTCCTTTCACAGAAATTCATAATCACATTTACATATCAAAAGCCCTGGAAGATTCTAGACTAAGGAAACTTTGCTTAATCCAGTGTTTCTCAAATTTATTTGGACACTATATTTTTCTTTCTTTATTTTGAATAACTCCCACCACATCTTGGGAAGCGCTGAGTTCAAGTTAGGTGTCTTCCAATTTGCTCATGCACCCTTGGCCAATTTCCTTAACTTTATTTAAATTATGTTTCCTTTCTGTAAAATGACAATTAAAATAATACTTGAGAGGGTTATTGGGGGGAGTGAACAAGATATATGTGAACATATTTTGTAAATATAAAGTTCCATTCAAATTCAAACAATTTTTAAAAATTAGTGGATGAATGTTTATACTGCAAATATTCCCATTTTACAAAGTATTCACTTTAGGACTAACTTGTATAACACATTTCTTGAAACTTTTAAATAAATCTACTGACAGATTTCTATCAGCTTTTCAAGAAGTTGTGTATTTTGGCAATGTATGCTTTTAAGTAAATTCCTTACTACAATTTCCTCTGATGTAGTAAAAGCTATCCTTTGCAATACATTGTTATCCTCAACCTCATATTCAGTCTTTACCTCCTCAGTGTTAAGTTTCGAGAACTTTATCTTTTCTCAGTATATGCACTTCCAGAAGTAACTGTACTAAAATTTGCTGTTCTGAACAGTTATCTTAAACTCACAGTTGGCATGTATAATTACCATGAGTATACAATATTTTTAAAATAGAAAAAAAAAATACCTATTAAGTATTGCCTGTCTAAATTCTACAAAGTTCTAATTGCTCTGTAGCCTGCCAGGCTCCTCTGTCCATGGAATTCTCCAGGCAAGAATATTGGCATGGGTCGCTATTCCCTTCTTCAGGGAATATTCCTTAGGGATCCAGGGATGATCGAACCCAGGTCTCCTGCATTGCAGGTAGACTTTACCATCTGAGCAACCAGGGAAGCCTCTAATTTCAGCTTGTAAATGAAAGGATGGCTAAGTTTTAGTATCTATACAAAAGTCTACTTGAAAAATATTCCATAAAGAGACAGTATATACAAAGGTCCTGAGATAGAAATGATGCTATGCGCTTAAGTGGGGTCGCTAAGAGTCGGGTACGACTGAGCGACTTCACTTTCACTTTTCACTTTCATGCATTGGAGAAGGAAATGGCAACCCACTCCAGTGTTCTTGCCTGGAGAATCCCAGAGACGGGAAGCCTGGTTGGCTGCTGTCTATGGGGTCACACAGAGTCGGACACGACTGAAGTTACTTAGCAGCAGCAGCAGCTTAAGTATACAGGACACTTTATTTATTTTTTTTCTCTTTAATTTTATTTTATTTTTAAACTTTACAAAATTGTATTAGTTTTGCCAAATATCAAAATGAATCCGCCACAGGTATACATGTGTTCCCCATCTTGCACTGGGACGATACCGGACACTTTAAAGCCTCCGTATTAGGAGAATGCCAAAAGGGAGATAAAGTTGGAGTAATAGGAATGGTAGGCAGGGACCAAGCTATGCAGAAACTCATAAAATTTCATTAGAAATGTAATAAGCAGCAGAGGCTTGACAGAATCCCACATATACTTTTAGGAATTCTCTGATTTCACCAAGGAGACTATAATGTAGGTGGGTAAACATGGGAAATAAGGACTAGCGGGCTGCTGAAGTAATTGAGATGAGAGAGAATAGTGTTGTCAAGGGTTTCTGCAATAAAGTTTCTGAGGACTGGTTTAATTAAAGATGCATTTTGCAGGTAGAGCCAACAGAATTTGAAGTGAATTCCATGGATAATATAGAAGTAAGGAGGAATCATGGATGAAGTTTAGGTTTTGGACCTAAGTTAAAGGGAATTTACTAACAGCTGCAGAGTCTGGTAGGAGCCATTTATATAGGAGTGAAAATTAATTATTCTTGACTTGGCTATTTTATGTGTGAAATACCTGTTAGGGTTCTAAAATAAAAGCTGAATAAAAAGTTGTCAGAGGTAAATTGTCGAATATCAGTATTATTTACGTAGTCTTTGAAGCCATAGGATATCCAGAACAAATGGGGGTTGTCATATTTAGAAAAGGGACATTTCTTTTCCTTCTTTCAATAAGATGTATTTTTGTATATTTTTTAAAATTTTTTCTCCTCTCCCTGAGACAGGTCATGCATATATTGCCTATTCCAAAGGTTTACTACATTTTTTTCCTTATAAACATGATAACTGGCAATAATTCATATTGAACACAATAGGCACAAACCTTATATTTGCTGCTACCATTAGAAATAACCTTGTATTTATTGTATTTTCCTTATTGTGAGATCAAATCACTTTAGTATTCTAATAGAACTCTATGTTTTCCTTTGCAGCAATTGCCACAATTTTAGTGGCTAATTACAAGATTTGTTTGTTTTTTATACATATAAACTAATGTTATATACCTTTATATAGCTTGCTCCTTCTCTGTGGCTCTGTGTTCTGTTTTACACTAGCATATTGTTTAGTAATTTTTTCAGTGAGAATCTATAGGTTATAAACAGTGTTCTTTTATTTGAAAATATAGTGTTTGTATATCTGAAAATAGTTTGTCTTCATTCTTGAATCACTGTTTACAGGATTCTTTTGAACATTCACCTTGAACATTAACAATATTATCCCAGTGTCTTCTAACACCTATTATTGAGGAAAAGTTGGCCAGCCTATGGAGCTTTCTGCTTTTTGTCCTTAGTAGCTTTTATGGTGACCTTCCTGATCATTGATGTTCTGAGTTTCACTCAGACTTTGCTGGTTGTGAACTTGTTTTTATTTATTACAAATTGGTTGAGCTTCATTCAGTTTGAGGATTCATGCAAACTGAGCTTTATTCAATTTGAGGTCTCATGTAAATTGAGATTTATTCAATCTTGTTAAATGTCAGTCATTTATATAAAATAATGTCTCTTCCCCTGGCTCTCCACTTTATCAATCTGGAACTCTTTTCAGGCATATGTTTGAGCTTTTTATTCTATCCTCTCCATCTTCTGGTATTTTCAACAAAGCAAAAATTTCCTCAGCATTTTTCAATTAATATATTCCTTTTCTTCTATAATGAATCCACCATTTAAAAAGTTGAGCTATTACTTCAATAATTACATGTTAATTTCTAGATTCTATGTTATCAGTTTCCTATTCACTTTTCAAAATGGCTTGTTATTATTATAAGAATTACATTCCATCTTTATTTTTGAAATCTTTTTGAACATTAAAAAAACATTTTCATGTCCTTTACTGTCTTCTTATCTCTAATTTCTTCAGGTGTGCATATTTCTTTTAATTTGGGCATGTTAACATCACTTACAGAAAGCATTTTTTCATATCCATTTTAATTTTAACCTGTGAGCTTATTTTGCTCAGGAGTTTCACATAAGGGTTGTTGCATATCCTCATTGTGAAATTCTGTGGTTGGATTTTCTTGGGATCTCTGAGGTTAACTGTCAAATATTACAATTAACCTTGATAAAATTATGCATAGTTTTCTGCTGCTGCTGCTGCTGCTAAGTCGCTTCAGTTGTGTCTGACTCTGTGCGACTCCAGAGACGGCAGCCCACCATGCTCCTCCGTCCCTGGGATTCTCCAGGCAAGAACACTGGAGTGGGTTGCCATTTCCTTCTCCAATGCATGAAAGTGAAAAGTGAAAATGAAGTTGCTCAGTTGTGTCTGACTCTTCATGACCCCATGGACTGCAGCCTACCAGGCTCCTCCGTCCATGGGATTTTTCAGGCAAGAGTACTGGAGTGGGGTGCCATCGCCTTCTCCGGCATAGTTCTCTATTATATTTTAAAAGCCTTTATGTTTTTCCTCATCTTTCTTTACCTTTCTATAGAAAATAATTTAGCTAATGCTCTATTGCTAAGTTTATGGAAAATTATGCCTTCATTGGCAGAATCAACAGCTTTGCATGAAATTTCCCACAAATACTATGTAACTCTAGACAAAACTACTTGCCAAGAACTATGAAATCTAATTTTTAATTTACATTGAACAAAATAGATCTACCTGTTGTTAATAATATTTTAAACCTATGGGACCTACTCATCCCAATCTTCTTAATGATTCACAAATATACTATACATTTTAAAATAATGTGTATTATTCCAATGTTAACTTATATACAGGAAGAAGAAGAAGAAAAAAATATTGATTCACTTAACTTCAGTTAACCTCCATAATGTAGCTGGTATTTTACAAAGACTACCATATTTCATTATTATAAACATCCTCATCCCCATGGTAGAAATGCAAGAAACCAGTCTGGAAGAGACTGGTGATCATATAGCCAGCAGATGGAATCAATGGGATTCACAGGGCCATTCACCCCAGGGAGTGGTCTATTTTACTAGACCACTGTTGTAAAATATCTTACAGAAAACATTCCTCATGTTCAGTTTACAGTCATTGTTTGGTCTTCAGTGAACAGCCAGGTCTGTAAGTCAACAGGAACCATATTAGAAATGCCGTGTAATCCTAACTAGGGCAGGAGCCTCAACATGTTCAGTACCTGAAGAAAATCTTACTCACTTTCTCTCAGTCTGTTTTCCCTTCTTTATGGTCTCCAGGATTATCCTGAGGACAATCATTTGTAGACACTCTCTTCTTGGCTTTGGTCTGCACTCTTGCCTGGCCCTGGGCTGCCCCATGGCTACCTGAGACCCAAGTACCAGGGTTTTTCTGAGCTTTACTATGGTCATATGTAACTCTGATCTGGACCTAGTCCCTGAAGTACCTAATTCTACACTGCTTAGTTTATTTCTGAGTCTTTATCTCTGAAATGAATACAATTAATTTCTCATTTTAAATTTAGTTCTCAAATATTAAGCACTTCATAGTACTGCCTAAAATCTTGAATTGCTACTTCTAAGATATGAAAGACTAACTGAAAATCCATAGAAATCTAGAATTCATATACAGAAATAACAGAAAGGGAAATTTGAGAAGAAATAATTATAGAAATAGAAAAGGGAAATGCAAGGGGAGGAAAGAAATTTGGAAGCTCTGACTACCTGTGCTACATCAGGGCCATGGTAAGATTATCCCAAACATAACTCTTAGTTAAGATGTTTGCTTGTGGCTGTCTCAAATGTTCTCACTGTAGATTAATTGGGAAAGATGACTCTAAACCAGTCGATATGTGAAATAAGTTTTTTTTACATGTATTAGCAATCAGCGGACTATATACATCTTTGATCTATCAATCTATCAAATTTCAGATCTAATAAAAATCCAAGGCTAAATATAATTGTAATATTAAATTGATTATTCTTCATGTATATTGTTCTTACTTGTTTTATCATGGAAAATTAACATACAACTTTTCCCCCAAGCCATGCATCATCTGTATTTTGGGATCCTTCAGATATAAAAATCAAGAAGAAATGGTTTCTGAAGAAAATATATTTTATGAATATTTATTTCAAAAGTTTTATACTGGTTCACTTATCCTTACTGTACCTCAGCAATCTTTATTACGTTTTACAAATATTTGTTGAGAGCCTATTATATGCAGGTACACAATGGTATTTTAAGTGAGTGGTTTAGGGAGATTTTTGATACTGTGTCTATTTAACTATAAAGTGTTAATAACTTACCTTGACAATGTTGTAAAAAAAAAATTAACCGTGCATATAGCTTGTGTCAAGACATAGGGGAAATGGAATTGGAGAAAATAGTGAGTAGTAAGATAATTCAAAGCAAAGGACTTAAATGATGTATTAAATGGAGGCAAAAATATTTTACTTAACTTTTCTTTATGGTTGCCTTAATCTTTCAATTCATTTTGCATCCACTGGCACAAGCTTTCTGTTAGTGTAAGCTTGAGTGATTTATGACATATTATATTCATAATATCTAATACAAAAGATAATAGGCTGAAACATTCAATCAGTTAGAATTGGACTTCAACTGCAATATATTACAGTTTAAACATACCTTATATTACTACTTCCAATTTCTCAGAATATTCAGCTGCTATTAAATATTAAAGTACTTGGAGTTCTTAGAAAACAGTGTATGCAAGGATTTTTCTAATGCATTTAAAAGAAGTAATGATAATATGGAGTATATTTCACCGAGTTAATAAGCAACATTAACAAAATTATATGCTTAGAAAACAGTTATGCTAATTGTCTAAGACATATTCAATCATTCATCCCATATTAAATGGAATCAACAATATCAAAGAAGAAATACCCAACTAAGTCTCATCTAGGAGTTGAAACAAATAAAACTGTCATCAGCTAGGTCAAAGAGGGTTGAATATCTGTCGATTTCATGTAAGTTAACCTAACATAATTATAAAGCCTCATTTTGCAGACTTTCACACCCTGGTTTTGTGAGGAGCACTGTATTTGCATAATAACAGAGTGGTGATTATTTCACTTCACTTTACAATCTCTCAGAATAGCAACAAAAATGTATCTGCTAGAAAATCCCTATGGTTTATACTCTATTACAAATACAGTTCTAAAAATATCAAGCTTATGATTGTGACTTGCATTTTTAAAGACAGAATCATAAAATTTCTATACAGTTGTTTGAAAGAGAACAATGGTTTCTTCACCTCTTGGCTTATGATATTTCAGTAGTAACAATATTTTATATTTTCAACCTGCTATCAATTATTAACGATCTCACTAGGCATACAATCCTTCTATAAACTTTTTAACCCATCAAATAGATAAGCCAGGTGTGAGGACTAAACTATAATGTTTAAGTCATGAGATAAGAAGTCCTTGTGCAAGTTGATATAAGTTCTTTCACAAAATATTTATTGTTTACCATGTATACATTAAGAAAGTAAAATTAGCATGGGATGGTCTCAGGAAAGCAATACATATTTTTGGATTAGATGCTGAAATAAAGTAAATGTATGGTAAGTTGACAAATTCACACTGCTAATGTTATGAAAAAATGATGTGGCAAAAGAAATTAAGATGTATTTCTCATTTTTGATAAGGGCACTCTTTCCTATGCTCTATTAATAGATTACGTTTTCAATCTGAAAACCTAACCACTAGAGTTAGGGAAGCCTAAAGGTAGGGGAAACTGCCCACTTTCAGAATGCAGATTAGAACTTTGAAATTTCACCCAGATTTTTTTTTTCCTTTTGGTTAGTAGGCCTCTGTTGTTAGAGTAGTAGTTGCAAACACATACAGGTTTGCCAGTAACAACTCACAATTTGTGCAAAGTTGAGTCTTCGAAACTGAGCAAATTTGCTCTCAATTTCCCGCCAGCGCTTGCTGAGCTGGATCTGAGTTGACTCCACTGCCATTGCTGCCCCATCCTCAGACAAGCCCTCAGCTTGCCTATGCACTGCATTCAGCTCCTCTTTCTTCTTCTGCAACTCACGATCAATTTCCTATTGAGCAAAACCAATACAGGGCCCAGGGCAGTTAGCTAACCACAAGAATCAACCTATCCCAGCACATAACTGTCCCAGAAATTTCACAGGCTGTCTTCATTTTATTTTCACTTTTCATGATTTACAAGTATGGAAGCCAACACTGTCATCTTCACCCAAGGACCCAAACATTATTTCAGTTGTTCTTTGAATGCTCAGTTTTAGATACTCTAATTGAGAAAATATTGAAATTGATCTAACAGATTTCTTTGTCAATTCCTCTACTGTTTTGGGGGTTGACCCAAATTAATGAAGTGATTACTCATTATTAATAGGGACCATCCAGATAGAATATAATTTAGTGGGTAAGTGAATAAGTAATTTATTTCCTTTTTAAAGTTTTGAGGAACTCAACAGAGAATGAAGCAAAATAAAAAGTGTAAAATAACAGAAAAAAACATCTTCAGACAATATGCAACAGATAAATCTATAGAGATTTGACACTGATGTGAGAAGATGCTCTGATGAAATGAATGTGCTAATATGAGATAGAAGTCGTCCATATACCGATAAGTCATTTGTTCATCTGGAACAAAGATACACAGAGTCAATTACAATTTTACCAGAAAACATATAACATTTCTTAATTCATTTCACAATGTCTAAGAATAAAACATTTTATTCACTCAACATTATGTCAATTGAAAAACAATACAATACATTTACTAAAACAAAACAAAATACAGAGAAACACCTCAAACTGGGGAGAACACTAATAGAAGAAACAACAACATCAACATTTAAAACATGATCCATACAGGTTAAGTTCAATAAATTAAAATGTAGCAACAAATCTGAGATTGACATTCTAAAACAACATTACCTTTATTTTCCTTTCATCTCTGGGTTCAGGTAGGCTGGCTAATTTTTTTTCAATGTCATCCAAGCATTTCAGGAGATCATCAGCCTGCCTCTTGTACTGATACCACTGGTGAGAAATTTCTAGAGCCTTTTTTCTTCTTTGAGACCTCAAATCCTGTTCATGGTGCAGATATTATTAAAATATCAATATATAAGCATATTATACTTCTGGCTGTAGTCATTTAAAAATAATTTGGTTCCCTGACCTTCTTGTTCAGGTTCAGTTAAATTCACATTTAAATGTTACCCATACAAGTAGATTATTAAATTATGTATTCACGTGACAGGACCCATGACATGAAGCTAAGAAAACTGAACAATCCACTTTCAGTATTTTTTCTTAGTATGCTCAAACTTGTTTAGAAATCTTTTCATATTTAATTAACTCTTAATGAATCAAATAAATTACTGTGTCGAGTTTGTTAAACTGTTCAATATGTGAACTCAATTGAGGTAACTACATACTTGCACAAACTTGCTGAGTTTGCATTTGAATTTTAAAATAGGTAAAAATTCTAAAATTTCTATCTTCAGCACTAGGTTCAAAATTTTAAGTTTATATAGCCAAGCAACTTACATTCATAATTTTGGAAATGTCTGCAAAAACGTTTCATAGGACATGAATATTTTGTGATTAGAAACATAAAGTGTTCTTAGTTATCACAGAAATTGCTTCAAGCTATATATGTTCAAGTGTGAAAAGTGTATGCCTGTGAGTATGCATGAAAATGACAATTTAAATATCATAAAAATTATTTTTCTTTTAAGACTTGTATGGCAAACTTTCTCATTGGCATCAAATCCAAATGCAAAATGATACAATTTAGAAAAGGAAAAGTGCATGGTTTTCAATCAACCTGATTAGATAAATAAGGGTGACTACTTAAATGAATCACAAAAGGGGAAAATTAACCATCTTACTCCTTACAAGATCATCCAATGTCTTCCCTGATCAACAGAATTTGTTGTAATGCTATTTTACAAGGGAATATATTTTACATGTTTTATAAGGGAACATAAGAGCTCAGGATAGTTTCCATTTCTTCAGAGTAGTAGCAATTAGGGTTTCATGTATAGATATAACTGGAGCAAAAGAAAAGAGTGAATATCAAAGAACTGCTGAAATATTCACTGCATTGGAAAGTTTCGCCTTCTTTGAAATATTTCATAAGGACTAGACTTGAACACTTGGCAGATTAACAACTACTGAATTTAGTATATTGGTATGGCAAGTGTTGATTTTCATTAATTGCTTTTAACATATATCTGAGAAAAATGATTTTGATTTCATTCTGCATTTTGTTTAAAATTGGGGATGTAAAATTTTCTACAGTTTACATTTTCAGTTGAATTTCTAAACCTCCTATGGAGGTAATAAATGCCTGGGATGAGCCAGATGGAATGCTGCTTTTTTCAAAGGTACCAAGATACAGCCACGTGAAAGAGAGTTGAGCCATGCCTTACTGGTGACACAACTCACATCTTCGCCAAGAGAAAGGGCTTGTGGTCACCAAATCTGAAATTCCTTTTATTTCCTAAGCACAAGGTGGTGTGTAATGTGTAAAGATATTAAGAGATATTATAGAGATTTCTTTACAGGTATGCCAGATAACCATTAAACACTGCTGTTCAGTAGGACACATATCATCATATGACCAGTGTAGATGTTTCTAAAAGCTTGGTCACAGTTGGAAGCATGTGGATTACACAGCTTTCTGATTTTCTGAGCACATTATGGCTTGCTCTTGTACTCCCTCAGGGAAGAGGCCTTTTCTATTTCCTATATTTATCAGCAGTTACCTTCAGAACACCTGCTGGCCAATTAGACTTTCCTTGTGGATTCCTTGCAGGCACAATATTGTGTAATTACATTCTCAGCAGTGTTTATTTGGTTGTCTGACTATATGGGAAAAGGTTTTATACTCTTATTTGCATATAGAAAGCAGAGTCTATTCACCTACAAGGTGGATCCACCTACATGGCTACACAGCTCTAAAAGAGTGATTTACAATGAAAAGCTCAGCAATTAACAGTATTAGAAAATCAGCCATGCATGCAAATAGTGAAAATTGAAAAGCACATTAAAAAAATAAAAGGTTATTTCACAGAATCTTTCACATGTCCTCCCGTCTCTTCTCAAGAACTTTCTAGATATTATTATATAAACACCAATATTCTATACTGTCTTTCCTGTGCAATTCCAGATGAGACACATGGGTACTTGAAGCTCTATACTAATGCTGGTTAAAATGAGAGCACCGGTTCTTTCTCATGGACATTAAGATTATTTTAGAGGACTCCTATACAAATGAAATTAGACTTCTAAATGTTTAGTTAGTTGCAAAGAGTAACTCTCTTAAAGGCAAAATGAAGTTAACTGAAAAAAATGAACTATTAAACAAATATTAGGTTATCCCAAAAAGTGAACCTACTCTGAATTAAATCAAGAAAATATCAAGAGCAGGAAGCCTCAGAAATATACAGATTGGTTATGCTGACAGTTAAACAGGTTTTTCAAGACACATGTCAAAATAACTTACAAAATAGATCGTATTACAAAATTAAATATATAAACACAAAAAATGATGCATTTAATACCTTTTGATTACTACTCAGAAAAATGTGTCTAAGTAAATACCTTGAAATTTTTAAGCAACACATCTTTCAAAATCAAAGACAGCACTCAAAATTGTTAAAGCACAGACACTGAACAGAAAAAAAAAATATGTATTTCTGGTGACTAAGATTCTTAAGCAAATTTTATTTATGAACAATAGATTTTATCCTGTACATGAAAAAAAACACAGGCAAGGTATATTATAATTTTAGCTCTAATACCTTGAGAGCATTATGTTTTGTCTGTAACAGCTGCTGTTTTATCTTTATTTCCTCTCGCTTTCTCTCATCTGTGATTCTTTGTTGTAAGTTGTCTCCTCTTTGCAACAATTCTTTTACAGTACCCTCATTGTCTTCACTCTGATTAAAAACAACAAGTACAGTCTTCATTTTGGTTTAAAAAAAGCTGTACATCTTTAACAGAGATAATAAAACATGTTATTAAAACACACACAAAAAAATCCAATTTAAAACTTTCAGGGAATGCTATCCTAAGATACTGCACTCAGAGTTTCTTTTTTAATATGCTATACTTTAGCTTTTAAAAGAAGTTTCCTCCTATTTCAAAAGGATACATGTGATTAGAGTTGTATGTAGAAAGATGGGGGAGCGATTTACTACATCATTTCAGACAAGTGAATTGTTATGAAAGCATTCTTTGGGCTTTGATTTTTAATGCATTTCTAGAAATTAAAACAAAAAAAACTTTGGAGAAGAAAACAAAACTTGTTATATATAATGTTATTTCACAGAGGAATATAGATGTGGCTCTGTGAATGTGAGACTGTAAAATTTTAAAATTTAACACACACTCCTAAGTAAAAATGCATTGTTTTAACTGCACACTGATTTCTATATAATAAGTTCTGTTTTACATAAAATAGCTTCCCTGGTGGCTCAGATGGTAAAGCGTCTGTCTGCAATGTGGGAGACCTGGGTTCAATCCCTGAGTCGGGAAGATCCCCTGGAGAAGGAAATGGCAACCCACTCCAGTACTCTTGCCTGGAAAATCCCATGGATGTAGGAGCTTGTTAGGCTACAGTCCATGGGGTCGCAGAGTCAGACACGACTGAGCAACTTTTCTTTCTTTTCTTTTACAGAAACTAAATGACCAAATCTAGAACAAATATTAGAGCTTAGGAAAAAACGTGCTCAACTGCTGTCAAATATTGCAGATAATTTCTGAAAATAAGTCACATATGCATGTTATTTTAAAATAAATACAATTAAGTAAATATTAAATATGGATTATAAAAATGACTTCAAATATTTTTAATATGCAGTTTGGTCTTTAGACTCTAAGAAAATTATTTTTATTTATTTTGAAATCAAATTACTTAAACAGTGTTTGTCCAATATAGTAGCATATGTAACCATCGGATGTTTCACTTCTATTTCCTATCTTTCTTTCAATGCAATGTATAAATACTTTCTATCAAGAAGGTTTGCTTTTTAATAGTACCCAAGGTACTCTGATGAATTAAGAGAAGCAGACAATTTTTAAATGTGACATGTTTGTGTTTATAATCATCCATGGCATTCATTGTTGCATACTTAAATCTCTAATGCATATGTTAACTTCTACACACAACTGAGAAACTATTCAATTTTTTTAAAGAAATGAGATTTTCATCTGAGATGTGCCAGTTACTTGTCTAATGAAATAATGTAATAGACACTTATGTTTATAGTCTTTGAAAAACCTTCCTTTTAAGAATATGTCATTAAAAATCTGAAACATTTCCTGGGACTGAGGACAAAAATAATGAACAAACAAAAACCTTACTGCACTTCTTTCCCCACACCAGCTGAAGGATAGAGGGCAGAGTTGGTGAACAGCCCAAGAGGTAAGAAGCATTTCCACCTTGGAGCCCTCCGGTTTCTTCTTTGACATGAATAAGAGGTAGTTGTAACTCTAGGTATCTTAGAAAAAGGTTTGTCTGGTCTTTCTTTCCATGAGCTGAGTTGGCAAGATCATCAAACCCATACATAGGGAGTACTGAGTTAGGCAGCTCCAGGAAGTCAGAAATGATACCAACGAGAACTAAGATTGGTAAAAATGGTTCTCCTATGGTTTCATGTGCCTATTATTTACAACTTATAATTTACCTTCTGATATCATTTTCAAGCACTGTCTGAGAAGTCTCTAGCACTGATACATGTCTGAGAAATCTCTAGCATGACATATGTAAAGGTTAATAATGCCATATAGGTGATGGTTGTGGACAGGGAAAAGGAAATTGTGAAGAGGAGTAAGAAGAAAAAATAAATCAGTGAAAAGGAATGTGAAGCAGAAATATTCAAGCCAGAGAGAAATGTAAAAGACATGTTGAAATTAATCAGGGTATAAGAAGAAAGTTATGAGTCTGGGAATAGCCCACATGGTTATATTTCTTTTTTCCCATGAAATAAGCAGCATGAATTTACACATATTTTAGATATATACTATACTACTTGTTAAACGTTTTTGTAAAACTACATTGTGTTAAGTTTTAATAAACAATGTTTATATCATGTATAATTGCCCCTTATCCAAAATAAATGTTACATTACCAAAAATAGGACTGAAGCAAAATAGCAGCCATCTCTGATGGCTGTGCTTTTATTATTATTAAGTTTCTAATTTATTTTCTGATCTGACTTTTTTTCCATCCATTACATTTTGTCCTTTGAGTATGGACAAAATATTGCTGGGTGATTTATTAGAATCTATAAGTATTCCTGTATGCCCATATCATAGTAATTTGGCATTCATAACAGTTCAATAACAATACTTTGCATTTGTAATAAATCATTAGAATCACAAAATGTACAAGGTACGCGCTGAGAATTTAGTTGGAGACTTGAATTATCTAGTTTCCTTTGAAATATTTATTCATTTCATTCCTAGTTCATTCACACTTTTATCACAACCAATTTACCATATCTTTATTGAAGTCTTCCTCTTTCAGATTCACCCCCTGCTGAATTTCAGCCTCCAGTGGTTCAAGCAATTTTTGTATATCTGAGTTAAACTGCTCCAATTCCTTCAAAGGAATGGAGGCCTAAAAAAAAAGATAGTGCTAATTTAAATCAAAATTACTTTTTATTAGAAATATAAGCAAAAAAATGCATTTGTTCAACCTCCTATTGCTAAAATAATGACATGCATTATGTTTCCATATTATATTTTATGAAAGTGTTGAAATACAACTGGGAAAGTACCTGAGGATGCAAATAAAGACAAACATTTAACATCATCAGAGCTGAACATACATGCAGAATAATGCAATATTCATCATTCTGACTTTTCAGCAAAAGTCAATTTCCATATACTTGGCTGGTCTAATTGTTAATATCCTAAAGTTGAATTTGATCTTTTTTAAATATTCTGATATAAATATCATTTGGGTAAATATCTCATCAGAAATTGCCTCATTCATCTAATAACAGTAACAGCAGTTGGAAATGTAGAATTGTCTCCTTATCCTCGGAAAAAATACACAGCAATCTGCTTAGATATTTTAAATGACATATTTTAACATGGCAGAATTGACAGGCATGCTCCCATAAGACAATGTCATTAGCTTGTCTTAGGAATGCTTTATTTGGTAGCGCACACACACACACACACCAAAAAAAAAAAAAAAAAAAAATGAAAAAAATGAACTCTTAATATCTCAAATGATAAGTCTGAATATATGTTTTCCAACTTCATAAACATCACATTTCCTTTGATTTTGAAATTCATAATTACTATAGTCTCAAAAATCTTTTTAACCCCTTGTTTTTCTAAAGAAACCACTTGAAGAGGACTGATAAATGAAATTACAGTGAAAATCAAATATATATTCAAAAGAATAGGCAAAAATTAAAGTTCAGTCAATAATATAAATGCTTATTCTATTCATCTGTACCTCTGTATTCAATTCCTTTGCATTAAAATACTAGAAAGTATTTTATATCTGATAGCTTTGGAAAACTCCCAGGTGACAAATAAAAATCTTATTTTCTTGAGAGCTAAACATTTTCCACTTGAAAAAATAATTTAGGAAAGACCCAGTGTCTTATGCCAATATGACATATTCATCAAGTTGTTCCCCCCTCGCCCTGCCACTCTTCCCCAACAGATTCCTAGGCTTGTCTTACTCTTTATTATACAGTATCTCCTAGAGGACAATGTGGAAACGTGTTAAAGGAAAAAAGAATATCTAAAGGTATTTAGTTACTAATGAAAAAGTGAACCACTGAATGCTATTCACAAGAAAAAATTCTCACAGGAAACATTAATAAACACTTATCTTCTAGGTTTGTATACATGCCAGAGAGTATTTATGGAGTCTTTCTAAAGTGCCTTATTTTCAATACTAGTTTTTAAATCCTAATAAATATCTGAAATATAATAATATGTTCTACAATCAGTACAGATTGGAAGTATTATAAATAGGCATTTGAATGGTGTTCGAATCTCTATTATTAGCATACTTCTATACATTAAAATCATATATTATATAATATATTGTAAAGATAAAGAATAATAGCCTTTAATATAACTACACAGTATTAATTTGATGGTGTCTATGTTATTGAGTTGTTCACATTTCCTAAGATTTAATAAGAGTAACTGCATTGTTATATATACATATATATATATGATTTTGTGAATGTATGAAGATAAATGATACCTAAAATAACTTTTTAAGTACTTGCATATCAAAATAACATGTGTCCATTATCTCTAATGGATAATCTGATTTAGTCCTACACGTGCTTCCTCTCTAGTTCATCCTTTCTCCATATATTCATATATAATAGTTTCAAAGGCTCAAAACTTGGGCATTAATAATTCAATACTCCTTCCCTAATAGTACTATCTTCCAAAACTTAAATATAACTTTCATAATATCTGTCATTTATCTTTAGCTGTGACCTCAGTTTTCAATTCCAATCTAGACTCTTCCATAGCCAGCTGATTACTCACTTGAAGTTCAACATGTCTAGAAATGAGCTTATTATCTTGCCCAGAACTGCTCAGAACATTAACTCCCCTAGTTCTGCAACTATAAGTAATTTTTTTCAGTCATCCAAGTCTAAAACATGAGTCAGGCTATTTTCCAACACATCACTCTATTGTCTAATAAATACCAAATACTTGTCAATTCACTTACCATGAAACATTCACTTTCTTTTCTGAGATACCACCTCTCCTAGTTCTCACACAAGACCTATGGCAAAAACCTCCTTACAGATGTACAATGCTTCCCACCTCACCAGTTCTATACCGTGAGCTGTAATCAGGTCAATATGTTCCAGAACCACAGCTTTCATTATGTTATTTCTCTGCTCAAGAAGTACAAGTCAAATGAAGTCCAAACTCCAGAATGATAGTCAAGGCTTCCCCTAATCTTGTCCCAAGGACCTTTCTAACCTTATTTAAGTGTTCCATATACACTCTTTCTTACAGGTCTATTGGTGAACTCCTAGTATCTCTCCCTCAAGGATTAGAATGTTTTTCACATTCTGGTGGTGGTGCTGCTGCTGCTAAGTCGCTTCAGTCGTGTCCGACTCTGTGAGACCCCATAGACGGCGGCCCACCAGGCTCCGCCGTCCATGGGATTCTCCAGGCAAGAACACTGGAGTGGGGTACCATTGCCTTCTCCATTCACCTTCTGGTGAAGAGCCTAAAATTCCTGCAAGAGAATGGCTAGTTTGGACTTGAGCTCCAACACTGAGCAGCTGAGAGATGTGGGGCAAGTTATCTCCTCTTTGAGCCTCTGTTTCTTTATGTGTAACATGAGGATAAGAAGAATAGCTACCTCATAGAGCTTTTATGAGCATCAAATATGTTAGAATGTTGTTTGGTATATAACAAAGGCTCAATTGATATTGGCTCTTACTGTTTCCCCTCAAATTTGTACCCATCCATTGGCTTGAGTCAATATCTTCCTCTTTTGAAAATGTCCAGTTTATGAAGGATAAAATAAATACTTGTTGGCACGGCATTTTTATTTTAACAACTTATTTAACAAAATCATGGAATTCTAAAGGTAAACATGGAAAAATTGACACTTCAGTTTGGTAAAGTCATATTATTCTTAACAACAAAACTTAATCAATCTGCATCAATATAGTGGGGTCAAGGAGGATGACAAAAAGCTTTCCACCAGTTCTGCCCCATGCAGCATTTTCATCAGGAATTATTTGGAGATCAACAAGTATGTAAAAAGCACATGGTGAGAGGGATGAGCTCCACAAACATCCCATGAAGATGAGTAATTTGTCTGTCTTGTTCAACCTAGAGTCATTTCTGGTACATAGAAGGCACTTATAAATGAAACTTTCCTTAAAAAATTAAGTGAATGCATGACTAACCATGGAATAGTGGAAGAAAAATTTGAAGGAGCTCTTGAATGACCTGGAATTGTAAGTAACACAATTTCCATTGTATAAAATTGAAGAGACTGGAGTAGCCAGCACTTCATGCGTGGATGTATACTAATTGCTGGCCAAATGCTAGCGGCAACATGACACCACTCGGTACAAAAATAATATAAGTAGATACAAATAGATTTTTGGAAACACTAGTACTTAGTTATGAATTATTCAAGCAAGATAATGTAAACTTAGATTTTATTAGTAGTATGTGTAGAGTCTAGATTTCCTGATCAAAGACTACCATGGATTTGTTTCTTAAAAAAACTATTACATGGATTAGAGATTTTAATTATTCTGTGCAGTTCCAAAGTGAACAACTAGAATCAATTGGGTAGAAATTTCTTGGAGCCTGAATTTTAGTTTAATATAGAAACAACTAATTAGTGCTGCAATTTTTGTCTTTTTAAAGCACTCATTTTAAAGTGGTGAGTGTCTCACTGCTGAAAGTATATAAACAGAAGCAGGATAATGATGTATAGCTTCCCTGGTGGCCCAGCTGGTAAAGAATCTGCCTGCAATGTGGGAGACCTGGGTTCAATGCCTGGGTTGGGAAGATCACCTGGAGAAGGGAAAGGCTACCCACTCCAGTGCTAGATGTATTAGAGTATATGTTAGAAGTAAGATACTTTTCACATGAATAATTCCCTAACATTTTATCTATTTAAAGTAAATTCTCTCCTCTGAATTCAAAGATTTTTGTTTACTAGAGGTATGCAGCAATATAGAAATATTACGCAAGTCATATATTTAATTTTCAATGTTCTAGTTGCCATATTAAAAAGTGAAAAGCATCAGATGGATTTAGTATTTACCCAATATATCTAAAATACTATTTAACTTACAATCATTATAAAATTATTAATAAGGTATTTTTTTTTCATGTGAAGAATTGAAAACCCACAGTGTATTTTATACTTACAGCACAACTTAATTTGGAGTAGCCACATTTCAAATACTCAATAACCATATGTAATCTGTGGCTACTTTACTGATAGTAGCCACATTAGCCACAGTACAGATCAACAGCAACTATTACGACTATGACATTGAGAAGAACCAAAAGTTCATTATTAGTATAAAATATCTCACAGAAGTAATGTTTTACTAATAGGAGTTAAAATGCTGATGTTTTATTTAGTAAATTTTAGTGGATTTAGATACTTTTTATAATATCCATCTCATTTACCTGTATTCAGACATGTTTCGTATGGGGATTTTCAGGAAGCCCTCTGGAGATAGGAACATTTACGTGGATGGGTTTGAGAGGTTTTATTAGGAGTCTCTATTCCTCATGTGTAATCCTAGATTGTGTTGCAGTATGTATTTACAAACTAGAATGTAATAGTATTCAACATTCAAGGGTTTATATTTTGTCTTCCCAGTAGATTTTTAACTCCTAAAGTTGGGAATACATCTTATATCATTCTGTATTTTCCATAGCAAAAGGAACTCTTTTTAAACATAAAATGTGGTTGCTTTATAAATTACTAATTTTAGAACATCCAATAGATCAAATTATTCAGTAACTAATTTTATAACCAAAATAACCATATCTACTCAACTCAGTTATTTAAGCTATGCTATTGGCAGGATAAGACCAGCCATTTGACATCCATGTAATTAATATTTTTCAAGAAGTTGGGAAAATTTAATTGCTTTTCCTTAAGAGTTCACTGGTTCACCATTAGGTCATAACTTCTCTGACCAATAAAAGTTTTACATGTTATTCTTTGGTCTTTGTTGGCTTTGTAATTTGTAATTCTTATGGAATTTTATAAAATAAATGAGGGAAGCAAAGAATCATAAGTAATAGCTCATTGGTGAGTCATCAAAATTTAAGTCATATAAAGTATATAAGGCCTGCCTCTTTGATTCAGTATTATGATAAATTATTTGAATAAATTGAAATCAATAGTAGATAAATTATCTTAATTTAAGCATATATTAATTCTACTGACTTTACAGAAAGTATATGACCAAAGAAGAACTAGAATCACAGTTAAATCATACTTCCAACAGTGCACACAAGATAAGCTTTAGAATACATAGAAAATAATAATAAAAAGTTATAATATCTCAGCAGAAAGTACAAACCAAGCATAGGTTTTGTACAATTTAATTTTTTACTTACCTTTTCATCTTAAGAGCTTTAGCATGACTGTGTAGTCATACAAAATACAAATAAAGTAAAACATAGGGTAGTTTAATAATCAAACAGATAGATCGACGGACACAAAAGAAAGAAGAGACAGAGAAACTGAGAAAGACAACACTTTGTTTTCCTTGATTTTTAATGTGGCTTCAGATTGCTTAACAGCTATTAATTGTGCTTTGCTGTATGATTTAAGATTAATGAAATTTAAGGCTTTGTTAAAGTTTTAGCATTAATGGTGATTTATATAACAAGTTAACAAACAACAACAGACTGAAAAAAGCAAAATCAATTACAAATTGATTCATTGTAAATTGGATGCATTCAAAGTTACTCAGATACACTTTATCATTTTTAAAATGTAAGCTTTCTTTTGATTAAATATTACTTCTAACGTGCATAGGTACACTAACATAATAAAGACTATGTTTACACAGAGAGCAAAGTAAACATTTGTTAATATGGACTATGTAATCTTAGTAATCATGATATACGGCCACTACATTCAAATTACACTGAAACCTGAATTAAAAATGAATATTCCAAATGCTATAGATTGGTTTAAAATTGCTTCAAATCAGTCTCCTCTTTCCATTCTGCAGCTTTGAAAATTTATTATTCATTACAATATTGGTATAGATTTAAAATTAAATAAGAATAATTTATGGAAATCAAAATGGATAGTTTCAAGGATCAGTAACATCCTATGATACAGAAAAGACACAGTGCTGATATGATATAAAGAGTTATTTCAAATAAAAATATCTGGAGAGTAAAGAAAACATACAAAGGGAAATAAGTGTACTGAAAGATCTATCTAAAACAAAGGTAATCAGATAAAGTAGTTTGTAGATTTATTCATTGATTTATTTTAAATTCATAAGAGATATATCCAAGGAACATAGACATAATATTTTAAAGATAAAACAAACTGACTTGGATAACTGATATTTCATTGGCTGTGTTCTTTAATATTAGATCAGGTACTGGCTTATCTTTGATGCTGTGAGGATAAAAATGTGAAATTGTGGTAACTTCCCAAATTTGTAAAGCTAATTAAGAGACATTACATAATATATCTGTTGGTTTTGAATTGATAAGATTAGTGTTATGGTCACACCTTTTAGAATTGCATATAAAATACACTAATTGGGTAAGACATGTTGGTGGTTCAATAATCACCACACTTTCTACTTTTTATTGAGAATAACTTGAAATACTTTTCTATCTCATGATTATATACGTTTAGTAGTAGCAACTGACATAGCAGAGGAAAGGACTTAACTCTAAAATATAGGGGGAGACTGATGAATTAAAAATATTACAGCTGGAAAACTTTCTTTTTCTTGTTTCTTTCTCCCTTCATTCCTTTATTCATCTCCCATTTCTGGTTTTTGTTTAATATAATTATTTTTAATAGAAAGAAGTACCAAAATCATTGTTTTAAGCGAGACTAGACATTTTCATATTAAAGCATAATAGACCAACAAAAAATTATCTGATGATACAAATAGAGATAAGAACGTATGCTGAGAGTCAGCATGTTGGAGTGGACAAAGTAATGAATTAGGATCTATGCTTTCTAACCAGGCTATCTAACGGAGAAATAGGGCAACTCCCTGGCTCTCTCACAACCCCTGGTAAACATCTGAAAGTTCTGGTCCAAGGAATAATTACTTTTACATCTGTTGACTGATTGGAGGAATCATTTGCCTTTTTTAAAGTATCATGGTCAGAAATCACTAAATCGCTTTAATCATTTTAAATGTCATGTTAATAAGACCCAGTTAGTTCTAGCAAATGACCCTGCTCACCAAACTCAATTAACAACTACTTTGAAAACACTGTAAATGATCACAAAAGGAATGTGTTATCCAAGTTCCAATAGAACTAATTTTGTTACAGAGATAGGATATTACAAATGCGCAAAAAAGGTTGTTAAAATAGAAATTCTGTTGGTAGGCTAACAACTTGCTTATTTCAGTGAAATAAAATTAGCAGGTAGAGTAATACAAAGTCTGGGTACTAATTTATTATTTGAGGATTTTGGCTGTGATTATTACATATGTAATACTTTAAAATTATGTGATGGCTATATATATTTATCTAAGTTTTCATCTATGCCTTTTAAAATAATATCTTTGTAGAAAATTTTACTAAAAACATATTTGTATAATAAGAACACCTGTACCAATTAACAGACAGTGTTCTCTTTTGTCAGAGAAGGTGTTAAATTAGAAATAGACTACAAAGGGGAAAAAGATAAATGTATTTGTATTGATAAAGCTGATTATTGAAAACTGACTTTCAGTTAAAATTCTCAAATCCATTGAATCTTAGATTTCCTAGGTCACATTCATAAGATGGATTACTTATTTCCCACTGATGTTTTGGAAGGTCACAGTATCTAAGATATCCTTAAATTATTTATACTTTTCACATATTAAGCCACTATTTAAGATAAAATTAGATGCAACCATGTGTTTTTCCTGATATATTCTACATTAAATGAAAAACTCAGTGGCTCTCTTATAGCCATGTATATTAATAAACACATATACATATACAAAAGTCTCTGATGCAAAGAATGATTACTTTTGCACCTGCTAACACTGATTGGATTGGACTGATTGGAGATCAAAATCTTGACACTTTATAATATTACAGCAATAATATTATGAGTATTTGCATATGTGATAGAAGATCATTCAAATCTCATGTTGTAATTATACACACACACACACTGCTACATGGATTTCAAAAGCAATTTTAAGACCCATATGGAAATTAAGGAACATATTGTATATAATACCTAATGACACATAATACCTAATGACTCATTGGAAAAGACCCTGATTCTGGGAAAGATTAAAGGCAGGAGGAGAAGGGGACAACAGAGGATGAGATGGTTGGATGGCATCACCGACTCTATGGACCTGAGTTTGAGTAAGCTCCAGGAGTTGGTGATGGACAGGGAAGCCTGGCGTGCTGTAGTCAATGGGGTCGCAGAGAGTTGGACATGACTGAGTGACTGAACTGAACTGAATGGCACGTAAATCTATTTTAATAAAGAATGAAGACATAAGAAAACAAGTTCACCTTTCTTTTGTTTAGTACCAATTACACAGTCAATACGTAACATTTTAGCTCCACAGAAATGTGAAATATTTCTAAATCTCTAGAAGAAATCACAGTCTATGGAAATTATGCATATAAGTTTCATAATAGTTTCTTACAAAGTAATGCAATTGCTATATTAGTAGGACATAGCTAAAATCTGTTTATTAAATATGCTTTTAAAACTAAGTATTACAATGTGACAAATATATCTTGATGTAAATTTTATTGTCTCAGAGACAGGTTTCACACTCAGTTAGTATTCACTCCTGACTCAGTTTTCATTTCCTCATCTTCTTGGCCTTCATATAGTGATTTACCTCTAGGCTAGTTCTCAGCCTAGCTTCTAGACCAGTGGTTCTCAGAGTATGGTTCTTAGATTATTAGCATCAATAATATCTGAAAACCTGTTGGCCATGAAAATGATCAGCCCCCACTAAAGGCCTACTAAATCTTAGTCTTCAGGCAAGGGGGATGACGGGTACACAAAGTTTAGAAAGTCATTTCTATAGACGGTCACTTCCTTTCCATCCCCCAAATACCTCTTTATTTCAGTTTCTCACTGTTTTTCATGTAGACTACTGTGATGGATCCCTAATTGGTTTCCCTACTTCCTGTCATTATTTGGTTGAATTTTCTTCACAACTCCTGCAGGGGTAATCTTTCAACAGTGCATGAAAAACAAACAAAAATCAAGAATTCCTCAATGCATACTGAATTAAGCATACATCATTAGTCTGGTTGTCATGACCTCTGCCCAAACTATGTCTCATCATCCTTTCCAGTCTTATCATCCACACCAAGTTTCATACTCCATGCTCTATTCCATAAGTAAACTGAACTTACTCTCCACTGAACATACTATATGCTCCTGAGGTTTTGTCATAGATTTATTACAATTGTTACCTCTTCTAGGTTGCTGGAGTGGCTGCTAAATCCACTCAGCATACACTCTTTGTCAGCCCAGTATCCATGAATATATCTCACTCCACCATTAAACAGTAAGCTCCTTGAATCCATCACATCTTACTTAACCATTTAGGTACCACAGTAGCAAAATTCATGACCTGAAAGTGCATGATTGGTAAGAGCTCATTCATATTCGTTCCTTTTTCTAACCCCTCCTTTATTAATTTTTTTTTTAAGATCTACCTCAAATATCTTCTTTCTCAAATTGTTGACTGTCCTCTCCAACTCCGTTTCTCAGATGATGAAGACAGGTAGAGCTTCCAAGTGCAACAAGACTAAAGGAGTCTGTTGTGCCTTCCTGTTACCCATTCCAAGCTTTTTTCTCCTGCCACTTTCTTTTGCTGATAGGATTCCCCGCAACCACCAGCATGCTATGCTACCATGTTCTGAGGGTTTAAATCAAAGAGTTAAGTCATGGTGTCTTTCTTCTATGATTCCATCAACTTTAGCCAGGGTTCTGACATTATGGCTGATTGATTTTTATAACTCTGACCCTCCCCATCAAAACTGCCATCTTCTCAAATTGATTTCATACATACTAGGAGAGATTAAGCATTCTCAAGCCATAAGATACTACTGATTAACCTAAATGAAATGAGAAGAGATAGCATTTCATTTACTTTATGGACCCTATTTAGGACAATTAGAACTTTCCAGTTCTTAAATTGGTTCCTTTGATAATCTGTAAGGCTGGCCTTTGCAATGGAAATCGCAAAGGCACAGGTTCTTGGCCTCTACCCATTCCAGCAGAGACCAGAAAGAGGTATCAGTTATTCCTCCATTTTCCTCCATTTCTTTTTCTCATCAATTTTCATTTCAACTCTCAAAATTCAGCCATTAAGTCTAATATAGATAATGATGGAAATTATTATTTATATGAATTATTTTGAGCACTTTATATAATTTATAATAATTTTAAGATTTTTTTCAATATATACTTTTACATATCTTAGATCATTTGATCCTCACCACAATCTCGAGCTTAAGATAATATAGGCATAACCTTACTACTTTTCTGGATAGAAATGAGGTTCTGTGAGGTGAAGGATCAAATCCAAGATCACACTCCAAGTATTCTGGCTTGGAGTTAAGAACTTTTCTTCTCACCACAATGTTTCTCACTGATATAATTAAAATTACTGCTGCTGAGAACTGCAGCTGATGGACAAGTTCTCAGCCAATCTAAACTGAGGAACCCAATATACATCGCTTTCTAGACTTTGGAATTTCTTGACATGGACAGTCCTCATAGGACACAAAGTCTTCACCAAATAGTGAATCCAGACATTATCAGTGAGTTCTCACAGTAAATTTCTGCTTTACTCAATTGCCCTTTCTAGTTGACCTTTAAAAGGATCCTAAAATTAGTTCTTGAACTGAGTTCTCTCCATATTCACTCCCAATTGATTTCTGCTTATTTTATCATGGTAAAATTTCTCCCAAGTTTTTCTCCTAAGGGAAAACTACGCATATACTCAACCTTAAGAAGGTCACTCTCCACACAAGTCTTACGTTCCAGAAGCCCTACTCTAATAGGAACTGGACTCTGAGATCAAATGCTATTCCCAAGAAATCCAGCACTGCACATACAAGTCATTACATGTCTCACTGCACCAACAAAGTTTAGAATTATCAGGGACTATTACAACTAATCAGTCTTAAATTAAACTAATCCAACCCAGAAATTTTATATTGTGTTCTAAGCACATAACTTATACCCCTGAACGTCATCATAGGAAGAAGAAAGATAAAAGATCAGAGATTCCACCATCCAGTAATTCTACTGTTATCCATTTTATATACTCAGTTCTATATAATAATTCCTTTGGGGGGGGATAGTTTTCCTTTAAAAAACTACTTATCTAGTTCAACCCCCATATCTTATAAACACTGAAATGGAATTACAGAGAGATTGCATGTTCTGCCTAATTCTGACAAAGTTCAGAAGTCCATCTCCTATGTCCACTGTTCTTCCTATTACTCTATGTGATTGATGAGACCACCTCATTATTAACTGAAAATCTCCATGAAGTGTTAAGCATATGATATGACTGCAATAAGTAGTTAAACTTGTAGTTTGTAGTTTGTAGACATGTATTTTTAAGCAAGTATCTTTAACATTCTTGTATATTCCCATACTTACAAGCACAATAGACACTCAATACCATTAGATGATACAATGAATAAATAAGAAAAATATCACATATGTTCTAATGCCATATTTTTTGTCTCATCATGATGACAAAGCTTAATTATCTCTTCAAAGACCCCAAATGGGGTCACTGTTGCATCCAGTCATCTCTATCAATTTAGAGTAAAATGAGTATTTTGAAAGGTAAAAACGACTGTCATCAGTTAATATATAGTTGAAAATATTGATTTAAAATCTCATATGCTTTCCTTCAGTAGAGTAATAAAGGAAATACATCAAATGACTCACCTGACACATGATATCTAGAAGTATACTGACACATTCTTACAGAAAGTAGAACAATTCAGAAACTTCTGTTGGTCATGCTATGTCAGTTTCTATGGCACAGGCTGACTTCTACTTATTATTCAATACCCACAAGTCACAATCTTGTGACACAATTTATCTCAATCTAACTTCTGAAAAAAAATCAAGAAAATAATACCTTGTCTGCCCTTAAATATTCTCTAGCTCAGTGATTTATTAAAAAGTATGATGGGAAGAATACAAAACTTAGTAACGAAGCATTAGCATTAATCTTTCAGATGACTGAAATAACTGTTGGTTGTTTAGCTATTACTCATCTAATGATATCTCCAGAAGTAATAACAATTGTCTATTTAAACTGCAGAGTAAATTCTTACCAAAAAAAAAAAAAAAACAAAACAAAGAACTACAAACTGAAAATAAAATTTTAGAGCCTGTCAGGTGTTTTTCAGGTGAGAACTACTACTTAAAATAATATATAAATGAACAGAACTAATTAAACTATTACAAAGAAAAAGAAATGAATTAAGGTAAGTGAATACCTTTTTGTTTTGGGTAGGAGAGTTTTCAAGAGTAATTATGTTTCACATGCAATAAAGTATTTAAATTTTATATCATATTTCCATGTATTTTAGGAATTCCTTTTTATGTGCTATTATATATAACAGTGATACATATAATGCCTTAGAAGATGTAAATCATGCTATTACTGAGTGTCTATAATTATCAAAACTATTTTTCAAACATATTCTAACTTTCAGGAATCAAAACTTACCTGACATATCACATCACATTTACTCATAAATGCTGCAATAATGTTATTCTCATTTAAGATTATTTCTAACAATTATCTGTATATATAAGCACATGTATTTCATTTACATACATTTTTGTATTTGAAAGCATATCATATATAGTGAAAAATGTGTCAAACCATATTTTATAAATTTGGGAGATAATGCCTTACATTTTGACACTCCCCCAAAGAGCTGGAATTCAAGAATACTGAGTTTATATATTTTTGCAAGCTACCTATAATATTTTTGCCCTCATTATATGTTATACAAATATAAAGGGTTCTCATGCAAAAGTTCCATATACCCTGGTTCTTCATTAAATAGAGTAAGTATAAATAGACATATAAAATTACAAAAATGAGGATATATAAGCTTTGCAATTATCTGTCTTCATGGCTTGCATATCATTATAATCTAATGGATTTTATCACAGTAAAAATCTGCAACTAGCAAGAGCAAGCTAAAATACACACGTATACACACATGTGCGCAACCAGTAAAGATGTACAAAAACCCTGGATCATGCAAGAGACACACAAGGCCTCATTTTGGCTATTTCTTCCATATTGCACACAAGCAATATTATATTTGGCAAAATATGTCAGTAGCGCTTTCTTTAGATGTATGTCTTTTGTGCTTTTTGTTGTTGTTGGCCTGCTATTTGTTAACATAACAAAAGCATGCTATTTGTTACTGTACTGTAAGTTACCCCTGGAAGCACATACATTAACCAGTACATACGGAAACCAGTTCTAGAAGAGCTGTGCCAGGAAAAACAAAACGACAGAGAGAGGGACACAGGGGCTAGGGAGGAAGAAAGGGAGACAGATTCATCTCCCATGAGATTCAGTGGTAAAATTTCTTTAAATACATTTTGGCCTTCATTTTTCTTTTGAAAACTTTGCTGTGGGGGTGGCCTGCCCCCTTCAGAGTACTGCGCAACCTTCGCAAGAGACCATTTATCACTAGTTTCCACCTTGGAGCAGATCTTCCTACCTTTCCAGTCTTAATTCTGTGAGAAATGGCTGCAAATCGATGGTTGAGCTCTGAGATTTGGGGCTCTATTACTTTCCTGCAGTGGTCGCCGCGGTTTGCCATCAAGTTTGCTGCTTGGTCACGCGTGGAGTCCACCTTTGGGCGTATGTCATTCAGTTCAGCCTTTAAACGCTATATTCCATGAGCAAGAGACAGGGCTTGAAGTTAGTAATTCAATGGAGGTTGAAAGAGACCGAAAGAGCGAGAAAGCAAAAGAGAGTGGGGAGGGGAGAGAGAGAACTAGAGAGAGGGTAGAGAGACAGAGAAGGAAAAAGAACACATGCAGAGAAAACCAAGGGAGGAAAAAGCCAACTTCCATAAAACAGGAGTAAAGTGAAAATGTGTGTTAGTTCAGGAAAATAGGTCACTGTCCTTGCTTCAGTTTGATCTAAGTTTATTTAAAGCATTTCCTTAGTCTGAAGAAGGACAAGGGATGTTTTCCTGATTTTTCTATGTTGCCAGCAACAATTGTTGTGTCATATTTAGTCATACCTTTCCTCAATTTCAAAGCTGTGGAACAACTTTAACACATGTTCAGGAAGAAAGGAAGCTGAAGAACAATTTTCTATTCCTTCCGAGGACTTATGAATTCCCTTTTGCTTTATCGTATCAATTATCACAGAAAAAAAATGGATTTTCTAACAGATAGGGATTCTGTGTCACAGAGTGATTGAGGAAAGCTGAGCCTGACGGAGGGGGTTGGAGAGGCTATGAGTGAAATAACTCAGTTCCTATTTTTCCAAAGACCCTGAAGGAATTTCTCTGTAAGGTGACATCCCTTACCTACACATCCAGGGAGAAGGAAGAACAAAAGAAGGTACAGACGATAGAGCAAGTATGTTTGGGGCACAGCCTGTAATACATTTATAGTTTTTCATTACAAATGAATTGCAATCTGTAGAAAATATTGATTTCATAAAAAAATGAACAAATCAATTGTATAGACAGAAGCTACAGTGTTTGAGGATTCTTTAAATAGTAACCCACTAATCAAATAAAATTATTAAAAATTTCAACAAAACAGAGGAAGGCATTGTTTAATTTATGAGATTTGTTCAAATGTAATTCTTCCTATATAATTGGAAAATATGTCATCAAATAAATATAATATACCATTAATATGATATATTTGCATATTATAACTCTCATTCTTTTTACAGGAACCTTTTTTTTTTTTTAAAGTAAAGGCTAAGTTGCCACTAAGAAAGACAGCTTAGGATGTCCTAATAGTTGGTTTTGACACAAAAAGAGAGAACACAAAGCCATGTCTACTTTACATGTAGTTAAGAATGAAAAGTTCAATTTTACATAAGCTCAGTATTGTTACTAAGATTTAGACTTTGTATAGGCAAAATGTATACAGATCGAATGTCTGGTGTTTATTCAGATGGGCTATGAATGATGCAATGAAACTAATCTTTGTGTTAGGCACAGGCATATAGAACTAATACTAAAATTGGCATGATTTGCCATATAACACCAAAATAAATCCAAGAATTCTTTTCTTATCAGGTTTTTAAGTTGTGTGTAATTAGCTGACAGATCAATATGGACAGATATCCAGATCACAGAGCTCTTCTAAGTCATGAACTCTCATTCAAATTAAAGAAGTAGGGAGGGAAGGAAAGAAGGAATTAAGGGAGAAAGGAGAAAGGGAAGGAAGGAGGGAGAGGGAAAGGAAGATATTTTTCACTTTTAATAAGAAGTCCCTGGTATCTTTTAGGACAAAGATGATTAATATAACTGTTGTGTAGTGTGAACATTACTCATCATAAGAGTTTATTTGCTACCTTTAGCATGTCTTCTTTTTGCTGTGGTTTCTTTTTCTCAGATTCATCCAGAAGTGCATCAGCTTGAATGATCCACTTTGTGATATGATCCACATTCTGGTCAAAGGTTTCCATGTGTTTCTGGTATTCCTTAATTTTACAGAGACAAACCATGACATAGTATTAGGCAGACAGTATTTTTAAGTATTTGTCCTACTTTGCACAATTCTAAAATACAAAAATGTAGTAGCATTCAAATTACTTTTATGTGCAATCTCCATACAGAATATAAGTATGGAAAAATATAATGTAGATATTGAAAAAGAATAAACATTTACATGGAGTTGAGGATTTTGTGAACATAAAGACTATTATTGAAAGTTTCTATAATGTCTCTCTCATGACGGAGAAGGGTTGAAAATCTTTCATCCTCTTCTCTTACCAACAAAAGGTTTAGCCACTCTTCGGCTCGAGAAGTGACGGCTATCCAGTTACTATTCAAAAGACTCAGTTTATCTTCGACCAAGGTCTCCTTCTTGCCCAAAACCGTTTTCAAGGCCTCTCCTAGCTCTGTAATGCTCTTTAGGTGAACCTTCTGTTTCTCAGTCTCTTTCTGAATAGCCTGTAAAAAGAACAGCATTTGAGCCTCACATAATATATTGTAGCCTTAAGATTTAATGCTTTTGAAATGACTATGCATCTAGTTACTATGGTAAGATTTTTCAAGGGTTTAAACTTTCAACCATATCTTTGGGAATGATGAAAATCATATCCTATATATTGCAGTCCTCTACAGAGTATATATGGATATGTATTTACACATAAACATGATTGATGTTATACTTATTTATGATTATATACACTTAATAAGCATACATACTATCAATCTAAACATATTTATATTTACCTAATTTGTATATGTATTGGATAAACGTAGATCTTGGAAAACCCATCCACCAATAAGCAACTGATTTTAGAAAATTCAGCAATTTTTGCTCTCTTGAATTGCTATAGCAGGAATTTGTAGATTTTTAGTGCCGCAAACTTGTTTGACTTCTGGCAAAACTTAAATATCCCTTTTCATAATAATGTTTTTAAAAGCATAAAATGAGATACATTAGATTTTAAATAAAAATAATTACACTATAATAAAATATAGAAAATATATTTTTTAAATTTGTGAGGTGGCAATAAATGTTTTCTTTCCTAACGTGTAACTATAATGATCTAGCAACAGACATTTAGGATAATTTCAAAGTAGTGATGAGCACAACTGGTGTTTTGAATTATATTGAATGACTAGAATGTCATATAAAATTATCTTTCATAAATTTATCTGTGACTGGTGGCAAATTCACAGGAACTACTGATATCACTAGGGTTTGTTGCTCACACACATAACTGAAAAAAATGCTTAATTTCAGTTAGAAGTAAAGAGATACTATTAAAATCCCTTAAGAGAGCACCAACACTTTCTAAGACTTGATTTTCAAACCCCCAAACAAGCACATTCAGTATTGGAAATTATGTAGAGAGTTGATGGGAAATTGATCCTAGTACAAACGTTTACTGTCAGCTCTATCTACAGCTCTTTTTTGTGACATGTCACAGTGAACCACATGACCCTCCTGCATTTCCCTGCCTCTACTCTCGTCCCTCCCCACCCACTCCCCCATCTGTCCCCTACCCACATACAGTTGTTGACATTCCCTGGTGGGTAAGTTTGAGCCAAACAGATACTCTCTCAAGAAGTTTAACTAAGAGATACAGAGATTAGGGTAACACCTCAGCTGAGAAATCATTTAGAATGAAGCTGATGTCTTTACCCTAGCAAGTCAAAGCCACAGTAAGACAAATTCTTACTGGGAAACAGCAATGACAATAACTGGAGGGAGACCTTTTGCATAGAAGAACATGAAATATATGCAGAGAGAGTAAGAAAAGTGGTTCAAGTAAATGAGAGAAAGGTGGTCCCTAAGAGCATATATCCTTAGTTCTAGATGTTCTCCAAATGCCTTTTTTATATTTGTAATACACCAAAATAATTCTTATGGTTGCCTTTCCTCCATATTATCAGGTCCTAGTCTACTTGAAATATATATAAATCTACAAATACATACACCACACACAAATACCAAATAAGGAAGGGGATAAATGAGGCTAAAAGAGGGTATAAACTAATTTCTATACAAAAGACAATTACTGTTTCTTCAATTCCAAGATAGGTTTTTCTATTTGTATTTTTCTTTTTCAATGCAAAAATATCTGAAATTAAGGTAATTAATGCTCAATGAACTTATCAGGTACCACACAGAGGATTATTTGTAATGTAGGTGTCATCTGTTGTGCATGAGTGAGCACAGCAGTTCATAAAATGAATTCCTTCACATATTAACCCTAAATGCTACTGAGTGCCTGTTAAATGCATCACTGTTTCAGCAGGGACATAGGGGATTTTACTCAGCATTTTTTAATGAAAGTATGAGAAATGCTGTTTTGGGGGAGAAAAAGTCCTTCTGGATTTTGACTTGTGAGTGTCATGGACTAGATTTCAGTCCTTTCACTCCCTTTGTCTGTATCCTTTGTTAGTACACAATCTTTACAACTATATGTGGTGGCCATTGTTCTAGGTACTGTGAGTAAAAGGACAGAAACAAAGTCCTTACCCTTAAAAACTTAAATTTGAATATTAAAAAACATGAAAATATATGCAAATGATCATTTCCTACTTCCTGTATTCCAAACTACTGCCCTGTCACTAGAGTTCATTTATTTGTAAAGGTAACACTTCACAAAGTTAAATCTTAATTTATATTTGGATCACTAATTATTCCTAAAAATAGCTTCAGAAAGATGACACTAAGTTTAAGCTTTGGAATAAAAAGTTATGTACACAGACATCTGTCCCTTCCCAGATCAGCCAAAGTGATGAAAGGCGATGGAAATTTCCAACTCTCAGAAGACATCAGAGAAGTTTTGAATTTAGGGAATAATGTTGCAAACAGTTAAGGGGTCCCAAACAACTATTATGCATTAAAATCTACCCATATTCTCCAGCTACTTCTCAAGAGAAAATGTTTAATGCCCAGTGATATTTCATTCAGTTAATGAGCATAAGAAAACAAGACATGTGGACTAATGTTTGATTTCATTTCAGGGTTTTCAATGTTAACAAACTCAAGTATACTGAAGTTAGCACCATCATGAATATGAACTTGAAAAAAAGCAGTGATCATTGTAGTAGTTTACAACTGCTTATGGCCAAAAGTGACTCAGGAGAAAATTTACACTCCTTCTGTAAAAAGACCTAAAGCCGAACATTTACATGTAATAATCAAGAACAAACTAGTATTAAATCACTTGTATAAATGCTATTTTGGGTTAGGAAATACATTGTGCTTGTTTACTGAATTTTTTAAAAAATTTCCCCACAAAAGCATTTTGAATTAATGGCATGGCTTACAAACAATAAATTTTAGATTTTAAGAAATTTGCTTATCTTGCTCTGTGATGCAGACTTCAAGTTTGATGAGTCAATGAACATCAGATGCTTAACACTCACTCTACACTGTGACTTTCACTGCCAGAGATAAGGAAGGAGGCGATCTTTGTATACTCTGCTCTAATGTTATCTAAAGTGTAGCTGTAGAGAAAAGTTGGAATGCAATCATTTTGCTATCATATTAGAAAGAACATAATTTGGAGGAAAGGATAATTCATGGCTGGGATAATTCATGGCTGGAATAAGTGTGAATGGCTTCAAGGCAGAGGTAATGCTTGAAATCAGAGTTTACCATAAAGGGCTGGATGGTTTAGACTGACTAAAGACTGTATAAAATGATAAGAAACTATGAAGGTTGGAATGAAATGCCACCAAAAGGGGAATCAATTCAGTTCAGTTGCTCAGTCATGTCCGACTCTTTGCAAGGAAGAGGAAAAGGGGAATATGGGGCACTAACTGGAAACTAGAAACGTATATTTTATGATGTCAAGTAACCATTTTCCCATACATTAAACGCTTCCTACAACAGAAGAACATCTATACTTGCAGATGTATTGAGAATTGAATTACTAAATTCAACTATAGCTACTGTGTTGGTCATTCTTGTTACACCCTCACCTGGTACTCTTTAAGAAAGGTAGACTTATTGGGTTGGTGAGATGGATAAATCAAATTGAAAATGTATTTCTTCTTCTTAAAATGCATTAAATCCTCAGCATACATGTTCCCTTCTGTTGCCTTATGAGGTGAGGGTTGGGGAGGGTTTTGGAAGGTCTACCATTTTGAACGGGCAAGTTCAAATTCAATGATTAAACTGAATAAATCGAAACTCAGCTCTTTAAGTTTTTTCAATCTTACAGTAATGTGACAGCTTCTAGGATCAATTTTAAAGCTGAATTAAAAGCACCATTATGAACACTCAGTTTTATTTTGACTTATGACATGGTAGAAAGAAATCTGAGTACTGAAAAATTGATGCTTTTGAACTGGGTATTGGAAAAGACTCTTGAGAGTCCCTTGGACTGCAAGGAGATCCAACCAGTCAATCCTAAATGAAGTCAGTCCTGAATATTCATTGGAAGGACTGATGTTGAAGCTGAAGCTCCAATACTTTGGCCACCTGATGCGAAGAACTGACTCATTGGAAAAGACCCTGATGCTGGGAAAGACTGAAGGTGGGAGGAGAAGGGGATGACAGAGGATGAGACGGTTGGATGGCATCACCAACTCGATGGACATGAGTTTGAGCAAGCTTTGGGAGCTGGTGAGGGACAGAGAAGCCTGGCGTGCTGCAGTCCATGGGATCACAAAGAGTCAGACATGACTGAGCGACTGAAATGAACTGAACTGATGCCATGGTCATAAGTCTTGTTTCAGGAGTTTTAACAGCAGCTAAATGTGAACTATCCACTTGGTGTTCTTAGGTTTTATGATACAGGAAAAAAATGTCAGATAACAGTAGAACTCAATGTAGATTTAAATTGTCACAACACCATTTCCATGTCTTCCTTCCTTTACTAGGATGCTGCAAAATTCTTGTTTATTTGATCTTCTTTTATCTCTTGTGCAAGTTCTCCATATAAGAAGGGTTGACTAACCGATAAAAGGTACTTTAAAAGGTACTCTCCCCATTGAATTCTGCCTTCAGTCAGTCTGCATAAATATTATACCATTTCTGGTCATCAGATATGAGAGAGAGTTTTTACCTTTAGCTACAAAATATATTCACGGGAAGAAAGTGAACAAATTATCACATTACCACAATTCTAACATGTGCATTTGTACATATTAAAGTTTCTGAAATGAGATAAAACTTGCAATCTATATTCACATTTAAGGGAGTGGTGTTTCTTTGATCCACAACATCTATAATTAAATCAAGTGTATCACTTGATCTCATATGTCTTAAATGTGATAAAATATGATATTAGTTGTTTTTTAGGCCCCAACACTACTGTCATGGTTTGAGGATTAGAACACATTTTATTATTAGGCTAATGTTATGGAATAATATAATGATAAATTTTAAGACTATAAAACAGTAAGGAGTGGATTTTATAGTAATGTGCATTGGCTTTTTATTAATAATGTATTGTCTATTAAAAAGAATTTCATGAAGGCAGAATACGTAGAACAGAAATTATAGCTATAACTATAATGACAGTGAATAGTGACTTCAGTGGCATTTAACAGATGTTCTATTTTCTAAGTAACAGCTGCTTGATGCATTCATTGTACCAAGTTAATGATCTGCTAGTGTTATTTCACTTCACAGATAAATTACTGTGCTCTCTTTAAAAAAAAGATATGCAATTTTTCATGGGAATGATAGTGCAACAGACTTTAGAAATAAGTAATAGTTCTCATGCTTTTACAGCTAAGAGGAGTGATAAGTTGAGGCAATTATCCAGATAATCTAGGACCAGAGGCCAGATCTCTTTAAACTGTGAAAGGTGATTGTTTGAGGAAAAAAAAATACAGGACATGGTTGGCTGAACTGAACATAGATTTCCTAAGACTGCTTGTATTGCATTAGCTAATAGTTCTCAAACTGTGCTGAATATTAGAGATTTAGAGACACTGATCTCACAGACCAATTAAATCAGAATTTCTGGGGGTGGGCCCTCAACACTGATAGGCTTTTAAGGTTCTCAGATGATTTCAGTGTGCGACCAACACTGAGAACCACTGGCGAACAGAATGATACATTCTGTCATGTGACAGTCATTAAATTTTAGGAATAAAGTGCAGTCAAAGGAGAGAAGGATAACTGAGTAAAGTTATAATTGTTGTTCTTAATGTTGACTATTATAAACATTTGTCCCTGAAATACATGTGAAAATCATGACTTGTTACATCAGTGACTAGACATCAATTGTTTTGTGCTATTTAATACTCAGAGTTAAACTCAGCATTTATGTATGTGTATGTGTGTGTGATTCTCACAGGTAACTCTTGGTATCCCAAGACTGTGTTAAGAAAAACTAATGGGCAATTTATGCAAAATGGTAAATATGAACTATCTAAAATGCTGAAGGATTTAAACTATCAAAGGACCTATTATTTTTCTAGAGAATTATATTTAACCATTTTAATCTTTAGCTAACACTGTGGATATTAAAAGGCTTTAATCTGGAGGAATTATTTAACTGGCTTTGAACTTTTGACTACTGAAATTAAATGAGGAATAAAAGAAATCTCTTAGTGGTTAAAGTCAGTAAATCATGTAGATTAAACTTTGCTGAAGCTTATATTTTCCAAACATAATGATCATCAGAGATATAAACTTCTATTTAATTACATAAATATTTTTCTCTGGTTAGATTTCTGTGTTCAATTGATATGCTAAACAATTGTAGCCAGTAATGGGATAGTCAGAATTGATTTACTTAAATCTGTCCTCCAGAATGCTTCCTCTGTGTCTTTATTTTAGAACATTACCTACTTATCATTTCATCAGGACACTGACTACTCAGCCAGATGGAGACATCTTTTGCAACCCTCCTTGAAGGCTAGATACAATCATGTGACTAAGATCTACCACGTGGAATTTTGGCTTATTTCTTACAGCCACCCAGCCTGCACTTAAATACATGAATGTCATTGATTCCCAATAAATAGAAATATGTTTGTTTTTGTGATAGGAGGAAAAGAAAAGTAAGGCCAATGTAACATTTAATCTGTATGCTCTGTACACTCACTACTCTAATGATTTCACAATATATATGATCCTGAACTAATAACTGTAAGTCAATATCTTATCTCTAACAAATCTATTCTGAACAGGAAGAAAAAAGAAATTCATTCTCTACTATTTATTTGAAAATAAAGTGTAGTTAATAAATCTTTACAACTGCTTGTCATCCGAATCTACATGAAGAAAATCAGTTTTCAGTTTTGGTCTCACTGTAGGACTAAGTTTTTACATAATGCAATTAAAGTTCCCAAATTTGGTTAATCAAGATATAAATCTTGCATTAAAAATAAAGCACAGATATCTTAAACATCTAGTTAATGCAGGCATGTGTTTGTTAACTTAAAAAAAAATTGAGGGAGCGGGTTGTGCTAAGATTGATTTTTTTCTAAGTGCCCAGTGGCTTGGCAAAATTTAAGGTGAAAATACACTATTAATATCAACTATTTAGTTTATATCAACATACTTTCAAGTAATCCAGTAATATGTCCACTAAAAAGAAAAATTAAGCTATTGGTGCTTTGACCTTGAATTGTAGAGAACAATGATGTCTGACTGGCTGTCAGAGAAACACTAAGAATCTACAAGCTGAGGATTAAAGGAAACCCAGGGCTGTTTGGGGAGAAGGCAATGGCACCCCACTCCAGTCTCTTGCCTGGAAAATCCCATGGACTGAGGAGCCTGGTAGGCTGTAGTCCATGGGGTCGCTAGGAGTCGGACACGACTGAGCAACTTCACTTTCACTTTTTACTTTCATGCATTGGAGAAGGAAATGGCAACCCACTCCAGTGTTTTTTCCTGGAGAATCCCAGGGACGGGGGAGCCTGGTGGGCTGCCGTCTATGGGGTCGCACAGAGTTGGACACGACTGAAGCGACTTAGCAGCAGCAGGGCTGTTTGGTGGTGGAAATAACAGGGGCCATAAAGACCCCATGAGATTTTTTATGATTGTGACATCAATAACTTGCTCATCTTGCAAGTTTGTCCAGCCTAACTGTCTGAAGTCTCTGCATCTTTGCCTTCCTCATGGTTGTGGGGTCCATCTGAATAGTCTCTCTTAACCAAGCTAGGGAACACAGAGTAACATCTTTGAACTGACTTTCTGACTAATGATGTATATATATTTTAAGGACTTATTCAGAACCTACCTAATTCTAAATAACCATTGGAGAAAATCTTGCTGAAGGTTCCCACTGGCTTTAGTGTGATTCTGAAATATACAGTTCAACTACTGATGAATTTTTGAGGAAAGGGAAAATGAAGCATGATAATATTTACAGTTCTATTACTGTTGTACATTAACAGCTCCTTAAAAAATCAAATTACACTATGCCCTCATATATGTTAAAAATAACCTTCAGTGATATAGGTTTTACCTTTCCCCAGGCAACTTCAGAATCCAAATTACTAGGCATTCCTTCAACTGCTGATCTCTTTGTCAGTTCCATATCTGTAGCTGCCAGCCATTCTGTCAAGGCATTCATTTCCTTTCGCATCTTACGGGACAATTTCAAGCATTTCTCCAACTGTTGCTTTCTTTCTGTTACCTGAAAAGAATGACCATAAAATGTAATTTGGTTTACTTTTTCTTTTCTTTTTTTTTTTTTTGGTTGATATATGGCAAAATCAATACAATATTGTAAAGTTGGTTTACTTTTTCAATTCAAGTTTAATTATGGCTACTTAATTGGAACTTTCATATTTTTGTCATTTTAAAATAACCTTCTTCTTACTTGAAAAAATATTTTAGAAACATTACATATTCTGAATATTAATAGTGAATAAACACAGTCTATGAAAGATGAGATCCTTTATCCAAAAGATAGCATCCTGTATCAGGGAGAAAGAAAAGCTACTACTATTTTCTCTAATATAAATAAAATTAATTTATGGCCACAGTTTTTAAATAAATAAAAGGATATAAGTCAAACTGAAGACATGGCATGTTTCTTTTAGAAAACCTTCAATCATCTGTCAAAGAGATGGGCAACATTTACAATCCTCTATATGGGTGTTCTTTGGAAGGACTGATGCTAAAGCTGAAACTCCAATACTTTGGCCACCTCATGCAAAGAGTTGACTCACTGGAAAAGACTCTGATGCTGGCAGGGATTGGAGGCAGGAGGAGAAGGGGATGACAGAGGATGAGATGGCTGGATGGCATCACCGACTTGATGGATGTGAGTTTGAGTGAACTCCAGGAGTTGGTGATGGACAGGGAGGCCTGGCATGCTGCGATTCATGGGGTCGCAAAGAGTCGGACATGACTGAGCGACTGAACTGAACTGAACTTATATACAAATGAGGCTCGGCCTTGCTGTTAAGTAATCAAAATGGGCAAAGAATACTATTTCTCTCAGAGGCAAAGATATTTGTAAAATATTTAGAACAGTTGATTTTATTGTCATTGCATCATTGAAGTGTCTCACTTTTGCACAAAAACAACACAATAGGTCACTTTCTCCTTAAACATTAATTTATCATTTAAAAGGAGTAAAAAAGTTAGTACCGTAACACAGTTTTACCCTCATTAATAGAGAAAATCATGACTTAATCCTGTGTTTCAGTTCTCAGTGTTTAAAACTAAGACTCTCAAAGTCAAATTCTTCCATGTTGTTACACAGAGAATGAACAAATTTGTGTTTCTCCACCACTCTTCTGATTTCCTTCATCTTAGGAATGGGTTGGTTGGCTTTAATAAAAAGCCCAGAATCTATTATCTCTTGATATATATGTGGGTGTGTAAATAAAAATAGAATAAATAAAAATCAATGATATATTAGCTCTGAGAAGATATACACACATATATATTTTGTTGCTGTTTAGTCTCTAAGTCATGTATGACTCCTTTGGTACCCCATGGACTGTAGCCCACCAGGCTCCTCTGTCCATGGGATTTCCCAGGCAAGAATGCTGGAGTGCGTTGCCATTTCCTTCTCCAGGGGATCTTTCTGACTCAGAGATCGAGGTCGAACCCACATTTCCTGCTTAGAGACGGATTCTCTACTACTGAGCCACCAGGGAACCACCCCCCCATATATATACATATATATATGTATATATATATGTATATATATATGTGTGTGTGTATATATATGTATATATATGTATATATATGTATATATGTGTGTATATGTATATATATGTGTATGTATATATGTATATATATACACATATGTATATGTGTATATATATGTATATATATACACATATGTATATGTGTATATATATGTATATATATGTATATATGTGTATATATATGTATATATGTGTATATATATGTATATATATGTATATATGTATATATATGCATATGTATATGTATATGTATATGTGTATATGTATATGTATATATATGTGTGTATATATGTATATGTATATGTATATATATGTATATATGTGTGTATATGTATATATATGTATATATACACATATGTATATGTATATATATGTATATATGTATATATATGTATATATATGCATATATGTGTATATATGTATATATGTATATATATGTATATATATGTGTGTGTATATATATACCAGGGAACCACCCCCCCATATATATACATATATATATATATATATATAAAACAACCAATAATGCAGTCATTAGCATTAAGAAATACCACAGTGAAGATTTTTTAAATTAAACGTTGCAATGAAAATAAATACCCTGAAATTTTGAGACAAATTACAAATACTCAACAAAATTTGCTTCTTTAACAGAGGTGTGCACACATTTGTTGAAGCTGCAAATTCAATGTTTGTTTTACAGATCTTTCCTACTATTCTTCCCTTCAGAGAAGTGAAAGCATTTGCCATTTTGAGTGTAAGGATTTTGTGTGTAGCAGGAAAAAATATACACCTTCATGGTGTGTTTCTATGCATAGTTATTTTTTCTATGCATTATTGATAGAAAAGAATTCTAGACTTAGTATTTCAAAGAAATTCTATCTTCCCAGAGCTCATGCCTTATTGATTTTTATTTATTTGATTTTGTTTATATCCAGCTAAATATTTTTTAATAAAACAGGAGATACTGCCATCTTAAGGAAAATTGAGTTTTACACTTTTTCTTATTTTGGTGGAGAAATGATACATTTAAAATAGTGCCACCTGCAGTAGAAACTTTCAGCCATCACTGTTTCATGAACACTTAAACATGTACCTGAGGCTGACATGAATATTGAGACTTTGAGTATGAGCATTTGAGGTTGTAATGAGTATTGCTATTTATGTATATTGTCATATAATTTAAAGTATACAGGGACCATATAAGGAACTCTAAGTATTATTATATCTACGTTGCTAGGTGTAATATCTCTTGATGAAACGAAATAGATTTAGATAAGAAACTCTTTGATTTTTAGTCAATGAACAATTAAGCTAAGTTGGTAATATTAATCAAACTAATAAAACTGTTTTAAGAAAAGGATCATGGATGGAACTGAAATTCCTGCAAATCGATAAGTTGAAACCTAACCCCGCATGTGACCTGTATCTGAATACAGGGTGTTTAGGAAGTAATTAAGGTTAAATGAAGTCATAAGGATGTGACCCTAATCAGATTAGATTATGGCCCTACTAGTAAAGGAAGGAAAAGTTATCCCTCCCACTTTCCATCCCTCTCATCTTCTTCTTTCCTCCCCCTCATCCCTCATACTCTCCCTCCCTCTCCATTGTGTAAGAACACAGTAAGAAAGTGGCTTTCTGCAAGCCAGGGTGAGGGTCCTTACTAGACTGACACCTTGATCTTGAACTTCTTAGCCTCCAGAACTGTGAGAAACAAAATATTCTTGTTTAAGCCACCTACTCTATGGTATTTTGTCATGGTAGCCTAAGCTGATTTAATACAAAAATTAATATATATATAGACTGAACTGAGGCAAGTAAAAATGATATAAAATCTGAAGATGATTAAAATAGAATGGCTTGTATATTTATACAAAAGGATAATATATTAAGATATCCCATTTCCTTTGTTTTCATAAAACAAATCCATCACTGCTGAAGGTGCTTGGAAGATTTAAATATGGACAATTTTTTCTCAGGAAGGGAATATGTGACTTTGCCATTTTCTGTAATATGATATGTATACATATTCCCTTTACCACTAATGTTTCTAAATCTTTATTTCAAAAATAAATGCCTGCCCTACATTTTTTGCAGTGTTCTCTCATGTTTTTAAAACTAAGTATGATTTCTTAGTAATCGTTCATTTTGCTTTAATGATATTACTTAGTGCCAAATGAGTAGATAAACATACACTTTCAAATATGTATTTTCAGGGATAAATAGGTCTTTATATCCTCAGAAGAACCAGTCACTCCTTAATAATAATCAATTCAGGGCACTAATAGTCTTCTAATGTCATTTTTACTGTTTTAAATTGTAAGTGATTTATTCTACATTATTTATGTTAAATTTCAGAGAAGGCAATGGCACCCCACTCCAGTACTCTTGCCTGGAAAATCCCATGGATGGAGGAGCCTCGTAGGCTGCAGTCCATAGGGTCACTAGAGTCGGACACGACTGAGTGACTTCACTTTGACTTTTCACTTTCATGCATTGGAGAAGGAAATGGTAACCCACTCCAGTGTTCTTGCCTGGAGAATCTCAGGGACGGGGGAGCCAGGTGGGCTGCCGTCTATGGGGTCACACAGAGTGGGACATGACTGAAGCTACTTAGCAGCAGCAGCATGTTAAATTTACTCTTGCAAAGACCTTGTACAAATTCTTCAAGGCAAAGAAAAGGCCCAGGCAATAATTTATACTTGAAAAAGCAGACTCTTTCAAAATATGTTAAATATAAATTAGAAGGTTTTTAAAATAAATACTTTAGACTTTTTAAGATATCAATTGTACATAATTACTGACTCTTGCTTTACAATATATAAGGAAAGTGGGAAGTGACCAGTGTTTATGGTTTCAGACTGTCAACTAATAAGAATCATTATTTTCAGATTTTCATTTGAATCTAAAATTCACTTTCTCTCAGTGATAAGTAATTTGCAATTCGTAGCTTTAGGTCATAACCTTCAATCTACTTTCAGGGTGCAATATTAGAATTCTGCCTCTGCATGGCTAGTTCTCAAATGTGGGCAAGCATTTACATTTGTGTCTAAGATGAAGTGACAATTTTCTCATTGATGTTGTTATATTAAATAAAATTGGAAACCTGAGCTGTAAAAATATTAATAGACTCTTTTCTCCACATTGGTCTCAGTAAAGCTGTTTCTATGTAGAATGTATCAATTCCATTATACCTAAAAATAAGTAGGCATCTTAGTTTATAAAATTACCAGCCTTTCAGTCATCACAAGTAAATATATACAATGAAAAGAAGGGACAAGTTTAGAACAATGGAACTCTTTCAGAACTATCTGATGGACCAATAAAAATGTCTCTGAGTTTTATGTATTTTTTAATATGGTCTGGAATGTAGAGACTCACTAATTATTGTTTCTTAATAAGAATCACACATGGGAATGTATCTCTATGTATGTATATATGTCTGTCTGTATATATATATATATATATATATATATATATATATATCTGTATCCATGTATACATGTATCTATCTGTAGGAAGTAAATGATTTAGACTTTCTAACATATTAATCGCACATAATTACTGACTCTTGCTTTACAATATATAAGGAAACTGGGAAGTAGCCAGTGTTCATGATTTCAGCACACACCTTTGCTCCCAGCTCATTATAATGCAGTTTCAAAGCCGTTACTCTTTCATCAAGCTCTTTAGGGTTTTCCGTCTGCTTCTTCTGTACAATTTGACGTCCAGTTTTAATCACCATTTCCACTTCAGACTTCACTTCACTCAGACTTTTATACAAGTTCTAAGTTAAAACATAAAACAAAACAGAATAAGCAATAGTGTCTGATTCATACTATCATTAACAAAAAAAACGTGAGTAGAGATCACCTGAATTGCTATTTTATGGTTTCAGTTTTAACAAAGTAGCATTTTGCAGCTGTGGTCAATATCTAGCTTTTGAAATTTCTATTGACTTAATTCCTCTAGTTTTAATTACATGTACATACACAGGCATGCATATTGTGCAGTTATTCTTACCAAAGTAAGGGTATATCATGCATATATTTAATTCTTCATCCCATGTTTACAAATATCATTTTTAAAAGCTATATGACTTCTATTTTACATTTTGTAATTATATAATTCTAGCTGTGACTTGGGAAAAATTCATTTACTCATTCCCCAGGTGTTTACTGAATGCCTATTTATACTAGACAGTATTTGAGTCACTAGAGAATCAGTGGTGGCCAAGCTAGACACTATTCTCACAGTGCTATGTTATAGTCGGGTTAAAATGTCTGAATTGCCAGATTGTAATTCTAACACATATTAAATCACATAAAAGGAGGGAATATAATCTTAAATGTTAATAAAATGATATAAATTTATTTTCTTAATGGAGCTGATCAATTAAATGTAGACTAATATAAAGTATTACCTAAAACTCATAAGTACATCACAACTCTAAAGAACACATATATTGGTTCACAACAGTATCCTGCTGTAACAAATCCTCATTAAACAAGTGTCATAGCTTTCTCTTGTAGTTACTTACCTTGGAAAGATATGTATGTTTGAATGTATGTGTGTGTGTACACATGCATATGTGTACACATGTATATGTATACAGGCATATGTAATAGTTTACATTATATATTGTCACATTAAGTTGTTCAATGGTGAGTCTGAACAACAAATACTTATTGGCCCTGAGAAATAAAATTGCTAGTAGGTATTACAAGTACTGTTATTTGGGAGTTAGAATAGAAATTAAGTTTGCTTTTTTTCCTTTTTAATTTAAAGTCAATGAAAACAAAGCATTTTGTGAACGCTGAGCAATTATCCTATTCATTAAGGCTACATACATAACTATTTTCACCTTAATTCTCCCTTTGGTGATCACTTCAAGTTGTTATTATTCCTTTATTAATACTTGTGAGTTCTTTCTGAGCTTTTCATTTTTTTTTAAATTAATTTACTTCTTTTAGAAAATATAAATATATCTGGGTATTTATAAACATTTAAATCATTAACCGTCACACTGGGATTCAATTCCTGAATTCTGGAATCCGAGATATTTCCAAATGACTATTCTAAATGTTAAAAAAAAAAAAAAACTTTAAATGTTAATGATTTACTTTTATGAAAATGAAAGTCGCTCAGTCATTTCCAACTCTTTGCAAACCCATGGACTACATATTACATGAAATTTTCTAGGCCAGAATACTGGAGTGGGTAGCCTTTCCTTTCTCCAGGGGATCTTCCCAACCCAGGTTTCCTGCATTGTAGGTGGATTCTTTAGCAGCTGAGCCACAGAACTGATAGCCATTTTCAACACTTCATTCAATAGAGAGAATATTTATCATTAAGAAAGGGAAATAAGTTTTTACATGTGTTTGTGTTCATGTTTTTAAGACTTTAACAGAACAAAAATCTTGAAAGCAAAGGCCATGATTGTGGTGTTGGAGAAGACTCTTGAGGGTCCCTTAGACTGCAAGGAGATCCAACCAGTCCATTCTGAAGGAGATCAGCCCTGGGATTTCCTTGGAAGGAATGATGCTAAAGCTGAAACTCCAGTACTTTGGCCACCTCATGTGAAGAGTTGACTCATTGGAAAAGACTCTGATGCTGGGAGGGATTGGGGGCAGGAGGAGAAGGGGACGACAGAGGATGAAATGGCTGGATGGCATCACCGACTCAATGGACGTGAGTTTGAGTGAACTCCGGGAGTTGGTGATGGACAGGGAGGCCTGGCGTGCTGCAATTCATGGGGTCGCAAAGAGTCGGACATGACTGAGCGACTGAACTGAGCATCTTAATAATGAAAAATACAAATGTTGTAAAGAAAATATATCCTTATGGAAGGATGACCTGAATTGGTCCTAACATTTAAACCAGAAGCAGAAACAGATGATAAAGAATCCACCTGCAATGCGGGAGACCTGAGTTCGATACCTAGGTTGGGAAGATTCCCTGGAGAAGGGGAAGGCTACCCACTTCAGTTTTCTTAGGCTTTCCTGGTGGTTCAGATGGTAAAGAATCCACCTGCAGTGGGGGAGACCTGGGTTTGATCCATGGGTTGGGAAGATCCCCTCGAGAAGGGAAAGGCTACTCACTCCAGTATTCTTGCCTAAAGAATTTCATGGACAGAGGATCCTGGTGGGCTAAAGTCCATGGAGTCACAAAAGAGTCGGACACAACTGAGCAACTTTCACCTGAGAAATTAAGGTGACTTGTTTGGATCACCTGAGAAACAGATTGAGGAAACACTTTAATCTGTTTCCTCTGTACTGAGCTGAGTCAGGGCATAGTAATACCTGGCTGTAGGTAGTGTTTTGCTTTTTTTTTTTTTTTTCCCAGTTCATAATGACTAACAGAAAAGATTTATGAAGTACCATTAGAGACTTGTTCCTAGAAGAATGAACAGCTTGCCCTCTGTGAATATATTTAGCTATGATGATTATGTACTTAGGTCATTTTGCTTTCAATTTTTTGAAAAAATAAAAGATAACATGTACTCCCATGTATTCCCAATGTTACTTATCTAATATATATGCTGCTGCTGCTGCTGCTAAGTTGCCTCAGTCGTGTCTGATTCTGTGCGACCCCCCAAACGGCAGCCCACCAGGCTCCTCTGTCCCTGGAATTCTCCAGGCAAGAACACTGGAGTGGGTTGCCATTCCTCTAATATATATAACTATATTCAAAATTTCTTTTTGGGGTAAGAATATTTATAATAACGATGCCACTTTCATGCATTGGAGAAGGAAATGGCAACCCACTCCAGTGTTCTTGCCTGGAGAATCCCAGGGATGGGGGAACCAGGTGGGCTGCCGTCTCTGGGGTTGCAGAGAGTCGGACACGACTGAAGCGACTTAGCAGCAGCAGCAGCAAAATGTAGCTTTCCTTACTTAGCAATATTGCTGAATAAAAATTATTCCATAATTTTTCACAAATAAAATTTTTGTTTACAAAGAATATTTTCCCATTCATAATGATATGATGATGATGTACCTAAGGATTTCTTTTTCATTTATGTTATGGAATAGAAGCAGAAACAATACTTTAAGCACAAAGTGCTCAATAGATAAACTTTTTCCCTTTAATGTTAATAGCACTCAGTGTTTTCTATGTGGATTTCTACCTTGACATTTCATAGTACACACAGATTTATATTAATACTTGTATTACTCTAGTAGATGACTTCATAATTCAGCTCTATGTTATCAGAGAAGTCATCTGGTTTGGTGAATTTTCAATAACTGCAACGAAGAACACTACTCGAAATCCTTATAGTGAAGATTTACACTACAGGATAATTATATCTTCCATACCTATTTATTCTGTCTTTGTTGTCTGGCAGAATTTCATTGCATATCCAGGCCTGACTCTAAATGGAAAGATACTAGGATTTGGAGTAAGCATGCCTGGCTTGGAATCTTGCTTTTGCTTTGCACTCGATGTTTGTCTTTAAATTCTCTCATTGAACCTGTGGCCCTGAGAATTAAGGGCTTCCCTGGCAGCTCAGCTGGTAAAGAATCCACCTGCAATGCAGGAAACCCCAGTTCAATCCCTGGGTCAGGAAGATACCCTGGAGAAAAGATAGGCTACCCACTCCAGTTTTCTTGGGCTTCCCCGGTGGCTCAGATGGTAAAGAATCTGCCTGCAATGCAGGAGACCTGGGTTTGATCCCTGGGTTGGGAAGATCCCCTGGAGAAGGGAAAGGCTACTCACTCTAGTATTCTTGCCTAGAGAATTCCATGGACAGAGAAGCCCGAGACAGACATGACTGAGCAACCTTCACCTGAGAATTAAAGATGACTTGTGTGGATTGCTTTGCTTCCTTGGCACTCATTTCTAGAATCATTTTTACTATTGCAGATACTTTCACTGTTGCTGTTTCCAGACCAGAAAATTCTTTTTCAGGATTTCCATTTTAAAATATTTTCAAAGTTCCATCAGAATTAAACAGAGATGATATTCTGCATAGTCCTTGGAAAATTATAGACTCAAAGAAGACATTTGCAGAAGAGACATTAAGCAGCTACTATTTCAATAATAGCTCTTGTCTCTCAATTCACTTGTGCAAATTTTTGTTCTTATACCAAATACTGTTCTCCTCATTCCAATAAGGAAGTCAAGGGGTAGCTGCATATTTGCCATCAGCAATACGTACCACACAATGATTTAACTGTGACTGTACTACTTCCTGTTCAACACTCTTTGTTTCCAGTGCGGGCAAATGCATCTTCACTTCATCTAAAATCATCTTACTTTCCTGTAGACGCTGCTCAAAATTGGCTGGCTTCTGGAACAATCGAAATTTCATGGAAACATCTTGCATTTTTTTCTGTAAAGACAGTGTAACAAAACATGGATTCTATTTTGCCTTCCGAACAATAACCAGCCATACTTTTGCTAATGTATTTTCCTTTATTCTGGAAGATACACAAGCATAGAAATAAAAACAAACTAAAGCAACGCTTTTTCCATTTGTCCAGCCCAAAGAACACATGCATTTGGGAGAATTCAGCAATCATTCTTAATGTGATACTAAATAAAAGACAATTTATTAATCTATTTTATCCTTAAAATGTATAATTCAATATAGTATGTGTCATTTATTTATCATTTGTAGCTTTCAAATAATGCCCTTAACCTCAATTTGTTAGTAAGCAAGTTATCTAATGTAAACAATATTTTAATATCCAACTAAAACAAGGTCCTTAGTTAATGGAATAATATGTACCTGTGCCACTTCAATTTGGGATAGTACACGTTGAGCAGTTTCCTTTCCTTGATAATGTTTCTTCATTTCTTCTAAACTGATCTCATGACTTGTCAAATCAGATTGGATTTTCTGTTGGGAGGATAGCATTATAAGTCAGCATGCTCTGCAAATTATTGCAAAGAACAAGTCACTTTCCAAGAAAATGAAATTCAGAAACTCTCTCAAAACATTTTTACAATGTAGCTAGCCCATTACAACATGACAATAAGCAGATTTTTTTTTTACTTACCAAAAACTATGAAAAATGAAATGACTTAGTTATCTTCTATTGGGATTATTAATAAAAATTAATTATCCTTTTGAATCAATGTTCACAAACAGCTATTTCAGATATAATTTTTAGTAGGAAGTATCTATTTTGAAGAAAAGCATGCTTTACTGAACATTTTTCTGTACTCCTGAAACACTGTAAATCAATTATACTTCAACAACAACAAAAGAAAAGCAAAGTTTAAAAAGAAAAAGTTAAAAGGTCATGGACTTGATAGAGAAGAACAGAAGGAGGGCTTGGAAGAGACGTGGTTATTGTCTAACTGGCCACAAAAGTCCTGGCTAAGGGAAATACGGACTTGTATACAAATCTCTGAAATATTAGTTCCAGGATGAAAGAATACTATCACAGTCCCATGTCTTTAAAAAAAAAAAGTTGTTTTGCATATGACATACATTTTCACAATTTAAGAATCTATCATCTTGTCATAGTTTCTTGTAATTTTTGAATTATTTCCATAAGCAGGTGTCAATATCACATGTGTCAGATGGATCTTCCAGGGACTGAGGTAGGCTTCAGAGCAGATTACTGAAGGGGTGGGATGCTCTCCCAGGTAGAGCCTCAGACCATGATGCAGATTTGACAAGGTTTATGTTAATCCAGCGAGGAGCCCTGGAAAAGCCCCACATTGAAGGGAGATAGCCAGGTCCTACATTCATCTCATGCTCAGTCACTGGTTGGGGCTCTTCTAGAAAGAATGTGGTCTCAGCTCAAAAACTGGGTTGGATTCGGAAAGGGCTGGAGTTGGGGGCTGTGAGCTTCACTGAAGGTGATCTGAGCCGCCCACTTCTGTGATCACCACAAACACAGTTACTAACAGACACACTTAGGGAGCATATACTTACATCTAATATGTGAAAGTTACATTCTTTTACCTTTGAATTTACATTCAAATCTGACCAAAGACAAGATGATAGCCTTTATTAATTAAAAAAAAAAAAAAAAAAACAAAAGCTAACTGTTGCAGCAATAAGTCATAATGAGAAAGTTGCATGTGCACAATATTCCTTAATAGTGATCTTTACTAAGAAATTCTAGGCTATATTTCAGTTAAATTTCAAACATCTAGGAAAGGGAAGCTAAATGTCTCTACTGCCTTGCTTTCTGATACATACTTAATAGCTTCCTACAGAGACTGATTTTTAGACTTTAAATAACCAAAAAAAAATTCTATGATTTTCTAAAATGAGAAAAGACATGTATGATTAAGTTGTATTTAAAAGAATGTCTGTATTTGACTTATACACTTCTGAGCCAGTTACAGGAGTGGGTCATATCCTGCAGTGTGCAGAGACAAAAATGACAAAATCATTCACTTCTTTCTATCAGATCCAGGTAAAATTAGCTACTGGTCAAATTATACTAATTTAAATGTAAGTCATAGGCAGATTATCATAAATAAGAGAAGAAAATGATTAACTTATACCACAGGACCCATAAAATTTTCACGCACAACAATTTGTATAATGCATATTAGCATAACCTAATTCACACCAATTGGAGTCAATTGCAGTACATATTACTGGAAAATAACACCAGTTTGCTTAGCAGTTACCAAAGAGAACTACAGCCCTGAAATGAGTAATAAGAATTATTCCAAGAAAATGGGTTAAGTGGTAGAGTTTTTCAGAATACAAGGTTATAAATGTACAGATACAGCTTGATATTAATCCTTAGCATATTGATCCTAACAATTATAAAGGTAAAGTAAGTACCAATTACTTATGTGATTAGAATTCTGGTTTAAAGTAGAGCAAAGACTCAAGCAAATCTCTATGTATTTTTACTATATATAATATCTTCAGTGGTTGAAGTACGACATTCCATAAGAAATAGCAGTATGCACATATTCTCCAGGAACCAAAGAATTTGGGATTAGGGGTCCATATTAGTGCATCACTGGGGGCATCAGATGCTTTAGGGTGTTTATGGTCTTGACTTCTTAGGTGGAAAATGCTCATCCCTTCAGAATGGTGGGTCACTAACAACCATGTCTCTGTCACATAATTGGCCACCCCCAAGACATGTAATTATAGCATGAGGAATGCTTATGCCCAGTTAGGTCCATCAGGTTCTCTCTCAGAACTGACAGAAGAAAGTCTGGTCCAGCTCTGTGGGTGCATGGAACTTTCTTACGTATGAAACTGGGCTTATGAAGTCCCTAGTTTGCACTGTTAGTTTAGGAAGAGCAAAGGCCCATGACCAGAGAGAGAAAAAAAGAGACACATAAACAAATATACTGATGGCTTTCAAACATAGGCTGAAGTAGACAGCAACTGCCAAAGATGGCTGCAACAAGAGTGCCAATACCATATGCTCCTCTTACCATTCCCCCATTAAGAGGCAGAGTTTATTTCTTCACCTCTTTAAATCTAGGTTAGCCCTATGACAGCCTTGACTGGTAAAACAAAGCAAAAGTAATGATTTGCCATTTATGGGAAAAGCTCTTAACTGGGCTAGCAAATTTCGCTTCTCCACTTTTGGAACACTCAATTCTTAGGAACCTGTGGGTTCCCTCTTGGAACCCATCTGACATGCTCTGAAAAGCCTAAGCCACACAGAGAGGCTGTGGAGAAGTGTTTCCATAAAGAGTCCCAGGAGAGCTTTCACCTCACAGGGAGCATCATCTTCTAGACATGAGGGAGCCATATTGGACGTTCAGTCCATTTGAGCTTACAAGTCACCATGGTACCCGCCCATAAATAAAAACAATCACATGAGAGATTCCAGGAGAAACCATCCAGCTGACCCTTCTCAATTCACAAACCATTAGAGAAACTGATGATTTGCTGTTACAAGTGACCAAAACACAGGCTCTAATCCTTTCCTGAGTAAAAACTTTATGCTCACTCTTGATTTCCATGAGGCATTGCTATGTCCTTATGACCATCTCCCCTCCCTCATTTTTGTTTTTGCTTTAGTTAATTCAATGTTGCTACTTGTACTTAACTGTCGTAAAGAGTATACTGGATATGCAAGGAGATGAGAGCTTTAAAAACAAAACCATTTTTGAATGAGGGAAGATGAGGTGTGGACAGGGCACTAAACCACATGAAGAGTTAGCAGAACTGAAATAATGCAGAGAGAGTTAATGCTCATCCCGAAATATAACTAGAAATACAGGTGGGAATGAGGTATTAAATAACCTCATATAATAAAAAAAAATTGTAGTATTTTTAATCTGAAGTTAAAGTTTAAATTTTAAAAGTGATCAGAATCACAGATAATAGTTTTACTGCTACTACTTACTCTAATTAATAAAGCAATTCATAATGAGATAATGCTTCCATAAACTCTGTAATCCTTTGATATGAATTTGTGTTTTGTTATTCACCATATAGAGCTACATATGTGTGTGTATCTTTCTTTTCAAAGCAGCAGCATGCTCCTATACAAACAGTCTTTATTTTAGTGCACTCAACCATTAGAGGGAAGTAGAAAGGGAGGGCCAGGAGACTACCATGGAGAAGAGAGAAATTTAAGGGATGGGAGAAAAAGGGAAACACTGAAGAAAGATAAGCAACAGTCTAAGAGAAGGAGAAAAGGGACAACCAGGAAAGAGAGAAGTTGCCACTGAAATTAAGTATGTGAGAGATTTAAGAATGAGTGAGAGGTGGACAATGTCAATTTTGAAATAGATAAAATAAGAATAAGTGCTATTAATAATAAGGGCATATTAGCTGGTCAATGAGCACTGTAGCTGGGACAGAGTCAGTGGATGGTGAAAGTAGAAATCAATTTTTCAAGGGCTGGAGTCTGATTAAGGACAAGGAAAAGCCCTTATAAAAACATTTGAAATCAGTTTTGAAGACTTCTCTCCACATGAAATGTAGGACAGTAGAATTGAACGTGTGTTAAGGCCATGCAAAAGGAGCCACTGGATGAAGCTTAAAGAAAAAAAAAATGCATGAACTTAATGTATTACAAAAAACCCTGGAGGAAATGAGAGAAAATGGAGTGAAGGGCAAAAAATCTATAATCAATGGAAAATATTGACAGGTAGAGGAGTGCCACTTTTTCAGAAGCCAAAGGTAACACCTAAAGATGATTCTGGATGTGGAGAAGTGCAAAGTGCAATGCTTCCTACTTGATGCTCTCTGGGAATCAGCATAGATAAAGCTGGGTTTAAATCTCAGGGTTCTGATTTGCCACCTGGTCAACACAACACACTTTTGAGCCTCCTTTGAGGGAGAGGAGTTGGTCATAAGAACACAGTAATGCCTCATGGAAATCAAGGTGAGCATAAACTTTTCTCATCTCTAAACGTACGGTCATAATGACAAGCCAGCAATGAAGCATGGCCATAATTGGTAGGCAGAGTATATGGGAAAATTCTTACATCTGCAGTAGGTAACTCTATTGGTTTTGGTAATAAGATTAGAGGCAGTTGTATAAGTAAATCCCTGCTCAAGTTGTCTGCACAAATATCTGTTCATGACTTTTCAGTGCCATTATATATCATTTATTTATGAACACAAGCCTCTTGATATCTTCTGAGGATGAGAGGGTTGGTGAGAAATCAAAAAGAAAGTAAATAGTCAGTATGGAAATCACGAAAGGATAATGATAAGGTGAAAATTAAAAAGATATTCAGAGAGAACAGAGGGTTCAAATTCTATAACTCTAACAGGATCTGTCCACATGTTTTTAATTCATTAATCCATTTGGCACATAAGGTGTATATAGCAAAGGAAATAAAGAAATATACACATAATTCCATCAGCCTTTTATACTAGAGGGGTGAGAGAAGAGTCCTGAAGGAAAAACCATCATTATCATCATTGCCAAAGTAGACATGTGTGTGACCTTATGTCTGAACAGTTCACAAACATTCATTTGATTACCTAATCAAATGAAGGTAAGTATTTACATCCTCAACTACAATTACATATGAGGGCAAAAATGTTGATTTATCCAAGGTAAAGTAGCAAATTCAACTGCCCTTTAAACAACTGCACTGCCTCTTAAATTATGATTTAAAAATAAAAATATTCTTCAAATAGACATTTATCAGAAAAAATATTTAATCTTATCTATACAGTTGTACTGTTTAGCTTATCAATTCAAGAAGGAAATTCTTCATCTACTATCTTATTCCACAGAGTGAGAACAAAACAATTGACCCTATTCGTAAAGAATTACTGGGGAAACAGAATGAGTAAACATATGAGTGAATTACAAAGTAGAAATATGTGCAATATAATAGCAAAATCTCAAATTATGACATAAAGGACAAGACACATATATATTTCTACTATAGAATCTGATAAAAATTTCAAGAAATTGCCATATTTAAGTTCCATATGGCTGATAAGTTTCTTAGAGGGGTGCATGCATGCTCTGTCACTAAGCCGGGTCTGACTCTTTGCGACCCCATGAATTATAGCCCGCCAGGCTCCTCTGTCCATGGGATTTCCCTGGCAAGAATACTAGAGGAGACTGTCATTTCCTTCTCCAATTTAGAGGGGTAGATAAGATAATAAGAAAACAGGATCCCATTCCAAGTTTGGGAACCATGCTAGCAAAGACTGAGTTTGGAAGGTGCAGAGTGTATATACTTAGTTTCACAGAAGAACTGGATGTGGGTAGAGTAAAAATTACTACTTACAGGAGGAATTAATGTAAAATTATTGAACCTTAAGTTTCAGGGATGGTCAGTTCAGTTCAGTTCAGTCGCTAAGTCGTGTCCGACTCTTTGCAACCTCATGAACCTCAGCAAACCAGGCCTTCCTATCCATCACCAACACCCGGAGTTTACCCAAACTCATGTCCATTGAGTCAGTGATGATATCCAACCATCTCATCCTCTGTTGTCCCCTTCTTTTCCTGCCCTCAATCTTTCCTAGCATCAGGGTCTTTTCAAATGAGTCAATTTTTCACATCAGTGGCCAAATAATGGAGTTTCAGCTTCAACATCAGTCCTTCCAATGAACACCCAGGACTGATCTCCTTTAGGAAGGACTGGTTGGATCACATTGCAGTCCAAGGGACTCTCAAGAGTCTTCTCCAACACCACAGTTTAAAAGCATCAATTCTTCAGTGCTCAGCTTTCTTTATGGTCCAACTCTCACATCCATACTTGACTACTGGAAAAACCATACCCTGGACTAGATGGACCTTTGTAGACAAAGTAATGTCTCTGCTTTTTAATATGCTGTCTAGGTTGGTCATAACTTTCCTTCCAAGGAGTAAGCGTCTTTTAATTTCATGGCTGCAAACACCATCTGCAGTGATTTTGGAGCCCCAAAACATAAAGTCACCCACTGTTTCAATTGTTTCCCCATCTATTTCCCATGAAGTAATGGGACCAGATGCCATGATCTTAGTTTTCTGAATGTTGAGCTTTAAGCCAACTTTTTCACTCTCCTCTTTCACTTTCATCAACAGGCTCTTTAGTTCTTCAAATTCTGCCAAAAGAGTGATGTCATCTGCATATCTGAGGTTATTGATATTTCTCCCAGCAATCTTGATTCCAGCTTGTGTTTCTTCCAGTCCAGCGTTTCTCATGATGTACTCTGCATACAAGTTAAATAAGCAGGGTGAAAATATACAGCCTTGACGTACTCCTTTTCCTACTTGGAACCAGTCTGTTGTTCCATGTCCAGTTCTAACTGTTGTTTCCTGACTTGTATACAGGTTTCTCAAGAGGCAGGTCAGGTGGTCTGGTATTCCTGTCTCTTTCAGAATTTTCCACAGTTTATTGTGATCCACACAGTTAAAGGCTTTGGCATAGTCAATAAAGCAGAAATAGATGTTTTTCTGGAACTCTCTTGACTTTTTGATGATCCAGCGGATGTTGGCAATTTGATCTCTTATTCCTCTGCCTTTTTGAAAACCAGCTTGAACATCTGGAAGTTCATGGTTCACATAGTGCTGAAGCCTGGCTTGGAGAATTTTGAGCATTATTTTACTAGAGTGTGAGATGAGTGCAATTGTGTGGTAGTTTGAGCATTCTTTGTGATTGCCTTTCTTTGGGATTGGAATGAAAACTGACCTTTTCCAGTCCTGTGGCCACTGCTGAGTTTTCCAAATTTGCTGGCATATTGAGTGCAGCAATTTCACAGCATCATCTTTCAGGATTTGAACGAGCTCCACTGGAATGCCATCACCTCTACTAGCTTTGTTCGTAGTGATGCTTCCTAAGGCCCACTTGGCTTCCCATTCCAGGATGTCTGGCTCTAGGTGAATGATCACACCATCATGATTATCTGGGTCATGAAGATCTTTTTTGTACAGTTCTTCTGTGTAGTCTTGCCACGTCTTCCTAATATCTTCTGCTTCTGTTAGGTCTATACCATTTCTGTCCTATATTGAGCCCATCTTTGCATGAAATGTTCCCTTGGTATCTCTAATTTTCTTGAAGAGATCTCTAATCTTTTCCATTCTGTCGTTTTCCTCTATGTCTTTGCATTGATTGCTGAGGAAGGCTTTCTTATCTCTCCTTGCTATTCTTTGGAATTCTGCATTCAGACGTTATATCTTTCCTTTTCTCCTTTGCTTTTTGCTTCTATTCTTTTTACAGCTATTTGTAAGGCCTCCTCAGACAGCCATTTTACTTTTTTGCATTTCTTTTCCATGGGGATGGTCTTGATCCCTGTCTCCTGTACAATATCAAGAACCTCCATCCATAATTCATCAGGCACTCTATCATATCTAGTCCCTTAAATCTATTTCTCACTTCCACTGTATAATCATAATGGATTTGATTTAGGTCCTACCTGAATGGTCTAGTGGTTTTCCCCACTTTCTTCAATTTAAGTCTGAATTTGGCAATACAGAGTTCATGATCTGAGCCACAGTCAGCTCCCAGTCTTGTTTTTGCTGACTGTATAGAGCTCTCCATCTTTGGCTGCAAAGAACATAAGCAATCTAATTTCAGTGTTGGCCATCTGCCAATGTCCATGTGTAAAGTCTTCTCTTGTGTTGTTGGAAGAGGGTGTTTGCTATGACCAGTGCGTTCTCTTGGCAAAACTCTAATAGCCTTTGCCCTGATTCTTTCTGTACTCCAAGGCCAAATTTGCCTGTTATTCCAGGTGTTTCTTGACTTCCTACTTTTGCATTCCAGTCCCCTATAATGAAAAGGACATCTTTTTTAGATGTCAGTTCTAGAAGGTCTTGTATGTCTTCATAGAACCGTTCAACTTCAGCTTCTTCAGCGTTACTGGTTGGGGCATAGACTTGGATTACCATGTGATATTGAATGGTTTACCTTGTAAACGAACAGAGATCATTCTGTCATTTTGGAGACTGCATCCAAGTACGGCATTTCAGACTATTTTGTTGACTATGATGGCTACTCCATTTCTTCTGAGGGATTCCTGCCCACAGTAGTAGATATAATGGTCATCTGAGTTAAATTCACCCATTCCAGCTCATTTTAGTTCGCTGATTCCTAGAATGTTGATGTTCACTCTTGCCATGTCCTGTTTGACCACTTCCAATTTGCCTTGATTCATGGACCTGACATTCCAGTTTCCTATGCAATATTGCTCTTTACAGCATCAGAGTTTGATTCTATCACCAGTCACATCCACAACTGGGATCATCACTTGCCAAAAATAATAAAATTATTCTCTAACAAAATTTGATTTTCTTTTATAAAGTTTTTTTTATGCCTTAAAGACTGCCTCCTCAAAGCTGCCTCCAGTAGCATGGCATTACAAAATAAAAAAAGCCAAAATAGTTTTAGTGATCATTGAAACATAGGTCTTCTGATGATAAACTTCACATTTTTCCAAACAATCCATAATGTTTTTATGATTTAAAAACAATGAGGACAAAAATGACTTATAAACAAATTATCAAAAACTTAATTTTTATCTGTCAAATGGGGATGTGAAGGACCATGTAACTTGTGAAAAAAAAATCCACAAATTTTTAAGTTTCAATGCAAAGAGTTACATGGACTTTGAAATGTTCATATTTATATCAACATAGACTATTGAGTGGATGAATTTCTGTACTCTTAGAAAGGTCAACATTACTAAAACCATTAAAACTGAAAAAATGATGGCTGAATGTCATATAAAACTGAGATTTTATGATAATTTATGGGCAGAATTCCTAGAAAAATTCTCATATCTGTAGTGTTATTCCAATAGGATTAGAGATCAAAATTTCTTCATCAATTAAGTATTATACATGATAGGAGCACAGTGATTAAATATATTTTATAAACTAAGGATAATAATACTACAGAACTTTTCAGAATATTTTATATATTAATATGTGTTAATAGCCAAGAGGAATATAATTCTTTGTTCAAAATATTCTTCTGATTTTTTGGCAAAATATATCACACAAGTAAATTTGAGAAATCCTACTCATGTACTTAGTGAGTGTAAACATATACTCATGTACTAAATATACTCTCATGCACTTAATGTGTTTATTTAGAGATGACAATTTATTTCATTAATAAAATTATAAGATAAAAATGGATTTATATCTCTAATTGATCTATTTTGGGAAGGTTGTAGTCATGAACCATACTTATATTTAGCTAGCACCTTTAAAAATTAATTCCACAATTCTTACCTTCAACTGATATTTAATTTTTAGTTTGTACTTAGGATATCTTTTACCACCTTCTTTATTTAACATCATCTGATTATTATTCTGAAACTGTATAATTTAAAAATGCTTTACCACTTTAGGGTAGGCTTATTGTGAAATAGACAAGTGATTTGTTTAAATAACTATTATGGAAACTTCTATGCAAAGTGGACAATCTCCCATTTACAAATTACTTTTTAAAAAGATGGATCATTTTTTTCTGATATTATAATCAGACAATGAAAAAAATAACATTAAAAAAACCTTCTGTAATATAGAAGAAAATATCAGGAAATGACAATTTCATCCAGAGGATAATGATTTCCAAAGTTAGCTACCAGATTTCTAAGATCTGCTAAAGGTCTAAAGACTGTACTATCTCAGTTCCATGTTTACTTAAAATACACATCTACCAGGGTATGGATGGTAAGTGTTTGAAGAAAATAACTGATCATGTGAAACTCTCATCTTAGCCTTATATTAAATCAATAATTTCCAAAAGAAATAAAATGAAAGGAAGTAGCCAATGCATGATGCTGATTTGGAACCCCCATGTATTCTCTAAAAGGAACTCTCAACTTAATACTTCTCAGGATCACTAGATGCTTTTCATAAAAAAGTGAAATAATATAAAGCAAATTAAATAATCATAGCATTACAAAAATAAGACATTTGATAATATAGAAATTATGTTCACAATTAGCACTATATATTGAAAACAAGAAACAACAATGGAAATGAAAATAGCCATTTTTCCATTAAAGATGGTAAAGGGCAAATTATAAAACTAAAAATCAAACATTATGACATTTCCAATATAGCATTTTACAACTAACTGAGCAGAGAACAGGGCTTTTTATCATAATTTACCTCATCAGACCATTCTCATATATCAAATTAATGACAGAAAATGGCGAGCAAAATTAAGCTGTAACTATTTACTGGAATAAAGGAAACTTTATGTCAGATAATTGTTCAAGCTTTTTTCACATCAGATAAAGAAAATGACTCCAAAGAAAATATTTCAGAAATAAAAATATTAGATGTCATGTTAAGACTACAAATGGGGAAATTTAATACTTAGATGAGTAATTTTTAAACAAACAGCAATTCTGATACGGCATCCTCAAGATGGTGAAATGGTCATATACAACACATACTCACAAAATTAAAGAAATATAATATACTAAAGGATCTTGGATAGTTTGTAGTTTTAAAATGTGGGACATGGAAAAAAATGTAATTTTTCACATCTTCTGCAACTCTTGCTTGTGATTATTTCCCACAATATTAAACATGTCAAAATAACAATAATAGCCATTTTATACTGGGGAGTAATCAGTTCTATATAGTAATACACGTAGGCAGCATTTCAGTGTCAGAACAGATTTAAAATTCACTGCATTGTTTATCATTATATCTATATTGCTGGGTAAAAAGAAAGGAAAATGTGTGTTACGGTTATGTGGAGTTTAATATCAGAGCCCAAATATCTGTAATCACAGTCCATTTTATTGTTCTGTGATTAAATCATTTCATTATTACATTATTCCTGGATGAATTTCCCTATATGGGTTTATGCTGTCTAGTTCATAAATCGGTGAAGAAGGCTGTAAAGTTAGACTGTTTAGAGTCATCTGGCAATCAAATGTGCCTATATACACTATAAAAGTCTTTTTTATTCCATAATGAAATCATACACTTAATCTGATAGACCAAAATTTGCATTTAGGTCTCTATTTTTTAAGCAATGACTTTGAGAATTTTGGAATGTTTTCATTTAAACAGAGCCAAATATATTTTAAGTGAGTGAGAAGATTTAGCTTCAATAAATACAGGAAGACCTCAATTATGATTTATTTTGATGTGCAGCTAATTCAATCATCTATAATTAACAGCTTTCTTTAGTGAAAAGAAGATTCCCTCTTTTCTGTTTATTGATACTAAGTTTTAACCATATTTTAACTGGGATGGAAAAAGAGATGGAAGGAAGATATCTGTTCTGTAGATATCTGGACTACCCAAAAGTCCTAGCTTGATGAGCGAAATATCGGAGCACTTTTCTATGCTGACTATAAGGTCCTCTCCTTTGGTAGTCATTTATTTTTTCCCTGCGGTTCTCTGGTGGCTCAGAGGTTAAAGCATCTGCCTGGAATGCGGGAGACCCGGGTTCGATCCCTGGGTCGGGAAGATCCCCTGGAGAAGGAAATGGCAACCCACTCTAGTACTCTTGCTTGGAGAATCCCATGGAGAGAGGAGCCTGGTAGGCTACAGTCCATGGGGTCATAAAGAGTCGGACATGACTGAGTGAGTTCACTCATGAACATAAATCTACTATGTGAGATATGAGGCTGCAGAAGATGGAATCAGGAGTCTGCAGGACAAAAAAACTGAACAATTTAGCAATCACAGTCACTGCTAACAACCCCAACGCTTCTTGTGGTAATTTAAGTAAAGGGGTCACATTCTCCTCTATAAAACATGTATCTTCAACACATCATGATGTGGAGCATTTCAACAGGTACTCATGTTAGATTGTTCTTACACATTGGAGATTCAAACTATGAGATTACTATAAAAGGGAAAAATACAGATTAAAGAACCTGTGTAATCTTAATAAGTACACAGCATTTAATTGGCTATTTAGACATAGTTATCACAGCTCCTACAATGATTTAGAGAAACCAACTGGCACATTAACATATGTGGAATTAGAAAAAAAAAAGATGACTAAGCTAAGTTCCTCTTCCTCTTAAAATATCCATAAGGAAAATTCTATTTGTCTAAATTAATTCATTCATGCAGGAGTTCTCAGCTATATTGTCTGCCTTCACTTATTTCCCATAAGATTAAAAAAACAAGCAAGATAGAAGTCACCAATGTCTGATTTCCACCCCATCTTCCTCCCAGGGAAATCTTGACTCAGCCATAGGTGAGAATGTTTGTCAAACAGTGTTGAGAAATGTGATGTGGGGGGCGGGAAAGACTGGGACTAGTTAGCCATTTCCAAAGTTCTCAACCTTAGATACCTGTTAGGATAACTTGGGGTGGGGGGGTAGTTTCTGAAAATTCTGATGACTGAGTCCACCTAGAGATTCTGACTTGATTGGCCTGCCATGCAAAGCTAAGGACTTGGATTTCTGCTTCCAGACCTTAGGTGATAAAACGAAATCTCTGTTTTACCAATTTCTTCAGTAAAATTAAGGAGTAAACAACTCTATTCATGCCATGTGCTTCTCTGCAGTAATCCAATTTGATCATTATAATCTGTATAGTTGTTTTAAAGAAACACTCATGGGGTTTTTATATTTTAATCATACTATTTTTTAAATATATCTTCAAATTTTTGATTTATGTATTCAGATAATCAATTTCTGTATCAAGAAGAGCTTTCCCCATTTGCCTTATAGTATTTGAATTAATAAGATGTCATCTTAATTTTATACTTGAAGAAAAGCCTCTCTTTATACAGGCTGGCATTTTGATGCTGCAGTCATTCGATTTAAGAATGTGGTTTTCTTAAGAATTATTTTTTTAAAATAAAACACTCCAGTCAATGTTTGCCCTAGCAGGATGTGGTTTTACTTTCTAAAAGGTTAAACTTTACTCCTGAGGCTCATGGCACTAAATAAAAAGGTAAAATATTTTTAATCTGGTTTAGAATCAGAAGGCCCAGTTTGCTCATCATGACAGATAACTGGTCAATGAATATGCAGAGGCAGTGGGAAGCTCCTTTATGCTCAAGAAAGTGACTTGATCTACATTTACTTTTATATAAAATAAGAGTATATCTGTCAAAATATTATACACATTGTGCCCATTCCCTTAATCCTGATTTTATTTTTAATACCTGAGAATCTCAAACGCTCTTAAAGGGCCGAAAAAGGAAGACTCTTTTTACAGATTAAAATTTAGTAGTAAAACTACCAGCGCGCCACACGGTGGAGTCAAACATCCACAAATCCATGTGGCCAATATGTGACAGGAAAACTGAGCAGATATAAGATGACCAAATATGGCAATGCCATTCGTCTTGTCCTGCTTTTCAGTGATGTATTAAAGTACTCAGTTTCTGAAAAGGGAAAGCTAACCCCATTAATCTTTTAATTAGCAATGAAATTTTATGCCAATTTATAGAAACACATTGGGTGTGAATTTTCATTTATACAAAGCCTTAAATGCAGCCTCATTATATAAGCTTAGAAAAAATGTCATTTCGGTGGTATTCTTAGAAAGTTCTTTGTCTGACACACTGCGCTTAAGTTCTCACTTCAGAAACAATCCCTTTATTCTCTAGTTGTTTCTTCCAGGGGAGATTCATATTGAGCTTCAGGAAAGGCAATCCCTGAAGTAAATCTGAGTAGTTGCTAACTCTGTCCTGGAAAACAATTCACTTTGATGTCATCTTAAAATAAAAGCTTGGAGGGACTTCCCTGGCAGTCCAGGGGTTAAGATTCCACACTTCCAGTACAGGAGGCACGGGTTTGATCCCTAGTCAGGGAACTAAGATCCCACATGTGGCCTGGTGTGGCAAAAATAAATAAATAAATAAACAAAAAGAATTTTGGAAAAGTGTTTCCATTGCTTTTGGGTGTCATGCAGTTTATAATATATTACCATTTAGGGAATTCAAAGTTAAGATCATCTTGAAAATGCAGGTGCAAACAGAAATGTAGGGAAAATAGATTTGAATTTGTTAGTATTCCAAAATCTCCGTTTTCAAGTAGATTTGAAATTTCCTAATCTGTGTGCTGTTATCAACAATATGTTGAACTGTTATTAATAATCTTTTATCATAGTTTTTGAGAAAGTAAAACAAAAATCTTTATGTTATTAAACTAGCATGTTATATTCATGTTTATGGAATCATGTATTCATAAGCAAATAAACAAACTTTCAGGGTCAACAAACGTTTCAAGTAAACAATATTTTTTTTCTGAAAGTTCCCAATTTTTACCTCAGACACTAAGAACTTTTGCCAATCTCAAATTTGCTGCTTATAGTTTAATTCTACCAGCTTGAAAAAGGAACTGCATTTATTTTATAGTATAACTGATTTTAATATTTATACCATTCAAATTTTTCCTTAATTACATTCAAAAAGGTATGAGACATCTTTAATCAAACATTCTTCCAAATTCATGTCACTAAATTAAACAAAATAAGCAGTTCTACTCTGCCTTTAGTTTATAATCATGTAGTTCTTTTCAATTCAGTAAAAATTTCCCATTCCTATCATGCATTTTTCTAAAGCTTGCCTAAAAAAGTGTGTATGTGGCTCAAATTGAAAGAGTCTTCAAAATGGACAATGCTGGAGAACTTGACGAAACTAGGTAAGTTTGAAGAAGTGTATATACCAGGGAGGTTACATACGGCCTTCTTGGAAAACTATCATGAGGATTTTATCATCAAAAACTTCCCCAACTTCACTTTCTTCACCTCTTGTTATAATAGTCAATGAGGAATCCCACCACTCTAGACTTTTTCAGCCCATCCAAACTACTTGTACTCTATCCCATGCACTCAAAGACTTTTCTCCATCAAAACTTATACAATATGGTAAAGTAACCCATGCTATTATGTTCAATGATGCTTTGAACATTTAACTGTGATTTAATGCACTGTAATGGCATCATAACCATAATTTATAAATCTAGTATTTCATAAACCCAAATTTATTTTAAAGTGGAAACATTCATGTATCTCCACCAATTAGTGGGGAGAGGGCCTTGGGGATGGACAGATAACCTTCTAATGCTCCTCACATTATAATGTATCAGTCTGAGTTATCCCTGTGTATTGGGTTCCTAAAATATATATATATATGATATGAAAATTAGCTATGTAACCTTAGTATCAGAAAACTCTAAAGACATTTATATAAATAATACTTATGATATTTTACAAACAAGCAAATGTTATTTAAAAATAGAAATACAGCATTACTGTCCAAGTTGAAAATTAATATGAATATACCCTAAATTTACTCAGTATAAATTTGACTTAGATTTATTTTCATTACTATTTTAATTCTGATTTTAGAAAAATTAGTTTAATACATTTCATAATTCAGATTGAATAGTGCTGAATATATCATGTGAGTATGAGTATAGAGAATATTAGCATTAGTAATAAAATGTAAATTTATATCTCTAATTCCTTGTTATTAACTACTTATAACACATTAAATGTATAATATAGGTTATATGAATTCTGATTCCAGGATAATAAAGGTGAGTTGATAAGAAAATATTTGCGGCTGCATTTTTAATAGCACCACCAAAAATATTTTCTTTATAATTTACATTCCTATTACATTTCCTATTCCTATTACATTTCCCTCCAGCTAAAGTATAGATCAAAAATAGTAATAAATAGCAGACTTCAGTGTGATACTGCCCCAGTCTTTTAAGTGTCTATTTCAAGTTCCTCCATTACATACATTCGAAAATAAATCTTAGAGTACTAATCTAGAGCTCTTTCCCCCCTTATCTCCAAACAGTCAAATCCATTGATCAAATAACACTCTGTGCAACTAGATGAATAAATTTTAAGTTAAAATTCACCACTGTCTTGGTCAGATAATAAAAACCAAAGAAGCTCATCCCAGGTTCTACTTGCCTGGGCTTCCTGAGGCATCTGAGCAGCGTCCACTTTGTCAGCGATATAAGCTGCCAACTGCTTGTCAATTGATGAGAGGGATTCCTGAATTAACTGTAAGGATTTTTCAATCTCCTGGGCAGACTGGATACTCTGTTCAAGCAACTTTTGCCTCCTCACAGCCTAAAGAAAGAAAGGAAAAAAAAAAAAAAAAGAATCAGTCCAATGTTTGCTGGTGATAGTTTTCTGCATTCCAGCTGCAAAGCAAAAGAAGATTCTAGATTCTCCCTCATCACCTTTTTGTAAGATAGATTTCGCAGCTTCCTGCCACTCATTCAGCTCTACTTAAAAAAAAAAATGAAAATAAGAATAAGAAAAAAAGAGCATACAAAACTACATCAGGAATCTCTGCAGGACAAAAATCACAGTATTATGTACATCAAGGAAAGAGGCTTGGAAAAACATTAGTGAAGTCATCTCCGTCGTTGCAATCTGTCGTTCTCAGGCCGAATGCTCCTCCTGATCTCATTATATAGTTCAAGAGATTTGGTTTACTTAGAATAGGGTCATCGTCATCACAATCCAATTCAAGATAGATAATCCACTTCCACCAGTGAGACACATATACAATCTGTTCAGAATCAGCTCCTTTTCAAAAAGGGAATTTTAGAGAAACATTTGGTTATGGATTTATTTTGAATACTATTTCAACCAACTATGCATGGTATTTTTTCCCTCCTCTTCCTTTCACAATTTGGATTATGTAAATTGCTTGTGCAATTGGATTTGTGTTACTGCTGAAGTAGAACAAATAATAAGTAACCCTAATATAGCTGCAATTAATCTTGATTGTTACTATAAGTATGATTAGGATAATTTAACACTTTTTAAGTATAAATAGCATGTGGAACAGATTGCAGAATCTCCCTTCAAGGATCTGTTCACCTTTAAAAGAGTAGTTATAAAAGAAATGGGACAGGTAACTTACTGAGAATTCCTTAAATTATGTATCATAATCAAGAATTTTTCCTTATTATACAATATGAAGGCATGATTATCTGATACAAAAGAACCATCCTTCCCAATGACCACGATCAAGGTTTTAAAAATAATCCTGCTTTTTTATATTACATACAGAATATTAGATATGACATAAAGAATATAAATGTTGGCTCTTAACTTTGAAAGATACTACAGATATCAATGTCCTTTAATGAAGCCAACTTGGAATATAGCGTTACTCAAGTAAGAACAAAGCTAAAGGCATTTGGACCAAAGGAAAAGGAGCTGAAAGATGGGTGATGCTAAAGGAGCAAGGAAGGTCTTCTGGGTATTTCTACCTACACCATAAATCTTCAGGATTCTGTCTGAGGCTTTTCTTTCTTAACATTCTACCCATACCCTCAAATACAATTACACCTCATAAGCTCACAATTCTTAACTCTGTATCTCCAGTGCAGATTCCCCGCTTGTTCTCTACACTTGTATGCATTCTCCTACTTGACATTTCCACCTGGGTGTCCCACAGCCATCAAAACAACAACAACACTAAATATGGATCCACTCTTGGACCTCCCCAACTTGCTTTTCCTCTTTCTGTGTATTCTTTTTTCCTGTCTCAGTGTTTTATCATCATGACCTTTATTAGCCATTATTTTGGATATTTCCTCTTCTTCTATTATATCCTTTACCATTTTGCAATTAATGAGCCCATCAGTCACCAATCCCTTCTTCTACCTTCTAGTATTTCTTGATTCCATCCTTTTCTCCCTCATTTCAACACCATTACCCTACTTGAGGCCATCAGCATTTCTTGCCTCAAACATGGTTACAGGACTCTTGGCTGGTATCCTGCCATGCCACTACTCATCTGCAAAGCAGATACAGTGTCTTATTTGTAAAGCAACGTAATAATTATCTCCTTCAATCATCCAGTGATTCCTTATTTTCCTTAAGATAAAAGTTGTAGTTTTTAATACGGCTCAAAAGTTCTTTCATAGTCCCCGTGGCATCTTCTACTACTTGCAGAAGCTATAGAGATATGTTATGTTTTATTTCCCAGCATACACTCTATCCCTCTTTATACTTGGCTTTAAACATGCTGTTTCATTTTCCTAGAACAATCCCATGACCAACTTCCTTTTCCTGAGTAAATTGCATTCATCCTTTGAGTCTTACCTTGGAAATGTGGACATCTCCCTCTCCAGGTAGCTGACCCTAAAACCCTGTGTTCTCTCTTGCCCTTTTATTTCTGTCTTAGCATGTATACCATCACATTGTAATTTCCCATTAACTGCCTCTACTGTAGACTGTAAGCTCTAATGAGGTTAGAGATTATGGTTGTCTTGTCCATCGCTCAATACTTGTTCTGAGAAAAAAAGGCCAATAGTTTTATTATGGGATGAATGGTATTTGTGGAGAAAACAGAGAAAAGTTCAAGTAATTTAAGACCAAAACATTGGATTCACAGAAGAAATTGAAAAAAAAAAAGTTCACCAACACTTGGAGATGTATCTTTTGGAGAACAGATCTTTGTTACTTTTATTATTATTAAATGTGTCAGAATAGGATACAGCATTATTTGGGGCAACTTTAATCTATTTCTATTAAAAAAATACTTGACCAAAGTCAGTGACCAAGACCTTTTCCTGTATTCTAACTCAAATACAGTTATTTTTTCTACAGGCAAAATTTCAACTAAAGTTGCCTCACATAATCATTCAGATAACTGTGCTCATGGCTATAATCAGAGCTCTCTGTATTACAGACGAGAATGTCTGTAGCCTTCTGAGAGCTACTCCTGAGAAATGAATCTCTAATGATTAAAACTTCTCTATTGTGACAGGTGGCTGGAGAAACTTTCCAACCAGAGCAAGTTGCAATTGCCAACTCTGGCATTGTGTAAATCTAGTCCTTTATCTGGCTAAGGGCAAAAACAGCTTACTTTCCTGTGCACATCTGTAGAATACTAATATAACTGAATAGGATACAATATAGCATAATGTTAAACCACATATCTAGCCTCAAAATTATTTTTAGAAATCTGACTTTTTCTATTCATGAAATTCTACTGGTTGAAAGAAATGAAATGGCCTACAAGATGATGGCAGAGTTGATCTCAGGTGGTTTGTCTCTTTGCCTGGCCTGGCAGTCAATAAGAGAGAGTGATTCACAGAGATCCTTTGATTATCTCAGGGAGTGAAAAGACCTGATGTCAATCCAAGCCTGCAGAATTCTTTGAACTAGTCATGGCATAGGCAGTCTTCTATTTCTAAATATCTTGTTAGGCCAACCCTTATAGGAGGCCAGGCCTGTGAATTTTCAAGGATTCTCGGTGCACTCAACCTGTGCTGTTTCAATGAATGGAACTGGGAGGACGCCCTAACCCATAATCATATTTTTGTTTTTGTTCCAGAATACTGCTCAACTGATGTTTTAAAATGTTATTTCATGTCTTTTGCTAATCCACTCAGCCATAAGCAGAATCGTGTAGCTAGGCAAAAACAGCAAATATGAGGGGTGTTAGAAAACCATTAAAAGACTGGCAATCAACAACAAAAACAGAAAAGTAGAAAATTGAATCCTAGTAATGGTTACCAAGAAAAGACATAGTGAAAACATGTTTAATTTGGTTTTCAGAGAAAATTCAAAGAAAACTAAATAAAACCAACATACATGAAAATAAAATATTCTTATTTCCTCCAAAGTGCTATGCAATATAAAATTAAGAGGTTAATGGTTTCTGTTGGCAATGCAAAGTTGTCTCCACAGTGAATTGATCGTCCCTCACATTCCTTTTCAAAATAACAGATTAACCCTTGTGCCCCAACATTCACTTCAATCAGAGTGTAGCATGCCTAAGAAACTGTGGAAGAATGCATTTTTCATTCTGAAGAATATAGTTTTCATGAGAAATAAAAACTGAGAATTTGCACCAAAGCACATATATTTAAAATATGAATGTGCTGTACTCAGTTGTGTCCAACTCTTTGCGGCCCCATGGACTGTAGCCTGCCAGGCTCCTCTGCTCATAGGATTCTTCAGGCAAGAATACTGGAGTCGGTTGCCATGCCCTCCTCCAGGGGATCTTCCCAACCCAGGGATCGAACCTAGATCTCCCACATTGCAGGTAGATTCTTTACTGTCTCAGTCACAGGCTTTAAAACAGAGAAAATTTAGACAAATTATCCCAGTGACTTTATACAAGTCATCATTCACTAAAGGAGGTACTATAATGGTTATACTATAATGGTTTTGAACTGTGGTGTTGGAGAAGACTCTTGAGAGTCCCTTGGACTGCAAGGAGATCCAACCAGTCCATTCTGAAGGAGATCAGCCCTGGGATTTCTTTGGAAGGAATGATGCTAAAGCTGAAACTCCAGTACTTTGGCCACCTCATGTGAAGAGTTGACTCATTGGAAAAGACTCTGATGATGGGAGGGATTGGGGGCAGGAGGAGAAGGGGACGACAGAGGATGAGATGGCTGAATGGCATCACTGATTGGATGGACGTGAGTCTCAGTGAACTCCGGGAGTTGGTGATGGACAGGGAGGCCTGGCATGCTGCGATTCATGGGGTCGCAAAGAGTCGGACACGACTGAGCGACTGATCTAATCTGATAATGGTTAAGCTCACTGTAAAATATAATAAATTTTATTTCATTTAAGATGATAGATAAACTCAGGGTTGCAAATGAATTAGGAGTGTGGGTGTTTTTCCCATTAAAATGAGACCTGAGGAAATGATCATAAAAATCTATTTCTCTTATAGTTAAGCTTTCTGCTGCTGCTAAGTCGCTGCAGTCATGTCCGACTCTGTGTGATCCTATAGATGGCAGCCCACCAGGCTCCCCCGTCCCTGGGATTCTCCAGGCAAGAACACTGGAGTGGGTTGCCATTTCCTTCTCCAATGCATGAAAGTGAAAAGTGAAAGTGAAGTCACTGAGTCGTGTCCGACTCTTAGCAACCCCATGGACTGCAGCCTACCAGGCTCCTCCATCCATGGGATTTTCCAGGCAAGAGTACTGGAGTGGGGTGCCATTGCCTTCTCCGGTTAAGCTTTCTAGCCAGCAGCAAATATCAAGCACGGAATATTTTGAAGAATGAAACTATACATATACTCTCTCACTATGAGGAGACTGGAACCAAACTAGAAAAAAATGTAGTAGAATGCAACAATACTTTTCAGTCAAACGAAGAAAATCAAATCTACATTATTGAGTTAAAGAATGTCAGAAGAGTGCTTTTGTCCAAAATTCCCTATCCTACTTTGACTGCAAATCCCTTCTGGGTGACATACTTCACAAATTTTTATATACATATATATGTATATGTGTGTGTGTGTGTGTGTATATATATATATATATATATATATATATAAACAAAAATCGCTAAAATAAATAGTCCTGAGAATGGTAATTCACAATAGTGCATTAGATAATTTAAGGTCATAAAAATAACTTTCTCCCAATATCTGTGGGATCTACGAGTGGGAATGGGAGAAACTGTCAGTATTTTGCTTTTTTTGATAGGAAAGTGGGGAAACAGGATTTTGATGCCTGTATATGATTGTGGAAAACCCACTCTTGAAGGAGGTTTTCATGAGGAAAACCTTGTGCTGGGTACCAGAGTAAAAGGGATCTTATGAACAGGCAGCGTGCGTGTGCAAAAGATGTACTTTGAATTCTTGGCATCTTTCATGAACTTTTGTTTCTTTCCAATGAGGTACTAAATATTCCTTGGTTGCCTACTATCTGCAGGCATCAGAGAGCTCTCAGTTATTCTTTTTAAACTATTCAACAGATTCAGGCTTAACATTGAAAACTTGACCCTTTCATTAGCCCTGAGGCAAAAAAGGGATTCTTTTTAGTGCGCTAGGATGCTGAAAGATATCTGGCTTCTCAGAAGTTTGGAGTAGGGATCTCCAAAAGAATTATAGATTCTGGCCTGTTCTGGTTCAATTTGCAAAGAAAACATCAGACTCTTAGTTCAGACAAATTAATAGATATATTTCTAGTAAATAAAGAAAGAAGAATAGATGTCAGATGGCTGATTTTACAAAAAAAAATTATAGCATGGTTTATGATCATCATGCAGTAAATGATAAACTTATTCATTTAACTTATTTTTTTACTCTTATACTTATCAATTGGAGAAGGCAATGGCACCCTACTCCAGTACTCTTGCCTGGAAAATCCCATGGATGGAGGAGCCTGGTAGGCTGCAGTCCATGGGGTCGCAAAGAGTCAGACACGACTGAGCAACTTCACTTTCACTTTTCACTTTCATGCATTGGAGAAGGAAATGGCAACCCACTCCAACATTCTTGCCTGGAGAATCCCAGGGACAGGGGAGCCTGGTGGACTGCCATCTATGGGGTCACACAGAGTCGGACACGACTGAAGCGACTTAGCAGCATACTTATCAATGAGAGCTGGATGTGCCAAACATTTGATTTTCAGCATTTTGTTTTTCCTAAGTAGTGAAACATTTTAGCCAATGTTAAAGCTAAACCTCATTTCTCTGAATGATGTTTGTACCAGAGGAACTAAACCCAAAACAAAAATCTATGTCCCAAATTCTGATGCAAATAAAGGAAAGCAATCCTTGAAGTTTTGGCTTGAGGGAGAGCATTAATTGCCACCTTGAATGGTGCTACCTTGGCCAGTGTAAAACAATAGGGATTAACTAAAGAGATGTGCTAAAATCAAATCCTAAACTCCTGGCTCTTCGGGAATTAATGTGGAGACCCAAGAGGGCAATAATCTACATTATTTAGCAGCTGCACCACACCGCACAGACTGTCCTGATCAAGTTCTATCTTCTGGAGTTTCAACTTCAATAGGCCTGGTAATTAATGCAACTGCTTCCTTGTCATCTATGAAGAGGTTGTAATGTGTTCAAATGCCAAACAGTCATACTCAGTCTGTCATATTTGGAGCAACAGGGATGGACCTAGAGATGACCAAAGTAAGTCAGAAAGACAAATATTAAGATATCACTTATATGCGGAATCTAAAATATGACACAAATGAATCTATTTATGAAACAGAGACAGACTCACAGACATAGAAAACTTATGGTTATGAAAAGGGAAAGAGGGTGGGGGAGGGACAAACTAGGAGTTTGGGATTAGCAGACACGAACTACTATATATAAAATATATAAACAACATGGTCCTACTGTAACTATATTCAATGTCCTGGAACTATATTCAATATCTTTTAACAAACCAGAATGTAAAAGAATATGTACGTGTGTGTGCATGTCACTTTGCTGTCCACTAGAAACTAACACACCATTGTAAATCAACTATACTTCAATTAAAAAAAGAATATTCAATTTGACTAAATTACACTGTTGGGTTTGAGAGCAATTTTGATTAGCTGTTTCCTCATGTCCTGACTCTGATTTAACTTAAGAGTTCTTCTGAAGCTGCACTATTACATCATGAACACAGTGGCCTCTGTTATTTTAGATTTTTGGCTATTGCCTTCAATTGAAAACAGTAAGTGCTAAGTTTATCTCATTCTAAGAGATGGGAATAAGATTTACCTCAAAAGGGTTCACAAAAGAGGTCAAAAATGGACATTTCCTTCATTACTCCACCAATCTCATGTATTCTAAAGTTGTCTGAAAATTTAGGAAAGAATCAGAGTCACATTGAATCCATGGCCCAGGAGGAGAGTGTGATGGCTCCTGTTTACTCCTCAGGGAGACAAAAACACTGGTACTTCACCCCTCTGCCCCAAACAAATGAGGGTAGCTCCAAGTCCACCATTTATAGAGCCTGGGAGCACAAAGTGGATGGGATGGCTTCTAACTACCAACATGTACTGTGCTTAAGTAGCTGAACACTTTTTGTTTGCTTCCTGTGACTACTGAGGTGTTAAAACTGATCTGAAGTGGTGACGTAGTCAAGAGTGGAGGCATCTTGTACTTCCCAATGCTTGGTGTGGCAAAAGCATTTTTGTAGGTCAAGTGGAAACCGAAGGAGGCAGCTATGGTTTAGCTGTCTAACGGGAGCATTGCATATGGAGCACGAGTACTCTAGGATGAGATGCCCGAAGACATGTTTACACGGCGTACTTTTTCTTGTTAAAGAAATGGGAAGACAGAAGACCTCCTGTAAGACCTCTTAAGAGCCTCCACTTGTACCCCAAAGTAAGCAAGCGTTTGTGTCCTTATTACATATAACACATGAGCACCATAAGATGCTATTTAAGAGGAGATATATACCCACTTTCTTTCTTTCCTACTTCTCAGGCCAGTGTAGAATAATGTCACCCAGGTGGGGTAAGGGAAGCTGGTGAAACTGATCATTCTTCCCTGCCAGGGCACATCACTTCAGCATGGTTTAAGCTGGTACTGCAAACAGAACATTAAATATGAGACTGAAATTTTAAGCTGAACTAAACTTAATTTAACCTTATTTTTTCATATCCTAGAGACCAAATAGCAATTGAATCTATTCAGGATGCCACTAAGAAAAATGAATCAGCCATCTGCTTGAAGCAAAACCATTTCATGTTTGTGTTCTATCTGGTTCAAACTATGCAGCAAACTACTGACACTGTCCATAAATTCAGCACTTGATCAACTGAGTTAGAGGCAGAGGGAAAAGATGACTATGAGGGACAGTGAGAATGTGGCTTACGGCAGGACAGGAAATGGTTTACAGATGACATGGAGACACCAATAATGAAGGGCCTAGGAACTATATTTGAAACACTGAGAAGTATAGTGATACAGCATAATTAGAAGACTTATAAAGACATATAAGGCTTTGTCTTATACAACAGTTAGCAAATGACACGTGTTCTGAATTCATCTACTGATGTTCCATTTGTAGACCATTACTACTACCAAATGCAACACTTGGCAGGAGAACATCGTCAAAGAAGTTCAAAGGTGAGGAATACCCTGGATCTTACTGTACACTTGGACTTCTTTGGGATTGAGGACAGCTGAGCATTTCATTACTTGTCATTCAAAAGGTCCATCTAGTCAAAGCTATGGTTTTTCCAGTAGTCATGTATGGATGTGAGAGTTGGGCCATAAAGAAAGCTGAGCACCAAAAAATTGATACTTTTGAACTGTGGTGTTGGAGAAGACTCTTGAGAGTCCCTTGGACTGCAAGGAGATCCAACCAGTCCATCCTAAAGGAAATCAGTCCTGGATATTCATTGGAAGGACTGATGCTGAAGCAGAAACTCCAACACTTTGGCCATCTGATGTGAAGAGCTGACTCATTTGAAAAGACCCTGATGCTGGGAAAGATTGAAGGCAAGAGAAGGGGACGACAGAGGACGAGATGGCTGGATGGCATCACCAGCTCAACGGACATGAGTTTGAGTAAACTCCAGGAATTGGCGATGGACAGGGAGGCCTGGCGTGCTTCAGTCCATGGGATCTCAAAGAGTCGGACACGATTGAGCCACTGAACTGAACTGATGGTAGAAGAAAAATGACTGGTCCCCAACAAGTTGAATATAACATTTCTAGATGGTTATGTCTTCTTTTAGCAGGCTGAGGTATATTTTTCAAGAAGAATCAAGCTAGTATTTTGCAAAAGGAAATAAATGGAGATAAAGAGAAAAGCAGAGGGAGAAGATAATTTACAGCAGGGAGAGAATTTACAATTGCTTAAATCCCAGTAACCATCAAAAGTTTCACTTTGTTGCTTTTCCTTGTTTTCAAATTAGTCTGTCCTACTTTTCCCTAAGGAAACAAGGGCCTACACAGTGTTCCTTGGACAAGAAATTTCAAATAAATAAGAACTGTTGCTTTAACCTACTGTAACTCATAAAGGGTTCTGACATAACTGCTTCTTGTAGCATATTTGTTAATGTGGTTGATAGGCATATAGGTTATAGTAACACAGATGTGCTCATGTGTTTGTATACAGTGTCTTTAAAAATAAAAGAATAGTACATTATTTACAAGGGCCTTCTTGATTTATTTTTGCTAATTTCACTTTGTTTAAACTCATTGGACAGAAAAACTCTTAAACCCAAGTGCATGGAGCTAGCTCCTTGTAATTTCCTTTACAGAAAAAGATTATAAACGTTAAAACCACTGGTGTAATGGTTAACTGGAACTTCATCTGTTTTAGGTCTTTGCAGGTCACTTAAGTTCTTCTGTGACCTCTGAGGGAAGTATACTTGAAAGTAATGTTTGGGAATCACTTTATCAATGGAACTTGACATCAGATAGCCATGACTTTCAAGTAAAGCATTGATAGAATGGTCAATGAGCTGTACAGTAATATATCTAAAGACATTTCTGGATTTTTGCTGCATCCATTCATCTTCATAGGTAGACAAATGAAATTGGTCTTCTGCCCTGACAGGAACAAACTAATGTATTATTTCAGCTTCAAAAAGAAAGTGATGGAAGTATAATACAGTAAATCTCATAGGCATCTACAGAGTTCTTCTAATCCCAGTCTTTTCAAGATAACTTCAGAATCTCCCTGGTCAGTAAAGTTTCTCTGGACCAATGACGAGGTGTTGTTGGATTGTACATATACTTATAATATCATTCTCAACTTTAGGCAATTAATAAATATAATTGATATTGCAAAAAAACCCCTAAATATCATAGAAAATTTCTCCTGATATGGAATGGACAGAATCAGAGTCTACAGATTAGTTGGGTGAGGATTAAGACCACAAGTTTAAGTAACACAGAGAGAGTGTGTATAAGAATAAAAATCCCAAACTTGTGGTAAAATCAAGTTATAGAACAAAACAATGAGTGGAGATCAGAAACAAAAGTAGGAATGGTGCCACTACAAAACTTAGTTGATTTCTGGCAACTGCTCCTGCTGCTGTCCCAAAAAGCTACGAATGCAGTGACTCTCCCGTGTTGCACATATAAGGTGCAGGGAGGCAAGGAGTCCCAAGTAGAAAACCTGTAGGTTGTGCTTGCAAGCTGAAGTGGAGAGGTAATTACCCCAGTGGAGAAAGCCTCTAGAGAGCCAGAGTCTATTGAGACCATTTCATACAGACTGAGAATTGTGTCAACTTTTTATTGTCCTGTAAATGAACTGGTTGTGATGGCCCTTGGACACAGTCACATGACAGCAGCCTCAGCGTGGAAGATATCTTGAAGGTAGTCAAAATCTCCACTCAGGAATTCAGACTCTCAGGCTAAAGCCTACACACAGGGTCTCTGGTCTCTGGGACTTCAACTGATGTGTGGGAAATTGGTCCGTCACAGTCTTGTCTACAGAGTGACTAAGGATGGCTATAAGGTTTGGCTATTAATAAAACAGTTTTCAGCCTTCGGGCAGGTAGGCTCAAATAGAGCCTCAATAACCACAAGTGGTGCTTTTCTGATATACCTCAGTGATCTCTGTTGGATCTCTTTTACTGTGATGCAGGGCCATCATTGGAGAAGAAATGGCAATCCACTCCAGTATTCTTGTCTGGAGAATTCCATGGACAGAGGAACCTGGTGGGCTACAGTCCATCGGGTTGCAAAAAGTTGGACGTGACTGAGCAACTAACACACACACGCACAGGCCCATCATAGCCAGGAGCCAGTGTTCAGCTTCCCTTGAGACAAAATGCTCTCAACCCTGTTGATCTCTAAGGTCAATCACCAGTGGGGTTAAAATTCTACTCCAACTGGTGCCAACCAGATGTGGCATCTACAAAACTCAAAAAATATCTCTGTCTCATGGGATGTCTGTGATGACTGATTCTTTTTCATCCTCTCCATGTACATGAAGATGAACAATATTTATCACAAACAATTTGATCACAGATACTTCAGATGATCACCATGGTTCTAGAGAATTTGAAGGGGGAGACAGAGTGTGTTTATGGCTTCCTGCCACCCTACTTATCCACACAATACTGAAAAATGCCTCATGTATAGCTCAGTAAACAGCTGTACTATTGTGCTGGAAGGTTACTCTGAGGCTTTCAGAACTTTTGTTCTTCAAGTAGATAAGATAGAAAAGGCTGCACATTTGTAGCAAGGGACTCCTGCCGGGTCTCTGGCTCTGATATGATTCATTTGGCTGGGTCGTGCACCTTAAACAGCAGGAACAAGATGTAGAAAACAGCTGCTTTTGCTTTTACCTGCCAAATATGCTGGAAACTTATTGAGTGGTAGGCTGGGAGTACAGAAAGAAGACTCGGGTGTGCTGATATGGGCACGGGGAAGAGATAAATACTGGCAAAGTGGTCTATTACACTCAATTCCCTGTTAGAGACCAGGGTCGTCTGTCACTGAGTGCTCTTATGGGATACTAAGCCAGATGAAAAAGACACAAATTGTTTCCCAGCTTTCTCCTCTATCTCCTCCCCTCAGTGGCATTTCCTCATCATCTGTAGGTGAAATCTATCGTGCTGAAGTTGTATGGGGTGAGAGAGGAGAGACCAGCTCTCAGGTGGTAGGATCTCACTTGGAGGGTTGTTGTATTTGTCCTAAGTCAGATATAGCTGAAAATTTAGTTACAGAACATAGTTACCACAGCCATGGAGAAGGGTCTTGTGCTGTCGTACTCAGTCGCGTTCGACTCTGTGTGACCACATGGACTGTAATGCACCAGGCTCCTCTGTCCATGAGATTCTCCAGGCAAGAATACTGGAGTGGGTTGCCATTTCCTTCTCCAGGGGATCTTCCTGACCCAGGGATTGAACCCTCTAACCTGTGTTTCCTGTGGCTCCTGCACTGGAAGGTGGGTTCTTTTCCAATGGGCCACCTGGTAAACCCCTTCAAAAGGGCTTACTGCCTTTCAAGCTGGTCCCACAGGGAATGTCTGTTCTATCTAGAATGTGGTTTAGGAAGGGAAGAGAGACAGCATATTGGGGAATATATCAATGTGTTTTCTATACTGTCAGAAGTTTGGCATGGATTCCTAGAAAGAGAGCATTCTACTCCGGCAGAGAACTATGGCCTTGAAGGAGAACCACTTTGATCCCTGCTTGCTTTAATTGTTCAGGAAATGAAAATGAGTATCACCTCTGGAATAAAGAGATCACTCAGCTCTAATGAGTAGTGGATGAATAGGATAAAGTTAATGGTCCACACTGGGAATGATTCTGAGACATAGGGCCCATTAGCAAAGCGGACTGCCTTGAAACAATTCATGCTCAGCTAAAGGTCAGGACCAGAGTTCCAAATCTGAATAATCATCAGAACCTACAGGAACTTTTCAACATATAGTTCTCAGGCTCAATCAAATTCTACTAAATCAGAAATTCAAAGGGAGTCAGAGGGAATATGTATAGACTAAAGTTCCTGTAACCCTTCCATCTGTGTGATTTTGATGACTAGCCAGATTTAAAAAGAATTATCATGAGTGAATTTTGAAAGAAGAGATGTCTTAAGTAAGAATTAAATAATAATAGAGAAATGCAATTAACTGGGCTCACAACAAAGAAAAGGGATGGACAGAGTACTATTAAATTAGCCAGATCTCAACGCAGATCCAAAAACAACATGAAAATGGTAAGGCAGAAGCGATAAAGCACTTCTTGAATTTTATGCAATACTTTCAATGGAAACTTCATAATGAATATGTATATTCTATGACTTAAAAACATATTCATGAATTTGTCAAATATTTTGATTCATCATTCCATATATAGACTTCTCTAAGATACTACATTACAATGCAAAGAGAACGTCTTTACTGTTCCTTCTCCGATTTCTTTCTTCAAAAAAATCAAAGCAATTTTTTACTAGCACCAGATCATTTTACTGCAGATTTGCTTAAATATTAAAGAACAGTTTTGAACATTCAATTTTAAGAATCTATGGAGTGGCTTTACAAGAAAATCAGTTTAAAAAGAATCTACAGTGGAAAAGTAAGATGAACAAGAGAGATGAATTTTTACCTTGAGAATCATATTTTGTGTTACAGGAATTAAATATTAGTTGTAAGGTATGATGGACAGAAGTAAAAGTTATACACAAATCACTTTAAAAAAAAAAGAGAAAAACTCCAGAATTTCAATTAAAGTGTACACAGATAACAAAACTAAAAGTAAAACTTCTACCCAAAAATTCATTTCTAAAATGATACTTTACCAAAAACTATGCTACTTATTTAATCTTTACAAGTGATTAGTTTTTAGGTCTTAATGTCAGATGTTTTTCATTTATATATTAACTTTGTCTTTTGCTATTCTAACTTTAGAGGAAGGAGTTCAACCACTAAATTATAAGAAATGTAAAGACAAGAAACTCCTAAATAAATATTTGTATTTACCCTCAGTTATAAAGATTTTAATGCTCTCTCCAAGCAAAAATAATTTGTGTAGTGTGAATATATAATACATATCAATTTGACACTAAAATGAATGTAAGTATAAGTATGTTTTTTTTTATTTTTATTTTTTTAATTTCTTAGTGCTTTTATTTCATTTCTTTTGGCATATCTAAATGTCAGAAAGTACATACATACAAAATTCCAAACACCTTCCTAAAATGGTTTTAGTATTGGCGAGTCTGATATCTCAGGTTGAATTGTCCAATATGTCTAAAGTGCATTCTCGCAGCTAATCAATAGCAGCATTTGTTCTGTTTATAAATCCTTAAGAAATATTCAGACAGCAGGTGGAAAGTCACAATAAAAAGCAAAGCATGATCTAGATATATTTTTCCTTAATTATCCAAGACAAACACATGCATGAATTAGTTTATAAGTATACAAGAAATATATAAAAATAGCAATATAAAAAAGTTCATACAGCAATGAGAAAGAGGGGTCTTTCTCTGCTACTAATATTAAATATGGCAAGGTGTATAATATAAAAAGTTTGTAGAATCCTAGATATCTTTGGAGCCACAGGGAAATCCCTGATGGAGGCCAGTGTGTGATGACATGAGGTCTGTGATTTTCAACAAAGCTAGAGTTTTATAAGATGGTTTTCAGAAGGCACTGCTTTGGAGAAATCACCAACACAAATGATGAAAATGTTCTTTTGTTATTGAAACTGTCAATTCATGGCTTCTTGCGCTTGGGTTGTGCATGGTGCTGGTACCCAGGCCCCAGCTGAGAGCCCGCTCTCATCTCCACAGCCACAGAGCACTAGTTGGTGATTCTTGTTTTAAAGTCTCTATTTCAGTAAACTGGACGGATTGTCCACCACCCCTTGTTTTATAAACATCACCCTTAATTAGCTTAGTTTCAATCTCCCCATCGGAGGCTAGTTCCTGGTGTGTCAGCATGTACTTCTCACACTTAGCTAGTGCCTTTTCATTTGCAACAGACACAGTGATGGCACGGGGGACATGTGGCTGCATGACTGTCTCAGTTTGCAGGTTAGTGGCAGGCTTATGATCTACCCATCTGTCTCCCGCAGAGCGTGATCGTCTGTGTCGCAGACGAATTGGTGGTGCGTTCCTGCTGCAGTGATCCTCTTCTACTTCTATCTCATTTCTGAACGAAGGAACCACCTCCCTGCCTTCATTCCAGTACATCCCTCGCCTTCTGTCTGACACGATACAAGTTTTACTTTGTCCTGGCTCCTGCTGCCTACGCCTCGCAATAGATGTGACATTGAGAGGTGTGTTGTACGGAGGTATTTTCTGCTCCCATTCTGAAATACAGGAAGCTACAGAAATGCTGCTGCAAGAGTTAGAGCGCCTATGTAGCTGTTGACTCATGAGTTGCTGGCCGTTGGAAATCTGAGCAATATAGTTACTAGAAAGAGGTATGGGTGATGGAGAAACAGATCTCTGAGTCACTTTTTCTCGATCGCGCTCCCGAGAGGGCCTCTCTGGCTTTTCGGTTTTGGGCTCAGTAACAATAGCCTTCAGTTGTTTCAGTTTCTCATCTTTCACCCAGAGTTTATTTTGCATCTCCAGCTGTTTGGCTGCCACTTGACGCTCGCATTCTTTCTCCCACTTCATGGTGATTTCTGTCACCATGCCTTGCAGCCTGGCTTCCAGTCTACGTTTGTCAGAAAACTGTCGCTGAAGTTTTTCATTCTGGGTTTCAAGCTCCTGTTGCAGATTGCGCTTATCTTCCTCATAGATGGTCGTTGTTTTCTCTAAAATCTCAACCTTATATTCTAAAGTTTTGTTTTTCTTCTCAAGTTGTTCTATTTCCAGTTTCTGTCCTGAGATCACCTTTTCTTTTTCATTTAGTTTTCCTTGAATATAGTTTTCTTTATGTAAAACAGCATTGTCAAATTCTTGTAACAAAGCCTTAAAAGTAATAGACTGCCTGTTAAACTCCTCAATCATCATCTGTCGTAGGTGATGTCGTCTCTCTACTGCTTCGATCAGCCTGGGAAGAGTCTGCTCATCATTGACATCCAGAAGTTCGCAGGATGGCAAAGGTGGGAAACTCTGTAAAACCACTTCTGAAACCAGCGGTTCGACTCCAACAGGACCTGCCCGGGCCTGGTTTCTGTATCGCCTCCCTGGTGTTAAACCACATATGGCCTTGTCTGTTGGTCTGGCTACTTCAACTTCTTGGGTCACTTCTGCAAATCTCATTACTTGCAAGCTTTCTTCATAATCTTCAGCCTTTGGATTCACACACACGATCAGGCGTACTCTCCCTTCCCCATCAAAGTAGTTCTTGAACAGATGGGTTAACTTTGAATCTCGATATGGAACCATCTTGTTAGTACCATAAGTTTGGTTCTCTCTCAGGACCTCCATACATGTTCTCAGTGTCATTAGTGACTGGTTAATGTTACCACCTTCATGTAATCTGTTCCCTTCTGCTTTTGTCTGGTTAGTTCTTTCACTTCCAGCAAGATCTACCAAGGACAACTGGCTAATAGTGATTTGTTCTTTTTCCTGTAAGACGTTGTCTCCATCTGCATCCAAGGGAGCCTGAACTAATTTAATGTTGAACACACTATGGGAACGGCTGGACTCATGATTCAAATGTGTGTTAGCAATTCGTCGCTTTTTCTGGCCTCTCCAGAAAACTTCAAAAGCCTCCTCAGTAGATTTCACTTCTACTTCTGTACATCCTGCAACATACATGTTATGGTTCTTGTCTTCATGAAGCAGTTTAGATTGTGGAGGTTTAGGCTTTATGGGATCAAACGGCACCTCTTCCAATAGATCATATATGTAATTATTATATATTTCAATATAAGAGACAAATACACCATAGACACTATCTTCATCAACCTCTTCTGCTTTGCAAAATTCTTGTACATTTATCATATCTGCAAACTCTGGATCTACTTGTCATTTGCTAGAGGGGGTCTTTGGATTGGGTGTGGCTTCTCTCTTCTGCCTTTCTAATAAAGCATCAACTTCACATTGTATATCCATACTATTCCTATCATTAGATTTAAAAACGTATCGTTTAGCTTGAAATGACCCTATACTGTTAAAGAGCATGTCCAAACAGCGAGGAAGCAGCCCTCCTTCCCCTGGAGAACCAGTCATAGTGTGAGTTTTTCTGCTTCCCGTCACACCATATGTAAAAAGGAGACCATTTTTGCCATGAATGAGGTCATCTACCAAGGGATTAGCCACGACATCAAAGAGCTCCTTTTGGGTGGTATGAGTGCCAAATACTTGTTTAAATGAATACTGAGTCTCCTTATAGTCTCCATTTCTGTTGAGTCTGTTACCCTCAGGAGTATGAAGCTGAACTGTTGTATTATTGATTACTTCTATGCAACACTCTTGCTCAGGAAGGCTCAGTGGGCGTACCCTACAGTACACCCCAACTGGGTCTTTAAGACTCGTTTGGGATCCTTTTTTCACTGGTGGTTTCCTGGGTGTCTTAGTCCTCGCTGGCTTCATGGTAGTAAGCTCCGAACTGCCCAGACGCGCGCACGGGGATGCCGGACTCAGTCGGGGGTTGACGAGAACGGCGGGCCTCAGGGACCAGCCACAGGGCCCGCGAGTCGGCGGCTCAAGCGCGGCGCTTGAGGAATCTCTAAGTATGTTTAAATATATACATATATAAATATAATACAACCACACATGTGTATGTGCATTGGTTTATCCCTTTGTATCTAGATCAAAAATGTTAACATGCTCTATTTGGTATACACACAGAGAAGGAAAATTTAATGACTATCTTATAAAAACATTTCAGAAATGTCAATGCAGATGACCCAGGAAACACTCTTTACTGGTAGATCAGATGGTAAAGAATCTGCCTGCAATGCAGGAGATCTGGGCTTGATCCCTGGGTTAGGAAGATAGCCTGGAGAAGGAAATGGTAACCACTCCAGCATTCTTGCCTGCAGAATTCCAAGAACAGAGGAGCCTGGCAGGCTACAGTCCATGGGGTTGCAAAGAGTCGGACACGGCTGAGCAACTAACACACACACAGGGTAAATTATAAAGACAAAGATGGGATTACTACTTATAAAATAAAAAATAAATATCCATGATGCTTGATGATTAAAATAAGAATGGAACACATTTATCATCGACCTTTATATAATATTTCAGTTTTTGTATCTAAAAATAGAGGGTAATTAAACTAAAAATGGACATCACCAGATGGTCAACACCAAAATCAGATTGATTATATTCTTTGCAGCCAAAGATGGAGAAGCTCTATACAGTCAGCAAAAACAAGACTGGGAGCTGACTGTGGCTCAGATCATGAACTCCTTATTGCCAAATTCAGACTTAAATTGGAGAAAGTGGGGAAAACCACTAGACCATTCAGGTATGATCTAAATCAAATCCCTTATGATTATATAGTGGAAATGAGAAATACATTTAAGGGACTAGATATGATAGACAGAGTGCCTGATGAATTATGGACAGAGATTCGTGACATTGTACAGGAGACAGGGATCAAGACCATGCTCATGGAAAAGAAATGCAAAAAAGCAAAATGGCTGTCTGGGGAGGCCTTACAAATAGCTGTGAAAAGAAGAGAAGTGAAAAGAAGGAGAAAAGGAAAGATATAGGCATCTGAATGCAGAGTTCCAAAGAATAGCAAGGAGAGATAAGAAAGCCTTCCTCAGCAATCAATGCAAAGAAAGAGAGGAAAACAACAGAATGGGAAAGACTAGAGATCTCTTCAAGAAAATTAGAGATACCAAGGGAACATTTCATGCAAAGATGGGCTCAATATAGGACAGGAATGGTATGGACCTAACAGAAGCAGATGATATTAAGAAGACGTGGCAAGACTACAAAGAAGAACTGTACAAAAAAGATCTTCACGACCCAGATAATCATGATGGTGTGATCACTCACCTAGAGCCAGACATCCTGGAATGTGAAATCAAGTGGGCCTTAGAAAGCATCACTACGAACAAAGCTAGTGGAGGTGATGGAATTCCAGTGGAACTATTTCAAATCCTGAAGGATGATGCTGTGAAAGTGCTGCATTCAATATGCCAGCAAATTTGGAAAACTCAGCAGTGGCCACAGGACTGGAAAAGGTCAGTTTTCATTCCAATCCCAAAGAAAGGCAATACCAAGGAATGCACAAACTACCACACAATTGCATTCATCTCACATGCTAGTAAAATAATGCTCAAAATTCTCCAAACCAAGCTTCAGCAATATGTGAACCATGAACTTCCTGATGTTCAAGCTGGTTTTAGAAAAGGCAGAGGAACCAGAGATCAAATTGCCAACATCCGCTGGATCATGGAAAAAGCAAGAGAGTTCCAGAAAAACATCTATTTCTGCTTTATTGACTATGCCAAAGCCTTTGACTGTGTGGATCACAATAAACTGTGGAAAATTTTTCAAGAGATGGGAATATCAGATCACCTGACCTCCCTTTTAGAAACCTATATGTAGGTCAGGAAGCAACAGTTAGAACTGGACATGGAACAACAGACTGGTTCCAAATAGGAAAAGGAATACGTCAAGGCTGTATATTGTCACCCTGCTTATTTAACTTATATTCAGAGTACATCATGAGAAACGCTGGGCTGGAAGAAGCACAAGCTGGAATCAAGATTGCTGGGAGAAATCTCTATAACCTCAGATATGCAGATGACACCACCTTTATGGCAGAAAGTGAAGAGGAACTAAAAAGATTCTTTATGAAAAGTGAAAGAGGAGAGTGAAAAAGTTGGCTTAAAGCTCAACATTCAGAAAACCAAGATCGTGGCATCTGGTTCCATCACTTCATGAGAAATAGATGGGGAAACAGTGTCAGAATTTATTTTTTGGGGCTCCAAAATCACTGCAGATGATGACTGCAGCCATGAAATTAAAAGACGCTTACTCCTTGGAAGGAATGTTATGACCAACCTAGATAGCATATTCAAAAGCAGAGACATTTCTTTGCCAACAAAGGTCCATCTACTCAAGGCTATGGTTTTTCCAGTGGTCATGTATGGATGTGAGAGTTGGACTGTGAAGAAAGTTGAGCACCGAAGAACTGATGTTTTTGAACTGTGGTGTTGGAGAAGACTCTTGAGAGTCCCTTGGACTGCAAAGAGATCCAACCAGTGCACCCTAAAGGAGATCAGTCCTGGGTGTTCATTGGAAGGACTGATGCTGAAGCTGAAATTTCAGTACTTTGGCCACCTCATGTGAAGAGTTGATTTATTGGAAAAGACCTTGATGCTGGGAGGGATTGAGGGCCAGAGGAGAAGGTGATAACAGAGGATGAGATGGCTGGATGGCATCACCAACTCGATGGACGTGAGTTTGAGTAAACTCTGGGAGTTGTTGATGGACAGGTAGGCCTGGTGTGCCGTGATTCATGGGGTCACAAAGAGTCGGACATGACTGAGCGACTGAACTGAACTGAAACTCAGAATACAAGATGAATTTTAAAATATTACACTTAATACCAAACTAACTCACATAACTGATGGCAGGGAAATAAAGATCATCTTTCAGGTTAACAAAAGAATATACAGCAAGAGAGGATTGAGAAGTGGAAAGAAATATGTGAGAGAGATAGATAGGTACAGACTTCCAGCTGCAGAATAAATGAATCATTGGTATGAAATGTACAGTGTATGGAACATAGTCAATAACTATGGAGACAAATCATAATTAGACTTATCACAGGGATCATTTTGAAATGTATATATTGAGAGTTTGGGATTAGCAGATGCAATTATATATAAGATGCATAAACAAGAAGGTCCTATTGTACAGCACAAGAAACTATATTCAATATCCTGTAATAAACCATAATGGAAAATAATACATATAAAGGGATAACTGAGTCACTATGTTGTACAGTAGAAATTAAACGAATTGTAAATCAACTATACTTCAATACATTTTTAAAGTTATAAAAATTCCTACACAAGAAAATAAATATATAGAAATACTCAATCACTGTGCTGTGTAACAGGCAGGAACTAACACAGTGCTGTAGGTCAATATTACTTCACAAGCAAAGAAACTCTTAACAAATGAAATCAGATTTATCGTTACCAGAGGTAGGGGTTTGGGGGAAGGGGAACTAGATAAAGGAAGTCAAAAGGTACAAACTCACAAGTATAAGATAAGTAAGTACCAGGGATGCAATGTAGAATATGATATAGTTAACACTATTTTAAGCTATATATGAAAGCTGTTAAGAGAATAAAGCCTAAGAATTCTCATCACAAGGAAATTTTTTTGGTTTCTTTAATTCTGTATCTATATGAGATGATGGTATATGTTGACTAAACATATTATGATTATCATTTCATGATGCAGATAGGTCAAATCATTAGGCTGTGTGCTTTAAACTTACACAGTACCTTGGATCAATTACATCTCAAAGGTGGTAAAGAACCCGCTTGCCAATATAGAGATGCAGGTCCAATCCCTGGGTCAGGAAGATCCCCTGGAAAAGGAAATGGCAACCCACTCCAGTCTTCTTTCCTGGAGAATCCCTTGGACAGAGGAGCCTGGAGGGCTATAGTCCATAGGGTTGCAAAGAGTTGGACACGACTGAAGTGACTTAGTGTGCATGCAAAGCTAGAAGAAAAACAGGATTCAAATGAACAGCCATCTGAAGAGGTGTATCCGTGATGACTGGAAGGGTCCCCAGCACAGAACCTTCTACCTCTGTGGAGGTGGAGGATGTTACCCTTGTGGTGTTAATGTGTTCACCAACCTGGAAGCTTTCTGAACTCCATATTATTACGATTTTTAATGGAGGTTTTATCCCATATGTGTGATCAATTATCAACTCCATTTCCAGTCCCTCTCCCCTCTCCACAGAATGGGGGCTATGGTGGCCAAAATATCCAAGCTTCTAATCTTGGTTTGGTCTCTCTATTGACCAGCCCCCATTTAGGAGCCCACCAAGAATCTCATTAGAAGAAAAGATATTCCTATTACCCAGTAAATTCCAAGGAGTTTAGTGTCAGATGCTCCTATCACTCAGGAAATTACAAAGGTCCTGTGAGCTCTGTGTCAGGAACTGAGGTCAAAGATTAAATATCAGAACAAAGGATGCTGCTGCTATCCCTATTTACAAGGATTTTAGGAGCTGTGTGCCAAGAGTCAGGGCAGAGACAAATATAAACATGTTTCTTATGTTACAAAAGAAGGTACAGCAGATAGAAGAGAAAAATTATTTTCTAATTTTAAAAAATAAAAATGAAACATACTATCTTGTCTAGTTTTCTTAAAGAAAGCTGGGCTACTGGGTTTATTATCTGTGTGTAAATGTTACACAGGCCAGTTTTTTCCTTCAAAATGTAATCACTCTTATCCAATCATTCAATTAAAATTATTATGAGAGCAAGTCGTATAGTCTACCACTCAGCTCAAAATTAAAGTCACCTTGAACACAGATACTTGGCATAACAGTCTGCTTGCGGTGCACTTTTTTACATAAAGATAATAGTTTCAACACAGAGCATTTAACCCAGGAAAGTCAAAATTTAAGATGCCCAATATCCTTTCTTCCCAAGTAAGGAAAGAAAGTGTAAAATTTAAAAGATGAAAAATGTAATACTAAAAACTATATCCATTGCTAACACTCAAAAAATTAGATTAAAATTCTACCTTTCAAAATACTAAAGCAGTTATCGTTTGTTGATCATCTTCACTGAAATCTTCTTAAATGATAATGTTCTGTAGAAATGAGCCTAAGTTCTGTAACTCCTGCATAAATTCAAAAGCAATTTAGGTGTAAAATTAACCAAATATATAAAATGACAATTGGGGCCGGGATTATGGGCTGGCAGCCTTGCAGCCGTGCTGTGCTCCATGCTTATAAGGACTCAAGCTTGGTTTCATTCTCTGCTGTCACACTCTTAAATTCTAAATTTTTGAACAAGGAGCCTGCATTTCCTCCTGTATTGACCCTAAAGTTAGGTAGCTGATCCTGATTGCAATCATTTGGGGAAAATGTCCAATAGCTATAAGGTTGAAATAAGAATCCAAATGAAACTGGGTAAGTCCAAGAAATACACTTTTTTAAAAAGCATGAAATTTAAATTAGATGCGCTGGGACACAGTGACCTACTGGTAGAGCAAAAATGAATATCAAGTGAATGACTTTCAAATATGATTATAATTGGAAGACTCCAAAAACTAGTCTCTTAGGTATCTCAGGATATAATTTAATACATCCTGGAGATACTGGATACATTAACTGAAAATAATGGAACTCAAAGTCCCTTTTCTATCTACTGTCCACATGACTGCATGAATATGGTTGAGAATAATATGATTATTTTGCTGGTAATTATGGGAGAAAATTACATAACTGACTGTTTCCATTGAAAACTGTTTTACTGACTACTTCTGAGTCTACTTGGGGAAGGAAATCCAACTAAACCATAACAAACCATCTTTGGGGCTTCTCAGATGGTTCATTGTTAAAGAATCCGCCTGCCAAGGAGGAGATGCGGGTTTGATCCCTGAGTCAGAATGATCCCTGGAGAAAGGAATGGGAACCCACTCCAGTATTCTTGCCTGAAAAATCCATGGACAGAGGAGCCTGGTGGGCTACAGTCCACAGGTTCACAAAGACTCAGACAGGACTAAGCAACAACAACTGAGCCTACCTTACCTTTCACTAACACTTCTGAATTTATCTCTACAACACAAGTGATATTCCAAATGCTTTCCACTCTCACTGTCTCAAAGGTACCGACCCTCTGTTCTTTCAGTCCAATTTTTTCATGCCACCAACCCAAGACACCCTAAAAAAGAGTTAGCTCACTTTCAGGTACAGAGTCTTTCATGAGTAAAATATCTCAGCCTCTCTAATCTTCACCTGAAATTATCTTTAAATTATCTCAATTCTTTTTTTGGTCCAAAGTTCTTCCTTCCATTTTTGCTTACATCTCCTCTCCTGTAAGACCTTTCTCTTACACAGGAAATACATACCTCTATTGGATCTTTCCTCAGATGACAAACAAGCTTAAACCTTCACTGTCCTGACAGTCAATAAGGGGTAAAATTAGTTCTCTTCTATTACTGAAGATACTGGCCTTCTCTCTCTTTTTCTGTCATCAAACATCTTTTTTTTTTTTTTCACTTTCAAAGACATGCTAATTCTTTGTTTCCTGCTTTAGTGAGATATATTTGACACACAACATGGTGTAAGTTTAAGGTGTATGAGAGGTTGATTTGACACATTTATAAATTGCAAAATCATTACCATCCTTGTATTAGTTACCATCTCCATTCCATCACATGATTACCATTCCTTCTTACCAAACATGAAGGATAACTTATCTTTATGGCCTTTGCTTTTACTGCTGCCTATTTCTTCTTTTACATTAGTTTAATCTCACAGTTGCCCCTCTAGCAACTGAACAAGACAACTAAAATTAATAAGTGAAGGAGTAAATGGGAGTTGTACAAACAGATCCAGCAGGTAGAGACTACTTTTGTAAGTACCAGGTTCTGCTATTCACGTATGGACAATTTAGGGAGAAGGAAGTAAAAATTATTTTATGCATTTTATATGCCAAAGAGGATGTTGAATATTAAAACTTGACTGAATCTAAGTTCCCTAACTCTGTATCACTTTAAAGAAAATTCAGAAGTTTATAATATTTTACTCTGTACCTATAGTAACTTTATCTAGTTATCATTAAAATTAGACATATCAAAAATCTTAGTACATAAAAAAAATCTGATCAGTAATTTAATATACAGATGTATTCTCATTGGCCTAATATTTCTGCTGAAAAATTATACTTATACCTTAGCAGTAAAACAAGTGAAGAGACAGCATGTAAAAAAAATTGCTTTCTGTAATCACTCGGAGTATAAGGTTAATATCATCTCTGTATGATGAAAGCTTAGGTGTAGACAGAAGCCAAGACATATTTTTTTTTCTTAAGGACACACCAATTATAAAGAGGTCTAAAAAAGAATCTAGTTCAAAAGAAAAAATATGAGTGGCTTATACACCTCTTATTGCCTGTCAGACCACATTTAGATCTGCTAAGACTAGCTTTCAGATCTGCTGGAAAGAGAATGTGAAGACAGACAAGAGCACAAGATTACTTTAAGTTTCTGGCCTGAAAAATATAAAGAATGAGTTGACATTAACAGGAATGGAGAAACTGTTGGGTAGGTCTGATAAGAGCTTGAATCTGAGTATGTTAAGTTTGAGCTGCCCACTAAATAACCACATGGAGACATAACAGAAGGGTGGATATACAGCTCCAGAGTTTAGGGCAGAGGTATGTACTAGAGATGACATTTTGAGAATCATTAGCATGTAAAGAATATTTACAACCACAACACTGCAGAAAGTATCAAAAGGAATGAGTGAAGAAAGAAGATAGCATGAAGCTTAAGAAATGTTTCCTTTACAACTGGGTCTAGTTCAGCAAAACTTGTTTCAGAATTCTTTCCTATATGTTTATTAGTCAGATTGGCAGGAGCCTTACCTTCTAGTGCCTTCTCTGGTGGCTCAGGCGGTAAAACCATCTGCCTACAATGTGGGAGAACCAGGTTCGATCCCTGGGTCGGAAAGATCCCCTGGAGAAGGAAATGGCAACCCACTCCAGTACTCTTGCCTGGAGAATCCCATGGATGGAAGAGCCTGGTAAGCTACAATCCATGGGGTCGCAAAGAGTCGGACATGACTGAGAGACTTCACTTTCACTTTAGCTTCTAGTACCATTTTTGTCAATTTTTAAAATTGAAGTATAGTTGATTCACAACATTATATTAGCTTCAGATATACAACATAGTGTGGAGAAGGCAATGGCACCCCTCCGGTACCCTTGCCTAGAAAATCCCATGGACAGAGGAGCCTGGAAGGCTGCAGTCCATGGGGTCACTGAGGGTTGGACATGATGGAATGACTTCACTTTCACTTTTCACTTTCATGCATTGGAAAAGGCAATGGCAACCCACTCCAGTGTTCTTTCCTGGAGAATCCCAGGGACGGGGGAGCCTGGTGGGCTGCTGTCTATGGGGTCGCACAGAGTCGGACACGACTGAAGTGACTTAGCAGCAGCATACAACATAGTGACTAAATATTTTTATAGATATTGTATTTAAAGTTATAAAATAATGGCTATATTTTTCTGTGCTCTACTATATATTGCTTATTTTATACATAGTGGCTTGTATCTCTTACACCTATACTCTTAAATCACCCTTCCCCCTTCCCTCTCCTCACTGGTAAATACTAGTTTTCTCGCTATACCTGTGAGTCTGTTTCTATGTTGTCATATAAATTTGTTCATTTCATGTTTTAGATTCCACATATGAGTAATAACATAGAGTGTTCATTTTTCTATGCCCTAGGTATTTCACTAAGCATAATACTCTAAGTCCATCCACATGGGTACAAATGGCAGAATTCCACTCATTTTTTTTGGCTGAGTAATATTCCATTGTGTTTGTGTGTGTATGCTACATCATCTGTATCCATTCATCTGTTAATGGACATTCAGGTTGCATCCGAATCTTGGTTACTGTAAAATATGCTAATGAAGACTGGGGTGCATGTATCTTTTCAAGTTTATATATACATATATATTTTTTTTTTCAGATGTAGACCCAGTATTGGAACTGCCAGATCATATGGTAGTTTTGTTTTTTTCTTTTTAGGAATGTCATACTGCTTTACATAGTGACTATATCAATTTAGAAATCCATCTACAGTGTACTGCTGTGGTTTAGTTGCTAAGTCATGTCTGACACTTGTGATCCCATGGACTATAGCCCACCAGCCTCCTTTGCCCATGGGGTTTTCCAGGCAAGAGTACTGGAGTGGGAACCCCTTACCTCCTCAGGGTATCTTGCTGACCCAGGGATCAAATCCACTTCTGCTGCACTGGCAGGCAGATTCCTTACCACCGAGCCACCAGGGAAGCTCCTCTGGTGTACTAGGGTCCCCTTTTCTCCACATCCTCAACAACATTTGTGATTCATATACTTTTTTATGTCAGCTATTTTGACAGGAGTGAGACAATATTTCACTGTGCTTTTGATTTGCATTTCTCTGATGATTAACAATTGAGCATTTTATTCATGTGCCTCTTGGCCATCTGTACATCTTTCTTTCTTGTACCATTTTTGTCAAAAAGATTTTCTTGTCTTCTATTTTTCAGCCTGTCTTAATCGGGTTGGGCTTCTATAACAAAATACCATAGATTAGGTAGGTCAAATGGCATACATTTATTTCTCACTGTTCCAGAGGCTGAGAAGTCCACAATGGAGGTATCGGCAGATTCAGTGTCTGGTGTGGGCCCTCTTTCTGGCTTACACATGGCCTTCTTCTTGCTGTGTGCTCAGAATGAGAGAATCATCTCTTTCATGTCTCTTCTTATCAGGGCATCTATGATCTTCCTTTTGGAACTTCTTTGCTTTAGCAAGGCTCTGCTGAGGTAAAATCTCAATTTCTGTTTCTCTGAAAAATGTCTAATTTGCCCTTGACATTGTGGTTGGTTCAGAATTCCAGGATGAGAGCAATGCTTTCTTTTCAATACCTTGAAAATACTTTTTTAAAAATTTTTTCTGATTCTTTTGTTGTAGCTAAAAAGTCCAATGCCAGCCTAAGTTTCATTCCTTCAAAGATGATCTGTTTCCTCTCTGGTTGCTAATGTGAATTTGTCTTTGGAATTCTACAGTTTGTGAAATGTCTAAGAGTGCATTTCTATTTATTTATGCTGCCTGTTACAAACTGTGGTTCCTGGTTAAGTAGCTTGGCTCTGGAAATTATTTGTCACTGCGTGTGTGCATGCTAAATCACTTCAGTCATGTTTGACTCTTTGTGACCCTATGGATGGTAGCCTGCCAGGCTCCTCTGTCCATGGGATTCTCTAGGAAAGAATACTGGAGTGGGTTGCCATTCCCTTCTCCAAGGGATCTTCCTGACCCAGGGATCGAACTCATGTCTCTTACATCTCCTGCATTGGCAGGTGGGTTCCTCACCACGAGCGAGGGAAGCCCTATTCTTCAGGATCCTTCACCTATGCCTGCCAATCCATTTTCTTTATTCTTGTCTTCAGTTTCCCATTAGACAAAAGTTAGACGTTCATCACTTTTTCCTGATACATATTTTGCCTTCCTGTTCATACTGTCTACCTCTTTAGGTTTTGGTACCATATTCTCTATGTTTCAATTTCTTCATAACTCATTTTTTTCCAATTGTTTCACATACATTAAACACAGCCATTATTTTTCCAATTTCAAGAGAGATAATTTTAATTTTAGGACATATTTTTATCTTTTTCAAAATCTTTCATATCAACTTTTAGTGTCTTATTTCTTCATTCAATTCTATCATTTATTTATTTAATATTTCACCTACTTATTTTGTACTAATTATTTGGCAATTCTAATACCTGAAATTGTATAGGAGGTAGCCTAAATTCACTCTGTGTTGTGATTATTTTGCTTCGTGGTGGCTTGTTTTCTTGTGCTTGGAGCTCATCATGAGCTCAAATGTCACAAAATTTCATATGTGAGACTACTAAAGCACATTTCTTTCTAAGAATTTTCATTTGCTTCTCACTAGTGTGAGGGTCGCAAAGAGTTGGGCATGACTGAGAGACTGAACTGAGTGCAAGGGTGCTGCAAACGTGCAACTCAGTCAGTTCACTCCCTCAGTTATGTCTGACTCTTTGTGACCCCATGGACTGCAGCACACCAGGCTTCACAGTCCATCACCAACTCCCAGAGCTTGCTCAAACTCATGTCCATTGAGTTGGTGATGACATCCAACCATTTCATCCTCTGTTGTCCCCTTCTCCTCCTGCCTTCAGTCTTTCCCAGCATCAGGGTCTTTTCAAATGAGTCAATTCTTCACATCAGGTAGCCAAAGTATTGGAGCTTCAGCTTCAACATCAGTCCTTCCAATGAATATTCAGCACTGATTTCATTTAGGATAGATTGCTTTAATCTCCTTGCAGTCAAAGAGACTTTCAAGAGTCTTCAACACCACAGTTCAAAAGCATCAGTTCTTCTGCACTCAGCTTTCTTTATAGTCTAACTCTCACATCCATATAGGACTACTGGAAAAACCATAGCTTTGACTAGACAGACCTTTGTTGGAAAAGTAATGTCTCTGTTTTTTAATATGCTGTTGAGGCTTGTCATAACTTTCCTTCCGAGGAGCAAGTGTCTTTTAATTTCATGGCTGCAGTCACAATCTGCAGTGATTTTGGAGCCCTAGCAAATAAAGTCTGTCACTGTTTCCATTGTTTCCCCATCTACTTGCCATGGAATGATGGGACCAGATGCCAAGATCTTAGATTTTTGAATAGTGACTTTTAGGCCAGCTTTTTCACTCTCCTCTTTCACTTTCATCAAGAGGCTCTTTAGTTTTCTTCACTTTCTGCCATAAGGGTGGTGTCATCTGCATATCTGAGGTTACTGATATTTCTCCTGGCAATCCATATTCCAGCTTGTGCTTCATCCAGCCCAGCATTTCACATGATGTACTCTGCATACAAGTTAAATAAGCAGGGTGACAATATATAGCCTAGATGTACTGCTTTCCCAATTTGGAAGCAGTCCATTGTTCCATGTCCAGTTCTAACTGTTGCTCCTTGACCAGCATATAGATTTCTCAGGAGATGGGTAAGATGGTCTGGTATTCCCATTACTTGAAGAATTTTCCACAGTTTGCTATGTTCCACATAGTCAAAGGCTTTTGGGTAGTCAATAAAGCAGAAATAGATATTTTTCTGGAATTCTCTTGCTTTTTCTATGATCCAACCGATGTTGGCAATTTGATCTCTGGTACCTCTGCCTTTTCTAAATCCAGCTTGAACATTGGAAGTTCTCAGTTCATGTACGGTTGAAGCCTAGCTTGGAGAATTTTGAGCATTAATTTGCTAGCATGTGAGATGAATGCAATTGTGCAGTAGTTTGAACATTCTTTGGCATTGCCTTTCTTTGGGATTAGAATGAAAACTGACCTTTTCCAGTCCTATGGCCACTTTTGAGTTTTCCAATTTGGTGGCATATTAAGTGCAGCACTTTAACAGCATCATCTTTCAGGATTTGAAATAGCTCAGCTGGAATTCTATCACTTCCACTAGCTTTGTTCATAGTGATGTTTCCTAAGGCCCATTTGACTTCACACTCCAGAATATCTAGCTCTAGGTGAGTGATCACAGCATCATGGTTATTAAGATCATTTTTCTATAGTTATTCTGTGTATTCTTGCCACCTCTTCTTAATATCTTCTGCTTCTGTTAGGTCTAAACCTGCAGCAACTTTAACTAAATCTCTTGCTTGGAGATATGTTGACTGCTACTGGTAATAAACACTCAAATAAGTGATCCTCACAAGAACAGGACTATGGTTACACATTTTCAGATGAGATGATTATAATTATTCTTACTATTGATTTTATACTTAGAGTAGGGGAGAAACAGACATATTTTTATATTGGGCTCTTTTGCAGACAGAATGCCACTATCCCTCATTTTACTGAAGATATAACCTTAGTTTTACATAGACTCTCTGTTCACCTCCCCTCCATTAGCTTGAGCCTGAGGCTCTGATTTCTACTATCTCAAATGGCTTAACTTGACCAAAATCTGGGTGTCTAGTTTTAGCTTTCAGCACTGAGGCAATGCAAGGGGCAGTGCTCATAGTTCTACTAGCAGGACTAGTTTCATCTGATGTTTTTTTATTTTTTTGTCCTGGCCTTTAAAGTTTTACTTATACTTCCCAGCAAGAGAGAAAACATTTAAAGGTATAGTTATTGGAAATTTCCCAGCATCTTGATGTTTTGCACAGGGCATTTTAGAAAACTGAATCTGTCTCATCCTTTGGAATGGAAGTCAGTCTTTTCTCAATGCATATGGAGTTAATCAAATCTACCTCATAAAAATAATGTGGGGATTAAGTTTAATACCATTTATAACTGTACACTACAAGGACTGACATAAACATGCCCTCAATAAATTATGACTTTTACTATTTATATTATTATACATTGATATTTTCTAAGAAGTAAACATATTGATGAAATCATAAAGCACATTCTTTTATTAGACAAATGGCTTTCCAATAATAATTTTGACCTCATGACTAATATAGAGTCACTTACTCCCCTGGGTTACTTTATAGTTTTCCTTCAATCAATATTTGTCTATTCTTCTCTATTTCTGCTAAGGAAGATGTGACACTGAATGACCAGTTCAAAGTCATAATTACTGGAGCAATTAATGAGACCCTCATGCTGCCTATCTTCAGCGTTACTACTAAAGCAGAAACAACCAATTTAGATTTTTCTTCTTGTCTTTTAGTGTCTGCTATTTAATGATAGGTGAAAAACGTATAGATGACTTTAAGAAGATCAGAAATAGAGATGTTAACAATATATAAGATGAAATAATCACTAATCAAAAGAACTGGTAAAGGCTTTGGACTTCTGAATATGTTTGCTTTTAATATTTAATACTCTAAAATATTTTAAATTAATCATCCCTAATATTTTTAAACTCATAATCTAAGATTTCCTAAGAAATTAGGAAACCAGTTATTTGCAATATGTACTTCTTACCAAGCAGCTCTTATTTTTAATATAAGGAAAAGGTCACTGAGATTGAAGTTAGTATGGTCAACCAGTCATGTGTCTGGGCTCTAAGAGTAAAGAGTTGGGTCTAAACATAATAGTGTTGTAGTCTTTGATACCCTTTCCATTTCTATAAAATGTAAATATAGAAGACTTTATAATATAGGTTATTGAGATAACACGTGAGAAAATGCATGTCAGACATTTGGAGCAGTGCCTGAGCCTTTGTAACAATTCTACTACTACTGCTATTATCATATAATACATTTTGCTATATTGATAACACATCTTCTGTAGCTTGGTGGTGGTGGTTTAGTCGCTAAGTCATGTCCAACTCTTGCAACCCCATGAATTGTAGCCTGCCAGGTTCCTCTGTCCATGGGATGCTCCAGGCAAGAATACTGGAGTGGGTTGCCATTTCCTACTCCAGAGGATCTTCCCGACCCAAGAATCAAATCCGGATCTCCTGCATTGCAGGCAGATTCTTTGCTAACTGAGCTACAAGGGAAGTCCCTTCTGCAGCTTGGTTACTCTGTAATAATTGGATTACTTGGTACCATTTTTGGAAGTGTCTCCTGGTTTGCTAACCATTTCTTAAATCATTACTGTGAGTTGAAAATGTAGTGCCATATGATTATGAAGAGTGAAAGATGCCTTTTCAAGGAATGGAGATAATTTATTACTTATTTGAATGCAAAGTCACACTCTGAAATTAGGAATAGGATCTAGCATATCTCTTTTAAATATTCATAGGCAATAAAAACTCTGGCTGTTTGATTGATTTAACAGGCAACTGAATATTACCTTTGCTCTGCATAATTGCAGTTCTAAGAAACATTAGGTAGGCAATAAAAAAAACCCCACAAAAGTCTGACATAGGCATTTTAATTGAGAAGAAAATGGGCTAAGGCTCATCTTCAAATGAAAGAGCACTTTGTTTATTAACAGAAAAAATAAACTGCCTTTCTTTAGCCAAAAAAAAAAAAAAAAAGGAAAATTACGGCTTTTAAAGATTCAGAGAATACTCCCTAATACCATACACAAAAATTAACTCAAAATGGATTAAAGACCTGAATGTAAGGCCAGACACTATAAAATGCTTGAAGGAAAACACAGGTAAACACTTAGACGTAAGTTGCACCAGAATCTTTTTGAGCTATCCCTAGAGTAATGAAAATAAAACAAATATTAACAAATGAAACCTAATTAAACTTAAAAGCTATGGCAAATCAAGAGAAACCATAAACAAGACAAAAAGACAACCCTCAGAATGGGAAAAAACATTTGAAAATGAAACAAATGACAAAAGATTAATCTCTAAAACATACAAACATCTCATGAAGCTCAATATCAGAAAACAAACTATCCAATCAAAAAATGGGCGGGAGACCTAAATAGACATTTCTCCAAAGAAGACATACAAATGGCTGGCAAACACATGAGACACCCCGATTTTAACTTGTGTCTCCTCTTAACTCTTTGATCATTTCTTTTTTCTTTGTAAACACTGTTTCCTCAGCTGAAAATTTGATGTGGATGTAACTCCAAAATTCTGTTTATTATTTTTTTTAAATCTTGGCTTATCTGGGGTGATCTCCTGAACTCTATAGTTTTAATCAGTATGTAGCCTGAAAAATTTTCCATCTTTACAACTTGTTTAAATCACTCTCTTTAACTCCAGTACTGTGCATCTCTCTTTTACGGATTAGGGAAAATCCCCACCTGGATACTCCATAAGTACTGCAACAGATTTTGTTGCTGTTCTGCCACATAACACGCTAACCTCAGATCTCTGAGTTCACCTGAAGCTTTGGTGACCAGTACGTGCACACACTGCCAGATTCCCACCTTAAACTCCCGTATTCCTCAATTTGATGGCTCTAGGCAGCCCAGAAGTACTGGGATTTTATGCACCCAAGGGCAACCCTCCAACACAAAGGGAGGAAAATGGGTGAATAAATGTTCCAGTTTCCTTTAGCCCAGTGGGACAATTCTAAGTGTGCTCTGTGACACTGGTGTGCTACATGATTTCTTTAAAGCTCCCAGTGGGACTGAGCCCAATAACTCACAGTGGAAACTCACTCATAAAAGCATCCTATATCAGCCTTCCAAACTTTCATTCTCCATTCTCCCCATGTGCTCACTTGCCTTTCTTGGTATCACCTCCAAAATAAACTACCAGCACCTAAGGTCTCAACTCAGGGTTTGCTTCTTGTTACTATCAAACTGAAGCATGCATACTTGGCTCAATGGGGGCAAAAAATGGCATATGATCTTTCACCTTCAAACTAGTTTTTTTTCCTTACTTTCTCAAAGTTGTTTCTGAAAAACACCAGATAATCCATCACCTAAATCAGAAGAAACCTAGATACTTTCCTGGAATTTGCATTTTCTTTCTACATGTCACCATCGGCCTTGCCTTCAACTGAGCTAAAATATCACTTCTTACTTGGTCTCTCTGCCTATAGTCTCCCTATCTCTTAACCTCCACTCTACTCTCCATAGTCTTCGCAGAAGTTACATAATATGATGGCACCTCTCTTCTCCTTCCCTCTCATATATTAAACCCTTCAGTGGTTCCCTCAGTGCATGGTTAAGTGCATGGTTGTAGACCAGACTTTTTGTGAAGCGTAGATCTCCCTGAGTAATTTCACTGATGCCTGCTTGTTCAGGCTCACCTTCAGCCACACCCCCATTTGCATTGGGTGTTCTAGTACAACCAAATATTTCCAATTTTCTGTATGTGCTCGTGGCCACCTGTCTGTAATTGCCCTCCTACAACTGCCTATTTGGCTGTCTCCTATTCTAATTTTAAAATGTAGTTTACAACCAATCTTCTCTAGGAAAGCTACCCCAAATACCTTCCAATGCTGACCCACATATATCTGTGTCCTTTTCTATGTCCTCTAATCCTCTGTAATCACTTTTAATGCAACATTTTGCATCCTATAAGGATATTCTTTTGTTTTTATATCTTAGAACACACTAAAAAATCAATACACTTTTGCTTAATTAATCAATGTCTATAAGTAGTGAAACAGAGGAATTTTCTCTTGTCATCAAACCTTCAAACAGCATCTCACATATTATAAATGCACTTAGCAATTGGATATGAAACTAAACCTCATTATGAGGTGTTTTTTCCTTTTTGACAAATAATCCATTCCTGGTTTAGGAGAGTGTATGCAAAACATTTTTTGATTCAGAGAAATATGTTGTTATTTTTTCAATTTTGATTTGAAAAAACTCATACCATGTGCATTAATTTTAAATATGAAAAGCCCTCTGTTATATATAAATAAAAACTCGTATTATTTGGGAATAAACAATATCCGGTATCTTGGGTACTAATAAAATCACCTGTATTATTAATAGATTACATATGGACATAACAAACATGTGTGCACATGTTTGAAGAGCGAGAGAGAAAGAGATGGGTGATGATGCCTATACATATTGGTTAATCTTGCAGAAGGAAAAAGAACTGTGGTCAGATAAAATCTGATTTTGAACACCAGATTAACTATTTACTCATTTGAAGATCTGAGCATGTTACTATACTTGGTCTCTTTCAGGATTCCTATTAAAATCCATAGTTTATAAAGGTTTTGTAAGATAAATTGATATAACACACATGTAACTATTTCAGCCATGTCTAGCATTTAATAGTTTCTACAACCTGGAAGCTGAACTAATATCTAAAGTAGTCCTCATTTTGCCTAAGAGGCATAAAGGTATTTGCTAGACATTTATGCAAATTAATTTTCAGATTTTTTTTTTTTTTCACTTCGCCTGCCATACCTCTTCATGTAGTTCTCTCCAACGAGAATTAAATGTCTCAAGTTCTTCATTGATCAGTTCATCCATGACTCCGCCATCTGTTAGGGTCTGTGCCAATATGCGAATCTGATTCGGGTTATCCTCTGAATGTTGCATCAAATTTTCAAGTGACTGAAATAAATTTGCAATAATTACTACATCTCTTCTTTTTCTAAATTCACGAATTAATCCAAAATGCTCAGCATCTTCTGATTTACATATAATTAAGTTATAAGCAACCTAAACCAATATTCAACTGGAATAACAAACCTGAAAGATCATTGTTACTTTAAAACTATGATGCTGCTCCATGTGAATTTTCAAGGGCTTGTGGCAGGACTATGGAGTAGGGTACATAAGAAGTGATTCATGTCCACCTGCTTCTCTGAAACTCTACTCTAAAACCTGGAGGATAAGACACTCAGTTTCCCAACTTCTCTCACAGTCAGTGATGGCCAAGTGACGTGATTCTGACAATGTAGACATTCAAGAGCAGAATTTCCCTTCCTACATTAAAAAAAAGTCACAATATCTTTGGAAGAAATCCCTTTGCCCTTCACACGGTTTCACATACATGGCCTAGAGGTAAAGTAGCCATCTTTGGACTGGGAGGCAATAAGAACAAGGATGAGGTGCTTCTATCTGTTGCTTTGGTATGATAAGTGCATGATCACATCCATTGTTCTGGCCGTGACTCTTTTACTAATGTGTAAGTTTGCAATTTTGTCTCATCTCTTTTGGAAGATGCTTCACAATCAATGTTTGGTCATTGAACATCTCTGAATAAGACAGGGACAAAGTCTGTCTATAGTCTGTTTGAGACCTGGTCCTGTCTCATTGTTCTTTGATACCTCAAAGTTTTACAATTCTCTTGAGAAAATGAAGTTGGATATAATCATGCCCAGGTTTATGCTGCAATGTATAGGATTCCAATTCTACTCAGTCAAAACCATTTTACATTTTCTTAACATTTTATTTATGTACTTTGTTTTAGCGGGTTTACAAAGGGGCTGCACCACAAATGGCTTTATACACAGTATGTATTAATAGACTAAAACTACATATTCATTACATATAAAGGATTATCCAAAAGCACAATAAAATGGATAGGACATGAATGACTGTCAGAAATTCACATAAGTCAAAGTTTATATATGCAAACTCCTTTGAATTTTACTTCTTAAAGATCTCCAAAGGAAAATCTGAAAATGTACTAATATTCTATATATAACTAAAAGGTATGAACATTTTAAAGATACATTTCCAATAACAAAGCATGCCTATTTCATACCTTGAAACATTCTGAAAGTTATAAATTTATGATTTTTAAATAATGTAAAATTATGCTCCAATTCAATGATGGTAGCTGTTAAAGTGGAAATGTTTTACATTATCATCCTGTTTAGCTCTATTCCAATGGAGCAAAATTGTGCATTCAAACTGTATCTGCAGGTCTGTAGTAGATTTAAATAGGTAAAACAAAATGTCAACATAGAACTTAGTGATATAGCAAAAGGCAAATGTCCTTTGTAAGAGGTTATTTAAATCCTCTTTAAAACCTTTAGACTGGAAGGTTCATAGTGGAATGAAAGGTTTCATCCTAAGTGCTAGGGCTAAGTGGAAGGCATAGCAACTCTAATATTTGTGTGGTTTTCTTTGAGTTTATTTCCTATTTGGTTCTTGACTTCTTTCAATAATGCATATCAATTATCATAATTATACTAATTCACTACTTACACTGAGCACCTCGGAGATCTCCTCAGCTCCACCAGGAATATTTTCAGTAGTCTTAAGTTTCAATTCTACTTCATTTAGCCACTTATTTGCCTTTTCCAAGTATGACAATAACTCATGCCAACATGCCCAAACCTCCTGTGAAAGAAATGAAGATCATGGATGAAATGTTTTGATAGCAAAGTGAATGTGTGATTCTGGTATTTCCATTTTTAAACTTCTAAAAATAAAATCTATTTTACACCTTTCATCTCTCCTTTGCAGTAGATCATTGAAAATGCAGCTAGTCATTTTGAGCATCTAATACATTTATAATTACAAATCATTAAGGAAAAATTTTATTACATGAATAAATTCAAGATTCAGTGATTTACTTTTTTAAATAAAAAAATCATCAACGTTATAGACTGGGAAATACAAAAATAAGAGCATGCCTAAAATTGCACATATAAACCTAACATCGCAACACATCAGCTACTACCACTTTTCTCTGACCTCCTCTAAATTTTATCATATATAAACACCTAGATAGTTAAAAGTACAGATTTAACTATAGTGTCTTTTTTAACATTATAATTTTTTCCATATTACTAAGAAAATATAGTTTAAATAAAAATGCAATGTTTTACTTAAGTGGCTATAGTTTGATTTTCTTAAAAATCAACACTTACTGTAAAGGTAGACTACTTTTAGTTTTGTTAGCTATTATATACATGTGTTGACCATCATCATGAATGGTCCATCACGACCATCCCTATTTCAAATTATTTCCTAATGGTATATTAGTAGAAATATAGATGCAAACTATCTCAAGGATATAAGTATTCTTAAATGACTGTTGATATACAGTAAAAAAAAATAATATTCAAAAAGAGTCATACATGAAAAAGTAAAATTTTAAGACTGCTACCAGAAAATATAGAAGAATACTTTTTGACCTTGTGATGGGGAAGTGTATCTAAGACATTTTTTTTAAAAAGCTGACCATAAGAAAGAGATAAATAAACTTAATAACACTAGAATTAAAACTTTCTATTCAACAAGACACAACGAAAAAATTGAAAAACAGTCTCAACTTGAAGAAAACAATTGCAAAATTAGTAACAGATGAGTAATACATAAGGAACACCAAGTCAGTTAAAAGATGAACAAATAACCTAATAGAAATATGAAATAAAATCCTAAACCAGTATTTTAAAGAAAAAGATACATGTGTATGATAAATATTTACAAATATGTTCAGACTCATTAGTAACCAGGAGACTGTATATATCAGTATTACAATTAAATATTTATTATTTTGATTAACACAAATGCTTAATTTGACCATTTCAATTGAGGAGAGGAGATTATCACAAATTTGGATTTATTGCTGGTGGGTATGTATAGTAGAATGGCCATTTTGGAAAACAATTTTTCATTCCCAGTAAGGTAAATGTTCACATACGTAGCAACTCAACAACTCCACTTTTTGATACATATCTTCAGAGAAACTGGTTTGCATGGAAAACAAAGCAGTTACAAGAACATCCAATTCAGTAATTTTTGTAATAACCAAAATTTAAAAATGAGGAAAAGAGCCTTAATGTCCAGTGACAAAATAATGTATACATATACCATATCATACTTCAGTTCATTTCAGTTGCTCAGTCATGTCCGACTCTGTGACCCCATGAATCACAGCACGCCAGGTCTCCCTGTCCATCACCAGCTCCCGGAGTTCACTCAAACTCATGTCCATCGAGTTGGTGATGCCATCCAGCCATCTCATCCTCTGTTGTCCCTTTCTCCTCCTGCCCCCAATCCCTCCCAGCATCAGAGTCTTTTCCAATGAGTCAACTCTTCGCATGAGGTGGCCAAAGTATTGGAGTTTCAGCTTTAGCATCATTCCTTCCAATGAACACCCAGGACTGATCTCCTTTAGAATAGACTGGTTGGATTTCCTTGCAGTCCAAGGGACTCTCAAGAGTCTTCTCCAACACCACAGTTCAAAAGCATCAATTCTTCAGCACTCAGCTTTCTTCACAGTCCAACTCTCAAATCCATACATGACTGCTGGAAAAACCATAGCCTGCTGCGATTCATGGGGTCGCAAAGAGTCAGACACAACTGAGCGACTGAACTGAACTGAACTGACTAGATGGACCTTTGTTGACAAAGTAATGCCTCTGCTTCTTAACATGCTATCTAGGTTGGTCATAACTTTCCTTCCAAGGAGTAAGCATCTTTTAATTTCATGGCTGCAGTCACCATCTGCAGAGATTTTGCAGCCCCCAAAAATAAAGTCTGACACTGTTTCCCCATCTATTTGCCATGAAGTGATGGAACCAGATGCCACAATCTTGGTTTTCTGAATGTTGAGCTTTAAGCCAACTTTTTCACTCTCCTCTTTCACTTTCATCAAGAGGCTCTTTAGTTCTTCACTTTCTGCCATAAGGGTGGTGCCATCTGCGTATCTGAGGTTATTGACATTTCTCCCAGCAATCTTGATTCCAGCTTGTGCTTTTTCCAGCCCAGTGTTTCTCATGATGTACTCTGCATATAAGTTAAATAAGCAGGGTGACAATATATAGCCTTGTCGTACTCCTTTTCCTATTTGGAACCAGTCTGTTGTTCCATGTATCATACTTGCACAGAGAATATAAAAGTGAAAATGAAAACTTCAAGGAGAACCTTATAGATGAGGCCCAGACACAAAAATGTTGGGCAAAAAAGTAAGCCCTAGTAAACAATATATTACAGGTTACCACTTTCTATAACCCTCAAAACAAGCAAATTTGAGTAGTATATTGTTGAGGCATCCACATGTGTGTGATAAAACCCTTTTTAAGCAGATAAATAATAAAGACCATTTTCTGGATTAAGGTTATGTCTGCTGGTAGAAAGTAGGAAGATGCATTAGATAAAAAGAATATTTTAACAGTCATTTTCCATTAGCCTTGATATTGTAAATACTGAGCAAATGTATAAATCTACCACTGCAACCACTACCACCTGCCCTGCTACCCCTTTGCCATCACCAAAAATAAATATAGGCAGGACATTTTATCCTAAGAGAAACTAAAAATTCTATCAGATTTCCCATATTTTCACTTTTTCTCACAGCCCTTGAAAATGATGGAGAACACTGTCTCTCTGTAACTCATGAAAAGGATCAGTCTAAACTGCCTTGTCAGCCTACCAATTCTTGCCTGGTAATTCATGTACAGTTTATCACAGAAAGTGTAATTAAGTATTTTGCTTTAAAAAGTGATAGAAATCTTAAATCTGGGTCATTTCCAGCTCCTGCTGGACTACAGACTGTCTTCCTTCTGGGCAAATATCCCAGTGGGAAAATATAAATATCCCGTTAAATACCCAAGTGTACTTTAGAGCTTTGAAGATAAGGAGATGCGATTGGTAATGTGTCTTATTAACTTTGTTGCAGATTGAGATAATGAACTACCTTGCTGATTTAGCCATCAGGATAGATGGCCTCTTGTGTCCTGAATGCATCTGAAGGGCACAGCTGGAGAAGCTGAATGTACTGACTTTACAGGTCACCTCTGCAAAATAAAATATAGTCTTGCAGCCTGAATTGGAGCTAAAAGCCACTTAGAATAATTGTTAAGCTTAACAATTTGGAACTTAACATTACTTTGAAATCACCAAAGTCAAAGTGGCTTTGAAAAAAGTACAAGAGAAAAAAGAGACTTCCATTAAAAATGGTAAATGGAGGTGATTTGGTAATCCCTTCCCACGACCTGCTTTGGTCATATTAAAATGATGCGTGTGTGCTAACTTGCTTCACTTGTGTCTGACTCTGGGATCCCTTGGACTTATATATAGCCCACCAAGCTCCTCTAGAAACAGTATTTAAAATGTATTTCAAATTCACAGCTGATTTATAAAAGAAGTATGAAAAGTCCTCAGGTAGTATAAACAGTAAATATTGGGAAACTAAGCGTAACAAAAATACTGCCATATCTGAACATAAGAGCTGGGGTATTCAAAACAAATTTCCTATGGGAAAAGACGTACTGGTCTCATGCATTCCAGAGAGATGAAAAGCATAAAGCTGGGTGTCACCTATCCTGGAAACAAGAACTAAAAAATCCCCATCCATTGGAGTGTAAGAAATTAGCAAGAAAGCTGAGAATCCTTTGGATTTTGATTGGAAAATGAGTATTCACACATAAGAAAGTGAAACCCAAGTTTATATAACACATGAGGATAGAATACAACATCTCTCAGACTGTGGTAGAGACGAACAGAAGACTCTTAAGGATTCTCCAATAGCCTAGCACAGAAGGAACTTCCAGTAAACTACAATTCCTACTATAGATGAGCTCACAAACACAACATTACAAATCACATGATAAAACTCACTATTTTAGATGGAGTTAATAGTTGTAACAAATAGTAGAATCCATCCATTGTGATAAGAGATAATAGATTCATTCAAAGAATTTTACATTTAATGAGTTCAGCTTGGTGATAAAATTTGCCAGTAGGATCTACTTTTCTTGAGACTAACAACCAGAATTCATACTTAAGAACATTCCATGTTCACAAAACTTTTGCTAGATGTTTCTACAAGCTCTCATTAGAGACAGAGAGGGCTCTAATGGGCAGGGACTGTGGGAACAAAAAAAAAGAGGTGAATATGAAAAGTTAGGCAATTCTTTTTTGCCTTTTCATGAGGATGTTTAGAAACTCATCTGGTCCCTTTCCAAGATATAAAAGAGCACTGTTCTTCAAGTGTGTGTGAATATTCAGAAGGGAATGGCTGACATGTATGCCCTATTGAACTGCTGGTATGGACAAAAAGGAATCAAGGACAAATCTTTCACGTTCCTCATTCCTAAGAGTTATGCAATATGGGACCTGCCAGTGCCCACAGGCTGGTTTTGGAGGTAGTGGGTAAGACTCCAGGATATCACAAAAGCCTGAGTAAAAAGGGTTTAACTTTCTCTGTATTATAAGGCTACTGGCAAGAGTCAGCTTGAAATTCCTGCTGAAGTCTCCAAGGTTATCATGTATGCTCAGGAAATATTTTTTCAGGTTCAAAGTTCATATGAACAAGGCCAACTGGGCTCTCCATCAGAACACAAGACTATAGAGAACAAGCCAGATCAGTAGTGATACCCTATAGAGTCTGGTGAAAACAGACACATCATCACAGATGTGTGTGGGCGTTAACAAAATGTTAATAGCAATTGCACCCAGCCAAGAAAAGAAGATCAGATAAAGGGTGCATTTTTCCTTCCTTATCCTCCCATATACCAAAATTAGAAGATTATTATCCAGAAATTGAGATAAAGGAACTGTAAGCTCATTTTTTTTTTCTCATTTCACCTGTGTATAAATGACTGAACCCACAGGATTAAATTGGTGGAAGATTTTAATAAAGTATGAGATAAAAATTTATCAGACTAAATTTTAATAACTAAAAGTAAATGAAAACAGATGGTATCAGACTGAAATGCTGTTTAAAAAGCCAACTATAAGCCTAAATGGAGTTTAACCTGGTTGGTTTTAGTTATTGGACAAACAAAACTGTTTCATGCTTAATACTCATTAAGTTGAGACTTCTCAACCAAATATATTGCTTAAATCATTTCAAGGAAAAAACAGAGATAACTACACAAAAGCTGAAGATGGCAGAAAAGAAGATTTGCCAAACAAGTAAGTAAAACCTTGAGAAATGGAAAATATGGTGCTTGGAAAAAAATACACATACACACACACACACACACACACACACACACACAGATAGATGTGTATACAGATAGAGATGAATATATTTATATATCAAAGATTAAGTTATGCCCTAGGCAGTTGAAGAGAGAATTTTAGAACTGGAAGACAGATTTTAGAAAATTACCCAGAATCCAAGAAATTATAGAAATACAGAAAATATTAAAGAGAAATCAAGAATCAGAATACAGGATGGGGAGATTCTTCATAGATCTAATAAAGGTTCTCCTAGGAAGGAATGGAGAGATTGGGAGAAAGGAAAATCTCTCTCCAAAACTTTTGGAAACCACCAAAAAGAGAAATAATCTTTCCATTCTTATTAATGCACTTGGTGACAAAGTATAAATGAAAGCAAATTATACATAGAAAAATAGACTAAAACTGCAAAGCATCAAAGACAAAGAGAAAATGAAAACATACCAAAGAAAACTGAAAATAAATAATAATTTGGCAGCAGATTTCTTGACAGCAAGACATTTCAGAAGAAAATAGAATAACATTTTTCAGGGTTGTAAAAAATAACTCTCTGAGTATAATTATATGCTCAGCTAGGCTATTTCTCAACACTTAGGGGGCCAGAAGATATTTTTAGTCATATAAAATCTGAGAGCACTTGCTAGTCACACTCAATGAAAGAGCAGAAGCAAAAGAAATATACAAAAAAGGAAAAAGTATCACAGAAATTGGTAAAAGAGTGGTGGCAAATTTAAATAAATAATAATTTCAACAGCACAGTGGCAATGACACTGATAATTTAGGGGCATAAGAAATGAGGTACAACAATAATATGGAAGATGGGAAGTAAATTCAGAGTTCAATGATTCTAGTGGTTCTGCTATATCATTGTTAGAGAGGTGCACAGAAATATTTATTATTGGTGGATACTGTGATCAAGGTATTCAAGATAATAATTAAGGGTCCCATTAAAATAAAATCAATAGTATATGTATTCCAAACTACTGGAGAAGGAATAAAGACAGGCTAAATACTTTGATAACTTTAATACAAAGAGGAAACTTTAGAAGTGTCATTACAGATGAGAAATTAGAGGATAATTCATTAAAAAATCTTGAAAACATTGTTCTTAATACAAAAATAAAATATTTTTTTGGAAAACATACCCCAAAACAGATTCATGGAGGAGTAGCATATTTTTAAGTGAACAACTTGAATAATACAAAGCAAAGAACAATGAAGATGTAAGGAAACTAAGAACTGAAGAAAATAATATTAAAATGTTTTATTTGACTACTATCAGAAAGCAACTTCCTAGATATAAAAAGTCCTTCTCTCATGTAACCAAATAGTGAATCAGTTCTGATTTCCTGGAAACTATCAGTGTCATCTTTTCCCCTCCCATTCTTTATTTTCTGTAGCACTGACATAGCATGAATCGAAGAGATTTTCCTTTATATCCTCAGCAGCTATAATAGTTCCTGGAAACTATTAAGGCACTAGTCAAGTGTATGAGGAGTAAATTGGATAAACAATGAACAAGGACTGATAAATGAAGAAGGAAGTAGAACTGATAATGGAGAAACCTGGCCGTTGTAATATTGGAAATCTTGAATACAGAGCAAAAGATATTTTTTTAATATTTTTCAAGGTCTACTCTACTGGTGTTCTACACATTAAGAGAAACTTCTCTAGTAATGAACTATAGAAATGATCCCTGAAAATATACCCTGAATATTCACTGGAAGGACTGATGTTGAAGCTCCAGTACTTTGGTCACCTGATGCGAAGAGCTGACTCAGTGGAAAAGACCCTGATGCTGGGAAATACTGAAGACAGGAGGGGAAAAGGATGACAAAGGATGAGATGGTTGGATGGCATCACTGACTCAATGGACATGAGTTTGCTCCGGGAGACGGTGAAGGACAGGGAAGCCTGGTGTGCTGCAGTCCATGGAGTCATAAAGAGTCAGACAAGACCTAGCAAGTGAAAAACAACATCTCTACAGGTATAACTTATTGCTGTTGTTTAGTTGCTAAGTTGTGTCCAACTCTTTTGTGACCCCATGGACTCTAGCCTGCAAGGTTCCTCTGTCCATGGCATTTCCCAGGCAAGAATACTGGAGTGGGTTGCCATTTCCTTCTCCAGGGGATCTTACAACCCAGGGGTCAAACCCCTGTCACCAGAACTGGCAGGCAGATTCTTTACCACTGAGTCACCTGGGAAGCCCATGACTTGTATCTGGTCTCTAAATATAAAAAAGCTCCATAAACAATCATGTTTTTCAAAAATAATAGTATACCTGGATTCTTTATCAATAATATGCACAAAGATGATTCAGTTTGTGCAGAAGTTGGCTTAGTTTAAAGCCCAACTAGTTGCTGTATCTGGTAGCATCAGCATTTGATAGTAGGTTAAGTTTTGTGCTCCTTGGCACTCTACCCACTATTAGTAAACAATACTTTCACAGGGAGACTCATAGCTTGTTTTTGATACAGTTACATGGTAATCAATTGAGACACTTGAATTATGTAGCAGGCATATTCAGAGAATCATAACCTAAGGACGAAGGCATGTGGAAAAGATAAAGCAGGGCTTATGATAATAAATATTATGTAAAATGCCCAAAAAAATGCTAGGTAGACAATGTCTTGTAAAGAATTCTGTAGGGCATAGCAATCAATAAAGACAATTATAATAAGATAAATTTTCTCCCCAGAAAATCTCCCTGATGAGATACTTATACAGCTTTATGAACATTCAAATATATGAAAAAAAAGGGAGACCAGTTTCTATTGGTGGTGGTTTAGTCGCTCAGTCATGTCTGACTCTTGCGACCCATGGACTGAAACCTGCCAGGCTCCTCTGTCCACGGGATTTTCCAGGCAAGAATACTGGAGTGGGTTGCCATTTCCTTCTCCAGGGGATCTTCCCAACCCAGGAATCAAAACCAGGTCTCCCGCACTGCAGGCAGATTCTTTACTGACTGAGCTACCAGGGAAGCATTTAAAGCCCAACTAGTCTGTTGTATCTGGTAGCATCAGCATTTGATAGCAGGTTAAGTTTTCTGCTACTTGGCAAGATACCCATTGTTAGTAAACAATACTTTCAGAGGGAGAATCATAGATTGTTTTTGATACAGTTACATGGTTGGTAATCAATTGAGACACCAGTTTCTATTGGCTTGCCTAAAAAGTTCATTTGGGTACATCCATTATAGCTTATAGAAAAACCCAAATGAACTTCTTGGCAAACCCAATATAAATCTTGAGAAAACTTATTCATGGGATTTTGTGATCTAATAATTGTCATAATAAAAAGATCTAGACAGGGAGTGGCTCACATTTATTGAGTGCTAGGCTAAATACTTTTTTTTCCTTTTAACTGGAGGATAATTGCTTTACAACGTTCTGTTGGTTTCTGCCATACATCAATGCAAATCAGTCACAGTTATATAAACATACACACACACACACATACACACAAACACATATATATCCTTTCCCTCTTCAGCCTCCCTCTGTACTTTAAACAGAATAACAGTTAATTTAATTTTCTCAACATCCTTTGATTTTTAAGTCCTTTTTACAGATAGGAAATAGGATTATAAACGTTAAGCAAATGGCCTCCAGTAGCTAATTTGTAAGTTAGCCTGACTGAGGAATTTGAGCCTAAGTAGTCCTTAAACTAGAGTTCATGTTCTTAATCATTATAAGATTAAGAATTTCACATACAACCATAAGTTAGCATGCAGTAATTGATAAAGATCAAGAAAAGTGACTGACTTCTAACGTCTTGCATTTTCCATTCAGCCTGGTGCAGAGCCACTGGTAGTTGGTGGTCAGAGTGTCCAGTTCCTTTCTTAAGGCCTCTTGTGCTGCAGGTGGAGCTTGAGCTATGACACTGTTTACGGACTCAGTGAGGAGCTGCACTTTTGCTTCTTTTTGCTGGGCCTCTTCTTTAGCTCTCTGAAAAATAAAAAAAAAAATGCTCTCTTAATAGCAAGGCAATGATTTGACTTCTAAGATGCATTTCTATGTATCATAATTTTTCTTCCTTGTAACATCTCCATTAGAATGAGATTAATAAAAATAAATCCAATACTGACTCCAATCACTTCCATAAATTTAAGTTTGGTTACAATTGGAAACTCACAGGAAAAATATACTCAGAATATAACAGAGTTTTAATCAGAATAGTTTGAACAGTAGTCTGTATGCAGATGTGTATTTGTGGAAAATACATACACATACACATACACAGATATCCACACACACAAAATAAGCAAGAAATGAATATTTCAATGCTAACTAGGTTCAAAAAATCTCATAGACCAGAACTGAAACCACTTATAAATTACTCAGATGGATGAATAATGAAATCAGTACAAATATCATTATTTAAATCAAAAGATAATTAACAGAAATAAGCCTTCTTAATGCTATATTTGGGAACATATTATAACAGAAAAGTGTTAAGTAACTGAAAGCAAGTAAGAGAAAGATCAGATACTTCCCTATCCTGGTTAGTCAGTCACTGCTGTATCTTTATCCATTATATGCTCAGTATCACTCTAGTCTTCTCTCCTTTCAAGGAAAATGTATTAAGATACCCAATCATAGAGTTACTCCTACTTGGTGACAACATGAAATCCAAAGCAAAGGCCTTAAACGCTCCCTTAAATTATCTAACATAAATCCAAATCCTACAACAGGTTTGAATACCCTCTTACTCATATAGCCCATGGTGGCCTATGGTATGTACTCGCCTTCACTGCCAAAGTAATCAACTCAGCTTGTACAACTACAGAGTATTGGTCTGTGTGTTACTATGAAGGTTAACCTTGAGATGAGCTTTCAAGCATAAGTCATTTATGTGTGATGTGAAGGAAATAGTGGTAGGGAGATGGGGAATGGAAAAAAGAATGGAGATTGGAAGGGTATACTTATTAAACCCAGCAACTGCTGTTGGTGACAAGTTTAATCCTGCTAGGAAGGTCTACGAAACACGTGTACGTGTGTGTGTGTGTGTGTGTGTTCAGTTGTTCAGTCATGTCCAACTCTTTGTGACCCCATGGACTGTAGCCTGCTGGGCTCTTCTGTCCATGGGATTTTCCTGGCAAGAATATTGGAGTGGATTTCCATTTCCTTCTCCAGGGGATCTTCCCGACCTAGAGATCAAACCCACATCTTTCTGCATTGGTAGGCAGATTCTTTACCACTGAGCCACCTGGGAAGCACAGGAAACACATGACTGAGGTTTATCCCACTCAAGGGTGAGGACACTGAGAAATTCACACACCGTCTCCCATCATTGGTTGAACACTGTTGGGGAAATGTTAATTTCCTGGTATGCGAAGCCAGACTCAGGTGGAAAAAGTGGGATTCGGTGGCCTCAGAAGCCCTCAGGTAAAGCAATTCAGGTTCTTGCAGGTAAATGGACAAACTCAACTATAAAATGCCTTTCAACATGATCCTGTTATGTCTTTGGATTTAGGCCCATAATGCCTTAAAATGTATAAAATATGATGGCAAATGCAAGCTCTTTTGACTATTAAATGATTTCCTTCACTGATTTTAATCAATTGAAATTTTATTTCAAAATTCTAAAATAAATCTGTTTTTTGACACTGAGCATGGGATTTGTTTGACACAAATCATATTTTGGCTATTGTAACTTTATCATTAAAAAGACTTTGAGAAATATTAATCACTTAGTGTGTGCTCCTGTGTGCCATGACATGTTATATGTGTGAACTCACTGGATCTTTAACAAAATCGTGTGAAATGAGTTTTGTTTCCTTTATGTTATACATCCAAGAACTGAGGTTCAGTGAGTTTAAAGTAAATCATCCTGGGAGTTGCATGTCTTCTTTCACACAGCTTGTCTTAAGCCCATCTCAAATCCTTCATGAGGAGGAGAAGCATGACCCAATGCATCCAGTGAATGAAATTACATTTTATATAAGTTATGAACAACCCATGCAATTATCAAAAATGCATAATGAGAAGTATCTCCCCCTGCTATTTAGACGTTCATAATATTTTTTTTAAATCAGTTTTATAATTTCAAAAGGTTCACAGAAGAAAGATATGAGAAAAGGAGATCATGAACAATTTCTCCACTGTACTTAGGCTTGAAAGCTCATCTCAAGGTTAGTCTTCATAGTAACCCACAGCAACACTCCCACAGTTGAATCAGCTGAGTTTATTACTTTTGGTAATGATGGAGAATACACACCATGGGCAACCATGGGTTATATGATTAAGAGGGTATTCAAATGTGTAGTAGGATTTGGATTTGAGTTTGATGATTTCTACATTTTAAAGACAGAAAACTAAATGGCATAGTTTAGGCATAATCCTCCTCAAAAGTGGTAGCTTTTGTTCCATATATATATATATATATATATATATATATATATACACACACATATATATATATATTTTTTTAAGATTTATTTACTTATTTTTGCTGTGGTGGGTTTTCATTGCTGCATGTGGGCTTTCCCTAGTTGCAGCAAGTGGACTTTTTATTGTGATGGCTTCTCTTGTTGTGCAGCACAGGTTCTAGGCACATAGGCTTCAGTAGAGACAGTGCGTGTACTCAGTAGTTGCAGCTCGTGGGTTCTAGAGTGCTGACTCAGTAGTGTGTTATATGGGCTAAGGTGCTCCATGGCATATGGCATCTTCACAAACAAAGGATCAAACCTGTGTCCCTTGCATTGCAAGGAAGAGTCTTAACTACTGGACCACCAGGGAAGTCCCCTGTTCCATATATTTCTATGAAGCTAACCATCATAAGCTCAGACATCTTTCATTGCCTGTATCTTGAACTAGCAGTTCTCTAAGTATGGTTCCTTGGGACCACCAAACTTACTCCTGGGCATGACCTGGAAACTTATTTACAAATTAAAATTCTCAGGGTCCAGCCTAGATTCACTAAATCAGAAATCCTAGTGTTGGCCATATAACTCTGTTTTAATAGCCTTCCAAGTGATTCTGATGCTCACTCCATTGTGAGAATCGTTGCTCTAGCCTGTTCCCCATAGAATGAGAACAGCAAATACATGTATATTAAGTGAAAGTATTTTAAAGAGACTGGAATACCAGACTATCTTACTTGCCTCCTGAGAAATCTGTATGCTGGTCAAGAAGCAACAGTTAGAACCGGACATGGAACAATGAACTGGTTCTATATTGGGAAAGGAGTATGTCAAGGCTGTATATTGTCACCCTGCTTATTTAACTTATATGCAGAGTACATCAATCAAAATGCCAGGCTGGATGAAGCACAAGTTGAAATCAAGATTGCTGGAAGAAATATCAATAACCTCAGATATGCAGATGACACCACCCTTATGGCAGAAAGAGAAGAAGAACTAAAGAGCCTCTTGATGAAGGTGAAAGTGGAGAGCGAAAAAGCTGGCTTAAAAGTCAACATTCAAAAGGTTAAGATCATGGCATCAGGTCCCATCACTTCATGGGAAATAGATGGGGAAACAATGCAACAATGACAGATTTTATTTTTTAGGGCTACAAAATCACTGCAGATGGTGACTGCAGCCATGAAATTAAAAGACACTTGGTCCTTGGAAGAAAAGCTATGACCAAACATAGGCAGCATATTAAAAATCAGAGACATTACTTTGCCAACAAAGGTCCATGTAGTCAAAGCTATGGTTTTTCCAGTAGTTGCGTATGGATGTGAGAGTTGGACCTTAAAGAAGGCTGAGCGCTGAACAATTGATGCTTTTGAACTGTGGTGTTGGAGAAGACTCTTGAGAGTCCCTTGGTCTGCAAGGAGATTCAACCAATCAGTCAATCCTAAAGGAAATCAGTGCTGAATATTAATTGGAAGGACTGATGCTGAAGTTGAAGCTCCAATACTTTGGCCACTTGATGTGAAGAACTGACTCATTGGAAAAGACTGATGCCAGGAAAGATTGAAGGCAAGAGGAGAAGGGGACAAAAGAGGTTGAGATGGTTGGATGGCATCACCAACTTGATGGACATGAGTTTGAGCAAGCTCCAGGAGTTGGTGATGAACAGGGAAGCCTGGTGTGCTGCGGTCTATGGGGTCACAAAGAGTTGGACACAAATGAGCAACTGAATTGAAGTCCAGGTAACCCTAGGACTGGAGTTAACACGGTGTAAAAAAAAAAAAAAAAAAAAAAAGAAAGAAAGAAAAAGAAAATACTGAAAAACTGAAATTCCAGAATTTTTTAAAAAGGGATTGATATAAAATTTCAAATTAGACTTACTGCAGGCCTCCTAAAGACATTTGGAATAAGATGTTTCTAATCCAACTTCCCTTGTCTCTTTGATGCTAATATAAAAAAAAAATTGTTTACAGAGAAAAAAGTCAAAAACAGGATTATCAAGTAAAATACAGGAGCAGCAAGTAAAGAAAAAGAAGAAAGTCTCTACTTTTTATCTGAGTATATTGAGGAGAGATGCCAGAGTAGGTGTATCACTCTCTTCCAGCAATAAAGATAAATGTGCTCTCAACACGAGCACAGGTGAAGGCCTGGACAAGGTTCTATCACTCCCTTTTGTGTAGGGGACAGACAAAGCGATTACCTTGACTGGCAGACAGAAGACCAGAAAACGCCAACTCCCTTTGCTGCTACTGGCCCAGGCTGTCTGAGCTGCTCCTCTTTTCACTATTACGCCCATATGCACCAATGTTGTAGCTAGATCAGTTTTTTAAACATGCAAATCAATGTGGACTGAGGGGCTGGGCCACTCATGTCAAGGATTTTTTATAAATTAGTTTTAAATTTGACACGGTCTACTCTCCTGTACTGGAAAAGAAAAAGGGATCTGACTGAACAGTCAGCCAGATAAGCGAAGGGTTCAAAGAATGAGGGAAGAGGGCCAGAGGCAAACACAGGAACTGGGAAAAACAGAATAGCTGAACGCACGCTGACTGCTGATTATATACTTTGGGACCTGAAGCAGTGGCTACACAGCATAGGAAGCGATGGTAAGAACAGCCATGAAGGGCTGAGATGTGAGGGCAAAGGCAATGGGGAGGAACATGCTTTACACAACAGTACGGAATGGAATGGGATGGTATATGATAGAGTGGCTTAGAAAGGAATAGGGATAGAGGGAAATATATTCAGATAAAGCCTATGACTAGGAGTAAACTATTCGACCTATCTAGGAATATCTGTTTTCTGACCAACAAAGAGAAGCATAAACAAGTTTCCTTTCAAAGTACACTCCAGCTCTCATATTCTGTAATGATGTAACTTCCCTCATGGTGACCTCCCCACAGTCAAACCTAAAATAATTGTAGACCTCCTGATGGCTCTGCCGTGTCACTTAAAATGAAAACCCCTCCATGTCCCACAAATCTGCTGTGTCAGCAGATACCTACTTTGCCTCTCCAAATCATCTCAGGTCATTTGTCCTGTTTTTCTTTCTTCAGGTAGGTGGGCTTCATTCTCTTCCCAGATAGCTTTAGGGTCTTTGCAGGAGCTCTTCCCTCTGACTGGAATGCGCCCCGATAATACTTCTGTAAGGTTGCCTTTTTCTTATGATTCGTATCTCGTTTTAAATATAATTCCTCACAAATACCCTACATATCAACCCTTTGTAAAACAGCATCTCACCACCCTCAACTCCCAATTAGACTCTATGATTTATTGGCTTATTTTTAGGCAAATTCTCATGATCTCAAATGAGTTTATTTCTCCATTCTTTGCCTGCCCTGTCACCAACGAGAATGCAAATTCTAAGAAGTCAGGTGGCTTTTATGTATTGCTCACTACTATATTCTATATCTAGAAGGGTGTTTGACACAGTAAGTATACGATATTTCTTGATAAATGAATGAATTCGTGAATTTATGAATATTTCATGATAAATGATGTACGATATTAGATGAGACTGATTTTCTAGCTTTTAATATTCTAGAAACTATTACTGTTTCCAAAATATAGTCATTCTTCTATATTTCAATTTTATTTTCTACATGTAACTAAAGCCATAATATACCTCTGATATTTAAACATCTGAGTTTAAGTATCTGTAAAATACAGTTAAACATCTGTACTCATTTCATGTGAGTACATTCTGCTCTTAATTACAATATTCACTGAATAATCTTATAAACTGTATAATAAAGTACATATAATTAATTTCTTACCTTGTAGCAATAATAAAAATCATAATAATAATTAACTAGTTTGGGGTATCTATTTTGTGTATTACATTAGAACTTTCATGTTTCATCTTTCACATGATTCTGAAAAGCAGGTATTTTGATATCCAGATTACAAGGGAATGAAATTTCACTGGATTTATGTGACTTACCCAAGTTTACACGGTTCAGAAGGGGTCAAAGCAGGTTTTAAACCCAAGTGCTTGGCTCTAAAATGATTTTGCTCTGTCATGAGGCTTCAAACCAAACAAATATCTATTAATAGTTCACCTAGGCTAATGTTAAATAATGTTATTGCTACTACATGAAGATAATATTTATCATTATAGCTGAAAATCATTGAGTGCTCACTCTGAGGTAGGTGATTTACTTACATGCAAGTTTTATTTTTCAGTTCATACTTTCAAGTTATGAAATGAGATGATTTACCCATGAAAAAATAAGAGGATTATACTGACTACTGAGTTGCCCAGGGCCATACTACAATGTCATTGTGTAGATTCAATTACCTGGCTTCACCTGCAAGACCTAGCTATATGCCAGTTTCCTTGGTCCTAAATCAATGTTATTTATTTTATCTTACTGTTTCAAGAGAAGCTCATGTAAATACAGTCCTTTTATCCATATTAAAGACCAGCAGCTGAAATATTTAGTACTGCCAAATTGTAAGAAACCTCTTTAAAGCACCAAATTAACAAAGCCTACTGACATTTTCAACTGTCATTTCACCAACACTTTGACACTTTTCCAGTTTGAATTTGCATCAGCTAGAAACATCTGATATGAGTAGCTGAGTCTAATTTCTTAATAGTACATAATTTCAAGGGGAAAATGTTCCAAACTGTGATTATCAATATTTATGTTTTGACCACAATACATAAAATTAATAAATAAAAAGTTTAAGCATTCTATACAATGCATATCAAAGTTGAAGCTAAATTAAACAAAAAGCAACCTCTATTACTAAACCAAGAAAAGAGCAGCCTGTGCAGAATCACAATTTCTTTTATCTGGTTTCTTTTACCTTCATCTCTTCAACTGCTGTCTGTAATTCATCTGGGGTTTTATATTCAAAATCTCTCTCTAGGTATTCTTCTTCGGCTTGTGTCATCCATTCATGCATCTCTGACAAATCTTTCTGAAGGCTTACAGTTTTATCCAAGCCTCCCTTTAAGGCCTCCTTTCTGGCATAGACCTTCCATAAAACAAACCAATAAGTAAAGCATGAATATTGAAAGTCATAAAACATTATCATTATACTATTATTGACGAGACTGTAAATAATAGAAAGCTTGGAAAAGATGAAGCCAGAAGTAAATAGCTTACATGAATGAGGAGAATAACTCATGGCAATTGGATACACTTAATTTCCCATAAGTGTTAAAATAAGATATAAGCATTTACTTGACATAATGAAGAGATTCCCCTAAGACCACAATTTAGCTGTTGTATATGATAATTCATTTCTGCAAATGGAGAGTAAAGAAAAACATTTTTTCATGATACGTTTCAGTTGGAAAACTGAATTTATTGGCATACATAGAAGTAGAAATTCTTTGCACTCTTTGATGCTGTTTTACAATTTCAAATATCCTGCTGCTGCTAAGTCACTTCAGTCATGTCCGACTCTGTGCGACCCCATAGACGGCAGCCCACCAGGCCCTGCCGTCCCTGGGATTCTCCAGGCAAGAACACTGGAGTGGGTTGCCATTTCCTTCTCCAATGCATGAAAGTGAAAAGTGAAAGTGAAGTCGCTCAGTCGTGTCTGACTCTGAGCGACCCCATGGACTGCAGCCTACCAGGCTCCTCCATCCATGGGATTTTCCAGGCAAGAGTACTAGGAACTTAATAATCATATACCTATAGAAAACTCTCATAAAAAAGGAAAATGAATAAAAGATACAGTCATGTGCTGGGAGCCGGCACATTGCATATTGAATGAGGATCTGTAATAGCTCAACTGGAATTCTATCACTGCCTGGAGCCAGCGCGAGGAACTCCGCCCATGACAAAGGTCATGAGGAAGGAGGCTCGGCATACGCAAAGGCGGGATCGAGCCTCAGGAGTCCCCCTGGAAATTCTCGAGCATCTACCCCCAAAACCAGAGTCTGCCTACTTTCTGCTTTGTGCTTTCACCTACACCTCTGACTTTACGGGGGGCTGTCCCCCACTACCTCTCTCTGAAAAAAGAGTTAGCTCACAGCTCCAGTTAATAATTCCTGGGTGTGACAGTGTTTAACCTACAAACTCCTTTGGAAATCCTCTAGCCTGCCTGAATGGGTTTTTCCGGCCACATGTGATTGTTCAGAGCCTCCCAACTGTGAGAGGCAGGAGATGTTCTAAACTGCCTAAACACAGATTCCTTTGAGTAGTTAAAAGATTGATTAGAAAATGTATTGGTGAAGGGTTTTTCACTTGTTGGGCCAATGTTTGCTGCTAAGTCTCCATACTCCTTACCTACTGTGTCTTTGGCAGTGTATTGGTTGATATAATGGGTGTATAGAAATGTAAAATGCCGCTTTGTCCAATGCTTTTTGGAAGGCTGGCGCCTGACTTTGGAATAATCACCTTTAGAGAAAGATAAGTTTCTTAAAATGTTAACAGGCCTCCGGGCCAGAAGATGATGTCAATCACCTGAACTTTTGCATATGATAAGTTTGCAGGAAGAAAGCCTGGCTTGCTGCATGACTCTACCCCTTCCCCCATTATCCTCTATGCATACCTTAAGGTATAAAAACTACTTTGGAAAATAAAGTGCGGGCCTTGTTCACTGAAACTTGGTCTCCCCATGTCATTCTTCCCTTTAACTTCCGGCTGAGCGTCCATCTGGAGCGTGGATGTCCTCTGCGACCATTTATTTGCCTGGGCTTCTAAGACCCACTCGAGAAGGTGTCTAAGGTGGGGCACCTTCCGCTATTCGAGAGGGCGCCTGCGGCCTCCGTGGTCAGAGCTAACCTGGTGTCACGGGTTATATTGATTTTCCGCGTAAACCAAGCCACTCAGCTTCTTTTCTCTACTGAATTTCTTCACTGAGCTATCTTCATTCTATTACTCTTTGAATCTTTGATGAATAAATAAATATAAATAGGTCGCCGACGCCGTCCCCGCTTCGAATACCCTGGATCAGCCGGGGCTGGACCCCGGCAGGTGGCACCTGAACAGGGACTTCGAAGGTAAGCTCCCTGCAATTAGGGTCATCAGCCCTTTTTGCTCCCCCGTTCTCGGAACAACTGGGTCATCAGCTCTCTTGTTCCCCCACGGAGCAGTTTGGGTCATCAGCTCTACTGCTCCCCCCTCGAAACAGTTTGGGTCATCAGCCTTCTGTTTCCCCCCCGGGACAATCTAGGTCATCAGCCCCTATTGTCCTTCCAATGTTCGGGACGGCTAGGACCCCACTCAAGGGTGCCGCGGACCCCCCTGTAGGATAGACAGGGCTGAGGAGTGGAAAGTGTTGAAAGTGTTGAAGACTTAGAGAAAACGGTTTCTGAAGTTAAAAGGCCAAAGAAAAGCCTGATCTTTTAAAAGCTAAAAGCTTTATCTTCTATTATACTTAATTTTCTGACATGGGTAACACTGAAACTAACAATGGCAACTCTTTATACAAGTAATCTTCAAACTGATAAAGAGGCTACTGTTAATTTAGATACTTGGGTGAAGGTAAAAAACAACTAAAAACTTATGCTATAAATATGATTAAAAATGTTCTGGACCCTCGTCATGAGGCTGTGGGATAGCCTATGGGAGAGGCTATAGCGGTGGATGGTAGTGGGTCTCCACCTTCTGCGCAGATCATATTTTCTGCCATTGACAAAAAAAAAAAGGAGGGAGACTGTGCTCTACCTCCCGACAAAGGAGAAGGCTTACAGGACGCTGCGGCCGGGCGCCCTGGCGAGCCCCCTCCCCCTTTACACAAACCTTTAAAAATTTATCCAACAATTTCTGATTTAAGGCAGCTACCCCACCTCCGCTTACACCTCCCAGGGCCTAGGAATTCCCCAGTTTACATCCAAGCCTCCCAGAACATTGCCTAAGGCTGAAAAAGATAAAAAAGATTTCTTTTAAACAAAGGAGCTTTTAAAAAATACACAATATACAGAGCCTGCTCATTGCAGAAAAACCCCTCGGGGGGCCTCACCCAAACAAAAAAAAAAAAAAAAAAAAGAGTAAAATAAAAAAAAAAAAAAAAAGTGAAAAAAAAAAAAAGAAAATAAAAAAAGATGTAAAGATAGAAAAAGAGCTAAAGAGTGAAAAAGAGAGGAACAGAAAAGAATTAGGGAACGCAACAAGATAGAGAAAAAAAGTTAAAAAAGGAGATACAGAGAAAAAGATAGAAAAAAAAAAATTAAAAATTAAGGAAGAGAAGAGGGTAAAGAGAAAGAAACGAAGGAAAGAAGGGTAACAAAAAAAGAAGGGTGAGAAAAAAGTGAGAAAGGCAGGAAGAGAGAGAGAAAGACAGTAAGAGACGCTTTGACCAGGTGCCCTGGCGAGCTCCCTCCCGCTCTGCGCAAACCTTTAAAAAACAAAAAACTTATCCACCACTTTCTGATTTAAGGCCATCGCCGCCGCCTCCGTTTGCGCCTTCCAGGGCCCAAGAGTTCCCCACTTTGCCCCCAAAGCCTCTCAAAGTGTTGCCTAAGCCTGAAGAAGATAAAAAGTTTTTAAACAGTGGAGCTTTTAAAACAGACTACACAATATGCGGAGCGTGCTCCTTAGAAAAAACCCCCTCAGGGGGGTCTCACCCAGGCTAAGGGGATTTAGCAACAATATTAACCCCTGACAAGCCAGTTGCTCCGATTCCAATGGGAGTGGCTGGCCCCCTGCCTGAGGGCATTGTAGGACTTGTGCTAGGGCGTAGCTCGCTTTCTTTTCAAGAAATTTTGGTGGTGTATGGTGTGGTAGATTCTGATTATATTAGAGAAATTAAAGTTTTAATCTCGCAGCCTACTAAAACTGTAAATTAATAAAAGTCAAAAAATAACACAGTTTTTGCTTTTACCTTATCAGACAAGAAAAAATTTGACTTCTCAAGCTAAGAGCCACAGAACATTTAGATCTAGTGATCTAGCCTTTTGGGTGCCAGGAAATTACAGCTCCAAGGCCTTTAAAAGATCTTTTAATTCAAGAAAATAAAATGTCAGAGCTATTAGACACAAAAACAGACGTCTCTTAACATTTCTGGGAAAGACTGACCCAGCTCCTGGCCAACACATACTACTGAAAATGAGTTGGTGAGATTAGAAAAAGCAGAGTGAGAATGCTGTAGAAAAAAGGTGAGGGAGAGTTTAAAACCTTGGAGTAGTGAGTTCCCCTGGAAGTATTCAGGCAAAGTTAGATGGTTACTTGTCATATAAAAAGCTATAGACCAGATTTAGTTTACAAAACAATAACTGGAGAAGCTTATAAAGATGTTGTGCAACACCTCTTTACTTGCTTCTCATATTTAGGTCTGCCAAAAGTTTTAAAAACTGCCCCTTTGAAGCGTAGAGATTGTTTACTAACTTTAAATGATTTCCAAAAATTATTAGGAGACAGTAATTAGATACGCCCACATTTAAAACTGACTACTGCAGATTTAAAGCCTTTGATTACTTAAAAAGCAATCCTAATTCCAGTTCTAAGAAAAAGTTGACTAAATGAGACAGACGGCTCTTGTTAAAGTAGATGAGACTTTAAATGATCAGTTAATTAAGATTAATATTACCAAAAGATGAGATTAAATTATTCTTGCCACAAAACATACACCTACAAGGCGCTTGTGACAAAAAGGCCCATTGGTTCCATCTATCAGTGACCCCAAGAAAAATAGTTTTATCTTATCCCAGCTTGGTGACACAATTAATTATAAAATGAAGAAAAAAGAAGCGTAGAACTTTTTAAAAAAAAGTAACAAATATAATAATTTTACTCAATAAGGATCAACTGCAAGTCTTTTACAAAATACTGATGATTGGCAAGTTGCCCTGATAGATTTCAGGGGTCAAATTTTGTTTCATTTGCCCTCTAGCCCCCACAGTAGTTAAAAGTTCAAAAATGTTAAATTGGCAGTTTGAAGATACCTGTAGAACTTTCCAACCCTATGTAGTTCCTATGCTCTTCTTTACCCTATGGGGGAGGGACATGCTGTCTCGAATAGGAGATACTCAGAGAAGGGTTTTCTCAATTTCTTAGTTATCAACAGGCGGTACAATTAACAATACTTTATATATGTTATAAATACATAATATAAATATATTCGCATAATTACAGTTTGCCTAATTAGGTATGGGTATAAATAAAATATAATAAAGGTATACCTAATTCTATTTATGGATCTATACTTGATTAATTTGTATATAATTAATATGTATACTATATATACATATTATATATATACTGTATAATTAAATATATATTGCAGTAATATAATGTGTGAGTGGCTGATATTAATTGGTATAAATTGATATACTGTGATATATGTTCTATATACTGTATTATTATATATGTGTGACATGTATTATTGCAGTGCATTGGTTTGTGTTGGTTGGTATTAGATGTGTACGTGTTGTATTGCTGTAATATATATTAATTAACATTAATTATAAAGATTAATTCAAGTATATTGATTATGTCAATAAGTTTATACTTGTTGCCATATATAAATACATATATAAATACATTTTACATTTAGGTATATCTGTATACTAAAATGAGATAAGGAGGTTATACATTTATTATTTAAATTTATACAGAGACCTAAACTAAGCATTAGACCTAAATTAACATATCTCTAAATTTATGTTGTTAAAATGTAAATTTTAAAAATTAAATTGACAACTGCTTGACAATTCCTTTGCCATAAAACCCCCATAGGTGTAATTGGGGAAGCCAGGCAAAAAATTGGTTTTATGGCAAAACGGCTCCCTAGAGTGGGTCCATCTTCCCGCTCAAACTAAAAAAGTAGTGGCTTCTTATCTAAGATTGATAGCTACTTTGATATTAAAGGAAAAAAGCGGAACATTGAATTATTTGGTAAAGAGCCATCAGAAATTGTAATTCCATATAATAAAGAACAACTTGATGTGCTTCTAATGTTTGATGAAAATTGGCAGATTGCTATAGGAAACTATTTTGGTCAAAATTTTTGCATCATTTACCTTCACATGCTTTGCTGAATTTTATATCCAGACATCCAGTTAATTTTCCTGTCAGATATAAACAGTCTCCTATTCCAAATGCTCAGATAGCCTTTACTGATGGGTCAACAAATGGTAAAGCCTTCATAGTTACTAAAAATCACCAAAAAGTTTTAAAAACACAAAAAACTTCAGCTAAAAGAGCTGAACTAACAGCAGTCATAGAGGCTTTTGCTATGTTTACAGATGAGGAATTTAATCTTTACTCTGATTCTCAGTATGTGGTCAGGCTGATTCCACACATTGAAACTGCGGTTTTGCCTGAAAATAAAACTACCATATTTCATTTGTTAACTAAGTTACAACAACAAATTTGGAAAAAAAAAATATTTTTCATTGGACACATTCGGGCTCATTCCAGATTGCCTGGCCCTTTAAATGCCTTTAATGATTTGGCTGACTTGTTAACCAGAAATACAGTGGCTACTGTGATTGAGGAGGCCAGAGCCTCTCACTCACTTCATCATCAATACGCTACTGCTTTAAGATATCAATTCCAAATTCCCAGAGAGACTGCTCAAGAGATTGTGCGTTCTTACTTACACTGCCCCACTGTTTATAATAATCTACCTATGGGAGTTAATCCTCATGGTCTCAAACCTAACGTACTCTGGCAGACAGATGTAACTCATGTCTCTTCATTTGAAAAACTGTCCTTTGTTCATGTAACTGTAGATACCTTTTATCACGTTATTATTACAACTGCTCGTACTGGAGAGACAGGTAAAGATGTGATACAACATCTCTTTACTTGTTTTTCATATTTGGGCCTGCCAAAAGTTTTGAAAACTGACAATGCTCCTGCTTACACTTCTAAGTCTTTTCAGAAATTTTGTATAAAGTTTCAAATTAAACATAATACAGACATCCCTTATTACCCACAGGGACAAGCCATTGTGGAAAGAACACATCAAACATTAAAAATCCAAATTCAAAAACTAAAAGAAGGGGAGTTTAAGTATAGCTCTCCCCATCAAATCTTGCAACATGCTCTTTTCGTAATAAATATTTTAAATACTGATTTCAGCCAGAACTATTACAATGCTTCGTCATTGGTGCCTGGAGCAATTAAATGCAAAACCATTAGTCAAATGGAAGGCCCTCTCAGGACAATGGAAGGGTCCTGACCCATTATTAACTATCGGTCGAGGATGTGCTTATATTTTTCCACAGGATGCAGAGTCTCCAATTTAGACAGGCTGATTCGCCATGTTGCAGGCCCCCAGACATCCAGTTCACCCATTGCTTCGATCACAAAAGAGGAGCCCGCCAGAAGGGGAGGCAAGATAAACATCGAGATCCCGGCGGGACCGACGGGGCTGCTGCAGCCCAAACTCCAACCAGAAAATAATTCTACTTATTCTGTTTTGGCTTGTCTACCCTCTTCTTATGTTTTTCTCTTTACCAACGATTCTGGAAAACTTAATGTACATGTGACTTTAAACTGGTGGACCCAATGTAGTGACCTGTGAATAATGTATGCTCTCATCTTGTTTAAACCCTCAATATAATGTTTGCTCCTTTGTAGTGTTACAACGTCCACCTTATCTTATAATGTAACCACTTATTGATATAACTATAGTCTTGCTGTATTACAACAACTTCAGGATTTAATGCGATTGCGACGATTTGTGGGCTTACTTATTTTAGGAATATCAGCTTTAATAACCGCAATTACTTCTGTTACTGTGGCAACAATATCATTGACTCAACAAGTGCATACTGCCCAATATGTTGATACCATGTCTAAAAATGTTTCACTAACTCTAACAACACAGGAAGCTATAGATAGGAAATTAGAGATGAGAGTAGACGCCTTAGAAGAGGCAATAATGCATATTGGGACTGATTTACAGGCTTTAAAAGTGAAAATGGCTTTGTCTTGCCACGCTGATTACCGGTGGATGTGCGTGACATCTTTAAAGGTAAATGAGACAGACTATGAATGGGAAAAAATCAAAAATCATATCTCAGGTGTTTGGAACAGCTCTGACATTTGGCCTGGACTTAGTGAAACTTCATAATCAAATACAGACCCCGAAACACTCTTGACTGGATTTTACCGCAGCTAATGACTTTTTTCACACTTTCTCTAACTTCATTTCAGGAAAAAACATTCTGTCTAATATCCTTGGATACATCGCTGCTGGTGCTTTAGTTTTGCTTCTCATATTCATTCTTCCTTGTATTGTCAGGATTCTTCGGCAGAACATTCAGAAGCTCGCGACTGAGCTGCATCTGGCTGTTTTAAGAAATAAAAAAGGGGGAGATGCTGGGAGCCGGCACATTGCATATTGAATGAGGATCTGTAATAGCTCAACTGGAATTCTATCACTGCCTGGAGCCAGCGCGAGGAACTCCGCCCATGACAAAGGTCATGAGGAAGGAGGCTCGGCATACGCAAAGGCGGGATCGAGCCTCAGGAGTCCCCCTGGAAATTCTCGAGCATCTACCCCCAAAACCAGAGTCTGCCTACTTTCTGCTTTGTGCTTTCACCTACACCTCTGACTTTACGGGGGGCTGTCCCCCACTACCTCTCTCTGAAAAAAGAGTTAGCTCACAGCTCCAGTTAATAATTCCTGGGTGTGACAGTGTTTAACCTACAAACTCCTTTGGAAATCCTCTAGCCTGCCTGAATGGGTTTTTCCGGCCACATGTGATTGTTCAGAGCCTCCCAACTGTGAGAGGCAGGAGATGTTCTAAACTGCCTAAACACAGATTCCTTTGAGTAGTTAAAAGATTGATTAGAAAATGTATTGGTGAAGGGTTTTTCACTTGTTGGGCCAATGTTTGCTGCTAAGTCTCCATACTCCTTACCTACTGTGTCTTTGGCAGTGTATTGGTTGATATAATGGGTGTATAGAAATGTAAAATGCCGCTTTGTCCAATGCTTTTTGGAAGGCTGGCGCCTGACTTTGGAATAATCACCTTTAGAGAAAGATAAGTTTCTTAAAATGTTAACAGGCCTCCGGGCCAGAAGATGATGTCAATCACCTGAACTTTTGCATATGATAAGTTTGCAGGAAGAAAGCCTGGCTTGCTGCATGACTCTACCCCTTCCCCCATTATCCTCTATGCATACCTTAAGGTATAAAAACTACTTTGGAAAATAAAGTGCGGGCCTTGTTCACTGAAACTTGGTCTCCCCATGTCATTCTTCCCTTTAACTTCCGGCTGAGCGTCCATCTGGAGCGTGGATGTCCTCTGCGACCATTTATTTGCCTGGGCTTCTAAGACCCACTCGAGAAGGTGTCTAAGGTGGGGCACCTTCCGCTATTCGAGAGGGCGCCTGCGGCCTCCGTGGTCAGAGCTAACCTGGTGTCACGGGTTATATTGATTTTCCGCGTAAACCAAGCCACTCAGCTTCTTTTCTCCACTGAATTTCTTCACTGAGCTATCTTCATTCTATTACTCTTTGAATCTTTGATGAATAAATAAATATAAATAGGTCGCCGACGCCGTCCCCGCTTCGAATACCCTGGATCAGCCGGGGCTGGACCCCGGCAGTCATGTAATTCACAGAAATAAAATTAAAATGAGGCCATCCATATATATGCGAAAATTTGCTCAGTATCATTAATAGTTAAATAATAGCAAATGAAGTTAAATTACTATATTTTCAAATATGAGATTAGGAAAAAAGACTAATTAGAATGTCAAGTTTGAGCAGGGATGTGGGAAAACAAAGGTTTCATAGCTGTTTAGGGAAATATACACCACAGTAAAAGCTTTTAGACAGTAAACTGGCAAAATGCATTCAATGCCTTAATGTTCATCAATTTGAGCCTGTTCTTCCACATATAAAACGATGTGTACATAGTTGCATGTACACTATTCAATTCAGCTTTGAAGACAGCAACATATTGAAAACAAACCCAAAGGTGCTTTCATGGAAGATCAGTTAAATAAATTGTGGGATACACATGTACACACACAGAATGGGATACCAATGAGCACTGACACATCTGTACTGAAGCGAAAACTGTCTAGTATATAATTTTACATAAAAAGGTGTAAAAAAGCATGTGTGATAGGAGACTCTTGCTTTATAAAGTCTCATATGTTTCTGAAATACTAATTTATAACAGAATTTATTACTTATTAACTAGAAAGATAGTAAAACTTAAAATACCGAAGAGATCATGCATGTTAATAGCTTATACAATGTACTCTGCTGTAAACCACTGAGGGAAAATTTCAATTTAGTATTAGGATTACAATATATAATGCATCTCTTTTACCTTAAAAAATAACTCTACTCAAATGATGTTATTCTTCTCTCTGGGATTAAGTACAGTGCATCTTTTAAATAATACAGCTGTAATTTAAAGTCTTAATATAAAAGGCATAGTTTTAATAAAACAACATTTTCATGGTACTTTACCAAATATAAAATATATGCAGTACCATGTTTATGTTAATTTTTATTATACTTTACAATTACCTGAAGCCTAATGTAGTTAAATTAAAGCTACTTAAATACTTTACTCTCCTAGGAGAATGTAGAACTTGATCTATTGAAATGTAAGTGTATGTTTCATTATAACAGCTAGAACCACATATCTAACAATTATACTAAAGTACAAAGATGATTTTGCATAGTCAATGAACCTATAACAAGCCCAAGTAAACAAGCTGTTAAATTTCTACTTGGATATGCTGCTATAATCTTTGGAGGCGGTTGGCACAGTGGCAATAATATTAGAATGACTAACAAAACTTAGCCAAAGACTTGTAGCAAAAAACTATATATATAACGGATGCTATAAAACGAAACCAGAAGAAAGGGATCAGGAGTGATTTTAAAATGAAAGAAAAGCAGGAAGTCATTTTGAAGTGACAGAACGAGTACACTGGAAAGAATACTAGCTTTGGAACCAGGATACCTGGATTCAATCAATCACTAACAAGCTAAGTGAATATGGAAACATCACTCCATTTATCTCCACCTCTTAACTAACCTAAAAGTTGGACTAGATGGTTTCCAAGGTCTTTTCCAAATTTAACATTCTGCTCTACAACTGATCAGAAAGAGATTAATTTTTTGTGGTTTCACATTTTAGAAGGATTTCTGTGAAAAGGTTGAGGTTAAAATCATACTTTCTCCTTCACCTTTATTACCTGAGTGATGCCAACTGTCTAGCCTGAAATTGCCCAATCCACCCCTGCAGTTTCAGCAGATTACTCTGCATCAACCGCTTTATAAAACAGGAAGTTCTTCATGTTTCCTGTTCCAGAATTTGTAAATCTAACATTAAGCATTGCCTGACCCCACTCTACGCCCCCCAAACCTTTGTTAAGATAAAATATCATGTATGAAATGAGTTGCCAGTCCAGGTTCGATGCACGATACTGGATGCTTGGGGCTGGTGCACTGGGATGACCCAGAGGGATGGAATGGGGTGGGAGGAGGGAGGAGGGTTCAGGATGGGGAACACATGTATACCTGTGGCGGATTCATTTTGATATTTGGCAAAACTAATACAGTTATGTAAAGTTTAAAAATAAAATAAAATTAAAAAAAAAAGATACAATTGACATAAAACACTGTTTAAGGTACATACACCATTGTGAAATGATTACAACAGGGTTAGTCAATGCCTTCATCATCACACACATTCCAAAAATGATTATCATTTTTCTTTTTTCTTCTTGTTATGAAAACATTAAAGATTTACTCTCCCAGCAAGGTTCATATGTAAAGAAATTATAAAATACTTTATATAACATAGAATTGTCAGCTATAGTCACCATACTGTAAATGTGCTGTGTGTGCTTAGTCACTCAGGTGTGTCTGACTCTTTGCCCATGGACTGTAGCCTGCCAGGCTCCACTGGCCGTGGAATCTGAGATCCCAAGAACTCCCTCATCATAAATGAGAAGTCTGTACCACTTAACCAGAATCTCTTTATCTCCCTCACTCTCTAAGCCCTAGTATCCATTCTACTCTCTTGAGTTTGGCTTTTTTAAAATCCCACGTTTAATTGAGATAAGACTGTATTTGTTTTTTTTTCCTATCTGATTTATTTCACCTAATATAATACCCTCAAGTTTCATCCAGGTTGTTGCAAATCACAGGCTTTCCTTCTTTCTCAGAATACTCCTCCTTTGTCTATATGTATGCGTGTATCCATGTATGTGTACACACACACACACTCTTAATCTTCTTTATGTGTTTCTCCCTGATCAGCACTTAGGTTGTCTCCTTATCTTGGCTATTGTGAGTAATGCTGCAATGAATTTAGGTGTACAGACACCTCTTTGAGAAATTCGGATTTTGTTTCCTTTGGAAATATACCCAGAAGTGGGAGTGCTAGAACCTCAGGCAGCTCTATTTTAATTCCGAGGAATCTGCATACAGGCTCCACAGTGGCTGTATTGTGTGTATGCTGGAGACTGCAGGGCAGGATGCTTAAGGGTGAAATTATAAAGATGTTACTGCTAGAGACATTGTCTGGGTTATGAAGCTGGGAGTGTGTGGCTGAGGCAGGGTAGAAGACGAAAATCACTGGAGTGGGTATTAAGTAACCAAGGGCTCAGGAATGGGAAGAACCATCTAAGAAGATATTGAAATCACCCAGAATTAGGACAGGAGTAACCGTGAGTTAGGTGTTAAAATACATAAGAAATGAGGCAGAGTGACCCAGGGGTCTGTGGATGACTGAACCCAAAAGATGCACTGAATCAGAGAAAGATAATGATCTGCAAGGTGCCAGAATGGCACCCGCCTTGCCGCTCAGTCCAGTGTTTCTTGGTAACTCTTAAGTTTATAGTCACCAATAATTAAAATATATATCTATACATTATTTAGAAATTACACATATTTTATAATTTTATATAGGCAGCTTTATGTCTATTTCATCTCTCCTTGTTTATTTTATTGAACAAGTATGTACATAATGGTTACTCTGTGCTATAGATCTACACACCTTAATCACACAGACTCATTTAACTATAGAAGAATGTTAAAATTCTTATAAAGTAAGTAGTAATATCATCACACTGTAAAGACTGAGAAACTGAAGTGCAGAGATAAAGCGACTTTTCCAGGCTCACAGAGGTAGCTTATGGTGGGGGCAAGATCTCAACCCAGGCAACCTGGTTCCAGAGCCTCTGACCATGCACATTGTTTGCCTGTCCATCCACAAGGAAGTCTTGCCCATCCATAAGAGTTCTTATTTCATCTAATTTAGCCAAAAATTCAGAGGGAGGGTGGGTCTGACAAATTCTTTCATTGTCAGAGAGGAGTTACATAGATGTTATCTTTATTTCTGTGTATATAGTTCATATGCTCACTTTAAATACCCCACTTGAATTCCAGATGCATTTTGACTGTATACTCCTCCAAAATAAACATGACCAAAGTAGAAGCACTGATCATTCTACCAAGCTGGTCAATTGTGTTTCTCCCTTCAGTTCAGTTCAGTTCAGTCGCTCAGTCGTGTCCGACTCTTTGCGACCCCATGAATCACAGAACGCCAGGCCTCCCTGTCCATCACCATCTCCCGGAGTTCACTCAAACTCACGTCCATCAAGTCGGTGATGCCATCCAGCCATCTCATCCTCTGTCGTCCCCTTTTTCTCCTGCCCCCAATCCCTCCCAGCATCAGAGTCTTTTCCAACGAGTCAACTCTTTGCATGAGGTGGTCAAAGTGCTGGAGTTTCAGCTTTAGCATCATTACTTAGCACACAGTTTTTCCGTCTTTCATAGAAGGTGCGGTGTCCAACACTGTTGCTCAAAACAGAAAACTCTGAATATGCTTTCATCCCTCCCTCCCTGTCACCCTGAACTTTCCACAAGCCTTATCTTTCATCAAGTACTGCCATTTCTAACAGGGTCTAATAAAACATAAAATCAAGAAAGGAGTGTGTTGTTAGCAGTAAGAGTAATGATTGTGGAAGTGAGTGTGAAAGCCCTGATCAAAAATGCAAGAAGGAAGAACTTGCCTAATTGGTTAGAAGAAACAAGAAAAATAAACGATCACATTGAGTGGGATAAGCCTGCTGGAGGTGGCCAGGAAGTACAGAATTTCTACAAAGTTTGACTGACACAAGCACTTTGGTTCAGTTTGCCTAGAATAACACGCTCCATTCCTCATGCTACTTACTGTATAATGGGAAAATATACATAAAAACAATAAACAGTAATGAAACAGAGCAACAAGAATTCAAATCACCTCTGTCTCTGTGGAAGAGCTTGGAAAATTATTGGAAGAGGTTTGGACAGTCAACCAAACAGAGTGTCACAAGAGGATTATACATTTCAAATTTCTTTGTGTCTCTCAATCTCCACTAATATTCCCCCTGTTATTTGCCAGTATTATTTCCTACCTGAACAACTGTAATTCCTACATGCTTCCATTCATGCCCCTTCAGTCTTTTCATATAAGAGGAATATACAGCAAATATTTACATGATGTCACTCCTATACCTAAACGTCTAATAGCTCCCCATTGTATTTGGCATGAATAGTAAATCCTCACTGTGCTTTATAAGAAAATTAATGACTCTTCTTTGCCACCCATTTTCTCATAAAGATTTTTTTTTGCTATTGTTTCCCTTCCTTGCTCTAAATAAATTGATGCTGCTCTTTCTATTCATCCATTAAAAACATTCAACAAACAAATCCTTTTCATACTGGCCTTCCAGGAAAACATCAATGATATAATCTATTTTCTAAGTAATATTTTTTTTCCTTAATATCCCTTCTAGAACCGACTTACTCCAGGAGAAGAATGCAAGCTAGCTGACCCCGGGCTATCTCATCGGTGAGTTAATAGAACAGTTGAGCATTTGTCAGTGATGGTATTAGCTGGGTGACTTGCCTTGACTTTTCCTCGGCTCAATTTCTTTCTTTTTCAAATTTAGTTTTTGCCTTTTGGCATGATTTCTTTTCAACTTTGAAAGGTTACTTAGAAATAATGAAAGACTGACTGATGCTAATACACATAAAATGAAACCTCTCATTAACTTCAAAAAAGGTATTGGTGTATTAAAAAGTAATCATTGCTTTAGGTCAAAATTTCACTTTTGAACCAGAAGTATTTGATGTATGCTACTTGTATGTAATATTTACTCTTCTGCAATTTAATCTTGAAATTGGAAATAAATATCCATAAAACACTCCTCCATATAAAAATGAGGAGCTCAGATATGAATGTACATTTATCTTATATTTTTTTTCTACTAAGCCCTTCTCAACTATTTCCCAATCTTAATCTATTTATTGAAAGAGATGTATTGAAGAAGTCAAACTCGTCAATCTTACAATCAAAAGCGAAACATATTTATATTTGTACATATGCATGCATTACTCATTCATTTTATTTCTGTATCAAGTATAGAATTGTAAACTATCTTTGTTGATCCAATTACATGTATTAAGTTATGCAGTCTTTTGGAGAAAAGATTCAAAAAAAATAATGCCTAAGAAAAGGGCTTTATTGTTCAGAATGACAGCTGTATTCAATAAGATCATTTTAGGACTTCCAATAAGATGAATATACACTATCTAAATATATACTATGAAAATAATTTATATGCTAGACAAAGGCTAGTTTTACTTAAACATGCTTTAAAGCATCAACACAGAGACTGAACTTTTTAAAAGGGCCATGGTGAAGGGAGACATTAAGAAATCATAATTAAAATGAAGCAAGCCAGCATAAAAGAGGTGGGACATACCTGTCGACATATGTAATCCCATTGAGTGTTAAGTTCTCTGAGCTCTGTCTCCAGTCTAGAAGCAAACTCTGGCTCCGCTTCAGTTTTTATTTTCTGTCCACCTTCATTGACACTGTTTAGACTGGGCTGGATTGTCTGAATATCACTGACTAAAAGCTAAGGAAACAATTTAAATTATCTGAAAAAATTACCACAACAATTAGAAATGCAACATAGCTACACAGAAACATATAATTAGGAATCATGACACTACACATGAATTTTGCCCTTTAAAATCTGAAATATATGCTGCAAAAATGTTCAATTTTTATGGCATGAATGAAATGGGGAATTATATATCTATAGTCTACTTAGGTTAGCTGCTGCTGCTGCTAAGTCGCCTCAGTAGTGTCCGACTCTGTGCGACCCAATGGACGGCAGCCCACCAGGCTCCGCTGTCCCTCGGATTCTCCAGGCAAGAACACTGGAGTGGGTTGCCATTTTCTTCTCCAATGCATGAAAGTGAAAAGTGAAAGTGAAGTCGCTCAGTCGTGTCTGACTCTGAGCGACCCCATGGACTGCAGCCTAGCAGGCTCCTCCGTCCATGGGATTTTCCAGGCAAGAGTACTGGAGTGGGGTGCCATTGCCTACCAAAGTAAATAAACTTAATACTTCATGTTCGAAAACAGTGCAATAATGATGAGCTTTATAAATTACTGTTTTTGAAGGAGGTTTGATTTTCCAGCATAGTATGCTGCAGCAGTTTATAGCAAGATGCTGTGAAGGTTATTGATAAAATGGATTTGCTTTTAAAGCTTTTACTCACAAAGAAAGTTCTTGAAAGAGCTAGATTGTTCTCCTCCTACTGCATGACAATGGCATAATAAATATTATTTCGGAATATGTCTTGTATTATACCACAGTGTGACATACATGGAAAGAGCAACATAGTTTTACTGACAATCTGTAATAAGATATAACAAGTAGCTCAAAAAAATCATTTACCTTTAGCTTAAACTGCATGCTATATAAAAATAATATTGTAAAGTGAGTATTGAATAAAAGGCAATATTTTGTCTATTTCTCTCTTATTTAGCCCAGTTTCTCAACCTTGACACTACTGTCCTTTGGATGGGGTAATTCTCTGTTGTGCGGTGCTGTTCTTTACGTTGTAGGATATTAAGATATGTCCCTGGCCTCTATCCACTAGAAGCCAACAGCATCTACCCCACCTCAAGTTGAGACAAATGAAAATGTCTCCAGATATTGCTGAATGTCCCCTAGAGGGACAAAATTGCCCCTGGTTCAGAACCACTGATATCATTAAATAATAATTTCCATATCAAAGTCTTCATATAAAGAAGTGTCATATAAAAAAATCTTACCCTGCACTGCTTCAGCTGTTTTTTAAGAATTTCTGAATCTCCAAGGGCTGGCCATTCATCTTTCAAGAAAACATCAACTTCAGCCATCCACTTCTTCAGTGTTTTTATGTGATTCTGGAATCAGAGACCCATTTTAACACATTATCGGGGTGCTGATTTCCCTTGACACAATTCATCACGATGATATGTTTGAACACAAGCCCGCAAACAATTCCCATGGTTGAAGAATATCTCTAAGTAGCTCTTCAGGAAAAGAATATTTCCACTAAGACTGCATTTTTATGGTCTGCTGTATGAGCACTGGCGTATGAAGTCTGCTATTGTTAAAAATAAAAAATTACTACCAAATGTGGTTTTATGATGTTACTTTTGAGAACATTAAATCATATCCCCCTCTAGAGAAATTTTAAGTTACAAAACAACTCATGATAATACTAACAATGTGCCCTTACAGTACATAAAACAAACTACGAACAATAAACTCACTGTAATGGTGTCTTTATAGCCTCCCTAAACGTGAACTTCCACAAATTGTTTTCTACAGTTGACAGTTTAAATAGCCCCTCCAGTGGAGAACTTTCAGACCAAGATGTTGTCATCTTTAAAGAAAGGAAACTTGTGCTTTTAATTTCTGTTTTGCTCGACCAAGTTGACGTAATGATCAAATGGAAAAATGTCATCTTTATTTATTTGTAAATGGCAGAATATATCCCATTAATTTTTTTCACATAATGCCATTTTTCTTGCTCCTTTTAGGGCTACATTTCAAGTGTGTGGTCTGTCAAACTTCTTTATCTGCCTACAATTCAACTATGCTATCCAGATGAGCTATTTTGTCCCTTCTTAATTAGATTTCTATTCAAAATGTATGCTAATCAGAAATTTCCCTCTTCAATACAACAAATAATAATGACTTTAAAAGCATCTGACTAAATCTAAAGATTTCAACAGTATTATCTGGCTGACATTTCTTGAATCTAGCTTTGCTCTTTGGCCCATATCACCCCTGTCCTAGTTCAGATCTTACCACTGCCTCCTTGACTACTACGTTAGCTCTTTCTGGTATCTACTTCAGTCTCATCCCATTCTAACCCATTCTCCCCAGTGGTACCAATATTCTTCTCACCTCCTTCTTCTTCTCAAAGTGATGTTTAAAAAAAAACAACAGATATTATTTTATCTCCCTCCTCTTGAAGTATCAATAATAGTTCCACATTATCCTTACGCTTAATCTCATCATGGTTAGATTATAATCCATATTCCAAAGCATGGCATCCAACTCATTCATGATCTACTCTCAGACTACTTCTCCAAACACCTCTTTTATTAATCTCCAGACATAACTTTTATCTCTCCAATATTGAACAACTTTCAGATAATTGAACATGCTGCTCCATTTTGTCAGGAACTCTTTCTCCGTCTTTTATTAGGTGCCTAAATTCTATGTGTTCAAGGTGTAGTCAGATAACTCATATCCCAAGAACACGTTGCAACTCCTTTTCCCAGGATATGTTGCTTTTCTTCTCTTTCCACTGCCATGTTCTCTGCACTGTTTTATTTACTTACCATGCTAGGTTAAATAATGACCCTTTGAGATTTCAGGCCCTTATCCCTGCAAGCTGTGAATATGGTGCCTTACATGGCAAAAAGGAATTTGCATATGTGATTAAGTTAAGGATATCAAGATAAGGAGATGATCCTGGGTTATCCAAATTGACACAATATGATCAAAGGATTCTTATTAAGATAGAAGCAAGAGTGTAAGAGAGAAATTGGGAGGTGCTACACTCCTGGCTTTAAAGATGAAGATGGAAACATGAGCAAGATTGTAGTTTCCCAAAACTAAAAGTGACAAGGCAATAAATTTTCTCCTAAAGCCTCCAGAAAGGACACAGCCCTCTCCATACCTTGATTTTAGCCCACTGAGCCTGATATTGAACTTTTGATACCCAGAACCACAATATATGTGTACTGTTTCAAGCCACTAAATTTACAGCAGCTTATTACAGCAGCAATAGGAAATGGATACACTTCCCTTTCTCCTTCGCCAGACATGGGCTCCTTGATGACAAGGACCATGTAACTGTACCCTCTTTTGCCACTAGCACAGACAAAAATGTGTTTTTATATGTGTATGTATGTGTATGCATGTATGCATATGTTCATAACTTAAGAGTCATCACTGTGGATGTTGTGCTTTAAAAAATAATTTAAAACTGCTAGGTCTTTTGGTTTGTGAAAGGTAAGAAAAAACAACTAAGTAGCTGGACTGGGATTTAAAACCAGAAGTGTGCTATTCTGATGCTTTTACATGATGCTTTCATCATCATGCTTGCATCAAGCTTCTTTCCAACATTAACATTTTTTGCAATAATTTACCACATAAGAGAAATATCACTTGTATCACCAAATGTTTTAAACTTTAGACTACAGTGCAGTTGTTGGTTTACTAATGCTTGGGTAATTAGGTGGCACTATTCAAACAAATTAAGTCAGTAGAAGTTGGTTTGTGGAAGGCGATGGGATCAATTTTATATATAAAATTACAAGTGAAATATGCTGATGAAATTATGTATATTACATGACAGATAACTTTTTATTTGGTGGTGGTGGTGTAGTCACTAAGTCATGTCTGAATCTTGTGAGACCATGGACTGCAGCCCCCCAGGCTCCTCTGTCCATGGGATTTTCCAAGTAAAAATACTGGAGTGGGTTGCCATTTCCTTCTCCAGGGTATCTTGCTGACCCAGGGATTGAAGCCACATCTCCTGCATGGAGGTGGATTCTTTAGCACTGCATCAACAGGGAAGTTCCCTCACCCCACATATATATATATGTATACACATATACATACATACATATATATACACATATACATACATACATATATATACACACACACACACACATACACACACACATACACAAACAGATTCAAGGGGTTATATCTGATAGACAGAGCCTGAAGAACTATGGACAGAGGTATGTAACATTATACAGGAGGTAGTGATCAAAACTATCCCAAAGAAAAAGAAATGCAAAAAGGCAAAATGCTTGTCTGAAGAAGCCTTATAAATAGCTGAGAAAAGAAGAGAAGTGAAAGGCAAAGGAGAAAGGAAAGATATACCCATCTGAATGTAGAGCTCCAAAGAATAGCAAGGAGAGATAAGAATGCCTTCCTAAGTAAACAATGCAAAGAAATAAAGGAAAATAATAGAATGGGAAAGACTAGAGATCTCTTCAAGTAAATTAGAGATACCAAGGGAACATTTCATGCAGAGATGGGCATAATAAAGGACAGAAATGGTATGGACCTAACAGAAGCAGAAGATATTAAGAAGATGTGGCAAGAATACACAGAGGAACTATGCAAAAGAGATCTTAATGACCCAGATAACCACAATGGTGTGATCACTCACCTAGAGCCAGACTTCCTGGAATGTGAAATCAAGTGGGCTTTAGGAAGCATCACTATGAGTGGGGATGATGGAATTCCAGCTGAGCTATTTCAAATCCTAAAAGATGATGCTTTCAAAGTGCTGTACTCAATATGCCAGCAAACTTGGAAAACTCAGCTCTGGCCATAGGACTGGAAAAGGTCAGTTTTCATTCCAATCCCAAAGAAGGGCAATGCCAAAGAATGTTCAAACTACCACACAATTGCACTCATCTAACAAGCTAGCAAAGTAATGCTTAAAATTCTCCAAGCTAGGCTTCAACACTACATGAACTGAGAACTTCCAGATGTTCAAGCTGGATATAGAAAAGGCAGAGGAACCAGAGATCGAATTGCCAACATCCGTTGGATCATAGAAAAAGCAAGAGACTTCCAGGAAAAAAAAATCTACTTCTGCTTTATTGACTATGCCAAAGCCTTTGACTGTGTGAATCACAAAAAACTGTGGAAGATTCTTCAAGACATGGGAACCAGAACACATTATCCATCTCCTGAGAAATCTGTATGCAGGTCAAGAAGCAAAAGTTAGAACTGGACCTGCAAAACTGACTGGTTCCAAATAGGAAAAGGAGTACTTCCAGGCTATATATTGTCACCCTGCTTATTTAACTTATATGCAGAATACATATGAAATGCCAGGCTGGATGAAGCACAAGCTGGAATCAAGATTGCCAGGAGAAATACCAATAACCTCAGATATGTTGATGACACCACCCTTATAGAAGAAAACAAAGAGGAACTAAAGAACCTCTTGATGAAGGTGAAAGAGGAGAGTGGAAAAGCTGATTTAACACTCAAAAAACTAAGATCATGCCACCAGGCCCTGTCACTTCATGGCAATAGATGGGGAAACAATGGAAACAGTGACAGACTTTATTTTCTTGGGCTCCAAAATCACTGCGGATGGTGACTGCAGCCATGAAATTACAAGACTCTTACCCTTTGGAAGGAAAGCTATGAGAAAACTAGACAGTGTATTAAAAAGCAGAGACATTACTTTGCCAACAAAGATTAGTCTAGTCAAAGCTATGGTTTTTCCATTAGTCATGTATGGGTGTGAGAGTTGGACCATAAAGAAGGCTGAGTGCTGAAGAATTGGTGCTGTTGAACTGTGGTGTTAGAGAAGACTCTTGATCTGGAAAGATCAAAGCAGTCCATCCTAAAGGAAATCAGTCCTGAATACTCATTGGAAGCACTGATGCTGAAGCTGAAGCTCCAATACTTTGGCCACCTGATGCGAAGAACTGACTCATAGGAAAAGACCCTGATACTGGGAAAGACTGAGGGCAGGAGAAGCGGACAACAGAGGACGAGATGATTGGGTGGCATCACCGACTCAGTGGACATGAATTTGAGCAACCTCTGGGAGACAGTGAAGCACAGGGAAGCCTGGCATGCTACAGTTCATGGGGTCGCAAACAGTTGGACACAACTGAACAACAACAAATACACACACACACACACATACACACACACATCCACTCAGCAAATTCTTTATCACTGAGCCAACAAGCAAGTCCCCCAGCTCTAGATAACATGTTACAATTAAAGCCGACCCATGTGAGTTAGCCTGTTTGTGTGTATGTGTGTGTGTGTGTATATATATATATTTTTTTACAACCAAAATAACAATGTATTTTTCAGGAAAAAAAAAAATTTCCTGCACTGCAAGCAGTCTCCTGCATCGCAAGTGGATTCTTTGAGACACCAGAGAAGCCTTATTCATAAGCTAAATAATTATTTACAGGATAACAATACTAAAAAGACAATGGGTTTTGAATTGAGCTGAAAAGTTTTTTTAATTCCTGTTGGTAATGGTGGGGAAAAGCTAATTCTAAAGAAAATCAAAGAAACAGAACTCATAATGCCTTCTTAAAATCAATAGCAAACTATTGTCCTTTGAGAAAAATTTGTATCTTTTGGCCTTATCACTGACTTTAAGGGACTATGGCTTTTAATTGTATAACTCATCATTAGGAGAGAAACAAATAAAAATCAATATAAAAAGTAAAACCTTGAATTACCTGAAGTTTTCGGAGTTTGGCCATTTGCTCCTCTAGCTTTTGGCAACGTTCAGTCAGCTGGGCAGAGAGTTTCTTCCACCGACCCTCAATGTCTTCAAATTCTGACTGATATCTCTGGCTTATATGAGAGGGTGCTTTCCTTGACATCTCTTTCACAGTGGTGCTGAGATAGTTTAGGTCATTTTGGTGCTCTTGCAGAGAGCTTTGTAAAGCCTCAAAATTAAAAAGAAAGTGCCTTTATACTAATTGATGAATATTAATGAGTTTAATTGTTCAATTTCATTGATGAGTTTCAGATAAATCAAATGTACTTAAAATGAAAGCTATGTGGCTCAAACATTTAAAATAATAAATGATGTAACATCAGATGTGAAATAATTAGCAACTTAAATTCTACTTTCAATCATATGAGTAATTTACACATTATTTAGTAATATTGTATTTATAAATACATGCCTATTCTTATCAACAAAGTGGAATATATACAAAACTATCTTATTGAAACAAAGAGCTTTAGCTCATCTAATTTTATTACATTTTATTTGTATATTAATAACTGCATTTATGATTCAATTAATGGAGTTTAACTTAATTATAAGTAAACTTAATTATAATCCTTTAGTAAGATAATTTCTAATCATCATAGATAAAAATATAACTAAATAAGATTGATATACATGATAACACAACTCTGAATAAGTTAAATCATATAGATAGTTTACTCATGCCACTTAATGGAAGTTTCTTTTTCTTCAAAAGACATTGTTCTATTTTGTAGTATCACCGTGAAATTTTCAGATAATTTTGGGGAGAATTTACAAACTTCATTTCACATTTGTACTGTATAATCTATTCCACCCCTTATAATAGGAAGCATACATTTAGATTGCTCTATTCAGTATTTATTTAAATGTTACTTTCTGGTTATAAACTAATAAAGGTTTAAGATTTTAAAATGGAGAAAAATGCCCATTACATACAACTGTTTTTAGATAAATTTCCAGGTTTTTTTTACTGAATAGCTGATCATATTTTATACTCACATACACATAATTATGTAAAACACATAATCTTATGGTTGCATAATATTTATTTTGTGATATGTAAGTTATTTTAAATTTATTTTTAATTTCTTAAACTGTTACACTTGATTATTGACACAATACATAGTATGCACATATATTTTGAGCTAAGCAATTTATTGTGAGCCTTTTCCCATGTCATTAAGTAATTTTCAAAAACATAGATTTTAATTGCTTCTGTAGTTCTTTTAATCATTTTTCATTATTACTTGTATAAATTAATTTTAACTTTTCTACTCTTTTCAATTCAGTTCAGTCCGACTGTTTGCAATCCCATGGACTGCAGCATGCCAGGCCTCCCTGTCCATCACCAACTCCTGGAGTCTACCCAAAACCCATGTCCATTGTGTTGGTGATGCCATCCAATAATCTCATCCACTGTTGTCCCCTTCTCCTCCTGCCCTCAATCTTTACCAGCATCAGGGTCTTTTCCAATGAGTCAGCTCTTTGCATCAGGTGGTCAAAGTATTGGAGTTTCAGCTTCAGCATCAGTCTTTCCAATGAACACCCAGGACTGATCTCCTTTAGGATGGACTGGTTGGATCTCCTTTCAGTCCAAGGGACTCTCAAGAGTCTTCTCCAACAGCACAGTTCAAAAGCATCAATTCTTTGGCACTCAGCCTTCTTTATATTACAAATCTCACATCCATACATGACTACTGGAAAAACCATAGCCTTGACCAGACGGACCTTTGTTGAAAAGTAATGTCTCTGCTTTTTAATATTCAGTCTAGGTTGATCATAACTTTCCTTCCAAGGAGCAAGTGTTGTTTAATTTTATGGCTGCAATCACCATCTGCAGTGATTCTGGAGCCCAGAAAAATAAAGTCAGCCACTGTTTCCCCATCTATTTCCCATGACGTGATGGGACTGGACACCATGATCTTTGTTTTCTGAATGTTGAGCTTTAAGCCAACTTTTTCATTCTCTTTCACTTTCATTAAGAGGCTCTTTAGTTCTTCTTCACTTTCTGCCATAAGGATGGTGTCATCTGCATACCTGAGGTTATTGAGATTTCTCCCAGCAATCTTGATTCCAGCTTGTGCTTCTTCCAGCTCAGTTTCTCATGATGTACTTTGCATATAAGTTAAATAAGCAGGGTGACAATATACAGCCTTGACGTACTCCTTTTCCTATTTTGAACTTTCTGTTGTTCCATGTCCAGTTCTAACTGTTGCTTCCTGACCTGCATACAGGTTTCTCAAGAGGCAGGTCAGATGGTCTGATATTCCAGTCTCTTTCAGAATTCTCCACAGTTTATTGTGATCCACACAGTCAAAGGCTTTGGCATAGTCAATAAAGCAGAAATAGATGTTTTTCTGGAACTCTCTTGCTTTTTCCATGATCCAGTGGATGTTGGCAATTTGATCTCTGGTTCCTCTGCCTTTTCTACAACAGCTTGAACATCTGGAAGTTCACAATCCATGTATTGCTGAAGCCTAGCTTGGAGAATTTTGAGCATTACTTTGCTAGCATGTGAGATGAGTGCAACTGTGCGGTAATTTGAGCATTCTTTGGCATTGCCTTTCTTTGGGATTGGAATGAAAACTGACCTTTTCCAGTCCTGTGGCCACTGCTGAGTTTTCCAAATTTGCTGGCATATTGAGTGCAGCACTTTACTTATTTTACACATGATAGTGTGTACCTCTTAATCCCATGCTCTCATTTTACCCCTCTCTTCTCTGGCAACCACTGGTATTCACTATATCTGACTGTTTTATTATATTCATTTATATATTAATTTATTTTTGCAATTTCATATGTAAAAATGATATCACATTCTGTAAATTTGTACATTCTTTTCAATTTGAGCTACAGTTTTTCATAGGAATAATAGTCATCATTTCTTTTTTTGGTGACTACCTGATTAATGACTTACTCAGACAGATGTTTTCCTTCTTTTGTTTTTCTTTAAGATTGGCTCTGGTACTTTTACAATGCTGTGATCACTTCCACTGATTTTTGTGCTTCCCCATCATATATTTGTAAAGAGTTTTATTAAAATTTTCTACAAAATTTATGCCTATTAAAACGTTTTTGAATTTTTAATCTACGTAGTAGTTTGCTTTGTTGTAACATTTGACACAAGGTTCTGAATTCATTGTTTTCAGTAAGTTAATAATTCAGTTTCTCAATAATAGTTATAATTTTCCCTTCATCACTGCTTTATGAATGGAAATATACGCTTCATTTCATCTGTGTACCATTTCGTATATACTTAACCCCCTCCCCTAATTGCTATACCTGTGTACTGCTGTGTTCTTTTACATTTATAGTTCTATTAAGTCACATAACTCTCAAAGTAAATTTTAAAATTATTCCAGGTGTTACAAATAACAACATAAAAAGGAAAAAAGATTAAACAGTTATAGTTTGCTTTGTATTATAGAAGAGGAAATGGTTTAATTAGGATGATGTATACTGGGAAATGTTTAGAGATTTCTTTGAAGAAATACTTCTAAAATTATTTTTTTAGTAAATAATATTCAATTCCCAAAACAGAACTCCTGATACAACAAAGTTAAAGTTTTAACTTGTTTTCTTAATTCAGAAAACGTGGACATATTATCTCAGCTCTTAAAATATAATACACAAATGTGTTTTAATGCCTTACAAAATAAAATGTGATTAGATATACACCACAGGTTTTTCAGAATTAGTAGGAAAGCATCCTAAAATCTCATACATATTACATCTTTCATTTCCAATATTAGCATTTTATTTCCTAATATAAAACTATTAAAATACACTTAATAGAACTCCAAAACCTAATTATAATATTACATAAAATGAGTTTAAATTAAAACTAATTTTAAATCTACATTAATTTTACTACTTTCTGGTTGGAAATATGAGCCATAAGTCAGCAAGCAAAGGGGAGGAAATAATACCAGGACTTTTATAATAATCAAAATCTATGTTTCTGAAAATACACACTAAGCAAGAAAGAATATATTTCATGCGTAGATCATATCATTGTCTTCAAAGACGGAATCTTTATCTTAAGGAGAGAGGCACAAATACATTAAATATTATGCTTTTATAGCCTTCATTTTTTCAGCTGGCCAACTGTCATACTTGCCACGATTATTTTAATTCTAGTATTGTATTAAGGTTATAACAATGTGACTGCTTGATAGATGAGCAAGACTTGAGAGATGTATCAAGATTTATAAAAAGTCACAGACCTGTAACTCCTCAAGTCTCTGCTCCATGATCTCGTATTCAGTGACAGTAACCTGAGGTATCGAGAGTTTGGTTTCTGACTGTTGGATCCACGTGAGGATAGTACTCATGGTCTCCTGATACCGCACGGTGGGTAAAGTGTCCAAAACTTTATCAAAAGGGGAAAAAACAGAGAAACATTTAACCATTTAAAATTTTGTTACTTGTCTTTCTAAGTTGCCAGAAAACTCAATCATACTAATTACAAATATTAACAAAATGTGAAAATCTGAAAATATAGAGTAGAATATGATTATGACAGAAACTATGCATATATGACATTCAATCTTGCAAGATTTGCATGGTTAAATTAATGCTTTTTAAGTTGAGGAAATGGAGCAACAGAGCAACTTGTCCAAAAATGGAGCAACAGAGAGGCTGAGTAAGTTGTC